>NC_089989.1:16037541-17287541 GCF_036417845.1 Apteryx mantelli | reverse complement strand
CCTCCAGAGGGAGCATAGGAAACATTCAGCAAGCCACAGTCGTTTCACCACACACACAGGTAGTTCCCAGGCCCCAGAAATGGATTGTCACCTGTCCCTTGGGAGTCCCTCTGGATATCAGTCCTATACCTGGATATGGGATGGAGAGAAGCGTGAAATCAGCATAACGTTGAGCTTTGTCCACCTTCTCAGAAGACGTCACACTGTGCAGGACAAGAGGAGAACAACAGACATTTAGAGTATTTTTCACAAAGACACTGGCACCCAAAAAGCCACCTGTAGCATCTCCTCACACTATGACTTGACTCAGGAGTGGGCAGGGGCAGAACTCTAGCAACACATCCAAATCCAGATGGACAGGTATGGGAGAAAAACACTTAAGCTTTTCTCTGAGAGGACTATCAGAGGAAGCATCTCCATCTGTTTCCGTACACAAACAGAGGGCTCCTTTCTTCCCTTTCTGAAATTTTCACATCACCTAAAGCTCTACAGAGAAAAACTACTCAGATCACAGAAGACAACACTGCAAAGCAGGTATCTTCCCCATTGCTACAGCTTTATTTGACCTAAAACCTTGGGGTTCTCTTTACAGCACTGATTAGCTGATGATCCTTCTGTAGGACACTTCCAGGGGCTGCTCCCAGGCCAATAACCATCCGCAAGTGAGGGCTACTAGCTGCAATTCAAAGCCTGCAGAAAAACAAATGAACCCAGACTCACTTCAAGCCAAACTTCACCTTCTTGTTCTCCACCATCAGATCACAGATATATCGGACAGACAGGTAACGAAGCAGCTTGATGTCATGCCCTCTGACCTTGTCAAACAGCTGGGAGTCTGCATTTCTGCAACACGGTACAAGGTAAAGCCAAATCAGCAGGGAACACTGACCCTGTCAGTCTGACTGCCAGCATGATACAGCCACGGTGACTCTCAAACTACTTCCAGCCACAAGCCCTGAAGCACGAGCCTTGTCCCCACAGCTCAGAGTCACACTCTGCAATGAACTGGTATTGCAGACTTAGTGCTTACGTCCCTCCCCCCATATCTCACTCTGTTCTACAGCAACAAGCATGTAAGCAAAATACAGAAAATTTTCTCCAGCTTGGAGATCTGCTTTTTGATGAAGTAAACACTTCTGCGTAATTCAGAGGCCTTTTTAACAGCCTGACATCTTCCAACCCCCAACGCTTCCCCCAGCAGTAGATTAGCAGGCTTCAGTCACACTGGGTTTAGCCAGCCTTTAGCATCAGCATGTTCAAGCACACAATGAAAGGCTCTTTTCCAGAAGCAAGGAAAGTGAGATTCCAAGCTCAACGGTGATTTCAAGCTTGCACCAAAGCCCAGCTTGTGGAGGAAGGAGCAGCATTCAGTGTCTGAGCCAGCCAGGTTTGGTCCAAACTCCCTTTTCCCCATCCAAGTGACGCACACAAACCTAAGTGCAGAGTCTTCCTCTGAAATGTCTTCTGCATCTGCCCAAGCATCGTCAGAACCCCCTGCAAAGAAGACATTAAGAACTGAAACTTGTATACACCAATTCAATCCCCATGCCCTACACATATACATGTCCCCCAAAAGGCCAGTTTGGGGGTCTCCCTCCACATGTAAGTGCTCTCAATTGTCCTCTGTATTCCCTCTCCCTACAGAGCCTGTTTTCTAATGCAGCCCACCCTTCCCTTGTCCTTGCAAAGGACAGATGATCTCAGGTAATCTTGGCAGGTCAGTCCCATGACTGACAGCTGGAAGGGCACCCCGATGGTGCTGCGCAGTTCTTTGTCAAGCCAAGTTTCAGATCCCATACGCCAGACACCCAATACTCCCCTGAAGAAACTTCCCCAGAGTTTGGTATATCTCACCATTAGCTGCATTTGATTTGTGATGATCAGCCAAGCAACAGCAAGTTCTTCTCCTTTTTCTTCCCTTATTCCCACCCTCAATTTTGGGGGATCAATACCCTGAATCCATCAGGCTGCCTTACTTGCCTACATGCTTCCCATAACTCACTTTTCAGCCTCAAGTTCTTTTGCTTCTTCTCCTTGCATTATGAGGCACAGCACTCTCTTGTAGCACAGTGCTCGGAAACAGGCACCAGATTTCACGCTCTGTCCTATTATTCAGGGCCTGATATAAGCAGGTCCATAATAGAGCTCTGCACCTGCTCTCAGGAAAGCCTGGTCTCATGTCTCGGTCACCATCCCAGCACTGACCAGCTTAACCATGTAGCTTGTAAGAGATGGTTCCTCACTTACCTGAGAAGATATAGTTGTAGCCGGTACGCCCATAGAGCTCTCCCCAGCCAGCTAACGTTGCTGATCTGCAAATATGCTGGAGGAAGATTTTGTTATTAACCACATGCTCCAAAAGTCTTTTCTTTATCAGGCCTATGTCCCGTTTGTTGTCACATTATATAGATATGGCTGGTACCTACAGTGACTGTCTCTCAGCAGTCTTCCCTGCAACCCAACCCGACCAGGATTAAGTTCTCAAAACACATCAACCTCCCAAAAGCCTCAATCTGTAGCTAATTTTTAAACCACATATTTTCATCTCTAGTTATCCAATTCACTAATACATTCAATTCCTGATAAATTAGCAGTATTCATGCTCTGTTAATACCCTGCTTGAGCCTTATCCTTCACATTCCTGTTGATAAGATTATGGATGGTCACATCCAATGCCACACCGGGCAGTTCACTTCTACATATAAGGGTCAGCAGGTTCAGCCCATGACAGCTCCGGTCAAGCCACATTAAAATTGCCACAGGTATGATTTTGCTATTCATGAAGTGTTTCTGAATTGAATTAAGAAAACTGAATTAAGTTACATAAATTCTGAATGCAACTACTCCTGCTGGGCTTCAATGCAGCTTAAGCAATCCACATAAAAATTAGTCTAATTTCACTTTCTTGTAGATCCCCTTGCAGACAAGCCCACATATTCATAAGACCATTTATGCAATCTTGCCTCCCCAGGGAGCATAAACGGGAAACTTCTCTTTAGAAACAGAAGTTATTCAAAGAGAGCTCGCTGCTGGAGAGGATAAGGGGGCAGGAAGTGACAACAGTTGCATTTCCCCTCTCAAAGGCCAGATATCTTTGGTGCTTCAGAAGGAACGCAGAGATGTAGAAAATGTTAGCTCTTTGGTGCAATGCTCATGACATGGTGGGGAAAAACACCCTGAAGCCCCCACAGATGATTTACGTAGCCTACACAGCAAATGCTATCTATTACTGCAGACTGCCTGCCTGCACCTAAGACTAGATTTTGCAGCATTAGGAAAGGTAACAACCCACTGAAGACGTGGCTGCACAGTTCAAATGGCAGGGAGAAAGGTCATTTTCAGGTTAAGACAGGTAACCCACGAAGCTTTACCTTTCCCTTGTATAGAATGACTGGGCAAACAAATCGTCCTCTACACCTCGCCATCTTACTTCGGTTGATAAGGTCCTGTAGCTTGCCAACCTGCACAGTGCTCTCAAACCTATTGGACAGAGATTCAGTTCAGTACACAGCGCATCTTCCCGCATCTCTTTCAGTGAAGTGCCTACAGACACCCTGGGCTGTAATCCCCATCCCTTTTCCTTGGAAGCCAGCTCTGAAGTCAGCAAGCAAGAGGACACTAGAATTGCTCCCGCTGCTATCCAACACATGTGGACACTTTTCTGTCTCCTTTTCTTTATTTTGAGAGACCAGCTGCGCAGTCTGCAACAGCAAGGATCTTCAGGAGCAACAGGGAGCTGGCAATACGAGCACTGTCAGTGCTTGGCAGAACAGTCTGCTACAGACTAGCATGTGGAGTACTAGTGAATAACTGCCACAGTGAGCCAGTGTCTACAAAAATGTGTGTGCTGTTTTGCCTCTCCACAATCTTTTGTTCAAAAAGAAGCTCAGCACTGCTGACTATCAGAGTGAATTTTACAGGCAAAAATAAACAAAATAGAACCAAAGCTTAAACAGTCAATGAACCTTAATTCTGGTCACTTGAATATGCCCATTGCTGAGTAATTAGACAACTGTCTGTAAACTGGGTAGTGGCTTGAGGAGGGTAGTTAGATTAATGTCAGCTGAAGTTTGTTTGGTTCTCTGGTTAAAACAGAACAGAAATACCTTCTGGGCTTGAGACACATTCTGGAAGCAACTTCAAATTCCTATAATTTGTCTAAAGTACCAGTCTAGATTTGATAGGAATCCAAATTTACTTCTCAACTACCCAGAACTTCAGGAGGTACCGCCAACACAGGGGACAACTGGAGTTTCCACAAAGAATTGGACAAGCATCTAGATTGGCATAGTAGAAACCAGATGATGTTCAGCAATATAAAAATGTGTGATCACGCACTTAGAGACAATTAACAAGAATTTCCAGTCAACCCTTTCCTGCAGTGAAGCTTAGTAGAAGAATCTAGATGAAATGGTTGATTGCTGGATGCCCACAGGTTGTCAACACAGTAAGTCTGAAAAAAGGGACAAACAGGATCCTGGGAAACTCTCCAGTAAAACAGAGAAGTACCAGCATTACTGTGCAGAGCACAGGATCTCAGCTGAGACAAGCGTCTGATGACCTAAATCCAGGAGACACAGCTTCCTTGGCTGAGCAAATGAAGATTAAGTGAGGACACACCAATATATGCCTTAGGGTGAAGGAGAGAACTTAGCAACGGGGAAGGAAAAGAGCTCAAAGGATAATGCTGGCCTAAGAACAAATCGAAACTTTTATGCTGGAAATTAAAAGAAAGTTTCCAAGCCTCAGAGCAGTGAGAGTCTAAAGCAACCCACCTGCAGCAGGCATTCTGGGAAGGATTAAGAAATAAACTATTTTTAACATGGAAATCGGTCTGTTTATGGGAGAGATTATACGAGGTGGTGCTGGTGAAAGCAGAGAGAGCACAACCAGGACCTTCAAATCCTACTTTTTTTTTTAATAAAGAAATACATTCCCAGAATTCACAGTTGATGCTTAGGATTTTTCATGTTTTTCCCTACATATAACTATTTTGATTGTTTGGCTCCAAAAGAGCTTTGACATATCCTAGGATTTAAAGAAACAGAACCCAAGAAGCTCATCATCTTCCAATGTTTTGGACGCAAGGATGCTAAGCGCAAAGACAGGGAAAATGCTAACCCACTACGCTTCACAGAAGTGTACACAAGATTATGCGCAAGTTATGGAAGCATGCACCCGATCAACACAACCCAAACTCTGCTCAGCATTGTCACTGCAAACAGAGCCAGAAGCTCTGCTCAGCAATCTGTTTCTCTACTAGCACACCCTCCTCAGAGAGCATCTGACTAACACACACCTCAGGAACAGCCTGCGAGCAGCTCCAGCAGAGTCTGCTTCATATGTTACACCTAATACCAAACTATTTTAAACCTTTGGGAGATTCTGATGTACAGATTTGGTTTTGGGGTTATTTTTAAGTGAACGTGCAAGATTAAGAGACACATCTTGCACTCTGCACCAGCTGTCTCTAACGTTTCCTTTATGATGGAAAATATTTGCAGGGCAGGGGGGGAGATGATAAAAACTTTAACACGGTGTTACCAGAATAGCTCTGTGGCACTGCTTCTACATCCAGAAAATGGGATACAACAAAACTCAAACCCCATGAAGATCAGAAATAATAGGAAAAGCACCTGCCCTGAGAGCGGAGACTAGCCAACAGGTTTCACCTCTAGCACACTAACTGCATTCCCAGGAGAGGCACCATGGCATGGAGGAATGAATCGGATCAGCTTGGCAGGACTGCGACAGAGGGCGAGATGGGAGTCCAGCGCCCCACTGGGGTGGCAGAGGATGAACTCCTCTCCTGTGCCTGTTCAGCAGAAAACGTGCGTGCACACACCCACGAGACCCTCCACTCCCCTTCACTGCTTTGCAAACAGGACTCTCGGATCCCCTTGTCCTAAGAATCGTCATCAGTAAATCCAGAGATGAACACGATCTGAATTTTCAGCGATACGCGAATATAGCTGTGGATAGACTACTGTAGTGAGGGGAAAGAACTGCTCTGCAGAACAGGCGCAGTGCTCTTACAGGGACAAGTGTTTACAGGTAGCATAGGTAGGAGTAAGTTCCACTGAAAAAAAGTTTCAAAACAAGAGTACACTTCAAGAGCAGTGTGACAGAACCTCATCACAACTGCTTGGGGCAGGGGAGAGAAAGAGGAAGGAATGACGTATATCTTAAGTCTTACTTATGAACTTTTCAGGTGTTTTTGCTTTTCAGAAGTTTGTTTTCCAGAAGATGCCACTGGACAACCTTTCTCCGTGTTAATCCCACCACCACCCCCTCCAAACCTGAATTGCTCTTTTCAAATGTGAGGGAAATATTTCCTGCAGGAGCAAGTAATCATTTTGTCAACTGTAAATTTTATACAGGCTTGAAGAAGAGAGGCTTCTCTTTGGTTAGCCATAACAACATTGGAACTTAAGTGTTTCTCTCACATCCTATATACATTTTCAGATTATGTGCAACTGTAATCATACGTTTGGAGTACAGACACATAACAGAATCAGCAAGCAAAACCAAAGACATGGCCTATGCCTGGGATGTAGACACTGTTATGAAGTGCTGTGACAGTAACCCTAAGACAGCAAGTAAAGAATTGAGCACATCCCTCCTTTTCCATTCCCTGCAGCATCTGCTCACTCCTTTTATGGGGACATGAGTTTTCAGAGCCATTTGCACATGGAAGGAGCTCCTGGCTGTCAGACGCTCTCCGCTGCTTTCTGCGGCTCATCACAGCAGCACCTAACACAGGGCACACGCTGCCCCGGCTGTTAGCTGAAAACACACACCAACCTCTTCCCACACTTCCGTTGCCTCATGGGCCTGCCTGAGTTTCAGAGTCCTGTTAGCAAAGTTTGATGAACCCTTAAGCAACATCTGTTCTTCCCCCAGCTGCACAGCCACCGAACAAACAGGACCAAGAAACTCATCTGGGTTAAAAATAACCGTTCTTTGCTAGTTCCCCACACAGCTTCAGAAACAGCTGTACCAGCAGAACTGACGGGGCAGGGCAGAGTTAGCATAAGCTAGAACTGCTTCCAAAAAAAGTTTGGTATTCTCAGAGGTGCGAAGCGTCTTGCACACTTCAAGGAGCTCTTACCAGCTGAATAAGAACATTACAAAGATGAAAGGCAGCCAAAGACATTAGGTCCTAGAGGGAGTGTCCCATTCACTGGAAGAGGTTCTTGCGTTCTGTAACACAAGAAGTGCAATGTTCTCTATATTGCTAAGATTTGCTTGTATTTCACAATTACTCCATAGAGTACAATGCTGCAACTAAAAACTGGATTCATGTAAAAGTGATTTAGCAGCTTTTACTGAGATTATTGCCCAGAAAACAGGGAGGAGGGGAGAATGAAGGAGAGTACGTTTCCCTGACTCTCTAGGACAGCAAATCAAGACTTGAAAAGAATTGGTATTTAAAATGTTTATTTCCATTGCCAGCTTGCAAAAGTCTCAGAAGAAAATGGGACACCGGATGTAATTTTACTTGTTTTGAATATAATACCCATCAGAAAAATTAAATACCCTTTGCTCTTGCAAGGACAGGAAAGATGGCAGCATTTGCTTTTCCTTCCCTAAAGACACTCTTACTTATCAGCTATTTACATATTTACAGCTTCAGACTTCAGTTTCTCTCCTTTCTAAGGAGTTCAGTCTTTTCTAATCTTTAAGCAGAATTTCTCCCACCTGTCCATCAGTTGTCACTTTTGTCCACAGACCCTTTCCCTCTACAGCCTCTGGATGACACATATTCAGCATGACAACGGACGGCTTGCCATCAGGCAAGGCAGCTGGAGACATGCCACCACTGTGACCATACCCCGGAGTATGTTACCCTTGTTACAATCACAGTTAAGTTCGGAGAACTGCATTATGCTTTTTTGGAAGAAAGAAAATAAAAGGCTGTTGTTACAGCGATAGGGAGCAGATAAAACCCAGCTGGAAGCGAGACCACTGCAGTTCTGAGCATGTGGGTCAAAGTCCAGAAACGCATTGACATCCACTAACACTAAACAGCAAGCAAGCGCTTCCCATTAGGTCACCAAGCCTAAACACCTACTGATCCATATACCACAGCGGGAGCAGATTACTTCTGCCGAGATTGTCTTGGCCTGTTCTGTCCCTACTTGGGGTGCAAGGTGGACTGGAGCACCATGAGATACTTCCCAGACCAAACTTTCTGTTATCACAGGCCCTCTAACACAACCAAAGGCACCTCATGAACACAGTGAGAGCACCCCACAGCCCAGCACCCAGCCACGTGCCTCTGGGAAAGCTAAAGCACAGGAGTCATTAAGCATCAACACTGCCCTTGCAGCTACTCAAGCACAGCACCCAGCAGAGCCGGAGCTGCACTGGAGCACCCCATTTCCTTCGTGCTCCCCAAATTACAGGTTTTAACTTAGGAGTTTGTGCACAAGGAAGCTCAGGAGACTTTGGGAGCAAAGAGCCAGGAGGGTGGAGGAAACCCAAGGCGGGTGGGCAGCAAAGCGCAGCCCCGACGCCGCTCGCAAACTGCACGGGAGGGGACACCCGGGAGCGCGCAGCCCCGGGACCGGCGGGTGACACACCCGGATAAAGTCAGATTCCCGGGAGCGCCAAGGCGGCGGGGACGAAGCTGCCGGTGCAAAGCGCGGAGCCGCGGGCCGGGGCCGGGCCGGGCCGGGGCAGGGCAGGGCGGGCCGGGCCCGGGGCAGGGCAGACCGGGCCGGGCCGGGCCCTGGTGCCTTACGGGTCGCGGGCGGCGCCGGCGTCGCGCTCCAGGAGGACGATGTGGCGCGGGTAGTGGGCGCAGACCTCGCCGTGCGCGTTGGGGATCACGCTGTACCGGTAGTCGCGGCCGAAGAGCTCCAGGCAGCGCCGCTCGATCCGCTCCACCTGCGCAAGGCCACGGCGTCAGCACCCGCCGCCGCGCCGGCCCGGCCCCCCGGCCCCCGGCCCTCACCTTGGCGGCGCCGCCGCCGCCGCCGTCCTTGGCGCGGTACTGCGCGCGGGAGAACTCCAGCAGCAGCTCGGCCAGCGCCCGGTCCCCGCAGCCCGCCGGGGGGCAGCCGCGGGCCGCCGCCATCGCCGCGCCGCTCAGCGCCGCCGGCCCATGGCGCCGCCCCGCCGCCGCTTCCGGCGCCGCCCACGCCCGTCCCGCGCGCGCCGCCAATCGCCTGCCGCCTGCCCGCCCCGAGTGCCCGCCCCTTCCGGGCGCACTGCGACGTCATCGCGAGGCGACGGGCAGCCGCCTGTCCGCCGCGCCGCGCTGCCTGCTCTGCCGGGGGCCCTGATTCCCCCCGGGCCGGTGCCCCGTTCTCCCCTCGGGGCCCGGATCGCCACCCCCGGGGCCCAGATCGCCACCCCCGGGGCCCGGCCCCCTCCCCGGCTCAGCTCCCCCAGCCCGGGCCCGGCTCTGCAGAGGCTCTGCGGGAATTGCCGGTTTCCTCGCGCTCCCGTCGCGGCCGCGCCGCGTCCCTGCAATCCGCGCCGAGCCCGGGGGCTCCCTTAAGCGTCAAACGCCCGGAAACCCCGCTCTGCCTTCAGGGCGCTTTATCCCGAGGCAGGGTGGCTTGCCGTGCGGGCGCCGCTGCCTGCCTGCCTCCTCGGGGCCCTGTCGCTTCGCATCACCGTGCCTTTTCCGTGCCAGCGCAGGTCTGACGGGTCCCGGCTGTTTCCCTCCGGCTTGCGAGAGCCTGCTGAAACACGCTCGTTCGCATGCTCGCAGCAGCAGCCCGGCCTGCGCGGGCCCTGGAGGCAGCAGGCAGGAGGCCAGGGAGCCGTTCCCTCGGGGCTCGTCATGCCCCGGCAGGCTTCAGTGCAAGGGAGCGGATCCGTATGCAGCAACAAGGCGGGAAGGGCTTGTCCGGGTCTACGCGTGAATAAAGAGATCTTTAGGTGCCAAAGCATTTTCTGTAATTCACATGAAACAGGATAAATGGGACCCAAGTGGAAAAACGTGGGCCAGTAAAACTGCAACCAGAGCAGAAACATGCTGGAAATAAGGAACTGGTGTAGATTTAGCCAGAGCCTCCCTCTATCTACAATAATAAAGTAAAAGGAAGTGATTCAGAAAGTAGTTTTATTTCTAATGATAGCAAGGCCTCATGCATAAGGTGAATGATGACTTTTCATTTAACCTGGTGAAAGGAAGCTAACTATGAAACTGCTGCATGGACATCTGGGGAGTTTGTTTAAAAGTGAAGCATGAGAGAGAAGGTTTTAATCTGAGCAAGCAAAATAAGGAACCTGGAGAAGTTTGTGACTGATCTGACAAGGAGGAAATAATCCTTTGGTGCTGAGGGCACAAGTAAGCAAGTAACTGGAATTTAAAGCAAGCCCCATAAAGATCCCTGGGTAATCCATGACAAAGCGATTTCAATTTACCAGGCAATAAAAGGCTTCTGGCCCAGGCTGAAGCCTCCAGTGGGTGAGGAGCACCGTGACGCTGCCTGAGTGACAGCCCAAAATGTGGCCGGAAAGCAGCCTGCTGCAGCAACGCCCAGAAGCTTCATGCAGTCCAGCAAGAGGAGCACAGCCTGGCGCCAACGCCGCGCTGCCAGTACAGTACAGGCCTGTGCGCTGCCAAAGCACGGCACACGCTCCCTGTTCCCACAAACACTGAAGCTGCAAAATGCAGCAAGTTGTAACGATATGGAGGGCATTAAAGCTTTGCGTAAATCACGTTTAAGTCTGCGGAAAAAACTTTGGCAGGCTGCAAAGAGAAACAGTTGCTGGGTTAAAGCTAAACAGTAGAAAACGTGAAAAGGGTTGCAGAAAGAGTACACCTGGGAGAGAAGCTAGTATGGGCAGAGGCTGGCAGACAACAGTGAATTGGAGCTGTCACAGCAGCTGCGGGAGGGGCACATCCATGGCTGGTGGAGAGTGGAATGGACACTTGTGCTTAACCTTGTTGCCCAAATCAGCGATCCGACAGTGGGACTGTGCAGAAATGCCCAAAGGGTGCAGGATGCTGCTCTTAATTCAGAATTCAGAAATGGCGGTGTATATTAAAGAAGCCCATCTCAGATATGTGACTGCAAACACAAAACCAGCCCCAGTGACACCTCCAAGGTGTGTATTAGCACAGGTTTTACAGCACTCACTGCACACTCGAGAGCAATAGCTTACATGTCCTGGATGGTAGCGAGGACAGTGCCAACACCTCACATAGGCACAGAGCCAGCAAATACTCTTTGTAGCAGATGGGGCGTTAATAGAAACCACTGGTTACCTCTGCCAGACACACACAGCAAACAGCTCCTTTTCTCTTACAGGGGAATACAGATTTTTTTCATCTGCAAATGTCTGATTTGCAAATCAGCTACAAACCTTGAAGAGACCTGGAGGCCAATGAAACCTCTGGAGCATTTCACAAAAGCTCAGTACAACAAAAGCTGCAGCTAAATACCATGCATTTTAATTGGATTAAAAAACAGTCCAAGACTGCCTGGTCTCTGCTGGTATTTTGGCGCCAGCATGAAGCTGCAGGGGTGGGGGAAGGATCTTGCAGGGTTCCCTTAACAAAGCGCTGCCTCTGGCCAGCGAGCAGCTCCCTCTCTCAGCAGGGTGACCTGTCCTCAGGAGTCCACTGCTCAGGCCAACAGCTTGCCAGCCCTGACCTTGCACACTCGCGTACCCAGGCCCCCACTACGTGGGGACACACCGGACAGGCTGGATCGGGGCCCTGCTGCTACCAGTACAGTGCATGTTGGTGGCCTCTTGCTCCAGCTCTACCAAATTGCTGCCCACGCAGGCAGGCTCCTGCGGCAGCCTGCAGTTCCCCTCGGGCTGTGCAAGGGCTGGCGGGAGGCTCCCCGCGAGGTGAGTCCAGATGTGCACAGCTGTCCGTCTGCTGTGACCAGCCAGGGGCCGTCGCTGCTCCCCGCGCAGGGAGCGTGAGGAGGGGCCGCCTGCTGCCTTCCGCGCCGGGGGCTCGTGTCTCCCGCCGGCTGGAAGGACGCTGCGCGAAGCCAGGCCGGCGGGAGCGCAGGAGGAGCGCGCTGCGGGCGCCAGGAAGCGCTCCGGGAAGCCGCGCGGAGAAGCCAGCGGAGGTTTCCGCGCAGCCCGCAGGCTTCCCTGCTGACAGCAGTTACCCCACCGCGTCCCGCACGGAAATAAAATGGAAACGCCGCTCCCCAGCGGGGCAGAGGCCTCTGCTTTGTGCGGCCGCCGTGGGCCGCGGCGGCCTGCAAGCGGGGAACCCCCGGCCGCCGTCCCGCTTGCTGCGCGCTCTGCTGGCGGCCCTCCTCCGGGGAGGAAGGTGCAGGAGGGGTCAAAGCCGCAGCGCCGGGCGGAGAGAGCGCCGGGGGCCCGGGCGGCGGGGGGCGGCGGGGCTGGGCAGGGGCGGCCGCCGCCACGGGGCCCCGCCGCGCCCGGCGCCAGCGGCCCCCGCCGAGCGCGGCCGAACTTTGCCGAGCTGCTCCGAGCCCTGCCGAGGCGCCACGAGCCGAACCCGACCTCAGCGACCCCCTCGGAGCGCCGGGTCGCTCCGAGCGGCTCCGAGCCGCGCCGAAGCTTCCCGAGCCGCCAGGGCAGCGAGCCGAGCGCTGCCGAGCTCGAGCCGAGCCGCGCCGAGGCTTCAGGCAGCGAGCCGAGCGCGGCCGAGCCCGAGCCGAGCGCGGCCGAGCCGCCCCGGAGCGAGCCGAGCGCCGCCGAGCCCGAGCCGAGCGCGGCCGAGCCGCCCCGGAGCGAGCCGAGCGCCGCCGAGCCCGCTCCCGAGCGCGCGGCGCTCCGCCGCGCTCCGCCGCGCTCCGCAGTGGCGGGGGGCGCGCGCGGCGGCAGCGGCGGCGGCGCGCGGGGCGCAGAGGCGGCAGCCAAGATGGCGGCGCGGGTGGCGCAGGGGCCGGGAGCCCGCGGGCGCGCCTAGGCCGCGGCCCCCCCGGCGGGCGCCCCGCCGGCGCGGCCCCCCGGCCGGCAGGATGCTGCCCTCGCAGGAGGCCTCCAAGCTCTACCATGACAACTACATGCGGAACTCGCGCGCCATCGGCGTGCTCTGGGCCATCTTCACCATCTGCTTCGCCATCATCAACGTGGTGGTCTTCATCCAGCCCTACTGGGTGGGCGACAGCGTCAACACGCCCAAGCCCGGCTACTTCGGGCTCTTCCACTACTGCGTGGGCAGCGGGCTGGCGGGCCGCGAGCTCTCGTGCCGCGGCTCCTTCACCGACTTCAGCACCATCCCGTCGGGCGCCTTCCAGGCCGCCGCCTTCTTCGTGCTGCTCTCCATGGTGCTGATCCTGGGCTGCATCACCTGCTTCGCGCTCTTCTTCTTCTGCAACACCGCCACCGTCTACAAGATCTGCGCCTGGATGCAGCTGCTCGCAGGTACGGCCGCGCCGCCGCCCCCGCGCCGCCCCGCCGCCGCCGCCGCCGCCACCGGCACCGGCACCGGCACCGGCACCGGGCGTCCCGGGCGTCCCGGGCACCGGGCATCCCGGCACCGGGCGTCCCGGGCACCGGGCATCCCGGCACTGGCACCGGCACCGGCACCGGGCGTCCCGGGCGTCCCGGGAACCGGGCATCCCGGGCACCGGCATCCCGGCACTGGCACCGGCACCGGCACCGGGCGTCCCGGGAACCGGGCATCCCGGCACTGGCACCGGCACCGGGCGTCCCGGGCGTCCCGGGCACCGGGCATCCCGGCACTGGCACCGGCACCGGGCGTCCCGGGCGTCCCGGGCACCGGGCATCCCGGCACTGGCACCGGCACCGGGCGTCCCGGGCGTCCCGGGCACCGGGCATCCCGGCACTGGCACCAGCACCGGGCGTCCCGGGCATCCCGGCACCGGGCGTCCCCGGCTCCGGCACCGGGGCTCTGGCACCGGGCATCCCGGCACCGGGCGCCTCAGGCGTTCTGGGTGTCCCGGGTACCGGGCATCCCGGCACCGGCACCGGGCATCCCGGGCTTCAGCACCAGCACGGGGCATCCCGGGCACTGGTCGTCCCGGGCAATGGCACCGAGCATCCCGGGCTCTGACACCGGGCATCGGGCACCGGGCATCCCAGGCACCAGCACCGGACATCCCGGGCACTGGCACCGGTACTGGATATCCTAGGCACCAGCACCGGCACCGGGCATCACGGGCACCGAGGATCCCGGGCACTGGCACCAGCACCGGGTATCCCAGGCACCGGCACTGGGGCTACCCAGGCACCAGCACCAGGGGTCCCGGGCACCAGTACTGGCACTGGGGCTCCTGGGCTCTGGCTCCGGTGCTCCCTGGGCACCAGCACCAGGGCTCCCGGGCACCAGCACGGGGGCTCCCCGGGTGCTGGCACTGGCTCCACCACCGGGGCTCCCCAGGCATTGGCTCTGGCACCGGGGGCTCTCTGGGCACTGGCACTGGCACCAGGGCCTCCCTGGGCACTGGGGGCTCCTCAGACACCAGCTTTGGGCACCAGCATCAGGGTCTGCCAGGCACCAGCACTGGGGGTTCTTCAGGCAGCCACACTGGGGGGGGTCCCCAGGCTCCGGCACCGGGGGCTCCTTGGGCAACAGCTCCAGGCACTGGCACCAGGGGCTCCCCTGGCATCGGCACCAGCACTGGGGGCTCCCAAGCACCGGCAGTGGGCACTGGCACCGAGGCCTTCCCCGACATCAGCTCTGGGGGCTTCTTGGGCACCAGCTCTGGGCACCGGCACCAGGGACTCCCAGGATCTGGCCCTGGAGGATCCCCAGGCACCAGCACCAGGGGCCTTTCCAGACACCAGCACCAGGTGCTCTCCTGGACACTGACACCAGCACTGGCACCAGAGGCTCCCCAGCCACCAGGACTGGGCACTGGCACCAGGGCCTCCACCAGACACTGGCCCCAGCACTGGGAGATTCTTGAGCACCAGTACCAGGCACTGGCCTGGGAGATCCCTGAGCACCAGCACAGAGGCTCCCCAGACACCAGGCACTGGCACCAGGGGCTCCCCCAGACTCTGGGCACTGGCACTGGGGGCTCCCCTGGACACCAGAAACCAGCACCAGCCCTGGGAGCTCTCCTGGACACCAGGCACTGGCACCAGCACTGGGAGCTCCTCCTGGACCTTTGCACCGGGCACTTCCCGGACACTGGCACCTGGGCCAGGCACCGGGCACCAGAAACCTGTACCAGGTGCTCCCACGGACACCAGCACCCAGGCATCAGGTACCCGGGGCTCCCTGGGACACTGGGCACTGGCACCCAGGGCTTCCCAGGACCCCAGTGCTGGGCACTGGCATAGGCACCAGGCACACGGGGCTTCCCAGGACCCCAGGGCCAAGCATGGGCACAGAGCGTGTGTGAGCAGACACTGGCACCGGCACTGGCACCGAGGGAGACTGGCCTCAAGGCCCCCCAGGATTCCCTGAGAAAGCGGAGCCAGGCACCAGCACTGGGGGTCCCTGGGACACCACAGCCACGACCTGGCCCCAGGTCACCCCGGGGCTCCCTGGGACACCCAGGCCAGGCCCTAGCACCGACAGGGCACCAGGAACAGGCACCAGCACCGGGCACTGGCACCCAGTGCTCCCCAGGCAAGATGAGGCTGCAGAGAACCACAGGACCCCCTGGGACACCCCAAGAACCACAGACCCTCTTCAGAGCACCCCAGCCCCCGGGGCACCCCAGATCAGGGTCTCCCCTCCGAGCCATTGGGGACTGGGGGCCCCAGACTCCCCACCTGCCCAGGCCCGAGGGGTGCCCACTCCAGGGGGGCCCCTTGGCTCTCTGGCAGGAGCCCATGCATAGACCCCCCCCCCCCCCCATAAAAGGACCTGTGCACAGACCTTCCAGCTTCCCCTTAAGGGGATGCTGAGCACCGTCTCCCTCCCTCCAGCACCATAAAAGGGCCCTGTGCATGGCCCCTTCCCAGCTCTCTCCATAAAGAGACCCTAGGTATAGCTTTCCCCACAAAGAGACACCATACGTTTCCCTCTGATGTCTCCTCAAAAGGGACGAGCCCCTTCATTCCCCCCCCCCCAAAAAAAAAGTGGCCCTGTTGATGGATCCTCCTTACCTCCCTCCACACGGGAACACCATAGGTATATCCCTAATACTCCCATAAACTGACTCCTCCTAAAGGCACACCATACATACAACCCAAACTGCCCCAGAAGGGGACCATTGTTAAAGATCCCAAGTCTCCCCTTGTGCTGAGACCTCCAAGCCCTCCTCATGGAGCTTCCAATACCCTTTGGGGAGAAAGACCTCCCTCCAAAAAAAATGCTGAGCTCCCCCCCAGTAATGGGGCCTTGCACTGCCTGTTGAAGGACCCTGTTTCCATCTCTCTCCAGTCTTATCAGAGGTGGCAAGACATCCCGTTACTCCCCACTCGGGACACAGTGAGTGTGAATAGTCCCAGAACTTATGCTGGAAACAGCCTGAGCAACCCTGTGCAATGATCAGGAGCCGCCTGTGTAGAAGGGCCCTGTATTCCCAGTGAAATCCCCAGTCCCTCCCCCAGGAGAAGGAGCCCAGTCCTCCAGGATAGGGCCTCGTGGGGGTCTTTCCCCCCGTGCTAGGGGCTTGCAGCTGGCCCAGCTCCCTCCTGTCAGCTTGGCTGCAATGGAAAGCCTGACCTCTCCTCACCCAGATCAGGACCACAGCCAGACCTGGAGCTGCCTCGGCTTATCGGGAAATTCCTTCATCTTTAATTTTCCCTGTCCCAAAGATTTACTGGTTTAAGGCAAGCTCAGAGCCCCAATCCCGCCGATTAGCCGCAGCTTAATCAGTGGCTTGGAGCACCTGGCGGGTGCTGCTGCTGCTGCGCGGGGAGCTTGCGGCGGCGGGCAGCGTGCGCAGGGCCGTCCCGGGCTGCTGTCGGGGCCTGGAGCGCCCTGCCCCGACCCGGGGCTCTGCGCGGCAACCACCGCAGCGCCCTAGAGGGACGTGGGCAGAGGTCTGGGGCCGGAGGGACGGGGGCAAGGCGGCCCCAAGCGTGGCTGTGTGGCCGTGGGCCCCCTCCAGACGCCCAGCTCTCTGCCCCCAGAGGCTCCTGCTGGCAGGCAGGAGGCAGCCTGGGATGGGCAGAAGCCGGAGCCGTCGGGAGGCTGCCTTCAGCCCACCCGCTTCACCAGGTCCCACCCTGGGTGCCTGGGGCTGCCCTGCTCAGCCCACCGCAGCGGGCTGCTGGCGCCGTGAGCTCAGGGTACCTCCCGCCCTGCCTAGGGACCGGCCTCTCGTCACGCTTTGCGCCTTGCTGCTACACTTGGCTTTGTCCCAACTGCCCTTGAGAAAGGCTGGCTGTAGGGCTTGCTGGGGCTGCACTTCTCCGGGCGCGTCAGCGGCAGCCGCAGGTGGAGATGTTACGGAGAAGGAGCTGCCATGGTCCACAGAGACACCATGGGCTGAATGCCAGGGCGGAGGGCAGGGATGTGGCCCGGCACAGGCTCGGGGACAGCGTGGTGGCAGGCTTGGGAGATACCCTTGCGTGGGGGGCTGGCGGGTAGTGCCAGAGCACAGGGCTCAGGGAGGCAGAGGAGGGAAAAGCAATGCTCTTGCCCAGGTGAGGATTTAGCTGAAGGACTTGCAACCGTGTGGCAGAAGCAGCAGTGGGGCCCGAGCTTCCGTCTCACCGGCAAAAGCAAAGCAAACAAGGTGAAAGGCAGAGAAATGTGGCAAAGGGGCATCCACCCATGTCCATATGTGATGGCCAAGTGCAGAATACAGGGCTGCTGCGCGAGGGAGCAAAAGGGCTTTTCAGAGTGGAGAAAATCAAGACCAAGAAGGTGGGGGAGGAGGAGAGAAGGAGGAGCTAAAAGAAAGCATCTTTTTCAGAGAAAAAAAAAGTTTACATCTTCAATGGCTTATTAGTGGACGACAATCAGGGAAGGGCTTAATTAGGCCTTCACAGAAAGCCCCATCTCAAAAGCCACTGCCCCCCTAGGAAGAAACTGGATCTAATTAAGAGAAAAGACTCTGCTTTATCGCAAATAGAAACCTAGCCATCTGCCCTGCTCAAAATCCCAGTAACACAGAACTGGAGACTGTGCTAAATCCTTCTGTTACAAAACCAGAAATGTTGTGTCTTTAACATGAGAACATCAATAACTGTGTGACTGGGGGCACCCTGGTATCACCCCCCGCACCAAAATCGGCAAAGGAGCTCCTCAGAAAGCCCCACAGGGCAATACTTACTTGGAGAGGACCTGGCTGCACGAGTATCCCTCTCGTCCACCCTCCGGTTGTTGAGTGCCACGTTAAACCGTGAGCTTGCTGGGCTCTGCGGCTCTCCCGTAATACGTCAGCCCGGTCGCTTTGCCTGGCGGAAGCACCTGCAGAAAGCGCCGCAGGCAGAGCGCCCTGCGGCCTGCGCGCAAGCGTCGCTGGCCTGGCCGCAGCCACCAAACCGCCCGGTGGGGAGGCAGATTTTGGGAGCACGGACGGAGAAGATGTCTGATTTTGCACCGACAGTCAGTTGAAGGACAACAGAGGCAGCTGGCTGCACACAGAGTCCATCTTGCACGGGGAGGTTACTGGCCGCACGTGATGGTGTTTCCCTGTTCCTCCCGCTCCGGGCAGCTCAAGCCCAGCAGCCGGGGCGCTGAGGCCCTCTCGCTCCCCTAGGCCAGGTGTGAGCACAAAACATGAGAGGACTTTTACCCGGGGTCGTAGCGTTGGCCGTCGCACTGGGTTTTGTCTTTCTGAGTGGCACCGTGGAATTAATCGCGCGGTGTCCGGATATCTGGTCCAATGGAGAATGTGGTAATATTTATGCATCTTAGTCCTCCTCTCCTTTGGGAGAGCCACTTCAGAGCTACACTCATCTCTCTCCGACGGGCCCTTCCCACCCACCAGCGTGTGAATCAGGAGCTGAGGCTTTGCCTCAGCGGTTTTACCTTCTGCATCAAAGCAGCATTTTCCACCCTCTGGATGGAGATCCCTCCTGCAGCACAGCTGCACAGCGTGGCTTTGACACGTCCACAGAGGGGAGCAGCTAGGAAGCCCCTTTCCTGCCGCCAGGCTTGTCTCCTTGCCTCGTACATCTGCACGCAAAGGAACAGGCTTCGTTTCCTGTATTCAGAGCACACGCTCGGGAAACCACAGCGCTTTTGGAGAACAAAGTGAATTTACCATTTGCATGTCCCTGCTGCAGAGGGATGGCTCCTCTGCTGTGGAGTCACCGCTTTGGTTTCCTCTCGGCATGACCTGTGCTGCCGTCTTGATGGTAGTTACAGTCTCTGGGGGGGAGGGAGGATGATCCCAGAAACTGCTTTATATAGGGGGCAGCTAGTCCCCGTTGCAGGGCTCTGCCATCCTTTGGTCTTCTCCAGGCTGAACTTCCTCCTTGCTTCCTCCTCCTCCTCGGCACATTTCTGCAGCCTCCAGCCCCGTCTGTGCCACCCCTTGCTGTGCTCGGCCCTCCCCGGCGCCCGCTCTCGTTCTCTGCGTGGCGTCGGCATGCCGTGCACCTCGGTCGCTGTAACGGGGTGAAGAAGAGCAAGGTCTGGGCCGTGTGAGTGCTTCAGCCCTGGAACGCTCACGTGTGCTGCAGCAAGCGCTGCGCCTCCTGAGCCACGTTAGCACGGGTTCACCTCTCCGGCTGGAGTGCCAGCTCCTCTCCTGAGAGATTCTGAGGTTTCAGAAAACAGTTTGCGTGGATATAAAAATCCCTAATGAAAAAATGAGACATACCCCTGATCCAAACCAATGAGACACTAGAATTGGGACAGTTATTGGCAATGAGGAAGAGATGGGTTTGAGCCCTTTCTCTGCCCAAGGAAGAATTGGTGCCAGTGTATCAGCTTCCAGCTTCCAGCTACCAACACTGCATCAAAAAGAAGACACCCTTGCGAAAAATTTGCATTTGCTGAATTATCAGTTTCTATCCAACAAAGTTTCTTGAGGGTTTCCCCTCACCCTCCCCTGCTGCTCTGGTTCGTGCCTTTGTTGCCAGCCTGCCTCACATCAGGGAGAGGAACAGCCAAAGCAGCGCAGACCTTGCATCTGTCCAGGAGCTTGTGCTTAGCAGCAGCCAGCCCTGAGCCTTTGAAGACGGTGGAAGCCTCCCGTAATGACTGCTTAACGGGCCTGCGCTCCTGCAGCGGGGGCCTGAGCCGGGCGTTTAGGAGCTGGTTGTGTCCTGGAGCTTACATCTCCTCACCGTTGCGCTAGATAAAGTAACTGTCAGTTCTGATTCATACAAATTCTTAACCCTGTTCTGCATCCTGCTGAGTTTTTGGCTCAGAAACAGCTCGTGGAGCAAAATGCCGTAAGGCAGCTGCCTTTTGTGGAAATGGCATGTCCTGTTAGTCGTCCTGAGCATGCTGCCTTCCATTTTCATTTGTTTTCATGGGATTTCTGGTTTTAGGAGAGAGGATGTGCTGGCGATGAGCCGGCGGGGGTGCGGGTGCCCAGCCGCCCCCCGCCTTCCCCGGTCCCCAGGGCACTGGGGCACATTCCCGCTCGGCGCGGGGAGGGCGGCTCAGGACTTGCTTTGCCTTGATCATTTCAAGGCGTTAGCCCGTGCTCAGAAGAGACTTCTCCTCCTGCAGGACCCGAATTAGGCTGGCAACGACAGGGTGCGTGAAACAGATGGCAAATAGTAAAGTCACGGTTGGTTGAGAACAAGCTGGGACGAGGGAAAGCGCAGCAAAGCAGCTGGGAAAGCGGGAGCGGGGTCAGGGCCGTGCGTGGGCGCCGGAGCTGGGCTGTGAGCATCCGCTGCGTCCCCCGGGGGCTCCCCGTCCTCGGGGCCAGGAGCGAGCGCGTCGCCAGGGCCGCGGCCCGTCCCCGGCGTGGGCCGGTGCCTCTTCCCTTCGGTTGTCCGCGGTGAGGTCCCCGAGCCCGCGGCAGGGCAGGCTGCCCTGCGGGGCCGAGCTGCAGCGAGGGGAGGAGGAGGAGGGCGCTGGCTCCCGGAGCCGCTGTTTGTTGCGGGAGGTGGTTCCTCTGCGGCAGATGTTGAGCTTCGGAGCCGGTGTTTATTTGTAGCCGGGTTCAGCGCGGCTCGCGGGGCCGTGCCTGCCCCGGCAGGGACTCCCTCGGCACGGCACGGCAACGCGCGGCGTGCACCAGGGCCGGGGCGCTCGCCGCCCGAGCTCCCCCAGCGGCTCCCTCCAGCCCCATCCCGTCACTCAGCGGCCCTGGCGCGCTGGGGACTCCAGCAGTGCTGCTTTCCCGGGCTGAATTTGGGCAGCTCCAGCCTTGCCTGGTCTTTGTGCCGCCCCCCGTGCTAGATCCCCGCTAATCAGTGCAACCCGGTGCGGCTCCGCAGCTCCCCAGCCGCCCTCCGACGCTCATCGCCCCTCCCGAGGAGCTGCCTTTAAGGCCTGCGCTGTGGCAGTGCAGGTCGCAGCGACTTCCCGCAAGGACGATCCCGCGCAGGATGGCGTCTCGCCTCGCAGAGGCCTCCAGCGTCAGCAGCATTTGCCGACCACAGGACCAAACGGGCTTTTGCGGTTGCCAAAGCCCTCGATCTCCCTCCCCGGGAAGGAAAAGCCATTCGGCTCCCTGGCCATCAGCCAGGTTTAATAAGCCCATTCTGGGTCGTGGCAGGCTTTTCCCTCCAGAGTTACCCCCCCATTTTCAGGTTTTAGCCCCCCAGTTTTCCCCTCGTGAGGTGCAACCAGGGGAGCCCCTCGGCGGCAACGCTCGCGGTGCTCGTGGTCAGAGGGCGGGCGCGTGTCGGCTGCAGGGCATGTCGTTAGGCTCACTGCCCATGGGAGAGGAGAGGAGAGTCAAAAGCCAGTCTTTGTCCAAAACTTCAAACTAGACAACAGGCTAAGTGATTAAAAATAAGTCAGACTTATATCCTGCAGGCACAGCTCCAGTACTCTCATGCAACACCGGAATAACCCCGATACTGTGCAAACATGCAGGTTGCTCAGACACTCCAAATTAGCTAAATGCACCTTCTGCCAGGGGGATTTGATCCTGTCAGTAAGAGCCTCTTCGTTTCACTTTGCGAAAACCTTGCTCTGCTGTTGCAGCCTGAGTCATAAAATTGAATTCCCTTCAACTAATTTATATTGCCAGGATAGCAAAAGTCCTTGAGATGCACATTTCATTTCTAAGGGGCCCTGACAAGGTAGCACCAAAGAGTACGAAACAGTTGCAAAAACAAGCCGAGAGATGCTGGCAGCCCCGGGCCAAAGCCTCATCCCAAGCAGAAATCCTGCGGGCAGTACCGCAAACCGAGTGCAGGGGTTTCAGCGTGGCAGCGAACGTGGGCTAAATATTCATTTCCAGCCCACTGAGCATGTTCCCTGCTTTACTCTAGACTGTCCTTCGGTTGCTCCCTGATTCCTGGCAGTGCCGCACCTAAAACAGCACCCGCTTCTCAGCGCGGCTGCAGAGAAGTGTCACTACCTGCCTGTCATCGTGTCCTCGCGCTTTCACGTCCCCGTGTGATGTTTGCTTTTCCCTGGCAGCCTCACTAGCATTCGCCTTGTGATCCGCCGTAACCCCAGCTCCTTTCCTGTTCTCCCGGCCAGCTTTCGCCCCTGCAAGCACGGCCGATTACTCCTCCCTCTGTGCCTCCCCTGCCCTTGGGATTCCCGAATTGCAGGTCCTCAAACTCGTGTGCCCAGCTCCCCCTCTTCAGCATCCCAGCTGGGAAAATCCTGCAAGTGGGAATTGCAGCCCGGGCCTGGAGGAGGGATTGCCGCTGCGGGGTGAGATAAAGTGGAAGAGGCAGGTGTCCCTCCCTGGCGCCAAACCTCAGAAGCATAAGAATTAAAACAAAATAGGCGGGAGTTGGGTTATTTTTTCCCCCTTTTTTATAGCCGATCTTGTAGGAGTCAGAATTCTCTGTTTCCACAGCTGCAAGGTCTAGAAATAGGTAGTTTTAAATAAAAAAAATCCGAGGTTTTCATGCAGCCCCAAGTGTCTGAGAGACCTTTGCGCATTTGGAGGCCGGTGGCGAAATGAAGGGTGTTGGGAGATGGGAGCAGCAGGCGCCGGGCGGAGGGGAAGGCAGCTCCCAGCCCCGCAGCCCCCAGACCCGGTGCGACGGGCCTGGCTGAAAAGGGCAGCGAGGTGGCCGGCGCCGTGCGCGGCTCGGGCTCGGGCTCGGGCTCGGGCCGGCAGCAGGCACACGACCGGTGCCAGCCCCGCTTGGGGAGGATCCATCGCTTCCCGACCTTTCGGGGACTCGCGCCTTTCTGTCCGGGTGCTGCTGCCAGCGTTCGAGAAAGGTTAAGTCCGCGGCGGTGGCGGTGGTGCGCAGGGACGGGGCGAGCGCGGGTGACACCAGGCAGCGCCCCGCTAGGGATCCCCCACGCTCTCGCTCTGTGCTTCGGTGTCGCTCCCGGCTGCGGGGCTCGGAAAGGTGCTCCCAGGCCGTCGGGCGGGCTGGGGACGCGCGGGAAACGGAATTGCTTGCGGCAGGACGGAGGACTCCGGTTGCTGCTGGGAACACGTAGGGCAGAGGCGCGGGGGGCCACTGCGCCGCGCTTTGCACCCTGCCTGTTGCTGCTTGTCCCCAAAACGCTTGTTTGGGCGGTTTCTCCTGCGGGAGAGAGACATGCTCTGCAGGGGCTGGTCTCTGAAGGGACACGGTGGCCCGTGGGGTCTTACCCTGCTGCGGGCCAGCTGGAGGGCAGGTCCCCAGGGCCAGCAGGGGACGAGGCCAGGCCACACGTAGGCTGGAGCAGGTCCCCGAGGCTGCGGTCCTCGTGTCGGCCACCCGTCGGGGTGTATTTAGGACCCAGTGAGGGCCCCTCACAGCTGAGTTTCAGTTGCGGCTCCCTGAACACCCCCGTGGCGCCGACAGACCGCCGTGCTCCTTCCCAGGCGTCGACAAGGGCGCTGGGCAGACGTCGCGCTGGCCCCGGGATCCCCCCGCCGCGGCAGGGCTGCCTAACCCCACTCGCAGCAGTTTCGCCGTCCTTTCGCGGGCAGAGCTGTCGCCGCGGCTTATTCGGCTGCGAGGGACGTGCCGAATCGCTGTGCGACGCCCCGCGCCAGCCCGGCGCTCGCTTTCGGAGCTTTCCGGGCTTTCCGCGCTGTACCCGAAGGGGTGAAGGAGGAGCGTCGGCAGGCCGGAGCGCCCTTCAGGCAGGGCCCTGGGGTGGCAGGTGCCTGGGGCTGCCGACGGGCAAGCCCGCGAGCCTGGCAGGGGTGTCTGGTGTCCCCTCCTGCTAGGAGAGACCGGAGGCACGTTGTCACCTCTCCTTTCCCAGCGCAGGGCTGAAATACTTGCAGGACACCTCGGCTTCTCCCCAGCGTTATTAACATTTTTAACCTTTCCGGCTTATGCAGGGTGAGGATCTCGCTTGTGTTTCCTATACGGAGGAAACCCTCTCCTCCGTAACAGCCATGGCTTCATCCTGGTGTTTTCCATTCCCGTTAATCCCTGGGCTTCCCGACTTCTCACTGCTCGGCACGGGGCTGCGGCCAGCGCTCGCCCGGCAAGCGAGCCCGCTGGGAGCTGTGGTTGCGCGGGGGGGACGGTGCGCGCGGTGCTGCAGGGTGCCGGCACCCAAAGGCGGAGGGCGGTGACTCCCCCGGGCAGGAGCTGCCGCACGAGGGGAAGGGGCCTCCCCGCCGGCCGGTGGTCGCTCCCACGCGCCGATGAGGAGAGTCCATGAAAACCACCGACGCTGGAGCCAGCGCTGGAGCAGCCAGGGCCTGGGGCCGCCCGCGGCAGGAGGGTGCCGATGAGACGCACCGGGGGGCTACAGGGGCGGCGGTGGCCGCCGGTGGCCGTCGCCGCTGCGCTGCCCAGCTGGTGCGGGGCCAGCCGGGCTCCCCGCCGGGGCTCCCCCGGCCTCGTGGCGCTCAGCCCCAGGGAGCAGCTCTCCGGGCCGGGGCGCCGGGCTCTGACGCCCCCCCTTCCCCACGTGACGCCCCGTCTCGCCCTGCCCAGCTCTCTGCCTGGTGCTGGGCTGCATGATCTTCCCCGACGGCTGGGATGCAGAGACCATACGGGACATGTGCGGGGAGAAGACGGGGAAGTACTCCCTGGGCGACTGCTCCGTGCGCTGGGCGTACATCCTGGCCATCATCGGCATCCTCAACGCCCTCATCCTCTCCTTCCTGGCCTTCGTCCTCGGCAACCGGCAGAACGACCTGCTGCACGAGGAGCTCAAGACAGAGAGCAAAGGTGAGGGCTGCACCGCGGGGGCTCGGCGCTGGGCGCGGGGCTGGCGAGCGCGATGCAGCCCTGGCTCAGCGCCGCCCTGCAGAGAGCCGGGCGCGGGGCAGCGCGGCGAGCGGGCGCCCGGGCCCGCAGCCCTGCCTAACGCGCTCTCCTTGTGTTTTGCAGATTTTGTCGGCACTGCGGTAAGTCCGGAGCGGCGCCGTCCTGCTCCCCCTGCCTGAGCGTGCGGCGTGTCCGTGTGTGCCGTGCTGGGGGGCGCTGCGTGGGGCGGCTGCCCGGGCTCTGCAGGGCCGGGGGTGGCATGGCCGTGGGGGCAGTGGGACTAGGGGCATTGGGGCTGGGGCAGTGGGGCTGGGGCAGTGGGGCCAGGGGCAGCAGGTCTGGGGGGCATTAGGGCTGGGGGCAGCGGGGCAGTGGGGCTGGGGGCAAGGGGGGCATTGGGGCTGGGAGCAGCACAGCTGGGGGTAGTGGGGGCAGTGGGGCTGGGGGCAGCAGAGCCGGGGGAAATAGGGCTGGGGGTAGCAAGGCCAGGGGCAGCAGGGGCAGTGGGATTGGGGTCCATGGGTCTGGGGGCAGCAGGACTGGGGGTAGTGGGGGCAGCAGGGCTGGGGGCAGCAGGACCGGGGGCAATGGGCAGTGGGTTTGGGGTCCGTGGGGCTGGGGGCAGCAGGGCTGGGGGCAGCAGGGGCAGTGGGATTGGGGTCCGTGGGGCTGGGGGCAGCAGGGTTGGGGGCAGCAGGATCAGTGGGACTGGGGTCCATGGGGCTGGGGTCTGTGGGGCTGGGGTCTGTGGGGCTGGGTGCAGCAGGGGCAGTGGGATTGGGGTCCGTGGGGCTGGGGTCTGTGGGGCTGGGGGCAGCAGGGGCAGTGGGATTGGGGTCCGTGGGGCTGGGGTCTGTGGGGCTGGGTGCAGCAGGGGCAGTGGGATTGGGGTCCGTGGGGCTGGGGTCTGTGGGGCTGGGGGCAGCAGGGGCAGTGGGATTGGGGTCCGTGGGGCTGGGGTCTGTGGGGCTGGGGGCAGTGGGGCTGGGTGCAGCAGGGGCAGTGGGATTGGGGTCCGTGGGGCTGGGGTCTGTGGGGCTGGGGGCAGCAGGGGCAGTGGGATTGGGGTCCGTGGGGCTGGGGTCTGTGGGGCTGGGGGCAGTGGGGCTGGGTGCAGCAGGGGCAGTGGGATTGGGGTCCGTGGGGCTGGGGTCTGTGGGGCTGGGGGCAGCAGGGGCAGTGGGATTGGGGTCCGTGGGGCTGGGGGCAGCGAGGCTGGGGGCAGCGGGGCCAGGACAGGCATGCACGTGTGCTGGCAGCACGCTGGCGCAGCCAGGCCCGGGGCCGCGCTGCCCCCACGGGGCGCAGGGTGCCCATCGCCGCGGCCCCGCTGAGCCGGGCCCGACCTGCCGCGCTCTCCCCGCAGCGGATATAGGGCCGAGCGGCTGCAGCAGGACCCTCGTCCCGCACCCGGCGGCATGGGCGCCCCCTCCCCGTCCTGCCCGTCGCTGGCCGCCAGCGGCCCTGCGGCTCCCCACGCGCCCCCACGCGCCCCACTGCCCGCACCGGGGACGGGGACGGGGATGGCCCGGCCACCCGCTGCCTCCGTGTCCACCACCACGTCCACGTCCACGCCGGCGCCGCCACCCCACGCGCCCCACCAGCTCCGCACCCCCCGCCACCCGCGGGCCGCCGCCGCCGCTGCTGCGGGAGGACGCCCCCGAGCCGCTTCGTCCGCGAGCAGCATCAAACTGCGGTTTCGTTTGGAGGAAAAAACATTCTCAGAGTTTTTAACAGATTTCTACATCCCCCGGACTCCAGAGCCGCTGCCTCCCGCCCGCCCGCCGCCGCCCCAGCACCCTCCCCGCTCCCATTTTGTACAGCTCCGTGGTCCTGTCTCCACGGCCGGGGCGCCCCGCGGCTGGGACGGGGCCAGCCTGTACTTTTACGTGTAAATTCATATTCTCTAAACAGGGTAAAGTGACTCGAGCCCCCTCTGCCCCCCTTCTCCCCGCTGCCCGGGGAGCGCGGCCCCGGCACCTCGTGTCGCTCAGCCTGGCCGCACGCGGGGGCCGCACGGCTGCCGGCGCCGCCATCGCCCGGCGTCAGCCCTGTTAAGTGGGAGCAGCTGGAAGTGCCAACCCCGGGCGGGATGACCCCCGCCGGCCCCGTCCCCGTCCCCGCACCGGCTGCTGCCGTCGCCTTCCCTCCCCGAACGGTGCTTTATCTCCACTGGTGACAGCCGGGCTCCGCGTGCCCCACGGCCCGGCTGCCAGGGCCCCGGCGCGCGGGTGCAACCCAGCCTCCGTCACACACACACGCGCGCGGGCCGCGGCCCGGCCACGGCTCTGCTGGCCAGACCGGGGCGCGTGATGCTCCTGCCGCGGCCGCGGCGCCCGGAGCAGCAGCCCTTGCAATGCAATAACGCCCTCGGCCGCGGCGCCGTGCTGAGCTGGAGGGAGCCGGGGCCGGCTCGCCGGGGCGCGCGGCGGCGCGGGGTGCCGCGAGGAGCGGTGGCGACGGATGGGGCCGGACGCAGGTGTCGCGGAGGTTGGCCGGGCTCGGTGCCAGGCTGGAGCGATCCGAGCAGGATGAGGCTACTGGTGCCGCTGGGAGCAGGGGTCCGCAGGCAGGCGGGCGGGTGGCTGGTGGTGGTGGCACGAGCCGCTGCCCCCAAGCACGCGCCGACGCGGGAGGCGCAGAGCTCACGCAGGGTGCAGCGCGGGATGGGGAACGCTGCTGGGAAAGGCAATGAAGGGCTACGCAGGAGCCATGACCCAGCCCGGCAAGCCGCTCGGCCAGGGCGCCCGGCAGGCGGGAAGTCGCGCCCCAAGGGGCGGCGGGAAGCGGAGCCATGCAGAAACGCAGACCGGGCGCTGTGCCAAAGCGCGAAGGGGGCGCTGAGCTTCGCCCGGGACCACCTCGCTCCAGGCGCTCCCGCTCTGCTCCCCAGCGGTGCCGGTGGCGAGGCCCCGGCAGCGCAGCCTGTGGTGCCGGCCCCCCGGAGCGTGCCGGGCTTGGGCGCCAGCCGCTGCCCCGGGAGCGGCGGTGCGCGGGCCTGGCCACCTCGCGAGTGCTGTTACCGATCCAACTGGAAAACAAAACGAAACGAAACAAAATCAGTGGAGAAAGGAATACAGTAGCTGTAATATATCTGTATTTTAGTACAAAGTTTGATACAGTGTTTCACAAAACCTTATTGAAAAATATAATTGAAACCAGATCAGCTCTGAGCCCTGTGGTGTGGTTGAGACTCCAGCTGGGGCTGGCGCGGGGCAGCGCCCGGGGCTCCGCTAGGGCACCGCGAGGAAGCTGGGGTGGTTTGCAAGGGGCTTGTTCATTAGCTGCCGCGCGGGCGCTGCGCTGGCTGCAGAGACGGCACGGGCACGGCCCGGCCGCCGCCGCGGGGAGAGCAGCCGCAGGGGCAGGCAGCGAGGGCGAGCGAGATGGAGACAGGCCAGCAGGAACCTCAGCGAAGGCAAATGCCAGTTCATGCAGCTGGGAGGGAAACAACCCCATGCAACGTGTGTGAGGTGCCTAAGGAGCAGCGCTGCCTTCCAGGCTGCGAGAGCTGATGGTGGCCAGCCGGACGAGGGGAGGGACGTCTTCCCCGCTATTCGGTGCTTGCAAAACCACCCCTGGAACATTTGGGCCGGTTTTGGCTTCCCCAGGACCAGACTGGCTAAGCTCAGTACAGGCCAGTGAGATAGTGGGGGCTGGATAAGGAAAGGGTGAGAGACAGGTTCGTACAGCCTTCAGCAGAGGTGGCGAAGGGAGAGACCATCGTGGGACGGTGCAGAGAAGATGGAGCCAGACTCCTCTCAGCAACGCACGGGGATGGGACAAGAGGCAACAGAGAGGCTGGAACAGGGGAAATGCCCAGGAGCTATCAGGGAAAACTTCACCACGAGAGCGGTCAAACACTGGAGCAGGGGCCCAGAGTTTTCTGGCACCACGGAGATGGGCTCCACTTCCCCGCTGGGGATGGGCACAAAGGCTCAGCGTGTCATGGGACATGCAACAGCCTCATCTCTGGGAGCTTCCTTGGCAGGAGAAAAGCTTTGCCCAGGACAGGCTGTGGGCAGCATCCTGGAGACCCCGGTGCCTGCTGCAGCATCTCCTGGGTGATGCGGTGGAGCCAGATGCGCCCTGGGTGCTCTCCCCGGATTGCTGCGGAAATCCAGCTTGCATAACCAGGGGGACGATGCCGTGGGTGCTGGGAGCAGGGGGGGTCTGGAGGGTGGCCCTCATGGGGCTCAGCCTTCAGCGTGTGGCATCAGGCTGGTGGGAAATGCATTGGTCTGCAACATGGGTCTCAAATCCTGCCCCCAGGCTGCAGGCCGTGTCTATCCACCTCCCTGCCTGCTGACGCTGGTACAGCAGTAGCGTGGGCACAGCTGCACACTGCTCAGGGCTAGGGGGACCTCATCCAGACCTAGCCTGGGGAGGCTTCCCATCCCCAGCTGCCTTAAGGGGCATCCGGACAGCCTCAGAGGGACTGGAGAGCAGGGAACCACTGCCTGCAAGCACAAGAGCAGCTCTGGTATCAAAGAGCAGGGCTGCGGCTGCCCTGGCTTGCATGGCTCCTACCGAGCAGCCCAGGCACATGACATGAGGCACCAGCACTGAGCAGTGGTTTTGGGAGGCTCTACTCAAGTTGACAATTTGTTGTGACGTCAAAGCATCTCCAAGAAAGAGTTATTACTGACAGGCCACAGAATAGGCTCCACTGGTTTCCAAGCAGCTTCCCAGGGGCCGGGCAGCATGTCCGGGCAGCATGTCTGCAACAACCTCGGAGTTGCACACCATGTGCCCTGAGCTCCTTGTGACAGCTCCTGGTCTGAGGCGCAAGGAAGCACCCAACTCCATTCCCATTGGAAGTCCTGGCCTTCCTTTGGAGAGAGCAGCAATTCCCCTCAGCCCCAAGCTGGCAGTGATGCTCAGAGGCATTGGCTGCCCGACAGCTTTGAAGATGAGCACTTTGAGGCACATTCAGCTGGCCCTATTCTAGATTCAGGTCCATCTGAGAAAGTGCACCAGAAAACCACGTGTGCTGGTGAAGAGCACTGCCACCATGTCCAGAAAACAGGTTTTGAAGCAGGTAAAACAGGTGAACAGGACCCATCCTTCCACCCTACAACCTCCCTGGGCAACAGCATTCAAGGCAGTAGGAAAACAGAAAGAGACTTTCCAAAATACTGGTTTTCAAGTTAAGTATTTTTATTATCAAAATTATTACATCTCTTGTGAAAGTTCAAATGTTACAGCATGGTGTAAAAACTCCACTAGAGTAAGAAGCTACAGCCCCCACCTTTCCAAGAGCTTTCCAGGGTCCCTCTCTCCTGCCCCCCTGCTGCATACAAAGGTGCTGGAGCCTCTGTGCAGGGCTCCCCCCGCAAACCCCTTCCTGCCACCCGGCAGGGCAGAGCCTGCCTGCCCCATGCTGCTCATAGCATGAAAGGGGAGGCTGCACACCCAGGGCTAAGCTGAGTGAAGTTTACACCTATTTTATACAGTATACAGACACCCAACTGTGGGGTGACAAGTTCCATCCCAACACGCTCACAGCCAGACAGTGTGAGAAAGTTACTCTTTGTTTCAATATTTTAAAAGTCTCCCCTAGGTTGAACAAACACCTGATTTCAATTGTGAATTAGAGAAACCTGTAACAGTCCTAAAAAAGGAAGAAGACTGTGCATCTGAAAGACAGGGGAGACAGACTCACAGCATTATGTTATCCAAGAGAAAGGAGAAGTTCCACTGCAGCACCAGGGATGACACCTGTCGTATATTAGCTAACCTACTATGGTTATAACTGAATATAAAATTAGATAAATAAAAACACGCCCGATATTACAGTAAACAAGTGAGAAAGAAGCTGGCAATCTTATGGAATTGAACAGACAGCACACTGTGTTTGGGCTGGCTCTGCTGCCACACTCAGCGTACAACCTCAGGTGGGAAAAACTCTGCACGACGCTTTACAAAGAGTATCTGGCTTGGCATAGACCAGGGTCCCCACCAAATACATAGTACACCTGTACTTACCACCGCTACCTATTTGCAACCCCTCCACGAACAGTCGCTCCCTCCTCAACCAGAGAGCCTCCAGCACGCCCCGCTATCACTTTGCCTGTCCGGCCCCCAGTCACCCCCTCCAAAGCATGTCTGTGCACTGACAGATACCCCCCTCGCGATGACGCGTGGCAGTACCACGCCAGCAGTGCTCCCGTTCACAGACCTGTGCCTGACACGGGATCACACCCCCTCAGAGCAGCATGCTACAGTGCATCCCAGATCCCTCGCAGTGGCAGGCACACACGCTCCGACTCCCCGTGCTAGTTCACATTTGCGGAGACTCTGTTGTCCTGGAAAAAGATCCGACTGTGGCAGTCATGACCCAGGCCCAAAGGCAGCTGTGTGCGCTCATCTGCTTGTGACTGGAATGATCATAACGGATTAAAGCCCTCCCCAGAACGCACTGAGAACCTGACCTATAAAGAGAGCTTTGGGATTGGAGTTAAACTTCCCCAACGTTTTCTTTAAACTGCTTTCATATTAAAAAAGATGTCCGTACTGCATGAGTGACTATGGCCATGGGCACGGACAAGAGACAGAGGCTGCACCACAGTCATTGCACTTGAACCATTTGCTTTTTTGCAATGCACCCACACATCAGGGAACAGCTTTGCTACAGTCTCTGCCTCAGAGAAAACTGCATTCTCCTACAAGGCCAGAGGCCAATACTGCTCACAAATCTCACCCGTGCATTTCAGACCTCAGCCTCTGACCCCTGGCACCCCAGCATCAGGTGCAAGCTCCCAACACTGGCCCAGGAGCCACTTCCAGAGGTGACTAGAAGGAGCTATGGGCAGTTTTGTCCTCCACGAGTCCAGGCAGCCCTAGGAAAGTCCTGTCTGAGTCTTTACTCCCGAACCTTGAAGCTGCTGAAGTCTGTACTGATGGACACTGCTTCCTCCACGGTGCTGATAGTGTTGTGCATTGGAAATCACTGCCCCCCTGGAGCCCTGGTAGAGAACAGACTGCCCAGAATTTGGCAGACTGATAGTCCGCAAGTCTGACTGTAGCGACCTAGCACTTTGGGGAGCAGAGGTGGAGCCGGATGCTCCTGTGCAGGGCTGAGAAACAGACTCGGAGGAAAGAGAGTCCACAGGTGTTTGCTGTGCTGGGCTGGCAGCAGCAGGGCAACTCTTCTTCAGGAGGCTGCCGCTGACACTGCCAGAGTGCTGCTGGCTGCTGTAATACCCCAAATTCCCTGCGAACAGGGCAGAGTCTGTGGAGACCGAGTGGGCAGGGCTGGAGTATGAGGTGGAGGAGAGGGATGTTTCTGAGGAACCATGAGAGAGGCTGTGTCCTGTCCTCTGTGCTGCTGCTCGATAGCTGTATCCAGGAGATGGAGTAAGGTGTCCTCTGTAGGGGGAGGAACTTTGCTGGAGAAGGGTCTGCGATTCTGCCTGAGGACTGTCAGACTGCAGGAGCTGAACAAGTCAGTAGGAAAAAGAAAAGGCATGTCAAGCACAGACTGACTTCCTCATTCTCTGCCTCCTCATCATGCTGTACTTTAGCATAGCAAGACCAAAGATAATTGTCCAAACCCAGTTTCCCCCTAAAGTTGTTTAAAGTTTTATTTCAGAATGTGCAAAAAATATGACAGAATTTACCTGGTAGCTGTATCTAGAAGGACTGTAAACTGCTGGTCCTTTGAGGGCATCTGGAGTGTCTCCTTCTGCTGTGTCTGCAATGTACAGCACAGTCAAGACGTTAAATTTCACCCTCTGGACTGAGGTTGCAGTAGTTCCCCCTCAAGTGACACCTGCGCACACTGCAGCTGTCTTGTTCTGCATACAGCTACAGCTAAGACAAGAGTTGCTTCTCCAATCGTTGGCCTTTTGGAAGGCCAAGAACCCTAACGAAAGACAACTGGAAAGCCTTAACATGCAGAAACCAGCCATACAAGTAAGGATCAGCTACTTCCCTTACACCACCTCCACTCTGCTTTAGTGCAAAGCTCCCTGCAACAGCATTTGCCTTGGACAAGCCTATCTTAATGGCTCTACATGGTGACACCACACAGCTTGCTTGTGCTCCCTTGGCTTTCCAGAAGGGTATGAGAGGTAGAAGACAGTTTCTAAGGACTCAGTAATTCTCCACTCAGCCTTGGTCATGGGTATCCACAATGGCTACAGTTACAGCTGAGGAAAACAAAACTGTCCTTCCTTAGAGGGGTTGTCAGCAAGGATACCTTTTGGATGACTTGGATTCAGCTGTAAATATGAGAAGAGAGGCCAAAGTGTCCGGTCCAAGCAACAAAGCAATGCTTTAAAACTGTCCAAGGAAAGAAGCTTTCCTCTTTGAATCAAAGATGGCTTGGGAAGACGACTAGACAGGTTGATCAACTAAATTCAGCTGAAACTTTTGAGTCCAGTCTCAGAATCCCATTGTTCTTGAGAAAGAGCACGTCTATGCATAATATTCTAAACCACTTCATCTCCAAACTGAGATTATGACCATGGCAAGACCTTGCAAGGGGAAAGAGATGATATGCTAAGTCTGACAGTGACCCCCAAAGAGTAAATTTGAGGTCCCATGAACAGCAGGTTGGTTTGACAGACACTCTGTACAGTCTTAATGTCACTGACAAAAAGCAAAGGAAAAGTTCCTGAGTGTTACAGGCCAATGGTAGACACCGAATGAATTAAATGCTAATGCCAGTGTGTTATGGCAGCAAGGCCTTGACCAGTCTAGATTATGCTGCATTGTCCAGACAGAACCATTTCGCATTTGGAAGAACCAGTCTGTCCCTCAACCAGCCCTCTGCTTATGTGAGCAACTCCTGAACTCATTAAGAAGAGGTCAGTCAACGGTGCTCAAGTACCCGCTGACATCCAGGTTCTTCCGTGGAACCATCACAGGTTGGCATGTGCCATCTAGACAGTTTAGAAATATCAGGGCTACAAACAGGCCCATACAAGGAGTCTGACAGTCAAAAATATCTCAAGCAATAGGGAATTATCAGAATTAGCATGGTAGTGGTTGTTGGCTCTTGACTTTGAACATCTGTCCATGAACTGAAGAAAGTCCATTAAAAGATACATTAAGGCCTCCCGACTGCAACTTCAGCTTACGCTTACACCCCCCTGGAGAAGATCTAGGAGCTTGGTGTTAAACTTTATGGAAAAAAACAATCTTTTGGGAAGAAAGATCAAGTTCATAGAAAATCAAGGGAAAAACAGAACGGAGTACAAGAGGTGAGAATGTCTATACCTAAAACATACGTGAGAAGTCTGTGTGATTCTGTTTAATAGTCTCTAGTAATGGAGATTTCCCTCTACCCGAATGGTCTCAGTGCACATGTTCTTAACAATTTCATCATGGAGCCGTTAGTTCTCCTGAACATTTTTTTCCTTAGCTTTTTTCCACCCCACGTGGAGTTCTACCTACCAGTTCAAGTTTATTAAAATCTGCCTTCTTAAATTCCACGATCTCTATTTGGTTAGCCTCCTTCTTTGCCTTTGTAAAAGCAACAACCCAACGCTGCCTTCTAAGCTTTATGTTCCCAGCCAGCTCCTCTTCCTTGGATATCTACGAGGAAATAAGCAATGACTAAACATGACTGCCCACCATATGTTTTCACAGGAAACATATGCAGGGTCACTGCTGGTACCTCGTAGGTAGAGACACAAATGGGCAGGTAGCATCACAGCCTAACAACTTTGTGGCAGAGACTGGATGGCTCTGTGCCTTCCTCGCTGTCTGACAGAAGTTACAGACTTGTCTGCCGAGGCTGGTGCCAAGTGAAGTAGCAGGAGCTGCAGGACTGCCAGCAGACCAGACAGAGGGCCCTGCCACGCAGGATATTCTTCTGACTGCCAGTGGCATTTGCAGAGCTTCTAGAGGAGGCAGTGAAACCCCTTCTGCTCATACAGCAAGCTCCCATCAGAAAGGCCATGGAAAAGGGACAGGAGGGGCTGGTAGCAGGCAGAGCTGGAGAGCACGAGACTGCATAGGGCAGTGATTTCCACTACTCATCTCTCTGGTCTTTTGACAGATTACTTTTGGTCGGTTTCCACAGCAAGTTCTCTAAATAAGGTATGATGGAGCACCTGGCAGTTCCAGCAAATTTGCTAATGCCATGTAGGGTCAGGTATAGCCCTGCACAGCCAGCTGGTGACGCGTATTTCAACAGCTTCCTGCAAGGGTAGCTTGCAGGGATAGGATGGAGGCTGCTTAACTCTGATCCAAGACAGCCTGACTTGCATGCAAGTCCATGGAGTGCAAGGCAGGACTGGTGTCTCAAAAACCAAGTTCTTAATGCAGCATGTCCTTTCATAAAGGTACCTGAACTGTGCGCGAGAGTGCCCTGTCAAGTGTCAGTAAGGTAGTCAATAGTTTTGTCTTCTGAATGATGTTCATTGCTTCCCAGAAAACCATCCAACTACCAGCTGTCCCACTTGTTTATCTCCTTAAGTTCCTCCCTGTATGCACATGGAAACTGAAAGGTCACCTGACTAGCCAAAAATAACTTTTTGAGCCAGGACAAAGAAATCCAGCAATTCAGTGAGGGCTGCAAAGATCAAGAGGAATAAGCTTTTTCTTAACAGAACTAGCCTGAGACCAGATCTTAGAGGGTAGGTGATCTTTTTGTACCACCAAATAACTAAACTTAAACTGGGGTAGGGAAGAAGTACTCACTGTAAGTAACCCAGTCACTTTGCCCCAGCTGTTTTTCAGTTGTCACTATTGTAACCACGGGGTTTAGCTAGTAATCACACTTCTTTAGGGGAGAGGGAAACTGATGGGACTAGATTTCACATCAGAAATACAGTGCTGCAGCCTAATGCGACAGAGCTGCAGCATCCCAGTGATTCTCAGCAGCAGCTTTTGGAATGCCTTGGTGAAATAGTGTCGCTATTAGTATCAAATTTATGTGGCAGATGTCTCTCAGCCATGAAACAGGACACGCTGGCTTAGTCTGCTCTGTACTTCTGCCAGAAGCATCTCCTTCCCCTGTCTGGCTTTGCGCTAGACACACTGGCACAAGCAGTGTCTGCAGCACCCATGGCTTTGCAGTGGTTGTCCTCTCTGTGCCATATCCTGGTCGCTGGCTTAAATAATTGGAAATCTGGATTAAGTTGGCCTGTCTGCTATTGAGGCTCAGAAGCCTTCTTCCTCAGGACACAAGACCTTCAGAGACCAGGGTGTAAAGCTTCCAGCATGTCCCCTGTGACTTCTTTCATTCTCTGAAACTACACCTGATGCATCAAGTAGCTGCTTGCTGTGGGTGACATTCCTAATAGCGCACTGCAAAAGTTTTCCTGTCCAAAATTCATTCATCCTTCTGCAAATTTGTGTGATCTGTCACTTCTTACCAAAGCCACTCTACTCCAACAGCCCCACCTTTACATGCAGCCCAAGGACAGCCCCTAGCCTTCTCGTATATTAAAGACCAAAATTTACAAAGTCTTTCAATATCAAGGATTGCACTTTGATAATGTCAGTGCACAAGATGGAGTAAATAATATAGCAAGATGAGGTTTCTAGGATCTCCATATCGCCAATATTTTGTTTTTTAAAAGGCCAGGCACACCAACAATGCCGTATACATTACTGGCAGTTTCTGCTCAAAGAAAAATTCTTGATAAGATGAAGACTAGCTAAAGACTCTAAGTCACAAAGGGTGAATAAATTATAACCTTCCTGAATTTGGTTTATGTAATCTTAAGAAAGACAAAGCCACCATTTCCGTCCCCCATTTTCTAATATCTGCACAAGAAAGGACACAATGTGGGAGTGGGAGCTGCTTCTTTTCTTGGCAGTACTGGCCTGTGTCAACCTGAAGTGTATATGAAGTGACAACTTTAACCTACAGCAGCCGCAATTCTCAGAAGTGTGGCATGCACACAAATTTCACTTCATTCATACATGCCCCATAAACAACCACCACAGATTTTTTTTCCCCATATCATCATCTATTAGGGCAGCAAGTACACGTATTTATGGTCACAGCTGCTGCAGGTGACACAAGGAATGGCAGGGACTCGACCACTCATTTGTTTCACTGATGAGCAGCCCAGAAAGTGGAAGAGGGATGATGGCTCACAATCTAAACAAGCTACTAGAAAAAATTGCAGGAGTATGCAAAAGAAGAAAAAAATATTGTGCTATGCTTGAATAAAAGATGAAAAAAATTCTGTCATGTAAAGCATTAAGTTTTCACTACCTGGAGAAGAATGGGGTTTTATGCAATAAGGAAGAAGAATGGATTGACTTAGGTGAAGGCTAACTCCAGTCTAACTCTTGGGTGAGACTGTAAAGCCAGATGCATATGGAATATAGTATGCAAAAGATCTGTTGCAAGAGCCTGAATTTTGCCTGCTCTTCTAGCCAATAACCACCAAGAAAGTTATTTCCACCAGCGATGACAGAGAAGAAACAGGCTCCCAGTGACATTTTTGATAAAGTAGAGAATCCCCCTCTCAAGAATACATGAACAAAGACATTGAAGAAGATGCTCTTAGGTGTACAGAAATAGCAAAACCCTGAATGACAGGCCAATTTGCAGAAAGTGTTCTGGATACACCTTCCTTAAGCTGTGGGAAAAGTCTGATTGGGAATGAAATAAATATATTGCCATAAAATGCTCAGAACTGAGACAGCCCAAAGGCAAGAGTTGCTATTGCTGCTGAATTATCTAGAGCTCTGAGTTAGTCTGGGTTAAAAGGCTCTAGCCTTTCCATGTCTGAAATTCTCCATGACTAGCTTCTGGTTTCTAAAGCAATTAACATTTCTACTACAAATCATCAACAAACTACCAGTATCAACTAAGAGCTGCTAGTAACAGTCCTCAGCTATGAAACAGTAGGGGCTCATGGCAACATATAAGTTATTTAAATATGATGACCCATCATTGTAAATCCCAAGTGAGATCAGAGTTTTATTATGCAGAGCGCTCTGTTACTGAAAAACAATCTATGCTCTGCAGAGCTTGCTAAATAAAAGTATTTCACAGTTGGGAACTTAGGCAATGATGGAGTGATCTGTCCATCTTACAAGAACTCTTATCTCACCCTGAAACCATAGGTGGATAGAGGGGGAGTATCATTTCAGCTCAAGTCACAAATACTCACTCACCCTGCACAATATTCAGTAAGGACACCCAATTCAGAGAAGGAAGGAAGAAAGATCTATGCAGAACTGAATTCACCTCAATAATTAGGCGGATTTTACATAACTGGTAAGTATCATAACTCAAGGAACCAGGAAACTTCAGACACAGAGCTGAAGTAAGGCTTGGAAGCTAAATTAGTTCTTTGCACTGCCTAAACCCTACACCTGCATTTTGGTGCAATATATCCAGATATTCAGATAACTTTATAATTATTAAATGGTAACATCTTCATCCCCAGTACATAGGAGCAACTGAGGCAGTGAAGGTTAACACAATTTTTCCAAGGTCAAAGAAGCTGTTCCCAGCAGAGCCAAGATGCATGTGATCTTGAAACTCAGAGGCTTTCTAGGTTTAAGAGGAGCAGGAAATAGGCTCAAGAGATGTACTTGAATAACGACAAAGTATGGTTTGCAGAAGGCTTTTATAAGGTACAGATGGCGTTAAAGACGAAGGTACAACGAACTTCACAGACAAGCCTACATGCAAAGCTACCTCAGCCAGTCATTTCCCATCAAACAAGTGTTCAAAGGCTCATCTTCTTACCTGGATCCCTCTCAACAGCACTGTCAGCTGTAGGTGAAGATTCAGTTCTCTGGGATACCTTTGCACCACTTCGCAGGACCTTCTCAAGTATGCCTCGGCCCTCTCGGAGCCTCTCCACTGACGTTGGAACCATCCTGCAACAAAAAAACAGTAACAGCTGAGGATTGTTATAATGCAGCCGAGAGCAATGTGACCAAAGCACAAGGGGGCTGTGGGGTCCTTGGTATAATTACAAGACAGGCTTGTCTTTAAAATCTCAAAAGTTTCTGCTTGAAATCACTGGTAGGAAGTTAAGGCAAATGCAAACCTCTGCCATAGAATGGAGGGATCAGAGAACACCAGCTCTCTCGACAGATGAGGAATAAAATTTTGCACTGCTTTTGCAGTGTAAATACCCTCCTGTGGGATTTTAGACTGTCAATCACTGGCTACCATGATAGCACTGCCCTCAGAAAAATACAATTTTTACTCTTATCAGAAACATGTTATAAACATCCAGCTCAGTAGATCCCCTGATTACAGGGCACTTTCTCCCAGAAAATTGTTTCAAGCTTCAACAGCATTTTGAAAATCCTGGTGGTGTTTTAAAATTAGATGCAGTTATTTTGCAGAGATCCCTTTTGTTTGAACTAAAAAGAAGTAAAATCAGTACTTTATGATAATACAGTGTTGAGATAGAACAGTCATGTAGTGCAAGGTTCCTGGAGCAGAGCTAGCTTGGCCATTTTGCCCATTAATGCTACTTTATCCTCTATGTTTTGTGAAAGTCTTCACTCAAGACTGGTGCTAGATGCTGTTCAATTATATATCACAAGAGTCTGGTCTGAGGGTGAAAAACAGAGGTGAAGTGGCTTTCCTAAAACCAACCTGCAGGAGAAAAGCAGAGCCACAGATAACCCCCAGATCCCTGTGTCAATATTCAGTCTACCATTCACTGGAGCATCCGAGCCTCTAAGTATGTGTTTTAACCTGTAAAACAGTAGCACCATGCTCTGAGATTCTCAATGCCTTATCCTAGACACTGACAAATCTGTGCCCTAAAAAGCCGGTAATTTAAATATTTTAAAATGTTAAATGCACTGCATATCATATAGGTATAAAAGGTGCTTGTGTGGTTTAACACTATATTAACAGATTTCCGCATTTAATTTTTCTTTTTTAAAATGTATTTGAAGAACTGTGCTTTACATTAGATTTTTTGGATTTTTTTTTTTTTGTTTTGTCTTACAGCCCAGACATTGAAATTCACCCTTCTCTGATGCAGAAGGGAGAAGGGGCCAGAGTTCACACCTCATGGAGGTGAATGGGGTGAGGGGGTGAATTCACACCTTCGTTGCTGCTATTGTTTTGCTGGAGACAGTTTTCTGCAAGGCTGGGTTTACTGGGCAGCAGCACATCTGTTTACATTGTGATGGCTGTATCTTGGCAACTGAAAGAGACAGAAACTTAATTTTTTTTAAATGAAAGCTATTGGCAGATATTGTAGAATTCAGCAAAAATCCGGACAACTCTAAAAATTAAGGCATGTAATTTTAGTTCCCACCATTTTCTTCTGTCCCTAATATTTTGTTATAGTGAACATCTGGAAATCTATCAGAAACATAAGCACTCAAGAGTTAAAGATGAAATTGGTTCACAGTTTTAACTCATTAACATGCACTTTCTAAAATATTTTTAAAAGTGGAAGTGGGCTGTACATTTGCTAGCCTTGCCTATTAAAACACAGGATAGGAATTAAAATGACTTAATCCCATTGCAAAATATATCGGTATGGTTTCAACTTTTATATTCAGTGTCCCATGACAATATGGTCTTTAGTCCCACACAATAATACTTACTCTTGAAATCACATGGGAAACTGGAGCCAGAGCATCTGCCAAGGAGCAGCAGATGAAGCTCAGAGAATATAAAGCATCATACTGGAGGAAGGTTACCATCCTGACACCTCATCTCAAACTACATTTTTTCATTCAACTATGTTTTTCATTCATCCTCTTGCAGGCAAAAGGAAGTGGCACAGGAAAAGGGAAGGGGATTTCAGCACTTGTACAAAATAGATTACTAATTATTGGCTGACTGCATCAGTCCCGGCCAGTCCCAACATCTGGCAAAAGGTCACCTGGTAGAGAGAGTACTGACAGACAAGTACAATATAAGTTATTTCTGTAAGTCTCCACTTTAAGTGCTGACGACATTTGGGGGAACAGGAGGATCGGAAAAGGTCAGGAAGTGGATCTTGCTACTTCTGTAGATTCACCCAAAACATTGCTTCTCAAGCACTCTCAACATACACTTCATACTTCTCCTTCCCCTCAGCATTGCTCGGCATCTCTTCCCTTGCCATCCTCCATTTATATGAGCAGTGACACAGGTGCAGACGCGGAGAATCAGCATTAAGAAAGTCATGCCTTTTTGCCTGTGGTGTCCACAAATAGAACTTGAAACAAAGCAGCAAAGCCAACGTACTACGTAACTCCAAACAGCAGAACATGTAACTGTCACTGCTTACAGACAACAATTCAATATACAATGCGTCAGTGCTGAGGTTCTTAATTTTTTGGACCAGAGATTACCCTCAATTTTAAAATTTTTGAAGACAAGCATTTACCCTCATCAAGTTCTCCACAGTAACATGATAAAGGCGATTCTTCCGTTTGGCAAGCCACCGACTGCACTCTGGTAACTGCTCTTCAGAGCTACTTGTGCAGGACACAAGAAGTCAGAGTTGTTTCAGATACTGGCCCTGCTTCTTACATGTGAAGTTATGGAGGGCTTTGCTGGCTTTCTTTCTGAACAGAAACTAGACTTAGTATCACACATGCCCAGAGAGAGAGGAGGTTCAGCAGCAAAAAGATCAAGATTAAATTCTCATTGTCAAAATAAGATCTTCAGATCTGGGTCCTTAAAAAGAAACTGGTGGAGGACAGATACAACTGTTTAACTTTACATCTTTCAAGACAGATTTCACTGCATCTTAACTAAGAACTAAAGGGCAGGCTGAAAAGGCTGCTGCTATCCTTTGTGGTTATTTAAGCAATTACCAAACAGAACACCACAAAGAGACCCAACACAATCCATCCAACTGCACATATTGTTATGGAAATGGCCCCTAGAGAGTGTGTCTCTGTGGAGACATCTCAGGCTTGCTTGGAGGGATAACACTCACCACCTACTGCTGATGTTCTCCTGGGCTTTGCAGAGAGATGTTGAGGAACTAGCCCCCCTTGAGTCTGGTGGGCTGATCTCCTCTACATGAGGCAGGGAGGGATGAGAAGGGGAGAAGCCACTTTGTGGGGAGGACGGGGCTCGTACTACGGAGCCCGGCAGGCTGCTGACATCTGCATCAGTCACAGAACTGCTGCTGCCCTGTCGGGTAGGAGTCCCTGTACATCGCACTGTATCGCCTCCCTCCTTGGCTTCCTGTTTCCGCTTGCGATATTCCAGCAGAGAGACCTGGGAGAAAAATACAGCCATAAGTCACGGAAAGCAAGGGACTGGGGAAGAAGAGTAACCTGCCCCCACACATCATTTTTGAAGTCCATTTCTCTGCATTCGCAGAGAAAACTAAGAGGTACATTGAGATTATGCATCTTCCTGAATCTGCCGGCACTCGGGAAAGAGATAAAAGGTGCAAACTTGGACCACTCATCAACTGTCCTGCTTACCCACACTTTGCTCATTATGACCAATACTTCAGCAGAAATACCTAGCTAGCTTGCTTCTCCAGCATCCCAGAATTTCCTATTACTTCATTAACAAAATTCTCAGTGTTTTAAACTCTGATTTAAACATCAAGCCTCTATATCCCCATTACTCATTCTCTCCATTGCTTGTTAGATTTTACATAATGAGAATCAGTATCTGCACATCTCAAAAATGAAGAAAAAGAATCTTCTTTACAAAACTGCTATCTTCAGAAAGCCCTCTTCACCTATACTTGCGCAGCCACACTAGTGCTAAAGCCTTGGCAAAGCCTGGCACAGAATTTTAACCTGTTTAGAGCACGTTCTTGATCTGGTGGCTTAGCAGCCAGTATTCCAGACTTCCAGGAATTTATTTTGTGCCCTCTCAGATTTGTCAAAGAGAGGGACCAAAGGGTCCCGGATGATGCAGACTTGTAACGTGGGGATGGCAGAAACCAAAGGGTGCAAGTATTTCTTCCAGTTCAGCACTTACCATTTCAGCATGCCTTCCCTTAGTGTTATTTCAGTGCACAGTCCCTCATGAAGGACCCACAGAAGGCAGCTCTGCTGAAGAATTTATCACTAGGGTTCAACAGGTTTTATGATGCTAAAATACTGAACAGGGTATTTCCACACATATCTCAACACATGAAGGTTTTAAGATAAGTATAATTGTTTAAAACAAACAAACAAAAAAACCCAACAAAAAACCCCCAAAACATCCAGAAATGGAATTGACATGAAGATTTCCTGTCTAGCTCGACATTTATGCAAGTGATCAAGCAAAGAATTCAAGCACAAAAAAAGGCACTGCTACACATCTCTGCAAGCGTATGCTTATTTATCCCTTCAGTGCCCTGTTCTAACACAGCAATTCCTGATTTGCCATTTTGACTCCATTTTAGTACCAGGAAGGTCACTGGCCTGTTATGAGAAACTAATACGCATTTGATTTCTATTTGAACAATACTCTAGTGTTTCTAGTTTCAAAGAGCTAACTTTTAAGTAACAGAAGTCCATCTGCTTTTCTTGCAGTGTTACTGCATTTCCATGTTAATGAGCTTTTTCTACTAAAAGCCTGCATTTTCTTTCAAAACACTACTCATTTCTAGTAAGGACCCTTTTCATCCTGGTAAATAACTCCTCCACCAACTAGAAAAATTACACTCAGTTATTGCTCAGGGTCTTAGCTCAGTTTAACAACTGCTTAGGAAGGCTGTTTGCATCATGTTCTCCTTTCTCTAGTCCCAAAAGAGGTATTTTCATTGCGGTCATTTTCTGACACCTTTCACATCAAAATCTCACTTAAAAGATTGCTCCCTTTCCTTTAACAAAGTTGGACTGTTTTCACTCCCACTAAACACTGAATGTCTGGAGTACTTGCCCAGATTATATTTTAGTTGTATTCCATTTTCTTCATTCTCCCTGTAAGTCTTTCCCATGGCATTGACTGTTGCCGCTCAGGTTCATACAATCTACAGTCCTTTTGCAAGGATACTTGCCTTCTTCCTTTGTGGCGGATTCTGTGGAGCAGATCTGACTCCTTCGCAAGCCCTCTCGCCACACGGAGACATGGATCCGTGCGCTGTCTCTTTAAGCAGCCCTGATTCGTGTCTGCTGAAATATCCTTCGGCAGGAGAGCTGCAGCATCCTGCTTCTGAATTCATTGGCTTCCTGTCTCCCAAAGGAGCAGATCCCCGCAACAACCCATCTACGCGTGGCATAGCGTTCAATGGGGAGAAGGCATACATTAAATTAAACTCTGTCCGAAAAGCCTGATCAGAACTTCTTAGCAGCAGCTGTGCTTCCCCACTTTTCCCTGGGAAGTTGATCTCTGAAGAAGAGTTTATGGAGGGTTGTGGAGCCAGATCAGAGGGTCCAAAGCTGAGCAGTGACGACCGTTCCGGGCAGGTGTTTGTACTGGAATCCAGGTACCCACCCTTCAAATCCAGGTCTGTTCGGAGGCACAGCTAGAAAATCCAACAAGGATATAGGACGGGGTGGGAAGTTAGGAAAAGGGTCAGGCAAGGGTGGGGAAAAGAACTTGAGTCAGAAAGCACTCTATACAATGCTAACTTACAGCTCTCCAGTTCATTTCTTATCACCCCATGGGCCCTTTCCTAAACTGTTCTATTCTTTCTAAAGGGGGATGTTTTGGGGACTAAATAGTAATCCAGTTTAGCATTTCAGTATGAGATGCCCTTTCCCCTCTGGCAATCTTACTGCAGGAGAAGGACAAGACTCAGCACTATCCCTGGACAGTCAATGAAGAATAGCTGACATCTTCAATTGCCTTCATATATCCCCAAGTTAATGTTAACACCTAGTGCTAGCAAGGTTCATTATGAGGACAGAACAGACAAGACTTGCAGTCTTGTTGTTTTATTAGCCAAGTTCTTAACTGTCCCAAAACCTAAAGATCACTACAAACTACAATACAATGCCCAAGGCTTTAAGCCATTTATTTTCACTTATTGTCAACTTCAGCTATCTCTAACAATAGTACATTCATTTAGTTTACACTCCATTTCTACATTTTACATTCTCTAACAAAACCATAATGGCATCTTTGCTCTGTCAGTTTGCACTCTGCACTGACACAATGGTATATACATTTTTCTGCTCTATGTGCCAAAAATCCTCCAGGACAAAGGCATAATCATCTCCTTCACCATATTAATAATCCAGGATCTTGGACAATGAGCAGAGCTGACATGATTTCATCCTCTTTGCAGCACTATCATGCTCAAGGAAAAAACACAGCCGCATCAGGCACCAAATCTGCCCTACTGCAGCTACTGAGCGCATTTCCTCTGCTGTATTACAGCTCTGAGCAATCTCCCACATCAGAGACGAATGCCTGCTTTCCACAGTGAGACAGTCTCTGACCAGGGTACTTCACTTCATATTTTAAAATAATAGGCTGGCAGCTAAACAAAGCACTTCTCTCTTGCATCTCCTCAGCATGTTAAGATTGCAAGTGAACAAGGTAGTAAAGGCTAAAGAGAGCAGGTCAGGTGCCTGCTACCAGTCAAAATTACCACTGAGGACTTTCCCATTTTTTCCCCAGTTCCCTTTTTGCTGCCACAGGGTAAATACCACACACCACCTATCTGCTAGACTAGGGCCGACACTGATTATGGTATTTCCAGGATCCCCAGACCTCTTCTTTCACCTCAGTAGCCCAGACGCATTAGGTCTTCACACTGCCTGTTTCCTAGCAGTGTCCACAAGTGAATAATAAATTCCAGTCTTCAATTAATCTCACTTGGACTTCTTTGCTCTCTTGCAATAAGCCTGCAAGCTCTCCTTGGTCTTCTCACGACTCGTGTGCCACCCCCACTCGCTCACTTCCCATGACCCTCCGCGCTCTCATCCCTCCCATCCCACCACAGCCTCAGACATACACACAAGTGCACACGAACCCTCTGCCACAAACACAACTGAGATGGTGTGATAACTACCTCGGGTGACAGGGACTCAGGCCTATGCGCAGGGGAACTCTCAGGGGAGGACACGTTCTAGAGGAAGGAAAAGCATGTTGTTATTCATCTACTTAAGAAGTCAAGAAGCAAAATAAAAGAAAGTAAAATACAAGCACAGAGGTCAGCCACAGCTATTCTAAACAAAGACTATCCCAGGAACTTGCCCCATCTTGGATGGCAACTCTATCAGTTAAGTGGCTTCTAGAGCTTCCCAGAAGCACAAAGACAGGGCTGGGCTATTGTGTTTCATGCTATAACTTAGTATCCAAACTACAGCACATAAAGATTAAAAAGAAATATCTTTTTCTTTATATTTCTGATGCCATCAGATACAGAATTTGCACCATAAAATATAGAGAAATCAGTGCATGGCATTTAGTCCAAGGACACGGGAAGACTGGAAAGCCTAGTTTTGCCCCAAAGACAGCTAAGATCCCCCAAACACAACAGTGAATTTTCATAGACATTACTCTAGTAGGAAACAAAAAATGGCTCCCTCAGTCTACCATAGTTCTTCATTCCAGCAAAAGTCAAGAGAATAGGTGTGAACAGACAACTTTCATGATGAGTCATTTGAGTACATATCAGAGGAGGGCAGCCCTTGCGCACACGATGGCATGTTTAAGGCCTCCCCCCACAGCCTTCCTTTCCATGTTACTAAGCAGCCCTAAAACAGAATCAAAAAGGAAGATTTCCCAGATGTACAGTGCACCATCAGGGGAACAGAACAGAAGTCATTGCCCTTTGCCAAGCAGAAATACTCAGAAAACTCAGGAAGACTCTCAATCTTCTAAGCTAGCTGAAAAATCTTTTAATGGACAAACTCCACAGAAAAAGCAGATGCATGTTACTCTGCTAGAAGTCTCTCCTTTGAATACGGGTGGGGCCAATCTCAAAAAGTCTGGAAACTGAGTTAAAAACCTTAGCCTGTAAAAGCCTGACCAACTCGAACTTCAGAAGCTTATGGGACAAGCTCTTCAGAGAGCAGATAGAGGAGATTAATCAAGAAGGAAGTTCCTCAAAAGACACAGCTTAAAAAAAAAAAAGTATTTCCCAGCAAGCTAAGAGTGGATCATCTTCCACTCACTTGCGGAGGCTTGTAAGCTGATGGAAGAATCTTTGTTTTGTTCTCTTCCACAGTGCCGTGGTCATAGGACTGAAGTATAAAACCTTTACACATGGTGAAATGCACTCTCAGGTTAGAATTGATGATAAATAAATGAAATAAACATGACATTAAAATGGAATGTTATGAGTGAGCTGCACTTAGAGAAATACAGAAGTTTGAACAAAGAAGCCTAGCGTCTACCAAGACTCTTTTCCTAGAGGAAAAGAAAAGTAAAAAGGACAAGTGAGGTATAGATGCCCAGGGAAATCTGTTTCCCATGTCTTGTAAATGGCAACAGAAATAACTAACACCAAGGTGGGACAGGAAATCAGTGACTAGACCATGGAGGTCCACTGCAACACTGCCCTGATCTGCCATCTCAACCAGAGCACAGGGATCATTTTTATATCAAGCTCTGTGCCTGAATCAGTCTTTCATCTCTCTCCTCTAGGCTCCACAGTCTTCTTCACTAACCTCAACGGATCTCCCTCTCAGACAGCTTTCAGCAAAGGGCTCCCACAGAAATAATCGAAAGCACACTAAGCTAAAACAAATACCACAGAGGACTGTGTGCACTGCTGCAAAACAGATGAGGGACTGCTGCAGAACAATCTCCAATATGTGGACAGTCAGTCACTGCACAAAATGTTTTTTTAACAGTTTTAAATGGCAGAGTGTGGTGGCAGCATGCCTGAAGAGTTCTATTTTTTTTTTAAATGAAAATATGTAGTATCAGAAAATAAATTAAAATTGCAGATGGCATGGTCACTATCCACAAGCACAGAGCAGCAACACAAAGTGGAAGCTCCCAGATGCATGGATACTGATAACCCTCCCCCAGAGTTTAGAGCGAGGGAAACCATCTGCAGTCTACTCAGCATTTCTGCAAATTTTGCAAAAGGAAGCTATCCTGAAACAAAGGGCACAAGGTATTTTCCTGCTATACTGTCAAGAGAAAGGAAAACCAAAAAAAATGCATTGGAAGCTGGTCTAAGATTTCTACCATACTCGAGGTTACTGCAAGCTGTTTAAGGAAAGAGGAGCAGTCTCTCCCCTTTTTGGCATTCCCAGCATCCTGTCAGAGTTACCTCAAACTGTAGTGGAGTATTGCAGCGACTAGCAGCCAGAGAAGGAATTGGTGAGAACATCATGCCGTAACCATTGCGACTCTCCTCCTCTCCTGGCAGAGATGAGCAGGGCGTAGCCAGCTGTGGGCTCACTGAGTCAGGAACTGAAGGGATGGGAGGCGGAGGGGTGACTGGAGACAGAGGCCTCAGCAACTTCTTAACGCTCTGCTCCATCAAGTAGCGAGACTTCCATTTCTTCAGGGGACTCAGTAAGTCTGAAAAACAAACTGAACTGAGGATAAAGTTGCACCATTATTAATTACAAATCACAGGCAATCTCCTTCCACTGCTCCTAACCCAAATGGAGCCCACAAATCTCCAACATGACTATGACAGACTCCTGAAAAAGAAACACCTCCAAAGTACTTCTATACCAGTCTCGAGACAGGTCTAGATCTCGACAATAAAACAGTACATAATCAGTAACATTGTGCAACAAGGAAGAGAAATATTTCAACTAGTAGAAAGTAAGTATGGGACAGAACAGGGGGAGCTAGGGAAAGGGAATCAGAAAGGGATAAAAACAGAGGCAAGAGGTCAGCAGGAAGTGTCACTCCACTACTGCTATGAACGAACCACAGACAGCTCAGTTTTCATTAACTGAACTCAGTAGCTCTCTATAGCCTACATCAGTGCAGCCCGAACATGCTAATTCCCACAAAGGATGAATCCCTTCTCTCAGATCCACTCATCCTACATGCGGTGCCTGCACTTGCTCCACCATTGTGAATTATTTGTGATTAAAAACTTCTGTTAATTTTTTTCTGAAAAATATCCAGCATATATTTTGAGATATAACAAGTTTGCTGACTTAAGCTCACAGCAGACAAAGTCACAAGAATGCTTTCAGATAACAAGTATACAATGTCCATAGATGTCGTGCAGTGTGCAGAAGCAGAGTCTACTGATTTTAACATCACTCCAACCTGCAGACTGTTCCCCTCATTGTGCCCTGACCAGGATGTCTCCTCACCATCTTCTCTCCTATTACCATCTGAGGCACCCTAAAACTCCAGGACATAATTACTCATCTTTTTTTTTGACAGCCTTCCTTCAGTGATCTGTTTAATCCCTATTTCTCTCACTACAGCTCCTGACCCACTGATTCTGGTAGTCTTTGATACAGTAGGTATTTTTCCCCATACTGGCTTTGGATGCCTCTCAGCTCCAGCAGATCTCTTATGTAGCAACCATGAAGTGTCCCTACTCCAAAGCGAAATCCTGAGCCTCTTCTTTAATAACCAGGATCTCCTTATCAGGCATCGCTGATGGCAAACTGGTCTAATGGGACAAATACAGCTCTAGTCTAGTAGTCAACCCATGCCAGCACTCAATTTCCAGCTCGCCTTTTATTTGCACTGAGCATGATCTGACAGAGCTCAGTTTGGTGCTGCTTCAGTTATCTCAGGACCTTTGCCATGGGTCACTTGCTCCCTCATTAGTTCATCTTCTGTAGTTATTTTCCTGTTCCTGATCTCACACCAACCTCCACTCTTCAAAAGCCCATCCGCTGTCTTTTAGAAGACTTGCTTGTCCATTGTTCCCTTCACCTCCCCACAAAAAAGGGTCACACTGAAAGCCTAGCAAAATTAATTCTCAGTCCTATTAGAGCAGGAGATGTGATAGCCCCTTGCTCCATGCTCCTCTTTTCCTGAACCCTCCCACTCTGGAAAGCCTCCAGCTGTTTGCCTTCTTGTTCCAAGTCAGTTGCTAATAAGCCTCTCTTCTCTCTTCCCACTTCAGGGCTCAGTCAAAAGCCATTTGCCTGTGATGCCAAATCCCATTTCAACCAAATCTGTTGCAGTCCTCAAACTCCCCCATGTTTTCAGCAGCAAAGTTCTCCCAGAACTCCAACAGCTCCATAAATGGAATAAAGCTTGCTTCTGCCAAATTTGTCTTTGCAAAGCTGCCAACCAATGTAGGCTTCAGGTGCCAGGATCTCTTTAAGAGCCAGTCTGTCATCAGTATTAAGCAAATCTCAGAAAATTGGTGCTCTTTAGTTTTGGTCTTATGACTTTTGCAAGTGGACAGGGTAGTGTTCATGCCTTTCCTGACACATTTCAAATGCCTTTTCAAAATACTATATTTTTAATGTTCAGTTAAAAAAAAAGTGATCAATTTTTAAAAAGTGCTCAATAAATTCTGCAGTTCACTTGTTTGCTTCTTCATGTCTTGCTCAGGAATGTGGATTTCTGGGTTCTGGCACTGTTGTTTTTACTCATCTAACTTTTCAATAATAATTCTGTATCATCTGTATGTTGCCTAGCTTCCTGTCTGTCATCCTTGGAAAACTGATCCCTGACTTGGGCAGATCTCCACCCTCCTTCTCTGTAAAAATACATTCAGATAAACTATTTAAGATTTCTGCTGCTTTACTCAGATTTTAGCATCTCTATCTTTTAAGACTTTATTAATCATTTGCTTATTACATACATGCCTGTAAGATTTTGCTATAGCTTTCTACAGACAGCAGATATTTAGTTGCCTAACAGCACCCTGCTGAAAAAGAGAGGACATTGTACTCCTTTTTTCCTGTGGGACAAACTATCACACAGCACTAAGGTTAGCGATACAAGATAAAGAAGCTGCATTTTCATAGGCAAATACTGGGAAAGTTTATACACACAAAGCTAGAACGGGTCTGTAGAAATTTGAGTGAATAGCAAAGCAGCATTCTCACCTGCCACAAAGACATGCTACCATGCAGCAGTAGATGTTTCAAACATTAAGATGTCATCCAGTGTAGCTACCACCTTTGTTAATCAGCAGCTTCCTGCAATTTCGTTCATAAGCACCCAAGCTGCCCTGATGGTGCCAAGTACTTACCCGTGTCATCTTTGCAGATGCTGGAAGAACTGCTGTTCTCGTTACTTTGGTATAGACACTGGGTTCTGTTCTCTTGTGGAGCTGGTGAGGTCTGAGTCATCCCTTCTTCCAGGGCTTGTTTGATCCAGCGCTGAAACAGAACGAGACTACATAAACGTGCAACCCCTCCAGTACTTTACATGTAATTGTGCAGGGATGTACTCCAACTCCTACACTGTTGTACGGCAGGGCAGACAGCTCTGGACTCCAACATTGCCTCCTTCACACGCACTCAGACAGGAAACCTGCTAGAACACTGCTGTTAATGATGAATCTAATGATGACTAATATGGGTCTGGATATGCATTCTTGATGGGATGTATTTTAGGGATCGTAAGTCTTTAGCAATAACATAAGGATAAATATTAATAAATATATTTATTATTAATAGATAAAATCCAGAGATCTGGCAGCTAAGAACCGTTAACAGCAAGTTTCACTGGGGTGAGGGGGGAAGTGATTAACTGTCTTAAAAACCTGATTTCTGCAGAAAGCCCTGTTTCCTGCTCAGAACTGCAAACACACTGGTCCCCTGCCCTACTAAGGCATATTAGGGCCGCACATAGATTCTGCTCTAACAGCTCCAGCAGAGAAACAGCTGAGTTCAGCTGCAGAACAATTCTAACACTGTGTTTTCTGCCAGACTGAGAAAAAGAGCAAAAAAATCTGACAGAACGTGAGCAGCAGTTTTTGAGGGACTAAACGAGAGGAGAAAATAAGGGGAAATCATTTCTTCAGCTACAAACAAACGATGAAAATCACAGCTGGAAAGAATATGGACCAAGAAGAATGTTTCATGTCTCATCCAAGTAACCAAGAATTGAAGTCTCAGCAAACCAGCTGCTACAATGGGTGTACCAGCCCTATACCTTGACACAAACTGACCCCTGAAGGCAGGCAGGAAACCTCTGCTTGCTTTACTATAAAAAAAATACTGTAATCTAATGAAAAGCATAGAGGTGATTCAGTAAACCAACAGCAAAACTGCAGGAAAAATAAATACAGTAATTTGCATTTGCATAGTTTACCCGAGGGACTTACTTTACCAGCCTTTTATCCTCCTAGAGAGGTTTAAAATCATTACTTCACCTTTCAGTAAGCCATAGTTTTCTACATACCATCAACATGTACCCTAGAGATACATGTTTGATATCAAAATTCCTCAAAGCTAACCTGAAAGCACATCAGAAGCTCAGTGCCCACAATCCTCAAAGTAAAACTGTCACAGTTGAAAACTTTAGCACAAGGATGAAGGGCAGGTCACAGTACTGCTTGGATGGACTTCACTACTATAGAGCTGACACCTTTTTTCTGTTCAAATAGGTCTCAATAGGATGCCACTGCAGCCACTAGAAAAAACAAGGAGCATCAACCAGTCTGGAGCGCTGCTACCTCAAATACCTCCGACAGCCAAGTCACTGTACAATGCATGATTAATGTGAACAGGCTACACAGTTCGGTTTCTTTGCAAGGTTTCATATATTGGCATGCTTTGGATACAAGCTGAGAACATCAGTTGAGTTTTTTTTGGCACAGTCCTTAGTAGTTTAAGGAGACGCATGCTGGCAACCTAAGAAAATACGAAATGTGATCTATTTCAACAGCCTTTACAAATCAAACTCTGACTGAGTAGTCAGAAGCAGATGACAAAGATCAGGTCTTGAAAGAGTAGAGCTGTTAAGTTCTGGACTATTTCTAGACCTCAGCTAGTGGAAAAGGAGGTCTTCTCTGTGACAGTTTTTCTAAAACATCCTAAACATGTGAAAGTCAGGCTTTTCCTGCAGGACATCTCCAGTCAGCATCCAAACTGCCTGTAGCAGTGATAAAAACACTGAAGGCTAGCAGTCATTTTCATGAGAAAGCTGGGCAACTCCCACAAAGTGGATGAAAACCCTTATTAGAACAGTTATTGATGTTTTACTTTCAAAAAGTAGAGATAAACCAAATGACTTTCTGCAGCATCTGTTCTGGGCACAGAACCTTTCAATATTTTATTTAGATGATACAACAAGCAGCATGCCTAAGTATTTAGACGACACCAAGCTGAGAGGAACTAGAACATGCTGGAAGACAGTTTTCAAAATTCTTAGTAAACTGGGAAATTTATAGGAAGAAATAGGATATAGCTCTGCAAGGACTAGAGAAAAGTACCACACTAAGTCAGAAACAGTTACTTGTGAAAATACAGGCTAGAAAACTAATGAGTTGTTCTTACAAACATAATAAGTCATGAACCAAACATGAGTCTAAATCAACTCATTGAAAAAAAAAAAAAATTCAATCATCATGTACAAAAAAGGGTACAAGCTATGACGCAGAGCAACCTTCTGCTTTATTCAGCACTGAAAATGCCCCAGCCACAACATGACATCCAGTTTTGGACACTGAACTTCAGGAAAAATGAGGACCAGATGGAAGTCATCCATAGAAGCTGCAATGGGAATTATCACAAGACTAGAAAAAAAGGCAAAGGTAGAAAAAGGCTGGAAGACGGGGGTGATGGGGAACACAGTAAATTTTCAAATAAGTAAAAGATTATTTCTAAAGAAAAGGAATAATCTCTCTGTTCCATAATGGAAAGAATAACAACAATAGACTTAATCTTTCTCAAGGCAGATTAAGATTGTTATAAACTCCACCCGTAGAGAGCTTAAGTAAGGGGCTGAACACACAATTGCAGGAATTACATGAATCAGAAACAGATTAGATATCCTCAAGACTTTTTTCCGCAATTGCATGACACCAGGTCCACGTGCAGTCCTTGTCAGTGGTTCCATAACAACAATTCTCATTGAATTGGGAGCTTCTTGGCTAGCTGTGTAGCAAACGCAGCAAGTAGGGAACTCGGAATAAATCTGCCAGTTCTGGTCTGGATGCTTTTCTCTTCCCTGAGGCTCGAGGACATTGTTAAGTGCTCAAAAAAGCGGCATGAGCCTTGTAATTCTCAGCTTATAGATGTGTGGGGAGATTGCCTTTGCACACGGAAACAAACAGAATTTTGGTCACATATGAGTACAAATGAACCACCAAAAGCTGTACCTATGAAGGAAATACCCAAGAGACCTTAGCTTCTTTTCATAGGTACATGTCAGTGCATGACAACAAACTGGCTGAAGGTGGGAACAGCAAGGGCTACAACTTCTCTCTGAAAAAACTTCCTCAAAGGAGGGCAAAAAATCCAGGATGTGGTACCTGAAAGTTACCAGGACTGGGAGATCAGAAAGGATTTCCATAAGGTTGCTCTCAGGTAATTACACAGGAACCAGGAAGCACCTTTGAGCAAAGCTGACTGGTGATAGGCAAGGTGGATTCTGACAGAAATTCAGTTTAACCAAACTAACCTGAACTGCTATTTCCCTGCTGATGAGTAAATGCTAATATTTACTGGCCACATACCATCTCTGGAGGAATAAAGTCCTCAGCTGGGCTCTCAGTTCAGGCTTGCTGCAGGGCCACAAATAGCTGTTGTGGATAGACAGTCTGTAGTCCAGCACTGAGCTCTGGGCTTGCTCTTGTGAACTGGCAAACTCAGGGCTTTGCTAAATAATAAAGGCTCTCCAAAGACAACGGACCATGATTGACGCACTGTATTCTTGAGGTGTTTTGCAACAGTCCTACCCCCACATTACCAACTATCCTCTGACTGTGAAAATAGAGAAAAGGGTTGAAAACGCACTCCATTGACTGCAACGTATCAGACAGTGCCATCTTGGTAGGAATACATAGATATAGGCTCAAATATGATACAGCAGCTTTACAAGGATGCCAGTGACAACATAAGTACAAAGCCCCTGAAGGTAAACATGAACATACCTTTTTACAGGAGCTGTAAATTCCATCCAACAGAAACGGCCTTCGACGTCTCTCAGGGTTGAAAGGTGAACCAAAACGAATGTAGTGTTTAGGTGTGGTACAAATTAGCGGGGAGTGGATGAGACCTGGCAACATATTTAGGGTTGTTGCCAAAACTGTCGGGTCTGTAGTAATGCGCAGAGGGCATTCAATGGGACACTCCTGCTTTTCTGCCTTGTCATTCAGCCATTCAGTAACAAGATACTGAAGAAAACAAAAATATCAATGTAACTAGCAATTGCAAAGAAGAAAGGCAATACAGCGCAACAGCATAGGGGGAAACAATGCTCAGGTCAGTCTTCATGCTAAGACCTCTCTGCTCCTCAACAAGAAATGCAGCCAGGACTTCCTGCATCAATCCCAATTCTCATCTACTTGCATGCACAGCACCTAGTTTATACAAGTAGCTTGGTTTTATGCTTCCATTAATCCTATTAGAAGGCTCTCCCTGAACTTGATCACCTTGTTCTAAACCAGTTTAGAATTGCAAGCCTAAATGTATTAACAGCTAGCTTATTTATGCCCAGGATGTGCCAAGCATCCACTGTCTTCTGCTGCTTTTCTCCTGTCCCTTACAAGTTTCTCCCAGTTTGTACACTGCAGTTTGCAGTCGCATTCGCTCTCAGTCTTCTGTTCTACTAAGCTGAAAACTGACCTGTTTTACTTTCTTCTAAACAAACACCAAACCCCCATCCAAAAAAGAGGCTCCCACCGATTCCCACATCCAACACCTTTTTATGGCACTCTAAATTTTAAAATTAAATTCCACATAAACCTTATTACACAATGGCTCCACTCCTCGATCTTTTGTTAACAAACCCAAGAGAACCTTTGTTTTACTGTCCTTTACAAGATGCAACACCCTAGTTATTTCTAGTTTTGTTGTTGTTGTTTTAAGCAATTTTCACTACACCTTTCACTTCTTGATCTAAGACAGCTTTCTTGGTTGACAGTCTTTTTCTCCTTGCTCTTAAGATACTGGAAATAAGTAGAAAATTTCTTGAGATGGTATTTATTTGCTTTCGTGTAAAGCCTTTTCCTGTAATTTTTTTTTTCCTAAAATTGTCCAGCATCTCTCAGATGAGTGGGTACTACCTCAAACTCAGTGCGCCTACAAGAGCCCTCCTAATCTTTTCTTCAACTGTGCCTAGCTTTCTTCCTTACTGCAAACATCACCAGAGATCTTGGCACTGCCACTCAGGTCAGTAATCTGAAAGTTACCTTCCCTTCAGGCCTCTCTTCAAGGCCCTTCAACCAGTTCTAAGACATAGCCTTTCTTTTGGACTCCAAAGCTAACGGTGTCGCCCAGATTATCAGCATCTAGTCTTTAAATGACTGCTACCTCATCTGATACAGCTGTAACAACCACTTGCACACTGCTGCCAAGAGCTTTTCCTAGCTCATGGTGCATAGGCACATCAGCTCTCCTCATCTTTCTAACGTGCACCTTGTTCTCCTGCACGAACAACAGAAACGCTTGTTCTCCTCACCAAGGCCTTTCTTGGCCATCTCTCAAGCCTCCCGCTGCCCTCAACATCCAGGGCCGAGGCTGTGGTTTCTGCCTCCCTTACACAGGGTCCAGCCTTCATCATCCAATTCCTTATATTTCCAAGTCCCTCCAGCCCTTTTCTCACAAGGCCCCTCACGCTGGAATCAGTTTTCTCCCCACTATGCAAAGATGCATCATTTACCTCTTTCCAGCTCACCTTTGCTGGGCCCAACAGAGAGACCCTGCTTATTGCACCTGTACCATTCTGCTGGTATCTATCTTTAAGTTCTATGTAGACTTGTGGTATAGACCAGCTAACTTCTTTCAATCTTTGTACCGCACTGAACAGCTTGATTCTGACCCATGACGAGGGCTCTTAGCCACAATGAGGCAAGTAATACAATAAATGTAAAGTCATATCATTGCAAGTATAACGAAGATCTTTTTTCCCTGAAGGCCACATAAAACCTCTTCTCCTCTCCCCAGTTTAAGCACTTGATAGTTACCTTTTTAGTTTTGGGGTACTTCACGGTGGCCCGATTAGACTGAGATCCTGCAGCCAGAATAACAGTTGGGTCAGATCCAGTCAACTGTTTGCCTTCTCCTGGACCTTCTACATTACTGACATCTGCTGTGGTTACCAAGCTGGCAGTGCTTCCTTCCTCTGGGACAGCCTGTGCGAGTTCAGCTTGCTGGGAACTGGCTTGCTTCTGCCTTCTCAGTCTTTGTGCTGAACTGGTTCGATATCGAGAGAAGCGACTTTTCGGTCGGGGCCTGGAGGGTTTTGCTGGAGCAGGCTTAGTAACTGTTTTTTCTGGGACAGCATCCTACAACATAAACTGTCATTAGTCCAAGCAGCTCTAAGAGTCTTCCTTTTCTCTATACACATGAACAAGGATTGAGATTTATTTATTGACATTATCTGACCCACACATAAGCTGGTTGGACCTTATTTGTATTGGCTTATAAGATGGCTTGGGACCCTTCTAAAAGACTGGCACATTTTCTCCAGTCTGCTGTGATGTTAAATGGTCAACCAGAACATTCAGAACAATCTTGGTGTCAAGAAAGCAGCACTATGAAACTTGCCACTTGTCTGAAGGCAACTACTCCCACTCCTGATCAGAGCTGACACGCATCATTGCAAAATCTACTTTGGATGCGTTCCCTGTATATGGTGGGGCCCAGATACCTGCTGGAAAACAAAACAAAACACAACACTTTCCTCAATCACTGCAGGCATGCAGCCAACTTAAGATCACATCAGTATGCAAGAGATGATCCAGTCTCTCAAGCCACTACAGGGGGCCCCACTGGCTGAGGGAGCTGGGCATGACCTAATAGCAGCCTTCCAGCATCCAAAAGATCATCCGGAGAAGATGCAGCCCCACTCTTCACAGTGGTGCATGGTGGAAGGACAAGAGTCAACAACATAAATCGAAACCAGACATTCAGACTGGATATAGGGAAAACTTTTTCATCAAGAGAACAGTCATGCATTGGAAAAGGTTTGCCCAGAGAGGTTGTGCAATCTCCATCCTTGGAAATATTTGGGACAATACTAGATAAAGCCCTGGCCAGTCAGGTCTGACCTCAGAGCTGACCCTGCCTGGACCTCCTGAGGTCCTTCCCAACCTGAACAATCCTATGATCAGATATGCTGCACACGTGCTTGGTGCAAGCTACAGAACAGTCCCTTCTTCGTCTTACCACTACTTGTGAAGACCGTCGTGTGTTCACTCCAGTACTGGTGTTACTGTTAGAAACATTTGGAACAGCAGCACTAAGTGTTGAACTTCCATCTTCAGTTTCAGGAGTCTCTGTTTTTACTTCCTCCAGCTCAGGAGCCTCAGCACTGATGTTGAGTTCAGCATCAGTGCTGTTCCGGTCGGATGGTTGCTCTCGTCTCCTCTTTCTCTTTTCCAAGTTTTCAAACATGTGCATGATGGCTTCTACCTTCCTATCTTCTCGGGACTAGAAAACATAAGAGTAAATTTAAGTCAGTACTGCAAATTAAACAAATAAAGAGGAGGATACAAGAACAGATACGGGACACAGCACAGGAGGGAAAAAATCCGACAACACAGTTAGGACACAACTTCCATATAGCAATGACACAAGAGCCAGAAATGGGACAGAGAGAAGCAGGGTTTCCCTCTCCCCCCGCCCCAATATTTGCATTTTTCAAGATGGCAAATTTCCCAGAATGCCAATAGCATAATTACATGTTCATAGAATAACTAGAAGAACTAGACTTTGTTCTTAAATAAGAATACTTAGATACTACTGAGTTATATTCATAAAACAGCCATAAGGAAATGCATATTTTTGAAGAATTAAAACACATAAGACAAAGAATAGAGTGAAGAGACAATCTGGAAACGAATGGAGCCATTCACTAATGACCAAGCATTAGAGGTAAACATAAGCCAAAGGCAACAGAATTAAGTGAATCAGTAATTTGCATTAAGTATAACACACCACGCAAACTGACTAAAATGATCCAGATTCATTCCTTCCCTGATGTCAGGAGATCACACAGCTCAAAAATAAAAGCTCTTGTCCAAGCAGCTTACATAGTGGATAAGAAAAACAGAACAACATGAGAGAGTACGGAGGCAAAAAGAAGGTATTTATTATGCAAATAGAAAGGACAGGAAATCTTATCACCTAGTAGTATCAAGATAATTGGATATTATGTATATAAAAGGTCCTGTACAATAACGCAGCAGTGACTGACAAACAGGCTGAATCGAGTGAATTTTAAGAGGTGGGGGCAGGTGCATGCTGAGAAGTGCCATGGAGGAGAAAGTATCTTGAATCATAGAGCAGTATTCAATCACAGCAGCCTGGCTTTTACAGTTTTCTGTTCACAGGATATTCAATACACACAAAAATAAATTTTTGAGACAAGAGGAAAACTATAAATACAGGTATTTACGTGGTGCCAAGTATAGAAAACAATCTCATTAAAGGAGATTAACTGGTGAAACAGGTACAGGAACAGGGTTTACAGGTTCAAGGAAAACTAACACCTTATTGTGAGAAAAGATTTCTTGAATTATACTGTCCCAGAAAGAGACCAGCTTCCCTGCATTAAAAATGAAATCTTCCCTCCAATTTAAGGCCAGTCTGCTGGAAGACTGCTTTTATTCAAATTCCAGCAGAAACTGACAGTTTTATCTCGTCCCTTCTAAAAAAATCCATGGGATACTCCAAGGATATCTCTGCTGAGATTAGAAAAGGGTTGCTGTACATTCTCTATGGATGGCCCTCAACTTTGCAGTTTGCTACACTATCTTAACATTATTTAAAGCACGGCTCAGAAAACTTGCACATGCAAGAACAGTCTCTTTGATCAGAGGAAGAGGGGTGGTTAAGGTATTTGGTGAACAAAGACAACAGGGAATTCTGAGCTCTGATACATTTGTTGCCTGGTAGAGGAAAGGAGCACTTTTTATTCATTGCCTTTTTTTTTTTTCCTCCTCCTTTTAAACCTCAGTGCACTGAGCAGAGCACAGAACACCTGCATCCACATGCATAAAATATCCTAAACCAGCGAGCAATCCCAGATGCTATAGAAGGCACAAGAGATTATAGCTCCTCTTGGAAAACGCAAAAAAGAATTATTTAATCACAGTTTAAAGAACACCTAAAATACTGGAGGAATAAAAAACCCAACTAATTCTACTCAGTACAGAAGAAGGCAGAGAAGGGATTGTGTGATCAAAGATCCAAGAGCACTAAGAAACATTTTTATCGAGAATACAGATTAAAACGACAATGATTTGGGAGCACAAAGGGATTTCCTAATAAAGAATATAGCTCCATGGATACTTTCAGCAGACTTGTGCCAACTTTGCTGTTGGTGGTCCACCCTACTAATCAACTTTTGCAACCCTCATGCCAACATATTTGCATAACCATTTAGTGAACCCACACAGGGAACAGATAAAGGTTGACAAACCTAACCCAGCCAGCAGGAGCAGAAAAAGGGTGCAACTACTTTTCTCCAGATCTGGTGCTGACCATCTTGTTAATGGTATGTTTTAGGGTGTAGAATAGCCCTCAATGTAAGAGTTAATTCTTTCAGCTGGGCAACAGATCTGTCCTGGATCTTCTAATTTGCAGTACCCTACCAAATATCTTGTGATAAGGGAACAGCCTGGTTTTAACAAATTAAAAGAGACCATTAAGAACTGGAACTTGTGCTGGAACAACTGAAATAACCAGCTGGACCTGTTGGTCATGGCACAAAGCAAGTCCTAAGGGGGATGATACCCAGACTGAGAGAGGTACTTGCCCGTCGGTTGTGGACCAAGGCTCCCTGTTCATCTACAGACTCCTCTTTCTCCCCTTCTTGTTTCTCCTCTTTATCTGCCACCTGAAAGAGAAGCCCAGATTTAGTAAGGCAAACAAAATCTGAAGCTGCTTTTATAGTGCTTTTATATCAATCTCTGCGCCAAAGTTTTAAAGAAGGCCTGCTTGCAGTTTTTGCCCTGGAGAAACCAATGCTGTATAAATCAGATTCCACACCACTGAATGACAAAAATACTTGATAAAGTGTCAAGGATTTTACCTCACTGTCACTGACTGCTGCAGGTCCCTCTGGAACTTCCTCTGTTTGCTGATTGCCGTTCTCATCCGATGCAATGCCCTGCTGTTCCATTTCTAGTTCCTTTCGACGGGCTTTTCGACGGCGTGTTTCTGCCCCAATCAGTGTGCCTAAAACAGGTGGAGGTAGGTGTTCCGCAGCATTTGGGCTACGTTTCTGCACAGGGCAATTCCGGTTCCCCTTGTGACACGCACAGTCCACTTTATAGTTGCTGCTCCAAAACACAAACATAATTCGTGTCACTCTTCATTTCTCAACCCTTACACAGAGACATTCAATGCATCTCCTACTAAACATCTCACCACGTGCCAAAGCAAGGACAGCAGGCTACCTTATGGCCTCTATTGTAGAATATGCCAGCAGAACTGGACAGAATAGCCGGAAAATGCAATTCAGTAGAAAACGGAGCAAAATGTAGAATGCGAGGAAAGGGCTGGAGGAAGATGTCCAGTCCAGGAGGGCAGTGGAGAGCTCCTGGGCGAGGTGAAGGACTCACCAGATGTTGTACTCATAGTCAAAGGCGATGGTAACCTCTGTGTCCTTGGCAATGGTGGCAACAGCATAGATACACAGGTGGATCATCCCATCAGCAATCACATGACGAACCTTGTTAAATAAAGTAGAGAGAAACTAACATCTCCACCAGTTGCACTTTTTTTTTTTCAAGGGGGAAGCCTCCTTCTGCAAAATAGCTCTTATCTATTAAATGAATAATTTTCTTGAACTGTCCATAGAGAAAAGCCTGCTTCACTGGTCTCTCACCGGTCTCTCTCATCCTGCGTTCTTCCACTTACACTTCGTACTACCTGCTTACCCTAACTACCATTCTGCAGCCAGAGGAAAGCTATAATAGAAGTTTCCCTTCTCAAGAAAAATTCCTGTTTCCCAACTTTTCTTGATCTCATCTTCCAAGTATAAAACACCAAATGAGTAAGAGATGCAGAGAATTTACCCCATCTGCAGCATTTTAATATTCATAAAAAGGTAAGACACTAAACATATGTAAAACATCTATCCATAATTACGGTGACAACGAAGTGAGAATTTACCTCTGCATTTGGAGTGCAGGAACGCCTGATGAACCTGGCATCATTACCAAAGGTGCGAGCATCAACACACATTTCAACGCCATTGAACTTGGAGTAGAACAGCACAAATGGGTAGGGCCTGGAGAAGTAACAAAACATCTCAATCCCAAAATACCCAATTCCCATGGCATTTATAACAGGTATCCCTCACTTCACTGGAAACAGCGCTTCCATCAGTACTAGTGCTCTGGAGGCTTATGCACCTCCATGATCACAGTTTAATATATCTACTTAAGAAGATTTTCGTCCATAAACAGAGCATCAAGCAGATGTTGTGTATTTGATTTCACATTTCTATGGATGGCACAGCCAACAAGAGCCCTGTCAGTGTGCTTTATCCCACAGAGACACTAGTCTCTGTGCCATGATGCTCTCATACTAGTCACTTCATAGTACTCTTACTTTTTGAAGAAATGCCCATTGACCTCGAATTGCTGTCGTAACATAACCTTCCCTCGATACTCAATTATAAGGGTATCTAGTGCCAAGTCTCTTGCTGCCCTCAGGATCTTCCGGTGCTTCTGAACCCGAGTCACCCTTCCCAGCTGCAGCTGTAACAAAAAAAGAGCACAATATGAGAACTTAGACCAAAGGCCTAGGCCATTGTTTCGTGAAGAGTATTTTCCTACATAAAAAGAAAAATTCATCTAGTAACAGCACCTGGAAATTCTGGTCAGGTGAATATATTGTTTATTCTGTAACATTTCAGCAATAGTCAATGACCTTGACAATATTTATTAAAAACAAGTAAACAAAATAATATGCATTCCTTTCCTTTAACAGTGAGTCTCACAAATCTATCAGACTAAGTATTTTAGTCTTGCAGCTTGGAGGCATAACCAGACCTGTCAGTTGCTGCTAGTAGGGAACTGCTCCCCCTAAATCGTGGGTTGTCACACGTACAGAGGAAAAACACAAGCTTTTCCTTCTACAGAGGATGGAAAATTCTACCTAACAAGCCAAAGACTTTAGTTGTGGCTATCTATTGCCATCCAGAATCTTCTCTTTAACTTCCTGCTCAACTAATGCTATGGACTTTTTTTTTTAAAAAAAACATGAAGAAATATATTTTACAGGTAACTATTGACAGTTTGCTGAATCTTAGTCATGTTCAAGTTCACAGACCCAATACAATGGATTTTCACGTCAACATGCCTTGACAGTACGAAACCTCAACATTTTTTTTAAGGACACATCCAAGGAAGAAGTGCTTTACAGAATAATGGAGGGAATATTATAAGCACCAAGGCATAGAAAACACTTCTCCCATAAGTAGGAAAAGTACTTTGTTTTTAACAGGTTGAACATCTCTGCAAGTGAAAATTAAGGAAATCTGCAAAATTACGTAATGATGGCTGACTGCCTTACAATAAGAGCTGTGCCTGCTCTTTCCTAAGCATGCTACTCTTAAGCGGCAAATTCTGATACTTTTCCAGAGTGAATTTAGACAAAGTATTCTTATTTCAGTAATAACGACAATCATCCATCTACATTAGAAGTAAAATATGAGGTTTTGTTAAAAGAAAGCTCCCAACTTTTCCTGATAAAACTCTTCTCTCCTTAGAAACAGCTACTGGGCAGTCTGCTCAAATTGATAAAAATCACCTTAGCTTAAGGAGGGGCTCAATGTGGACAACAACAGAACGATGACTTTCTAACATCCCTCCTGAAAATAAAGCTAATGCCTTAAGGCAGCACTCCATCCTGGAAACCAAGTGAAACCCTCTATATTGACTGTGTTCAAAGTACTGAATCACAGACTTTACCCTTCTCTTTTGTAATGTTTTTACACACACTCTGAATAAACCTCTTCCGGAGGAGGAATACTTTCATTGTTTTAACAAGGCATACTGCAGACTTTAGATCAGCCAGTAAAGTAAAACCCATTTGTTGACTTTTCTCTCTCAGGCCCAGGATAAAAATAGCTTTATCAAAATATTCATTTGAAACCTATGCAGATGTGACTAATGGTCGTGCTATTCCAGACCTCCTCTCAGAGATGCATCTAGTGCAACATCATGCCTACAGGGTACACTTCCAGCAACCATTTTCATACCACTCTATCCTCAGACAGTTGGAAAAAACCCTGAATGTACATATTAGAGACTGAACAGCCTTGCAGAAGGTTGTCCATCTCCTATCTCAGGTCCTGACAGGAGCTCACAGAGCATCTCCCAAGTCCACAGAAGCCCACTGAACTGACATGAAAGGACCAAGTTATTTCTGGGCTAAGAAGCCACACTGCTAGCCCCAATTTCTGATCATCAACTCCATGACACAAGTGAATTCTAGCATAAGATGAGTTTGCATTGCCCAGGACAGAAGCAGCTTTCCCTGGCCAAATTATTTAAAAAACATTAGACATACTTTACTTTATCCAATTGTGGTAGTGGAGAATAAACAGGTGGAACTAGATTTGTTGGCTTGTTTAGTGGGAAGAGATAAGGAGGGAATATCTGAAGTTAACAGATTAATTAGGACTGAGGCACAGGTGTGAGAAATCAGAAATCTTATCCTGTTTCCCATAGGATCACTTTATTTGTTTCTATACTATCACTTGTTTTCTGTTATGATCAGTTCCTTATCTAAGCTGGCCCTAAGCAGGGGGGTTGGACCAGAAGACCTCTAGTGGTTCCTTCCAACCTAAATTATTCTACCACTGTGTCATATTTTCTTAGTATCTTTCAGAGATGGGGGTTCACATCTGGCAGCATTCATTCTCATTTCTGGCCCATGACTGACCTTTTATTATATGTCTGTGTTTGCGATCATGCTCAAGGAACTGTATGTCTCCAGTTGGATTACCTTCTGTGAACAGAGCTCTAACCAGACAAGTTACCGAAGGGAAGTGATTTTTTTTTCCCCCCGTTTATTATCAGTATAACTGTTCCTCTAACTCTAGAAAGCAACTTTGGGAACACAAGTGAGATAAAGTGAGGTGGTGGAAGGAGAAGAAAGCCCATAAAGGAATCTCTGCATTTGTAAAACTTAACAATTATCTGAGGTTGGTAGAACAGGAATGATCTGATAGCATTTCTGATAAGATCCTGGCTCAGCTTGTTTTTAGTTCTCCAAGTTTAGAAATATGAAGAGGATTAGCTGCCATGCTTTCATGTGCAAAATGAACAAACGATTTTATTCATGTCACAGACTAGGGATTGCTGACTCGTTATCAAAGCTGTTCTGATATTTTTGCACAGCAATACCTGCATAATACTCAGTGGCTTTATTTTATAAAAGCACTTCTGCTTTTCACTTCAGAATGTGAAGTCAGTCAGGAGTTTGAGCTCAAGTCAGCAATTATCAGAGGCAACAGAGGGCAGCTACTGACCCTCTGTCTGGTTCGGCAACAACAGGCAGAAAAGTACTTCACGGCTTTCAATTTGCCAAGCTTCTGGCAGGAGTAAGAACTAAGCTGATTTTACTTATGACATTAAACAGCTTCAGGTTTTCACAAGTTTCCCCTTGCATCATTAGGACAGTTGAGAATTGGTTTATCCAAACACACCAGTGATCAAAATCCCATGTCCCATATGAAGCTTCTTAAACCCACTTTTCCCTACCCTTTCCTTGATTGTGAGGAAGCTTTTAGGTCTTTTTTCTTTTCTTTTTCCGTAAGAATACAGGGACTGTACTTGCATCATTGTCTACCCAAGCTGAATCAGTTGTGAAAGTATGCAGGGCATATATGACATTTTATTTTTATTCCTTCCTCCTCCCCTCCAGAGTTTCCATAGCCAAATACGGCAGTCATGATACCCATCTCATACACGTGGCTGCTATCTCTATATTGACGCCACTACTCTTCAAAACTTTTTTCTGGTTTAAAGCAGCCAGTTCCTCCCCATCTAGAAAAGCTATTTTTATGCTCAGAAATGATACCTAGTTAAATGGTGACTGGTGCAAACTGAAAAACCTTCTCACTTCATATAAGAGAGATGAGACAGAAGAAGGGGAAGAAAAATATAAAGCATAGGATGAAAGACCACATACTCCCTGCTGGTCATTCCACATCTCTGCTGGCTATCCTCCTCTCAACACTCCACAGCGATCTGCTGAGCAGAGAAAACAAGGACGTAAGGGCTGACAAGAGGCAGCCTGCGACAGCCACCTGATACTTCCTCAATATCCAAGAGGTGCTACAAAGCCACCAAGCCTCTATTATACTTTCTCAACAGGTGAAATGATAGATATCTAACTACAGCTTGTTTAGAATAACTGCAGCTCACTATGCAGTTTTGCAACTTTTGATTCTTTTTGTTTCTTTGGAATATATCACATTTGGATTCTTCTGATTTGGTCTGCTTTCCCTATGGGAAAGTCAATACCTGTACAGGGAAGGGAGAGAGCAGAAAGCATGACAAAAGCAGCAAGTGCATTTGTGTATGGTGTCTTTTATAATGATCTGTCCCTGCTGTCTTCTGTGAGGGCGAGGAAAGGAAATGACATGTTTTATTACTTATTTCAGGGCTTGTCCCAAAACTCATATCAAAGAAGTAGAAGGCAAAAATCTAGATTTGGAAAAAATTAAAATCTTCAGAAAAGCAGAAAATTTCCCCCTCCTGTATTTCCCTGTGGTTGTCCCATCTCAGAAGGCTACTCATAGCCATGTAAAAGTTTTTATCTCCAGAAGTCTTAAAGAGATATAAACAAAGATTATTCCAGAAACAGAGGAAATGGAGGAAAGAAATTGGGTCTGAAGTCCCCTTTCTGCATTCTTCTTTACTGGCTCTGTGCTCTGCCTGAGGTGCTTCATCTACATGAAAGCAGAGGGAAAAGAGGAAGGGAGCACATGAACTTCAGATAGAGGCGAGTCAGCTGATATAAACAGGAGTGATTTAAGCACAAACTTCCACCTGATATTTAGGTTTCTGACTCTCTTCCCTTTCTACGGAAGAGGTGCCATACACATGTTTTAGAACCCATCATTTTGCAGTTTTACCTATCTCCATTCAAGGAATAACCCACAAAGCCTAGGCTGAAATGAGTGGGAATGCTATTCTCTATTCAATAAAGCATGAACAGATGAAACATCAGCTACGAAGAGTGGTGGAAAGGACTGACAACACCACACAAACGCATTCTTTTCCTGTTTGTCCTGGTCTACATGCACAGAGTGAAGCTGGCAAAATACCAATCACTGAACATCTCAGAAGAGAAAGAACTGGGGAGACAGTCTCCATAAAAATCAACTGTCATCCTGGAGTAGTTGAAAATTACAGTCCAAATACTCATCCAAAAGTCTGGAATAAAGTTGAAAGGTTTCTTTAAAATAGCTTTGCATAAAACATTAGCCAGAAAGAAAAAAAAAAGGAGAGAAAATTATTCAGCTGAAAAGCAGGAAATTTCCTATTTCCAGCAAGTGATAGATCTGGTTCTGCCCCAAGCCATTCAGGCACCAAAAGCACATATGGTAAAATCCCTGTGAATCACATCACAAAAAGGTACAAAGGTACAAAACATCCCCAACTTAGCGATGCTGATGAATGCAAGTTGAATTTGAATGTTTAGGCAAAGGCGGCCTCATGTCTTGGCACTGGTATCTCTCCTACTTCTTTTTACATCAAACCTACCCTTACCAGTCTCTGGAATTTGAAACAATACCATGACCAGCTATGATATTCTTGCTCACCCACACCTTATGCCTAGAAACCAGAGGACTTGACCTACCCCACTTCTGCCACATCGGTTCTTACCTGCATCTGGGACCCAATAACAGTATTATTGCAGGCCAACTCTGTTTTGTTGATTGTGTCTAGCATAGCAGTTTTGCCCACGTATTCTTTATTAGAGTTTAGATGACGTTCCAACAGGTTCTGCACATCAGCGCTGTACTGGTTAGTAAAGGCTTCTTCATACTGATCTGTCCAGAGTCGTATTCGATTCTCCCACCCTTCAGCTGTGTTTTCATCCAAGGCATGTGCTTCGGAAGGGGAATTCTGCACCAAACAGCAAAGGGTGAATGGCTAGCATACAATGGGGAAAACCTATCCACACCATTCTGAGCATGTGAACCTGTTACAGAAAACACATATCTATTCCAACCTAAGAAAGCGTTGGTTACGAGGACACCATTTTCAGAATCTCCATTCTCCAGAATATTGTACAAAGTGCTACTCAGAAATTTATGGAGAACTCTGGGCAGGACTAAGAACTCTTGCAAGTTGGTGCTTGGCACTGTTGCATACAGGAAAATTAGAAGTTCTTTTTAAGACTCTTTAGAAGTATAATTAAGCAGATTGAAAAAGCAAAGGAAAAGAACACACAAAGGCAAACAAACCTCATGCAGACTTGTCTTACAATCAATGCACTCATGTGTGACGTAGTGCTACCTGATACTGATCGTATCTGAATCCTTGCAGAGACTGATCCCAAAACATGCAAGGGAATAGGAAGACTGCCTAGTCTAGGGTCACAACAGTTGTCAGATGAAAGCATGAGATGTGTCTCTGGGCTGTCCTACATAGAGATACACAGATGGAGGCATGGAGACAAGTGGAACAAGATGCAGTTTCTTCCCCAGTCTTTAAAGACAGATCTTTGTCCTCTCCTTACACCCCTTAACTACTGTTTGTTCCCATCTGCTATTCCTCACCATCCTCTTATTTTCCTTATACTCGACAAGGACACAAAAGGAAAATATTAACAATAAGCACAAGAACATGGTTAATAAAAATACAGAGTTAAGTGTTCTATGAAAGAGGAAAACTTAAAAAAAAAAAAAAGAGGCTGAAGGAAAACAAAACAAGCAGACATTTTAACACAAAATAAAGCATCTTTCTTTGGTTTGGAATATCGCAGCTGTGCCCATCACTGAGTACAGAATGGGACAATCACAACATTGCTATCTTGTCCTCTCTTCTCTGCCACTTATTGCATGCACTTACTTGCTACATTTTATCTTTAAATAGAATATTGCTTGTGTGTGTGACTGGTACCCAAACACATGCAGAAGTTCTGATCCTGACAAACTTCTGGGCAAATGTAGATCAGTAGTACATAGAAATGGAATGAGCAGATGAAAAGCAGCCAGAGCAAGACACAAGCACAGGATAATACTGAGCAGGTTAGAACTGCAAGTCCTAAGCAGTGTAAAGAAGAGAAGGTAAAAATCCGATAATCCCATCTTGTAAGGGAGGGAAAAAAGAAGCTGGTAAAAACAAATTTAAACTTCATTGGTAACTTGATAAGTAATTCAAGAAATTCAACAAAAAATATTCCAGAGGTCAACAACTTAACAGGGTTCATAAAAGACTGAGAAATGTGTGACATACTTTGGTGACAAGAACCACTGAAGAACAATCATTATTTTCATCACATATATTAAAAGCATAAGAGTTTTTAGGCCTCTTTACACTCTCTTTACCCTCTCAAGGCACTTAGTTACTATGGAGGTAGGTGCACACAGGCACACCACAGAATTGTCCCATTTCCTCCGACCCACCTGCTAGCAACCACTGTCAGCTACAATACTGAGGCCAGATGGAAGAGAGTCTGAACTTTAAGGCAACTTTTGTCTCTAGGACATACTTAGCTCCAAAATTAAGCCCCCCTTTTTGTCAAATCTTTCTGTCAGATAGCCACACCCACCAATATTGTAAAAAGTCAGAAATAAATACATCCTTCAACCCATCCCTGGTAAGAGGATGTGGAGAGGAACAAAGCAATACTGTTAGGGACTCCAACATTAAATTTGTGCTGACTTAGATGCTCAAGCTTAAAATATCTTTGATGCAATCAAATGATAACTGACCCCACAAGAGAGCAGCCACAACCTGTTCTGCATTCTTGTATCAAACACCCCACTCCCAGCTATCATGAATCTGTCTCATCTCTTGAAACAGGAGGATGCCTGCCTTGCAGAAAGTGATGAGCCATCTAAAGCAAAAGCAAGGTTCAGGGGGTAATTCCTGTGATACCTTTTTGAATAGTGGTGCATGATAAGGCTTGGGATTATTCTAAGGCTGGTACCACAATTAGAGATTCCCCAGGCCAACCAAGAGAGGAAGAAAACTACAGGAAAAAAAACACCACCATCACAGAGGCTTTTCAGTTCCACTCACCTTCATCCTCAGAGACTTTCGTGAGCCCTCTCGAAAGGCCTGTCCCCAGAATAAGGAGAGAGAGGAGAAAAAAAAAAAAGGAAAAGTGTTATATAACCTTTACTCAGAATTAAGAATCCCAGAACAACACTGGATCTTACCCCAACAGGTTAACTCTTAACAATAGATAGCAAAAACAACAGGAAGACCTAAACAAGAAGCAAAGGACTTGAACAAGAAAATTCCACACAGCAGATCCAGTGGAAGCTGCAAAAAAGTTTGACAGCCAGGATTCCTGAACTGAGAAAGCCTGCCTCATACTTTTTATAAAATCTCAAGATCAACACCAAAATTCACTCAACTAATCCCACTTTGATAGAAGAAATGGCCAGCAACTGAATTGAGCTGGTTCATAAAAAGCAAAACAAAAGAAAAAACCCAACACACACTGAAGAACTCACATGGCTCCTGTTCCCAATCTTTTATTAAATCAACACAAATCCCTGTGCCTACCAGAAGAACTTCAAGGGAAGCTTAACCTTGGGAAAAACAAGGTAAAGCTAGCAGATGATAGAAAGGAACCAGCTGCTCCCATCTGCATTCCAACATAAGCAATCCAAAACCATTCCAGTCCCCAAATCCTCACAATCAAGAGTCATCCCTCAGATGTTCATCACTACCTATGTAATTCTCCATACAGGTACGAGTTCTGTCATTGAAGAACAGCACTAAGAAGCACTGCTGGCCAGATCCCCAATGTAATCCACTAAGAACTGCCCTGTTACCTTCATATTTCATTCTAGTCACAGATTCCCCTTTGCCATAAGCAGGCAGACTCCAAGAGCTAGTCCCCCAAATCCTAATATAGCAGGAGGGAGAAGATAAGTGAGTCAAAGCCCCTGAGCATAAGTGAACAGTGCTGAGAAATAAGTGTGGAGTATCAGACAGGTAATTCGTAAACTAACAGCCATATGCTCCAGCAGTTCACAAAAATAGTGTCACATTATGACCACAGAAAAATCAATTCCTGGTAGGACAAAACCTTCTTGCCTATTACCAAAAAGGCCCTAAAGGGCCAGTCTGTTCTCAATACTCTGCATAGCCTTTGATCAGAACTGTAGCAACCTCATCTCATTTCACATACCTTGATCTTTTTGGCTTTTGGAGCAGTGCGAGCTTTTTCTGTACTCCTCTTCCTCTTCTTAGGTTTGCTTCTACGGACGCGGTTGACAGTCAGAGTGATGCTTGTAGGGGTGTGCTGTGTGGCTGTGTACAGCACTGTAGAGGGAGATAGTTCTTCATCCCAGCTCTCAGTTGCACTGCTGTCCCCACCTACAGAGAGGAGTGCTTCATTAGCAACTTTATTCTCTGTCCCATAGAGAACAGCTTACCCCCTATGTCCATTTTCATCAAGAAGACTTGATGGCTCTGCATAGCTCTTCCCTGAGAAAATTATACCACCTCAGTTTTCCCTCTCAAATTGGGAACAGGACTCCTAAACTTCTGATATCTCACTGAATGGCACTGATGCACGTTTCGCTTTTCTGTTCACAAGGTAATCTGCTCTCCCTCAGAGCTGATTGGGGCGAGGGGGAAGGAGAGGAGAAAATCCCGATGGTTGAGAGGAAAAGAACATTAGATGGCACTGATCAAAATAGGATGATTACAGCAGCCAAAAGACAGCAAGGCCTTGCAGAAAGAAATGAAAATCATCATCATCAGAATTACAATTTCAGACTCACCTGACACGTTGTCCTGCTTCCGGCGGCGGAGTCTGATCACCTTCCCCCTGCTCATTCCTCTGCCAAACGAGAATGCACAATTGAAGCTGGTTTGTAGGAGTAAAGTCACTTGAAATTCAACAGGATGTCACAAGATGCGTGCCCTCAGTGGGGCCCAGGATGATAAGAACATCGATTTAACATCCTCATCTCCACTCCTGGTGCCACCAACACTTGTCAGGCTGACAACGCAAAGGAGGAGGGTCAATACTAGGTAAAGCACTGGAAAGAATGCTCCAGTTAGCAAAAGGAAGTCCATCCCACAGCCCAAACGTGACAGTTCGGCATTAGAAGTCAACATGAGGAGCAGTCTGGATCTGCACTGCACCAAAACTGACCTGCACTTTTCACACTTGAGGAGGAAACCATCTTGGGAGACACTGCAGTGGCACCAAGTGGGAATTGATTCTCCTTCTGAGGAGCTCTCGCTGTCCCCGGAGTTCTCCTCATCAGGTGAGTGCAGGCCATTCAGTTCTGCACGAGGTATAATGGTCTGGACAGGAGGAGAGGCTGGCGGCGTTGGAGGAGGAGGGGCTCCATAATTATGATCCTGAAAATAAGTATTTGCAGTACTACTTTTAACAGGGAGATACGATGCTCGGAAACAGAAGTCCCAAATCCACAATTCCCAGGTTATTATTTGGCAAACAGTGTAAAACAATAGCCTGAATTCCTGAATCTATCATAAAGGTAAAGCAATAGGTCTGAGAGATGTAGATGGTTTTCCTCTGCATCAGTGAATTAAATTTAAAACCTAGGAAAGCAACTAGACTGTTTCAACATGAACTGTTAAAATGCCAATCATCTGAGATGACCTGCCATTCATTCCATGTTTTCAAACCATGCTCTGACTCTCCCTGACTTTCCCCTCATTTCTCATAGTTATGAGTTACCAATATGAAATTCTGTGCAACTGAAACTAGTATAAATAGTGTACAATAAATCAAATAGGGCATAAAAATACCATCAGGAAAATATTACATATTCATACATATTCACACCTCATTCATATACTTCATTCAGTTAAAATCTATCACCTAGAACACTGATAAAGCTTGCTATAGAGCACACGAGGGATCACAAATAACAGATACAACATGTATGGCACAACTCAACCACATGTATTCCCTAATAAATAAGCCAATAAAAACTCCTAAGGTGTAATGAGGAAGGAACTATGGAACAAGGAAACGAGCAGAGCAAACAATAAAGAGCTGATTCACTGCAGAGAGAGTACTCACTGCGTAAGGCAGCCCGCGATAGCTGTGTTTCTGGGTGGCCCCATAGCCGTGGCTGGAGTACACATTCTTCTCACTGACAGCTGGACTAGCTTCCACAGACTCTGGGCTGCAGAAAGGGCCAGAAGTAAAACCCATCAATATATCATCTTCCATTGCCAATATTTCACTGCTCCTTCCTATTCAACATATAAGCTCAAAATGAAGAAACTTCTTGAAATCAAGGTGCATTATGCACTTCACCAGGCATCGTATGTGCAGAAGTTGGACAGACAAAATGAACCTGCTTTCAACAGAGGACAAGCAACTGAGGAAGGGCCACCCTGGATAACTCCTGTTACATTAAACTGGGTCTCAATCCAAGAAGTTAAAATGAAGAGTAAGAACCAAGAAACAAACCCAGTTTCATTATAGCTGAGGAAGCTGAGTATAGTTTAGCATTCACATCTGAATTCAGCCAAGTTAATCTTGAACCCACTGGACTGAACACTGCCATGTTATTTCCACAACAGCTCTTTTCAGAAAGCAGCTAAGCAGCTTTCCTGCATCTGTGCCTGCTTCTCTCTCCCTCAGATACTAATTGTTAGCCAAGACCAATGTCCTGTGATAAAGTCTGCATGAAAGCTGCAGCTGTCCTGACAACAACTAGCAGGAGTTGGAGATTCCTGTTACAAAGAGCAAATGCAACTCACGACTTGGACAGATAGTGGCCACAGACAATTCAGATTTGCTCTGTGCTTTCTACAGGCAGCACAGTGTGCAATGCGCTGAATAGGAAATTTGTTGCTGATGAGGTACAATGCACTCTTCCACCACATGGTGGTGAAAAAAACAGCCCAAAATGAAAGGTATATCCTGCTATTAGCAGAAGGCGGCAGAAACCCTACTCAGAGAAGGGATAGCTGCAATTCAGTGCAGGGAATAGTAGATAGTGAGGCTACGGATCAAGCACTGGCAGGGAAACACACTCTCTATTAAGAACTTTCCACAGGCAGATGGAAGTCAGCTAACCTCTGCGTATACAGAAGTAGGGCCCATATCAGAATACAACAGAGCATTACCGAGTAAAGTCCACAGCTGAATTCTTCATCAAAATTATAGCATGGAGCTGAACAAGCAGAAAAAAATACAGGAAAGGAAAAGTTTACCTTGGAATTCTGCTTCTCTGACGAGATCTCGCAGGACTCTCAGGGGGTCCTACATTGCCAGCGTAACGCAGGCAGAGCTCCAGAGCACTAATGCCCAGCCGTCATGCGTGGGGCAGCGTTTGGGCACCACCCAAGAAAACTAACCTCTGTGCCCTTTGGACTTCCTCTTCAGCTCTTGAAATCTCTGCTGCACTGAAATTTGCCCCACCCTGCCACTGAACCTGACCTACACTAACATACTAACTTTCCGAGGTTCTGACTTATTCAGGAGTAAGGTGGACCTGCCTTTTGGTCATCAAGGAGCAATAACGTATTGCACAAAGAACTGTAGAAACTAGCAGGCCTTTAATCTATCGAAATCCCGCATCCACAGCTCAGAATTTAAGCAGATGGCATCATAAATTCAGCTGGTTTTCAATGTAGCTACAGTTACCTAAATTGTTAAGAGCAGAAGATACAGGTGGTGATCCCTCCCAGAGGATATATTTCTTAATAAAGACACCATGTGGAGCTCGCCATATAATCCAGCCTTGCTGGATCTTCACAACAACAGTCCTTTAGAATTTCTAGATTGGTACAGAGTCAAATCCATTCAGGTTTAATCTTATTTTCAGAAATAACATTAGAAGGAAAAGAGCCCAAACAGCCTAAGCCGCAGGTCTGTCCTCTGCCCAGGTCACCCCATATTCCTAACAATAGTAAACCTAAAATACTAGTAATGCTGCCATAAGTACCAACAATAAAACTTGAAGATTGTTGGTGCAACAGTGTCCAGGGGCAACAACACTGGGGGCCCATGCTTCCTCATCAGCACAGAAAGCACTGCAACCCTGCAAGAAGCTTCAACAGCTTCCAATATGGAGAGCCAGATAAACATAGCAAAGGTATGTTAAAGCCTCCAGAGCACCCTTAGAGACCATAAAACACATATCTTTCAGCATTTTCAGCTCCCCTCTGCATCAGCGTGCAGGGGAGGATGTTAAAGCTCAGCCTGAAGAGAGGCCAAGCTAGTTTCCCATTTACCTTTCCATTTCCTTAATGATAAGGAAATCAATGCCTTAGACAAGAAACTTGGATACCAGACTTCATGCATCAGACTTGAAGAATTTCAAAGGACAAGTGGAGGATAGCCTTAACTTTGAACACACTCATGAAGGATACTTCAGCAGTGAATCAACAGTGCAACAATGGAAAGCCAGGGAATAAAGTCCCAGCTTTCCCAATTTTTAGAAAATGGACAGAGAGGCCAATTCAGAAATCCTCAAAAGCCATTTTAGAAAGCTCTCCAGCCTAGTCTCAAGTTGGACCTATGCATTCCTTACAACCAGGGGGAAAAATAGCTTTTCAGAAGGTTTATAGACAGTCTTTTTGATATTTAAATATAAAAACTGACATATGTAGATATATCTGTCTCTCCTATCATGCTCAACTCTGAAGGCAAAGCACACTGAACATGAACAGACCTTTTACCACTCTTTTTGCTGTCAGAAATAGCTTAAAATCCTGAAAGCTGAGTCTTCAAAGTGCTGGGGTGGGAGAAGCATGGTGACAAGAAATACTGAATGTTAAACCTTAAAAAGTAAAGGACCAGATAAGTCACTGCTGACCAGTGACTTATTAGACTGACTCCTCTCAAAAATGACACATAAAAATATGGACTTTTGGATTGAATGAAGCATCACAAAGAGAAAAGGATGCCTAGAACGGGGTCAATGCGAAGACAGGCAAAAAGAAGCATTAGGAAGCCTTGCAGAGAGTTTGACTGTGTAGAATCAGGGCAAGATGGAAGGGAAAAGCAACGATCACACCCTAGTCCGTTGCTCTTACAGCTCAAAATTAGAGTGTGGAGCATTATCTGTTCTACTCTGATCAAACTGATATGCAGGGATTTGCACAGGAGGTACCTTCAAATTTTACGTGGGAAACCCTCCTCCCCAAATATGCTTTTTAAAAGAGATGGGGTAGTCCATATTTCAAAGATGGATGCAGGAAAGCAGGAGGCAGAAGCACAAAGAAATCACTTCAGCCCTTCCTCTTGCACCCAACAAAAACACAGAACTCAGCTGACACCATATTAACAAGGGTTTTAAGAAAAGATCACAATGTAGTACTTTCAGGATTTGAAACATTACCCGACTCCTGCCAGGCAGAGTCTTTTAAAAGAAATGGTAAGCATGCCCCCAGCAAGGTATAGTACCGTGGTGACAATCCTGCAAAAGGGGCACCTGTGACGGGACCCTGAAGGATTGCCCCCCCAAGGTGCTTTTCTTGGAACCTGCTCAAGGGGCAGGAACAACACACATTAAGGCCTCTATACAGGCAGATTCTGTCATACATCTCCAGCCAAGCTCCAAGTTGGTCCAGAGGTCAGACAACCATGTAAGCGTGGCACTGAGTCTGAGCTAAGCTCTGCTGCAAGGGAGGCTCAGCATACTGATCCCGCATATAACAGTTTTTGAAAAGGAGCTAGCTTGTATCTAGCCAGCTTCAAACATGGGTCCAGGAAACGCACAACTGTCTGCACTCGCACATGCAGACATACTAGCCAAGTTCATATAAAAATCAGAGCTAAGCGCTTTGCATTTCTGGAATTCCCCTTTTGCCTGGCTCCTGTCTCAAACTTACCAATTTCGGTAATACTGCATTTATTAAGCATTCAGAGCCTGTCTCTACATTCATCTCTCATACAGCCAGTGGGCCAGCACACCCTTTCTGCTGAGCGGACTAGCACCTGCACCGACCCTGCAGCCGCTCTCAGACACCCTCCCCTCCTCCTCCACGGGGCAGCACTCACTCCGATCCTGCAGCCATGTCGGAGTAGGACGTATCTGGTGTGGTGACTCCCAGAGGGATTGCAATGCTCATGACGCCCGTCGGGGATCACGGAGTCCAGAGGGCAGCGACTGGCCGCTCCGAGGGCGGAGAGGAGCCGCAGAGCCTCGGCCAACACGTCACGGACATGGGGAAACCTACCGGGGGAGAAACAAAGCATTGTATCTTTGTAACAGCATGAGGCCTCCCCAGGACACCCCCGAAGAAGGCTTTAAGACAAGCAAAAACAGATTTTCAGTAAGTGCCACGCTGCACCGTTTTTACTTCATTTTCATATCTGGGGCCAGGGAAAGAGGTAGATGGCAGCTTCTTACAGTCCGGGACTGACATGAAATGAGCCACTGCCATAAGGCCGGTAAGGCTATTCCCCCCCGCAACCAAGCTCAGCACTAGTTGTCACACAGGCCATGTATTAGCTCCTTTTGCAGAGATGTAACAGTTGTTACCCATCACCCCAGCCCTTCGTGAACACTTCCTAACTCCTTCCCAACACGAGTTGCAGTCAAATCCTCTTCTGGGAGGACAACGAGCACAGAGGACGAGGAGGAGGAGGAGGAGGAAGAGGGCTGATCTGAGACACCTCGCTCCAGACTGGCCTGCATTTGCATTCGCTTTGCCTACAGCGAGGGCAAGCGCTCAACTTGCGGAAAGGTTACGCCGGGAGCACGGGAAGGCTCCTCTCGACAAGCGAGGGCAGCCCCGAATTCTGCACCCATTGCTCAGGCTGGCCGGCCCTGACGCAGAGGGCCCCCACTTTCCGAAATCCCGGCTGAGCCCTCCCAGCAGCAGGGCCACGTCAGATGTCTCGGCGCTCGCCCATAGGCGGCCGTGACGAGAGGCGCCGCGGCGCCATTGGCCCGGCGCGGGGACGACGGTGAGTCACGGCGGCATCACGGGGCGCAGCCGCGGCCCGGCTGGGGCGACGCGCTGCAGCCCGCCGGGGCCGGCAGGAAAACCCGCGCCGAGGCTCCACCTTTCCTGCTGACCGCAGCTTTTCGCCAAGGCAGCGAGGGGAAGCGCTTCCAAGGGCTGGATACCGAACGGAGATAAAGCAGCATCCATTCCTCGTTACGTAAATAGCCTCAATAAAAGTTAATCCTGGAGCTGTTATTTTACACAAGCCTAAAGAGAATTCCCACAATATACAGAAAGAAGTGCTGCATTCCACAGCACCTAGTGAAGCAAACGAAGCTCCGAAACCAGAGAAAACGGCAACGATTTAGGAGACAGGCTCTCGCCAGGATCCCTCCTTTCTGCAAGTTAAACTTTAACTGAAATCAGAATAGCCCTGAATAACTTTTTGCAGTCTTTCCACGGACTTGGGCAGTGCGGTTTTGTAAGGGCTGCAAAGCACAGTCCAAACGAGACGGCTTTCGGTTATAACCTACCGTCACATGCTCACTGGTATCTCAAGGATTTTGCCAACCAGCCAATGAATACTTTTGGGCTATAGAGAGAGGCTGCGAGCCAAACTCTGCTGTGGGCAGCGAATTTCTCACAGGGAACTTGCTTTGGACATGATAGTCCAGTGATTGCTCATTAAAAAAAAACAAACCCAGAACACCAGCATCTTGTAAGCAGACCCCTACCAGGGCAAGTGCAGGAACACAAGAGTCACAAGGCTGAAATTCCCCGTGCAATATTCCATTTCCCTTTTGTCTTAGGGGGCAGGGGCAGGTCTCCCTTATCGCAAGGAAATATTTTCCTTTAAGAGAAATCTCTTTCTGTTAATATATCACAGGCACACACAGAATTATAGGAGTATTGTGTAAACATTTCTAAGTCGTCTGCAGTAATCCCCTCTTATGCCACAAAGCAATGGTCTCAAAGAGAAGGTGGGGAGGAAGAAAACAGACCTGGACCGAGCTCGCAGGCAACCCCACAAATGCAGGAGAGCCGAGGCATTCCAGACCACTCTTCTGAAGAAAAGGACCTTTAGGCAATGTCCCATTCACCCTTTCCTGTGCTTGTTACAAATTTGTGATTTCTGCAGATCTGCGTATAAAAGGAGCTAAATAAAGGATACTGTTTTTATTTGAACAGAAAAGGTGGTACATAGCTCACCGGACAACCTGGCTTAACCCTCAGGGACAAGACAGCAAATAAGATCCCTCTCTTAAATGCTCAATGTTTTTATTAACAGACAATCCCTCACAGGGAAGATGCTCCAACTGGATTAAGCCTCTGCCCCAGATAAGACAGGTAGCTTAAGCAGAGACTCCTACCCAAGCCCAGGCAACGCAGTGCTCAGGGGCTCCGAGGCATCACAGCGGCCACTTCTCCAGTCTCCTGAAGTGCGCGCGTGTAAACCAAGCAAGGAGAACGTGCATCATCCAGAGACAACAGCAAAGACTCAAAAACGGCACCTTGATTCCCAGCGCCTGGCAGCTCGCATCATCAGTCCTCCCGAGTTCTTTTGCTTACAGCGTTAAAAATATATATATATTACACAAGTTCAGTAAAAAAAAGCACGTCTAGGGAAATCCAAAAGCCTGTACAAACCCTTGCCTTATAGTAACAGGTACTGGTCAAGAGGATAATCCCAGCAGGACACAACAGGGATCCACTGGTGGATACGGCCACTTTCTCTTTTCTATATCCCCTCGAGCTCCAGAGTTTCTGGAGTTCGAGGGTACCTACAGTTACTGGGATGCAGCCACACTGACTTCATATTGCCACCAAGCAAGATGGACTCTGCTGCTAAAATATAGCTACAAAGCTACTGAAATCATTTCCTCCTTCATCCCCGATTCACATACAACTCTGGCTAAAGGTTAAGAAACTGGTACAAGTTTCACAGTGTCTGAAGTACCCCTCCCTTTTAAGGGAGAAGTCTTTTTTTTTTTTTAAATCATCTTTTTAATACTTCCCTGGATTTTTTCCTGTTGATCTCTTGCCTCTCCTACGACCGTAATCAGCTGCCAGCAGCCTGAGACTCAATGAGGACAAACTCCGACCTTCTGCCTCTTTGGGACTCAGCAGAATTGAAACGTTTCAAGGTGGCTTCTGGATTCAATATTCACAGGAATATTCTTGTCAGTCTTGGGATAACTGTGACAAATTCAGAGTCATTTTACACGGAAAAAAACTTTCCATCGAGACTGTATGAACGCCAGCCCATTTCGGCGCAACAGTCCCACTTCTGGAAAACCAAATACCAAAGAAACATGAACTCCAAAACAAAAGGTTAGACAAGGCGAATGCTAGCTCGATCGCTTTTATGTTGACCCAGGAGTACTTGCTCAATCATCACCGGGGCTCCGATTCTGACCTTTGTACTTTCAACTCTGACAATGTAACATTCGTGATGAATTGCTGCGACAAATCTCACAACTGCCATCCAAGGCCAACACCACCTTCAGGCTAAACTGCAATGTGGTCTTCATGAAACTTCCTGCAAACACCCAAAATGTTCGCATGCATAGACAATGCTGGGGTGAGATCAAAACATTCACTCATTGAACTGGCTGATTGAATTCATATACAGGTCAAAAGCATAGTTGCATTTAGTGGATCTAAAAGATCAAGAGGAAAGATGCTAAGAAACTTGTCCCTCCAACCCCTAAACTCCTTCCTACCTCTCCCCAAAATATACAGCCATGCAGGAGGGAGGAAAGAAAGAAAGAAAGGGGAAAAAAAATCAAGTACACTCCAGAGCCACCGAAAGAAGTTTTCCTTGCATTCAAAAATGTAATGCAAATTTGATGAGCTTCAATCACAGCACAAACCTATCTGCCTCATGATACAATTTTTCTAGAAATCAAATGGAAATAGGAAGTTTCATGGCCTAAAATGCAACTAACACTTCATTGCTTTCGAAAAGACAGTATTAAAAATATATATATTTTCCACATGTTTGATATCAGCATTCCTGTCTCCTAAGCCAGTCATACCAGTATAAAGATACCCAGCCTTCCCCAGCATCATCAAAATGGCTCAGATGAACATCCACCTGCACAACTACCATTGCTTTTGATCCTTGATTCTCACTCAGTTCAGGTCACAAACTAAGAAACTCACCTTCAAACCAAAATCATAAATGGTGGCCTTAGATAGGGTATAAAGATATGTTATTCAATTATTTCAGGCAACATCCGGTATCAACAGAAAAGACTAAGAAATCAGAACCGGCCAAGGGAAGGTTAGGTAATACCTGCTATAACAGTAAATTTAATTTTCAAAACTCTGTTTGGGATGCAACACCAGTGGCATTCCCTCAGCTCCCTTCCACAAAAGCTGCCTTCCATGTTACGAATAAAACAGACATAGAAAACTTACTGCTGGAAACTTATTTCATTATCTCTATTGTTAAAAATCAATATTAACAGAGACAATCAGGGTGAATAAAATAACTCATTAGAGCTTCCTTCAAGATGTGTTTGTTCCTGTTTTCACTAGTAGTCTGATGAAGCCCTACTTCCTGTCTCAGACACCTCTGGTCACTTGTGGTCCTCAACAGCCACTGACCAGCTCTACGCAATGTTTGAGAACTGTGGAAAACTCACCACCTGACAAAAATCCTGCACACAGCCCCACAGACTGCAATCGCTATCTAAATTCAGATATCCAGATGGATTACAACACCGTTTGGTAAATGCTCAGGTGATGTTCTAGTTTCTGGTGGGAAAACACTCCCCTTGTATTGTTCCACGATCACAGAATGAAGGGCAAAGCAGCTGCCAAATACTGGGAGGACAGAGAGATTGACCCCGTTTCCCTGCACAGTGTGAGTGCAAGTCTAAGTCTACATCTACGGAGGCCTTAAAATACTTGAATGTCATGCACTCAGTATCTCATTCATTACTAAGGATGGTGAAATGGTAACTGTACATAACACATCATGGGTAAACCGAGAAAAACACTCTTCTGATGATATAAAACCTCAACGTGTCTGCCAGGGCAAGGGTGGGGAAACCCCCCTGCTCGCAGAGACAGAGACCATTTCCCACATAGCTCCTATCTGCGGATGGCAAAGGACAAACAAGCACTTCCTTTACTACCTTCCAAACCTCCCTAACAGCAGCCCCAGGTATTCAATTCCCAAAAGCAGACGTGGACCCAAGACTTTTGACAACCCAGGATTCCTAGTGTCTAAATGGTAACTGCCATCCTTTTCTGCATGCTTGGCAACAGGCCTGAGTCACATATATAGGATGAGCTCCATATATAATTCCACGAACTTCACATCTTCCAGCTCCCGAGCCACTGCCAAGGAGGTGAAATTCAAAGCACGTTCCTCTCCTGCAGCTTGTGCTGTCATGGGCCAGGGCTGGTGGCAAATTGGAAATTGCAACTCTGCCACCAAGCCTGAGCTGATATAATCTCCATCAACCTTGCCTGGGACAGAGCCAGCAAATTTTGACTGGTTCATACTTACGCTGTCATATGCATTAGCAGCAAATCACTCTGCAAGTGGAGCAGCAGAAAAAGCGTAGCAGGCTTCTGGCTCCAATTCATTAGTGTTTTCCCCTTGAAATCTCTGAACAGTGCAGATCTACAGGACATTTAACCTAGATGTGCAGCACTCCAGTTATCACACTGAATACAGAACACTTCCTGTCTCAAACATCACGTCAGCCGGCATTACCCAAATATAAAGTGCAGTTCACCTGAATATGAGTAAGCACTGCCTGTCCTTTCCAGCACACTTGTAAGCCTCATGGAGAGGGCAGATGCTCACAGGAGGGCAAGAATATTTAGTGCAAACAGAATCAGGTCAAGGGTTTTTGCAAGTTTAAAACAACTAGCTCTAATGCACACCAAATTCCCAGAATTTCAGATGCACTATTCCATAAAGACACCTAGACAGAGGCATGCACAGAGCAGACAAATCCCTAAGTGACATAGCTCCAACTTATTCTAAAATGTATAGAGTCCTAAAGGTATTTGGGCAGTGCCTCAGTCTACCAATAAAAATGCCTAGCTTTGCTATGAAAACAAGCTGGATTCACTGAGCAGTAAGCGAATAACTGTCAGTTTCAAAAAATAAAATATTTACATGAGTACATACTATTATCATTAGTACCGTGTACCACCTGGTCACTGACTGACAAGGTAAGACAGCAATCCATTCCACAGGGTTTCAGAGAACTCAGTCCTAGTTTACAAGGGAAAGGATCAAAATAATAGGCAACACTAGTATTTATGGCTAGCTAATGCACACCAGGATAAGCAAATTATTGACAAACATAGGGCAATGGTTAAAAATTCACCTGATATCTTAGAGTTTCTTAAGACTCCCTCCTGCTGTATAAACAAGTAACCATATGCAAAAAGAAATGCTTATACGTATACATTTTGTTCAGAGTTTATCTTGTTTTCTGGGTTCTGGAGAGCCATGATAAAGCACCGATGAGTTCTTAGAATAAGAATACCATTTAAAAATCGTTAAGTGTGTCAAAATGCAACAACTCAGCAAGACCAGAAACCATATGCTGTAGTTCTGCAAACGTTTTGAACAGGCCCAACCATTGGAAGGAACAGCCCAACCCTCCTCTGGATTGTGGACACGTCTTCTCACCCCCAACAACCATTTTTCAGGTGTCTCATAAGCTTCTCTGTAGTCAAATAAGATCAAGTCAAGTCTAAGAACCAATAAGTAGTAAAAGCAGACTTGGCAAATAAGGTCAATTTAGCACAAATCAGTTGCCGATCCCGCTCACTGTGCTGCACAAGCCCTTGATCTCGGGAAAGGTGAGATGCTGCTTTCAGGACACGGGGGATTTAGAATAGCTTTTGGTATCCCTGGACCTATACCTCAGGAATGCAGTTCCTTATAAGATGTGAAATCAAATTAATGATTCCAGTCATCCTCAAAGTACCTTATGGAAGCACTGGAAACTACCTCAATGTGTGTCTACAAATACACATACTTAGATAAAGTTGGTGTGATAAACCAGTTCAGGTAAGGTTATGTAAGCTACATTTAAAACTGAGGTACAAGTAGATTAAAATAATTTAGATAAAATTTGATAAACGACTGGACAATAAAAACACTCTGGTTAAGGTTATGTAAACTACATTTAAGATACTGTAAGCCAATTTTAATCACGTCTGTCCATGGGATTCCATCATTTTAATGGAATCAGAAAACACCAGTTTTACTTAAATTAATCTGCAATCTGCACCCTGAGGAATTACCAGTGATGACAGCAAGCAACTGAAAGAAACTAAACCATCAAGTCAAGAAATTAGGAAATGCATCGTCAGGTATTCTCAGCAACTGGCCAAACACTGCGAAGTTCACTCAGGAAAGCAACAAGAACGACCTAAAAACTTTGCTGCTGCTTCAGCAGTCAAGAAGTAAAACCTCTTTGTTTTGGAGAAGGACAAAAAATTAGCCCGTGCTTTTCTTTTGGAATTACTAAGGATTTCAGGTATTTGGTAAGAAACGGGGGGGGGGGAGTAATAACAGATAAAGGAAAGGCAGATAAGCCTGAGCTTCCAGAAACACACTTTACAGGACAATTCTACCACACTCTTTACAGTCCAGGATGCTCAGGAGGTGGAGAAGTCATCCTACGGTTCATCTGGATTTTCTCAAAACTTCTAATTTACATCACAAAACCTCACTTGAAAGTTTAATTTATACCGATTTGAAACTGATTGAAGAGTCATATACAAGGATAATTCCATAAGCAAACGCGCACCAAATCAGCAAGAGGAAGCAAATTATAGAGTAGCAGGGTCCCTGGTAGACCAAATTATTCTAAGGCATGTTAACGTGCAGAAGCAGCAAGCAGACACAAGATAACTTTGTCGCACCCCTTGCCGACAAGCATACACCTCACTGCGTTTGTGCAGTCCTGCACACGACTTAGTTTGCTGAGCAGCACGGCGATAAAGACGTTTTAAGGGAACAACAACCTCAAAAAGGGAAAGGGACTATCACAATGGAGAAGTTTGCACCAAAGCCCACATAACTGTTGGAGTTTAGAGGGCCATAAACAAAAGAAATGCTTTCTTAAAGCAAACTTCACAAGCACGCAATACTTTGGAAGTATAACAACCTGCATAAAATACTAACACCTTATAAGTGTTAATCATCAAAACAATCCCTAAAAAATAATGACAGTAGTGGAGAAATTCAGACAATCCCATAAAATAGAGGCAGAGAAAGACTATTCTTGGCCCACCTCTACGCTAAAACCACTGTACAATATAGTATCCCTGTATCTCAGAGCACAGCAAGTCACTGTAAAAGGTGATAGATTCTCTGAACACTAAAGTTTTAAAAGGATATTTTCAAAATAAAATATGGGTGGCCCCAGGAAATACTTTTATTTTTGCAAATACTATTTTCTAGTCTTTCCTGAAAGATCTACAACAACACAAGAAAAAAAGGACAATTACACAGAGAGCATAGAAATGACTGTACAAAAAGTTACCAAAGTAAATGAAAAGGAAAAGAGGGGAAAAAAAAAATCTGTTCTTTCACTTCTACAAATATTTGATTTGGGACAGTAGTAGGGAAAAAATATTCTGCCTCTAGAGGAACATATTACACGTCCTGATCGGTGTGCCTGTTCTATGATCTGAGACTGTTGCTCTCTTTTCCTGTAAGGGAGAAGGAGAACAGTCAAATATCTGAGTTCCAGAAAAATAAGAAAGTGCAAACAAAGTTTTAGAATAGGCAGCTTGAGATTAAGGGCTTGACAACTAACCTCCAGCGAATCCAGCTGTGGCAGCTGAAGATGTTCATGCCCCAGCCGTCCCCTGCATCCCTTTGCCCTAACAGCTGGCAGGAAGGAAACGTTGCCATGTCTCATCAACTGCAGTCGAGAACAAGCAGAAGCAGGTAAAATACACATTTCCTTTCAGCTATGCTGTTACAGGGACAAGAAGTTTCTGCAGCGGGGCAGAGCAAACAACCAGGGACAGCAATACTGGAAAGCCCCACTGCCAAGTCTGCCACACCTTGTCCATCAAAGTCCTACATTTACGGATTAAATTTAAGAGGACTGCCTACACCAGCAAATAGTTATGGTTATAATAAGATATACAAAATTAATGTAAACTACACTAATCCTAGCAGACCAGTGGCTGTCTTCGTTCTAGATTTTTTGTTGCCTGTGAATATAACAGCATTCATAGGAAGGGTTAGATCAGTTTAACTATTAAAACTGTTCTCAGTAGACAAGCCCTAAATTAAGAAAATTAAGAAGGCCGTCAGACAACCCCCCCCCTCAAAAAAAAAAAATCTGTAGAACTTGGAATTGTGTTTCGAAGGGATTTCAGAGAAAACCCTATACCACATGCAAGGTCAGAGGGAAACAGTGCAATAAAGGGCAATAACTAGGATCAAATCCAAACCAAGAGAATTACAGTTCCCATGAGAATCCAAACAGTCCATGGAGTCACGGGAAGTCGCTGAATATAGAACTAGAATCAGCAGAATTTACTGGCACTGAACGGCGTCCAGCAGTTGCGACTAGTGGAAGGCTACCCACAAACAAGTTGCCAGGAGCGGATTGCAACCTCCACTCCCAGAATTGGAAAAGATTTCTCTGTAATCCCACTAAATACTCTCTGCACTGCAAGTCTGGCTGGGCGTCCTTATACATCTATTTAAGGGCCCCACGTGACACGGCCGCCTGCCTGGCCCCTCCCCGAAAGGGCAAACAAAACAGCTCCAGAGGAGATTCCAGCAGGGATTTCAAAGACAGACATTGCATCAGCCAGGTGTACAGGAAGCCGCTGAGATAAAGTGGCTATTTACTAAGGGGCTCTCAGAGCGCGGCCGGTTCAGGAATCCTGGGGAAAGGACGACAGGAAGGAGGGAGATGCTTCGCACACAGAACAAGCTTCATCGGCTTCAGAAAGCCTTTGTACGAGGGCTCCGGACCTGGCCTTTCTCCCAGAGATGATGCAACACTGAGGAACAGGGTCTGTGCCAGAGAAAACTATTCACCGGCTCTGCAGATGGCAACGCGGCCAAGGATCTTGGATCAAAACACTCCCAAGCCAATCCAAACACAGCGAGGCCCCCCTGGCCTCCCGCCGCTCCCCCCAGGATTTCAGGAATCCTCCATTTCACGTTGTCACCTCTCGCTCCCCTCCTGTAATCACGACTTGAGAAAGAAACAGGGACCCTGCGGCAGCGAGAGAGAAGTAAAAGACTGGTTTGAAGACCTGTAAAGCTATCGCTCGTCCTATGATCTGTTGGCGAGCAAAGACAGAGGAGAGACTGAGCTACTGTTCAAAGCCTCAAAAATCCAAGTTCTGGATCTTCCTGTAATCACTGCTTGCCAGTGCAAGCCTGAACTCCCCAAACACGTACAACAGCTCTTCTGCGACTGGCAGCTTCAGCCCCACGCTCAGGAACCAGGAAACCATGCCGAGACACAGCACAGGCAACCATGGCAACATAACACAGTGTGGCAATTATGGAGCCGTGGCAGCCACTCCAAAGTTAAGGTCCAATCTCGCTTGCCATTAGAAGGCTCATTTTGACCCTCCCCCACGAAAATGATCACTAAGTGCCCTTTCAGCTCCCATCTGAGCTCTGTGGTTTGTGACCAGCAACTTGGCACTATTGCACCTGGACTTGAGAGCATGCAAATACACCCTTCTTCATATTGGAAGAAAGTTCATCGTAATTGGAAGCTTCTGCAACGCTCTTTTGCTGTGTCCTAACAAACAACAATTTGTCTAACACATTTCAAGTGGGAAACTCAGCTTAAAAAAAAATATATGCATATATCTGCAACCTGCACTGCACATGGAATGAGGCATTCAAATCCATTTACTAGTTAAGCTATGTAATCATCGAGAAGCATTAAAATCCAGTGAATTTTACATGGTTAATAAGGAGCTCAGGAAAGATTTCAGAAATCTCCCAGCCTTCTGACAGGCTTTAAAGCTCAGACTGTAACACTGCCCTAACACATCCCCCTTTCAGTAAAATCTTAGTGGGAAACTCCACGGATTACTGCACTTTCCCAGATCCTGGCGGCACGATGGCACACCTAAGTCACTGGCGATGTTTCTGGGACCCTAGGAAACGTCACACTTCTCCTGCAGATCTACTTTTCATAGGACAAAAAGATATTAGAAAGCAGATAGTCAGTGGTGGTTCAGAAAGCTATCATGAAGGCCCAAAGACAGCATTTCAGCAAAAAGCCTAGTTTCTGCTTCCACCTCAAACTCTGAGGCTTCTACCCACTTGCTGATGCTAAATTCTGTTTATAGGATGTTTTTTAAGTTTCATTCTTCTGGCTTACTTGCATCTCATGTGTTGTATTCATAGTTTGGCACTGATCCTAAAATATAGATATTACCCACACAGTAGCATGGCATGCCCTTACTCTGCATGTCAGATCTTCCACACACAGAGGATGTTCACCCAGTTGCATCAGCAATATTACAATAGTCAGATTTACAGAACAAGTCATTAACCAACAATATATTGGACAAATAAGCTTTAAGGAATACAAATGATTTCTTGTGAAGCAAGAAATCAAAAACTGATAGATTTCTGGTAAAACAAAATAACCAAAAACTTATTCTCAAAACCACAGATATGAAAGGTGACACTTATTTGCAAAGCTACCAATACGTGCTCCATGTAAGCACAACTGCTGGTGAGAAACGCAAAGCTGAGTGGTACAGACCATGCTACAAGCCATGGTCACTTTATTTGCACATTCCTGTTAACAAGATGAAAAGCAGATAATCAAGTTGAATGTATTTTCAAAGTAAATGCAGATGACCAAAATCAGCAGTCATAAACCTGCAATCAGTGAGCAAATACAGCAGAAAGTCACTTGGAATAAATTTACTCCTGGTTACTTGCAGACAAATTGTAATTTCTACCTTTGAAGAGAGCTTCTCTCTGAGCAAAGCTAACCAACCACCTTAACTACGCGCAGGTGGTAACACAGGAGTACTGAATTCAAACAGCTGGCTAAGAGTGCTAGTTATAGAGCTCACACTAAAGCGATGCTGAGAAAATGGTTCTGTAACACATCAAGAATGAAATTATATCTGTTAACACAACCATAGGGTTTCTAAAATGTTCTGATACATGAAATATATTGAGGATGTTTTAATTATTGACCATCTCAAATACAACTAAGCACAGGTATGTACAACCGCATAGTGAAACCTCTTATGGGGATTTGCATCTTAGTTTGAAATTAATTGTTAATGCTGAAGAAAAGGTTGACAGCCCTCCTCTAGCTGAGGAACAGAGGTCATCCACCTCCCTCAGTCCCTTGATGGGGGAAGGGGGACGATGACACAGACACGCCACCAGAGAGGGACGATAAGGAAGGGGACTTTCCTGCTAATCCTTTGCAACCTCTGGTGCGTGTGTAGTACTTTCTGTGAGTAGCTTCTACAGGTTAAGATGGATAAGGCTGACGGGACGCAGTAAGTAGCAGAGGTTGCATTAGATCATGAAGCTGAAGGCCTCTGCTTTACATTGTGCAGTGCCCCAACACATTTCTGAAGTTTTCCTTGCTTAAGGCTAACGGCTTAGTAACCTGTAGTTGCTAGACAACCTCCTTCTCACTTAAGTAGCAGCTCAATTTATGTGACAAATCGATAGGGTCAATGCACAAAAACCACCTCGTCTTTCTTGGGACACAGAAGCATTTCCTGTTCTTTGCTTCATCACTGCAGAGGCGACACTGCTAAGCTCCTCCCTCGGAGCAGCCGGCAATGCAGCCTGGCAGAGGAGAGGTGACAGCAGCCCAGGTGGCCCTGCGAGCCGTCCTTGGTGCGCAGGCACAGGCAAGACCGAGAGCACCCACCTGCACGCACCCGCAGAGCTGACCCGCAGAGCTCCGGCTGCACCAGCAGCAGCTTTTGAGCACTGCTGAAGGGAATTTCAGAGCTCCACACACCTGCAAAGGCACCTGGAACCAGGTAATCTCTGAAAATATGGAAGCTCAACAGCCACTAAGGGAGTGGTGGAATGGGCAAACAAAAATAAAAAATACAAGCAGCATGTGGAGCAATTACTGCGCTGAGTCACTCAATTTCACAGGTGAATTTGCAAAGCAAGGAAGGAGCAGCAGCACTGAAGTACTCCCATTTGAATGGCATGAGAAACAGCAACAAAAGTGCCAAGAGAATACTGCTTTTGACAACTATTTAATATCGTTTCCAGTGTGAATAAGCTTTCAGATCAAGTTTAGTTAACTGGAGAGACTACACATACCCTACGTTAATTCAAGAATGAAAGGAGACTAGGAAAACTTGTGCTTACTCTGCCTTTTAGGGGAACTGTAATATATTGCCATTGTGCAATTTTTTTTTAATATGGTTTCTAAAAAAGGATGAAAAAGATTTACAGACTTCTGCCGCGGTCAAGTGGAATTCAGAAACGCTCATCTGAATACAGTGACTGTACACAGTTACATCAGTGCCTCACTGTAGAGGCTTTCAGAAAGCCCTAACCATATCTTAAACATCTTTCCCAGACTGCGCTGCTTCAGAACAGAGTTCCAAAGATGCAAGCCACAAGCATTAAATTTCAGAGTTCCCTTCACATCTTATAAGTCTTATGCAAGGCAGTATTCTATCATCAAGTTAACTCCTTCTCCTCTTAATTAATCTTCATTTCATGACCTTGGATTTGGCAGTGAATGCATATATGTGAACTTGCTCCAACTGATTATGGCGTGAAATGTTCAAAGATTGTTAAATTCCAGTATCAGGAAAGGACCATCACCATCAAAAATTCACAGTGTATTTTCTCCAAAAAGAAATTATTTGGGCCTATTTTAAAGGCTTAAGATGAACGTTCGTTCCTTCCCTCTTCCCTGTAAACCATTCCAACATTTAATTATTGTCACTGCTATGAAACTATTTTAAGATTGAATGTCTAACTTCAGTTGATATTGCTATGCCTTTGTCAGCAAATCTCACAAGTCCTTTTAGAGAAAGATCCAGTCCCCTCTCAATTGTCTTTTCAATAAGCTGAGTAAGTTGAGCTCCTTTAAACCTCCCATCATGAGGCTTATTTTCCAGTCCCTGGATCATTTCTGCAGCTGTCCTTTGAATTCTCTCCAAAGACAATGGCATTCCTCTTGAAGCATGGAAACCAAAATTCAATTCCAGTATCAGTCTTAATGTTGCAATGTTTGTAAGATTACTTATTTTTTCTTGACATTCCTTCCCCCCTCCTTTTTCTTACATGTGCCCAAGAATCACATTAACCCTTTAAAAAAAAAAAAAAAAAAAAAAAGACCCAAGTATCATGTAGAGACACTTAGCTGTAATGACCTTCTAATCCTTTGAGCCCCTGCTTTCTGGAACTGTTTCACCTTTTATGGCCAGCTTTGCAGTTTTGCTAACAAATGCACCACCTGGCAATGGGATGAATTCATATGTTTTGCTGAAATGCTGCAAAACAGTTCACAGCTCTCTAAATGTACTTTATCATCTCACTCCTGTGCACGTCTGATGAGATCTTTATCAAATATTTTATGCTATCCAGGTAAAAAGACACTAAGTGGCAGTAAATTAAGAATTGATTCCTTTCCACAACCCTTTCTAGAGCCAGGCACCTCCTTTCAAAGTTAAAACCCCAGATATTTTAGTTCTCCACTATTAACTGTATCTCTCTTGCACAACTCTTGCTAGATTCAGAGAGGATTTTGCCTTCTTCCTTGCCCTCTCCCCTCAAAGCCAATACACTCCCCACACCGACTATACCCCCTCCAATTTCCACAAAATCGCAGAATAATTCAGGTTGGAAGGGACCACTGGAGGTCAACTGGTTCAAACACCCCTCTTCCTCAAAGCAGGGTCAACTCAGGTCAGGTTGCTCAGGGCTCTGCCCATTTCTTCTCTAGCACCACTAAGAGTATTCGCATAACTATGCATTTTAAGGCCCCAAATAACCTACTGGTGATCTGACTTTCCACCTAACAAAGACTGGAAAAATCTCACCTAGTCATTTCTATACTTGGCATTGCAGCTTACAAATGAACTAGCCCATGTTTGTCTAATGCAGTCCACAGAGCAGCATACGTTTTCCCACAATTCTGTGGGGAAAATTTAAAATCATGTAATAGCCTGTAGTGTAGAGGTCCCAAAGCAGCACCAACCCAAGCCATTAAATTTTCACAGCAATCAGAGTACATTTAGCAGTTTTTATGAAAATAGCACAAAACTTTTCTAAAACCACATCAAACGCTTTCTCAGAAGCCTTTGGAAGATGCTGCAAAGCACCCAAGTGAAGCTCCAGCTCTATCTACATCTTCAAGGGAGACTCCTTCTCCGCTGCATAAGTGGACACTTAAAAGATTAGCTTCCCCATAGTTTCATCTTAATGAAATATGAAATTGTAGCAAACACATTGATATAATTTTAAACATCTTTCCCATTCATAGTACTAACATTTATCAGTGCCTATCTTTATCAATATTTTTATTTAGCAAAACATTCACAGCTTCTACGTTTATCTGACTACCTAAATAAGGACGTTCATCATCCCTTAACTTGCAGAAAATATCTTTCAACTTACACAGGCTATTCCAAACAAAGTTTACCAGTGCTTGCTTCAATCACTAGCAAGGATCTCCCCCACCCCTCAGAAAACATAATCACATAAACATAGGATTAAGGTGGACATATATCTGTCCATACAAAATCATGCCATAATAGTCAAGTTATTCCCCTTCCTTAAAGGATAGCTATTTGAAATCAAAGCAACTAAGAAAAGGGCTGTACTTAATTTAACAGTATAAACTACTACACTGAAATTAGTGATGTTAGCCAGGAGCCTGTGGTCCTCTCACCGTATATTCTTCCCTAAGAATCTAACTGTGGCCCTGTCAGAGATGAACGAAACCTTCAGTCTGACCCAGGAGAGTCACTCTTTTGTTCTGATGTTACTTTCCCAGTTCTTACTCCCAACTGGAGTTATCAATGCCCTGTTCCCTGTCGACAGCTAGGAAGCTCTTTAAACCTGCAAGTTTTTGGAAAAGAATCCAAAAAAATCCCATTGCATGAATAAATGAGGCTTGACGGCATGATGGAATACATTTCAGAAGTGTGAAGGCGCTCTCAAGGAGATGGGTGGCTGATCACAGCTTCACATAAGCATAAAGGACACTGGTTTGTGGCATTCAGGAGGGAGAAGTTCAGCTGTTTAGATTGGATGCATTTGGTGCAAGACAGAAGATGACTACATCACAGCTAGACAGATTTCAGCTGTAACAAAACATTACATTCTAGAAGAAAACTACAAACTCTTCCCTTCAGGCCAGCATTTCCTAACCTGCACCATTCCTCCTTTCCCCTTCAAACACAAGTAAAGACACTGAATTCTCCCTAAAACAAAATACTAACCAGAGAATATTCAGGACACCACTTTCTAACCAAAAGAAATTTCACATCCATCAGTCATCTGAGGATTAATTTGATTTTGTCAGTATAGAAAAGCTGAGAATTATCAAAATCTCAGCTGTGTAACAATCAGATAGGAGAATGATTTCAAAAAAGGAGGAAAACAGCAAAGAGAAAAAAAATCATCTTCCTGAACAATGCAATTAGACTTTGTACACACTAAGCATCCACAAACAGTTTGCCAAAGATACTCTGAAGGCCCCTTCCTATAGGTTATCAGTCCTGATGATTACAGATCAGTAGGAACATTGTTCTTAACCTGAACTATCTTGTAGTACTACAATGCTAGTAAAAAAAAAACAGGAAAAATGCCATGCCTCATTACAAGTTTCCCCATCAACAACTCATAGTGGATTTTTTTCACCCGTATCCACCATACACTGCACTTACAGCACACCTGTTAACGTCAGTAGCAATGGCACTGTTTTACTATACCACTATAAGAAGCTAAAGGTATATGCAGAAGCAACACAGCATTGGCAGTGTCCATGTTCTATAGTAGGCTAATTGCATTCAAATCTATAACGGAGGTAAGGGAGAGGATTGGTATGGGTGAGAAGCCATCTAAGAAAGTCTAGAAGAGGCTATTTGTACCACTAGATCTGGAGTCAAGAAATCCATCTTTTATCTTCGCACTATTGATAAGATGCCCTGTGCAAGCTAATCCTTTTCTTTGAGCCTTAATCTTCCTATCGGTAAAACTGGAGTAACACTTCTAAGATGTCATATACAGTGTTTTGAGCCATGCAAGCAAAAGCTAGACCTAAATCAATAGATTTAACCATTACAAGAATGAGACAAAGTGCCCTCAGAAAATTGCATCTGGGACTTTTGGGTGGGGAAAAAAAAGAAAAAAAAATTAAAATCAATGTAATATAAGCCACTGGAAATCCAAATACAGATCACATGAAGACATTCACACCAGCCTCACCTTTCATTGTGGCAATTTCACTTGTTTAATTTCAGATTTGCAACAGGCTGGAAACCCACACAGGCATCCCAGAGGAGAAGCAGCAATCTCCCAACATGCAGGGATAATCCGTTGAACTGGAGAGATTTTTAAAGCCATTTAGTTAAGCCAATTTTCATAGAGAAAAGTCTAAATAAAACCTTCTCAATACTAACAGAACACCATAGCAATTCCCATCGTTCAAGACAGATTTTTGCATTTTAAACCCACATACTATCTCTGTAGAAACCCTCTTTCCTAACAACTTTTTTTTTTGTAAAATAAAATTACCAAAGTTTTCATCACTTTCAAGTATGTATCAAGGCCATTTATTCCCTCCCTCGCAATCTTGTCTTCATGTAAAACTGTGAAATATCAGAATTCCTTCAAAACATTGCCCCAACACTAACTATCCTGGGAACAGTCTACTCTATTATCACTCAGGAAAAGGAGCGAATCCTTCAACTCTGACACGAGAGGAGCGACAGCAGGCTAGAAACTTTTGTTCGCAAGAACAGTTTGCTCCTAAATCATCCCCATTCATCTCCAGCATGTGATATGGCAAAGCCAGAATTTTCAGCTGAAGCATTTTACCCAAAGGATCCTTGTTGCATCTTTATACAGTTCTTTGACAACCAGGGCAGTTGCATCCACATCTGGATCAGCCATTTCATTTTTCCTGCTCATTCAAGATACCCTTTCTTCACGTGCAATTCCAGTGAATTTCTGCTGATTGCAGTTTCAAGCTAACAGTTGTAATCTGTACCCAAAGGGGCCTGAAGACAGCATGTTCCAATGCATATTTGCACTTTCAAAATGTGTTAGCGCTTTGTTTTTCATTAATTTGTTACTTCTATCTGCTTATATAAGGACTAGGAATACAGGAGCGTGAAACAGGAATTGTGATGCATACTAATTTTACTACTGCATTTTCTGGTAGTTTGTGAGGAAAATCTTTTCCCAGTCAGATTTTTGGTCTTCTTATGAGTTTCATAAATTGCATTTTCATAAAGAATATTCTAAATTTGTAGTGGCTTATGACAATCCATCAAATGGTGGACTTCTACTGCCAGATGCAAGAATACTTGTGCTCCAACTCTTAAAATGCTCTTACTGACCCACACTGCATTCAGAGTGTTTTGGGAGCTAACCCAGAAAGGTATCAGGCACCACTCTTTTCCCAGCACTAACAAATGGTAACACCCACAGCCGTGCAAAGGACGCCATCAGTTTGGGAATTCTGCATCCAAGTATCTTCCACCTTAGCTAAAGCACCTCAGAACAGCTTTTTTAAATGGAAAATTTTGGAGAAGGGTCAGGGAAGGAGGATGAGGTGTTTCCTTTATATATCTGGCAAGTCATACTGGGGTAGCTTTAACCCCAGTAAAGATCTTCCTACTGAAAAGATGTGTGTGTAACAGGGTAGATTTGGGATAGGACACACCAAAATACCACGAAGTTGATTCCTCAGTGAAACTTTCCCCCTTCTGACAGTCCTGTCAGACAAAGAAAGTTCCCAGCTGCAGGTACTCAGTTTGGGGAGCGCAGGAGGGGAGGTGGACAGTAACCATGCAGTAACTATACTTACATGTGTCACCCTACAACTCACCTAGGTGTTCACAAGCAACAGACCCAGCAACCACACTGCAAAGCCAGAACAACTGCTATCACTGGCAAGGTACAGCACAGCAAACACAACCGTTGCAACTGTTTGGGGTTTTTTTGTTTGTTGCACTTATTGCAGCATGATTGTTTGGGGCTATTTATAAAAGTTTCATTTTTTTATAATGAAATAAAAGACTACCCTCACAACAGATGAGATTTCTTGCTTACAAGAGGTAGTATTCATGCCCAACATTAATTTTTGTGCAGCAATGGGTATTTGGAGACGTCATGACACGTTGCCATTTAAATAGCTTTATTCAAACTGAAATTGCCAAAATGTTGCCTCAAGTTCTACTAGACCAAACGGTCTAACTACGTAAGAAACTAAAAGCTTCAACATACCATAAGATGAAGCAATGGGATTTGAAGTGCACAGACAATAACTCTATTTCAAATGTAAGCTGCTACAACTAAGTTTTACATATTCAAGAAACAGGCTTCGAGTTTCCACCGCAACTAGCCTTGGCCAATTTAAGTTTTTGCAATGTTCCAGTCCCATTCACCTCTGTATATTCTTTTCAGCAAAGCTATATTTTTATTACTATGATTTTTATTGCTATATTTTTATACATGACTGACAACATATCCTCAGAAATTCATGTTTTTCTGCAGTGCCTCAATATTTTACAAGTCATAATGACTAGCAAGCCACTGCAAAATAAAAACTTCCTAATTACCAGGTAAGAAAGGATAATGAACATTTTGTGATGCATTTATTTACACAGAATTGTAATAGTTGCATACCAGTTAATATTTTATCATTTTCCAAAATGAGGATCACTTCAACTCACTGCTATACTAACTTTCCCCAAAAATACACTTAAAAGAATTTGCTATTTTAAAACAAAGTTAAGCACCATGATTCAGTTATAACACCGCTCAGCCACCACAAATCAAGTCTACATTAAAACTTAATTCTCACCACCTTACTGAACAAGAACAGACAAAGGTAAGACTACACTAGCAATTTTCAACCAGGTTTGTCTAAAGAAAACACTTCACGTACAGCAACCAAGGATATAAACTTGCAGCATATCATCGATGCCACACCAGCCCCTTGGGTGGACACGCAGAGGACAGTAGCTCACTTGCCTTTAAAAGAGGAGTGTGAAGTTACACGAGACAGCTTGAGCTGGCCGTACAATATGCTGCCAGCAAGAAGCAGAGACCCTGGTCCCCTTCTCTGTTCCCAATCACATCCTCTGCGCTTCCACCCATATGTTCCCCCTATGTACTTTGTGAGGGCTCTGGAAGCTTGTCAAATCTCTGTGAGCCAGTTCAACTCGCCATCTTGGCCAAAAATCATCCAGCAAAAAACAAAACATAAAAAAACAAAATAGCTTTCTGCTAAGTTAGCAAGCTGAATCGGTTCAAAAAAGGATCCCAACGAGAACCAGAGCTGGTGTGACAGAAAAGGCAGAACTATCTGCTGGGTGGAAGAGGAAGGGGGAGCCAAACTTTCCCCATTCAGCAGCAGGGCCGTTAGATCTACTCAGCTGTCTCATGTAGCTTCACCCGGAGTAACCTCGCGCTCAGGGTGCAGTTCTGCAATAGTTTAAAGCTGACTTCAGCTGGCACTGCTTCCGTGCAGCCTCCCCATCTCCGTCCTGCACTGCTGCTACCCTGATCCCACAGCAAGGCAGTTCAGGGAGAAGCCAGCAGAAAACTCGCACTTCCAAAAACGAAACGTGTTTGTTTGAGGCCAGGTAGCCTTCCTGAGTAGTTCACTACAGGGGCAGACGTGTGTCAGAGCAGAGGCAGAAGTCAGGGTGGCAAAGGAAGCAGGACTGTGGTAACACCACATCAGGTCAGCCTGAATTGCCATGGAACCATATCATTAGCGTGTAACAGAAACCGCCACAAAGCTGTGCAAAGAGTGTCACGAACGCCTGTTCCAGCCTAACGTGCGCACATTTTCATGTACAAGCAAACCCTGAGGTGCACATTAGAAGAACTGCACAACAAAGCGAGTCTGCAGCAAGCTCAGAACCTGACTTTCACCATCCGAGCAGCCCCATTCCATACCAACCTCCAGGCCATCTTCATCTCCTCCTCTGCAGATATTCAAAACCCACCTGGACACGACCCTGTACAATATACTCTAGGTGACCCTGCTTGAGCAGGGGGGTTGGACTAGATCATCTCCAGAGGTCCCTTCCAACCTCAGCCATTCTGTGATTCTGCGACTCATGCCCAGCCCCCCTGAAATTCTTGAAACTGCAACAGGAACTTGGAATCAGAAATCAGTTCTCTACAGCTAACCAGATCCTACTTAACTTGATCAAGCAGTTCTCTTTTCTTCAAAAGTTCACCTTAGCGATATTTACAGGAAAGTTCCAGATCTCACTGCTGTGGCAAAAGTTAATCTACAGCCACATTACTGAAAGCATTCTTGCAGCACGACTATGAATTATTTCAACCTAACGCCACCAAATAAACAGGAAATAATTTGTTTTAGTGTCTTTAGTTACAGGCCACACGGATTTAAAAGGTTCATACATTCTTCCACTAATTTAAACAGACTACAACTATTTATAAATTGATACTGCAGTTCAGGTTGGGACATGCTTACTATTTTAAGTGTTTCATGTTGAATCCCCAGGGCACTTAGTTTCCTAAATCAGTGGTTCTCAACCTTTTTCCAGTGTGTTCTTTCCTTCCTACAAGCAAGGATACAGTCCCATTTCTCCACTCTCTCCTGTAAAAATCATGCGAGAACTGCTTATTGAGAGCAGCTTCCACACAAGCCTCCTGAAGGGGCACGCTGCTACGGAGCGACTAAGAGCACTGCCAGAAGACACGGCTTGGGCAGGAGCAGAGCTGGGAAGCAGAGCCATGCTGAGAAATGCTCCTCTGCTCCTATTCTCTGCACTACCTGGCTGGAGCTGCAACGAGAAGACTCAGCCTTCCTAGTCCCACCCTCCTCCCAGCTCTCTCCTCTGTATCTCTCAGAAGCAAGCTTCTTTCCCTCTTCCAGTCCAAAGCGGTCTTAAGTGGTCTTCCTTATTTTCATGCAATACAGTCCTCAAATAAAAACAAGGAACAGCCACTGTCCGATTATTTTCATGATACAAAGTCTATGCAAAACCAAGAGACTGCATTATTTGATACTGACAGATTGAAACTCCATCTCAACTTTTTTGTTTTGTTTTAACTGAATCATCATCGACAGGCATGTTCTGTTAAAAACTTTCATGATGTGGTCTCAAATTCATTCCCTATCAATGACTTGCATTTCAAACTGGCTCACTTCAAAGCCAAGAGGATTCTTCTTAGTATCAGAACTGCAAACTCTTTTCTGTGCCACTGGTGTAATAGCTGAAAAGTTCTGTCTTGTAGATCAACAAGGTTGCAGAAGAAAACCCAGCTCAATATCGTGGAGTGGTATGAGCTCCGCAAGGACAACAGGAATAAGCCTGAGTCAGTAAATGAGCAGCTACCAAAAACATGCAGTATCTTATTTCCAATGTTAATACGATTGCAATTTTAATCACATTCTAAATATGAATCCATCAAAAGCACTGCCACTTTTCCACTTTAAAACCACTTCAAATGACTTTAGGGCTGAAAGATTTTGTTTTTAAAACTAACTCGCATTTTGTCTCAAAAGGCTGCTTGTAAGTGAAAAAAAAAAAACCCTAAGCTAATTTAGAATTGGTTGAATAAGCAAAAAAGTTTGCTGTCTTAAAAACTGCACAGACCTGCCTGCTTAGGATACCTCCAATGCTAAACTTAGGCCTTCCATGACCCTCAGGGAAGAATACAATACCTGGCTGTTATCAAGTTTATAAGGATTAAACTTTAGCAACAACAACAGATCACTTTTAAACTTCACTCCGAAAGCCAGATTCCTGGCTATTTCTCAGGGTAGGTGTTTCTTGGTACCACTGTTCTACTTTCCTCCCTGTTCATTCCCCCTTTTTCTTAACATTCGGTGAATGCAGGACTATTAGATTCCTGACCATGAAAGAAATTTCTCATGCCCACTAAAAGCTTGCCAGTCATCCAAACTTCTGACAAGTCCTCCCACATTTTCCCACCTTGAAGCCTGAGCACATCGGTACACTTTTCTGAATGCTTCCCATATTGCTCAAATAACTTATTTTCCTCCTACCAAACACAAAAAAACCCCAAACTCATCAAGACGACTTTTCTTCCTCAATTTTAATATTTAAAATATAATTTGTGTGCATTCTACTGCTTACACATTTAAATTAGATTTAATGATCATAAAGTTGCAGATTTACAATTTAAACAATGACAGTGACACTTCTGTGGGGTCTTTGGCAACAAAAACTAGTGTTAAGATTATTATTCATCGCAAAATTCTCCTTTTGGGCTGCAGCTTTTCAAGTTTGGACTCATCAGTTAGTTGAAGTGAGGGAAAAATCCCTTTTGCTATTTGTGTTGCAGGAAAATAATACTTCACCACCAGCTTAGAGGTTGGGGGTGGGGGGGGAGATGAACAAGAATCTCCTGATTTGTCGTGTAGCTCATCATCTGAGACAAAGAGCATCTTTGCTAATTATAGAAAAAAATTAAACTAGGAGCAGTTGAAAAACTGTTTCTCAGCCTGCTCAGTGGGCATCAGGCATGATTTCAGCAGCTTAGCAAGTCCCACCCCTTTGCGAGCTCGGCGGGGAGGCCAGGAGAACTGCACATTCTCCCTGCTCAGCAGGGACAGGGGCCGCCGCTCGGATGATTTGCTACAGGAATACTGGAAAACTGCCACCAAAACAGCAAATCCTGTTAAATAAAAAAAATAATAAAAAAAATCCCAGCAACTTCAGGAAGGAATTGAGAAAATTGAAAAAGTGAGAAACTCAGCTCCCATAGTTTCAAGATGTTGAACTCTTGCTGCATTAGTCTGGGGCAATTCTCCCCCCCCACCACCATGATCAAAATAAGCAAAAGAGTTAGGCCAAGACAGATTTATGCAAAACTGTCTCTAATTTAACAATATAAGTAGCAAAACTACTATGTACTAACTGTTGCCACAACTCATTCATGTAGACCAAAGACTGACTTTGAAATCTGTAACAGTTCTAACAACCATAGCTGCCTTTTTTTTAATTATTTGGAAGAGCAAAAAAACTAAAATGACAAATATAATTCAATAATATATTTATTTTACAATCAAATAGCAGCTTAATTTTCCATATTGGCAACTAAGATTTAATATCTCACACACTATACATTTAAGCGTACATTTTAATACTTCCAGCTGAAGTACTATTACTATACCTTCTACAAAAAACTCTTGCCTATCACAACTTTTCTTACATACTGAAAATAACACAAGATTTCATTGGGAAGGTTTCTAGGTTACATACACAAGCAGCACCAGAGTAAGAATACAAGTGTGCAGTAATACAGTAATATTGCCATGAAAACAATGATTTTTTGAATTTTCAAATCTCTGAACACTCATTACGTTTGTTCTACTACTGCCAGAACAGATAGAAGCATTTTTATGTCATCACATCATTCAAAACAAGTTTGTAAAAGTTTGCTCCATCCAAAATGGGAGAAAGTACAGGCGAGTCAGACTACATAAATTACATTACCAGGATATTATACATTAAGCTTAGTCCTCCCTTATATGCTTTGCACCTCAGATTTTTAATCAAAAATGCCTTTATATTTCACAGAACACTCGGAAAACTTAAATCAATTCCCCCAACCAAAAAAAAGCAGCATAAACTTTTGAGAGAGATCCCGTTCAACAGCATCTCTTCACTTTGACTTATCACTTCTCAAAATAAGAACCGGCTGTAACTGAGTACTCTTTCTAAAAAGGGAATTAAATGTATGTGGGATTTCACCACCCCACCTTGGGCTATAATCTCAGACAACATTAACTAAGGAATATTGCATGCAGGTCACTTGGGATATGGCAGTAAAAGGAAAAGCCAGGGCCTTGTCAGAGTGGTGTTGGTTATTCAACAGGATGCAAGGCAGCAAATTCATTCCCCATTACCATGTACAGAGATACTGTAAACAATGTACAGAGGCTGTAAACAAAGACTAAGGGGCAATAAAGATCACTTGCTGAATTTTATTAAACTGCGGATGCCAGGTTTAGTACCCTCACAAAACTCTAAGTTTTTTTGCTGGTGTCGTGTTGCACTATGCTACTGAGCAGCTACCACGTTCTGCTGCAGAGGTGGATGCATTTTAGGTGCGTTAAAAGTTACTCACCCTACCTTCTGAAACCATTTGGGTGCTACAGATTCTCAAATACAAGCTACTATACAAGTTTTGCATCTAGAGCACTACTGCTGCCTGCCAAGTGAATTTAAGAGCATATTTTACTCTCTTTCACATTATTCTGATCCTGGAATTTTTGCTTCCAGATAGTAGTAATTATGAGTTTGATAACCTGGGCCAGGAATTGACAGGGAGCAGGGTTCCCCCTTCTAGGTGTTAGTTCACAAAGATAACAGTTGTTTTCTAAAACTAATGTATTTTCCTTTCACATGCTGCATACCTCAGCTAACAGTTTTTAAGCTACATCATCTTTAACAAACCCACTGGAATATGCCAATAGCTTCAATTCAGCAATACAATATCATATAGACAGTGGCCAGTGTCAAATGGTTAGTTAAGTAGATAAGAAAGGCACTTACTCTTCCTTAAAAAAGGAAGCTATTGCACTCAAGTAGACAGAGTGTGGATAGGAGCTGGCAGATTCCACAATACATAGTCACGTCAAAAATGGCCTCCTGCAAACTGTTCCTTCATTAAGCATTTGAGTCAACTGAAAGAGAGGAATCTTTCGCACTATTCACAGGATGTTTCATCTCTGTATTCCACAGCAGAGCAGTATTTGCCATAGATTTTTGGCCTGCAAGCACATAAGCAGCAGCAGAGGATAGATTTTGTTCTGCACCCAGCACCAGAGGGAAACTCCTCTAGCTGCGTTCTGTTTCCAGTTGCAAAGTTGAGCTGGGCCATAATTTTGACTGTTCTCTAGCCTGTGAATGGAAAATCCCTTCTCAGCATTAGCAGGCTGGTGTCTGCTGCACACACCCACTGCACACAGCAGAAATTCCAGTCAATAAGGCAAGTGGGGCCCAGCCGATGGAAGGGGAGGAAGGAGACATACAAACAATAAGGAAAGCATCTGGCTCGGTTACTGGCTGGAAAGGAGACTGGAGTTCAAACGAGACATGACTGCAGCCTTCAGTTAACAGGAAGATTCTATCAATTCTCACCGTCCTAGTTTTCACGCAGACCAAAACATCTAGGAAAAAAAAGGTAGCTCAGGGTTTCCAGCCCAGGTTCTCAGGCAATGCCGTTAATTAAAGAACAATGATGAAACCCACTTCATAGGTTTTTGTCCCGCTGGACCCAAACATACACTCTCCTACTTTGACCTGTGGAAAAGGCCCCAAAAGTAAAGCCCTTTTCTGAATGTGAGCCAGCCATCTCCTCACCACCACACTAATGGAGGCTGCTCTGCTGTCCTTCCCTGGAGATAGCAGCCAAGTCTACTGAAGCTTCTCTCATAGCAACGAGAGCTCCAGAGCCAACAGCAGCTGCTGTCACTGCCTTGAACGCTTCCCCACAAGATCCAGAGCTCAGCAACACCCTCCCCTCAGTACCTCTCTAGCAAAAACCAGAAGGCTGGCAACAAGATGACTTCCTGGGTCAACCACAAGAAAAAATAAATCCTAGTATTTCCTATATAATAAAAAGGGGAATCCCCTCTTTCTACTGAAGAAATAGGAAATTCTTTTTCTCACTTTAGATTTTGCCTTATGGCAATAACACCCATTCCAGAATCAGCTGGGGGGGGGGGGCAGGGGAGGGGGGGATTGTTTGAAATATGCAATATAGCAACATACCCTCGGACACCAACACCAAGTTCCGGGAGGCCCAGCTGCCCCCTTCCCAGAAGGGCAGGGAGCCACCCCCTCGCCCGGCCGTGCCCCGAGCGCCCCGATGACATAATGGGCCGGAGAAAGACCGCAGAAGGCCCCTGCAAGGGGCGCGGAGATCAGTGCCCTTTAGAGGGGCGTCACAGCCGCAGAAAGGCGAGAAAAAGCCCCCCGGCGTGGCCCGGCGCCCGGCAGAGCGGTGCGGGGGCCCCGCGGGAAGCGCGTGCGGAGCTGCCTCCCGCCGCGGCGACTCCTCCCGGGCGAGAGGCGACGCGAGGCCTCGCGCCTCAGCCGCTGCCTCCCCCCGGGCACGGCGGAGGCCCAGCGGCGCCACCAGCGGGCCCCGCCGCGGCGGCGGGCGCCCAAGGACGGCCCCGGGCTACCGTGACCTTGCCGCGGCCGGCGGGGAGCGGGGCCCGGAGCCCCCCGGCAGCGCCCGCACGTGCCGGCCCCGCCGCAGCGGGAGCCGCGGCGCCGGCAGACGGGCGGCGAGGGGCCGCGCCGCGCAGGCACCATGAGAAAGCAGAAAATGCGGGGCAGCCCCCGCCTCCCCCGCGGCTCCGGGAGGCGGCGGGCAGCGGCAGCCCGCCCCGAGCCGGCCGCCCGGCCGGCCGCCCCCTCCCTCCCTCCTTCCCTCCCTCCCTCCTCCACCGGGACAAAAAGGCCGGAGCGGCGGACGCGGCCCCGGCCCCGGTCGGGGCTTTCCCCGGCGCCCGCCGCAGGGCGGCCCGCGGAACCGCCGCGACCCCGCGGCCCGGCCGCCGCGGGCAGGCGCGCACCGCCGGCACCGCCATGATGGCCCGCGCCGCGCCGCACCGCACCGCACCGCGCCGGGCCGGGCCTCCCCGCGGGGCCCGCGCCGCGCCGGCCGCCCCCCGCCCCGACCCCGGAGCGCCGGCCGCGGCCCGCGCCGGCAGCCCCCGGCCGCGCCGCGCCGCCCCACTCAGCCCGGGCATTCCCTCCCCCGCGGCGCCGCCGCCGGGCCCGGCCGGCGCCCCCCGCCCCGCCCGTACCTGGCCGGCCCGTTCCCCGGGCCCCCGCGCGGCACTAGGCCCGGCTCAGCGCCACGGCGTTTCCTGGGCGGCCGGCGGGAGCGAGCCCCTCGGCGGCGGCCACGGCGCCAGCCCCTCCCCCTGGCAGCGGCGGCGGCGGCGTCTCCCCAGGCCGGGCGGAAACGGCACTGGGCGCACGGGGATCCCCGGCGCCGGCGCCAGGGGCGCCCCGGGCACGCCCACTCCCACTCCCTGTTGGCTGCCGCGGCGCTAGGCCCCGCCCCGCCAGGCTCGCTGCCGCCGCCGGCGCCCCGCCCGCCCGCACTTGCCATTGGCCGCCGTGGCGCCCGGCCGCGCCTGTGCTGCCGTCTCATTGGGCGCCGCGCGCCCGCCCCGCCGCTCGCCCCACGGTCGCGGCTCCCCATTGGCGTGCTGAGCTGCCGGTCGGCCGCGGCGCGGCGGTGTGGGCGGGGGCGGCCGCCGGCGTCGAGGCGGTGCTCCCGGGCGGGCCGCGGCGGTGTCTGCCGGCCGAGCAGCGCTACGTGCCGAGGGGCGGGGCCGGCCGGGGCCGCCCCGCCCCCGCCGCGGCGCCGCGCTCCGCGGGGTAACTCCCGCGTCGGGACACGTGGCAGAAAGAAGGGGCGGCGCAGGGCGGCCGGGATTCCTGGGCGGCAGCCGCCGCCGCGCGGCGCATGCGCGACCTCGGCGCGGGCCGGGGGGAGGGGGCCGCGCGGCGCATGCGCGGGGCGGGGGGCGTGGGGCCTGCCGCTCGGCACGTCCGCGCCGCGGGGGGAGGCCGTCGCCGGCGGGAGGCCCGGCCGTGAGGGGGACACCGGCCTCGGCCCGTCCCGCGCCTCCTGGGCGGCCGCTCTCCCTCTCCTCCGGCGCCGAGGCCTCCCGGCGGTTCCTCCTGCCGCGCCGCCGGGGTCGCGGCCTGCCGCCCGCCTCCTCCCCTCAGCAGAGCCGCATCCCCGACAGCAACGCTGCCCTTCGTGTGGCGCTGCCCTGAGTTTGCTATCGAGCGAGCGCGAATCCACGGGAAACCGTGGCCCGTCACCCAGACCAAAAAAAAAAAAAAAGACAAAAGCAGCCCTTGAGGCCACGAGCGTGTAGCTGGGCCCCACTGCTCGCGGGGTCGCCGTGCTCCGAGCACCAGACAAAGGATGCAGGCCGCAAGCCCTCCCCGTGCAAGGCGCGAACCTGGAAAGCCAGACAGCGCTGAGCTTGTCAGGAAGGACCCTGTGGCATCCGGCTCGGACTCTTCTGCATACTGATACCTGATGTAAAAATTGGCCGTTGTGCCTGTTTTCGCTCAAAGAGCGCAGAATGCACCCATGACTGATCTGCCAGGATGTTTCTCCAAGGCTGTCATTCGGGCATAGCATCCTTCTTACTAAGCAGTCAAAACCAGGTTAAGCATCCCAAACAGCAAGTCAGCATCCTTCCGTCTGCTAGGAAAACTGGAACTCCAAGCACTTTGCAAGGAAGTTTCAGTCACAAGCTGGAACATAAAGTCCCTCCCTGCCCTTGCCCCTCATTTAAATAGCGTACGGACTCTTGGGATTATAGGATAGTAATAGTTTCAATTAATGCTACTCATGAACTACAAGTGTAAGTTTACTGGGAAATTTAGTTTGACAGAAGCAAAGTTAGCATGTATTTGCAGGGAGGAACGCCAGAAAAAAGAAAAAAAAAAAAAAAAGCTAATGCTTATCAGTATTGCACAAAGGTAGAAGCTGCAGCAATTGCTCCAGTTCCAGAATTAGTCAGAATAGATATTTGACATAGTGGGAATTACAGGCACGTAAGCAACCTAGCCAAGGAAGAGCACGCAAGCAACCAACACGTTATTGGAAGCAACTGGGATCCAATAGTGTTGGGGGGGGGGGGGGGAAGGAAGGGAATTTCTACTGATTATCAGCTTCATTTAATGCCCATCTGCATCACTGAGGGTTTTTTTTAGAGAACAAGCTACAGCCGGTTAAGAGCCACTGGATCAATACGGGTTGCTAGTGTCCCACATCCTGCCCGGCGGCCCCGAGCGCTTCCTAATTCCCTGCTGCATTAATACCCAGATAGGAAGAGGCCCTTTCCGCTCCGGTACCGGCGGGTGGGTTACCCCAGCCCCACACGGCCCTTCCCTCCCGCCCCCGAGCCCCCTCCGCCGGGAGGCGGCAGGACATCGCTCCCGGGGGGGCCCCGCGGCGGGGAGGAGGCGGCCGCGGCCGGGCCCCGCCGCCGTGAGGAGCCGCCGCGCCGCCCCGGCGCCATCTTGTGCGCGCTGCCGCCAACGCCGCCTCCTCCTCCTCCTCCTCTGCCTCCTCCTCCTCCTCCTCCGCGGGGGCGGCGGTGAGGGGCCCCTGGGGGCCAGCGGGTGCCTCCCCCGCGGGGGCAGGAGGCACCGCCGGCCCGGGAAGGGGCGCGGGGCCGCTCACGGGGAGCTGAGCCACGCGTGCTGCAGGCACTGCGCCGCCGTGGCCCGTTTCTCGGGCGCGTACTCCAGCGTGGGCAGGAGGAAGCTGACGAACGGCGCGACCCCGGCTCTCGTCCAGTTGTGTCTCTCCACCAGGACGCCGCAGAGGCTGCGGGGCTGAAGCCTCGAGATCCGCAGAAGGGCACCTGTCCGAAATGACATAAGCGCAGTCCCTTAATGACGCTTGCAAGACTCGTCGTCTCCAGCCGCTCACCTCATGCAATTCATCCAAAGCACCTCGAAGGATCCCTTCCTTCTCCTGTGGATCTTCCTCTCTCTGGAAGCTCCACCTGCACTTCCACTTGCAGACTTGGCTCCCAGCCGTGTTTCAGAAATCATCTTTCCAAGCTAGTCTCCCCATTCTTGAGTACTTCTTAGATGATAACATACCAAAGGGAATGAAATGTTCCCAGAATAGTCATGCCAAAGCCATCACTACTAGTTCCGTATGGCTGTCTGCTTGCAACGCAGAACACATCAGGCCATTTCAGGGCCGGATCTCACTAAACGGTAAGGTTTAATTCGCTTTGTGCTATGTAGCTCTGTGGGGCCCAAAAGAGTGCCACTACTGACCAAAAAGCTCTCCCTGTCCCCAAGCAGTACATGCTGTAAATGTAGTGATTCAGGTTAGGCCGGCTTTGTTCACACAGAGAATGAATATAAAACAAGGACTGTTTTTGACTTGTTTCTTTTGAACGCCATAGAAGGAATAAGCATGAAAAGGGCCGTGAATGAGCAGGGAGGTGTTTGCTGCACTACAGCATGGTACTAGCACTCAACAGAGAATGAAGTGCGGGTGTGCTGAGGCTGTATTGCTTGCTGGTAAGCGTGAAAACAAGGAGGTATGACGGACTAAATGGCAGAAGGACAGTCATGCGATGCCTTGAAGTCAAAGACAAGGAGTTCAAGCTTAATGAGACAAAGGGAAAGGACTCGGGGAGATTCAAACAGAAGAGACATTATGGTTGGGGTCAGAAGACTAACATAGGAGTCACATTTAGGGTGGATGAAGGAAGGCTGGGAGGATATGATTGTCTTGTCCCTGATCATCATTGTTCTCTGCCAGTGAACGGGTGAAATTCAGCCAGTTAACACATTCTTTTCGGCTTTACTGCCATGTAGCTATTTCCTGTCCATATTTCCATTCTCTCTAGATCCAGAGGAGAAAGGATGGAGTCTTTTCCCTCTTTAGTATTTGCCATGAGGATTTTTCAGGATTTTGCATTTGCATTCATCATTGGATTGCAGAGGTAGGAGAGCAAGCTAGCTGTCAGGGCAAGAAGTGTTACTGCACTTCATGAAGTCTCCGCTTCTCTTTTGTCCCTGCCTGTAGCCTGCATTGTTTGACATAAGTTTTGGTTGTTTTCTGATGTGAGCTGAGTAGGAGTGTGTCAGAGGTCCACAGTATTTTTAGAGTAAACTTCCCTACTCCAATTTTTACCTGGTCTGCTGAAAAATTTTGTTGACTTCTTCCAGGAGAGAGCTATTTGGGGAGGAATTCTGCCCAGGAGCTCAATAATACGAGCAACATGATCTGGATGGAGGAGAGAAAACACATCTAGATACAAAGATTATGACTCTTCTGTCAGTGAAATCAATAAAACTAATGGAGTCTTACCATCATCTCTGGAGAAATATTTCCCAGGTCGAGGATCAAATAGACACTCTCCAGTTGCCATTTCAAATGCCTAAAAGTGGAGCAGCATTGTTAATGCACTGACTAACTTGGAGTTTTTCTTCACCATTAACTCTGATAGTATCAGTGCCAATTTCCCTTCCTATTACACAAAACCAATCCTAAAACATGGAAACATACACATGCCTTCTATCTATACTCTGCCGTTGTGAAATAACAGCTTTTGCTCCTTTAGGATGAAAACCAGTATGTGACTGATTTGTTCAAGTCTATCAATTTCCCTATATAGAGTATGAATTGCCTTATAGCATAAGCTATTTGAAGTGAATTTTATGAGCAGCCTACATTGTCTGAAATTAATGAATGCAGAAAGCCTGTTTGTCCTTCTGTGACTCAGTAACAGCAAAGAAATCTTGCTCTACAGATAGATGGGTGGCTGAGGACATGCATTCCCTGGCCTGGTAGTGTCAGTCATCTTCCCTGCATGCAGTGCATGGTGTCCAGTCCTACCAGGCAGCCTGTGCTCCAGATATCTGCAGGAGTGCCATAGTCTAACCCAAGAAGCACTTCCAGGGCACGGTACGGTTGGGTCTGGATCTCCTTTGAAAAAGGCTTGTACTGAAACAGAAACAAACTACCTTTGGTTAGCATCCATAAATGAGTAAGAGCGATGCTTATGGTCAGAAGCTTTCAGCCTAGTGACAAGGACCTCGTGACACAGAACTGAATGCACGTGAATGCTGTATGCACAGCAAACACATGCTCAGCCCCACTGACACCGGAGTGAATTTATCCCCTAAAAATTCCACAGTTAACATGGTTTTAGATTTCTGGTTATCAGGACAGTGTCCATCCATGGAGATGTTCCGAAGCCATCTGGACATGGCCCTGGGCAACCTGCTGTAGGTGACCCTGCTTGAACAGAGGGGTTGGACTAGGCAACTTCTAAAGGTTCCTTCCAACCTCAACCATTCTGTGATCCTGTGACTAGCTGCAAGCTGAATAAAGGTCCAAAGTTGACAGCATCTCCAAGAGTACAGATCCCAGCTCTGAGCTGGGACTGCTGAATGTAACACACACTCAAATCATCATCTCTTTAGTGCACTCTGAAATAACTATTCAGCTGTGAAATGTCAGACAGCCAAGGTGTGACAGAAAGGAGCGGGTTGCATCTCCCATCATCTTGGAATTGAGACTTGTAGCAGACTCACTGTCCAGCACGCACTGCCCAGGTCTGCAATTTTCACCTCTATGCTCATTAAATCAGAATGTTCCAATCGATTGCCAAGATCACCTCCTAGATGGAAAGGACAGAGAGAAATCAGGTCTTTTTCAAATCAGCAGGTACATCACTTACCACACATATGCCTTCCTTTAAAGTTTTTCAGCCTTAAAGATCCTAAAATGCTTTAGACAAGTGACTTCTTTTATTGTCAGTAAAATACCACCTCTGTTTGTTGAGTAAAACACAAGAGAAGGGCTGAAAGTCAAAATCCAAGAGGATGTTAGAGAGGACAGTATCCTGCAGTGGAGCGGCGTGACCGTGTGCTCCTGTTCTGCTGCAAAGTACCTCTAGCGTTGAGATTAACGTGAGTTCAGAGGAGAGTACAGCCTACCAGCACCAGTCAAACACAACACTTCTGTAATACATCCTCAGCCTTCAGCAATCCTGGCTGTCACAGATCTTGGATACAGCTTGCTCAGCTAAGCACCATAAAGGTGACGTTTTCTTATGGCCCTGGGAAAGGGTAATTTTTGTTTTAATACTTTACAGTGAGCTGCTGGTCTACGTCCAATATTACGTCGTTCTGCTCCAAGCAAAAATATCTGTCAATAGTTTAGCATTCCCCATTTACCCCAGCGCTTGAGAGACAAAACAGCAACATCACAAAAGAAATGCTCATGGGAGAATATTGTGGGAGAAAATATAAAGGGTCTTAATGCTGGGAGAGACTAGATGATCTCTTGAGAAACTATCCAGCCCTATGTCTTATTCTATGTTCTCACCATTCTCTGAAAATAAATTATGTCTCAAAAGGCCTTGGAGATTAGCAGTATATACAAGTCTCCTGCAAACCTTGGAAATACAGGAAACAGAGAGTAGAAATGTCATACAGCTTTTTGATCAAATCATTGCTTATGTAAACCTTTCAGCAGCTGAAAACACCAGACATGATGGAACTATCCTGTACCTAAAGCTATGAGAATCTGCTCTCAGGTTATGGTGAGGCTACCATAAGGTTACCAGTGTTATGGTAAGGTTATTAACCAACACTTGCTTTGTAGTTGTTCTCTGCACAAACCTATCTGCAACACCACATTTATGTAGGCACCTTGAGAAACTTGTAGTAACTCAGGTGTGATGTTTGTGTTAAGCAGATGTAGAAGAGGCCTGTCACCATGAACTGCCTGTACTATTTTGTACTGGCCACTGCAGGAGTTGTGAGCTTTTTCTTTTCATAAATTATATCTACCTACCTATCTACCTCTCTGTTTCACTCCTGGCAATAAGCTTTTAAGTCCCTTTTCTGGTTCAAAAAATCTGCACTGCTTACCTGGTCCCTTTAGCCCCAAATCTGTTCTCTGGCTAGAGTCGACAATATCAGACAGAAACTTTTGGAGGGTCTTGTCACCTACATACAGCAAAATGTTCTCTGGTTTGATGTCGGTATGAATAATCCGGCAGCGTTTGTGCAGGAAGTGCAGGCCTGCTAGCACCTGAGTGAGCCAAAGAATGATTTATGTTAACAACATAAAGGTCTCCCCCCTCTCTCCCGTCCCAAATGGCTTTTAGTGCTGTCAAAGCAGAGAGTCCACCACAGTGGACGTGTGATTTGTGGAGGTTCTGGTACGGGGGAAAGAGGATACTGGTGATAATTTTCTACAATAAATTATTTCTATATAATGGATCCCTTGTATTAACTTGGAGTTGCACCCAAAACAGTGGTGTCTCGGGTTAGGGTGGGCCTGTGGAAGCACACAGAAGTGGCTTCATCACAAGACTCAGCAGGGATAGCTGCCACCTAAGCCTACGGGTTCAGCATGATAAGTGACAGGGAGCCTGTGGATCCCGGCAGTGAAGGAGTGTATTTGGAGGATGCAGAAATGACACACAGCAGAAGGAGGTGTGAAAATCCACAGATGTCAGCATGGATGGACAAGCCTGGAGAAACAGAAAGTAGGTGCAAAAGGCTGCAGTTACTTTGAGGACAGGACTACAAGGAGGCATTATGGTCACAAATCTGAACTATGTCCTGAAAAGCCACTTCTTGCTGCTTGGCTCTGGCATCCTTGCACTGCCTTCCCTGTTAATACGGCATTATCGCTGGACTGGAAGTTGGGACTTGGTCAGAGAGCATTTGACATAGTGGGGAGGGAGGCCCTGCCTTCTAAGTGATCCCATCGTACAAGTAAAGAAAAGGAGATGAAGCACAGCCCAGACAGGAGGAGGGAGAGACGCTGAGTGATTGTGTGTAGAGAAGAATTCAGGGTGCAGTCCCTTCTCCGCAGGGGAACCATGTAGGGAAAGGAGAGCTTATGATGGAGCAGGGAGAGTTGGGCCTGTCACAGGGGAGAGATAAACAGTGCATACAAGAGAGAAACATTCAAACATTCACTCTTGGAAGTCAATAACAGCAAAAAGAAAAAAAAAGACTACTGGGAAAAGGTTTGTTTTTTGTTTGTTTGTTTTTTTACACTCTGGTCAGTCATAGAGGGCTGGCAAATTTTCTGTGCATTATCAAAATCTATTCTGGGATGAATACCAGCCCCAGGGAAATACCAACCTTAAATGGTAACTGTGAGACACAAGGGAAGATTTAAATAGCTAAAATGGAATGAATCAGAAGTAAATACTGCCCTAGTGCTGATCTGAAGGGAAAAAGAAAAAGGTTTTGAGATTTTATGATTTAAGCAGATAAGGGGGTGCAGGCAAAGGCTTAGGTGTGCAATTGAGCACATAGCTTAATGCCATTACACTTTTGTATAACTTATTTAGGTGTTGGTGCAACTGCTTTCCAGGAAGAAGAAGCTATTGCAGAAAAAGGATAAAGGAGAAAGGGGTTCGTTCTTAGTGTCTCTGGAAGAGCACAGGAATCAAAGGAGCAAATCTTGGTCTAGACAAGCCAGTGGACTTCTAATAAATCTCAGCATTGGAGGCAAAATATAATTTTAACTACGCTGAGGCCTTACTGAGGTTTCCCATTCCTTAGCTATTCATGGACAACATACAAGAAACTCGATTTCTGTGATCTGTTTGATCAGCATGCCACATCCTTACAGGGGATGAAGGAAGGGCTGGCTCTGAGCAGGAAAACCTCAAGATGGGTGGAGGACCAGCCAACCGAACCAGCTATTTACAAAGCCTCTGGAAAGAAATCAGCTATGAGACAGACCTCTAGCAGCCTTCGGTAATACTGTGCAGACAGCTATAGAGCAGCCTCCGAGCCCTGCCGGACCCTGCCTACGTCAGTGCCGCTCATGACTGGATGCTGAGCCAAATGCCAGCAGTCTGGCGTCACCATGGGGGGGGATCCTCATGGCTGCAGGAGGGCAGAGAGATGTCTATGGTTTGCCAACAAGAAGCATAACTATGGCAGGCTGTTTGTCTCCCCGCTACTCCGGCGAGTGGAAGAACTGATCCCAAGAAAAATGCAGTGATTACTGAGATCTGAACATAACTGTTGTCCCTGAATGCCCAGTGCAGGTCTGCAGGCTACTGACTCTTCACGTTGGTGGTCCTGACTCCTTTCCAAACCTGATGAGGCTACAGGCATAGCCAGTGATGAACAGTGCGCCTGTATTAATGGGAACATGATGACTTCCCACTCTGCGTTTTTGTTTTATTTTTAAACATTTTCTCCCCATATACCCAAAAGAAATAGTTAGTGTTTTCTTTACAAAATGTATGCCTTGGGCACTCACTTAGTGTTGTTCCTTTCTCTGCAGATGGAATCACAAAGGAGCTCATGGCAGATGACCCCAGAATGAAGACAACAGTGTGTTCCCCACCCAACCAGTCCCTTGGTGCCATCACCCGCTTAGAGCTAAGTTCTCACCTGCTGTAAAGATTTTTTCACAAAAGGCAAAGGAAGGCCCTGGGCTGCATAGTTACCCATCAGACTTCTCAGAGAAGGACCCAGCGCTTCAAATACCAAGCACATATGTGGGAAAGAGTCATGGATTCACTAACAGGGAGAAGATGTAACTACCACCATTTTGCCCTTCACCAGAGTAGCCAAATACCTCCTTATTCCACCTGCTCCCACTAGCCACTTTTGTGTGCCCGGGGCCAACTGCTGCCCTGCTCATCCTCATGGGACTACAGCTTTTGGTTTTACACTATCGTGTGACCTCTCCAAGGCAAGCCAAGGCTTTGTCAACCCAGAGCTGCAGCCCTCTTAGCAGAAGGATATGGAAGCCGTTCTCTCCCATCATTTTAAAGTCGTCTAATAAACAGACAATGTTTTCTCCTGCCCGGTCCTTCTTCTTCATACTGCTCACCTGAAGGGAGGATTCCAAAAAAGCTGCAATTAGAGACATACATATGCACAGGGACATCTTGCGCCCATTTTTATCCCATTCTACAGACTTTCTCCTCCAGTGGTTGGCACTTCATTAGAAATTCAGCGATAACAGCATCAAGAAAACCAGGCTCCAATTAAGCAAGCAGACTCCATTCCCAAGGAATGTTGTCTAGCCCTGGACCAGGTAGGAGCATAACCCTCACAGTGTCTGAATAACTCAAACCTTTCCTGTTAACAGGGTCTAGAACAATTCCCATTGCTCGTTCTACCCCATCCAGGCCCTAAAAGTGCTCCTGCCTGTGGTGAAAGGTGATTTCCCTGAGGCCCCAGCTCATTTTACACAGGAGCGATGGCTGCCCATTTTCTTCACCCTTCTGCAGCCTCTACTCCTCATTCTGCGATGGGGGAAGGCTCCTTTTCCTCTCTGGTTGAGCGTCACGGGCCAGGCACTGTCGCAGCATCACTTGGAATTTGTCTGGTGTCACACAGTTTCTCGTGGTTCAGTGGGGAAAAGCAGTCTTCCTGCAATATCGCCTTCTAAAACCTGTAGCTTCCCTTCAGCAATTTCTTGCCAGTGGTTGCAAAGAGTTTTTGTTTTATTTTTAAACATTTTCTCCCCATATACCCAAAATAAATAGTTAGTGTTTTCTTTACAAAATGTAAAGAAGGCCTTGTGTTTGGCCAGTTGAAGGCTACTCTGTCCTTCTGGGGTAAGGAGCAACTGCCACACGTGGAACAACCCATTGAACTAGACCTCTTTGGGCTGGAAAAGGGCTGACTACAGGCAGGTATGACAGAGCTCTATAAGATACTGAGTGGTAGGGGAAGGGGTGAACACAGAGCTGTTATTTTCCTCTCCTTTCATACGAGAACCAGGGTGTATCACATAAACCTAGCACTTGGCAGGTTCAGAAACAAGCCAGGGAGACGGTTCTTCATGCAGCACATAGGTAATTGGTGGCAAATCTTGTCACAGGGTGCTGTGGATGCTGAAGCCTGCATGGGCTCATGGCAAAGTGAGACAGGTCTCTGGAAGATAAACCCGTTGAGGATTGCTGCCCACATAGTGTCTCCTTCAGCCCAAGAAATCTCCCATTGAAAACTGCTGGAGGCCGGGGAAGTGTTCAGTGGGAGCAGCGCTCTGTGCTTACCCTGTCCTTACACCCTGCTGGCCACCACTGGCCCAGGATACAGGGTTGGGTGAACCTGCACTCTGCCAAAGCGCGGGTGCTTTTGGCACCCCTGGATCTTGCATCAGCCCTGCACATCTGTGCGGTGAGCTATATTGCGAGTTTGCTCCCAGGGGACACTGATGTTGGTACAGCAATGAGTACTTCTGTACACTGCCATAACCGTGGGGATTTTGGTTTGTTTTGTTGCTCAGCTGCCTGATGTGTCTGCAGCAGCGCCAGGAGGTTTTGCTGGGATGACAGAGGTGCGCAGCCGTGGAAGGTGGGAGACCGCCTCTTCTGGCAGCACTACAGGCACCGATCACCTTATACTGACGGAAATGGCCCTGGGAACCAGCTATATTCTGTTGAGTAGAAGGAATGTCTTTCAGAGAGAATTCATAATAAATTAAGGGTAAGGCTTGGTCTATAAACAGTATTACGCTGATGTGCAGAAAAGCACCCCTTTGATTACATTAAATTACTGCCACTTTGTACTTCCTCTTGCATCACTAAGTCTGCCTCATATCCCTTTGGATACAGCCTGCAGATTTGCAGGTGCAAGCTACACCTTTTTCAGACCTGTTGGAAAAAGGCCTCGCAGTAATTTGAAATGCAAAATTTAATGACTTTTATTCATATAAAGCTGATGTAACTTCTTATTTAGGCAAACTTAAGAATTGTAGCCATGAGCTTTCTAGAACTGGCAGGTCAAGCTACCTTCAAAGGCAAGTAGCTGAAACTCAGATACATGCCAGACCCATTGGCAAAGGCAGAAGGAAGCTTTCTGAGTTCAGATCTTTATTATATTTTGCTGCATCCTACCATTTTTTGCAGTTGTCTCCATTTACTTCACTATCTGTGCTGTGATAGAGCAATACCATCTGAGCTGGGAACTACACAAATTCAGTGGAAACATTCCCACCTCCTGTTTAAGAACTTGGACTTGATCTCCTGCTTTTTTCCTGTTGACTAGCCAGGCTGTATTTCTGCAGGTTCCTCCTACTTACTGGATTTTGGTCTCAGCTGAAAGGAATGGGCCTACAGGCCAAGTAGGGCACAGCCATCCATGCCAGCACAACAGGAAGGAGAAGGTGGCCATTTCAGAGGCCAGTGCTCAACAAAGGCAATTTCTATCAAGTATCTAACATGTTTTTTCTGTTCCCCACCTGGATCTTCAGACTGACACCTGGAGGGAGAAGGATGGTGAAGCTGATGTTCAGATCTAAACTCAGTGGCCATCCCCATGGTGCGGAGCGCGGAGCCAGAGAACATACATACACATCGAAGGAGAGCGACCTCGTCCTGGGCAGCCTCAGCAAAGCTCTCCCCGCTCCTGGGGACCTTCACAGCTACGTGTTTCTTCCTCCTACGAGATGAATCACAGCTGCATGCCAACACACGCCAGTGCGGCTCCAAGCAGCAGCGCCTCCCCTTCTCCCAGCCACCCAGCCCTGGGCTCTGTGGGGAGAGCACTGCCCTCCCGCGAGCGGTCTTGCCCTTGGCCTGCGGCACGCAAGGACCATGCGCATCTCTCCTGGTGATGCTGCTGGCATCTTGCAGCATAGCTGCCTCAGGGAGCAGAGAAGGACCAGAGAGTAATAGGCAGAACATGGATACTGCAGGGTCCAACCTATTCTAAACAAGAAGAGCAAAGGTGGAGCAAGGGCTGATCCCACCTAATTTATGTTCTTCAGTTTCTGGGGAGCAACTCCGCTAATTGCACCCCACTGATCTTGCTGCCAGATTTGCCCCAGCTCTGGTCACTGTCGTCCTCCGTGGGAGCCTCCGCATGTTGAAGCGCTCAGAGCTGATGCTGACGTGCTCCCGGGCAGGCTGCTGCGCTCTGCTGCTTCTGCGCAAAAGGGACAGGCCCTGCCCAAGAGGAGGACAGCACACCCTTCCTACAGCCCCCGAAATGTGTTCAGCCCCTCACCTCGTGTCATGGCACAGCCACACCGTGGCAAAGGCCCCGCAGCCCAGCTTGCGCAGAGCCTGGTATCTCATGTTGAACACGTCTCCTTCCTGCACTGGGTGGTGGCCTCCTGTGGGGGCATTGCCAGAAGGCAACGTTACTGACATGTCTTTAAATGCCGTTGGACTGAAAGAGCAACTGATGACAGCTGGCCTCCCAGCGGCTGGGTATCCCAGAGGAACGGCCGGACAGGTCGCCAGTGGCCTCCTCTGGCCTGGGAAGAGCCTGGCACAATCTCAGCTCCAGAGTCACACATCCGAGGACTGACCTGTGCGCCTCGCTGCAGGCGCCTCCTCCTGCACCCACTCCTGTTCTTCCATCATCACAGCAGATCCTGGCGTGAGAGGACAGCGGCCGTGGAGAACCAGGTCTTGGAGTGCAGGTGGTGCAGTCTTCAGCATTTTACTCCTTTAAACAGAGGTAGGTAGCTGCAGAGCAGCCATTAATGTCTACTACATGGCATGCACGTTGATATGCATCGCTCCCGTTCCCTCTTCTGCCTCCCCCCGCCCTGCTCCTTTCCATCTGCTTCACCAGAACCTGGAACTGGGCTGTTACAAACATTTTTGGCACTTCGGAGAGGTTAGGGATTATTTTAAGAGTTCAGAAAAGGAAAGTTGGCAGGCTGGGGTTGAGCAGGGCTCCTGGCTGTGTGCAGCTGGGCCAGAGCCCGGCAGGAGTCTCAGGTTTCCTAGTGCCTCGGGTGGATTTTCAGTGGCTTAGTGGGGCCTGTGGGATCCCCTCCCGCGGCTGCAGTGCTGGCGGGACCTGGCCTCCTGCGGAGAAAGCGCTCTGCTCCCCGTCTCCTGCCCAGTTGGGCAAGGGGTAAGCCCCGGGCTTTCACTGGCAGGAGGAGTCTCATGCTTAGTATGAAGCAGAGTCTGTGTTTTAGAAACTCCAGCACTGCACATCTCTCTGCAGCCTCGCCCCGGGGCCAGAGCAGGTATTTATCACCAACCATCCCGTGACCCCCTAGGAAAGAGGCTGTAACCGAGGGGGAGAGGCTATTCTCCAGGGTTAGTTACTATGGCAGCAAAAAGGTACAAACAGAGCCGGTTCAGACAGACCGATGCAACTGCTGTCCTCCCCCCGCCAGCCCCCATGTAGGATTGGCTAAAGCACGGGTCACCTGAAACAACGCCCCCGAACCCCCCGTTGCTCATGGAAATACAGATGTAAGCTGCTATAGCTTGGGGACTCCCAACCCAGCATTTCATAATGTGGAAATGTCACTTGCTTTATGGCCTAACCTTCAGATTAACATACGTTGCTGGAGCTTACCACACGTGCTAATTGAGCAGACCGTTAGCACGGGTGGAAATATTGACCTCTAGGTCTTTCAGAATCGGTGCACTAACGCTAACAGCTTGTCTGCACCGGGGCGTTTTCCCTCACCTGCGGTGGGAACAACTCAGTGGGGAGGCGTTTTAGGACAGTATTGCCTGCCAGGGCACGCTCTCCCTTAGGAGACAGAAGCACGACTTCCTCAAAAGACTAGGATTTCTTTGCATATCCTGATGCTCCTTTCTCAGTACAGCAACCAGAGATGTAGGCTGTCTTTGGGAACCAAGCGAGCTCTCAAAACATTTCTACTTAAGGGTCAGATCGTGCTTGAGATCCATTCCTGCCAGGGACGCCCAGGACTGCCGGAGCTGCCATTGCTCCATTTACCCCAGCTCATACAGCAGTGCGAAAGGAGCTCAAAACGCCTCTCCCTCCTTTTGTTTTTTAGTTCTCTAACCACAGCACTTACAAGTGTTCAGTATTTGTGTTATTTAGGCATAAACTTCCAGGGTGCTGCCTCTCCTTATGGCCAGTCTCTTTAGCAAACACTTGTGAGAGTCCCATCTATGAACTCGGGTGCATTTGGTAGAATTTCCTTTGTTCATGAGCACAGACTTCGCATATCAACACCTTCGCGAGTCACTGCACCACCGGAATACGCCAAAACCTGTTCATTCACATCTTCAAAGATTTTGGCATGTCATTAGGGAGAACTGTGAGGGCTGATCTGAGATCTGGGCAACAGCTTTAGAGATTTAATTTCTTACCTCACTCCCCATTCACCTACCAAAGGAAAGTTTAAGAAACCGGCCGGATGGCAGTTCAACAGCATCTTTCCTAGATGGATTTTTTTGGAAATAGGAATCTTTGACAGGAAAGCAGTACCATCATGATGCAGTGTTTAGGACCCAAAGCCAGGCTCATTTAGCATAAAACACTTTCTAACACTAAGGCTGACTGAGCTTTTGAACAGCTCACTGGGGCTGTAGCATCCCCCCTCGCAGCTGAGAGCAAGTCCGGCCCTTCCTTGGACGTGCGAGGCGCTATGAAGGTAAAGAGCCCACCATATTTACACGGATACACCGGTAAAGGATAAGCAAGGAGTGTTGCTATGCAACTTGCTATAGAAGAGTGAAACATTTTTCTAAGCTTTGTGATGAAGGACAATTAATAATGTTTTTAAAGACTTCATCACTTGATGTCTTTATCTTTTTTTTTTTTTTTCCTCGTTAAAAGCTACATCATGCCGAACTTGTTGGTTTGCTGCAGGCCTGGACCAGGTCAGGAAGCCTCAGTCAGCCTGGCAACATGCTGGTGCTGCCTGGTCCACAAGAGCTACGGGTAGGGAGCGGTGCTTCACCTCTGGTGATGTAGCCTGAAGGACCTGATCTGCTCAGCCTGATGTGCCCAGAGGGGTGTAGGGGGCCTCCCCCACTACCGGTCATGCCTTGCACTGCCTGGACCTTCCCTCTCGGCTAACCCACCTGGGCACACGGAGCTGCAGAGCTCACCAGAGCTATACGTGCCTTGATCTTGTGTGCGAGCAGAGACCTGGCAAGCCACGGCCTGGGACGCGCTTGCTGGATGCAGCATCCCTGCAAGCTGCAACGTGCACCGCAAACCCAGCCCCGGCGGCCCTTTGCAGACTTACCGTGCAGCAGCTCGCGGCGGCCGGGCACGCAGCGCCGCTTGTGATCTGGCTCATGCTGGAGCTCCAGGAAGCGAGGTCCCAGCTGGTCCCGCTCTCCTTTTGGTCTGCACCGCCTGGGAGGGGTGTCCTTGGGTAGACCAAAGTCTCCTGCATCGCTGGATGGACGCGCTGAGGAACGGGACGGGGTATCGGATCACAGCACTGCTTCCTGGAACAACCTTGGCTGCGGGATCGCTGGGGGGACCCAGGACAGCTGCAGTGGATTCATTTTACTGCCGGCCTCTCTCTGCACCTGTCTGAGCAGCTCCCCGCCTCCCCTCCACTCCCCTCGCTGCAGGTCTGTCAGGCTGCTGCGACCTCCGCAGTCTCCACAGCAACTATTTATAGAGGGAAATTTAGAGCTCTGCTAGGATGGAAACAGCAAAACCCCTCCTGCCACCCCGCAGCCCCTGGAACCAGAAACCGTGGGGCAGCCTGGCAGCTCCCGCAGCCTCTCCGCAGGGCTCCCGGGCCAGGCCCGCTGCTGGGGCACCGTCTCCTGGCCCGGCGGTCCCCAATGTGCGCCTGCCAGAGGGGACAGACTCCCCCAGGGCCCCAGCGTGCCATGCTCACCGTCCCGAGGCACGTCTGCCTCCGCCAGCAGCATCAGCACGCTGCCAAACACAGCGCAGCCTGGTGCCGGCTGCTGCAAACCCTGATTTCCCCTCTCCCCTGTTCCCGGGGACCGGCCCAAGGCACCGTGCTGCGGCTGCTCGGGGCCCCGGCACAGCACCGGGCGGCCGCGGCCTCGAAGCTGCTGTCCCTGCCTGCCGGGGGAAAGGGACGTGCCAGGGCCTGCAGGACAGCGACGTCTCCCTGCAGGGCGGCAGCGCCTGCTTCCCATCCGGGTTAACGAGGCAGAGCGCGGTTTTCCACACGCGCGATGGTGACGGCGGCCAACGCTTTGGCTGGGTCGCATAAGGGCCTCAACGTGGAAACGGCCGCTTGCGGCACCAGCCAGGCCCCGCGGGAGGAGCGGGAAGCAGCCCATGTGCGCAGAGCGGCGTGAGTGCGAGGGCAGCGTCCTCCCTGCCGCGCTCGCCCAGCGGCTCTGCCCCGCCGAGCTGGGACCAGGCGTCCCGGCACCCAGCGACGCCAAGGAGCGAAGGGCCGCGCGCAGGGAAATCACTTCATGCTCTCCCCCCTACGGCCGCTGCCTCGCAGCGGAGCTTGGCCTGCCCCGGACCTTCCCCCTCGCTGGGGCCCTCGTGCCGCACGGCTCGGGTTTCCTTGCTAAGCCTGCACAGACCAATTCCTGCCCCCAAAGCAAAGGGTTAACGCTGCCTAGGAGCCGCGCTGCCGCAGCCACACGCTGCCAAAACAAAATCAGCGCCTTGCGGAGCGCCTCTCCCCTTTCCCGTGCCCCTGTCCTCTCACCTGCCTGCCCCAGCTCTAAAAATAACCAGGGAGGGGGCAGAGGCTCCTGAAGGCGCGCGGTTGGGAGCGAAGGTTCGGGCAGGGCCAGGGGCCCCCCGCAGCACAGCGCTGCACCGAGGGGCCGAGCCCCGCTGCGGGACCAGCCTCGCACCCTGCAGAAGGCCGGCAAGAGCACAAGTGCACGCCCTGAGGTTACGTACGTAAGCGGAGAGGCAGCCACTATCCAAAACTTGACTAGTAAGGGATAGAGGAAAAGGAGGGATATGTTGGCCAGCTTTAAGAGTCTGGGAAGGGCTGTGCAATGTTCAAAGAGGCCGAGACCCCCGTCCCCACTGCTGGCAAAGCCAAGGGCAGTGCAGGCAGGCCATAACGCTGTAGCCCAAAAATCTCAAAAGAAAATAAGAACAGCCGGTGGGTCGGGGGGGGGGGGGGGGAGAAAAGAAAAGAAACAAAACCCTGAGGTAGCTAATCAGAGGTCTCTAGTTTAGGATTTAAGTTGTTAAGCTAAGTTAGGAAGAGCAGCTCCTAACTCGCGGTGGTGGACAACAGTGATAAACTACATCACAAGCAGCTGCCCAGCTGTTTGCCCCTCTGCACACACAGCCAGAGGCGTAACCCGCCCCAGCACACATCTACCAGCACTGAGCTCCCGCAGCCACGGGCCAGCTCCCAGTGCAGGAGCTGAGGAACCGGGCCAGGGAATGGAGGTGCCCTCCTCCCCGCTGGGGCAGCTCAACCAGCGCCAAAGGAAATGGCTGGGACCGTGTCTGAACGGTGGAAACGGCCAAAGCGTCACTGGCCTGCTGGCTGTGAAACCTCTGGCTGCCCAGAGGACCCAGCCACCAGAAGGTGGCACAAGGTTGCCTCCAAGCAAACACAGTTGCTATCTCACAGAGGTTTGAGGGGGCAAGGGAGGAAAAACCCCACGGTCCTGGCACAAGTCTTCCGGTCCCGATGCCCAAAAGTACCGAGTTTACACTTTGGAGAATAGGAAAGGTGAATACATTCTTGACCATTGCATCATTTGGCAACACAAGCATGACGCTCACATTGTATATTAAAATTTATTGAATTATTGTGTAAGAATTCTCTTTATTAAAATCATTTGGACTCTAAACTGATTATTTACAGACAAAACCTCTTATATCACCAATAGATTCCTACATCTCAGAACAGTATCTACAAACAGTTATTACACTATGTAACAAAATTCAGATTTTTCAAGCTTTTTATATTAATTATTAATTCCAATTTGAGAAAGACAGTACCTCAGGTGCTCGGAGCAGAACTCAAGATGTGGCAGGGCATAAATGCAGGTCAGGCCAGACCCGGCCATAACAGAGGGAGAGACACCAGGTTACAAGACTGGGGGAGGATACAGTCACCGGGACAGAGGACTACGAGAAAGAAGAATAGAGCAAACGCACCGGGTGTTCTGGAAACCAAAAGAATCATCCCAACGAGAAAGGCACCAAAAAAAAAAAAAAAAAAAGCAGCATTTCACTGCAACTGGGGCAAACCCTGATAAAGAAATGCCATTCCACCGAGGCAGCAGGATCCAAGAATCCCCCTCATTTTCATCAAAAGAAGAAAAAAAAAAATTAGCTGTCATGTTTATCAAAAAAAAAAAAAAAAAGTTTCCAGCTGCAGCCTAAATTTGCCCCCAGGCAGATAAAAGCAAGTGCTCTCACATCTACATCTTGTGGGTGCCAACTACTCTTCGTCATGCCAACAGGAGACAGACACTGAAATACACTAACGGATATATCTCTTAATACTGATAACTTCAGTCCTCAGTGTTTCACCCCGACCACAGTGGAGGCAAGTTTCTTTCTCTGACTGCAGTACAAAATCTAGATAGTGTCTGTCGTTCAGGACTATCTTCTTTCAGAGGATTTATTATAACAGTGACATCCCATTGCAGCACTTGCGTCCTGCAGAGAGGACGGTGGCTGTGGCAGGGCACCGCCAGCCGGTGCCCACAGACCTTGCTACCTGTAAGCAAACAAACTCCAGAGAGGATTTTCTTTCATCAGAAGCAGCGGCCACCTCTAGAGTAGTTGACAAACTGCTCACAGAATCAGGCAGAGACTGGAAGAAAACTGGAAGGATTATGAGAAATAAATAAATTAGTCTTCCCTTCAATAGGAAACTTTATAATAAACACTGTTTTGTGCAAATTTAAACGCAACCTAACCCTGTTGTAGTAATGGATTTTGCCACACGAGAGGGGCATGGACGGAGAGAAAAGGGGCCATGCCTAAGCATCAAAGTTGATCCCGTCAAGGGGACATAAGTGCGTGTCCACAGCGGAGGAGGATGCTGGCATCTACAACAGCAAGGACAGACTGACCAGAAGAGATGGGCACTACCAGCTTTCCATCCTCGCTGCACCTGAACCAGGCCCTGCATCCTACTCAACTCTACAAGGACGAACTAGAGATGTTAAATAATAGAGCTAAATTTAAGTGATTCATTTAAGTTTTAATTATTGCTGTAGAAGAAGTGGACATTCACAGATAGACTCAGAGAACAGAAAGTGTTTCCAACATCCACGAGCACTGCTGAGAAGTAAAGGGGATGTGGAGCCCACTTGCTCTAAGGCCCAAGTCAGCGTGCACAGGCAGAGGCTATGCTGTCAGCAGTCGCACCTGACCAGAGCAGGCAATGCCAAAAGACACCCTGCAGGACTCGGTGAGCTGCCAAAGGGGAGCAGGAGAGACACCTCGATTCTTGTTACTGTGATTCTAGGAATGCCCCCGAGTCTTCCTCCCTTTGCTGATATGAGGCGGATCCAGAATTAAGCCCCATGCAACACCACGCTAGGAGAGCGCAGAAAATTTTGCAAAAAGGGGGAAGACAAACATTCTGCAGAGCCATAAACCCAGCAGATACTGATGGCTCCTGGCAGATACTCAGCCAGTTGGAAAGATCACAAACAAAGCCTTGCTGCTGAGCTGGCAGCCTGCCTGTCGACACAGAGGTGGGACAACACTATGCTGCCACCGACCCCTTCTTCATTCCTTCATTTACCTACACTACCTCAAACCAAGGAATTACATTCTTTGGTTTCCTAAGGAAACGGCCTCCCCCTTCTGTGTGGCAGAGGCCAGCCAGCTCGCACATGGCTCTGCACACATGTTCAGCTGCTCCATGCAGCAGGACTCAAGTGGTAGGCGGCCTGGGGACAGCGGTCGAACTCTGGATGCACAGGGCATGCAGGAACACCTGGGAATATTGCTGAGCGAGGCTTATAGGAGAGAGCTGGTTCTGTGGCATGGGGGTCTGTAGGAACAGAGGCCAACACTAGCTCATCGTTGTGTTGCTCAGAGAACAATTTCACAACGGCACAACACTCGCACAAAACCACAGGGCTGATCTGATAGGTCTGGGAGTGCTGCTCTATGTAGTTCAAAGACAGAGGCAGGGACCTGATCCTGCCCTGTTTTAGCTGTGGTCCCTCCTGGCCTGTACAGTCGCCAGCTAAGGGAAGCGATGGAAAGTCAGACCTGCCTACTTGCCCCTGTGCGCAATCTGTCCCAGGCAAGCAACACATCAGCCCGGACTCAGCAGGGAGATGAGAGTAGGGCATCCTTTAAAATAGGAAGTCACTCCCAAAAGGGCAGAGGAACCACCCCAAGTGCCCGAGTGCTCTCCAGGAGGGAATAGAGAAGAGCTGTCCAGCGACAGCCTGGCAACTAACTGTGCGTATGCCGGCTCCAGCCTCTCCTTCCTCATTCGAATCATTCCCATTTGCAGGACACCTGATGCTCTTCAGGAGCAACGCAGTTGTGCTTCATGGCTTCCTTGAGGTCACAGCTCACCAAACAACCCTTCTGTGTGCCACAGCAGGAGAGTTTGGGAAGTGAACCTGTGGAAAAAGGTGTAAGGCAATCCTAAGAGAAGGACACACAGCCAAGCCTTGAACCAAGCTGTGGGGAAAGCGAGCTGCTGTTATGACAGTGGAGACATCTGAGAGTTATCCCTGCAGACAAAGCAGTGGAGAAAACTTTGCTCCAGTGCTGACAGACGTTTGTCAGTAGAAGTGCACAGAGATGCTTCTCCAAGAAAAGCTTTGTCTCAAAGCCACAAAGTTAAACATTCTCCTTTAGCATTTAAATACATTATCTTTCTGAGGGTATTTACAAGTCCAGTTTAGAGCAGCAGAACAGCTAGACACCAAAGGAAGGGGAAGTGGCACAAGGCATTTGTTGTGCTTTCCAAAGAGCAGGGCAACTTCTGACCACAGGGAATCAGGGAGACAGAACCAGAGCTGGGTCAGCAGAGACTGAGGTGGGCCAGGCAGCCTACTCCTCACATGCTAAAGTTGTCCTGAGCAAGAGGGTGAGTGTGCGGTGTCCATTTATAGTAGGTCTCTGGGCAAGCATGTATGCTGGTGAACGTGTTACATCCAAGCAGGCTTTGCACACAAGCTGTCAGAGACCAGAACATCTGGGAGCAAGAGACCTTTGCTATCAGTCCCTCTCCTTTCTACATCCAGTATCCAGAACCAGTGGGAACATTGCCGCAAGGACGTTTCTCAGGTAGCATACTGTAGTAGTGCTCACTAGTCCATACAGCTGGAGGTCTGTACAGATGTACAGAGAGGTTAGCACAGCCGTCAGCCTGGGAGAAGTTTCCTGTGTCCCTCCTGGTCCAGAGAGAGGCCTTGTGGAGCCAGCAGAGCTACTGGCTCCATGCTGGCCTGCCTGCCAGGGGTGCCACAGCTGGTCACAGCTGCAGTGCTAAAACGAGCAGCTGCAGCAGGGGAGTCTCCAGCACTGGCAAGGGTTTCCACGCGAGGCCAAGGCCTCCACAGACATGGTGCTTGGCATTGTCACCTGGCTCTTCAACAACGTGGCTTGGAAACTTGGCACATTCACATAACATCTGTAGGAAGGAGCTGTCTGGTCCCCCTGACATTCTGGGTCAGAGGAAATCCGAAGTTTTTTTGTTCTGTTTTTAAAAAGAGAAAACTGTAAAAAAATATTCTCTGAGATGCAAGGACGCTTGTACTTTGTACTGCCTTGGCCATCCCTGTTCATGTCACCCGCCAGTTCCTTGGAGAGTCTGGTTCCAATGGCAGCAGGACACCCTGTGTATAGCTAGGACGAGCACTGTCCCTGTTCAGCCAGGTGAGAGCATCAGTCTGTCTGTGTGTGTCACAAATCTGTGACTTTATTCTCCACAGCTGCTGCAATCTGTTGCAGTCTATATCCGAGCTGCATCTTCTGTGCCGTTGGGTCTTCTTCCAAGGCAGTAATGATCTGCAATGAGACAGAGCTCGCTGGCAGCCTTTCTCCAGCACATAACACTCAAACAACTCGACTCCAGGCACATCTACAGCACGCAGAGGAGCGGCGTAGAGCGTCCCAAGCTGGGATCCAGTGTGCTCAAGACTAGGGTGGGCATGCAGTAATTCAACTCAAATGTACAATTTAACCATAAAATAAGTATTCCAGATTAGTTCTAATAAAAAACTCAATAGTGGAAAAGAAATGCTAAACTTATTTGAAGATTTTATATTTAATAAATGAATCTTCTAACTAATTGCATTTCATTTTTAAGTAGAATATTTGGATACCAGATTCAAAAAAAGGGAAATACATATGAAATCCCAACTGCATCCAGGTTACAGCTAAGTCCTTTTTTGTGATTTCCTCTCCCTCTTTGATAAGAATAAAACAAACTTATGATATGCCAATAAAACAATACACAGCATTTTAATAGTCCTGCTGCTTCTAATTATTATGATTATTATTATTTTTTTAATTGGATGGGAAGCAAAATAAGCTTCCCAATATAAACTTATCGGTTCACCAACACATGATAGGAGAGAAAAGAGCATGTTCGTACCTACTGGAGACACACTCACCTGGTCATAGTACTTATTGATGTATTTGTACAATTCATGTAGAGCCACCAGGGAATTGAGGTCACCTGAGTAATTCTGAATAAAGAGAGTCAGTTAGCCAAAAATCTTCAGATAGCTAACAACTGTTCTTCCAAATTCTGTGTCCTCACAACTCATGAGGGAACGTGCCAGAATCACTAAACCCAGCGCAAAGCAACAGGAAAGGGAACTCACTAGTGGTTCCTAGCGAAGGAAAAGTCACACGTACTCCTTGCCCTGAAGCCTTGACACTTTTCTCTTCAGCACTAGCTGGGCAGACTCAGCTAGAATATCTGATCTTTGCACTGCTAACTTTCTAATACACATACAGGTAAGACGCCAGGGTGATTTCTGAAAAAAAATAGCTTTACCCACCCGTGACAGCTCAGCCAGGGCAGAGTTCATCTCCTGGTCACTGGCAGAGATGGTTTGACGAATGTCCGCATAATACCTACACAGTAGTAAACAGTCAATTACTGTACTGTTTCTCCTAGTCTCCTCATTACTCAAGCCATGACTCCGCACGCATTCACTGCTCACCTTTCCACCATCTGCTTGTAGCGAGGAATGTCGCGGGCATAGAGCAGCTTATTGATTGGAGAGTCCTCGAATATCCAAAACAGAATTGGTTACAAAAAAGAAAATCTTTCACCATGCTGTGGGCTACCCTTAGCCCACTATTCTGCATCATTCTTTGGGGGCAGGGAATTTTTGTCCTATGCACAGAAGGGCACTTCAACTGCTAGGCTCCCTTCTAGTAACACAGTCTGAGGAATCACAAGACATGTATGTGAAAGAACCTCTGGGATCTCTAGTCTGACCTCCCACTTGAAGTTGGGCTGTCAGAGTGAGATCATGTTTTCTGTGGCTTTGTCTAGCTGAGTCCTGAAACCTTTCAGTGATAGCAGAGACCGTCCCTATCTCTGGTGACCTGTGCAGGGCTGCTCCACCCTCACCAGAGAGAAAGTGGGGGTAGAAAGTTTTTTCTGATAGCCAGCCCAAACTTCTCTAGATGCAATCTGTGACTTATTAAGTCTACCACAACCAGCAAGAGTTTGGCTCTGTCCCTCAAGTAGATACAGGCTGCAATTAAAACACCTCTCAACTTCTTCAGCAGGCTAAACAAAACCATCTCCTTCCTCCTCTCTTCACAGGAGTCCTCATGAATCACTCTCCAGTGCTCAAGGGGCACATGGGAGCAGGGAAGGGACCTCAGCCTACTGTCCCACTGAAATCAAGGTGACATCACTGCCTTCCTAGGGCAGCACTGCTCAGACTGTGCTAACCATGCTCTCTTTTACCTCTGTACTTACCCGCCCCAACTTATGGTCAGCAATTGTACAGGAGTCCATGAAGGTCTGTGCAATAACCAGGAGCACAGCATCTACATTATCTGATGTCTGCACATCAAAGACAAACTGGGGGTTCTTAATGATGTTGATCCAGAACCGCAGGGGCAGGCTGTGGAGAAGACAAACATGACAAGATATCAGCAAAGAGGAAGGCTATGGTGCTGCACATGCTACTGTTTTTCATCTTCCACCTTTGCCCTCTCAACAAAACCAGCTTTTCATATTGTGCTCTGCTGCCTTGCACCTCCCATTCTGCTCCTCCTCAATGCTGACAAAGGTGGCTGTAACCTCGCAACTGCGTAGTCTAAACAGACTAGCAGTGCCTCCTCCAGGGCCCATAGGAACACCATACCTGTTTGTCTTCCAGATATGGATCGTTTCAGGGTCTGCGATCCCATAGTGTATTGCCTGCTCATCCAGCAGGTCAAAGAAGTATTTGACAGCCAGAGGGACAGGGCGGTTGGTACTGAGGATCACCTGGAACAAGTCATCCACAAACTTCTGCAGGGTCCCCTGTGGAGAACCAAGCAGGGGAGAGTTAGCATAGGCTGAGGAAAGCAGAGAGTCCAGGCCTCAGGCAGGTGAGAGGTTACCCCATTCTGCTCAGCAACCTCCACTCATTAGTCCAAAGCTACCTCACATCCACTACAGGGAGCAGTGAAGGAGAAACACGGCCCCAGAGCTTTCTGGAACAGAGTCCAGGGAGAAGCGCGTGTTCAGGGGACACACGGAGAGGAGCCAGATGTACTGAGAGCAGTTAACAGGGCTTGCTACAGAGGAGAGTGCCTGCAACATGAAGGAAAGGCACTGAAAGACTGACTAGCAGAGGGGGAAACTGCTGACCACCAACACCTGTGTTCATCCAGACACAGGAACAAGAAGAGTTTTGCTCAGCACCAGGAGAATGTTCAATAACTGAGGGCAGAACACAAGCACCGCCTGACACAGCCATTGGGCTGTTCCTCAAGGAGCTGTGCTACTGCAAGCAGGACACTGCTGAGGAACCTGGATGCTGAAGCAGACTCTTTCTCAAGGACAGAGCACTGAAGGACAAGTTTTGGGGTCAAAATTTTTTTTAACCATTACGCTGAAATAAAACAAAAAGGGGGATGCAAGAGGGCATTATGCCTGATTTATGACTGCAGCTGAATCTGTACACTGCAGGTGTGTACTATTGGTATCATCTTGCTGCAGCAGGTGACAGGTCAGTCTCACCCTCCTGGTCCCAGGCAAGATGGAAGATGGGCAGACATGGCAGCCCAGTGGACACTGCTGCCAGGGAGACTCTGCTGCTGACCACAGGGCACCTGCCTTTTACAGTGGGACCCACAAAGACAAACAGGGGATGGACACAGGGATAAAACCATTTCTCACTCTCCTAAAGGCCCTGCAAAGCCTACTCCATTAGTAGGAGCAAGAGTTAGGTACTGTCGTGCTGGGATCTGAGGAGAACCAAGCAGCAAGTGCATCAGTCCAGGCACAGGGACTCTTCTTCTCCATATACATCCCTGTAACCTGGCAGGGGGCTAACGAGGGAGGGCAAGTCTCCAATGCAGCAGAAGCTGTGCTTCTCACCTTCATAGAGAGCAGACGTGTTAGATAGATCTCCGGGATTGCCTTGGCTCGTTCCCTATCTCGTAAGCTCCCACGGCGGTGCTTGGGGAGCTCTGGCTCTTCTGTTGGTTTTACCAGGTGCCAAAGTTTTATTCCACCTTCATCTGCATCCTCCAGCATTGGTGTTTCTGAAACAAAACAATTATTTTGCAGATGAGCGTCAGACTTCTCACAGTGGAGCTTAGCCAAGTAACCTCCCCCTTCACCTTCACCTTCCCCCCCAGAAGAAAGCAAGATTTCACAGCATGGCAGAAACACCAGTGGGAAGAAACCTCTGGAGACCTCTATCCAGCCTCCTGCACAGAATATAGCTATCACTAGCACTAGATCAGGTTGCTATCCCTTTGTCCATCTAAAACCTTCAAGGTCTTGGGAACTTCCCCAGATGGAGATCCCTCCACTTCTGGTGGCCTGTTCCAGAGGGAAATCCCTCCACTTCTGGTGGCCTGTTCCAAGACAGCACCACCCTTTTGCTGAAGATTTTCTTATGTCCAGTTTGAACCTCTTAAGCTGCAACCTGAGGCTATTGTGCCTTGCATCACAGAAAAATCCAGGGATCCATGTGTTGTGACGGGCAATGAGGTATCAGCCATAGAGTCAGGGCTAGAAAATTCCACTGATCTTGCATTTTCATGCCAACCTCGCTTTCCTCTGCTTTTACAATCTTTTGATTTTCTCTCATCTTACCCACCCAGAGTTTCAACTGCCTGGCAATTGAACTATATTTATATATAATTGAACTATAAGGGTTCGAATCGCACAGCAATCTTCTATATCAGCATCAAGCTAGGGCTATGGCAAGAGTTTTGTCCCACTAACTGGCAGGTGCAATGAAATCATTTTCCGAGAATGTGACATCAGACTTACTTTCTCCTGGGATGTAATCCTGATTTTCCCTATGGATATGCTTGGTCAGGCGTGGGACCAGTGCTACAGTTGCTCCATCAGGCACCTGCTCACAAGCAAAAATCATCATTCAAAACACAAAGCATGTTTCTCACCAGTACAACATGTAAGTGCTTGTAGAGTACAACAGATTCTGAACACACTCTGTGATTCACACTCTGTGAATTAGAATTATTAAATTCTTATAATTTCCGATCATTAGAAGTAGCGATAGAAACAGGGACTTTGGGGCACCATCACTGGTATTCCTGATGCTGGGAGAATTGTCTCTGTACAGATTAAAAAAGCCTGAGGCATACAGAACAGAGAAGATGATAATATTAACCACTGTCAGGGATTGAGGTCATTCACATCCAGAACATACCACGACAAGGTATGACATACTGGTGCAAGGTAGTTAAAAACTACTTCCCAATGCTAGAAGCTACATCACATGTGCACCACCACCTCCTAACTGCTTTGGACTGGAACATTAATAGACCCAGCAGCCTTGCCTTCACTGCAACAACCACCAGGCATGAAGCCACATGCCTCCTCACAAGCTCTAGACCTGCCCAGCTCTCAGGCACAGTATGTGGAGGGGGCTATACTGGTTGAGAAGTTAAAGCACAGGCCTCAGCACAGACATAAACTAAATATGCTGCTGCAAAAAGGCTCCAGCCCTTTGACAGCAATCCGACAGGAGCCAGAGCCACAAACAGAGCAAACAGTGTACAGAGGGTGAGAGTGGAGACAAGGCAGGGGAAGACTCCAAGTTCTGACCTTGTAATGCTGAAGCGTGTTCAGGCGTTTCCAAGTTCCTTGGACGACGGATGTCACGTCCTCATCAGACAGTATCAGATGACCTGCCAGCCCTGATCTCCACTCTACAATCAAAACACAGAAAGTAAAAAGACAAACTGTTTACTATGAAAGCTGAGGCATCTCTAAAGTCTACTGTGCTTCAGTCTTGACCAGTGGAACCTTAAGCCAGAGAAGACTAACACCACGCTCAAATAGATATGTTCTAGGAAAAGGCATTTTACCCATTATCTATATTTTTCTCTCAACAGTAGTGTAAGAGGTTGGCAAGTTTCTCCCAGAGCACCTGGAACTTCACAGCAGCTTGTTCTTGTCCCAAAAACCTAAGAAACTGAGGGCACAAAAGGACACCAACACCCTTCCTGAGCTTTCTGTGTCATGACCACTGGGGAAAGAGGCCCAGCAGGTGCATACCTGTTTGTTTTTTCCTCTCCCTGTCTGCAGTTCCAGATTAAGTGCTGTCACAGTGCTGAAGAGTTTGAAAAGAAAAATCAAACCTAGCTCCACAGCTACGGAGTTTGACAAGAGCATATTATGTTTTCGACCCCCCTTCCAAGCAGAAAAGCTGAACACTCTACATCCATCCAGGAAGACCTGCATGCCGCTGGCCTCCCTGTTGGTTGTAGTCATCTCTTCCTGCCCTGCTCTGCCTCAGAGGTAATACAGAAAGGGCAATCACTTCTTCCCCTAGGGAGTGGAAGACAAAGTGCAAGAAAGATGTTCAGGAATGAAACAAAATCTGGGATGCAAGCACCGCTGGCCAGCACGTTTCTGAGAGGAAGCGCGGCAGGCTGCAGTGGGATAAGAGGGAAACGCCACTGCATTGACAATCAATTAAAAGCAGGAATAAGTAGTCAGATTTATCAGTAAAGGGAGGCCATCAGAAGAACCCCACAGGAGCCTCTGCTGGTCAACATTCACAAATCATCTGGATCAGAGGGGAGAACAAGAACAGTTTGCCCATGGTATGAATTTAGCCACTGCTAGGAATAAGTGCAGAAGGACCCCACAATACTGACTGAATAGTTGATAAAGTGGCAGATTACTATTAAACAGAGGAAATCATGAAACAATGCATATGGGAGACAAAACCAGAAAAAAATTAATTATATACATAACAAAGGGTTTTCAAGCATCTTTAATTCATCAGGAATGAGAATATGGGGTTATAATAGACAGCTCAATGAGAGCATCAATTCAGCACTGGTCAGAAAAGCAATCTGAACCTTAAGAACCTACAAAAAAAGGAACAAAGAACACATCATCATCATACCACTCTAAAAGTCAATGTTCTGGCACATATAAATTCTTTGTAGTTACTGGCATTGAGATTTTTTAACCAGTTATTCAATAACAAAATTTCCATCTGGAACTCTTCACAGACCACTTCAGGTTTGACTGTCCTAAATAGAAAGTCATCATTTGCCAGTTTGGTCTATCTACCACCTTGAAGAATGAGTATTAACAAAAAAATCTGTACACTTTCAGATCTTAAGACCAGAAAGCCTTTACTGTCAGATATTTTTTTCCATTTATAAAGGCATCAGGTCACATCTCAACCTTCTTTTCAACAAGCTAAACATGCTAAGCTTTTAAACCCTAGAAGGTTTGTTTTCCAACCCCAGGATAGTTCAAAATTCTTTGCACTTGCCCCATTCTCCTGGAAAAGCAAACACCAAAATCTGGGTCTAGCAATGGTCTTGCCTCAGCACAGCATCAGGGAGATCACCCTCTTGCTGTGACCTGCCAGTTCCCTTGTTTCACACCCTCTGATCCTTGTTAATCTTTAGCTGTGCTATTTCACTGGCAGCATAAGTGAGGAAATGCCTGTAGCAATGCTGGGTCTTTGCGGTTGCAGCGTAGGGACAGCCTGCTTTCCGGCCTCCCAGGTGTCTCATCCAGCACTGGCCAAGTTCATATGCTTTGTCAGATTGTGGTCCTTCAAGCACATGATTCAGACCATGAGTATGTGCCCATATTACTTATTATCAGCTATTTCCCCAGCTTGTGCTCATCTGTAAATGCCACCACTGTTCAGAAACAGACAAACAAGAAAGAAGAAGAGGCAGAACAGTGTTTTTCCAGCCTTAATGCAAGTCCTAACTTTCATTGACCTGTGGGCAGGATTCTCCCTGACAGACGTTACTGGGATGCTGCCATTGACTTCACTGGCAGCAGCAGCAGCCAGTCCAGGACCATGGCCTCAGCACTGCACTCCAATCATCCTCCCCTCTCATGCATTCTCCATGCTTATTTTTCTGCATACGCTTATACAACCCACTGCCACGGGCCAGGCCCAGCAAAGAACAAACATCATGAAACCGGAGAGGCTGGACTCCAACTACTTCTGTCCCACCCCTACCTCTTGCTGTTAATCTCTCTCCAGCATCATGCCCTGTTGGGTTCAGCCAGAGCACAAGATCGTTGGGACTCTGCACACTCAGCAGAGAATGACTAACGTCATGCATGCCAGGGTGCTGTGCACAGACAGTAAATGACTCCACTCTTCCACTTCCTCACTGAGTTTTGGCACCAAGGAGTTCTGCTCACCGAGGTCCAGGGTGTCTGGGTCTGGTCGGTGACAGTATGGCGTCCCCTTATAGATCTGATCTAGGATTTTCTCCTTCACCTGTGTTATGGTGTCACAGTCTAGCACTTTCGCGGAAACCCCTTGGGAGTCCTCTGCCCCTCCTGCAGCAACTCCTGCTTGCGTCAAAGCATTTAAGGTCTGGGGAAGAAAAGAAAAGGTCACAGCCACTCTCCATGATAAGGTTACATCTGACACATTTACACTTTTGATGAGCCTTTCGGCATTAAGGCAAGCGAACAGCTAGTCTTTTTATTGGAAGAGTCTCGGAGAAGAGAACACCACAGATGTAGCACACTTATGTCCTCAGTCTTGTCTCAAGAGCTGGAAGACAATTTAACTGGGGTGGGGAGGGGCTTCCATGTGCCATCAGCAATTTTGTCTCCTTATATTCCAGACACAGAGCATGGCACATGCACCAGACTACTGTGGTGATAGCTTCTATCAGCCCAGGGCAGAAGTGCCTGATTTAGCAGAGCTCTTGTTCATCTGCAGAACTGTGCTGCTTGTGCCCTGGGATAAGTCTGACTCCCAGGAGGCAGTGGCAGGATGCTGCACTTCTACCTCAACAATAGGAAGAGAAACATTCAGCCCTGTCCCACCAGAGAGCCCAGAGGGAACAAAGATTTGGTGCTTACCAGAGTCCGGTATTCCAGGTCCTCTCTCAGAAGGCGGTTGTCATTCAGGGTATATTTGGCTTTCCCTGTCACCCAGTCAACGGGCCCCTTGTCCACCTGGTGCTTGATTCCTCGAAACAGCATGTAAAGGGGCTCCCCAACAGAGTCCTGGCACAGAAAGGAAGGAGTTTCACCTGAGAGAAGTTCAGCTTTCTCCCCACAGCAAAGCCCAACAGCTTGGAAGCACAGAACACCTCCAAGCACAAGCTGAGCAGGACACCAGGCAATGCAGCAGCTGCACCTCTGCAGGCAAAGACAGAGTCCCCACCGATAGCTCCTGCTCCATATACAGGGAAACTGCATGGGCCAACTATCAGGCTGGACCCACAAGACCAAGGGATCTCTCAGTCTCCACAAGACTAATTTGAGAGACTCTAGCCATCCCCTCTCCAGAAGGGGACTCAGATCAGAGTCAGTCTTCCCTATGCACAGACCAGCCCACCACCAGCATGTCTCAAGCTGTGAAGATAATGGAGCTACGCTGAGTCCTCCACAGTCTGACTGGATGTACTGGAAGCACTGAGTGGCATTAATGCTCTCTGATTTAAGCCCCTCTCTCTCCCCAGCAAGCAGCCCAGCTCTCTCATTTCCACACCCTGAAAGACAGGGCGACCCTGGCACTATTTCAATTAAGAGTGAGGTACAAAGCAGGGCTGTGCTGTCTCCCCTCTTCTGGCCCCTTAACCCCACAAGGACACAAAGGGCTCACCCTCACGAATGCGTATAGGCAGATGGACATCCAGTTGGTTAACAACTTCTCCACCACTGTTTCTGTCCTGAAACAGAGCATGAGGTTGGTCACAGGGCAACAGTGCCAAAGGGAAGTGCACAGCAGGGAGGGAACAGGGGATAAAGATCATTCCCCTTGAGAAAGGAATACACTGAGGAATGATACAGGATCAAGAAGAATGGCCTTTATGAACCAATAATGCTAATGCTCTTGATCTTGCTCCTTATCTGAGACATGTTTTAGCCTGAAGGAGGCACCAAATTACAGAAGTGAAACAGTCGAGCAAGCAGGGGACAGAGGAAAGCCTCTAGGAGGTCTCAAACCAGTGGAACCTGTTCAGACCAGAAGGATGTGTTGGACAGGAAGCTAATGGGGATCTTAACACAGGAGCTATTTCAGTATATTTGCCAAGTACTGAAGCACTGCAAGCCCAGGGGCCTCTATATAGTAAAATAAGACTAGCAGACTTGGTAGAGCCTCAGTATCTGAACACAAGGAGAGAGCTAATGCACAGCAACTTCACAAGAACGGGAATTTGTGATGGGCAACTCCATCTTCCTACTCTTCTCAACCCCTTCCTGCTCTCTTCCCTCTGCCAACTGTTGGCTGGGGTGACATGTATCATTGTTTCTACTTTCTCCTGTTTAATGTACATTATCTGGACACACACCAGACCTTCAACTGCAGCCCACACAACAATGTTACCCTGCCCGCAGGAGTTTCAGAGTTTGCTAGCCAGGCAGAAAGGCTCCATCCCCTTATGTAGCAAGCAGTGGGACCATGGTTGGCTGACTCACCTTCGCAGCATCAGCTTGGGGTTTTTGGCCACATACTGCTCAACAAGGTCATTCAGGAGCGTTTTGAGGATATCAGTGAAGTACTCCAGCTTTCCATGGAGTGATACAGTGAGCAGTGATGCTACATAGGCCCGGTCTCTTGGAGAGAAAGTACGCTGGATTTCCAGAGTGTGGATGAACTGGTGGGGAGAAAGAGATAAGTCAGTGTGGGAATCCACTGAAAATGGGACAGTACAGCTACTGACTCATGAAGGAAGCGGTGCTGCAGGGAGCTATTCAGGGTGAACTTTAATGAACAAACCCTGCTTCCTGTGGTCCCTCAGAGAGGGACCTTACCTTGGTGAGGAAGAGCTTGCTGTTGAGCAGATTGGAGAGCTGGACCAAGCCTTGCTCCACAGTTTGCCGTCGGCACTCAGGGATGTCCAGGTCTCTTTGCAGTGGTGATTCACGGTGGCCCGGGAAGAAAATGCGCTCTGCATAGGACTTGTAGTCCAAGAAGGGGATTCCTGTGCCCACAAGGTCACTTGTGAGGTCCATCATTTCAGTCATCAGGTCTGAGGGAAAGGAAATGCCCATGATGCTGACCACATGACTGAATAACTGGCGGTACAGAGCATGAGGTTAGTGGAGCTAGGGCCAGTGGGGTGGGACTGAGAATGGACGTTTCCTGCGATGAAGATGCATATTGGAGTTTCATTTAAAACTAGACTAGGCACTGGGAAAACTGGGGAGGAACAAGAAGGTGAATTTGGCCATTATTCTCATTTACAGTTGGGGGCTGACTTCCAGTTTTACAATAAGGAGGCCACTGTTCAGCAGGGATCAGCACTTCCGGCCATTATCTACAGCGCAGAGTAATACAGAGCTCCTGCTCCTCACTGCTTCCCATACTAGCTGGAGATCACAATCTGAGTCACTTGCACAGTTTTAGAGCCCCAGATCCCCACACAAGTGCTCACTGCTGTAAGCAGCTGAAGTACAAGGCCTGTGGGCCCAGGTCAAGGTGTAATTCGACCTGCCCTACACAGAGGCTGGACTAGGTGTCTTTAAGGTCTCTTCAAATGCGCTATGACCTTTGGCTTTTCATCTCTGGAGGATGAACTGGAGAATAAGGGGGCTGAATAGATCAGACTGTACTCTGAACTACACTGGTATTCTCATTGGCATATGGAGCAGCAGAACTTAGTTGTGTGTTTCAGTGTGCTGGCATGGGATAGAGTTATTGCCTGCTCTGAGCTACCTAAACAAGGAGGCAGGAAGGGGAAGAGAAGTAGGGCTGAAAGCGGTTTCTCAAACTTCCCTGTAGCTGCAAGAACCCAGGAACAACGTGACTGACCTGTGAATTCCTTCTTGCATCTGTCCCGAACACTTGTTTCTAGATTTTCCAGCTGGATTTGAACTTTCTTGTAATCCCTCAGAGCCTGTTTGCTCTTTCTCCTGTAACAAGAAGCAGAATAGTTTCCAGTGGTCCTAGCCCAGAGATTGTCCTTGCCAGCTGCTATGTTGCTGCCAAAGACTCCAGAGCAATGCTGTTGGGGTGGTTTCTATCTTTACAGGATACAAAAATGTGTTCTGTAAATCATATGTGCCTCTTGGAGCATCCATGAGGTTCATGCTCTGAGTGAACCACAAGGCAGGCTGCAACCAGCAGGTGCACCATGCTTTTGTTTCTCAGAATTTGGCACAAAATAAAGAAAACTGGGACCCTGTTTAGGTCCAAGATGTATGTGCTTGTCCACATCCACTGAATAATGTTGTACAGCAATTTAAGGATCTCATACAACATCACAGCCTCTCACCTGTAGATGAAGACAATGACCAGAACAATCAGTGCCACAAAGGATGCACCAACACCCAAACCAATCTGTGCCTCCAGTGGGAAGGTGAGTTGGCTTTCTGTGTCATACTGCACTCTGCCCAGGAGGAAGTTCAAGTTCCCCATCTGTACCTGCAAGAAAGGATGTGCCAAGATATTAGCTCAGCGCACCAGATGAATAACAAAACCACTGGGCTTTTCCAGAATGAGCACAGCTGGCATTGAGCTCTAACAAAGCTATATCCCACAGCATAGCTCCTGGATCCAGCAGTACCAGCTGCTTCATGCAATGCTTAGCACTTTTAAGGGTAGAATTGGGAACAACAGCTACTCCTTGCCACTCCTGGTATCTCCTCTCCCCCAGCAGTGCTTCTGCCTTTCCTCCACTTCCCATCCTACTCCCTGTCTCCATGATTACCTCTTAGCTTGTGCTTCCACTGACACCATGATTTCTAGCACTATTGCCAAGTCCCTACCGTGAATTCTGGGAGCAAATCTGTGCCCTCTCGCTTTGTGCGGTGCCGTGGAGCTGGCTGCTCAGAGGGAGGCTCGCAGTACAGATGATTCCTTGTCAGTGTCTTCACCACGCAGATTCCTTCCCCAATCATGGCCATAACTTCATCCTTGGAAATGGCCAGATCTAGATTTTCCCCCTGGAACAGAGGTGGAAAAACATATCAGATCTGGAAAAAAAAAAAAAAGCTCTGCATTGTCCATGGCTCCAGAGAAGATGGAGATCAACAGCATAGGATGAAAGCTGCCTTTTTTCTTGCCTGACTGGGCTTACATCTGAATTGGCTATATGAGTTTATTTTCTAAGCCACACACAGTGACATCTACCATGCAGAAGTCACTTTTCAGAACAGCTCCGGGAATTATGAGCACTCTGGATGCTCATAACTACCTTCATTTATTCCTTTAAACTTCTCAGACAGTCCTGAAACCTCCTCAACGAACCAACCAGCTGCACTTGTGCACGGATCCTTTTTGTATCATTCAGGTTACAGCATCCCTGCAACATTCCTGTTTCTTACCTACACTTCCACCTGACCCTCATTTCTCCCAGACTCCAGCTGCCTTAACCCACTCTCAATCTTCTTCATACGGCCACATCAGCAGGAGCCGTCCTCTGCGGCACAGGCCAACCCTCCGCCTGAAGCACTGCCTCCTCTACCAGGAGGAGACATACAGCTTTGAATCAGAAGGGACTATTAGACCATCCAGTTCAATCTCCTTCACATCACAAGTTACACTGCTGCCTATGCTCTGAGCCAATGATTTGTGTTTAGATAAACCATCATCCAAAGATCCACATTCCAAAGATCCACCATCCCCCTGCATCTGAAAACTTCAGGAGAGGGTCTTGTTCCAGAGGTTTGTTAACCTGTGAAAAATTTCCTTTTTCATGCCTCAAGTCAACATCACGTCTATTCTCTCTGCTCCCCCCTCTCAGTCCCACTGGTCACTTTTTGCCTCCCTGAAGCCCCATGTGCTGCACCTCACTTCTAGTTCAAATGTATCCAGCTTCTGCTTGCTTGTTAAAGCTTTCCTCTAGGAGATTAAGGAGCTTTTCAACATGGCACTGTCTTCCCAAGGAGGACAACCGATTTAGTTTAAAGGAATTAGTCACTAATAAATAAAATAGGCTGGAGAAATTCTTACAGATGCCAAAGTCACTTCCTACCCCTGCCACCATCATAACCAGTTACAATTATTTGCCAGATTCACTCCTTTTCCTAGCATTCACTTTAAACACATTGACATTCAAACAGGACGCAATGCTTTACTGACAGTTTCGTGAATCTAGAAGAAAAGAAGAAACAGCCTCCCTCTTCATACTCACTGCTCCTCTGGCTGCACAAGGATTGCATTAACTCTGTCACAGTACTGGGACTGTGTGCTCAGCTGCTAGGTCACTTTGATCCCCTTCTCATTTTCACATTGTGCTGCTTTACTGGCTCCTGTATGTAAAACTTCGCATCAAAACATATGCTGCTTGACCTGGACTGCATGATGAGATGGGACCAACCATTCTGTACAATCCCTAGAGATGCTTACTCTGTGCAACAGAACTGCCACCAGCATCATGTTTATCATCTGCAAGTTGTAATCAAGATATTTTCTTGATTAAAGATAATAGCTTTAGGACCCATACCATGCTACATAAGTACAGCTGGAAGAAGCCTATCTAATGGAGGCTCTCCAGCTACAGCACAGCTGAGCTCAGCGCTTCACTCATTTCATTTCTTCCCCCCCCCCTTTTTTTTAAAGGTAGTCTCATGCCAAGAAAGTTAAGTGCTCAGGTTAGACCAGAAGTGCCTATCAAAAGTCTAACACGTTTATGTCGTTCTTATCAGCCAAGCAAATATGATTTCATTTTTTGTTAATTTTTTTTTTTTTTAATAAAACCACACTGATTGGCACTAATTACATTGTTAGGCTTTAATGCTTTCAAATTGAATCCTGCAGCAGCATTTTCATACTTTTGCTGAGAGTCCTATCAGGGTAACCTGACAAGTAGAGAGCTCAACCGCCTTGCTCTTTGAGAGCTGGTGTCATGTTGGTTCTCTTCCAGTCTTCTCAAATTCCCCTACTTCTCCAAAATGCATTCAATACCAACAGCAGAAGTCTAGACATTTCTAAACTGGTATATCCTGGTAGTTTTCATTCATATGCAAAAAAAGAATCAGTGGAGGAAGTGTGCATTTCCAGGTGCAGCCATTATCCTCCTCCATTTCTAGTGAATCAGAAAGTACTTTTCCATACAAAAGAAATACCTCAGAGCCTTTTTCTATGCCTATACAGAAAAAAGCACTAACAACGTCTACCTTTTTGTATCGTTGTTACGGAATGATTTTCCTACCTCCACCCAGTAACAAGTCTTCCTTGCTGCTTACTGTTGTGACAGGTTGTAGGCCTGTCAAATACTTTAAAAGCTTGGATGCAGGATGAAACCTATTAAAAACAGTCTTAGGTTAGCAACAACTTTGTACAAAGTATGTTATTTCCAACTAGTTTGTGTTACCTCCACAGAGATGACGCTTCCGGGCTTGTGACGATATGGCTTGGCAGGGTCTTCAGAATTCAAGGGTTTTAGGATGGGGTTGACTTCATAAGAGAAGGGCATGGGATGGAGCGAGTTGAAATCAAAGCTCAGATTATCCAGAATAAATTCCAGTTTGATATGAACACTCCGCAATAGCAGGTTAATGGCTGGAGTTTTGCACAGGATAAGGTAGGAGGAGTTAATGAGACACGGTTCTTCAAACTAAAGGCCAAAGGAAAAAGAGTGTCAGTATTGAAAGCCCAGTGCTGCTGCAGCCCTGAGTATTCCCCAACCCTGAGCTCTCTGGGGCCAGCTTACATTCATCTCATCTAGAGCAATACAAGAGCAGCTCCGCTAATTGTAGAGGGAAAACTCAAGATCTGAGGAATTCTCCATGATCCTCCAAAGAAAGTCTTCATAGCCATAGGTTTTGCTGCGAGTACCCAGGTCTCAACAGTGGGAAGCAGCTCCCACGTTTCCCCAGCAGCAAATCCTGGAGAGGCATCAGCTTTGGAACTGCCTGCTCAGGCAGAGCAGGACTAGGCACCTTAAATGCCCAATTTAAGGCCAATTTCATAACCTGGATGCTTCCGTGAAAGAAGCATACACTTGGTGGGCTGGGGACATTTTATACATGTGATAAAAGAGTGAGTGTCCGTTTTCTATTTTTTTCCTCCGCCACAGGAATTCATCACAAGTGCCTTCCTAAGAACATGGGAAAAAACAGCTTTTACTAGTGTATAAGTACATCAGGGGCATATCCAGCCCCACATCTGTAAGACAGAAACCTAGAATGGACTTCATATGGGGGGAAAAAAAAAAAAATCCTCCATGCTTAGGAGAAGCCTTCATATACGCATAAGAATATGAAGAACATTGTCCTCATCATGTCTCTGGGAATGCCAGATGAAATGTCAGATAATTACCTCACTGCACACTGTGACACAAGAGACAGAAAAAGGACAAGGCCTCAGAGTTTATGTACAGGAAGCCCTCCATTGCTTGCACTAAGAATACAAATCACTGTTGCATTTCAGCTGTCAAATATCCTTTTGCTCTGCAAATTCTGCTGCATTCTCTGCAGTCCTGATGACCAGATCATTACCTCTCTGCAGTGACCCATCTCAGGACACAGACAGCAGCAGATCAGAAAAATATTGGTGGAATTGGTCATTTCACTGAACTCCGCCTGCTTTAACATCTCAGAGCGAAAAATAGCCCAGGGGCTACAGAGACAGGCCTGAACTATGCAAAAAGAAGAGTCTGGAGCTTGGAGATGCTGAACAAGATAGGCTGTATGGATCTGCTGTAGATTTCTTCATCTCCACACTGCTGCTCTGCTGTTTCTGTCTCCCACCACAAGTCCTGCACAGCTCTAGCCACAGGCAGACCTAACTCAGGCAAATGTTTGTGAAAACGCTTAACCTTTAAACCTGGGAGAGAACACTTCCATTTGCCCAGGACTGTTAGTCAGCATGAACCAAGCTGGTAACTGCAGGGGGTCCAGAGGCCCTAGAGATGAAAAGTCCATCTCTCCAGTGCAGCACACCAAATCTTATGCATCCTCAGCTCCACGGAGTTATCTGCCACACTACCTGCTGGATGCTGCACAGAGCACCCTCAGGGCACTCAGTGTCTGGGATAATTCTGCGCCATCGTCCCAGTCCCCGGCGCCGGCGTTCAGATGGAGAAACTGTAACTCGGATCTTTGGTTTCTGTACAACATCCAGGTTGTATCCATGAACTCTGAGCACTCTCCCTCCACTGGAAGAGAAAAGCAGCTAGTCTCATCCATCCATTAGCCAATAGGTCTCTCTCCCCTCTGCTCCCACCCTTCCATTTATGCCCATTGCCGCAAGCCTGGCTTTATTCCAGAGTGCAACACAACGGACAGAAGCCACTGGTGCTGTAGGTACCTGCCTGCCACAGCCCTGAGGACAGTGTAAGTATTCGGTCTTTGTACCTGAGGAAGCTTTTAGGTGGCTCTGCAAAAGTGATGTTGGGATCCAGGGTATATCTGAAGAGGGATCCTTCCAGTCTCCGCTCCTGGTCCCCATATTTGATAGTGACTGGGAGTTCTGCAGACGCATTGCTGGGACTCGTCTGGCATGCCAGCTGATCCTCTCTCATTTCAGAAAGGCTTGGAGAGACAGAGGAGAGAACAAAGGATTAATACAGCCACTGCAGAGACAGGGTCTCTAGTGCTACCACATGCTCTTTGCTGACAGTCTGTGGGCCTCCTCTGGTATTTTCCTAAATTTGATGCTGAAAGGTCTTGTAGCTTATCTACTTCCCTTTTTAATCTCAAAATCCTCTATAAGCAAGCAACAATTACTGGACAGTTGTCAGTGAGCAGCACATGGACAAAAAGCAGATACAACCACTGTCCAGACTAAAGAGACCAGAGGCGTGCTACCAAGGCGTGGTGCACCTTCTCACCAGCAGTGCTGTCAGGCATACTTGTTCCAGCAGACCAGAGAACAAGCAGCCCTTAGTGTTAGTCTGCAGGAGCCAACTGTGGATGGGTTCCCATCAGCAAAAGCAGAGCTGTCAGGATGGGGTAAAGAGTCCTGTCAAGAGGCATGAAGAACAGAGACCATGTAACGCTGTCCCTGTGCAAGGGAAAGCAGGCAGGAAAGCAAGAGAGTTGAAGTTGCTGCCACAACCCTCGAGGGGAGGATCTCTGGCAACATGAGAGGACAGCACAGCTCCCACAGCCTGCAGAAAGGGCTGAGCCAGGCAGCACCATGCCCTGCTATTTTCTGGGAAGGACTGAGGGATGGGCGGTGCTCAGCTAGTGTGGCAGGCTACCTTTGGTTGCAGGCCCTCATCTTACATGTGGCAAGGGAGGTCTCCAAGTAGGACACTGATCTCGCTGGGATGCCCAGTCAGCAGCTTTGAGCCCAGAAGAGTAAGGCAGGTTCCTCCCGCTTTAGGGCCCTGAGTTGGAACAATGGATTTCAGCTCCGGGTTCTATAAGAAAAGAATTAAGAGGTGAGTGACAAGGACCTCACAAAACAAGGCAAGGAAAGAAGACAGCAGAACATGCCCAGTGACCTCCAGTGCTCTGAAAATAGAAGCTATAGTTCCCGGTCACATGCAGGTCTCAGCTAGACTCCAGCAGCTATGTTATTATGGAGCAGAGACAACAGAAGAGGGATCAACAACACTATGAAACGTGAGTCAGGACCACAGTCTTTCCACATAAGGTAAAAGGCAGATGGATGCTGCAAACTGCAGAGCTGTGAGCCTCCCACACAAAGCCTGTGATTAGCAGTTCAAAGGCATTGTTCAGACGACTAACTGGATTAATAACTCAAGTTAGGAAAGACAGATAGCAAATAAATTGTCTGTTTGTCCAATAAAGGAGGAGGTTACCAGCAGGGAGCCCTAAGAATTTGTGCCAAGATCTGTGCTGTTAAACATACTTGTAGGTGACCTGGAAAGGGGAAATGAAATTTGATAAATTATTCAGAATAACAAAACCTTAATCCTATTGAGGAACTGCAGAAAAATTTAGAGGGATCAGTCAACAGTGTGGCACAGGTAATGCATTGTTGATGAATGAAAAGAAAGATATGTGAAGTGAGAAGCAGCAGGAAGACCACAACAAAAAAGTGACCCAACTATACATGCACACAGCTCAGAGTTTTGAACTGGATACTGCCCATTCAGCAGTACTTTGGTGCCTACAACAGCTAAGATCTGTGCTTCACATAGTAAAGAGAAGGAAAAAAAAAAAACAAAACCCAAACCCCACAAGTACTAGGACTTACTGGGAAAGAAGTTTAGGGAAAAAAAAAAAAAAGTTATTTTCATGCCACAGTACAAATCTATGTTGCACTCACATCTTGACTATAGCATGCAGTTCTGATCACCTTGCCTCAGAATGGGGATAACAGAACCAAAACAGAGAAGAGAAACAAACATGGTTCTATACAACCAAAGATGAAATAGGTTAGAGACTTTTCAGGCCCCTTTTTCCCCTTCCCGGGGGGAAGGGAACACACAATTTGGTACATAAAATTTTAAATGGCACAGCAAGGATAAAAATTGAGTAATTCTTTCTTAAATATAATTACTTAAATATTATCTTAAACCCAGAACTATGAAATATCGAGAAACTATCAGACAGGACTTTAAAAATAATAGGAAGCATTTTTCCATACAGTGCACTCTGGGCTTACTGCCATTAACTGCTGAAGGTCAGAAGTAAAAAGCATGTTCAAGCAGCAATTTAAAAATTAACGTAAAAAAAGTCATAAGTCCTATCAAAATGCTAAGCTACCAAAAAAATCTCCAATTCAGAAAGTCCAAGCTGCAGATTACCATGAAGTCGTACTCTCTATAGTTAGCTTCTTTCCTTAAGCATTTAATAGTTACCACTGTCAAACAAAACACTAGGCTACTAGGCTTTGGTATGACCCAGTACAGCTGTTCTTACGGTCTTAGGAATGGAAAATATAACCCCAAACACCAAAATTGAATACAAGTCCCAGCTACAAGTATCTGGCAGAGCCCCATAACTTCATGCAATAAATGGTTCTGCAGCAGAAGCACTGGAAGAACATGGAGAGGTATTTAAGAAGCAATAGCATTACCTGATAGGTGAAAATATGCCCAGAAACTCCACGTCCTCCTCCAGGCACTTCCACCACAACATGCCCAAATCGCTCTGTCCAGCTCCCGCCAGTGACACACACGATACTGCAGGGCAATTCGAGAAGAGTGTCACACCATGGAAGAGAAGATGAGCTGAATCCACTGTACTAGGCTCTAAAATACATCTAGCACCCCTAGTTCCCCTCTTGCAAGACCTACCACACACTCAAAATATATGACTGAACATTGGGAAGGAGCTTTAACAGCTGATTTAGGTGCAACTGAAAAAAGCAGGGGGCAATTCCACAACAGGCCCATCCTATCCAAAATTATTTCTCAGACAGACAGGATGAAGCCCTTTAACACAGATGCATGAAGAGGCCAAGAAGGGTGCCATCATCACATCTGGAGAGGCCTCAGGCTATCAGAGGTCAATCCACAGATTAGCGCTGTCTGATGCAGAAGAAAACTCTTGAGCCTCTACATCTAGATGGCACTAGTCTTCAGCCAGTGGCCTATGGGACCAGCCCACTCCCCTGACCTGCACTACCCATTCTTTCCAGCCCTTTTTCCAGCCATAATTTGGTATGGAAGACACTGACAGGGTGACAAGTCAGGCTGTATTCAGAACAGGGAATCCCATGTTACAGCACTGATTCAGCTAACAGAAAACCTTTACTCTGCCAGAAGGATTTCCTCAGCCTTCCTACGTGGTAGAATATTAATTTTGTTTGGCCTTGCTCAGGAGCGCATTTCAGGTTCACAGCTATATCCTTCAACCAAAAAGGCTCAGGAATTTTGACCTGGGCAGTGCAGGGAGCCAGTCCCAGTCCAGGACCCTGGTGACATGCCAATACAGAACAAAGACAGTGCTACCCCAGAAATATTACGTTCTAATTCTAGGATGAAAACAGAAAGCAGATGGAATCGGACAAACAAGGAGCACAGACAGGACAACACTGCTCACAGGCCACTTCCCAACAGGATCTTACCTGGCTCCCAGAGGGAAGGGCGCTACAACTACTGCTAACATGGAATGGAAAAATGGGTTTATGATAGCTCTGATGAGAGGTTACTCACAATTGCTTTGCTCTTCTCTCCACATCTCCTGCTGGCTGCTTGGCTCCTCTCCCTCCCTTGTCCAAGCCTCCCATCTACCTGCCCAACCACAGACCAACTCTACACATGTTCCTTTCTCCTTGCTTCCCAGCTGCCCCAGTCATACCTCTCAACACCTGATTACAGTTCCTTGCTATACAAGTCCTTTCCTGACCAGACACACTAGATACCCACTGCCCTTTATCACTGACATTAGCTGCATCCTGCAGGACAGCTTCTTCCCCTTCTCCTCCTCCTAGCCCCTACTTCTACAAGCACTGTGTGACCTGCCAGCCACTGAAGAGTTGCATAGGGCCCAGCAAGACTCCCTTGTCAGTCACTGGCTAGGAGGGTCCTTTCACTGGATGCGTTCCTGGGAGACCGGTCAGCTAGTCTGGTCAGCTAGTGAAGACTGACAGTCTGAGGGCACGTCCACTCAAACAGAAGCAAGAAACTGCAGTACCTCCAGCCGCACATTCCCATCCTCACCCTGTGTTAACAAGGTCAGGATATTCTCCTAGCAATGCCACTTACACAAGTCACATCTTTGCTTTCTTTAAGTCATCCTGTAACAGGGACATACGTCCATGAAACCGCATGGCATTTAGCCTGTGACTCCCGACTCAGCTGGCTTGCAGGCCCTGCACCGGCAGCGTGTTCAGCATACAGCAGCACTGTTGGGTCATTTCCTTTCACACAATCTTATCTCCAAGGTCACTGCCTAACTAATCAGACAGTGACCTTATTCAGCGGCACTCTCTGGGGAACAGGCAAGGCTCAATACGTGCTACAGCAAAGGCAATGACATTTCAGCCTAGTATCAGCAGCCAAGGGAAAAACCAGCGTCTGCCTCTGGGAGGAGGTTCACAGATACTCTACCTGCTAGAGATCTCATACTCTTGAGCATCTACGGCACAGGGAATTCCTGCAACAGTGACAGTTTCTGCAATGTCTTGATGTTTCTGCCCGAGGTTTGAGCCAGTGATGGTGATTCTAGTGCCACCTTCCACTGGTCCAGACAGGGGGTACACCTGTAAAGACATCCGCGCATGTGTAAATGTCACAGTATCTCACATCCCTGCAGTCTGGCAACTGATCTGCAGCACAGGGTCCTTCAGAACTGTCCCATTACCGACTCTGCTTTGTCTGGGCATTGCAATGGATTCCTTTTACTGGCTGGGACTAGCATCAGTTTGCACCATCACTACAAAAAAGGCCATAAATGAGAACACCACAATCGGAGCCTTCTTTCCCATACCTCACTGTTGCAAGCAGTCCCCCTAGAGACTATAGGTTTCTAAGCAAGGGCTGCCCTGCTTTGACTTCTCATCAACAGGCTGACCGCTCCAAAGGGCATTTCTGCTGAAGGAGTGGGAATGCAAAGCTAATACACGTTACTAGTATTGAAGCAGCAAGCACCATCCTCCTCCTCAGCATCAGTACAACAATGAATTGCATGCTGCACAAACCTCAAAGCTCTGGCCCTGAACAGCATCCAAGATAAGCTAAGACAAGATGCAGCACATGGATGTTGTGTGCCACTGGAGGGAGGACAAGCTGACAGCAAAAGGGACACACAGCTACAGACATTTGTCATGTGGCAGTTAGCAAGAAACATTCAAAATAAACAGACAAAAATCATTAATTCCAGTAACCTGTCATGCCCTTCCCATCCCTGCTGAGCCATTGCCATTAGGTTTTGTCCTCCTTTGCCTCAGGCTCAGCTGGGCCAATCTGCCTCAGGAACTGTTGGAGGATATCATCTGTGGACCCTTTCCCAGCTGCTGGATGATTCTGCTCCTTCCAGCATGCCAGTTTCAGCTTGCATGAGGTACAAACGCATCTTTCCCCATTGATCTCTATCAGTCCCTTGAAAGCCCAGCACAAAAGTCGTGTCCTCCCCCAACACTGAGGAACCACAGTAGAATAGGATTAACGTGCTCTTCAGGTGGCTAATGTATTGTTGAGCTGCACTGTTTGCAATCTGAGGCCAGACTTCTGTTCTCAGCTGGAGGATGGAGCCCTCCTTGTCCCAGGTGCAGTACACTAACGAGCAAGTTACTCACAGAGTGAATGAGAGGTGCTGGACACAGGTCCTCTATCTCTTCCTTGCAGGAGTCCCTGAAAATACAGCTGGGGTGTTCGCCTCCACACCACACACAGTTGTACTTTGAGTCAGCTGTTTGGCAGCGGCTACAATCAGTGTGCCCCACAGAGCAGTTGTAGAAAGTCACTGCAAAGGAGAAACGTCCAGAGGCATCTGCAAACATCCCCTAGAGCAACACAGACACCCTCTCCCGTCCTCCCCGCAACAACTCAGGGGAACAAGGCTGTACAGCTTCCCCCATTTCCCTGTGATAGGACTACTACAGATGCAAAAAGTCTCAGTTGAGGATTTCTCAACTTCCCTCCATCCCATTTGCTGTCTTCTTGCTGGGGAGGTGTTGCACTCGTACCGTGAAGATCTGCAGCACTGTCCACTCGAAGGTGCCGTCGCCTCTGCACAAACACCACAGCGTTGAATTCGAGTTGAGGTGCTGTGTAACTGTACTGCAGAGACAGAGACCATCAAGGTCAAGGGCTTAATGGAGGCACAAATGAGCCAGCTGAACAAACAAAATCAGGGTCTGTCTATCCTGCATGGTGCACTGGGACATATAGCCTACATGGAGCTCCCTGCAAACGATTAGCCAGACCACTTCTGGCAGCAAAACTAGTCAAGGCAGCATTAACTGAGGCAATAGCAGCATAAGCCTGCCCTCACTAGTTCACACAGCCAGAATACCTGCACTAGAAAGAGCAGCAGACATTGGTTCACCAGGTGAGCATTGAGAACACTCACATACTCATGCAGTTACTTGTCTAACCTCATAACTGTATTCCTAAATATCTAACTTTCTACCTACAAGTCACCTGCTCAGAGAATTAGTCAAGATAGCATTTCAGCACAATTCATTTCAGTTGAGACCAAGATGTTGGATTATAATTGGTCTGCAGGGCTTGTGTCCACAAAAGCTTATGTTGTTCCTCTCCCTCAACTGTATTAGTTTGCAAACTAAAAACATCACCTCTGTTTGTAAATCTTACCTCAGGTAAAATCCACACATCCTGAAAAACACATTGCTATTTTATTGTGCCCGATATTCTTATAATCCATAGGCTAGCTTCCACCACCAACCCCAAAATCTGTATCAATATCTTTTTTCTTTTTGCAGAAGAACCACCATTGCAGAGGAAATCACAGTCCAGAAAACCATGAACAGCAGTGACTCAGGCTAAAGCAGAAACAGCACTGTCCTGGCAGGTAGCATCGAGCACTGATTCAGAAACAGCATTGTTCTATGCTGTGGTAAATGCAGCAGCAGATCTTGTGGCTCAGACAGCACAATCTTTCTGCAGGCTGAAGACACCATTGCCACCAGGCAGCAGCATCACAGATGAGGGCCCCATAGTGCTAAATACGGTATAAAATATTTTAACAAACATGCTCTGCACCCCCAAAGAGTTCGCTTCCCAGCCTGTCAGATAAACAAGCCAAGCAAAAACAGATCAGTGCAAACTCTGAAATGGCATCACGCATCCCAAGCACTCACCTGGTGCAGCTGGCATGTGATATAACAGAGGGACTGGTTTGTTTCTTCCCCCTCCACATAAGCATCCATCACCACTGTCCTCCCCTCCAAGTTCAGAACACACTCATAGTCCCATTGCTGGTCCTGTAGATAGGAAGACACATACTGCACCATTTCTCAATCACATGGAGCTTCCTGGTACACGAGAGTGGGCTCCTGCCTCTCCAGTTCAGTACCTTGTACCATGCTTCTTACTGCGCAGGCAGCGTGCTCCTCTCATTCCCTTCATTATGCCATTTCTATGCTATATTGAAAGGCTCTCTATGCTCTCACTGCCTCCATGTATGAAAGGAATCAAACCAACATAAAACAAAACACCTAGACGGGAGTACATGAATGACAATGTGGGGAGAACTTGGCAAAGGAGAAGGAATTAAAGAAAAACCAGTGGGACTATGAGGTTATGCCTGTACAGCTCTGCGAGAGACTAGCTTGGAAATGAAGAGTAGAGTGTGCAGATTAAGCCAGTGCACCTCAAAAACACTAAGGGTATTTTTCTTCTCTCCTATAAACTTTTTACTGAATTGCTTAGACAATTCCTGTAAAAAAGATAGATATGCATCTGTAACCAGCTCTGCTCCTCTGTGCAATGTAATATATCAGGTTTAACATATAAAGTAATAATTAGTCTGTGGGCTGCATGATCCAAGGTGGTCATTTCCAAGAAGTTACTAAATCAGTTTTCTGTCTTGAGAAGTAAGCAGAATTTTTATCAGAGGCGCATCCAAGGAATGTAGCTTTCAAGGGCTGGTTTTCCCCATTCCAGACATTTCAGGTATGACAGGAATAGCCACATCAACATTAGGAGGCCAGAAAGGAAAAGGAACAGATGACTTATCTTCAGTTTATGAAGACATAAACAATCAGCAGAGATTCAGCAGGAAGTTACTCCAAAAACTATCACCTGCAGTGCGGCATAGGTGCAATTTAATGCTAACACATGCAGATCATTTCTGACAGGTTGGTCCACACCTGTACTGTCCTCCCTGAGTGCCCTCCTACCCACCAATAAGTCAAACTATGTAATTCCTTATCTATAGATCTGCTATTTCTCCAGCAGAAAAAACCTAGGCAGAGCCCAATCACTTCTTACAAGTATTTTTAGCAGCCCAGTGGACAGGTTGCCCAAAGACTGCTCTGTTCTATGACAGTTTCTCAAGGCTAATGGGAGGTAGCAGCTGAGTACCTGATAGAGGTGGAAGTTCTTTCCCAGCAGAGTTATCTTCCTCGCCACATTGACTGGAAACAGTGAAGATCCCTGGATTCCTTGCACACAGGGACATGCATCAGGACCCCAGCTAAGCTCTTCATTCTGAAAACAAGCACACACCTTTAGAGAAAGGGACTTCCATGGCTCTGAGAGGGAATCAGAACCCACCAGGCCAACAGAGAAACAGGAACAGGAAGCTGTGCTTCTTTACCACAGGGTTACAGAAAGCAAAGCAGGAGCCCAAAGTGGTGAACAGCAGAAAGCCGTGAACATGCTAGACATCACAGCAGCTGTTGCCTCCAGGCCAGCAGCATTTCTACAAAACCTTGGAACCTCTTCCCACACATTTTTCTTTCTCAGGGTGCCACTTCTCACCCTGCACATTATAGCTGTCAGCTTCTCTCCTCTAGAAGAGCACAACCTCTCCTGTCTGCTGAAACGTATTAGATCAGCAATCCGTACTGAAATTTTAAAGTGTTACAACCTTAGATTGTGGACTCCAAAGCCCAGCAACTTACCTCCTCCCAAAACCCAGGGGCATCATACTGATAGTCAAGGTCAGGATGGAGGATCCTGGGAAAGTCAGGGGCATCCCTTTCTGAAGAATCACCATCGCCCGACAGAAGGGTAGAAGCAGAGAAGGGAGATGTGTCGTTCTCAGCCTGCAGCAAATCCATCCAGTCCTCTGTATCCTGGAGCTCTGTGCCTTCCCCCAGCAGCCAGTCTGGGGGAGCTGACGGTGGGAGGTCTGAAGCAGGTAGTTTAGTTTCCAGCTCTCCAGGAGAGTCATCAGAGGCAACAGGGACCCCTGGCTTATGGCTGTGGGTTTGGGGAGATGGGATGGCAGATGTCAGTGCCTCTGTGGTAGGAACAGAACTGGGAGGCCACGTGAAACTGGTGGTGTGAGGAGAAGGTGTTACTGCTGCCACAGATGTGTGCAGAGGACTACCCACCACGGTGGTGGGTGGGTTGGTGGGCCATGGCTCCCGGGCAGTGGCTCTGGTCTCGGAGGTGGGCAGGGCTGTGTGATCCACAGGCTTCGATGGGCTGGTGAGGACAGATGTAGCAGGGGAAGTTGTGTCTGGTGCTGTGACAGCAGGTTTGTCCGCTGGCGGTGGCAGGGGAGATTCTGTGGAGGCTTGGAGAGAGGCAGCTTCAGACGAGAGAGTCAAGTACGTGTAGCTGAGGGTCCCTCTGGGCTCAGTCGTTGTACTTGAGACCGCGGAGGGTGTGATGGGGACAGGCTCTGTGGGGGGCACAGTGCTCAGCACCACACGCACAGGGGGAGTGACAGGTTTTGTGGCTGCCGTTGGGGCTATGGTAGAGGACTTGCTGGGGGGAGCTGCTGAAGAAGGAAACAGACGTGAGGTTGGAAGCTGGGCCTAGAAAAAAACAACATGGTGCAGTGAGAAGAGAAAAACAAAACAGAATAAAACCCAAAACAGATTATTCCTTCCCGTAGCAACATTTATGAGAGGCTGCTTCACCCACTGGATTTCTGTGAGGAGGACTACATCTCACAGCACCTGTCTTGCGACAGGACCAGGCAGTGCTCACAGCGCAAAAGATTCAGCAACGTTCCCTCTTCCCACAGAGAGGCCTGCACTCACCTCCACTCAGAGGGAGGTCTGCCTGCCTTCACCCCTCACAACATGGCAAAGTGACCTGTGGCTGCCACAAATGCAGCTGCTCTGCCTCCCCACTCACAGCTCCCTGCAGGCTTGCTCTTGTCCCTCACCTTGAGAGCCCAGGCTGGATGACCCAGGGAGGAGAGTGACCTGCTTCATCTGATGGCACCTCCCCTGAAACCTAGCAAGGCCTTGTAACAGCATGGGCACATGGAGCCTCGTGTCACATCAAGGGGAAGATCTGCTCCAACAGCTCAGCTCTGTGCATGGGACAACTGAGAGCTGCTGCTTTACCTGAGAAGAGATCTGACTCACTGGGACACAAGGAGGCTGTTAGCTCATAGGACTGACTAGGAGACGCACCCTTTCGTTGTAGATAATGGTTCCTTCCTCACAGGCTGCTTTGTGGGTGCAGAGGTGCTGCTGAATGCACCAGTTACATCCCCAAGGACTGCTCACACACTTCTGGCACCTGGAACAGTGATAGAAAAGCAGCCACTAAGATGACCCAGGAGGGGACAGTCACCCTCCCCATAACTAGAGAAAAAAACCCAGGTGCTCACGGTGCTGATTTCCATAGCAGGGCAACAGCAGCACAGTCATAGAAAGAGAAGTCCACAGAGGCAATGAAGATGTCATGGAAACGCACTACAAGCTTTATGGTGACATGATCTGAAAGCAAAAATAAAAATTTCTTAGAAATGGAGCCACTATAAGTCTGTAATAATGTTAGGAGAGACAGCATGCTTTAGGGAAGACACTATCAAACATGGACATAGATTCCCTTGCATGCTTGTAGCATCTTCATTCCTGGATTATCCTATGGACACTAAAAACAGGTTGGACAAGTCTGTCTGGAATAGTTTATGATGACTCTTGCCAGCTTGCAGGAGGGAAGATGGCTCTGAAGATCTCCCCATCTTTATTTGCTGTAATTTCACTGTCATCTCTGTATTACAGGAAGAAGTAACATTCCAGGCGCAAAGCTGATTGCTTTCCCTTGTCAGCCAAATTAAAACCAAACCCTTAGAACTGACATGCACTTCACATGCTGCCATCACCTTGAGAGCCTTGTTATACGTCCAGACTAAGTGAATAAGTGAAGGAGCTTACAAAACTTTGTAATCTCAACTTCAATGACTGAAGGCTTTTATCTGCTTCAAATTGAGGTCTCATGTTAGCTCCATCCTCAGGATAGCCTCTTCCACTTTGGGGGAAGACTACCATTATTTTCTGATAGGCTGGATAACTGCTGAGATAGTCAGAACTTAAAGATAGAGCTGATAGCATAAGCCTGAAAGAGATGTTTTGCATATGATAATAATAAAAACAAACAAACAAAAAACCCCCAATTAATCTTGATCCAGACAAGTGCCCCCCTGACTCGAGAGTCAGATGTTAGTTCTCTAAATAATGAGAACATATTACATGCTCTGCTGGGTTCCAGGAACTGCCATTTCTCCAAGACAGTTTGCTACAAAAGAAGCTTGCCCATCTTTCCTCTCAGAGTTCAGGCCTTCTCTTGGAGGTAAGATCCATTCATTTGCAAATGTTTGGACCACAACAAAACAGCTATCTTGTCTGGTGGAGAATCAGTCAAGCCTCAGCCGGGTTCCTGGTAGAATGGCAAGTGAAGCAGTATGCTAGTAAAACAGCTGATAAGGTGTGTATGAAAAACCACGACTAGGAGAAAGGGAGGGCATCATCTGTGGCTGGAGGCAAAAGACACTACAGTATTGCCAACTTTCATTACTGTTTTAGAGGTGATGGTATTTAGCAGTGGTGGAGAGGCCAGTACTTCTCAGGATTTCAGGGCTATGACACCACATTTATAAATATTCCTTTCCCCAAGAAGGCCACTCTTTCCCATGACTGCCAGTAATGCTATTCAACAGCGCAGAAGACATGGTGAGGGCTTGCAAACTAAGAGCAAGGGTTTATGCTACTGACTTGGAGCTCATCAGCTTGAAGTGACAGATGACCCAGTAAAAACGAGCCTTAAAGCAAAACTGGGGGGGAGACCCCAAAACAAAAAAAACCAACCAGATATTTCAATGATCAGGGAAAGGTATTTCAAATAAGAATGGGAAAGTTCTAGTGCCTTTGTCTGAGGCCCTGATGAGACCTCATTTAGAAAACAATGTATGATTCTGGTTACCAGCTTCAATTCATCTTAGTAGAGCACTGATGCAGTGCCAAGAAGGGCTGCAAATACAGTGAAGGAACGAGGAAACCTACATAACAAAAGAACATGAAGAAAGTTGGCAGAGTTAGAATAGCAAAGCTCCATGCTAAGAATGCCTGGCCATAAGTCCTTGGATGGCAGAAGAGCTGTTGAAGCAAAACAATAACACAGATGAGATCAAATGGACACAGATCATCCATGGATAAGTTTAGGCAGAAAGCAGAAGCAGCTTGCTAAGCCTCAGAGTAGCAACATGAAAACAGCATAAGTAAAGCATCTATGAAGACTCAGAGTAAGAGCAAGGCTGGCTTACAAAGGCACCAATAAAAGTATCTGATACCTGAAGTAGTGGGAACTAGCCTGTGGCTTTATCTACCCTGACTTTCACAGCTGTGCTCAAAATCAGGCTCACTTTTGCACAACCAAATGGTTGAAGTCAATCCCATCCACTCTGCTACAATGGCAGTGCATAAAGCGTTTTTCCTCTCTCTGTGCCTGTCCACCCCAAACGGAGGCTTGGTTGGTTCTTTCCAGACTAGGGCAGTGTGAAAAGACAACGGGCAAGTATCATTGAAAAATCAAGAAGTTTGAGACTGAATGACTGAGCTAGCTAACTTCAGCTGTCATGTTATGTCCATGGAGGACCTTTCAGACCTATTAGCCAGCTGCACAGTGGCACGGAAAAATCTGTTTAGCCATTTGGATGAATCTTGTGGAATGCTTCCGAATCTGTACCTTCCTTTTATTTCAGATGAACAAGTTCTCTGAAGAGATCAGCTCATCAGTATTCATATCGACAGGTTAAGTACTGCAAAATCCAATGCAAAGACAATAAACTGAGTGAGAACTTTCCAGGTGTGTTTAGACAGAGTAGCCAATTAGGGATGCCCAGCCAGTTACTTGTCACACTAACAGAAGGCTGACAGGGCATTTTCTGAGGTTATGCTGCATTGCAGATTCATTTCTAATCTCTTCTAGGACTGTGGATCTCTTCTAGCCTTTCCTTACAAGTACTTCCTTGTCTCACTAATATGTGGGTTTTGAAAACATTTGTGTTTTGTTTGGTTTTAAACACGACCCCATTTTTTATTAAAAAAAAAAAAAAAAGAGAGCACGCACGTGGGAGAGCGCGAGTGAGTCCTGTATCCAGATTTTTGACAAGGCTGCCAAACCAGCCACCACTCTAAACTGCATTTCAGATCATATTCAGATTTGCATATAACCCTTCAAGCAGAACCTCCTTTCCAGCTACCAGAATTTGGCACTGGAATCTGGCAGCAGCCCAGAATAGCACAGGATGTGTGTGACACAAGTAGAAAGCAAACACATTATGACAGAATGAAATGAACACCTGCTGACAGACCATGTACATTCATGCCTGTTAACCCTGGCAATCTGATGGATCTGAAATGTACTTTCTCCCGACAATGTTATCAGAGCTATCACACTCCATTTAAAGCATTTCACTGACCTGCTCCGGTTGGCAAAGTTGGCGCTTGGCTGGGATCCGGTGAGGGGCACATGATTCCCGACTCTGTCAGAACTGCTGGGCTTTCATAATCTTCAAAGTAGCATGAGTAAAATTCTTCCTCACGCAGAGATGGTAAATCCGAGATAGCCAGGAATATCTACCAATTCAATAATGTCCAATAAATTATTTGCCCCCTAACATATTCTTATTTCATATAATTTTTGGTTCTATTTTTTCATAGTAAGAACCCCAGGAAGAAGTCACCCATACACCTATACATTTTTCTATTATGCCTCCTAGGCCTGGCTGCTCCATTCATCATGCCTTGCCATTCCCAAACCAAACTTGCTCATTCCTCAGCAAAATCTCCCCCTTTGCTCAAGTCTCCAAATGAAGGCAGGTTCTCACCACCTCCTGACAAACTTCAAAACACTGCAGCATCTTGTTAGCTTTTCTACCAGCTCTCCGATACCACACTGAAGCTGTAACTTTAGGTAGCTTCTTTCAGATCTTTCCAACGAGTGTCAGAAATACTCTGAACCCCCAGAGAAGGGCACTTTATACAAATCAAGACAAGGAGAGATCCCATCCAAGCAGCCAAATAGTGCAAAATACTCGATAACTTCCTATTAGCAGACAAGGACTTACAGCTTTAGATGAACAACAACGAAATTATCTCCTGAGAGCGCTAAATCATGTAAGCTCCTTATAAGAGACAGACAAAATGTGCTTGAAGGCTTAGTGATTCAATACACCACTGAAAGCAACAGGAGGACCTGCGACCCCTCAGAGCTTGCAGGGGACCTTCTACATGCTTGAGCATTGTCATAGAGGATCATCACTGCTCACATTTCTCTTTTCCTCTCTGCTGATATTGGCTGGAGTTAGTGACTGGATGGACAGGCACTGCTGTGTAGAGTTAAAGCTCCAGAGCCACTGCTCACTCAACCTGGATCGCAAGCACTCAGAACGACGGCTGCACCTGCAGAGAAATAGCAAGAAGCCCTATGGGAGGTCTGCGCAGCCTAAACAGGACACACGTTCTTTGGCTTCCAAGCTGACGCTGGCTTTCAGAAACCTTGCTGGAGGGTCAGGGAGCCCACTGCACAAGCCACAGAAGTCCCAGCCTCCCATCACCATCCACAAGGGGATGAACTGTTGCCAGTACATACAGATGAATAGGCACTCGCTGGGCCTCAAGGGCCATAAATTAGTTGCCATGGCACTGCACTGGGAGACAGAGCCAGCGAGCAGATACACTGGAATAAACCATGTCTTATTAAGCAATGTCAGCGAGTAAGAAGCGAAGAGTGCTAAATAAGAAAGTGACATCAGCAGAAGACCCAGGATAGTTTCTCTGTATTTGAAATGAAGCAGTTCTCACGCTGCAGCCAGACTGAAAACAGGCAGAAATCCACTGCGGGGGAGCATGGTGAGTGGTGACCAAAGACCCAAAAGGCAACAGAAAGATACTCTGTGTGCTGGAAAGAGAAGTGCAACTGTGGCTGGTGGTGGCGATGCTTTAGGGAGGCAGATAGAAGAATGGTAAGTCAGAGTGAATCTGTAGGCCAAGCATATCACATAAAGAAGTTAAAAACAGACTAAATCCAGACGCATAGACATAGACACACAGATACAGAAATGGAAGAGAGTAAGTAGACACATTCCCTAAGCATCATCCCTTCAAAAACCTTGCAAGTAACCAGGGATCTATCTTACCGTCCCTGAAGAACACACCAGCCACAGTAAGGATCTTTCAGCATCAGACAGGATTCACAGTCTGAATACAGGGAACACTCCAATATGGGAACCTTTACCACCTGTCAGAAAAAGAAATTAGTGAGAACAGCACACAAAAAGCAGGTTCCAGTTCTATGACTTCTGCCCAGCTAACAAGTTCTATTATCCTGATGCTCACTACAACTTTGTGTTAATTCCCAATACTGCTTAAAACTAAAGAAAAAAGGAACAAGTTTCCAGAGCCCATCTGAATGGCTGTTTCACATGTTGATGAAAAGCACTTAAACATCAGTTTCTACAGAGGCACTGAGGCAAACCTAAAACAAAGGCATTGCTATAACATAGATTATCCTTGACTTTTTTTGTGAAAAGGAGACCTTATTTAGTGATAAAAACTACACTTTAACAAAAAGGATTAAAGAATAGCAGTTTCTGTCTTTCTGGTTGCATACATACCACACTTCTCAACCCTCTCTTGGGCAAACAAGGTTACAAGGTTGAGCTTCTTAAATTTCTCACTATGACGTGGGTTCGCCAAACCATTTATTGTTTTAAAGCATTCTTCCTTGAAACAACTAGAATTTTAACATCCATTTAAAAATGAACTCCAGAATTGGTTTCAGATCTAGCAAAAAGCTCATGAAAGAAATCCATGTATCACACTTCTCCATTTCTTCTTCATACACTGCTACAGGATATTAACCCTTTACTTCAAGGGTTTGAAGTATCACAAAAAATAAATCTGGAAAGGATCTCACCATTTAATCCATTTCATTCCCCAAGGCAAAAATTTGCTAGATATGTTATTTATATTAGCATATCTATTCCAGAAATTTTCTAAGAATCGAAAAGCCATGAGCTACCCAGGCAATTCATGTGTCACTATCCTCATCATTTGGAATTCTTCCTTATTTCCTCACCTAAATCTCCCTACTTGCAATCTGAACCCATGACTCCGTATCTTACTCACTAGCATGATGGAGAAAGGGTTACTTCCTTCCTTTTCTCAGTTAACACTTGCCTCCACCTTTTTCCTCCCTTCTCCCTTAGACTTAGGGATACTAGTTCTTTCAGTCTTCCCTGCTTTTCAGGCCTCCACTGTTCACTCTTTAGCTTGTCTGGACTCTGTCATGGCAGATCATTTCTCTTGACATGCAGGTGACCAAAGCTGGACATGGTAGCTCTGGCTGAGGCCTCTGAATGCATCTTCTCTGTTGCCCAACTCTATCTGGCAGGACTATCATTTGACTGAAATTAGACCAACGGGCTTTGATCAATGTGGAAAAATAACCTCCTGCTGTCCAGGGGTAAGTTTGACTTGCAGAACACTTCTGCTTTGCTTTATTGACCCCCCCCACCTTGCTGATTTCAGCCTCTTGCTCCCTCTTTAATCAGCTATTATATTGCCAGTTACTTTAAATCATCAGCTTCTAATCCCTAACCCAATACTTTTGCTAAATACATCTTGTTATTTGCCTTCTTTATTGACAGAACAATTACTCTTAAGGATATATTTCAGATTTCCCTAATCTTCTTCCACTCACAGATTTTAACTCCTCCTTTGAAATGTTACAGAATTTCTGAATCCTGCAAAATGCACATAGGGGGATGAAAGGAAGCAGTCCTTTTCTGGTACGCTCTCATCTGTAGTTTGCTCTTTCCTTCAGACATGGAGCAACTCAGGGCCTGCTTTTCCTTTGCAAGGAGAATCTTTTTCTTTCTAGCTCAAGAAGATGACTTGAGTGTTAAATAAATCCTCTTAAATAAGGTATCTCTAGCTGGATTTTCCACTCTGCAGATATCAGTATCCCAAAAGTTTCACCAATCCCCATGCCTCTTCTCTTCCTGCTGCCACCAGACAGAGGGAGAACTACAGAAGGCAGGAGAAGACGATGGGAAGTTGCCTAACATGGTTCCTTATATATTTTGATTTCATCTTCAAGACTCTTATCATCTACCTGGCGAGAGCACACCTCTGCTAACTGAAGGTACTTCCCACACATATCTGCTTTCCATAGGTTATGTGTCTACAGAAGAACAGCTTAATCTTAACTGATTAAGGACAGGAGATGTGCCACAGTTTTAATTACACAAAACCTCCCTTTTTGCTGCAAACCCAGGATAAGGCATATTACTTGTGAACCTAGGCGACTCATATTCCTCTGCTCAGGTGAAGATACACTGTCACCTGAACAGTCCTTGCTCAACATGGAGGAACTCAGGGATTTAGGCTACCTTCTCTCCACCCCAATGGAGCAGCCTTTTGTAACCTGCAGTTCATACTCCTCCACCACTGCTGATACAACACAGACTGGCATGTGCAAATAGACCATGGTTTAGGGTAACAAGACTTCCCCCACACTTCATACAGCTTTTGCAGAAGGCCAGTCCCCTACCAGTATGCCAGACTGGTGCCACCAGGTGCCACCTTGTGTAGGTGCCACCCAGCACAAGTCTAGCTATGGGCACTGTTTCTCTGCCTCTTCCAACCCCTTCAGCAGGTCATCTGGGCCACAAATGCTTTCACTTTGCTGTAGAAGGGATTTTATTGCTCTTACCATTGACTGGGTCATGACAAAGAGGTGCTTCTGCAACTGGTCGAATAGCAGGTCTCCACTCACCATGCTATTTAACTGGATAGCTAAAGAAGCGTATATACTGGTATCTCCCATCGCTCCTAAGTACGCCTGCAAGAGACAGAGTCACGCTGGTATGTAAGCAGAGCAGAGTAGGAGCAGGAGGTACTGTCCTACATCAGGAGCAACCTGGAACCGCTGCTGTGTGCAAGGAAGGGTTTCCACCTCCCATCAAAATCCCAATGCAACAACTTCAGCAGCGTCAAGCAGGTGCCCAGCAATACCTGCAGAAGCCATGTAGGACACAGCAGTCCTGACACTGGCTCAGTGCAGATGTAACCAAGGGCAGCATGACAACGGCTTTGAGCATTCACATTCTCAATGGACAATACAGACAGTGTGAGAAGAGGCCATCTGATAGCAATGATCTTTAGTGGGAACCTGATTGCTTAAAAGATTGAGGGGCAAGAGAACTTGCCTTTTTTCCCTTCACCTGAGCATCGCTGATTAGTTTTACCCTCTGTTTCTTGTCGCATCCAGCTCGTACCTTGTGCAGCCTCCCTCTGCTGTCTCCCAGAAAAGCAATAGTGTGGCCATCTTCCACATTCACTGCCACAGCTGTCAGACGGGCTTCTGTCTTCTCCAGGAGTGGAGCTGCTTCCAAGGGTATCCGGCTGGCCATAGGGCTGGGAGTGTGGTCAGAGCCACAGGGGTAGGCATACAGGGTGTCCTTTGTTGAGGGGAAAAACAGGGAGACCAGTTCAACAAAAGAAGGTACAAGTAATACTAGCATCTTCAACCTTTATCACCATTTCCAGCCAAACTCCTCAGAGGTGCCTGAACAGTGAATTCAGCTTTGAACACCTCTGGGGTTTTTGACTGAGAACAGAAAACCAGCTTTTAATAATTAGTTATGTTGGCTGTTTGTAGCCTTAACGGACCCTGCAGACATTTCAGCCAAGTCCTTTCAGCATAACAGACACATCAGTAATGAAATGCATCTGAACTCTATTAAACTATCAATCTCCCAAGTGATGGGCTTAGGGAAAATTCATTCTGTTTTTCACAATAACCAACCAACCAAAAAAAAAAAAAAAAGCCAACAACAACAAAAAAAGGAGACAAGAATTCCTGTTTCCAGTACAAAATGGAACCAACTACCCAGTCACAAACATCACCTCCAACAATTACCCATGTTTACGTTGTGCTATCATATTACCTACAAATGTGAGTTCTGAAGCAGAAACCCAAAGCATCAGGACATATACAAGCACAGAGTGGAGCACAGCTTACAAAAAATCAGAGTGCATAGGTCTAGAGTGAGGCCAGAAGAAGTCAAAACAAGAGTCTTTTCTGCACATCACTCCAATTCTTCAGAGCTTTGTTAGATATCTGAAAATTAATTCCACTGTGTACAAAGCACTGTGTGAAAACACTTATCTTTCTGTTCCGGTTAGATACCTTCCAATCCCACCAAACATTCACTTATTGAATTCTAAAGGAAACGGAATAAAAGCTGCCAACGGATTTACTATTTGCATGTGTGGAGAGAAGATATTTCATTATGCTCCTATTTTTTCCCCCTAAATAACAAACCCAATCTTGTCTAGGATAGTTTCTCCATTGCTTTATAGTCTTTCTTGACACTTTGTTCTGTATCCAATCTAATTTTACAGTACGCTTTTGGAGACTGAATGCAGCATTGTTCATTCAACAATTACAAACGACATTTTAATCAATTAATGGCTTGTCTTCAGACAGTGTTGTTTGTACAAACTAGTGATTTTCATCACGGAATTCCTTATGGGTAGCATTTCCACGCTCCTCTCCAGTCCTTTACTGATTGCTTTTATGAAGCTGTGCAGGGAGCAGGGCACTAACTGAGCAGTTCACATGGGCTGCAGTTCCCCCTTCGCCCTCAGGCGAGGTGATTCAACGGAGACTCCCCGAGCAGGGCGATGCGTTCTTTCCATCCGACGTCCCTGACTTCCCATCTGCCGGTGCTGAACCGCATAGTACCGTTTAGTACCAGGCAGGCCGTCCTCCCCCGTCGGCGGTCAGCGATAACACCCACAGCGTGGAATTCTCGAGGCATCCGCCTGCTCCCCCCCCGCCACCCCAGTGCAAAACCTGAGCCTTTTCGCCGCTCTCCTCCCATTTCTCTGGTTTCTCGCATGATGGCCTGCTGGAGAAACTAATTACCAGGAGCTTTTGACAAAGTCTATGAAAATTCCATGGCAAAAATATATTTAACCTGCGTACCTCTCTCTTCTTCTCAAATTTACTGCTATTGTAACAGGTAAGGAGGGGGTGACACGATATTTCCATTGAAGAAACCATGCTAGACTATTACTACCTTCTTTCTCGTGTTTTGTTTTCCTTTCAAATACTAATTCAGCTAATTTACTGTGTACTAGGTGTAAGGCTCTAAATTAAAGCCTCAGAGCACGTTACACTTTTAGCAATGGTCAGAGTTTCTACCCTCCTCTAACCTAGCACTCGTTCTGAAAGACAGATTTGATAATTTTTCTCATCAGCTCTATCGCTTCATTCTTATGCTTCTTCCAACCTCCTCTGGGCTTGGTCAGTTAAAGATTTCTATTTCTCCAGTCGTCCAGTTCCTATAAATTTTAACGGCAAGTGGGTCACTGATGAATTTCTATATTCAAAAACCCCAAGCCTTTACTTTGAATGGGATTGTGACCCTCTTTTGCAACCTTTGTATCAACGCAGACAAACACTGGAGCCTAATGACCTCACTACCGAGGCCAATTTTTCAAAGTTTGCTGAAAAAATGGATACAAGGCAGGAATACTTGTATCCCAGATGTGCTCAGAACTGTTGTTGCCTATGTGTGATGCCAAGGCCAAGCCACTTCACACCTAACATCTAGCTACCATATGACAACATGACCGGTGAAAGCTTTCCCAGCAGCAGTACGGCCTGCCCATGGCCTCGCAGGGACTGTACGCAGGGCAGTTCACCACAGTCAAGGGTGAAACTTGTTCTGTTCCACAGGATTAAGCCCACAATCATTGTATAAAGTGTTTACATAAATCCACATATAAAGTGTCTGAATTGTTTTCAGTGACCAACATCTTGGCAATGAGGTGGAGAATACGCTTCAGGGATCATCCTGTGTCCTCCTGCAATGCAGCAGGCTTGGAGGCTGCAGCTCCTGGTGGGAGTTCTGATGTGCTCTTCCTACAGTCCACAGATGCAACGACAGGGACAGGACTCGGAGATAAATCTATATCTATACAACAAGAGGACTGGGAGCTTGGTGCAAAAGTGCAAGCCACATATTTGGAAAACTATATCCTGAGAAGAGAAACAGCCTTCCCAAGCCTTGCAAAAACCCTGCTTCAGACTTTTAATTATCAAGACACTAACAGCATCTACACAGTGCCCTGCAACCCGAGACCAACGGAAAATTCTGTATGCTTTCAGACTTCCAGCACTCTAGAACAAATGAACCTGTCCTGAAATTCACATAAAAACCAGTATTTTTTCCTAGCTGGAACTGTGTTGAAGTGTAAAAGCCAATGCCAGTCCCTCCTGGTGTGCTAAAAATAGAAGGGAGTGCTAACTGGGGAAAAGGGCATACCTTGTGCACAGGCTGGTTTGGAAGCAGAAAAACGTGAAATTCATCAGCATTATTCTTACATCAAGCACAAGCTGCCACCATTGAACCCGCGAGTTAAAACTGCTCCTGCATAAAATGTTCATTGACAGCCGCTTCCACTCAGCGCTGAAAGGAGCAGGCCGGAGCTGGCACGGGCCCTTACGTGTTGTTAGAGACAATCTTAGCGACAACCGCTACCATGTACTGAATGGCCAAGGATAAAGTTTGCTAGGACATTTACATATCATTGGACACAGTTGTTAATAAGGTGCCACAGTTTAATCGGCCCACTTAGTGCCAAACCGCGCAGCTGGGACCCTGGAATAGTGCGCCAGGACTTGCATAGCAAAGACCTGCTTTTTTCTCCCACCCACTGCACCCATTTCCCCACCGGATCAAATCACAGTGGGACTCTCCATTTTGAATGAAGGATCTTCTAAGCTGTTCACATTGGTCCAACATTTAACTCCCCCAAAGCTGTCCTAAAGTCACCTGTGACAATTCCTTCCATGCTGTCCCACAGAGGACACGTGGGACGTGACTAGGAACCACAGTGAAGGCAGGACACAAACTTGCGAGGCCTCTTGCTTCCCAAATCTTATATACTCCTCCTGACCTTACATTCTTCCTGCTCTAAGTCTGCTCCTTTACCCTTGGGTTGTCCCACAAGTAGCCTATAATCAGCTCTAGCCACTGAAAGAAAAAACTGCAATTTTAAAACTGTTTTTGGACCACACATCCAGTTCCAGAGGTTTCCTAAGCTCTGTGGTACCACTTCACTATTTGTGGCACAAGGCTAGGAAGGGCAAGTTATCTGGACAGCCTGTTCTGTAAAAAGCAGACACATGATGATGTGCTGCTCTGCTAAGGGCTAGCAAGACCTTAGGTGAAAACAAGCCACTCACAGCGACACAGCCTCCTGCTGGGACACCGCCTCCAGTACCGCCTCGGACAACACTGCTGCTCTATGTTAGTGTCGCCGTCTCTGATACCACAGCACCAGCCAACACGGCTAACAAGCCGCAAGGATTCAGGATTTGCAGTCGCTTCAGTTCACCTTTTTATCTTGCAACATCCCATCATGCCTTTGCCATAGAAATTAAAGTTATGCCTATAAAGAGGATTATCACTGCTTATAGCTCTGGAGACAAAGAGGAGCCAGGTCAGGAGCAAGTTGTCTTTGGGCACAAATACAGTCTGGGGGAATGGGATTTTGTTGACGCACTTGCTTTTGCTTATGCTCTGCTTTCAGTTCTGGGTGTCCTTACAGGAAGCCACTGTGAGGTGCGACTCACCTGTACGTGACAGGGACCAGGCACACCTTTAATTCACACACAACTTGAATTCCCCTCCGCAGCACACAGGTACCTGCCTCTGCTCCCCTACAGCACACACCAACACGTGAAGATATTGATTAAGAACAACTTAAATGGCAGCTTCAACGCTCTTGCCTGGTATTTCCACAAGACAGACCCTAGGGTCAGGTCACACCAGATGCCCTTCCCCACGGCCACAAGCAGTGCATCACCCTCTGCCAGTGAGTCTGCCCAGGCAGGATGGAGAGCTGCAGGAGCAACGAGACAGATTGTACTTAAACGAGAAGCATTGGTTCTTGCATCGCTTCGCTGCAATAGCTGAGAAACATGGCCTGAGCCCAGAGGCTCTACAACCCCAGCAGATTTCATCATACGTCTGTGGGAAACGAGCTCACTCCAGGAACACAAAGCAGCACAAAAACGTGCTACAAATTCCTCTTTACCCTGGCAAAGGTGTAAAACCACTTACCGCTGGCAGCTGGACACAGTTGGAACTGACATCGTATTCAATATAAGCCACTTCTGTCCCTTCTTCTGACTTCCCATCTCTCATGTAGCAAACATCCCTAGTCCAGTTGGTGAGGCGATCCACCTCCTCCATTGCGTAGACACAGAGCGCAGACTCCTCACTCAGTTTGCCGGAAGAAGCCTGCCAGGCGGAGAAGGCTGCAAACAGCACTTCTCCCTCGGTGCCAAACTGCCCCCGGGCCAGGCCTTCTCCCGGCCGGGTGACATAGGCTGCCTGCAGGAGGCTGTACGTGTTGGCTTTGCTCTGGCAGAGCAGAGGTAGCTCCACATATGAGTAATAATGAGAGTCATCCAGGCAGATCCGTGAGATGTAAGTCTTGTACTCCCGTGACTGAGACTTGAGGTCCCGACGGTAGAACAGGAAATAGACACTCGAGCGGTAAGTAAAGGATTTAATGAAGTGGTGGTTGTACTCAGAGAGCCGGCCCACAGCCAGTTTTGCTGTTTCTTCATAGGAGAAGATGGAGTGAGAGTCGGTCGCTTGAACGTCCCCTCCATGGGCCCTGAGATTTCGAGTAGTGATGGGAGGGATCCCTCCTCCAACTCCTCGGCTAGTGTACCCTCGTCCCACAAACAGCAAAGGGACCTCATCCTTTGAGGAGGCTACAAGTCCCACGGTGGTGATATTGGGATCGTTGGCAGCAACATACTGAGTGTCACCAGGGCTCTCTGGTCGGAAGAGAACGTGGTCAATGGACGTGAGGCTCCTCTTCTCACAGATCCCCTGGTGCACACTGCCACACACAATGAGCTCCTTCTGCGCCGTGTTCACCAGCAGCAGCTTGTTGTGATTGTCAGTGTAGTGTGCTTGAGGACACTCCAGCTTTGAAACTGGAGGGAGGCAATCTTTACTGTCCAGAACTGGCCCAGTCTGAACCACATTCTTCATCAGCAGGTCAGATGTCAACTGAAAAAGAAAATTGGTGGCCCCCAAATAAATGGTCCCAGATTCCAAGTCCATAGACAAGTGGAGGAATTTTGTAGTGTTGCGTGAAAACGTGACATATTGCAGTCCCCTTGGAATCGCTGCTCCCAAGAAACAAAGAACAGGAAGGAGAAATGTTCCCAGAGGCATGGTAAACACTCTGCAAGAGAGAAAAAGCTGTTATAACTCCTCTGAAACCAGGAGTGAAGATTAACATACACCAAACTCCTTCAATATTATTCTTATGAGAGATGGGCAAAGAGGACATAGATAACTATAGAAAGCAGAGAACTAGACTCAAAGAGCCAACACAGGATGTTCTTAGAAACACCAACAGAAAGAAGCCTACAGGAGTATCGGAGGCTTTGCTCAGTCACCTTGGCATCAAGATGACAGGCACAGTATCTTCAGGAGGAGCTGGAATACTACAAGTAATGTTCTTGGGGGTGTCTCCCAGAGATTGCTGGGACGTACTGGTAAGAGCTGCTCTTCATCTTGTAAGTTTAAGACCTGTACTAAATTTGTTGAAGAAACAGTCCCAAAGCAGATACATCAATCCAGGGATGCAACTTAAGGAGGAAGGTCCTATCTATACTGTGACAAAGGGTTGCTTCAAACACTGCAGCTCAAGTTGATTGCTATTCTTGTGCTTTTGGAAGAAGTGAGCCACATTTAACCAGACTCCTGTACAACTCTTTCATATGATGCTATATTGTAAGTACTTCAGGACAGGACCATATCCCACAGCACCCAGTACATTGTATATATTGGTAATGAGTAACACCACAGGAAAAAAACCCAAACTGTTGTCCAAGACAAACACACCCTCCAGGACCATTGTTTAAATAAATCGTAGGCAGGCTCCCACTTAGAGAAAACAAATAGTCCCTCGGGTCTGCATTTTATCTAGAGTGAAATTAATGTTTCAAGAAATTATCATGCTTAATTAACACTGTTCTTTCTTCTTTCTTGTCCTACTTTTGGCTATCAATGTCCTCCTTTGGGTCTAAGGCCCTGGCACTAGTGTTTCAGATGAGACCTTTCCATGCCGTCGCTGCCACCGAACAAGGCCCACCTGAAGCAGGACTGCTCTGCCCTGACGCCAGGACGAGGCCTCCAGAGAGCTGGGCAGGGTTGCTTCCAGGTTGCTCCACTGGAGCCACCAGGCTGCCAGCACCCCCCCCCCCCCAATCACCTGCATGCTCCTCCAAGCCAGTCCCTGTGAGCCCCAGCTCCTCTTTGGGCAGAGGCAGCGGGCCTGGGCAAGGTGGAGACCATCTGCTCCTGCCCACTCATTACTGCACTCACTAGGGGGAAAAGGATCCTTGCTGCCACCCGTCTCTCCCCAGCACCTCTCTCTGTACTGTAAAAGGCAATATAAACACGTCTGCTCAGCAGGGCAATGCTCCGCTCCTTTCCCATCCCATGCCTCAAAGTGCAGGCAGAGCCGGACAGGGTGGGTGTCAGACAAACCTGGAGAAGTGCCAAACCTGGTCTGCTCCTCTCCGGACAAGCCTTGGACCAGCCCCTCTCAGAAACAGCTGTAACCACCCAAGCCATGGCACAGCTGGGAACAGCTGTCCTGAACAGCATGGAGTGTCACACAGCAAGCTGGAAATGTGGTAATAAGTATCTGTGACATTTAGATTATTAATTCCCTACAGAGAAAGTGCATCAGCTGCAAGTACCCATAACCTAGTATTGGAAGGACCTTACCTGAATGGAGAAGTGGGTGTGATGCACTGCTGAATCAAGTTCCTTCCCTCCCTCCCCATCACAAAGCAGACACGGTATCAAAGCTACACACAGCTCCACAGACGCCAAGCTGGGTCAGGGGCTCGACAGAGCTGCTGGGCACACAGCGTCCTCCAGAACCGCCCTGTAATCCACTGTGCTCCTTTCAACAACTCAGCTCCTCAGGGGTGGTGCTTATTTTGTGGCTAAAGTTACTGTCAGCTCCGTCCTACAGCCTCATCCCTCTTGGATCTTCTTAGTGAGCTCAAAGTGCTATTAGCTCAGAAGCGCTTAAGGGCACAGAGATGGGAAACAGGTCTGCAGCATTTCAAGAGAAGACTACCCTGGCTTTCACTGCAGGACTTCAGATCATGAACTCCTCACCACACAAACTGCGCCTTCCACTTGTTCTGTACAACACCCAGCACACAGTGTACAGAAGACACAGTAGTAATCGTGAAAACATAACCGCAAGACTCTAGATCCATCTCTTGCATCACTGCTTGTAGAAAAGCGCCACAACAGCCTCCTTCCCAGCTCCTTTGTCAGTAAAACATAGGCATCTTTGCCCTACCAAAAGGGCAGTTGAGAGGATTAGTTTACTTGTGAAATCCAGCGGATGGAAGGTATTATAAATACAATCAGTTATTAAATATAGGCTTTGTGAAGCTCTGGAAAAGCTCCACTTCACACGTTTATCGTAGGTAAGTAGGTAGCACTGTCAGGATACACCCGCATGCAGGAATTTCGGCACTACGTTGGCAGCTTTCCCTCTGAGCATACAGGCGCTGATTCACATCATACCAGCCCTAGCTGTGTTTAGGTTACATGCACACACTAGGGCTTTTGTTTGCACTGATAATAGACATTTAGTGTTTTCTGCTCTCAGTGCTACTAGTGCACTCTGCTTCACCCAGATTCACAAACAGCTCTCAACTGGTCTTGGATCGTCTACTGCCAAGATGGTGAGGGAGTGCATGGTAGGGTTGGACCGAGGTCCTCATCACACAGGGGACATTATCTCTGAAGTGTGATGAGAGATATTTACAAAGCCAGCAAGTAGCTGCACACAGACTATCGGGATGGAGCTCTGTAACTTAACCAAATCACCTCCGGTTTACACCAGTAAGTAGAGCATATCTTGCCCCAAATGCAACAGACCAGTTTTCTAGACAGACCTGTACATCTATAGACTTTCATGCATTCTCACTGCATTTATTGGAGAATACTGTATTCAAGGAACTCCTTAACCAAACAACTGCCTTGGTGTCTCTACACAGCCATCATGCAGATGCCACGACAGCTTGTTGTGCAGCTCTGTCTGGAGCTTCCTCGCTTTCAAAGCTTAAAATGCCTGGAAACAAAACAACAGGCTGATGACGCTCATCCAACAGAAGGAGCTTGACTATGTTGTGACAGGGCCAAACTGACACAGAGAAAGGCAGTCTTTGATCTGGGAACTGCTGAGGATCACAAGTCATCATTATACTGTACCACTTACAAAAACCTCTAATCTTCCTTCTAGCTAATGCAACCTTCCTAGCCAGCACTTACAGTAAAACTGGCACATGCCTTGAGAATTTATTAATTCTGAAATACTGGCTTTCTGACTAGTGGTCATGCCTACAAGATGGAAGACTCTGCTCTGTTCAACATATACCATTCCAGACAAGTGCCGGGGCAGAACTAACACTCATACGCGCAACCATTGGTTGAACTCAAGACTCACTGCATCACACTGGTCTAGCAACACAGATCTTACAAGTCCTCTGATCTGTAGTTGAACCTAACCCTAATGTTTTACTGAAAGCATTTCACCTTTTGGAGCATCTGTACTGGAAAAGAGATGGAAGAGCAAGTAGTCCTTCATTCCAGCAGACTGTAACCAAAACTAGATCCTGCTCTGGTGAAAGCTCTGACCTAAAGCTATTTCTCTTCTTTCTCTCACAAACATTCCCCTAAAAGTAACTTAGTAGATTCTTACCTAGAAGATCTTCATGAGGAATAACTCTAAACTATCTAGTCACAAAGACACTCTGGAAGAACAGAGGGCAGCTGAGAAGGCTGAAAATAGTTGGTACAGTACATGTTCTGCAAGCTGGTTCCAGTCACTTTGAGTGATGAATAAACATTGAATAGGTTCTTTGTTCTTTTTTCACTGAAGAGCCATTAGCAGATGAACTTGCAGTTACTGCTATATAAACAAACATACACATTAGAAATGAACATAAGTCTGTGTGACCAGCAGTACTAACTTAGAAGCATTATGCTCTTTTATCTGAAAATTGAGAGGAAAAAATCCATCTTTTGATTCAATTTCCCAAATTATTTCTCAAGCACAGGCATCAGTGCCTCTTTCTTACTCTTCAGTTAAGCCCATCATAACCTCTCTGGGAGGACATGAAGAAGGATAACCTACATTTAAATCTGATAGTTTCACGACAAGCTATACTACTGCGCCCTTTATGGATTTACCAAACTATTCTGCTTCCTGTGCTCACTGCTAGGGTATAACACAGCTGTTACAGACAGATTGCACTATAAGTGTGTAGCCTTTAATTCTGAAGGCAATTGTCAGAACTTAAAGATTCTTTTTAAATATTCAATTTTTTTTGATGAATTCCCTTTAAACAGAAAAGGCTCCAGACAATTCTGAACATTGCCTAACATACTGTAGAATATTAACATGAAAATGATCCTTCTGAGTTTCATTTATTTAATCTGGATCACAACAGAAGGGCTGGAGGATTAGTCAGTTCTGCCACAGAATATTTATATCATATCAACTAAATAACAACCAATAACGCAGAAGCAATGGCACTATTTTGTTACTTGGAAATTGAAGCAAAACAGTGTTTTCTGTAGCACTGTTTTTAACTCTCTGACCTCAAGTGTCCTCCTCGAATGACTTCACTCATTTATTAAAAAAAAAAAAAACAAAAAACAAAAACACACCCAGACACATTTTAATAGCATACAAACACATAAAGATTATTTCAGTCCTCCTAGATTATTTCTTTAATGCCATGTCCCAGCCTACAAACATGGAGAGGGCAGATAACGTTAGAGCTTCTAGGCTACATTTCGTACTTGCTACCAATCCCAGCAGAATTGTCCTGGGAAAGAGTAGGTCCCTGGCGTTTGCACCTGCAGCTTCCACCGTATCACGCACAGAGCCCTGAGCCAGCCCTCAGCAAGAGCTCTGGACAAGTTTAAAATTAAAAGCATAATCCCTTCAGCCACGCAATGACCCTCAGGCTCCAGCACATTCAAATCATCCAGCATTAGGAAGAACATGACTATTGCATTTTCTGCACGAAAGCCCTGAATTACTGTTCCCCTTCTAAATAGCATAATGCTCATCAACAAGACTTGCTGTTTTCTACTATGGAAGAGCATATTCCCATTATGGTTAAGACCCCCAAAGCAACTTACTTATTTTTTACCACTACTAGGCCTGTTCCATGCTCCGCTGTTCAGAACAGCTACCAGCAGAGATGAACACAAACCTTTTTTCCAAATAAAATTGACACCAATGAGAATCCCAAGTCCAAGATATCCTGCAGGTATTTCCCCTGAACAGCTCTAGAATATCTCACATCTTTTATTTTGCACATGCTAAAACAAGCCAGGAACACAACAGTTTATTAAGCTTCCAGTACAAATGGCTAATGAAGTGTTAATGATTAATACAATGTTAAACTGTGAGCTTTTTATGAATTAAGACAAGATAAACAAATATTTACAAGGAATATAAAAAAACCACAAGCTCCCTGCAGTTACAAGAAATTTTCTTTATAGATATTCTGTAATTGTAGATTGAGGGACTTCTTTTCACCTTACCATCCTCTCAAGCACTGACAACAAAAAGTGAAATCAAGTGTCATATTGTATCTATAGTTTTAAATGGGGAAATCAAGTCAGCTGTTAATTTCCTAGTATCTTAATACAGCAAAAGGATAACTTGCTGCCCATGTTATGCATCTAAAGTTTAAAGAGTTGTTTATGATCTGCCCCAACTTTCTGTATAGACCAAAGCAAAGAACATCACTAAGTAATTCGTTCTTCCAGCCCATGAGCTCCTGACTGAACCAAACTATTTCATGAAAGCAGAATTTTTTCTCCAGCTTCATTGATTGGAAAAGCCACCATCTTACCTTAGCTAGCTGTTCCCTGTGGCTATTTACCCTGAGGAAAATGGTCTGTCATTTTGTCCAACTTTGCTTGTCGTAGGATCTTCTGAGTCACAGATGCTTCTAGTCACTTTTTGCATGAACAGTTTGAAAACTGATCCTTCTTCTTAATCCTCCTTGGGCAAGAGGATAACAGCAGCTATCCCAAAGCAGACAGAGGTCCACCTACACAGAAACCTGGTCTCCAGCAATAGACATAGATGCCTAGGGAGAAGCATAAGAGCAGACAGGCACAAGACAATCCTTACCCTACTCATCCTTCCAGCTTTGGGCCCTCCTGAGGCACAGACTGGATCCATGTGTAACCCCCTTGGTGGATACATAAGGTGGTCTGAGCTTCTTTGGTCAGAAAAAGAAATGAATTTTTTCTTATACTCTTCTTTGAGCCCGTTCCAGTTTGTCAGCATCCTCTTTCTAAAGCACCTGGCCTGCGTGTACCATCCCTTGGCTCTCTAATGCTGCACCCCGAGCAAATGTTATCTTGCCCACTTCTACGTCCATTCCTCCAGTTACACACCCAAGAGCCTCTCACACTCCTGGCTGCCCCACTGCATGCCAAGTTTGTATGTGGTCGGTTATCATCCGTGACTCACAAATATTCGTCCAAGCAGCTAATTAAAAAAAGAATCCAGCTCTCTATCCCTTTAGTGCGTAGAACATCCAGAGATCCTAGATAAGTTTAATTTAGCTACACTAGAATTCCTCTGGGAAAGCTGAGCTCACTTAAAATTACCCATCCCATTCACCCTGCTGAACAAATCTGTACTTTACACGCAAATTTACATATATCTATCACCACCCTAACAACAGATTTGTCTGCAAAAGTTCAGGAACCCAGTTGTTGATCAAGACAAAGACTAATATTGGAGCAGAGAGAAATCCTTGTAGTATGCAGGGAATTCCAAGAACAGATTTCCCGTTTCCAATTGAGATCCAAAAGCCAGTTTTTAATCTGTTTAATAAGAACTAAACTGACTTAAAAAGAACTGTCAGCTAAGGCTCTTTAAAAAAAAGTTAAGCTTTCATGGAATTAGGGTTACAGTCCTGTCATGATTTAATAAGTAGTTAGAAGACAGGAAAGCAAAGGTAGGAACAGGCAGTTTCCTACCCAGAGGAAGGTAATGGGTGAGATCTGCCAAGAATCTTTTCTGCAACCTGCGCTGCTCAACATATTCATAACATGATCTATGAAGATGATTTCCAGAAGCGGCAAAGTCTACCAAGAATAAAATTATTTGGCACAATCAAATTCAAAACAGATCACAAAGCAACTTCGATCACAGGCTCCTAAGCAACTACACAATGACTAAAATGTTAATAAATAAATTTAAAAAAAAAAACCAAAATATTCTAACTACACAAACACAACCGGATCTAAATCAGTTATCACTCAGGAAGAGTTTGGAAACGTAGTTCAGTTCAGTATTTAGCATCGGGCAAAAGGCAAATACAACCTTAGGAGCAATTAGGAAAGGAAAAACAAATCACCATTCTGCTGTCAAATGCTGCAGGCAGTTCCGACTCCCACATCTGAAAAAGGATACAGAATGACAAAAGGGACAACAAAGATGATCAAAAGCATGGAACAGCTTCCATATAAGGAGACCCTGCACAGGCCGGGCCTTCAGCCGGACAAAGAAACAACCGGGGAGGGAGAGAGATAGGGAAAATGCAACAGATCTGTAACATGACACATAGCGTCAAGATGAAAAACACGGAATAATTAGCCACCATCTCTCACAGTGCAGAAACGAGAGAGCACCCACAAAGTTATAGACAGCATTTCTAAGCCAGTTCGAGGACATTTTCACTAAATGTAAAATATTTCATATCACGTCTAAAATGCATAATTAAATTGTAGCGATCATTGTTTCTATCCTCCATGACATACTACAGCAAACAGATTAAAAGAGAGATTATATAAACTAATGGAGAATAGATGTAGTAGAGACCAGATACAACTCCTTAAACCGCTGATGGTCGTAAGCTGGGAGTATCAAAGGGGGGGGGGGGAATATCACTACACATGCCCCGTTTCTTACACTACTCATTAAGCATCTCCTTCTGGCTATTGTCAAAGAAACCGAGCTAGACAGAGCTTTGCACTTTGCCCTGGGATGACATTTATAATTAAACTTCTCATTTTATGGTACACTTATAAGTTTTATTTACTTTTAGATATTAGGAAAGTAACTTTAGGCCTTCCTAATTTCATATTTAGAAAGCCAGCAACCTAGCCTCATCGACTATTTCTAAAGGTGCTATCTATCATATTAACATTCAGATAACATCTAACCGAATCCTGACAGCACAGCACAAACGTTAAAGCACAACACGCCGGTGAAGCAAGCAAACATCACCTTCAGCAGGCTCGGAAACTGAAGCAAAGGCCTAAGCCACCGGGCACAGAAGTGGTACAACTGGGTTTAAAACATGAACAGCCTCTTTTCCAGGAACAGCTCTTCCCTGTTTGCTAAATATTTGATGGAAATTCTCACTCAGAAGCTGACTGAACAAAACAGATAAAATGTGTCTGCTGTACACGCAGCTAAGTACGGGGCAGTGGTTAACAGAACTGCTATTGGTAAAAGTAGGTCAGGACCGTACGTTCTGACTGGAGAGAAAGGAAAGTTAAAGCACACCAGACTATTTGGCCAGGTATTAGAGAAATCCTTCATCGGGGATTTCATCACTACTTCAAACAGACGTGATTCATATTTTACCGGCCTACACCTCAAACAAGGCACGCCTTCCCAACCACACTGCCCTCCCTGTCTTAGAGGCACCTCTCGCCAGACTCGGCCGGGATCCCTCCTGCTCTCCGCCTCGGCTCCACAGCATTGCCAGCAAAGTCAGAGCCCTGCTTTGGAGAAATCACCACGCAACAGCTAAGACAGTGAATGTGGAGCAGAAATGCTCAACTGCTTCCTCTGGAGGCAGCTAGGACAGTGCCCGACCTTCTCAATATAGTTGCTTCTGTCCTGGAGCCTCTTTTGCTTGGCTCCGTGCCCTCCTGAAAGGAGGGAAGAGGCCTCCTGCAACCAGCACACACTTCACGGAGGACAGCACCGCGACCCCGAAGCACGCTCATATCCCAGAGGCAAAGGCCACGCTCTCCAGCCAAGCCCTTTCGCACATGGCCAGGCCTTGACGCAACCCAGCAAGAGAGGAAAGGAACTTCAAACACCTTTAAAACACACTCCTGCTAGGGGATTCGCAACACCCCCAGCTGAGCCAACCAGTCACCAGCTCCAGCTGCATCCACCGATCAGAAGCAGAAGTTGCCTGGCATGTCCTCTGTGCTTCTCAGGCAAGCGGCAGTGGCTCCCTACCCATTCCAGCCCTAGAGCTCTGCAGAAACCATGAGCAGATAGTTGAGATGATTTTCTCCTTCCTCTACTTCACATGGGGGGCAGGTTCAAGCTCCAGATATCCCCATCCAATATAGGTGGCCTAGCTCTGCTAGGTTGCAGAGAGGAAGGGAGAAGACAGACACCTACCACAGGAGCTCATGCCAGTGGTGTTATAGACCACAAGTAGACACACAAGGACCACAACCCGAGCTCCACTGTCTAGTTGTCAAGATGCAAATCATAACTGTTATAAACACTGGAACCGGCCTTGAATAAATCCTCTCACTCTGCAAATACTGAACAGTGCAGAATGTTCTGGCCTGGTAAAGAACAGAACATTTCCTTGATGCCCTAAAAGTCTTCATTTTGGTTAGTACCATAGCAGCTCTATAAAGTAGTAGTATGTCCTGGGTGGACAGGAAGGAACTCTCCTCCTAGGAGATTTCCTTCAGGTAATATTTAGTTTTCTGCCCTCACTCTGGAGAACGACGCAACCTAACAGCAATTTGACAGTCTTCCCCATCACTGTAACAGTGTCAGCAGTTCTGGCTACAGCCAGGAATACAGCCAGCAATATGCAAATAAACTTAATGTAATGCAACCACACATGTAGCACTTATCGCTTCCCACCCAGAAGAGACAGCAAAATCAACAGAATTCCACATCACTACCACAATCTGCTTGTGGTTTGCCTTCAAATCAAGCTGGGGTATATTCTATCTTGTATTACTCTGCTCATTTTAAAGCATTATCAGAAATGAAGCTGGGATCAATTAACCTTCCATTAATTAGGACCTAAGCCTGGAAGATTTACAGTAGTCCGTTACCAGAATATTTAACCTGATAGTTTGTAATTAGGTTACACAGGTCTGCTAGATAATGATCCAGTTTGGGGTGGCCAGACATTTTCTCCCACCTCCGCAAGCCAATACCAAAGCTTTCATAAGGCCAAGAACAGATAGCAACACACCATGTCATTCAGAAAGTCTGGGGACCTCCCCAAGTTGTGCCTAACGAGTAGAAAGCACGAGAGCTCCCAGGCTCCCACAGCACTATTGCAGAAAAAGGAACAAGCTAGGTGCAGACTTGGGAGCCAGGACCAGCTTCAGAGCACCCTCAACAGCCCCGAGCACTGACCTTCCCACCCAGCCCAGGATCTGCCCGGCTACCCAGCACTCCCAAACGCAGCCCTAGAGTGGTGCAGGTGCCATTCCCGGAGCACTCAAGACACATGTAGTCGAGGAGCCACAGGTGGGAGGCAGCAATGCAGCGTTCCCTTGGGCCTTACAGATTCCCGCATCCCAGACATTGCCCACGCTTGGAAGCGTTTGTTCTAATTCACACTTTGAAAAATATTCATGATTTACAGTCATTAATAATGAACATTTCTACTTGAGACTGTCAAAGCAGCAGGCACAAGGTGGCAGAAAAGCCAGCACCAGACACGATCATCCCATCTGACCTTTGAGAGGAACAATGAATTTTTGTCCACTTGGTATTTCCACAGGGCATTTGTCTGCTCAAGACGATACTGAAGATCACAGGCTATTTCACACTTCATCTCTCTCTCAGATAGCAGCCCTGCACTGCTGCTATCTTGATGTTTTGTTTAATGGAGGTGCAGGGGTTGGGTGAGGTACTCGGGCAAAGGGGGTATGTAGGCAGGACAGTACATTTCCATAGGCTGTTCTTCCGCTGGAGAGAGTGTCCTGATAGAAAACCCCAGGAGACAGAGACAGTGCCTGCTCCCAAAGGCAATACACTAACCAGTAAGTTAGGTATATCCAGGAACACTAGGGAACCATCTCCAACAACAGGTAGCACAGCAATACTGCTTTCCTTGCAGCCACCATGCCAAAGTACTACCTCGGATTCTTTTAAAAGACCTACAGATCAACCGAATGCACGCTGTAAATCTGTATAAAAATTCAGCATGAAAGACCTGATTCAAACATAGTCATGAAGGCATACAAGCTTTAACACATTCTGAAGTGCTTCTAAACTAATTTTTAAACAATATATCATAGAAAGAAAAAAGTCCATAGCACCAAACTTCATACAGACAGAGGTGAGAGGACTGCTACAGTACATGAGCCATCATGCAATGCTTTTAATACATACTTCTCTCACTCCACAATCTGGAGTGAAAAGGGACAACATCAAAATCAAGCAGCAAAGTAGAAACTAGAGAACTGGAAGATTTGTACTTGGAAAATAAATTATCTGGAGCTGGAGTTCTCCAGTCACCTTATTAACAGAGACGCATCCATTCACACCTTATTCAGAACAAGGAGTTCTAATATAATACAAAATTCACTGCAAGAGATGCATTTTCGCACTGGCAGGTTGTTTTGCAACAGGAGCTTCTAGTGCTGTCTGTGCATTCAAATCAGGGAGATCCTAACTTTTGCTGGCAAAATATTTGAGCTCCTGGTTCTGTTCAGGGCTGAGAAGGCTTTTTTCAGTGCTATCCTAAATGCCCCACGGTTCAGAACCAGTTACCTCTTCCTGGCAGCAGTGAATCTTAAAGGGTTTTTGACTGAGGCTGCTCCCCATTTGGCTTGCTCCCCTCCCACCTCTGCAGTCTGCCAGCCACTGGCTGGACGGGACTGACTGGCTCTTCCCTTTGCCTCTCGGGGAAGCCCAGACCTTCACCCTAGGGCCACAGAGATGCACCGACAGGTCTGTTGCATAAACCGCGATGCTAGTCTGGGAATGCAACCTGCTACGAGCAGGAATTGCAGCCGGTATAACTGGCTGACTGGCAGCATTTTGAGAAAGTGTTACCTTGTCATGGTGACCCCTGAGCAAAAGTGTCCAGAAGACAGGAAAATCAGATCTACGGCAGTTTGCTAGGGACAGCAGGAAGATGATGACCAGCAACAGAACAGTCTGTTCAGTCAAAACAGTGACAGCTCCATATCCTACCACTGAACAGTTCCCAATTAGGGTAGCTGATGTGCCCCCAGATACCAGCTGTATAGGGATAAGGGGGCAGAAAAGTAAGGAGGTTACAAGGGTACAAGATGGTTTTATTCTAACAGTCTATTTATTACATTCAAGGTAATCCAAAATAAATACAGACTGCCGAGAAGTCCTTCTTTTCCAGTTATTCCCCCTGGTTTCCTATGACGAGTTTTTATCAAACTACTGTAATTTCCCTCCCTACTTGTTGATCACATTAAGCTTTTATTTCCCCAGTAGTTATTTTGCCACAGACACCTAAGAGGGACCAAACAGCTTTAGGGTGGCGTATAGCTGCCCCCTGTGAGGTTCATCACACAGTGCAGACAGGACAGCTCTGCCTGTCAGAGCTGTCAGCGACAAAACTCAGCTCAGTTGCACACAACAAACAAGAACTAAGAGTGGTTACAATAAAAGCCGCAGTCAACCTTGACTAACAAGCCACCGACTTATTTCTATTAGAAAGAGCAATCCATGTCAATACGAACAGCCCAAGTGCCTGTTCGTCCGACCCACCCCCAAGGTGGCCTTATAGCAAAAATCCCCAGAAGCTCTATTACTTAGTACTTCCCTTCATGGCCTGAACTCCTTGCAAAGACCATTGATGCCCCTCCAAAAAAAGCTATGATTTGTCTTTCCCAATACCTCAGGAAGTCCCTAGGTCCAAAAACTCAAAAATGAGAAGAAGGTAACTGAGAAACACAAGAACCAAGATCTAGACGCACAGAGATTAGGCCTGAGAAAACACAAGCAAGTTTTGCTGATGAGCAACAGCAAGCCAAACTCTGCAACCTGCAAACACTACTAGGGCAGATGAGTGATGTCCACACCCCCCGCACAAGAGTCGCTCTTCTCTGGACATGCCCCCCTTCTTCTGAACATCTCTCATCGGCCAGCTCTGTCAGTCTCTGGCCTTTTGTTTGTTTTGCTTCCGAGTGGCTGCTCTTTTATGGGAGGGAGCGGCCGGCTAGGGCAGGGAAGCTGGCAAAGGGAACAAAGCAGAAGTGCGCACATTCAGATCGGATGGATAAACCATAGCCTGTGGTCACCACAGTTCACAGACTGTCCCAGGTCCACACGCCCTTCCTCTGTCATTTTAAGCTCTATGGCAGGGACTGTGTCTTCCTCCGGGAAAGGAAAACACTGAATTTTGCCACGACATCGGAAACTAATCAAGAACTACAAAAACGTGGCTCAGAGAGCACTCTTGAGAGGGACATAAAATGACCAAATTGAGCAGCAATCAGCTACTTCATGCGGACCTAAGAGGCCATTCAGAGTGGGGCTGGCACAAGTCCAGCAATGTAAAATATTTTAAATTAAACCTTCTCAGGGCTTAGTGGGAAACACTAGTCAAAATCACAGCATAGCTAGCAATGGAAAAGATCGCACAGGCTGAAGACTGTGTTTAAACTAAATATGATCTTGTCAGACTACCTGGAAAATGGCAGACACGTCCAGCACCCGCTGACAGGAACAGATTGAGAGGGAGTCGTTGCTGGAACACATAACTACTGATGAAAGCAGTAACTGAAAAACTGAGAGTGCAACAGGAAAGCTGTTCTCTAAACGCTGTGGCAATTGAGTCCTCAGCAGGACCCACTGCAGAAGGAATTTTCCCATTGCTACTTAGCACTGATGAAACATCTGCTTTGGTATAGAGACATGGCTTCTTGCACCCCAAACAGCAGACTAAATGGATGCAACATGTTACGATGATAATGTAACAATCAACAGGAAGGGAACAAGAGTTAGAGTAGTCACTTAGTTTAGCCAAGGACGCACTGAGAAAGTCAAATACATATTTGCAAACAAATGCAAACAAGATTATGTTAAAGAACAAAATCAAAGTCAAACACTGAAGAATTAAACAGATCTAGAATAAAGTTGCACTCTTGAACATGTGCATCATCATAGACTTGAAAACTGCATCATCTTACCATATTCCTCCAAGGGAGTCTCTCTCCTTCAGCACAGAAATACCCATCACTGAACTAGCCCCAAATCAATACTGTGCTTTACACTTGCACAGCACAACTTCAAGCCTTCCTCACAACACACCAGTCAAGCCACACTGAGCACAGAAGCATTAACTGCCACATGCTCTCTTATGGCCCTAAGCATGATAGGACTTGACTGCTCAATTAATGTCATTCAGTGTCCTCTGGTGGGGAAGGAAGAATTAGGTTTATGTCCATTTTATAAATGAATAGTTGAGGCACAGAGAGGAGAGTGCTCAATTTAAGGTGACAATTACCTCTTCTTTCAGTGTTTTATGATACAAGACTTTATACAGCACAATACCACTGAGACAGCATTTGCATAGTGCTGAGGACTCACAGCTGTAGTCCATTTGCCATGGTCTCAAGATAGATCTGAGGAGCATGCAATCAATCATCTGTGAAGGGTTTGGTTTATGCAACTTTCCTAGCATCCATCAGGAACCCTACAGAGGGGGGACAGAATTCACCCCTCTGGCAGCGTTTGACTGCCTTGACAGTAGTCTTATTCTGCAGGAGATGAAGGAAGCATCCTGTGCCTTCAGTGTACATCCCTGATTTGGTATTAGCATGGGCCTGTATTCCACAACTGAGGCAAGATTGCTATGAAAAAACTGATGTAGGAACACATAACTTAAAGAGCATTGCTATACATATGTAACAACATGTGATTAATAAACAGGTATTTAATTTTTACAATTTTTAGGACAGTCTAAAAAACAAATTCCACTGTTTGCCATGAACAGTGACATCCTGTAAGTTTGCCACAGAACCGAAGTCTTTGGATTCAGTGCAGACCTCTGTCACTGAAGCTATAGTAGCCTGGGCTAGAAGTAACAGGTTGTCACTAGGTTTGGATTGCTTAGGGGAACTAGACAAAGCACCCGTGATGGCAGATGTTGTGCTTTATTACAAACTTTAAGCCCATTCCACCTACTTCCAGTGTTCCCCAACATAACCCTTGTCCTAATCCTGTCTGTATTCCACCCGGCTTCTTGTCTCAGTCCCAGTTCACCCTTCTCAGAAAGTGCGTCTTTATCCTTCCTATCTATAATCTGAGCACATGACTTCTCAGTCAGTCCGCTGCGGAATAGGGGATGCAGACAAGTCTGTTTGTGTCTTCACAGAGGAGCTGTAATTTCTCAAAATATGTCAGTTCAGCTGTTTGCAGTCATAGGAACATACCTCCAAGAATATACCTCTAGTCTTACCGCTGCTACCAGGCAGCTTTGCATAGCCATTCCCCAAAGCAGCAAAGCTAGTCAACAAATGGGGAAAGAGGAACAACATCCAACAGCAAGAGGCCACGCTCCCTACAGATGGAAAGGGGTAACTCAGCATCGTTCTGGTCCTGAAAGAGAAACAAGAGTTCAAAGGAACAGCTAGGGCTGCCATTCTGTACTACATTCTCTGCAGATTTGGATAAGCACCTAAAACCAAGTGCAAGTCCCGACTTTCAAGGGTGAAGCATCCAAAAGTGGGCCCTATTTTCTAGTTATTTTTAAATGTTTAGACAGGACCTAAAATAAGACCACTGTTTTGAGTACTTCTGAAGAGTCTGGCCTCACGTAGACCTTGGCATTTTTAAATTGAAAACTCTTTGGAACAGGGATTGTATTGTTTACACAACTGCGTATCACCTATTTTAGGTCAAATTAAATTGTAGTCTACTACAAGGCAAGAGGCATCCTTTCAAAGGGGGCAATCAATGTAGATAGGCTTTAGGCTATCAGCAGTAAGACAGTCTCTATATTAGACTATATTAAAAGGCACAACTATATTTAAAAGCACAATATATGCCACAGCAGAAGGGAGAAACACAGCTTCTGTGCTCAGAATAATAGTCTTCACACTGCCCTTCCTACCTAGCTGCACAGTTTCCTGAAATATACTGTCCACCTCTCTTCAAACTCAAGTCAACAGCTTTCAATAGCCCACAAGCAATGCTTTGGGCAAGTAATAGGCACATGCAGCACATCACAAGCAGCATAGAAGCAACTTGAGCCACAGCTGTGCCACTTTCAGTTTTCAGGACTTTTTTTCTTTTTTTCCCCCGCCCTGTACTGACAAACCACAGATTGCAGTTGTTCTGGCTCCAGCAATAGCCTGAAATCATAAGAATGAAGTAAGCACATAGTAGCACTTCACTTCCCTGCATACTTTCCCAAACTTCAACAATGTGCAGCATAGGGATTTCTTGAGACAGAGGTGGTTTCTATGCATTTAGCAACCTTGAATAGTTCCTTCTTCTATAGAACTGCCCTGTGTCCTCAAACACACACAGATGTTTGGCACTCACAACATCCTGTGGCAAGAAGCTTACCAGGTTAACTGCACACATCAAGGACTAAGTCTTTATTTGGTTTTAAGCTTACTACATGCTGGTTTCATTCAATACCTATTCATACTTGTAATGGAAAAGTTGTTCCCCCTCTAACCTTTCCATGTCATTCAAGATTTTGAAGGTATCTGTTACTTCTCTCTGCTCAGGCTGAAGAGTCCTAGTTTATTCAGTTGCTCTTTGTATGGAAGATACTCCTCACCTTTGATCATTGTTGCTGCTGTTCCATTTTGAGTAACTGAAGATACCCTTCTTGAGATACAACAATTTTACTCAAACTGCAAAAAACCTCAACTTCTAAATGAGTTGGAGAAGCTAGTTTGATTATTTTCAAATCCAGATTCCCCACCCGCTATAATGAATTGCTACAGTTGGCTAATTCTCTTAAAATATGCACCCTAACTTTTTAGATTTACTTTCAAGCCACAGCATCCAGCTACACATACTTCCTCCAGAATAAGGTGCATTTTTCAAAAACTCTCTCCACATTAATACTTTGAAAACACAAATAATGTTCTTTTCCTTCATCGGGGCAAGCTACACTGAACATATGTCCCTCACTAGAAAGGTTGCTCACCAGAGCTTTATTCTGTCATACACACTCTTTGTGAACAATTGAATCTATCAACTTTTTTCCCCATCAAGTTTAGGCACAGTATTCACTGATTTCCAGATATCACATAAAACAGCAACATCCCTACTTTTACCAGACATTGTTCTTTTGCAGAGAGTCATATAAGAATTATAATTGGATTTAGACATATTGTTTTTCCTCAACTCCCCCCAAATCCCCAAGTCATTTTTTCTCCCACAAATGCAGCGTTCCTTCCTAATTATTACCTACATTCTTGATTATCTGATGTAGGACTTGACTTAAACCCACTATTTACACATGCCCAACTCACTTATCTAATCTAATCTTTTCTGTCAGGCTGAAACATCTGGCTTTTCAATATCCATTGCCAGTTTCCAAATTAAGAGTTGAACAAGCATTTTTTAAGATGCAGAAATTAACTAGAACAAAATAAAGAAATGAGGCCACTGAAACCAAAAGCAGAATTCATAAGAGGGCAGACATATTACCTAGCGTTACAATACTTAATGCCAACTAGCTTTTTCTCTCTCTCTCTCTCTTTTTTTTTTTAAATAAATAAAAGCTTGTCATGATTTGAGGCTTTGAATCATCATCTATCAAGGGGTAGAAGGAACACCTCATCCCACAAACAGCCCATAAGAGGGTTCCCCTTTGCTCAGAACCAGTCCTCATGGTGACTGAACAGCACATAGGACCTAAGGTTCCTCTAGTCCAGTTCAACCCAGCTATTCCCATCTCTTCCACTGCATCAGATGGACAAGACATTAGCTTTTCCTAAAAGGCGAGCTGCCAGAACTCAGCTCAACAGAGCTGTCCACATCTTTGGCGACATCAAGCTATGCCAACCCTGGAAGTTGCACAAAGACTGCATCTAGAACATAACAAAAGAGCTTATTTTCACATAGGCATCCACCTGGTCACTGGTATTACACCTGCAGTGATTTCAGAGGCAAATAGTAGTAAAAGATTTGGAATTTTATTCTTCATCCCATTGTGGATATCAGTACAGCTGTATTATTTGTCCACTAATAGTAGCTCAGATGCTACTAAAACAAGCATTTAGCTGTTATAAGGTTAAATAATTAAACAAATGGAGTTTGCACATTGACAGAAAAACTCAGCAGGCAGTGGAAGACATCTGGAAAACAGGACTGCAAAACAACAAGATGCAAGACCAGACAGCAATTTGGACTTGTCTTTCACTGGAACATCACATTTTGAACTGAAGCAGCAGTTTAAGGTAGTTATGCAGAGGCATCACGTCACAGATGAAGGAAGCTGTGACCCCAGATCTAGACATACCAAAACCCCCACTATTCTGACCACTTTGAGAGAGCACACCACACAGAGAGCAGCTTGCCAGGCAGAGGAAACAATGAGAAAGGTCTATAGCTAAAATGCACCATCACTATATTTGGAAAAATGTCCCCCGCAAGGTGAGGGGTTTCTCCTGAAGGATTCCCGACTCACGCTCACAGCAGCACAACAGTTACACATTTATTCTTATTTAAAAGAAAAGAGGTGCTCCACAGAAAGTAAGAAGCACACAAAACCTCTTCCGTCCTCTTTAAACAGCATAGAGACCAAAGGAGAGGGAAAAGTAACAGACACTCTCCTAGGTGAATTGCTGCTGCACAAGAACGAAGTAGATAGTGACTTGGATAATAATCATAACTCACGTTTCAGAAGTTAGTTTGTTCAGCCATGATCTTTTGCACTTAAAGGTACTAAAAAGCATTTCCTCTAGTGCACTTCTGCTGGTGCACTGTTTCAATAGGATCTGGACAGAATCAGCTGGATCTCTCAAATACAGCATACAGGCAGTACACAGACCTCTGTCCTCTCCGCAGTCCTTTATTTTTATGTACCCTGAAAGCATGGTCCAAAAGAAACTGGCCTGAATTCAAATAATCTCAAGTACTTACTCAGTCCCTGTTTCAAACAGCTTTGATTTAGTGGTTTTACTTGAACCACCCAGAGCCAATGCAAAGCCGAGGAAACCAGACTCCCCAACCTTTGTACATGTGTTATGTGTACTCAGGATTTATTCTTGGAGGCTCCAGTTCAAAATAGATTTTTCCCAAAGCCTGCTCTTTAACATCCAAGATTTTAATCCAGCTTTATTGCCAAACTGAAACCAAACAGGCAGCATACATGCAGCCTGGAGTAGGGTTTCTCCCTGGCTTTCTTCATTGCTTTTATTTCTGCTGCACCCTCCTACTGCTATAGCTACATGTCCAACAAGCAGATTTCCTCCATCCTTCTGATGAAGGGCTCCTGAGCTCCCAGGGCTCTAACATGATATTCATCTCTCTGGTGCAAGACTTGATGACTCATCCAAATCAGCACCCAGTGTCCAGGTGCCAGGGTTTCACTCCCCAACCAGAAGTTCATGCAGATCTGCAGATCTCTAGCAGCTCATTCTGTCTGAGACTTCTGCTGTACCACCCTACATTTGATATTCAAATTCCAGTATTCAAATTCCACACATTCACTCACAGTGTGTTTTGCCAGGCTAACTGAAACAGGAGTTGCAGCTATCCTGTTTAACAGGAAGCAGGGAAGCAGCCTGAAATGAGAACTCAGTTTCAGGCAGACATTTCTTCAAGGGTCTATAGCTGTCAACACTAAGCTCTGGCAGCCCAAAGCAGCTCATCACGTTGCACGCCTATTGGCAGCCAGATACAAACATCACCCCCGACTCAAGGAAGCTGTCTGCAGATTTGGCCACACTTGCTGGCCCATTTTGGCAATATATCATGGTCAGAGAGTACCTTTCTTTCATTTCTGATACTTTGCTAGCCTTGGGTGCTCTGATAATACTCGACTGTCTGTAGGTTAAACCCATTCCCTTCTCTAGCAAATTCAAATTTTAAAAGTTCCTTGCTATATTGCAACAGAGAAAAGTGTAGCACCTGAGGTGGAGAGGACTCTGGCAAGAGGTGTACAGTGGGGCAGCTTGGGCACCTCTGCAGTCCATAGATCTCAGCTGGTCCCTCAAGAGGGGCAGCCGCTGTGGAGGAAGACCAAGACAAACATGGAGGAGAAGAGAAAAGGCACAGACAACCACTGGAACAAATGTATTTGCTTACAGCAGAACTCTACAGTTCAACGCTCCCGCTGAAGGGATGGGTCTCCCTCCTTTACAGGAGTCAGCATAAGGGGAATGACTTCATATCCTCACATATTGCCACCCATTCTTTCCCAAGGATCATGTGTATGTGGGAACCCCCCTGTCCAACTAATCACAGATGGCACAGTTCTTCTGGTGGGTTCATTATGTAGTAGCACCAAGAGGCTGTCTAACATTACGCTGTCTGCACAAAGTGAGATGATCAGGAACACTGAGGGGCCCAGTGGGCTGCACAGCCCATGGGTGTCCCAGTGCTGCCTCCCGGTGCGTTTTGCTTACCATTTGGACTCTTGGGAACGTTGAGACACCTTCATTTCTCTTATTGAAGAGTGTGCCTCAAGCTGGAAAAAACAACATAATATGAAATGCAAAGACTATTTTTCCAATAAATTAAATCTCTGCTGCACTTGACTCCTGCTGTGGTTCCCTTCCCCTTGAGAAGGCAAGGTCTGGCCAGCTGCACAAAGTCCAGGCAGCCCTGGGAAAACAATGGGATCTTTTTCTTTCCAGATCGAGCCTTCCCGTTCACCCTTCTAACCATGGCATGGAGGACACCCCCAGTGTGTCTGCAGAGGAGAGGAGTCTGTTGGCATAGCAACAGTACACCCTAACTCTCTGCTAATGAACAGGGATAAAATGTTTTGTTCTCATTAGGAAAAATACAGACACATTCCTGATTGGTGAGTAATGTCTCTGCCTCTGGGAGATTAGCTCAGAGCCGTGCAGCCCGAGACAGCTTCAATTCAGCCCACTGCAGTGCTTCCCTTGAACAGCCCCTCTCCAAGGACTGCATGTCTCTCAAGGGCAAGTCTACAGAGCCTTCTGCAGCCCTTCGCCTCCGGGCCCGAGACAGCTCAAGGCAAGAGCAATAAGAGAAGAGGCTGGACAGGAGCAAACCAGAACAGGCACAGCGGGAACACACCCCTCTGCCCCCTCAGGAGCACCGCAGCAAAGCCGGCACCCAGCGTGCAGCGCTCGCTGCACCTGGTCACGAGCTACCGCCACCGCGAGCCAGAGCTGCTCTTCCGTGCTCCTGCACCCAGGGCTCCAATCAGCCTGGGATGCAGGCTCCCGCACCAGCCACGGTTCCCATTGCTGGATGGGCAAAGGGACAGAGCAAGGAGCCGCAGGATACTTGAAAGAAGAGTGTAGTGACCGTTAAGTGCTTGGGTGTGGACAGCTGGACATGGGCTGCTGCCTACCAGTCGTCAGTTAGGATTTTGCCATCTAACAGCCAGCAAGATCCATCCGCTAGGAAGAAAACTTTAGTGTTTGCAAAACATTTGTGAAGACAGTTTCACCACCTGTGTTCGTTTCTAGCTGCTGACCCATGCTACTCCCTCAGTTTTGCAAGTAAAGTCTTTGCCCCATGCAGATGCCGCCGCTTCCCACGACCTCTCCCCTCCAGATCCTCATGTCACAGGGGCCAGCACAGCAAGTGTGAGCATCGCAGTGCTTCAGCCTTCCCACAAAGGAGCTGGGCTGGGGGCAGCAAGGCCACTCACTCTGTGAACAAACAAAAATCCAGTCTCCAACCACATATTTGCCATACTTCTTGGCATAACAGGGTCTGCACACTGCAAGCACAGCCCCGTGGAATTAAAACATGGAATTGCACTCTGAGCCCATGATTCATCCTTCCTTTACGCACCACTGAATCCCATCCACTCAGAGCGGTCACTGCCTTGCATTCAGAAGTTGTAGAGAATATTGACTGCGCACCTTTGTCCTCAGAGAGGACTTCAGAGGATATTTCTGGGGTCTGAACCGGTGCTTTCTTCTCCCTCTGCTTACCGCTTGTTACTGGTCAGGATTAACAGCACATGCAGAGGGGAGATGCGCCCAGCTCCAAGGCCAGCTCACATGGCAGAGCTTCTCGCTCTTGCAGCCCTCCTGGTGCTGTTGACCGAGCCATGATGGATGTGGGCTCCGAGGGAGTCGCAGGCTGTACTCCAAGTGAACATTAACTCTCTGGCCCCTCAAACTTTCACCTGATCTTCCCCCTCTTCCCTGCTTCTCACGGGCTCAAACAGCTCAACTCAGCAGCCCAAAATAGCGTGACAGGAGAAGGTGGAGTCAGTATCAGGAAAGAAGGGCCCTGCTATTTTATGCCTTTGAGAAACTTGCATGTCCCTCTAGGGAACGATCCTTCTTTGGACACTACTCTCACTCAGCCAGAAAACCCATATATTAACCTGGGCTATGATCTGCTCATAGAGGTGCTGGGACTTGATTTCTACCTTACATACTTCCAGCTGAGAAATAATTTATTTCAGTCCCCCAGGCAGGAACTTGACTGCCTGCAAGCCATCTCCGTCTGCCTAAAGCGGGGAAATAAATCCGTGATCTTACCCAGCGGAGAGCAGCTGACCGAGCGGTGACAGACCCCGGCCTTGGCCAGCAGTCACTGTGCAGGTCGCCGCGAGCTCAAACCTCTCCCAGACCAACACACAAGGCCAGAGGGGCTGGGGTGCTGCTTTCCGGCCTCAGGGCATTTCACTTTGTTCCAGGAATTATCCCTCCCCCAGCCCTAGTCAGAAAGGAAAAGCCGTGGGAATGGAGCTCAACACCCCTGAGGTAGGCTCACCCCCAGCAGCCGACGAGCGCTTAACTCTCTCTGCGCCGGCGGGCAGCCCTCGGCGGAGACCGGCCACCGCCGGGCCGTCTCGCCGCCCGGCCCTCCGCCAAAGGCTCACAGCTCCAGGACGGGCCCCATCCCGCTCCCCACGCTGCCACTTCTCCCTCATCAAGGGCCGCTGCACGTGGGGTCGGCCCGTTCCGCACCAGAGCCGGCTGCGCCGTGCCGCGGGGGCTGCCAAGGGCAGAGCCGCCGCTCGCCAGCCGCGGGGGCTCACGCTCTCCCACGGCGCCTGCCGCTCCTGCTGCCCTACCTTCCAGTGTTTGCATCCTCCACCAGCGCGCGGACCGCAAGCCGGGAGAGGGGGGCACTCCTTCCGTCCTTCCACACTCCCATCAGCCTGTCCCAGACATTGCCCACCTAATAGAAAGGTATCTTGATCATTGCACCAAAATGTGTTTTCCTGCTTTTGCTCCGCATGCTGCTGTACGAAAACCTCAGGAAACTGGCCCTTGCTCCTCGCAAAGCGTGTGGTCAAGTCAGCGTCTCAAAAATCACCCGGCATGTCAGGAGTTAAATCACCATTTCCATTCTCCTGACCTGCACCAACGCTGACTGAATATCAAGCTATTCTTTGCAGCCTGATAAAGCATGAGAAAGCTGAAGGCCTCACACACTCCTCTTTTCACAGCTTGGCCTGCTGCCCACAAGCTGTCACTCCCTGGCACCCAGGGCAAAGAGAGAGAAGGAGGCCAAACTACAGCCAGCTGCAATGAATCACTCGCTCCCCCCAGTCCCCTCCTCCCCAGGGAGCTTGGATCCCTCCTTCCGGCAAGGGGATAATGTCTGCTTGGCTCTGCTGCTTTCTTTCACAGAAGCCATCCTTTAGGAGTGGGGGGGGGGGGGGGGGGGGGGGATGGGGGCTCAAATTGCAAAAGCTCCTGCCACAGAAAGGCTCAAAGCAGCTCCCAGCAAGACCGAAGTACAAGGATTTCTGCTGAGCAGCTGGACGGGAACTCGCCCTTGCAAGTGTTCAGCACAAACACCACTTAAAAAAATCTGATGTTGGCCATTTGTCTAAATTGCCGTGAAACCTGGAGAAAGGCTCAGGAGCAGAATCTGATCTGAAGGAGACTACTTATCCCTTCATGCCCCGCTCGTGCAATATTTATTTCAGATACTGGTTCCCACTACAATCCTTTCTTAGCCTCCCTTCTCCCCCTCACCACAATATCCAGCCCAGTTATCACAGCTCACCAGAACCCTTCCAACATCAACACCCCTTCATGTTTATTTTAATGGGTTCCACCATACAACCTACTTCCCCATCTTAGAATTTGTTCTTTATTTTTTAACCATGAAGCAGCAGAGGGAAATGCATCCAAATTTCAGAGTCAACGGAGTCCAAGGCAGAAAGCAACTGAGAAGGGACAGAAACACCAAGGTCATCACATGCCCTCCACAGCCCTGAGTTTGGAGAGCAAAGCCTTTGCAAGGTAAGGCTGCTGCCTTGCTGAGAAAGGGGATATTCACAAAAAGAAAAAAGAAAAGAAAAAGAAAAAAACAACCCACACAAGAATTCAGCCCCTCACCATCAACTTTAGCACAATCTAACCAGTGGCACATGGGCCCAATGTAGCAAATGGGATACTTCCATCCACTCATTCCTGTCTCCCACAGAGAAAGGCGTTCACTGCATCATAGGCAGTGTCCCTGCCTGAACGGTCACATCACTCCCCTAGTACAGAGAAAGGAGCTGCAAATTGCACTTCTGCTGGGAGAAGAGTTTCACCCCAAGCCCACAGAAGGTAAAGCCTTGCTGCCTCCAAGGAGAGACGGCAGACAGCCTTCCCTGCAAGCACCTGCTGCTACTTCCAGCACTATTCTCCCATCCCCACTAGCAAGTCGGCATCCTTCCCTATCCCTGCACCTCGTGTCCACAACAGCAGTGCAACACTGCTTGCAACCCTTTCCCTCTGCCAGCAGCCATTGGGACTCCAAGTTCAGCGTACCTGTCCGCTGGTAGAGTGTACTTCACATTCAGTCAGGGTCACAACGGAATTGCACAGGTTTTTCTTACCTCTTCCTGTACTTCTCGGGTGATGGATGAGGAGTTGCACAGTTCGCACCCAGCACTCAATGCATGTTCAAACAGTGTTGAAACCCAGCAAGTTCATTTTGGTTACTAACCTACCTACAGATTTTTTTTTTAAAACAAAATCAGGAATAGCACAAATAAAATGTAAATCATGAAGAGAAATCCTTTTGTAGGAAACTAAAACTGCAAAGAACCTTCTATATCCCTAAAGTCACTCTCATAAACAAAACCAAGTCTTAACAATGCTCTTCCACAGGTTATCAAGAATTACCAGTAATCACATTCAATGCCGTTACGACATACTTTGTCAAATAACATGCTACGTATGGTTTTATCCCTTATGATACAGTCAAAGCACCTTGCAAGGTTTCTGATGCACTTCTATACAACTACATTAACAAGTGCCTTTTCACAACACCTGCAGCTGCACAAGCTACTGTATTGACAAGATTAATATATTGAGCAACCACAATTTAGCAAGTTCTGGAATGCAGGTTACCCCATGTGCAAATCTGATGCAAAGCACCCCCTAACTGCACACACACGCACACGCACTTTATTTTGTTGAAGGAACGCTACCTCATTCAGCAGAGCCCTCCTCTGCCACAAAGATCTGTAAATGCAGAGCTTAATACAAACAGTTAACATCCTGAGCGCTGCTCTGAGCCATCTGACCTCTATATGCATCTATATGTAATATAATCCAGTTAATAATGCTCAGAATAGCACTCAGGAGCCCTAGTACAAACTAAGACCTCACTGTATTAAGTGTTGTGTAGATAGTTGCGATGATGCCGTTTTCTCTTCTGTGAAATTACTGAGCACCAATACGTAGGAACCAACCATAACCCATATTTTATAGGAGTTAGGACACAGGAGAGCAATGTATACTTTTCAAATGTCTTTTTTTGGCAGCTAAATCAAGCTAGTATTTTCACAAACACACTGGGGGGAGGGAGGGAGGAAGGGGAACACTGAGGTTACTCTCTCCGGAGCAGACGGGCAAAGGCCCAGTTCAGCCAAAGCTCACTGAGGCTCTTTATGCTCCTGCTCCAGTGACAGAGGTCACTTGTAGAGGACTGAATCCTATCTGGTACGGGACTGCCTGCGAAGCACACCAGCAAAAGAGGCTGAGCTATACCCTTTTCTGCAGTTTGCGTTTCTTTGCAAATACCAAAGGCCTGCACTGCCTTTGCTAGCAATATGCTTTTCAGCTCCCAACTGAAATTTGCATTAAATTTCTCATGCTCTGAAGAAAGGAAACCCATATGTAGGTTCTGTGAAGAAGGTAATTACTTGCTTGTGTTTGCCTGAACATTTAATTTCCACAAATCCTAATTCTTTCGGATCAGAGTTTAGGATATTTTCCTATAGCAAATACAGGTTAGATCCATCTGTGAGCTACCATCCTGTGATCCTCTTCCGATGCACACTACACAGCTGGTGTCACAGGCTGCTCACACCTCCCAAGCATCCAGCAGTCACAGCTCTTCAATTTGTTGGTTTTTAAGAGGCACCAGTCTGGCCTTCAGCCGATCGCAGTTCATGAGCTTTCTGCACATTTCTGGCTTCGGAACTGCATGTGTTTGAAGTAAATAGAGTCTAGATGCCTTCTGGCAAGATGCCCGAGGCAAAGCCTCAGGAGAGAAACCCACCATTCCCCAGGCTGATACAAATGGACAGGCATCTCCTCCCTTCAACATTTTTTCCCCTCTATTTCTGAGGGGAGCTGGCTATTACAAGGGAGGATGGAAGAGCTCTAGGGTCCAACAGAGCTGCAGCAAGCATGCTCACAGAAACATCTCACAAGAGGAAACAGATGCAAGTAGGTGAGCACTTAAGAAGGGGAGCCCTCTGCAAAAACAGGGCAAACACCACTGCAGAATAATCTCTTAACACAGGTTGCTCTTTCAGATTTGCACTAACACTGAGGCAGTGTGAGAAAACACTACACCACCATGAGCAGGAAGAGGCTATGTATGGGCACTGTCCCCTCCGCTAGGGAAGGAAAAAAAACAGGGGAGAAAAAAAAAGCACGTTTCTCAGCTCTGTTTTGCCTTTCCTCTGCTGCTTCGTTTCCCAGGTGACAGGAATCCTGCCAGCCTGCTGCACAGCGCCTGATCGGAGCCCGTCCTGCCTGCTGCCCCTGGAAGGTGGCACCCCAACGACTGAAGGATAAGCGTCAGAACGGGACCGAACCAAAACGGGCACTACAACAAGCCTTGCAAAGGCTTCGGCATCCGCACATTCTCCCGAGGTCAACAGGACAAGAGGGGAGGCAGGAAGAGAAACTTTCACACAGCTGTTTCTTAAACCAGATTTACAGGAGCACAACAAAACAGGGCAGGATCATGGGTGAGGGGAGACTGAACAAGTTGATAGCTAACCAGCAAGACTGCCATGAGAGACCACAACCTAGAAGAGTAACAGTGAAGCCAAAACTGTCATTTGCAGGCCAACTGGGAGCTGCTGCCTCCACCCTTTTTCTGCGCCATCACAACGCAATCACAGCTACAGTACCATCATCCCCCGCAAAGTCCCTGTTCTTCTGGGAGGAAGTCATGGTTAAAACCAACAAGCTTTCTTCCTTTTTGGGTGTCCTGACTGGGCAGTGATGAGGATCAGAAAGTCTGGTCCTGACTTTGGCTCCCAAAGTAAGTGCTGTGAAAACGCTATGAGGACGTTTTGCCATAACACTGTGGGAAGAGTCTTCCAACTTCCTGAAAAGGTAGTGCGTGCAAAGATAATGCCACGTAGAGCTGCAGGAACACAGCAAAAGCAGCAGTCCTGTGGCTCTGATGGACATTCCCAGGGCTATCAGTGGGGACAGAGGAGGAAGCTAGCCGCTGCTTTATCTGTGGTCACTCAGGAGTCACATCACTGAGAACTACAAAAATCCCACTGGTCTCATGAAGAGCTACTGTGGTCCAGGAGAAAGATTTTATTTTCACGAGGATATTCTTGTCTATTTGTTGAATGACTTCTTTGTTTGAGAACACAGCTGAAAAGAAAAAAAAAGGAACCTCCCTACTATTGCTTTGCAATGCAAGACATTGTCATTGTCACCTTTCAGATGTGTAAGCATAAGAGACAGCAGCAGCTGGGCTGCGGTAATTAGGAGGAAGAGATGTGCAGGCTTTGGCTCACATCTTTCTATTAAGATGCAGTTTGCACTACAGCAGGTTTTACAGTCCCCAATGAAAACGAGCCATCTGCATCTCTCCAGCAGACCATCCTCATTTCTGAACCCTTCAAATAGTTCTGGGAAATCAGCATTGACTCCCTTACCCTGCTTTCTATCAGGCCCAGATGCAGTCACAAAACCATCAATTCTCTTATGCACAGTAACATAGGAACACTGGCTCTGGACCTGTTTGCAAAACATCTGCTGAGTTCAAAGTTACACTGTCCTCTCTATACTTGATGCAGGGAAGCTAAAAAGGATGGGACTGATCTCCTTTAACTTTATTCACAAGTAGCCTCTTCAGGAAAGCCAATAACTTTGGGAGAGTCTCTGCGGACATTCCTCTGCTGCTTTGCGCGCTGAAGAACGGCTGGTTGGTAATCCCCTTTTCAGTCGGTGAACACAGACCCAAAGGTTTTCACCCCCGCGAGCTCAGAAATTTCCATTTCCCTTTGAGAAAGACATTTTCCTGGCAGTTCTCAAAAGATGCATTTGTAAAATAGGAAACAACCTCAAGGAATGCTAAAGTAAAGGAAGAAAGCTGTACGTGGACAGTCTTTCTACCCCAGCCAGGAGAGGAAATGCCTTCTCAGCACTGATGCCCCATAAACACAACCTGCTCTGCAACTACCAAACACTAGATCAACACAAAGTGACCAGCTGCCCACCCTACCCTGGAGGAACACCCAACAGTTTCCTAGCTGTTGGTTCCAGATCAGCTTGGGCAATTGCCTTCAAAATCCCAGGAGAAACGAAAAGTTCATCACACACACATTTCATGTATATGCCAGACAAGAAAGGAAAGTAAAGGCTGTACTTCAGATGGCTGGGACAAATTACGGAGAGGTAAAGGTATTCTAGTGAATGCACTACAGAGAACAGAGTCACATCAGTGAATTTTAACTTGCAGTCCATAGACTTTAGTTGTCTGCAAAGATGATTAAAAAAGCAAGCCCATTGCCATACCTATATTGGAAAATGTTTAAAAGTCTGCAAATCCAAAAAGTTTGAAACTTGCTTCTTTAAGTGCAAAACATTCAGATGGCACAAAGCCAAGTCCCAGGAAAAAAGCCCCAGTCAGTAGCACAGGAATGCCAGCTCTTAACGCAAACCAAAAGCATACAAATCCGCTGGTCGGGCAATTCAACGGTATCGTCTCCCACCAACGCTCACTTAAAATCACACTCTTAAAATTCCAGCTATTGTCCACCTCCTCGATTCTACGCCAGGGAAACCTAACTGAAATCCCACTTTGACACTGTCTAAAGCAATCAGCCAAGTGAACCGTTTTTCTTACCTCGCTTTGGGGAATTCCTGCTTAGCGCCTGTGTAAAGAGAAACAAGAACGCTCCACACCACGCATCAGGCCGGATCCATTCCATCACTCGTAGCCCCTTCAGAGAGGCATTCCTGAGGCACACTGTGCCCTAATAAATCAACAGAGCTGCTCCAGGTTTCCCCGGCAGCTGGAAGCTGGAATTCTGCAGTAAAGGCAAACATCTCCCCAGCTAAAGCAAACACGGCTGCCGAGTCCCTGCTGAGCACCCACAGCTACTGTAAAAAAAGTAACCGAGAGAAGGTGGAGATCATAAGGAATCTAGCTGACAAAAGCTGATCCAACTTATTAAAGATGGCCATGGTTCTGGCCCTGGCCTAGGGATTCCTCTGCACAGAAACGTGCTTCAGTTTAGCAGAGCAAAAATACAGAACTTCACTTTTAGAGCAACGATCACTTTGTCGCTGACTTGGATGGTAGTTTTGCCTTCAAGGAGAGCATTTATTTTAGCATTTAGTAGACTCATGTAAAAGATCCTGCAAAAACACAGAACAGAAATAGCCCAGTCTTAAACAGCTTATAGCTTAACTCTAAAATAAGTGAGGACAAAGGAAACAGTGCTGATCAGTATGACCAGCAGTCAGCCCAGCAGAACAAGGAGACTGCTGTTTCCAAGGGTACAGGAAGTGGGTTTTTTGGTTTTGTTTTTTTTTTAAAACTATGACAGGAAAGATCTGATGAAGGATTCTCAAAGAGAATACTGAGGTGGGGTGGCATACATTTATGGGCAGGCCATCTCTCACACAGAGAAAAGCAAGACAAAGTATTTCAAAAGCAGCCCAAGGAAACAACGGAGGCTGATGCTACCAGACAGACAGCAGGACTAACTCCCAGCGCTAAGAGTTGCAAGACTGTGCGAGAACGACTAGGTGGGCTGCTTCGGGCCTTTAAATACCATATTTTCAGTTGCATTTGGGGAGTAAGGTAAGGAATTAGCCAAGGCAGGGATGAAACGGTGAAAGTAATAGAATAGCAAAAGAGCCAATTGTCCTGAATGCTCCTATAACAGGCACAGGCCCATCAAGAGCCCGACTGCAACATCTATCACTACCAATAGCTGTGCTCTCCCATAAGGAGTTTCTAGGGAGATCCTCCAGTGCACTGATGGGAGGTAGCACAAGGTAAGCGTGAACAAATCCCATATACATCAGACCTGATTGCGCACAAACCCAAGTATTCAGCCTCCACAGCATCGCCTAGGAGCCATCACTTTGAGGCCACTTTAAAGTATGTTTTCCCCACCACTCCCTTGAAGAGGAACAAGATCCCAGTCTACAAGCAACTGTTTCCTTTAAGGGAAATCGGTCTATCCTGCTCTCCCTAGGCATGGTTAACAGAGAGACATGCTAGGCAGTTCATGGTACACAGAAATGGTGGAAAGCCAGCAGCCCAATCAGTAGGTCAGTGCCAGGAGCCCTCAGACAACAGATTTCCCCCCCCCCCCAAATAAACACACTCTCAGACCGCTACATGAGATTATATATTGGTTATATTTAATTAATCAGTCGGTTACAGATTCAGCGTGCAAAGAGCTGTGTGCTGCTTGGGAAGACCCTCACTGGCAGTAGGGCATATGTATGTTCAGAGACACGCACAGAGGGAGAAAGACAGAGACTGTGCCCCTGCTGAGGGCCTTTCTTGTGCTTATTTTGACCTGTCAGTTAAAGATTCTCAGAAGGGGCACTGTTCAACCCCACGTCTGATTAGACCTCTTGGGAAAAGCAGAACACAAAGCATCGCACACGAATGACCAGACTCATAATTTGATCTTGATATTCCCACCCATCCGTACAGCCCAAAAAAGCAAAGTTCTTCAGTGGAAGTGTTGGCAGTAACAATTTGAAACAAATGTGTTAATTAGCAGACTTTGCAACCCAGCATGCGCCCGAGATCGCCTCGGCTGAAGTTGGCTATTATATAGTCAATCAGAAGCCAAAGAGAATGAGTACCATGTTAGTTAACCAATTCAGAACAAAGTTAATGATTTGCAAATTGCAGGTATTTGGAATGAGCAGACCAAGGTTTGTTTCCCAAAGATTCTCAAGATGACTTAAAATGCATTACGTATGGCAAGTTCTCCATCACTCACATCTCTCTATTAACATTCAGTCTAGACTTAGATGTTCAGCTTAAATTCATGGAAGTCCACTGAGCATTACACAAGAAATCAGACTACATGCTCCCAATGATTTCTCTGGCTTTACAAAACTATAATTAGTTTTCAGCCTGTAAACAACCAATCAGAAGTTATTCTGAAAGAATTATGGACTAAACTACATAATTCACCAGGTTTGCTTCTTCTACAGTGTTTTTGTATTGAATCCAAGAGATGATCAATGAAAGAAAGTAACTGAAATGATTAAATGAAATTGAAATTTAACACTGCTCCCTGATAAATATACAAATTGCTTAATAAAATTCTACTTTCCTAGAAAGCTTACAATCAATGAATACCACAAGATAGGTCAGATAGAAGGAACAGCATCACAGTGAAAAAAATACTGTGAGAAGCAAAAGGCTTCCGTTCTCAGGAAACACCTCAGATACAACCCCCAAGTTAATGTTCCTGTCATCCTATCAAGGATGCACCACTCACATTGCACATAGCATTTACACATGAACAAAGTTTGGGAGGAAAAAAGCGAGGTGAGGAACACAACTGCATTAGTCTTGGGGTTATTGCTAAAGGACAGGACAACAGAAATCAATTGCAACAGGATGAACTGGATTTAAGATGAGACCACTCTGACTTCCTGCGTACACACATACCATTCCATTTTATCCACTCACACCACCACATAGCCCATTAAGCAGCCCTGTGAAATCTAGTGGTTTATCATATCCAGACTAGAGGCCTTTGGAGGCCAAAACTGAAGTTCATTACTCTCCTACTAGTTTCTTCCAATGGCTCTATTGTTCTTTCTGGCAACAAGGTCAGTCTAATTTCTTATTTCTGTTTGCCTTCCGCCTCGAGCCACTGATTCCTTCTCTGCTGGATTAAAGAGTAGCTCCTCAGTCAGTTATGCATGTGCTTTAACCAAGTCACCTCTCAAGAGTCTTTTGACAGTCAACAGACTGCTCCTGTCTGGGCTCTCATTACAAAGCACTTTCTTGAGCTCTTGAATAACTTAGGGCTCTTTTTGCAAATTTGATCATGGTTCCCCAGCATCTCTACACTCATTCTCTTCAGAGTCACTGCTTTGGCGACAAATACAATTGGTAAAATATTAGCATCTCCAGCATGTAGAGGTCTATATTTGCCTGCATCAGATGGATTTATTTCATTAGACTCATTTTAGAGTATAACGGAGGAGCTACAGAAATCCTAGACTGCAAAGATTACAACCGTTTGCTAACCATCAACTGCCTGACACTGTTGAGTATAAGGAGCTCAAGGAAGACCCCACACCTTTTATTAAACACTGTCTAAGCATTTCTCCAAAAGCTCTAAGGAAAATTTTGCTATCTGACCCCCATTCTCCCACTCAGACTTATGTACTGTTCAGGATCTTCGAGCAAGGAAATCTAAACAGAGCCATCATTTCCAGCCACAGCTCTGGACAGGCCCTCTGCATTGTCTACTTCCCTGCTGAGTCAGCATTAGCATGGACTTTAATATCCAGAACACTAACAAGCTATTGAACAACACAGGGTCTGGTGCTGATGCCCACTGAAGGCAGGTACTAGATATCCCTTTCTGACATCTCCCCAGTAACTAGTAAATTCAGATGCATCAGCCATTTTTTTAATGATTATGAGTTATGCTGTTGGTTTTGGCACAGGTCAATTATTTATACCATTGTACAGCTCCAAGTCAAACACCTAAGAACATGCATATAGCTACCTGCTGTCGTGCACTTACCTGGTTCTTTCCAGCTACCCTTTCTGAATGAATACACCAGACAAACGCGAGCCTTCAGAAGAACCCTCGATATATATCAGAAAGCAGTAACTACCTGTCAGAAGTCTCTTCAGAGATCAGAGTTATTCAGGCCCACTGCTTAAAAAGCATCATTCCCTTGTAGATAACTAACACCCCCCTCGACTTGACAGCCAGGCATTCCACATCACGAGGACGAGTACCTCCTACTGCTTCCATTCTAGTAGAAAACAGAGGCATATATCAAACAACTGTATTTTTCTCATCTCCAGATATTAAATGAACAGAAGCTCATTGAACTCCCACCTCCAACCAGCACTTTAATTTAGTGACAGTCTTCATTTTGTGTTATACTGCAATTGCACACCTGAGCTGGCAAAGAGCACAAGGCAGAGCGCTTACGCTCTTGGTGCAGGCAGGACCAAGGGCAGAAATTCAGGTGCAGGTGAGTATGACAGCAGGAAGAAAGGCAGGAAGGGCTCTGCGCGTTATATCACTCAGAATAAAAAGCAGTTCCAAGGCAATAGGGTAGAATGGGACACTTGTGACTTTATCAATCCTTAACTTTGTATTTTCAAAACAAGACATTTACTTGTCACTGTGAAATACCCATCCCAGCTACCCGAGAACATGAATACCTGGCTGCCTGTCAGGGACGCGACCCTCCTGGATGAGATTCTCAGCATAGCTCCAAGCAGCAGGGGCACGCAGCCTAGGAAAAACTGGTGGCAGGGAGGGCTACCCATCTGTTTAAATAGGAGAAAGTCTGCCCATATTTATGCATGACTGCCCAAGTGAACTGCATGACTGCTTTTGTTGATCTGCTCACAGCAATCTATTCTTTCAGTAGAAACACCAGGAGGAAGCCATGCTGGGAATGGGAGGGAGAAAATCCCATAGACACAGTGAACAGGACAGACAAAATTCCCCTACAAATTCTAAGAACTTATTTGCAGTGGTACTCTGCATTGACTTCTCACACAACTTGCAACTTTTTGGGACACCTTCACGCATTGATGCCCAAACCACACCATGATAGTCACTTTAACTGAATCTACTTTAGAAACCGATTAGATTATTGATTTCTTCATAGTTTAAACAGAGACAAAGTGACCTTTACATCCCACAAAAACAAAGGGAATTAACACACACACACACACACACACACACACAGAGCCTTCATTTTAAAGGGAAGTGTTTTGCTCACTTGGAAGGTAAAGTTCTGTAATACTCCTTTTTTCCTGCACCTTCCAAGAGATTAATTCTCCTCCCTCCCCAAACTTCTCATCTTTCTGTCCAAAATAGGCAAAAGGGACAACACTTCTCAGAGCATATACAAAAGAGCAGTCTGAAGACAAACACAACAAGAGACAGATATTATAGATCACTGAGTGGTAAAGAAAGTAGTCCCAACTTGTACGTTAACAGTTTCTAACAGTTACCAGCAAGTGAAGCAGCATGACAGATGCTGGGTCCCAGTGCAGAGGTAACAGTTTCATAAGCACAGAAAGTTTAAGGCCTTCTCTGTACAGAAAAAACTTTTTCAGGATGCAGTCTTCATTGTATTCTTGCAATAACAAGGATGCTCTGTGTGTTTGTATTGGTTGAAACTCTTACCATCATGAATCACTGCACACATATGATCTGTACCTGTTTAAAATAAGCACCCTGCCTTTTGGGCAAAGTTCCACCACCAGGACTTGTGCCTTCTGGTACTTTTCACATGGTGCACTTGGGGATGCTTGTTAACCTTGCCGAACTGAGCTGCCAGGTGTCATTTGTGTCTGGATGATCCCGCACGCTCAGGCAGTCTGCAGAGAACACCGAGCGCTGCAGTCGTCACTGCAGCACCCGTCAGGACCACGCTGTGCTGGCAGCAGCAGGAGGAAGGTGAACAGATGCATAGCCCAATGGCTTTCAAAAACTCAGGAGGCCGTACGGGCAAAGGTAAAGAACGAAACCTCCGAACTGCAAGCACAGGTCATTCTCCTACAACAGCTCTGCTCAGCGCAGCACCACCATGGGACTTGCAATACTGCTGCTAACCACCCGCACCAGACAGCGGCACTGACCTGCTGCGGTTTGACCTTTGGTTGCTGACCGAACTACTTAACCAGAAACGTTTGCGTTTTGTGTTTCTTGGGGCTTCACGAGCAGAATGCCAGCATACAAACTCCTCCCAGCAGGAACCCATCATTGTCATCATCTGGAAAGTAAACACTATTTAGCTGTTATTTGTCTGTAGCTAATGAGTTTGACATTCATAAATCCACTGATGTAGCTGTTGCCATAGGAGGTCTGCAGTAACAGGACGTTGTGGATGATTTGAATGGTTGGCTTCAAAATAACATGGGACTGCAATATGGCCATCAGCTTGCCTACTCTTTTGCAACTTTTATTCACAGACTTCAACAAAGACGACTCTCCATGGTGTTGCAAAGCCTAGTTATGCATTGTGGGAAACTGGCCAGTATCAACATGGGTCGTGAAGGAAAGCTTCATGATGCCACCATCCTTAACATACAGCCCTCATTGCTGCAGTGAGATAGAACAATTATTTGCAAGGCTGTTGACGGCAAGGAGGCCTTCTGCATTTTGTGGATATATAATGCATTGACAAGGTTTGAATATTCAGAACACAGTACTTCCATTATGACACACAGGAACAGCTTAAAAATAAAATAAGCAAGAAAACGCAATTGTCAGAACTACTTTAGAAGCCTTTACATTAGTGGTTCTCTGCTGAGCTTGTTACTGAGGCTACCCATACATGCTCTTCCACTTCCCTCGCAGATTAGCTAAGCATTAGGAAGGAAGGGACCATGGTGACTTGGACACAACAGGGACAGAGACTTGACTGTCCCAAGCCAAGAGAAAGAATAACAGGCTAAATGGCTCTTTCATGCATCGCAGTGCAGCTGCTTGTGTGGCCACACTGCTGGCACACGCAGCCCCCACTGCCCATCCCGCTTCGGTGGAGAGGGGCCTCGCAGGTAGAGAGTAACGACAGAATTCACAGCATATCTGCTCTACCTCTCTATTCCCTTTTCTCCAGCTTTACATTATCTCAGCAGTGCTGGGCATGGTGCAGGACCGGACACTCGAGCACTGGGGCTCCAACTGCCTGTTACCGTGGCCAAGGAGCTCGGCACACTGAGTCACTCGGGGATGGCAGTGCCTCAAGGACCCGCTCTGCTCTCTTTCCAATTTAAATTTTGCCTACGCTGCCAAGAAGACAAGCAAGTAGTAGGCACCAAGGGCCGCTTAGTAACTGTATGAGCACCTCTGTAGGCTGTCACAAATCTGGAGAAGGTTTTCTAGTAATGAATTCCTAAAAAAAGAAAAAAACAAAAAAAAGAACAGGAAAAAATGGATCAAGAAGGAAACAAATAAAAAGGTAAGAAACACAGTGCTACTAGTTACAGCGACTGCAGTCCCCCCAGAACGCACAGCCATGCAAGGGAACCATGCCTCTAATGGCAGCCACGAGAAAGCCGCGCTGACGCGCAGGCTGAAAAGCAAGAGCTCTTTCTAACTTTGCCTTACCTCTCTCTCGCGCTCTCTCTCATCGTTGCAGGTAGACATGAAATGCAATCCCAAATCTCAGCTACGCTAAGGATCAGAATATAAATCCACAAATGCCTTAGTCTCCCTAGATCCTTCAACAGTTCTGCAGTCTCACTTCAGCAATTTCTCTCAAAATGCCAAAGCAGCTAAAAAGAAGTTGGCAAATAAATAGGGCCCCTGACTACTACTACTCCCATTTCCCACAAGTGCAAGCATCGCTCCCATGCAGTTGATTCAGCTGCAAGCCTGTTTTACCATGCTCTTGGGCAGAATCAATCATTGGCAGGCTGCAATCTGCACACAAGAAGAAGTCAAGCCGCATGCGAATGGAGATCAAAACATCGATGGGATTCGAAAGGCCAGGAATTGCTTCGGCACTTCAGTTCTCCAGCACATCTATTTTTTGACTGTACTAAGGGGAGCAGAGAGCACAAGACAGGCGAGAACAGCTCATGATTCTGGTGTGCGGACGGCAGCAGACAGACAATACCAGAAGAGTTACTGAAACCCTCTCTCACACACGTGCTAATTTACTAACAGAACTGCACTCTCCAGCCTTTCAGAAGGTACGTCTGATGTAAAAATCTTGGGGTCAAAAATTAAAGTGCTAAAGAGAGAGGTGCTTCAGGCCCCTAAACTCAGGCTGTGCAAATCCCCACACCAACTTCAGTGGTAACCTTATTCTTGACAAACTCTGGTCCAGCAGGTGCAGGAGCATCTCTGAAGCCCTGGTTCCTGTGCTTTAGATTCTTGTTACCTAAAGCACTTCCAGCTGAACACACAGCACTCGTGGAGCACTGTCTGGAGCATGATCTCGAGCATTTTCCCGGACAGCTGTTCGCACAGGTTGGCATTTCTTTATGGAGATGAGTGTGTCCAGAAACTCCTCACAATATTACACAGAAGGATGGGGGCACAGCTACTGTAAATAACTAAGGATTTCAGGGGTGTGCTTTCTCCAGCAGTCAGAACCAAGGGGCAGGGCAGGGGGGACGACACGACTGGCTGCACTCCAGTATTTAAGGTAACTCCACAACACAGGCCAACACAAAGAAAAGGGAGGTCACCTATCCAAAACAAGAAGCAGCGCAGTAAGGGAGAGCTATGGGAACTAGTTTGAAACAAAAAAAAATCATTTTGAAATGGGAATACATGTGCAGAAACCTTAAGCTGAAAGCACTACTCCTACAGTAGTAATTTCCAGAATGATTACAGTGGGGTAAGATCCCGAAATACCCACTCTATTTATAAAATAACATGCAATTTAGTCAGAAAACTAGTTTCATCAGCATAGACAGATGCTTGAATACAGCCAACTTCCCCCACCTGCACAGTCCTGGAGACAGCTACTCTCCCATCATAATGCCATAAGAGAGCTGCAGGGAAGGGCAGGACGCAAGGAAAACAGTATTCGCCTTGTGCAACTTCTGCAGAAGTTTGAATCTTGTCACTGCAACTCCATTGACAGGCAACACTGCATTACGCTGAGACAAGCCTACATGCATGTTTTCTCACCGAAACCCAGAAGCTCCAAAGGCAGCATAGTCTTCAAATTCAGAATTAAGACAAAATGCAAAAAAGAATGAAAATGGTGATGACTTGAAATCCTCTGCACCTGCAGATATAATGCTTGCTAGCAACAGCAATCCATTTAGTTAATAGCTTACACCTGTGTGTCCTGCTGGCTCATCACCCATTCCAGATGGGTATTTGGAGCAAGTGATCAAACAATCGCTAAACTCCAGTCCCCAGTATAGAAGCCAGCAAGCCAAATCCCCACCAGCACCAAAAATCAATACACTCACAGCCTCAGGCTTAAAAATGCCCCAGGGGCACAAAGGCAAAAAAAGACTTCTGGCATAAAGACAGAAACTAGTATAAGTAGGAAGATGAAATGTTAACATTCAGATCCTTCAGGAGGGGAAAGGAACTATCATTTCCTAAAAGAGAATAGCTATGAAGATGTAAAAATTTTGAAAGCGGAAGCACTGTCATAGAGGAGATGTTGTGGAAACCTAATGCAGCAATTCCACACTGCTCAAAAGCTAAACTTTAAAGACCAAAGCAATGGGAAATCTCATATTTGCCAGATAGAGAAGTGTTCTTTACAGTACTCATGGTGTTTATACTGTAAGCAAATAACTAAAGTTAATCACATGTGATTAAAGTCTGGCATTTGGGAATTTCCTTAGGATTTATAGCATTTGAAGATGTTCCTCAGATTTTGATTGGCTTCTAAAATCTTCCTATCGGATCATGCTAACGCAAAGCTCTCTTCTGCTTCTCCTCCCCCCCCCCCTTTTTTTTTTTTGGTGGTGAGCAGGGATTTGAAGGTGAAATCCTATCCTTAAGCTCAGGACATTAGAAACTGTATTTTATAAAATTGATTCAGAATCACAATGAATTTAAATACTGCCAAATCAAAACCAAATCCACCTAGACTGAAATCATTGTTTCTTCTGAGATGGCTTTTTGCAAGCATTGGGAGGTGATGCTAACTTCTTCTGGTTAATAAAAGGGAGAAGTAAACTGCTTCCTGCAACCCCAAAATAGCTGAGATGTCTTAGTTACTATCTGGCTGAAATAAATTATTAGCGGTGAAAACAAATTCTCCACATTTATTATTTAAGTGGCTGGGGAGAAAAAGCAGCGCCTTAAAAAGATCACACCAAAGCCCTGTGGTTCTTCCATTAGTCAAAGGTGCATGTCAGTACAAGTCGAAACATCCTGCTTCACATTTTTGCATCTTCAGAGCGTAGCAAGTCTGCAGTTCCAGCAACTAGAACCCAGCCCACTTTATTAACCAGGGCACATCTGGTATCACTATAGCTCACTTGAACACAAATCACAGCACCAAGGCTGATCCTATACGGTTCTAGAAGGAGCTACAGTTAGCAAAAATCCCTCCAAGTGCTTTTTGGAGAGCTCCCTGGACTCAACATGCTGAGCGGGAAGGCTTTTCAGCTCTTCCCTCTCACCTCAGTGCCAGACTGAAGCCTGTGCAAAATTTGAGATTACTGTTTCCCAGTTGAACCAAGCACCTAATCTGCCTCCTGGAGCAGCTGCATCATGTCACAAGATGATAGCATGCTCCTAACATCTCCAGCTCTTATCCCTGAAAAACACATGCAAGAATTTTCTGAATATTCTCTGCCAGCACCAAGACCAAACCAGACAACACTGGAGTAAGTATCAGTATGAATCTTTCTTTCTCTAACGACATCACCACCACCATCAGGTCAAAGATGACTTGGATAACAGGACAAAGAAAATGATACCACCACAATGAAAGACCAGCTGGCATATTCACATAAAGGCAGAAGCAGACATCCTGTGGTTTTGATGAACAGCAAAAGATGAATCCTTTCAAAAACAGTAATCCTGCCATCAGATACTCAAGAGAACTGCAGATAAATGAGAATCAAATCCAAGGCTTTAACAGATTACAGGGAATGCCAAGAAGACTCAGCAAAACACACAAGCTTTCCAACACACAAAGCACAAAGACTTTTCACTGAAGATCCAGGTGAGCAAAAAGGGCACCAGTCCAACCCCTATTTCCTGAAACTAGCTCATATCTAGAGGGCTAATTCTTACCAGAAAGCAGGCAGGCTCATGCCTCCTTTGACTGCTACCACCCTGCAAAGCCTGCAAGTTGGGATGAAATCAAAGTCTTATCTTCCTCCAGGATGCTCTGATACAAGATAGGGAGAGTTCAGTTCAGAACTTAGTTACAAGAGCAAATTAAAGTTTTGGAAAAAAAACAAAACAAAAACACAGACAGAGAGGCTGCCTAGGAGGAGAGACTGAAGCCCTTATGAGCTTCCTTTGAGAGGCAGAAAGGACTAAGATGCAGAGGAAGATGACAGCAGAGAAATAAAATGAATCTCACTGAGCCAGAGCTAGCGCTTTTATCACTGAAAATACCAAGCATTTGTGGGTATTGGCTACTTCACCTTCTTCTGAACTTCCCCTCATGTGTTCCTTCCCCACCAAGGTGTCACTGAAGTATAAAGCATTCCTTCCACTGAAGGATGTCATGCCTCCCTGTACTCAATCCTGCTGCTAGATGAATAACTCCAGAAAGAAAACAGCAATAAGGGAAGACAGCAAACGCAAATACTTTTGTTTTCCAGTTGGACAGTGCTGGATAGCACCCCCCAACAGGCAACCTAGGTGGGTGTCTCTTTGTTTGGAGCACACCCAGCATGGGAGAGGCATTCGTATTTAGCCGGCAGGCTCTCTCTAGGCACACGAGGCCACCTTCAGCAGCAACAGATACTTTCCAGACCCAACCAGTCCTTGCAGTCTCTACTGACGCTGCCAGGAAAGCTCAAGTGTGCCAGCAGCATTTGCAGAAACAATCCTGCTTTGCACAAAGACTGGCAATGAAGCAAAGGGAATTACAACCCGCTGTCAGCTATTCCCTCTGCCCTTATAAGGGAACATCCCAGGCCCCACTGGGAATACAATGCTCTTGCTGGACATGAAAGGTAAGGCAATACCTGAACAGTCAGCATATGAAGACAGAATATTCCTTTTCTGAAAAGCAAGCAGAACCTATGAGTCCAAACTCTGTACAGCCACTAACGTGGGAGAGAGTAGAGATTAGAGGGTCAGCTGCTGACAGTCTGCATCCACCTTTCTGGAGAGAGTTATGCTGATCATTTTAATCTTATTAAATATTGTTAATCGTATTACTAACTTAACTCTTTTCACATGTTGGAAGAAATTTAAAGAGAAAATTCCATATATGACCACACTAGGCTATACGCTTTCTAGCCAAATCTCAATTCAGGGCAAGTCCCTGGCTTGCGAATTCCAGTTCTGCTACACACCGGTGTGATGAGTATGGAAACAGTCTGCCCAATACCAGATTACCTACTGGTCAGGTTCCCTGCCAGATTCTTCGCTTCTGTCCAAAATCTGCTTGCTTTCTTCTCCTGGGAACCTGCAAGACTCTCAAAGGAACCCTGTAAAACTCATTTAATTCCATGTTCACTTTGCAACAAATCCCTCAAACAAGTGGAAATCCCAATTTCCGCATCAGAATGCAAAACAACCTAGCACAACAGCTCCATGTATCAGCTTCCTCCTGGTGCAGGACAAGCACCTCCGTCACTGGCTTAGCTGCCAGTGTCACATGCACAGAAACATCATTAATGTAATGGTCATTGATTTCTGTATTTAATACGCAAGACAATGCAGGAGTTCGGTGACCTCCATTCATGGAGTCAGACCAGAAACGAGCAGACCACAACCCCCCCCCCCCATACAGAATAAGGCACCTGCTTATAAAAATACTGACCCTGCTGTTGTAGAGCACTCTGGATTGTAGCCCCTTTCTTCATAACTGCTGAGCAGTCCAGGCATGCTCTTGGGGCTACTCTCATTCCAGACCACTACGCTGAGCTAAAGCGGCAGCGACAGAAAGTTTAGCGTTCAAGATTTGGGAAAGATCTCAGATTGCACTGATGTAACAAAAACCACACCTGCTTAGGGGGCCCATACACTTGCTACATACTGTTCAGAAGGAATAGGTTCAGGGTAAAAAAAAAGGAGATCTCCAGAACAACAGGATATGATCACTTGGTTTCAGTACAGACAGTAGAATAAGCGCTGAGGGGAAAAACGGGAACACACAGCCCTCCAGAGTTAGGAGCGCCGCGTTTACCTGAAAGCTACCTTCCAACACATCTTTTACCGTTGCTGGAAAAAGAAAAACACCACTGAACGGATTGAACGAGACAGACAATTTAGCCTCCCCCAAGTTAATAGTTTAATTGCGCCTGTAAGTTGGCAAAACAGAGATAATTAGGCAGCAGCCCTGCTCCCGCAGAAGGCAGTTATTGTTACCTCCAAGGCTGAAGTCGGAGGAGGGCGATGGCACCGCCTGGCAGCGCTACGCCCTCAGACACCGCCCGCTTCAGCCGCTGTCCCCGCCGGCCGCCCAGCCCGGCACGAGGCTGCCGCCGACACCGGCTCGCCCGTCCCTCCTCCCGCCCGCGCAGCTCCGCGGCTCCGGCGGCAGCGGCTCCTCGGCCCGCGCGGCCCCGCAGCAACTCGCGGCTCTTCTCCGCCCGGGAAAGGGAGACCTCGGCATCCGCTGCAGGCGGCACCGCGCGCCAGGCGCTGCCCGCGCGCAGGTGAACCCGCCGCCGCCGCCGCGGCTCCCCGGCCGCCGCCCCGCGCCGCCCGCCCGCCTGCAGCCAGCGGCGGCTCCGCCGGGCTCGGCCGCCCCGCGCCCGCCGGGGCCCCGCGCCCGCCGCCGCCGCCTTCCCGCGCCGCGGGGGCCGCGCCGCCCCGGACCGCCCCGGACCGGCCCCGCCGCTCCGAGGGGCCGCGCCCCTCCCCCACGCGCAGACAAAGCGCGGCCCCGCCGGCACCTGCCGCCGCCGCCGCCGCCCGCCCGTGCGGCCCCGCGCCGGCAGCGCCCCCGGGTCGAGCCGGGCCGGGCCATACGGGACCGAGCCGAGCCGGGCCGGGCCCGGCGGCTCCCCCCCGCCATCGCCGCCGCCCCTCACCTGCCGCCCCGCGCCGCCCGCCGCCGAGGAGCGCTGTCCGCACCGAGCCGCGGAGCGCCGGCCCCGCCCCCGCAGCCGCCGCGCTCCCGCCCCGTCCCGCCCCGCCCCGCCAGGGCACGCGCCCCCGGCCGCCCTGCCCCGCCCCCGGCCGCCGCCCTGCCCCAATAGCAACCCGCCGCCCTCCGCGGACACGCCCCCGCGGCGCCGCGCGGTCCCAGCGCCCGCTCTTTGCCCACCCGCGCTCGCGGCCAGCGGCGGAACCCCATTGGCTGCCGCCGCCGGGGGCGGGGGGGCGCGGCCGGCGCGCGGCCACCGCCTCAGCGCCGCGGCCTCCCCCGGGCGGGGCGGAGCGGCCCGGCCCCGGGGCCCCGCCTGCGCCGCCCGCCGAGCCCGGGCCCTGCCGGCGGCGGGACGAGCTGCCCGGGCGCTCTGCTCGGGAGGGCGGGAAAGGCGGCGCCGCTCCGAGGAGGGGAGGCTGCGGCGTCGCCCAGCCCGGGGCCGGTGCTGTGAAGGGCCCCGGCGGGCCGCCCCGAAAACGGCGCTCGGGGCCAACGGCTCCAAGGGCAAACGGCCCTTCCAGAGGTCTTGCGTTAGCAACCGCTGCCTGCGCTCAAAGATAGGCTTAAACTGTGCGTTCTGGAAGAAACCAGAACATTTCCCTCCATATTTAGCAGCGAGGTAGCTCTGGTGTTCGGTTCGACAAGCCTTTCCGCTTGGCCGCCTTCAGCCGAGCCGCGCGAGCGAGCGGGACTCCGCAGCGACCAGCCCGCGTGGCGCAGGAGCAAGACCGGACGCCTGGAACTCTGCTTACTTGGAAACCATCTTCTTGCACAAATACAGCTGCATCGGGTGGCGAGGAGAGAGCACAGCTCCCGTTTGCAGAGCGTGCGCGAAGCAGGGCACTAGCAACACGCGAGAACGTAACCAAAGCATAGTTATCTCTAGTTACAAAACAGTGCGGGACCTACCGCTCCAGCTGAACCTCGGAGGAGACAACGGCATCCTCAGGCAGAACTGCCCCAAGTGGATATATGTAATATAAACTGCCTGATGGCTTTGTAATTTTTATTCCTTTGAAGCTGAAGGCTTCAGTCACGAGAACAGCACAGACACTGGTGCTCTGTACACAGACTGGGAACCAACTGCATAAAAACCTTCCTCTGAATTGGGTCTAAGTTCTGTCAGTAACAGCTATAGAGAGGGACAGAATTAATGCTCCCATTTTTCTCGCTTATACTGCAACTTTTGTGTGCCCCAGATGTGCTGGACTCTGTTGTGTTGCTGATCAGCAAATGTACAGTTAGAGTGACACATCGGACTTGCTGTACACGTGGTGACTGACTGTGGTGGTACCGAATACCACCACACAGCCTAATGACCATTCGCCTGTTGTACTGACTGTCCGGCCTTCAGAAGTCCCACACAAATGGCCAAATTCTGCTTTTACCACCCAGCCGCAAATTCTGTGTGCACAAGAGGATGTATCTGAGGACATGCAGAAGTGGTACCGTAGCTGCAGGTCAGAGCAAGCTCCACGGAGGAGGAAACAGGCACTGGCCTAGGTTCTGCAAAGCACAGAACTAACTGTGTGACAAGGATGCCCATCATTTTTCCTTCTTGGATAGATAAAGCTACAGGGCTCAGCTCAAGACACAAAGCTGCTCTGGAAGTCTGAATCAGGCTTCCCTCCCACATGCATTTCTGACATTTCAGAGGAACGGAGTTGGTACAAGTCCCAGTCCTGAAGTGCCTTTAAACATATACTCCCTTTGTTACACTCCATTTGCCTCTCACCCCCCTACCCCAAACAGCCACCATTTTTTAAAGGAAAAAGCAGGTCTGAAAGTTTAGGGATTTTGAGCAGTCTCCAGCATCCGGTAGCATGGTTGTCATCCCCAAAGGATTGTTTGGGAGGGAAACACCAGCTGCTTCTCTGGGCCTTTGCTCCTGGAGCTTTGTTATGCTGAGGAGTCTTTGGGGCTCGCTGCGTGCGGAGCCCACCAGCGCTCTCATGAGGAGGTGATGCCTTACTTGCTCCTCTCCTTCCCTCCCCACACAGACAAAAACGTCCTATTACCACACCCTCCCAATGAACTGCTGTTCAGGTTAGAGCTCACTGTGCAGAATATTATTATCTTTTCACTAATCAGACACATTTTAACTGCACCCCAATGGCTTCCACTAAAATTCAAATTTGGAACTAAATGCGAGAAACATTTTCCTTTGCTCTGACCCATTCCTGACTCAGAACACTAATCCCCTTTTTACCTCTCCTCCAGAGCTAGTCCCAACCTGCAGCCCCTTCTCTCTGTTACAAAACGTCTCCAAGCTTCACTTAAAAAGCAGAAAACAGGAGAGCGTGTTGGAAAAGAGCCACCTTTCCTGCTGTGCCACGGTGGGGCTGGCGCAGGGGGCTGGCTGCAGGGTCTGTCTCAGGAGCAGGGCAAGGACAGGGCTGTGCACTGGGAGCATGTTACAGTGCCTTAGGCCCCCTTTACGTACTTGCAGCACTCCATAGCGACAAGCTTATTGTAAAACCACAGTAGAATTACACATTCTTTCTTCAGGGAGGAGTTTTGATTGCTCTCCATGAAACTCTTCTCCAGTTCTTAAAAATAAACTAGAGGAAAAGCTCATTCTCAAATATTACACAGCTGAAAACAGTGTGACACAAAGAACAAACATTATGTGAGGGACAAATTTAACTCAAACAGGCTTTGGTTTCCACTTGTTCAGAAGCTTTTTTATATATTTAAATCCAGAAAGGATCCTTCTCTGTAAAAGCCCTTCTTCATGTCTGCTTCTAAGCAGGTTAGCTAAGTTTCTTACGTAACTATTATGATAATCACAAGGCTAGCAGCTGCTTACACTCCTTCTTTTGATTTCCTTTTTACTCTTCCTCCCCTCCAAGCAGGGGATGAGATGGGTTAAGAAAGTCACAAGGGACATCTGAATACTCTCTATAGCTTCTGGGAACAGACTGCATTTAGAGCAGTAATTCAGGGACCATCAGAAGGTTGACTACATCTGCCTTACTTTAAATTTGTCTCCTTTCTAGTTTTCAGTTCATCAGGACATTTAGAAACAGCATTAGGACCATCATTACCCTCATTTGGGCACCCAAGGTTTTGCTAGTAACACTGTGTTGATGCTTGAAGGTCTGCTTCTGAACATGCCTCGCGTGCCGGGCAGCCTGCGCAGTGCCCAGCTGCCAAGAGCCTGCTCACAGCTGAGCCCACCTGAACGCAAACACGTGGCTTTACTCTGCAGGAGACAAAGTAAGAGACTCTCTTACCACACACCTATTTGCTCAGGTCTTTCCCTGCAGAACGCAGCACAAGATTGGGATGCTTGTGGCAATCCCTTTATCCAGGAGCTGCGTGGCTAAAGCGTTTACGCATGACATGTCCAGTGTCACCATGAACAAGTTTTCCAACATCGCAGATGAGGGCTTCAGCCATACAGGTTGTCACAACCACCCCCATGAAAACCAAGTATTAAGATCTATTTCCTGAAGCAGATTGCATGCACCAAACTCTTAGGGATGGTTGGGTGATAGGCACCCTGAATCAACACAGATTTTTTTTTTTAATATGTCTTGAAGCATAGGGAAGTTCCTGAGAGCTCATGATGTGCCAGTATTAAACAGGACGATCTTTGATGGGCCAGTTAGCTTCAGGCAAACTCACAGGAAGGCCAGTGTAGGCCACAGACTCATAAAATCAAAGGCTTACAGCAGGAGTGCGCAAATCAGCATGGCTTTATGAAAAAACAGCTTTAAAAAGCTCCTTGTATAGTATTTCAAAATTGATTGAGAAGCCACCTTACAAACTGAATTCTGAAAAATAATTATAAGGCGATACTTTTAGGGTCCTACTTTCTTGCAGCAGCACATACATGCACATAACTCTACATCTCTCCTGGTGATAACACCATACAGCCCATAGTAAACAGATATTGTTTTCTTAACAGAATGCTTTCTCATTCTGTTATAGCCTGCGCTACAGGATAACTTGCACTAGGATGACCTTGCAGATCTCAAACAGTCCACAGACTTTCCCTCTCACTTCCTCCCCTCTATAAAAAAAAAAGGTGGTCCTTAGAACAAAAAAGGTTGAAAACTCTTGACTGAATCCATCTTGCTTCAGAGCAGAAGCCGTTTATACCTGTATCAGTCCTAGTGATGTTTATCTAAACTATTCTTAAAGATTCCCCATGATGGAAACTTCAAAGCCTTGCCACAACAATAATTACCTGAATGCTTCATTCTCCTTCAAAATGAAAACTGTGTCCTATCTAATGCTTAGCCCTTACATTTTTTGCTGTAGTTTAAGCCCACACCTTCTTATACTAATTACCAATTGTTAAACACCAGAAATTGCACTTCCCTATCTTTTTGCGAGGCAGGGCGCAAATATAACTTGCTAAAGTTTGGCAATGAAATACAGCTCTAAATAAACTGTGGAAAAAACAGCTTTATGTCTCTTTTGCTAGCTCACGAATCTTATTCTGACTGCTGAGCTCAATGCTGTTCCTAAACAGGGTATTTCTATCACTCCTCAGATCCATCATGAGGGAAGTAAATTTGTTTTTAGAAGGTATTCTCTAAAAGAAAGTTCTCCTTGTGTTTGCCAAACAGATGGTTACAATTATGTCAATGGGAGCACCTGCAATTTGCCACCAGAATCTCAGAATGTTGGAATACTCAAAACTCAAGCATTAATAAATAAATATATATATACTGACTGTGACACCAAATATAACTGCTTTTATTCTGTATTCATAAGCAATATTTGATACTGCCTTCATGAGTGGAAGGAATGGCAAGTTTTCTCTTCAAAATGCAGCTATTGTTAGAAGTCTGTACTGACCTTATTAAAAGTTTTTTCCAAAGCCACTAGGCTGTTTGCTTTTGAGTTAACAGTGGTTTCTTATGGAACATTAGGAACTCAAAAAAGTTTGGCAGGGGCCAAGCCCAGACCACTGCCACTCTTTTTTTTTTTTAATAGTTATTGTCTATCAAAGAGCTTCCTGTTGCTGTTACTGGGTTCCTTTTTCACTTATTTTCTGTTTCTTGTTCTTGGTTAGCAGTGGAAGTAATTTGAAATAGCAGTGCCTTTCCCTGTACAACAGCACAAGGCATAACAGGTCAGTCCCTGGCCTCACTAGCACCCGGGAATCACCATCTCTCCTAGCTGATGAGCAGGGCTGCCTGAGCCTTCCTGCCCAGGCAGGACTTTGCTCACACAGAGCGCTGAGACACCTCATTCCAGAAGCAAAAGTCAACTATTCATTGTAAATTCTGTTAATAACCCAAAGGTATGCACTAGAGCACTGTTCTTTTACTAAAGTAGCCTAGACCCATAGGTCTAAGGGTCATAGGTCTATAGTAGAACACTGTTCTTTTACTTTAATAACCCAGAAGAACCCGAACAACAAAATATTAATTTGGCCATGGCTGAATCATCAGGAAATACGTACTGAGATGCCACTCTGTACATTGGGTAACTCACCGCCAGTACTGCAAATACACTAATGTGAGCACTCAGATAAACACTTCACTGTACATCTGGGCTGGTTTTGTTCAAACTTGCGTATTTGTCATTACCATGACAGAAATTTAGCACAAAGTACTGAACAAATTATGTGCAAAGTCTGTATTAGTGTCTCCTCCTATATTGCCTCCAGCTAGCTCAAGGAACAGCTACTACTGATGCAACCACAGCTTCTGACTTTGGGGTTCACATATGGTGAAGTACCAAACTACATGTTTAAATCATTGCTGCAATGGAGCGATGATTAATCCAGGATTGAGGGAACATATGAATCTGCCCTCATGGTTGTTTCACAGTTCCTAAAAGGATGCTTTCTAATTGGAAGCATACAGGAATTTAGCAAGGAAGAGCAGAAATAAGAACTGTAGTAATCAGTTGTAACAGTGATTTCTGCCAGTTGTACAATACTGCACATAGAGAACCTATTCCTGAATCTTCCAAATATCCTGCAAAGGATAAGACCAGTTGTTCTCATGTTGATACGTATCGCACTATCCAGCTTTTCTCAAATTTCAGGCTGTGTACTTCAAGCTCTCATTCACCTCAGATTTAGTCCAGTGTACTCTAGCTTATTATATTTATTTGCTACTGTTCTCACTGACTGACTTTTTCCTGCAACACTGGATAGTGTTAAAGCTACCTACTGTCATACATCCTTTAAATGGGAAGAAAGCAATCACTAAAACAAACCCAGTCTTTGTACTCTTGTATTTATTGCATCCAAGTTCAACCTCACACCTCTGCTCACCATTGATGCTACAATCCAAATAAGTACAATTCAGTGAGCAAAGTGTTGCCTAGATGTTCAAGTTTAGCTGCCTAACATTTAGCATTTAAAACCATAGTCAGATATATAATACACACTTTTCAGTGATGCTGAATATCCAAAATTCAGCCACTTACCTAATGAGGGGAGCTAACTTCACATAGTCAAACTGGAATTTTTTTTTCAGAATTCTCAGTGACTACTGTTGATAAATTATAAATAGGATCTTTTGTACTATCCCCTCCCCTTTCGTTACGTACTTGTCTCTGATTTTCACCAAGCTCCTACTAGAAGGATAACCTGTAGAAATATTTGTGAAGTGAGAAAATGAAACATTAGATTTGAAAGTTTGTAATCTGTGCATGTACTTCTTGATGAAGTTAAATATTTTTATCCCAGATCTCAACGTCCGCCATCAGTTCATATAGCTTCCCTGACAAATGCCTGTTATACACTTTAAACTCCAAATAATCAATATATAAATCAGCAGCAGTCCTCCCCCAAAACACCTACCAACACCTACCAAACTTCACCTCACTTATAAGTAGTGAATCATCACAGATCTTTCCTAATATTATTTATTCAGTCATGTTATAACAGTACCTAATGATTCCAAATAAGGTTGATGCCTCACAGAGCAAACGTCCCTGTCCCAAAGATCTTACAATGTTAAGAGCTTACAATCAAAACCTCAATCTCTTTTAATCTGTTTACTGGGCAGAAGAAAGCAGAAAAGGTTGACAATAAAAAAAAAAAATAGCAGACTAAACAGAACTTAAGTCATTCTGAAATACCTACACAAGGGCGTTACAGCATGAAGAGAGGTTGTCTGTCCTTCCTCTGCAAAGGTTTCACATGAGTACTCAATAGAGCAGGGGTCCCAAATTTGGATTGCTTGTCTGCAACCATCATAAGAGGAAACTGTATCTTATCACTGAGATACAAACAACTTTGTTCTGGGCTACGCGCAGATACTGATGCTTAGCTGATTAGACAGTGTTTTTCTTCGATAAGCCATTCTTCATCCCCTCCAGAAAAAGCAGGCAGCTGGACCTTTATTTTTTCCCAAATATTATTTTGGAGTAGTTTGCATAACACTACTGCCACTAATGTACCAGCTTAAGAGCACCTGCTGTGAAGAAGCGTTTCAATTTCCAGACAGGACAATAACTGAAAAATGAATAAGGAATGTTCCAAGAAGAGATACTGGAAGGGATCAGAAAGCGACTGCTGCATAGAGGATTACTGAAAGCACGAACTAGCTAGTGAGTGAGGGGTCAATGAGGCTGTTGGGAAAGGACAGAATCAGCCTGCATCTGCACAAGGAACATCATCTTACACATCTCTTCCCTCTCTTTCCATGCCTGTAAGCCTTCAGGACACAGAGATATCCATAACGAATGGCTAAAGCTCCAGAAGTGCTTTTGGACACATTACGATAAACAGTCTTAGGAGAAAGCTATCACATGTTTTAAGTGCATTATCTGGCTGTACAGACACATGTCTCATAGTAACTTCAATCCTTCCTTGTCCATATGATCCCTCATGTTTGTCATATCCTATCATTATCTATCTGTTTTTCTTTAAGATATAGGGCAGATATCTATCTATCTTCAGGGCAAATATTTCAATCCCTTTGGTAAAGCAACTCCTAGAACTTTGCGTATGGACAAACGGAACAATGAGGAAGAAATATGGAGCAAAATTATAAAGCATTATACATAAAGCACTTAGCTTAATGACAAATTAAAAGAATAATTTAAACAAAAAATCATGAATACAGCTTCAGAGTGAAAGTTACTTGGCTTGCAAGATACACAAGACTAGATAGTAAAGGAGTACAACAGTTGAAACAGCAGAATCTCCTTTGCTTGAGGAGTTAAAAGCAGCATAACAATGATTATTAACACACCGCCTGCACCAGTAGACAGACTAAATCTTTACAAGTTTTCCAACTATACAGAAGAAAAGCATAATGAGAAAGTGCTAACACACATTTATTTGGACTTGTACTCTACTTAGAGCACAAGTTTACTTTTATTAATCTAGTAAATTACAGTAATTAGAGATCAGTTTCCTTTAAATATAATATAAAGTACTGGCAGAGTAAAAGCAAACATCGTGCATGTCAGTGCAGTGCTGTAAATAGAATTTCTCTTGATTTGTGTTTCCAGTCTCCGTTCTGTATCATACAATTCTAAAATCACATCTTTCACTGCAGAAGCCTGGCCCTTACCCTCCGCTGAAGACTTTGGCACCACTCTTTCCATAGGTCTAGAACGAACTGCAAGTTTAACACTCTGCATTTCAGAAATCATTTGTGCTATACTTTCTTGCAGACTGCTAAACTGCTGCTGTAAATTCCCCAGACATGAACTGACTTGTTTAGTGTAGCTTAGCTGTTCTTTTAAAGGAGCTAAAAGAGAATCTATTTTAAAGGAGTCATTCCTGTCTCCTCTGGCTAACAAAACACCTTCTTTTATTTCCTGGGATGTCCTCGTTTGCAGCATGTTTTTCAGGTCTGCTATGATGTCACCGAGATCCTTCTGCTGTAAGTAATGGCTGGAGGCCTGTTCTTTGATGGCTTCTTGTAGACTTATTGGGCCCTTCTGTGCTTCAAGCACCAAGACTTTTAATTCTTGTAGCCTTACTCGATTAACGTAGGTGGAACCAAGAACACCTATAATGGCTCCCAGCACAGAACCAATAATAGACCAGTTCTTTGTTTTTTCAGCTCTTGTTCGCTCTTTCTCATGACTTTCCCTTACAGCTGCAGAGAAGAGAGAGAATTTTTCTCGCTCAGATTCTTCTGCATTTAAATAGGCAGCTCGGTATCTCTTTTCTTCCTGCAAGAAACACAGTGAGTTGAAGGAGAAGGTGTCATGTGAAGCTATAAATGCTGTATTTAAAAAAGAAACAGTGCAGATGAAAGAGTGGAAGTGAAGCACATTCATTAGTTTTGTTTCAGAAAATTTCCTTTTATTGTGGGATTTTCTTTACTTTACTACTTAAGTCAGTCAGACACTATTTTCAGTCAAAGCTGAGAAATGGAGAAGGTCATCAAGAATTACAGTTGGTGATTCTCTACACAGGAACCTGCCACAGGCTGATGACAGAAAAGTGGTGTGAGTGGACAAGGTCTTTCTCTCTCTCTCTCTCTCTCTGTCCTGATGCTTTCTCTCCCTATAACGTGCACTTTTCTGGCCCTGCTTACTTCTCCAAATACTGCCTTTGTCACACTTCTCCCTTTCAGTTCAGCTCAGTTTCACCTTTGCTCATAATCATGCAGAGCTCTGTTCTTCTTGGACTCTCATCCACCCAATCCATTACCTAGACAGCTACCTTTGGTTCTTTTCTGATGCTCTGCACATTGATCGAGGAGCTCCATTTAGCTCAGGCCCGTGCACCCACTCCTTGCCTGAGCTTTCTCAAAGGTGCATGTGTTTCCAGGCCTGTTCCCTGCTGCTTCCAAAGTCTCCTTTGGATTTCCTGGACTGAGTTTGGCCATGACTCGCTTGCTTTTGTCTGGTGATTGCTGGACTGTCGCTGGAGCCTACTCCTGTTGCCAACCCTGCTCTGCTCACATGGCGCTGGAGCTGTGGGACTGCGCCCTGTCAGTGAGGGCGCTGCCCCTGCCTGCACCATGGTCAACCTCAGCTCCCTGCTTGCCCTCTCTCATGGAGCAGCTGACAAGGGCTTCAGTAAATTGCCTGGGCATTGCAGCCAGAGAGAAGGCAGCTGAGAGAGTTTTTCATGGATTAACAACCAGGAATGAACTTTTCTCATCACCTGGAGGGATAATTCATTGAATCCCAGCTTTTTAATTGACTACTCATGTACCTGTCTCCTCTCAAACAATTAATTTTCTAGGATCACTGTCTTCAGCTTTCCTCTCCAAATTTATTACCATATTTTAACATTAACATATGGTTTGCGTACTAGACTCAATCATCGATAATAATTACATCAATCAAAACAAGATCATTAGAAATTAACTCAGACCACCGTATTTCAAAATTAAATTTCATCTGCAAAAACAGTTACTAGTGAGGAAGCATAACACATGAATTTTCATCATATTTGCCAGTGCTCAAGTACCCACAAATTACCTGCAGCAACCTGTGTTCCAGAGTAGCCAGTTCTAAATACTGGATGTCATCCCGAGAGACCCTGTCTAAGCGGTCCCGAATTTCCTTCAGTTTAATTTGTTGGGCTTCTACATTTTCACGAGCCTCTCGTACTATCCCTCGAGCTACCATAAAGACATTTTCAGCCTGAGAAGAGAGATTATTTATTTTAGAGTCTTATTACCGTACAGATCTAAAACACTGATTATGTGAATTTGGAGAAAAAAAATCCACTACATTAAAATTTAGGGGATAAAATACATTTACTAATGTGCATAGACTGGAACACATTTATGGTGTCTGTACAGCCAGTTAAAGCAGAAAAGATACATTCCTTGGAGCTCTTTCTGCCTCGCAGCCAGCAATTATATTTCACATAGTTTAACTCATCATTTTAAATTTCCAGATTTTCTCTGTATTTACCTGTGTCACTTTTCCCTGAGCCTCTCGAACTTCATTAAGACCAACAAACTCTTCATATCTGTCCCACCAACTCTTGCACGTTGTGGATATTTTTTGAAGGGAGTTTCTTCCCATAACGGTCCCAGCTTCTGTCAGCCGATTAAGAAAACCCATGGCCACTTCTGCTGCAGGCTTGGCTTCGGGCCTCTTAGGTGCTGATGAACAGTAAGTCCGTGCTATGTGCAAATTCATTCCTTGACTCCGCTTTATCAAAGAATGGTGATACTGCAGGCCACTTGACACTGAGGAGACACTTGATTTATATTTCATTGACCCCATGTCTTGAATTTAATTACTAAATAAAAGTGCTACAAGGATGAAGAAGAAAAAGAAAACTTTTAAGTGGTAAATACCACAAAAAACTAAACATGCATGTTAAAATTAAAGCAAAATTCAAGAATGGCTGAATCATCATTAGTTTGACACCATTACTTACCTAGGGAACGTTCCAGGATTTTAACCAAAAGGCAGTTCTGCCACAGATTCCTGCTTTTCTCTCGTTAGTAAGTACTTCCACCATGCCTTTTGATTACTGTTTCACTCCCTGCATCCTGAATAGTGTTCATGTGCAGAACCAGTATCAGCTTCAGAGCAACATAATGCTTAAGCCCAAAAAGTGCTTCCCATAGGAATTTTTGCTATGTGTTTTCATACTTCAGTTTAACAGACAACGCTCCTGATGCTAACAATTCTGAAAAAGAACAGAGAGGCAAAAAGAGACGGAAAAAAAAAAAAGCTTAAGGAGAAAAGAAACAGGGCTTGACCGTTCCCTGTATCTTACACTCAACAGATATTGAAAGTGTTGAAGAACAGAAAGACAAACACAAAAAGGACAGAGTGAAAACACAAAAGTGCTAAACTGAACACAACAGGTTTTCTCATGACTACCTAGAAACCTCAAATATACGGAAGAGCCACAAGATCATTAGAATATCAGGCAGCGAATGCACTCTTAGAGCTGCATTTTAAAATGAGCTTAAGATTCTTGTTTTCCCTGCAAAAAGAGACTTATCACAGTTTAATTTCAGTGTGCATTTGTAAATATGATTTAAGTTTTCCACTTAGTGTGTTCCTCTAAACATTTTAAATGGGAAAGCTTTGAAATAAGGTTTTAGCTGAAGTTTGTGTATGACTGCATTAGGTTTTGACTAATATAAGAACATGAATAACCTGAAAAAGCTTGATACTTGATGCACAGATTTTTTTACCTTAATACAGGTTTCTATGTTAATTTGGACTTCTATGTTAATTTTGACTAATGACACTCAAATATGTGCAAAGACAGGCATCTTGGCTGGAAAGGACTTTCCTGCTGGAGGGCAAGTTTGATCAGCTTTTATCCGGCTACTGATTCTGAAAGCCATAGGGACTTTCCCAGTTATATACTTCAAATAACAGTAACAATGAATAGTAACAATAGCGCTGTGCAAATCTGACCAGTTGTCTCACACTTAACGATACAGTAAATTAAAACCACAACGGCATGGAAATGAAAAACGGTTATGTTTTCTTCCAGCATCGCTCATCCGTCTAACCATTACGACTCCCACAGCCCCTGCCGCAGGCCGCGCACTACCACCCGGCTCCGTTCGCCCCTTGCAGACGCAGAGACTCCCGGTTCCAACCGCGCCGCGGCGCGCGGAGCTGCCCGGCTGCGGCTGCTGAGGCGGGACGGCGGGATCCGAGGCGGGTCTCTGCGCAGCCGGCTGCGGCTGCCTTTTCCCACGGAAAATCCCGCTCCGCGCCAGGGGGGAGGCTGCACCGCCCGCTCCGCTCCGCTCCCCGCCACCGAGGCCGGGCCGGGCCGGGCCGGGCCGGGCCGGGCCGCGCAGCCCCGACGCCCCCCGCCTACCTGCCCGCGCGCCGCCCAGGCCGGAAGCGGCGGCGGAAGCGCTACGGCGGCCGCGCGGCGCCAACCGGAAGCGGCGGGGTGCGCGCGCGCGCTGGGGGCGCCGGCTGCGCGGCGGAGCGGGCGCCATGTCGGGCCGAGAGGGTAAGGGTGGGCCGCGCCGGCGGGGGCCCGGGCGCCGCCGCGGCTCTGCGCTCCCGCGGCTTCACTGTCTCGTCTCTCTTTGCAGGCGGCAAGAAGAAGCCGCTGAAGCAGCCGAAGAAGCAGTCGAAGGACCTGGATGAGGTAGGGCCCCGCCGGGGGGCGGGCCGGGGCCCGCGGCGGCTGCGGCCTCTCTGGGCGGGGGGCGAAGGCGCTTCCTCCCCTGCCTTAACTCTGCCCCGGCAGCGCGGCGGAGCTTTCCGCGGGAACGCCGCTTTATGAAACCCGGGCAGCCTGGCTGTAACGCTCGCGTTCGTAACAGGATGGGCTTAAGCTGGTATTTCTGAGAATCATGAAGGATAGATGAGGCACCAGTGGCTGGAAAAGGACAAATATGATGCCGCTTTGAAAAGGGAAAAGAAACCTATAGGTTTTTAAATGAGTTTACTCTTATTCCTAGAGAAATATTACAGTCAACTGAAGCTGGCTTACAAGCATCCAGGTCGTAATACCATAACGAGGAATAGCCAGTATGGATTTTAGTAAAACTGTGGCAAACCCAAGCAAATTCTTTTTCTATAGCGGGGTAGCACTATGCACATGAGAAGAAAAACAGTAGATGCAAGGTTCTTGATGCTAACCCACCATCAACATTCTCTGAAGCCAGTTAGGAACATGTTCTAGAAAGGCTTAAAATGATGCAAGGTGAGCGTGTGACTGGCTGGAATGTCACACTCTAAAGACAGTAACTAACAATTCTGTGCCTGACTAGGATGTATTGAATAGGGTTTTGCAAGATTTTGGCTTGGATCAGATTCTAGTAATGTTTTAATTACTGATTTGGTTGATTGACTGACTTACTGACCATGCTGCTTATTCTCTTGGTAGACAACAGAAAATTTGGAGGGCCCACAGACCATCAGAGAACAAGATTAGTGTTCAAAATAATCTTAACAAATTGGAGAAAATTTGAAAAAAATCTTGATGTATTTAATCAAGCATATGTGCTAAGTCCCTTTCCTTGGTAAGGATAATCATCTTGTAAAACACAGAGAGAATGACTGGCTAAACTGCAGGTCTGCATGATCTAGATCATATTAGACTTTGAGACTTAGACCATACCTTAGATAGTACTGTTAGAACATGAACCAGCAAAATCAGGTGTTGCAAAAGAAAAAAATCATACAAGATGTCTGAACAAAGCTTCATGTGTCAAACAGAATGTAATCTTTTTTTTTCCTCTCAGTACTGCAAGCACATGTGGGCATCGCAGTGTATGTTTAAAAAAAAACACAAAATGATATGGATGAATGGGAGAGAATGATTTACTAGGAAAGGCATTAGTCTACAGAAGAGAAACCCAAGGGGAAAACCTGCAGAGAGAAGCAGAATATTCTGTTGTGTGTGACATAAGTAGAATAGATAATAGGCTTATACGTAGCAAGGCAAGCTTTAGATTAAAGAAGAGGAAATCTTTCCGATTGTAAAGACATTTGAGCCATGGACTAGGTTAGTGAGAAATCTGTAGAATCTCAGTTGTTTAAGATACTCAGGTTAGTTACCCAAAAATCCTGAGTGCCAAGCAAGACGGCTAGAGTCCCTTTCAGCCTTGTTGTCTATGAAAAATATTCATCTAAAGGATCGAATATGTCTCAGCTCTGCTGAATTCTGGAGGCTGTTCTAGCAGGGATGTTCAACAGTTGACTCGCATGTAGGATTTGTCAGCAGTCACATTACTTTTCTTGGAATTAGTGTGGGATAAATTATACAAATTTATTAAAGAGTCTTTAAAGGAAAACTGCAAAAATATTAACATATTGCAGAAGGATTTTTAAAAATACTTTTAAGGTAAAAATAACCTTTTTAATGCCCTATTTAACCCTAATTTTATTGTTAGACAGTGCTTATGTGCTAGGTTCCTAATATCAGTGGTAGCATATTAATGAATGGTTATAGTGCACATATCTGTCACTCAGAAGGCAGAATAAGACTATGGTGTGGGCAATGATACTACTTTAATTTCAGAAGTATGCACACAGTTAAAGCTCTGTGTTCTGGTACAGCAAAAAACCCTTTTTCACAGTTCTGAAAGGTTTTCCATATTTAATAGTATGCAGCCATCTTGCTTCTGTTTAGTGTGTTAGGTTTTTATTGTTTATTTTCTTGAGAGGAGATGTTAACAAACACTGTTGTTCTTTTCTTTAGGCAGATCTGGCATTTAAACAAAAGCAGAAGGAGGAGCAAAAGAAACTTGAGGAGATGAAAGCAAAAGCTGCTGGAAAAGGGCCCCTCAGTAAGTGAGGTGCCATAATGATAGGAAAAATTGAGGGGCTGGCTGGCTTCAAAAATTTAATTTTTTTCTTGACAAACGCAAAAGTCATGCACCTTTAAGTTATTTAACATACCTCATTAAGTTGATGGCAGCTGCAGATGATAAGTAAAAAATGGTGGCTATTTTATGTATTTATTGTGATTATGTAGTTTCACCCCCAAATCACTGATACAAGCTCTGGTTTAACAGGTACAACAGTATGCCTGGCAAGCTAACTTCTAGGGGGGTGGTGCAGAGGCATTTCCGCCCTTCCTTTAGTACACTCAGTCTTTTCTTTCCAGATATATTAAGAAACATGTAGGCTTTGCCACAGTCCTAAACATTTAACAAATCCAGTCTTTGTTCTCTTAGAGATTAATTTTTTCATGAGCAGAAGATTCCTGGCAGAAGAAAACCTGCGACTTGTAACTTAGTCTGGCTTCAACTGTTTTGCCTAAGTGACTGTAAAATGCACTCTGTCACAGAGTGTATTGCCAAGCTCTGTTTCTGTGCAGCTCGGGCATATAGCTGTACGTCTGCGCTGCATAGCGTTCACGCAGAGAAACTACTTCAGGAGGAGATGTGATGAAGTACACTTGTCCACATCAGTCAGAAGCAAGGCAGAATGTCAGAAATGCTGTAGTGGTTCAGACTGACGGTCCACCTGGCCTAGTCTTTGTCTAGAACAGCAGGAGTAGGAGATGCCGTTAATGAAGAGCACGTGAGTGTGTCTGCTTGCCTTGTACTCCATCATTCGCAGTTATAGCATTAGGAACATTAAAGGGTACATCCCTGCCTATTCATTCTAGGTGTGTTTTGGACCTGTGGTCCATCAATTCAACTAATCCCTTTCTGAACCCAGTGATACATTCTGCTTCCACAGCCTTCCACGCCAACAAGTTACAGAAGTTCATTACCCATCATGTGTTTGGTTTCCTGAAAGTAAATGCTTGTTTTAGTGAGTGACCCTAATTCTACTATTGTAGGATTTTGTGAATCATGGTTCTGTGTTATTCTTCCCTTCTGCCCTTACAATTTTGTAAGCCTTGATCAAATTCCCTCCTAGTCTTCTTGTCTCCATACTGAAGAATTTGAACCTTTTTGGCTTCTGTTTGAAAGCCAGCTGCTGCACCCCCATAGTCATTTTAGCTGCCCTTCCCTGCATCTTTACTAATCATACTACATCCTTCTTGAGATGTGGAGACCAAACTGCACTTAGTACTCAAGATGTGTACACCAAGGTTTTACACAGTGGTGAAATAAAGATCTCAGTATCCTTTCTGATGCCATCCAATTTTTGCTGGCTTTTTTCCTGCTGCACACTGAGATGATTTCACAGCTCTGTAATCAATGAATGACAATTCATTCCTGAGTTGTAACTGCTGCTTCCGAGTTCAGTGTCATGTCAGCATGGTTTAAGCTTTTCTGTGCACTGTGTTTTAAAGTCCTTCTGAAATTCCTTATCATTGGTGAGGCATTTGAGTAGCCACAGGAGCTTAGCATGATCTGCAAAACTGGAGATTCCACTGTCTGCTCTGTTGTCCATGTCACTGACAAAGATGTTCAATAAAACTTATCCCAGCACTGCTTTTTGCAGGACCCAGCTGTTGAATCTTTTCCATTCTATAAAGACCATTAAACATTACCCTTTGCTTCCTATTCTTTAGCAAGCTTTCAATCCCTGAAAAGTCCTAGAAGGGCCTTTCCAGCAATCCCACAGCAACTTAGTTTCCATTGCTATGGAATCTCACCAAATGTTGTTTGAAAATATTATGTCCCCTGGATTTTCTTTATCTACATGGTTAATGATACCCTCATAGAGTTCCAGCAGGTTAGTGAGGAAGGATTTACCATCTACACAAGTCTTGTTAATGTGCAAAAGACTTGTTTATCCCTTTGCTTTATTACAGACCCTTGTATCTTGCTTGAGATGGAAGTTAGACTCACTGGTCTGTAGGTTCCCAGTTCCTTTCTAGTTCCTTTCTGTATCTGGGAGGTACGTGGACAGTCCATGAGTCCTCTGACATGGTGGCTGTGATGATAGTTATAGTATGGACTGTTGCAAAAAAATCATTGAGCCTTCTTTCCTGTGGCCTTACCACCATAAACTTGTTCTCTGTAGGGCATTTCAGCTGTAAGTACTTAAATATTTCTTGATAGTACTTTGCTGCCATTATTACTCTGCCTTTTTCTAGATTGAATTTCAGTCATCTGGTCCTCATCCAATGCTTGCCAAAGCAGATAGCAATTGTTACGTTATTGTGTTGGCTAGACTATTCCCAAGAGGCTGAGCAAGGCCACACTGTTAGAATGACTATACTAGGGCACACAGTCTGCTGTTGCCTGCCAGCCTATCTTGCTGTAGCCTTGATATTCTTGTCTGTTTTCCATTGATCATATACTACATGTGCTCTAAAAAACAGCATTTACAACTACACTGCACTTTTTAGCGTGCTAATACATTGTGTTCTTTCACCTTGCTTTAGTCTCTTCAATGATAGGGACTACACAGAACAGATGCTCTTGTAATTCTAGTATCTGCTTCAGTAGAGCTTTGATCCCAACTGGGGACTTTGACTGCTGTAGGAGTACTGATGCTTTTATTCCCATAGTCATAAATATGATTTGACAAGCAGGGATGATCAGGAAATCACCAAACACTGTTCACTTGATTGCCTCTCTGGCAGGATGGCAGCTATTTAACTCAGACAGAAAAGTACAGAAATAAGGACTGACTTTTAATTACTGTGGCTTGGTCAGCAAATGCCCTTGAGCATGTAACTGTATTGCTTTCTTCCTTATATATGTTGAGTGAGGAGGAAAAAGCCTAAGACTTAACAAGGCATTAACCAAGTTTTCTAACATATATTCTCGTTTCTCTTGCACTTACGGGCTGAAATTTGTCTGTTATTGCTGTGCAGCCCAACTGCATTCAGTAGAACAGAAACAGACAAATATGTATGCTAATTCAAGGGTTTTTTCATTGTGATTATACTGCTGCTAAAGAAGTAACCAATGGAGAGTATCCTCAGAGGCACAAAGGAATTGCTGAAATACTTAGCGCTTTTGTAAATCTAAGAGGTGTATTCGGTTCCATGAGAAAGCTAGTCTCTCATGTAAAGTTATTCAGAGTAAGGCATGTGTGATCACAAACATAACAGTAACATGAGAAAACAATTCACTCAGGTAGTAAGTTGGGAATATAATGCAAACAAACAGCAGTGTTGTTAAAGTTTACCAGTGGGAAAGTGAGTTTTACAGGTAGTCTAGTGGGGAATCGACTCTAAGGCTTGAACTAAATCTGTAGCTAAGGTGTAAAAATTGTCTAAACAGTTGTGTTGTTTCTTTTGGCAGCTAGCGGTGGAATCAAGAAGTCTGGCAAAAAGTAGTTTGATCAAGCTGCTGGAAAAAGTGGTCAAGTTATTCAATGGATCTGCTGGCTTCAGAGAGTCAAGAAAACTCACTGTCATTTGAAAAACCTTGTACATTTTGTTTAGTCAGAATAAATCTTTTTTGTTAAGATGTCATACTTTCTCTAACTGAAGGTTTTGTGCTAAAAATTGCATTACCAGATTATACTGGAATTGAAACTCTTACTGAAGGCCACTTGTGACCTTATGTAGCCTAAATGCAGCTGCTGGTTTGGTAGTAATGTGTGAGAATAAATTGAAACTTCTCTTTTTTGGCAGTGCAAGTCGGGGTCTGAGTGTTAAAACGCTGCGGAGTTTAACCTGGAGGCTCCCAGGCATGGGCTGTGGGGTTTGGTTGCAGCTATTAAGGAGGGGCTCTCTCGGCATGCGCTCTCCTAAGAGCTCCAAGGTCCCTTCGCAGCAAAGCGTTGGGTTACGCTCCCGGCGCCACACAGCGGTTACCGTGGGGTCGACCACAGGCCAAGCTCGTACCTCCTTCTCATAGCTGCCGCCTCGGTGCACCGTAGCGCCGCGTCCTGGAGGCCTCGCGGCCGCTGAGCGGGCGGTGGCGGTGACGGTGGGTGCGGACCGCCGCCTCTGCGGCGAGGGGTCGTTCGCTCCCGTAAGCGCGGCGTTGCGACCCGCGCACGCATGCGCACTGCGGCTGAGAGCGGCCACAAGCGGGGGGCTTGGGGGCACCGCGCATGCGCAACGCGGCTTGCGCACTGCCACCGCCCGCGCCTCGCAACGTCGTACTGCGGGGATGCGACCTCACGCATGCGCACTGTAGCCGCAGCGCGCACGGCCGCCCTCGCTTGCTCATACCTCAGTGCTGCGGCCGGCTGACTCGCGCATGCGCGCTGCCGCTCACCGCGCTTCCTCCTGCTCGACCATGTCTGGGGGATGCGCCCCCTCCCCGGAGTGCCCGAAGGGCCGCGCAGCCCCTCTGCGCTCCGCGCTGCCCGGCGGCGTCACGGGGCCGGGCAGCGCCACCTCGCGGCGCCTCCGCCGCAGCCGCCGCGCTCCTCGCCCCTGCCGTGCGCATGCGCGAGCCGCCCGGCTGGGGGCAGCGGCGTCTGGCGTGGGCTGCGCATGCGCCGCCCGTCGGCGGAGCCGGACTGATTTCCCGCCTCAGGCAGCCGCCGCGCACCTGATTGCGACGAGCTGTTATCGCATAGGGCGACATCTGGCCAGAGGGTGACTCTTACTGCACCTGTGTACGGTGCTGAGGCCTTTTCTTGGTGTTGAGGCGAGCAATAGACTGAAACAGTCAAAACAGCGCTAATAAATAGCTTTGCTTCCCTCTGATACTGCTTCCTTATCTCTGCCAAGCTTCTCTTCAGCTGCTGCTCCTTGTTCACAGTGTCCCTGGGCTTTGAAAACATCGGTAAAGAGCCTGGAGAGAAATGGGACAATTTTTAATTCAGAACAGAAAATGGCTTGTCCCACCTCAGGTTTTGACAGACAGATACCCTAAGTGAGTGGATGAAGCTTCCCCTTTCCCCATGCTCCCTTTCACCCCCTTGTAACGACTCATCATCCTTAGCCCGTGGCAATAAGAGAAACAAATCTTCGGATTGCCACCTTTTTAGCCTTTTCCCCCTTACCGTATGGGAATGTGACATCAAAAATGACTTATATCTTTCACTTTCTAACACTTTCACATACAGGAAACCTATGGCTGGGGTACCTTAAATATCTTGCAACTTTTGAAAATTAAATTATTTTAGTATCCATTTCTGGGGAGTTGGATCTTCCAGAAGAACGCCCAGTGCGATGGCCCCATTTTGGATCGCAGGAGCAGCTCTCTGCTCTAACAGGCAGCCGAGATACTGTTCTTCCCAAACAGCAGCGACTGTTCCATGACGAATCCGGAGAGAACGGCGACAGAAGTGCCCACAGGACATTCACTCCCTCATGAAGTGATCAGGTGGATTAAGAACCAGAGCGATCACCAGGGGGCACATACATCACGGTGAACAACAGGGGAAGGATGGTGCACTGTCAGACACCTTACCTCTTCCATCGAGAGTTTCACTGGCTATAAATATAAACCAGATATATAAATATAGACCATCTGGGAGGGATATGAGTAGGCTCTTGGTATTTTTAAACAAACAGAAGGGAGTAACTAAAGCAGAATTCCCTCAGGCATTCCTATAGACATTTCAACCTCAGGAATCCCAAAGCCTCTTGGAAGCTATTCAGCTTCCACATGAGCGAAGTGCTGCTGCCTGTGCCATGAAATATATTCTGTGCCGTCTTAGGCTGGGAAGCGCGGACGAGCAGCACTGCAGATTCAAAGTGCTGCGGGAAACTGAGCAAGCAAGCAAGAACAAAGTAGACTTACCAAGGATAGGAAAATTGTTCCAAATGTTGTTTGAAGGAGAAAGTTTGCAACCTTCAGGATTTCCTATGACATATGAAAACACATGATTACAAAATCGCCACTGCAGTTGTGAGGAGGTATCGTATATCTACTTGACTCAGTTTATTGGGTTTTAATTTGGACAGCCCCTCAGCTGAAGCAAACAGAAGGTTTTTAAATGTCATAATAACTGTATAGCCTAGCACAGCATGAGAAGAAAATCCAGACTGTATTCAGAGCACACCACATTCAAAGGTTTAAAAGCACATTAGATGCTGCAGTCCATCCCAAGATGAGCACGCTTGTGCAAAGCCCACCCTAATACAACTATCTTAATGATTCTCCCCATTCCCGAGTCCAGGACCTGTCCACATGCTTCTTCTAGCAAATGAAGATTTCCTGGAAGCCCCACATTCACTGTACTGTAACACTGTGCTGTGTGTTAACAAAGACGAAATAGCTTTCCACATGTTGTTTGATTTCTAACCTGACAGCTTTCCCTCTTTATGATGAATAAACCTTTTTATTTTATCTGTATTTAAAAAGTGAAGCACTAAATCCCCAAATGACTGCTGGGACAGTGATGAATTCTACACGTGAAGGCTGGCCCAGTTCACACCATATGGTTAAAATATACGCCAACTAGTCTATGAAGGCAGCCTTTGGAAAACCTGGGAATGAGCTCTTAAAAGACAGGGTTGTCTTAAGGCAGGTTTGAATGTAGTTGCAAGGAGCTATCCTCTAAATGTCAGTGAGCTTTGGGAACCAATTTAAAAAGGACCAGAGGGGCAAGGCCTACTTCAATCAGGTTACATTGTTTATTTACTTTAAAAATTGTTTATATTTTTTGAAAATGTGGATTTCAGTAGTGCACGAGTGTAGTAAGTTTTGCATTTACTCACTGAATGTTGCTCAGCTACTCTTTTCTGCTCCTGATGAAGTGCAGGCAGCTATGGAGATTGACAGAAAATAACTTTTTTAATGAGAATTCTTGGATTTGTGGTATTATGGCTTGGATTAAGCCTTCATAAAAATGGTTGGTGGCTATAGCCAGCTGCTTTTCATTCAGAATAGTTTCTGCAGGCAACTTTTAGAAGAAAGACCAAGTAGAAATTGAATCCCAGTGCCCAAGAGGAAGCACCGATTGGTGAAATCCCTGTTTTGGGTGCAAGTGTTTGAGGGAGAAACAGAGACTAAAGAAACAGCGAAGAATTCAGGAAGGTGTTTACAAGTGAGAATCACAGCTGTCCTGATAGCATAAACCTTGGACACAAGCTAAGTGAGAGCCTTTGGGCTGAGTGCTAGATGAAAAGTAGGCTAAAATTACAAATAAAGGTATTTCCTTGAGAAAAAGGAATGAGCTTGAAGCAATGAAGCTTGTTTCCTCTTTTAGGCAGGGGAGCTGAACTTTGTAGATTAGTAGAAGGCATAAAAGTATCTATTATTAATTTCTTCTCCTCTTAAATTGCAAATGGCTCTGAACTAGACACTACAATGAGGCATTATAGTAGTGCATCAGGCACCATCCACACCAACCCTGCCTGAAATCTCAGCTGCAAAAGTGAACAATATTCCCCCTAAATAGCATGTAGTTTAGAAATACCCTAAAAGTGCACTGCCAGAGCTAAATTTAAATTCATTTATCTCTCCAGGTCCATGCAGTACTTACAAGGAGGGATAATGCACTAATGTGACTCTCTGTCCTGTAGCGAGAAGAGCTTTTGAAAAGCCTCAGAGCACTGAATAAATAAACATTAAATTTTTAAATAAACACCAAGTTTTAAAATTCCCAGTGAACAAACAAGTTTCACATTCAGTTCAGCCTATTTAACTCTCTTCAGTAAATACAGCCCAGCTGGACCAGGCAAAACAGCAATATCCTGAGCGATGGTCCACACCACGTGGCTGGTTAATTGACTGCTGTTTGCATCCTTACCCTTTTGTCAACTTTGGGCAGGTGAGAACATTCAGCTCTTGTAAAAGAGGTTAGTCTGGTTAAGTAGTAAAAGAAAGATTCATGTAGTTTTTTGCCAAATATTTCTAGTTTTAGCTGTTCATTTATCTGAGGAAAGAAACAGGGTTAATTATATCCTTGTTTTCCTATTCTGTTTTCTTGCTATGTGATAGTCAAAGGGATTCGTACCTATTTCTTCATCTGATGGCTAGCAAGGTCTTTGAAATACATCTAACAAATTTTGTTAGAGTTTGAGACTAGCTGGAACAAGAAAGGGTCAAGTTTGTCAAACACCATCAGTTCTTCTATGCCAAAAACATGCAGAAAAATCATATTTTCACCTGGTTTCAATGAAAAAGTATGAATCATGTCACAGAATCACAGAATCACTGAGGTTGGAAGGGACCTCTGGAGATCATCTAGTCCAACCCCCCTGCTCAAGCAGGGTCACCTAGAGCACATTGCACAGGATTGCATCCAGGCGCGTTTTGAATATCTCCAGAGAAGGAGACTCCACCACCTCTCGGGGCAAAATTCACAATTTTGCCTAAGGAGATGAAGTGAGTGGGGAACCTCTGCAGGAGAAGGCATTAAGAACTGTCCACAGCTCCACAGACCTGTGATTTCTCTCACAAGTGGACACTTCGTTTAGTCCTGCTCCTGTTGAGATTCCAGGTGGTCACACAATGTGTGTGAATGGAATGAAATGGACTGAATGGAAGGAAATTAAAGGCTCAGGGCAATTCACCGCTGAGAGAAAGCTTGGTGTCACCTGTATAGTCATCAGAGAGTGAAAGCCAAAAGCCAATGAAGCTTTTGGGTTGTGAGAATTTTGGATGGTTTAATCTAGTCAGGCAGCACAAGTTTATTAAGTCAAAACTTGATTTGGATGGAGGCTTTAGAAACAGGTCTGAGATTCAAATGATAAATTTCTTTAGAAAGTGTTTAGAAGTAATCACACCTTGTCTCATAGGATCCTTTGAAAATCTCAGCTCTTTGGAAGTAAAAAGGTCTTCCCATCTGCTTTTCTGACTATTAAAGCCACAGTCCCAGCTTTAGCAATAAAGCATAGCTGGAAAACTATTTCACAAGTTTTGTCTTTTGAATGTTTTACTACTACAGCCTTCATAGTCTGTAAATTATTTCCCTAACTGGAGCAAAAGTAGAAGAAAGGGAATAAAAATAATCAAATCACAACTGAGCTGCCACCACTGGATTGAACAGATGAACTTAAAACTGGGTCAATGACTTAAACAGTGCAGCACAGTGCTGTGCAAACCACTGTGCATCTCGTGAGGATGTTCTACGCTCCAGCTCTCCTACCCTTAGGAATATCAAGTACCTGAAATTTTAAAGAATGAGAAGTGTGCTTTGTTGAAGACCATTTCCATTTGTGAGTCAAATATCCTTTTTTGTCTGTGACAACTCTTTGAGGATCCGTTAGCAATGCAACTGGACAGCTGGGCACAGAGGGGTGAGCAAAAGGACAGGCTTTAGGAGGCAATGTTCACGAGAGCGAGCAATAACAAAGAACTTTGCCAAGCGCTCAGGCACAGCAACGGCGCGTTCACCACCCAGCAGCCCAGTTCTGTTCTGCCTGCTCCTGCCACCTTCCCGCTCAGCTCACTGACGGTGTTTTGTGTCTCGGTTATGGCCCATGTTGTACCCACCCATGTTGTGCCCCTCCCTCCCCCTCCTGCCCGCTCCCCAGGCTTGGTCCCTTGCCCATGCCATCCATATCTAGCTCTTCTCTTCTGTACGGCACACAGCATCCAGACCATTTGTTATTCTAACAGAGTGCACAACAGGAGACTACTAAAATCACTAAGTAATAAGTTTGCAGTGTTTCTCTGCTCTGGGCTCAGACAAGGTGCTTCAGCAAAAGGAATCGCCATCAGCTGCAATACACCCTGATGCCCTTTTCTCCTTGTATTAATATATGGCAGACACTACAGTCCTGTTTGCAAATATTTTTAGTTTTTTTTATTAAAAAATTGTTTAGTTTTTCCATAAAAAGTCCTCTTCTGTTTTGTAACTTCTTTTAACTTCTCTGGCTCTATGAATATTCAGTATCACAGTAAATGCACCCTATGGTGTCATTTACAGTGCTGTGCTCCACTTACACCGCTGCCTCTGAGGTACCTTGCTTGTTACGACCCAAAATTCAGTATCAAGTTATGTCCCCAGAGCCTGCTTTGCTGAGACAGATCTCCCAGATTTCTGTCCAGATCTCCCAGAGGACAAGAGGAGCCATTAGTACCTAATAGCTCTTGAAAAGAGACTCCTGGGCCTCCCTGCTGCGGTCCCACTGCACAACAGGAGGAAGTTAAAAATCCCCTCACCAGGCGCTGCAGGAGTAATATACACACGCCTGGCTTCCACCTGTAAGGAACCTAGAAGAGGTGGCTCTGGAGCACCATTAAAGAGAAGGGTGATGCATTTTTCCATGCGACACAAAGGGAACTGGCAAACAGCAATCTTTCCTGCCAGGTAACTTGCACGCACTGCCACGCGCGACCAGTGCTCACGTACAAAGGCTTTCTGAGATGCTCTATCATGGTGTTGCCACGTTTTATAATTGTAGTCAAAGGTCTGTTACAGGCACCTTTCACTTTGGTCCCTTACAGCAGCAGCCACATGCATTTCCCCCTGCCTCCCCCCCACGTCCGTTACCTTGGGATCACTGTCCTTAAGGAGGTGGATGAATTCCTTGGAATAGCACCTGCCTTATCACAGGACCCAGACCCACTCAGTGACCTGTTTGCCAGAAGGAGACTTCAGTAAAGTTCAGGGCATGGTGGAAGGTCCACTATTTTAGCTATGCTTCTGATCAGCTTTTAGTAATATTGCCAAATGGGGAAGTTTTCTTAATAAGCAGGGAATTTTGTTGAAATTTCCCTCACAATTAACACCTACATTAATGAATGATGCAAAAATACTATGGAAACGTGGTAACATGGTACCCACATCTATAAAGCCTTTGTGCTCCAGGGACTTTGTAAAGATACTGTGTCCAGAGACACCATCTACTTTGTTATCAAACCTATAGCAGACTTTCTTCAACTTTAAGGATTCCTTTAACACTTTTAAATAGAAAACATACAGACGCTTTTCTTTCAAAAATATGAAATTTTCCTCTGAAGAAAACAGCAATAACAAAACATCTTTGAAGATTTTCAGCCAAAATATGAAAGCTCTTTTTCCAACAAAAATTGCACATTTCCTCTAAGCATTTTTTCCCTTTAATCAAAACTTCACAGAGAAAGAGCAATCATTTTACAACAAAGTCTGCTTCCTGCTGTCTCAAAAAAAAAGATATACAAACACTTTAATTTTGCAGGGCAACATTGTTTTTCTCCTTTCTCCATCTTATTCTAAGGCTAGAATACTTAATTCAGTCTGAAAGTAATTGGGTAATTCATTTTGTGCAGAAAAAAATCAATTCTCTTCATCTAGCATTAACAATCATATGCAGTATTCCTGCTCGACTCTCAGGCATTGCTATTATAGAGGAGTTTTGCAAAGCAGCAAATGCCAGATCACAGCTGTAAGTACTTCCAAAGCCTTCTCAGACCTCTGTAATGAGATGGGGAGCTTACAAAATTACTACCAAAGCGGCTATGTTAAAGAGAATTGAACAAAAACTCCGAGCACCAGCTCTGTCTCTCCCTGGGGAAGCCTGTGCTAGAAGAGTGTAATTCACTGACATCTTCATACCTAACCCTGCAGCAACTGCTTCCATTAACCAAGTGAAGAGCAAGAAGCAGAATAAAAAAGGGAATGAAAAGGTCTCCAAATGAGCCATTTGTATTTAATATTCTGTATTAAAAAGCTTCAGACTGGATAAAGGGTGATGAATGGCTCCTTTAAACTAGAAAAATAATATGAAATCTTGAAGTGGGAGATTTAAATTCTTAATACCCAGTTCAGTCAAAAGGTCAAACTGAATACAAGCTCTTGCGAAGCAAATACAGATTGACCTGCGGCCAAGATGCTTTTAAGAAAGGTATTGGAAAGGAATTCCCTGCAAGAGAGCAGAGGATTCAGCAGCAACTCTGGCAAGGCTGTCAAGTCCCTTAGCACCTCAGCTGCTCAGCAGGCTGTGAACTCCCTGAAGGACAGGGAAGGAAAGTTTAATTATGAAAATTTAATTATTCCAGGAAGGAATTAGCTCATTTTCACTTGGTTTTGCAAATGGTTTTCACATTTGGGGAGATGAAGGGTAGAAGAGGAGTGGGGGATTGTAAGAACGGAAATTTAACAGAATAGAAAATAATGGAGCGTGGGGGCCTGGAGTGCAGAGAGCAGGGGAAAAGAGAGAGAAAAGGTCTCTTATCAGCTTCAGAGGGAGTTGGATGAAGCCTAATTGGGATCCTGTTGGATCAGTGACAGAGTGCAGGTGCAGTGAGGATCGTATTCCCTGCATGGAGAACATTTACTGCATGTGCACAGTATATTTGATTCCTAACTATGCAAGCTTGCTGGAAAGCTCAAAAGCAGTAGGTCTGATACCTCTTGGCAGTGCTGAGGAGGAACATATCACACAGCATGCATGCACAGTTCCGTTAAGGAAATGCTGGGGAGAAAGAAAAGAATTTTCTGTGTTGTCGCTATGGTCAGACATGGTTTGTGAGCAAGTCTCCTGCTGAGCCAGTCAAACAGCTGACTTCCACTGGAAGATGGGATCACCAGCAACGTTTGGTGGGATGTTGGTCTTTACAGCAAGCATAAACATTCAAAGTGCGTATTTCCTGGAAATGTTAACCAGGCAGGAAGAAACCATAAATCAGCTAAAAATAATTAGATCTTATTGTTTTGGAAAAAAAGAAAGAGAGGGAGATCTCTCTTCCCCAGTAGGTAATGTGCTGCAGATGATTCTGATGAGCATCTTGCAGCAGGAAATAAATCTAAAGAATAGAAGTAAATCGATTAATTAGACATATCGAGATGTACAAGGGGGTCTAGCCCTCATATATAGCGTAAACCAACTACTAAATCAGAAACTGCTTATGTGAAAGTTGTGTGCCCACCATTGTGGGGTTTCCTTCCATTAAAAACTCTGATTCTAGCCAACGATGAAGGCATGAGATGCAAAGGCAAGAAGATAATGGAGGAAAAAAATTACTTGCATTGCTCTGACCTGCACCCGTTGGCCACTGAGGATGGTAGTGTACGTCGGCGCATCGCTCTGCTTGTCCTTTGGGCAGGGATCATTCTGGTATTTATGATGGACAGATCCAATTTCTGGGGAACCTACAAGGTAGATATTTTATACTATAAAAGCTGCTCAAATATCACTTCTCTGCCCTTGTCCTCGGAACAGGGTGACATGGGAGCTGAAGTTTATTTGTTTTGTACTGTAAACAGGTTGTACCTGTCACAAAGCAACATCAATTTTACTCAAAAGGTGAAAAAGCAAACTGGTTTCTGAGTCACTTCTGCTCTATTGAACCTCTCAGCTACTAGAATTACAGCCTGTCAAATGGGAACATTTCTCGTAGAAAACCAGAACCATTTTATTCCTTTACAGAAAAAAATAAAGCATTTTTAACTAGCTTTAATTTTAATAGAATAGGAGACAATACATGCACATGGGGGACACAAGTTTGGAAGGGGAAATGACAAGAGGAAAAAGGAAGATTACCAATAAGAAGACTGCTGTGATTTCATTGCTAGTTGCAAAGGCAATAAGACGGTCCTATGAACCCTCCACATCTGATTCTCTGCCTCCTGTTTGGCCTGGGGCAAGTCGCTCTTCCTTGCCCTTCTCCCGTGCCCCACTTCAAACCGAGGCAGCAGCACGTGCCAGAACTGTACTCACCCAGCAGCCCTAGCACTCCGTTTTCTCCTGAGGACAGTGAGAAACTGAAGCACGCTGCAGAGACCAGGGGAAACTGTGGAGCGTTGGCCGGGGGCTACTCATGCTGGCAGCCTGCGGTACTGGGGAAAGCCTTAAAAAATGGAGAGGGAAGGCAGGGGTGAGCGAGGGAAAATGATTAACTTTCAAATAAAAAGAAGCATCCACCAAGAAAAGAAAATTAAAAGTAGATACCTCAGCTCTTCAGTTACATTGGCACACCCAGGCAGGCAAGAAAGACGGGTGCTGAGGGCCTGGTCTGGGGATCCGGAGACGTGAGGCTGCCCAGCAGGCTCGGTACGCCAGTCACCCAGGTTACCTGCCCAGAAAGCTTCGCGACTCCCTTTTGTCCTGAATGCTGGTGAACCTTTGTGGGGAAAAGGGGCAAGATATGAGGCACAGTGTCCTCTTCACTCTTGGTCTGACATGGCATCTGGACATGGCCAGGCATGTACTGGGACCTGAGAGTGAACAAAGTGCAGCTGGTCCCACAGTTTGGATCTAGTTTTATTCCCTCTTTGCCTCACACTAGATCCATAAGGTGGAAATAATGATGTTTCCTTTTCCCACCTTTTGCCCTTTCTTTAGGCCTCTCAGGATGGGGTGGGTGATCTCTTTTTGCTACAGAACAGAGCTATGGGAAGGTAAAGGCTGAAAGAAAACTCCCAGTGAATAAATTGCAAAATAAAGCGCCTTCCCTGGGACTCTCCTCACAGGTTCAAACCTGCAGAGACCTTCCAACATAAGTCACAATTTATTTCACTGACTCTTCGAGTTCTTTCCCTGTGTGTGTGTCTGTGCCGACCTTCCCAAACAGCTCCACTGAGAGAGGAAACAGGCAGCAACTGCTGGCTTTAACACCCAGATGACTCCGAGGGTTTAAACAAACGTCTCAAGGGCACCGGTCTGTCTGTAGCATGGGGCAGGCTGAAAAATCTCTCATTATTAATTTTCTGCGGTGCTGAGAGGTTAGCATGAAAAGACAGGGTTCAAAGATGAGAGAAAGACTTCTCAATTCTTTTCTTAGCCCAGATGGGAACCTGTTCTGTTGCTCACATTGTGCCTGTACGTGTGTGTGTGTGTTTGCTGGGGCTGGGGGGCTATGCTGGGGTGAAAAGCCATAGCCCTGTTCCTGAACCCTGACACCACACGTTGCTGTGCTTCAGTGCAACAGCTTCTCCTGTAAAACAGATACTTCAATGGGCTGTTGTAAGGGTGAATTAGTATTTGGAAAAGCCCCTTTGAGATGCTTCGGAAAAAGGTGTGACACAGCAACAAAACATTAGTCTTACTGATTTTAGACCCCTTTTCCTCCATCACGCCACAAAAGAGTGCAGTTTTAACCCTGTGTTCAAACAGTTGGCCACAGTTTTCCTTCTCCACCCTTTTTTCTGTTTTATGGTATTAATTCAGCCACCTCTTGCTTTTGGTAGGGGAAAAGAGGGATCCCATTTCCAAAGCCTTCCTGGCAGTCTCTTCAGAACTGTAACCTAAGAAATAAATATAAGAATGAGAAAAATGATAAAATGTACTTCCTGTTTAATATGTCATCGCCTACAGAAAATGCGAGATTTTTCTCAAAGGGCAGGATAACAGTGGAGCAGGCTGGCTATACAACAGATAATCATGATTTAAATAGTTTGACTAAACTAGCATGATTTCACTCCTATATAGAAAGGGAAACGTACTGCTGCCCAAAGGTAGTGCAGACATATGGGTATGTGTCCTCGCCTGGGTGGGTGAATGGGGTCTCCTCTGTGCTGGGATCATGACTAGACTTACCATAAACATAGTGCACCCCACTTAGCAACAGGAAGGTTTAAGGTTCCAGCACGGTTTCCCCAACGAGAGGTGACTCCCGTTGCTGCAGTTGTGAAAGAAAAGGAACATAATGAAATAACCCTTACTAGCTGCTGAGCTTCTTCGGTCTTCAGGTTGATGATTTAATTCAGCAAATGGGCAAATCTAAGCTGGAATGTGAGGAGCATTTCCTGACATTTAGCTGAGGGAGACAGATGTGCCATCTGTGTAATCACTGCCTCAGAGGCAGCTTTCTCTGCCTTGCAGGGCTCTAGGGAAGACCTGGAGGATATATGAATAGGACAAAACCCAGTAGCACTGTTTCCCTCGGCAGGGTGACAGTTAGCTCATCCAAGGTGAATTCAGAAATAACCCTGACCCTTCATGGCACATGGATGCCCTTCTTACGACAACGTGCAAGCAAATGAATAATTTGGGCCAGCATTTCTGGAGCTTTTGCTTTTAATTCTTCATATAACAAGACAGCTTTCCGTCTGCTGCTCAACTTGACAGGGGTCATTTCACTTGTGGGCAATGCAGTAGATATGATCTGGAGGGGGGAAGATACAGAAAAGTCTTTTTTACTGTCATAGGCCTACACTGCTGACCAGATGCCCAGAAAGAATATGTTCCAGTGAAGCGTTTCACAGTAATGATTCATTCTGAAGCAATAACAACAATTTGAACTGCATAATAGATCACCTTTTACACTGGCAGATGTCAAAACATCTCGTAAACTAATCACATGAAACAAAATGAGGGAGAGATTGTTAGGATCAAGATGAAACAGTTTAATTGTTACATACTTCTCTTATTCTGCAGTCTTAAAAAATGAATTAAAATATATAGTAGGCTGGCTCCTCACTGTCTTTGATGAAACTACTATGGTTTATTTACCTTAGTGCTTACTCTCAGTGCTCTCATTTACCTTAGTGAGATATCTCACAACCTGTACAAGACCTGGATGAATAAACTTAGGCTGATTTACATTGGCCCAAGTGAAAATAGCCCCGAGTAATACAGGATAACCACGGAATGGTGTTACCACCTGTGGATAAAGGCCAGAGGCCTCTTGGGATCATACAAGCGGAGGGTCATTCTCTGCATTCTGGTCACAGCTGCAATACGAGCTGGAAAGCTGGGCATCTGCAGTATTTGTCATAGTCATATAACACTCCTATCAGCAAAAGCCGATGTTACCACAAATATATATAATGTTTCAGTCACTTTGCACTTAAAGGTCAAAGCACTTTAATCATTGAGTCTGGTGGTGGCTGACCGTGATCAGGCACCTCTGTGTATCAAATTAAGTCATGACATGAGTTAGTGGCTGGGCTGGCAGCAAAACACCAAAACAACATCCCGTATTTCCTCTGGATCTCTTTCTTTAAATGAGGCTAAACTCACTTCAAGCTTTCCAGAAAAATTATAGGAGTTATTTTTCTTTCTTAGATGCTTACTAAATATTGTTTTACTTCTCTGTGGAAAAAAATATATATTTAGATTAGCAAAAGCAAGCACAGCTCTTTCTTAGTTACAAAGTAAACGTCCAGCTAGATCTGCTAAACCTCAATTGAATTTTTATGAAAGTTTGAGCTTCTGTGGTCCACTCGAGGCCATATCTTTGACAGGCTAATTAATCCAATCATCTATATGCTAACCAGCTCCTGGTACATTTTTACATTTGTTTTGCTTCTGTTTAACCTCTTTAACAACTTTAAGATGCAAAATCCATACCTTGGGTCTTTTGGGACGAGGTAGGATATAACTTTTAGACAAAATTTCAGCAGACCAAGAAAGGGATTCTGAGGAAGGTCTTGTTCCAGTTCTATTAAAAGACAGGAGAGACATTATGGCCTAGCAGCACTAGAGCTCCTGGGTCTAGCCGAGCCTTGACTAGTGATCCCTGTGTGACCTTTAGCAGCTCAATCTCCATCTTAGTTTCCCTTTTCTCCAAACTGAAATGATAACAGTTGGGTCCCCATCTCCCAAGGGCAGTATAGTCATTTCTAAGTTACGACCTTTCAAAGATACAAAACAATATCCAAATGTCAGAAGAGACAAAAAGATTTTTAAAAAGTTTTTTTTTTTCTTCCAATTTCTTTCAAACAGCAGAAACACTCATTCACTCTGATCTTATTTATTTGTAGAAGCCAAGAAGCTACAGTAATAAATTCTTTCTTGCTATGAAATTTAAGTACAGGTTAGTTAAGCATCTCTGATCAAAACAGATTATTTTTTCAATAGATTTCAGAAAATACTACTAAACAGCATTACCTGCTTTAAAAAAAGCCTATCAACAGTGTTTTTAATCTGGAAACCAATTCTCCCCTGCTTCACACATTGGAACTGCTTGTTACAAGTGAAATCTTGGATGTTTATTCGAGGATGTTTGTTCCAACATAGAGCAAAGCTGTTTGTAATGAGTCCAAACTTACCATTCACTCCCAGGCACAAGAGGTGCATCATTGGATCACAGCTTTCCCAGACTCACGGTGGGAATCTGAATTAGGTCCTTTATTTCCTGGGCTAGTGCGTTAACGAGCAGGCTGCCCTAATTAAATAGTTCAAAAAGGACAGTCACCGTGAAGTCACTTCTGTCGGCATGTTGGACATGTTCCAGCCGTACCCAACTGATCACCCTTCTCGGAGAGCTCAAGCGAGAGAACATCTGTCTACTGAACCTTTTACAGTCTTGGCCATCAGGTGGGAAGGCCACGCAGAGCAACAGAATTTGGTAGTGGGCTGCTTGATAACTTACTCAAAGTACTTTGGTACCCTAAGGAAGTTGCAGGGTCTTTGCAAATAACTTAAATTTAGCACCTAGGTTTTGCTTGCTTGCTCTGAGGGCAGCCAAGCACTTCTTATTTACGTGGTGACGTTTAACCTCAGCTTCTACCTACAAGTTGAACAACTGGGGGCAGTGCAGGAAAACTGTTTTGTTTCTAGCTACTCAATTTTGAAACTGTATTCTGACCACCTCTTACCTTTCCGGAATGAAGCCGCTGTAGCAAAACAACAATTTTAAACTCTAAATTAAACGTGGAATGACACAGCATTTGAAAAATTCCTCCTTGGACCAGACTCGGAGACTACTTCAGTGTTACTGTGAAGTAAATAGTAGTAAATAGGTATCTACCAGCAGAATTTCTTCTAGCAAATTCATGAGATTAGACTGCCCCCTCATGGATATTGACTAATCTGAGATTGTACCTGTTCAATGAAAAAAAAAAAATTTATGCATTGATGTTGTTGCATTTGGTAGAAACAGATGGATTTGTAACATCGTCCTCTTCCTTTTAGTCATTAGCATACAACAGTTACTTATTTTCAAGCTGTTTATCCACACTGAAGATATTCAATGAAGGGAAGAAATATAAACCCTGACTCCGTGTTCAACGGCTGAGTTCAGGTCAGTGCCAGCAGCAGTAAAACCAACGCTCTGTTGCTAAACTTTCTGTGCACTTCAGATGGACGTAGCCTTGAACTGCGCCATACTGTCCTCAAGTTCCAGGTGACTAGAGGCATATAAACGCAAAGTTATCATAGAGCTCCCATCTCTTAGCAATTTGGTATATGATCAAGATTGAAGGGAGTATGTTGTTTTTTAAAAGGGTATCACTGGTGTTCTTGTGGAGTGTAATTCCTGCCCTACAAATTCCTGTGCAAAAGCCAGCAAGGTAGGAATGAGGAAAGAGAGAAGTGTATTTACTAGCCAAGGTTAACACAGAGTCTGGGGATAGTGAATGTGTTCTGCATGCTGCTAAGTTTGTTCAGTGACCTTGAACGGGTCAGTTTAGCCGAATGTGGTTTCCCTGTGGTAGAGGCACTGCTATACACCAGGCTTTGCAAAGCAGCCCGAGATCCCACTGAAGCACACAGAAGTAGCACGTTGTCTGTCACATTGGCCAATTCACTATCTGGTTCAAATGTTCACTACTTTGACAGTATCATCGTCGTTTAACCTTACACATAATTATGAAATTGTCCATTCCAGCCCACTTTTCTAGCATTTATCTTTTTTATGAGCTTTTAAAATACAAATGGGTTATCTAAATTGCCTTCAGAAATCGGAACCTTCGTCTCCTAAATGGTAAATACATACTCCTACCATTTAACTGATTTAAGATATTGAAATAGAAGCTTGTTTGGTAAATGTCAGCCTACTTTATACATATAATCATTGCAACATCACAGTTTTTGGAAAAAAGAATTCAATAAGGCCAAAAATATAACAGAGCGATACAACAAAAATGCACTTTGAGAATTATGAGAGCATTTTCTAAACCAGTAAGATGGTAATTTCAGTTGTCAAGGCGTCTGCTTTAGTGAAGTGTTTATGCTTGGTCTAACAATCATTATTTATTGATTTCTGCGGTGCCTCTCCAACTCTGAACTGCTTCACAGAATTAAGTCATATACAGGTCTCAGGAATGCAGAAGGCACTGCGACCATATGAACTACATGCCACAGCTGTTCACTAGATGATGTTCTGCATTTCCTGTCCATAAAGTCAGTAGATTAAGCATGTAATAAATTTCCTAAAACCTCTTTGTATTTAGCAGCAGAAGGCCTGACATTTCAATACTGCTTCTACAGATACCACTGAACTTGCAGTGCCTCCAAACCAGCAGCTAGCTGGGGCTAGCTAATGGGGGAAAGCTGGGGGGAAGAGTGACAAAGTAAAATAAGAGTTCATATTTTTGAGAGAAAGCTACTAATAAACCCCAAAGTTCAGGCATAAATGACAAAGAATAAAAACGAAACGTGTGCTAAATTAAATACGTGCTGACACAAAACCATAAAAATTCAGTAAAGAGGAAAGACTGAGGGGGCAAATGTATAGCTGTGATGTAAAATAGCTTAGGTCTGCAGAAGATTTATTTCAGATCTACTTACAGAAACTTATTTTTCCCAGATGTGGGAAAATAAAAGCCGTGCTTAGAACATAATTCTATTTCAGTCCTTTAAATTATGATTCTTGCTTGTTCTTTTGCTCAGTTCAAGTCACTTGTCTGTAATACGACAGCATATCATCTAAACTTTGGTAAAGTGGCTCCTGATTTTGAGGGCCACTGCTGTAGGCCTGCGCTGAAGGCGGTACATCTTGAGCGTCGCAGCTGCACGCCTGCATGGGGGGCAGCACATCCTGAGGGCCGTAGCCGTAAGCCTGCATTGGCGGCAGCATGCCCTGAGCGCCATAGCAGTAGGCGTGCATTGGCGGCAGCATGTCTTGAGCGCCGTAGCCGTAGGCCTGCATCGGCACCTCCTGAGCGCCGTAGCCATAAGCCTGCATTGACGGCAGCACCTCTGGAGCGCCATAGCCGTAAGCCTGCATTGACAGCGGCACGTCCTGAGCGCCGCAGCTGCAAGCCTGCGCTGACAGCAGCGCATCTTGAGCATCGCAGCCATCATCCTCTACTGACGGTGGCACATCTTGAGCGTCACTGCCACAGGTCTCTACTGATGTGGACACGTCTTGAGCATCATTGCTGTAAGCCTGCGCTGATACTGGCACATTTGCAGTGCTGCTGTCACTGGCCTGCTGTGATGGCAACTGTTGGTTTTGTGCTGTCTCCTGTTCCAGTTTTTCAGGGGAGGCTTCAGGACTGTTCAAATTCTGGCTGTAATTATCAGCTTTCTTTTGTCCCAAAAAGTAATCAGAAGGTGGTGCAAATTCTGGATCTCGCTCGTCTCTGAGTTCTTCTTGTTTCTTTGACCATTGTCCAAAAATCAGTTCTGTTAGAAACAAGGAAACAGTAGTTTGAACATAGACTTCAGCATCTGAAGATCAGTCAGAAAGGAGGTCACAGGCATTAGCAAGCAAGGAAGATGCAGCTGCTTAAAGCCATTTGAAGTTACTTTCCCATCTGGTACTATAATTGTTAGCTAAGCCGATAGTCCATTTTTTCTATACAGCAGAAACTAAACCATTGAGCATTAAAGATAACCATCATCCTCTACATAACCCACCTTAGTCACTTTAAGATCTTTTAACAACCTGGTCACTTGTTATGACAAACTGCTAATTAGTTAGGGGTGAATCAAAGTACACACTGATCAAAGCACTAAGAGCTTAGTTATTAGAAGATGGAGATTATGAGATTGTCTCAGTATCATAATGGGTTGTGCTTTTAGTGGGCATAGGGAAAAAACAATAACTTCTTTATTTCTGCAGAAGTGGTAGATTCTAGTTACTATGGCACGATAAATATTGTTCTGAAGTACTGCAATGGGATGACAACTCAGAATCACCATACTTTCAAAGATGTCCCCAAAACCTACTTTCTAAAAGGAGCAAAAATGTTTTCACTATTCAATTCTTCCAAGATTTCTATAAGAACTAAAGTACAAACTTTTGATACAGAAGGGCTACACATTCGTCTGATGGAGCAAAAGAGAACCCCAACCAGAGAAGGGACTTCTTCCATTGCTCTGGTAAAAGTATTAAATAAAAGGAGGAAGTCATCTAAGGGATTCTGGAGTTCTGTTTATCCCTTCTCATAATAATTTAGATGCTTACGTTAAATTTAAGTAACTTGAACTATAGTTATTTTACTTCACATTTTAGAGTGAGTTACCCTCTGTTTTCAGATGATGATTTTTGTTGTGTACTACAGTGCTGCCTGTGTGTCCCAGTCAGACACTAGGATTCCACAGGGGTAGGAAAAAGGGTCAGGCAGGATAAAGGCTTAACAGATACAAACTTGAAGTTTTGTTTTTTAATGGAACCACCTCCTCCCTCCCACTCAAACAATATTCATTAACTGAACACAAAGACAAGGCTGTGAAAAGTAAAAAGCATTGAAAATATATCAGTATTCTATAGAAGAGGAATGCTGCTTTTATAGGAATCCACAGAAGGTGGACAAGGCAAGTGCAGGGTCCTGCACCTGGGGAGGAATAACCCCATGCACCAGGACAGGTTGGGGGTTGACCTGCTGGAAAGCAGCTCTGCCGAGAAGGACCTGGGAGTGCTGGTGGACACCAAGTTAAGCATGAGGCAGCAGTGTGCCCTTGTGGCCAAGAAGGCCAATGGTATCCTGGGCTGCATCAGGAAGAGTGTTGCCAGCAGGTCGAGGGAGGTGATTCTCCCCCTCTACTCAGCCCTGGTGAGGCCACATCTAGAGTACTGCGTCCAGTTCTGGGCTCCCCAGTACAAGAGGGATGTGGCACTACTGGAGCGAGTCCAGCGAAGGGCTACAAAGATGATTAGGGGACTGGAGCATCTCTCTTATGAGGAAAGGCTGAGAGAGCTGGGCCTGTTTAGCCTGGAGAAGAGAAGGCTGAGAGGGGATCTTATCAACGTGTACAAGTATCTGAAGGGAGGGTGTCGAGAGGATGGGACCAGACTCTTTTCAGTGGTGCCCAGCGACAGGACGCGAGGCAACGGGCACAAACTGAAACACAGACGCTTCCATCTGAACATGAGGAAAAACTTTTTCACTGTGAGGGTGACAGAGCACTGGAACAGGTTGCCCAGAGAGGTTGTGGAGTCTCCTTCTCTGGAGATATTCAAAACGCGCCTGGATGCAATCCTGTGCAATGTGCTCTAGGTGACCCTGCTTGAGCAGGGGGGTTGGACTAGATGATCTCCAGAGGTCCCTTCCAACCTCAGCGATTCTGTGATTTATGTGCTTTGCCTCATTCTTGCTTGCTTTTACCTAGAAATCAGGCATCAGACTACAGGAGGAATGTGTATGAGCTTAGATTAATGGTGAAAGTGAGTTAATGAGTTTGGAAAGGATCTGGAAGAGACCAATCACTTGATGCTGTGACAAGGAAGATGCTTCCAAATGGGAAAGCAACATGGATACTTGTGCAAGCAGGTAAGAAATGGAGCCTGAAAAAACTGGAGGCTCAACTCCACTAATGACCAAAAAACATTTTCTTTGAAGAGCATTTCTGGACAAACACTTTCTTCAAATGAACAGTCAAATTATGTAACTCTTATTCACTGTATTAGTGCTTAGTCAAAGTAATACTAAACCTTCTGATTTAAAGAGTGATTTTCTTTGATATAAAAGAAAATAATTCCACTATCAACTTTCCCATGTATCTGGTAATTTGGTAAAAATGGGTGTAACCATGTATTTCACTGCTAGCCCATTTAGATATACTACATTTCAGCTGTGAGGTAAACACAACAATAATATGGCTCCTCACCTTACTGAGTTTTTCAATTTAAAAAATATCTGCAACAAGTCCCAGCAATACTTTCTCTTCTTCTGTTCTCTTGCATACATCTAACTTCATGATACGTGTAACCCTTCTGATAATCATGCAACAGTCTCCCTTCTCTATATACCAACTATCTCTTTGCTTCTCCTCCAAGTTCTTCCCTGTAATTCATTTATTCCATGCTGTAATTCATTTATTCCATGAAACCTCCTAGATACAGCGACCATACATTGCATCGGCACTGAAGTGGTTGCTGCTTGCATCACTTTTTATTATCATCCTGTACCTGTTTCATTGTGCTTCGTTCTGCCATCAAGTAGCACAAACTACAGTAATATATCAAGACCAGATCAGACTGAAAGATAGTAAATTCCATGAACTATGAAATTTGTCATTCTGTCAAGCTCCCTTGATCATCCAGAAATGTAATAACTCATAGAAGATAAAATTAGGGGACATTATGGCAGCAGCTACAGGCACTATGGCCTGCATTGTCAATCACTGCACTTGGCACTAGATAGTCATCAATTTAAAAGGAGAAAGTGTTTCATTACTTTTCAGTCTTATCATACTTTGTCAAAGAGGGATGAAGACAGCTCTGTACACACGACTTCCAAGCAATGTTGCTGAATCTACATTTCCTTACCTTTGCCTTTATCCCACTCTCGGACATAAGGCACGCCGGGCTTTGTATCTCTTCTCTCCTGGATGATGACCTCTACCTTCCTACTTGCTGCAGTAACTCTTGGAGCTTCCGGTTCGGCTCGTACTGGGCCAGTAACATCTTTAACCTCTACTTTAAAGAATGAGAGAATAGTTTTTGTTACTAACACAAAATCTCCTATTTGAACTTCAAAGGAGGGATATGCAAGTAATAGTTATTTGCATTTATAGAGCTTACAGTAGTTATCTAATTTCATTCTAATAATAAAATGCATTTTTTTTTTAATTACTGCATCTTATTTCAGAAGAGATAATGGATAAAACAGATAATCAAGAAACAAATCTACTAAGAGACAGTTCATTAGCTTTCTAGTGGTACCAAAGAGAATGCTAAAAATCTATTGCCTAATAACTCAAAAAAAAGAATGCACTGAGTGTTATAGTGAAGCTAGAAAATTAGGTAAAAACAAGAACATTAGCATGCAGCTCCACTTCAATAATCTTGGAGAAAACAATTTGCGTTCTTATTCTTCTGAACAACAGGAACAGTTAGCAGTGGCACACTACCATTCTTCATTTCCAAAACACTTCACATTTAATCACTTGCTTAGAATTCTGACAGAATTAAATATGAGCTACATTTTAGAGCAGGAAACAGGCAATACAAGTGACTGGTAGTGTCATGAGGGAAACTGCACAGAGATGGGATTAGAACTCAAATTCATCATCCTAAATCCTAAATGTCTGGCTGTATGCCTTCTACAGGTAAACCTCAGAAGAATCTTTTATCAAAACTTCCCTACACTCCACCATTAATTGTAAGGTAAAATTCAAGTGAAGCATTTGTATGCGTTGACAGGACTTCAGGGAAGTAGCAAAGAACTTGAGTTAGCAGGCCTAGAAAGGAACGGGTATAAAAAAAGTTAGGACAGGCCACACCTAAGTTAAATTGAGTTATCTATGCTCAAGTTATCTCTGCAGTAAAGACAGTATAATTTCATTTAGCCAGGGACTCTTACACTTGAAGAATATTATCTTTGTACACTGATATAAGTAAGCTCTGGAATATGTCCATTTTTATATACTACATCTTTAAAAGTACCCACAAGAAAAGGTCACATCACAAAATAGGGTCTTTTTGCACAAGTATGCCAAGTTATAGCATTAATAGCAAACATCTTCCCTCCAGTGGGTGTACACAACAATCTAAGCACAGAATCTGGTCCTTAATCGCCACCTACCCTTATTTTAAGTTTTACGAATGCCCAACTTACAGACTGCTCTACAACTGTAAGAGTGTGTGTTAGATGTTATCAAAATTTGTTACTGTTTTTTTTTTTAATCTCAGCTCACCTTTAAAAAAAAGAAGGCCAGTAAAATGTCAGCAGCTCTAACTTCAATCTGCATAATTAACCTGCATAATTCCTGCTGTCAGGCATGAATTCAAAAAGAACTATAATCCATGTGTGACATATCGCATATTTCTTCCTGCATTATTAAACTATTTCTGGCACGATTTTACACCTACATGCAGTTATAAGAACTCTTACTATTTTAATGGTCATACTAATTGCATAAATAGAATACATAATTCCAATATATTAAGTGTCCAAATCTAAATCAAGTAAAGTGCAATCACCTGCTCAGGCGTAAGCTGAGATAGCAAATATTTTACTTAAGGACAACAAACTGTACCTCCACTCTCCAGCTGGTCTCCCTCTTCCTCTAACCCATCTTCCTTTAACTTCTTAGCCTTCCGTGCTCGAAGTTTAGACAGTCTGGCTTCTAGAGCTGCCTTCCTTTTTTCTTTTAACTGTTCACGTTTAGTTCTCTGATCAAGTGTCTTAACAGTAAAGAAAAACATGAATTAACCTTCCTGTGTTATTATAATCAATTGCACATCTTCCATCAATAAACAACTAAAAGCAATCATTATCAGGCACCATGTTTCAACAGGGGAAAAGAGGTCCCACTTTTGGGAGTCAGCTGCAGGAATCACTGAGCGTAATACTTGTACAATAAGCTAAAGACAGTGACAACTGCAGCTCGATGCCTTTGTATGTCAATTTGCTTTTTAAATTCATACCTGCTCTCTTAGCATATCCAGTGTCACCCTTTGTTTATGTCTAAGTTCTTTGTCACGAGAAAAGGCAAAGTAACCAACACCAAGCTGTCTGGCCTCTGAAAAGAAAAAGAAAGCCAATAAATGTGTTACACTCAGTTTACAATCCACAGCAACTACAAGCATCATGCACCCTGCTTTCATGCACTGAATTACTCCCAAAGACATACACCACACAGGCTAGTTTTAGACGATGCATGAAGTGAAGCATCCTGAAGGAGAAAGCAGGATGAAGGAATGAAAATTGAAAAATATATTTGAGAAAAAATACAATTTGAGGGAAAGAATCCTTCTAGATTAATGTACTGGTAATTCAAAAGGTTATTACAAATGTGGCTTAACATGTACCTGAAGTTTGTCATATAGGCACAAGAAGCAACTTTCCCTTGCTTCCTCTAAAACCTCTTTGTGAAGATAAGTGATACAAAATACGAAAATATACCATTGTCTCTAATATCTTCATAATGTATGGGTCCCATGGGTTTCCTGAGGGCTTCTTCTTCCTCTTTTTCCCACTGCTGCCTCTGAAGTTCTCTTCTCATGTCTTCAGATAACAGAGTCTTCCCATCAGGAATTTGTCTAATTCAAAAAAAGAAAAAAAAAATTAAGGATTACAGAGCAGAACTTTAGAGGTTCTGTGGTATCAAATGATGAAAGTACGATTGCGTCTAATCCACTATTGCAGTGTTTACAAAAACATAGACTGTTCTAGGCACTAGTTGGTGATGCAGCACCGATGAGTATGGTTCAAAGCAAAGACAGAAACACAGTACTCCCTCTGAAACAAGGTACTAGTAAAATATGTTGTTAAAAGACTCTTTAAAAACAAAACTGTATCCTTTTCAGAGGCTTTATGAAATCATTATCAAAACAGAACAGGAGATAAGTATTCACTTCTATCAGCATCTGTTGGGAAGCTAGCAACTCAGAGAAACATTTTAAATTTAACACATGAAAATGAAAGGTATTTGAAATAACAAAAATCTAGCCATCAGTTTACTCCAAAAGCCTAGGCCAAACATTAATACCCAATATGGGAAACAGTTTTGTTTTCACAAGGGAAGCAGCACCATCCTCTTCTCTTACAGTCTAGCTAAAGCAGGTTTTGCTGGCACACTGTCATCCATATCCATGAAGACGCTGCAATTTCAATACACCTGTATTCTCTATCTTATTTTTCAAATACAGAGAACACAGTAATGGATTTTCAGTGTGAAAGAATTTTCATTTTGGCAACAGTAAGGGCTCAGTTAAGGTGCCTTTAGAATATTTCCTGAAAACAATTCCCAGTGCTACCACAGTAATTTTACAGAAGAGCTGTAAGTACAAAACCAAACTGAGATCTAATAAATTCACTTTGAATATCATAATGAATTTGGATTTGTTAAAAGCCTATAACCCATTTATTCAGAACCAGGAATCACTCTTCTGGTGTTTTTTGAAAGGTACAGTAAGACATAATTTCTCTACATTTCTCCTCTTTCTACAGTTTCAAAAGATGCATCAGATAAATTGACTTGGCAGTCTGTCAGGTATCAAAATTTCTCTGTACAAGCTATACTCTGCTGGGGTTTTAGATTTAGTCAGCATTTTCATCAAAAAGTGTGCTTCAGTAGTTTATTAAAAATTTGATTTGGGATTTTGTTTGATGTCCAAGGCCTTCAATCTGTTGCAATTTAAAACCGAAACACCAGCTACATATTTCAAACGGTCAGCTGCCACGGCGAAATAAAATAGAAGCCTTGGAATACTATATGAATCTGTAATAGAGAGTTTTGATAAAACCACCTTCACACACAATTTCACTGTAGCTACTCCTTTTATTTTTAAGGCATACTGTTGTAAACCAGCAGAAGGTGGTCTAAAGTAAAACTAGAGAAAGCAATAGCTTCAACAGCTCTGGATGAGAGCGGGATAACACAGCACAGCCTCTCTTCCCTCCCATTAGAAATCTGTATGCTAAATAAAGCAAGGAACATGCACTTCTGTTAAAGCAACCGCACCTTTTCCCTTGAAGCTCCTGATCCATTTTAAGTAGACTTGGCAAATCCTTCTTCATACAACGTCTAGATCGGCCTAACGAATCCACGTAATCAACCCTGTAACGAAAGCAAAGGAAGTTTCACAGAGAAATTATACTTGCAGATTTGCAGAACACTTAACCAGAAGATAAAAACAGTGACACTTTCTGAAGAGTATTCACTGTATCGCAGTCTCTTCATGTGTGACAGTTTCTTCTACCTTTCAATTACAGACTCGGGTTGAAAGGATGCATTTTGAACAGGGCGTATAACAGATTTATCACAGACGTTTATTTTATTCAATCTCACTTTCAGCCAACTGTTTGCCTTGGTAGTAAGATGGCGTAAAAAATGTTTAAAAGTTATAATGTGACGTAGTTTCCATATCAAAATAAAACTGTGCCTAATACTTGCTTCCCATGGTGAAAATAATGATGCAGCATTGACTTCTTGCAAATATTAAATTGCTACAATATATTTCAATTACCAGTCTAAAGCTCATTTAGAATAGGCTGATAGCATTCATTCAACTGGCATAACAAAGGCTGACGAAAATTCCAGCAAAATGTTCCTTTGAAGCACATACTGTGCTTCTTATGCAACTCCTTATAGTACTGAACACTTAATTTACAGTTGTCAAAGAGCAGATAAAGAGCTGTAGTTATTGTCCCATAATGCTAGAGAGTTCTTTAGCATCAAGCTGCCTCAATTATCCCATTTTAAAGAATTCATACTACAGGGGAAAAAGTATGACTGGCAATTTAGTTCCCAAAATACAAACTTTTAAACATCTGCGCTTTTAGTAAGTTAGGTCTTTTACATAATTTTCCAAGATATTCAGAGCTTAATATCAGTACCCATTGTTTATTATAATTTAACACCAGAAGAAAACACAACTGTCTGCAATCTCTATACAAAAGATATAAATATGGCTGCAGAATAATTAGCAACAATTATGTGAGCACCCAAATATCCTCATTAGGGTAAAGCCTTGCTGAGCTTGGCAATATATTAGTAATATTTTTAAAAAAAGATTTAATCCCACAGAGCTTCTCATACAGTAGTTAGTTTTATCATTTACATGTCATCGAAGTGAGATGTAGGCAATGACTTAAAAGCACCATGTGAATGGTAAAATATATTGGTTAAATTTCCAAACACTTGATTGTGATGAAAACATAAAGCAGTTTGAGCGCCTATCTGGATCACTGCTTCACAGTTTCATCTTGGATTTCAGTTAGATACTAGTAATAGGTATATCTGCCTTTTCAATCTAACAGTTTTCTGGTACCTGGATTCACTCTCCCAACTTATTCTGAAAAATTAACTGCAAATCTTATCTCAACCTAATAAACTGGAGAATCAGAGTGCTGTTTTTCATACTGCTTACTGCTGTTTTAAACTGATTACCAGAAGTAAAATCTCTGGTACATAAGCATTTTTCACAAATTGGCAAGGAAGATGTTTAGTCCAGACTGGCTGCATAATTACTTCTTAGAGGAAAAACCAGCAGCTACCTGGAATGTCACAGAAAATTCTCACAGGGTATTTGCAGTGCTGCTGTTAAATTGTGAAATAAAATCTGGAAAAATCATGTTCTTTCTCCAGTTGGAGAATTTCTCTCTTTTAAAAAAGGAGGTCCTACAACAAAGACGACTGCTCATTTTGGAAGTCGCATGCAATTAGAGAAGGGAGGCCAGATGCAATAAACCCCATATTTTGTTAAGGCACATTTCAAGGCAAGACACCAAAGCATGTAAAACTGTATTGATGCCTAGATCAGACATCCCATAAACTCTGCAAGAAAATAAAGAGAGAATATTCCAATGGTTTTCATTTATGGTACATTTCTCTGGTTGATATTTCTAAAAATCCTGGGTGTAAGTTCTACTGCAGTGTTACCTACTCGGAAAGGAAAGTAACACAAAGGAATGTCTTTTAAAGAGACATGAAATAAAAGAACGTTGCCCACTCTTCCTAACATGTAGTATTAGCCCCCCCCCCAACCCCCCCCCTCCCTCCAGCATATTTTGGGGAATAAAATTATTTTCTCCTGCAATTGTCAAGAAACAGATTAGTCAGGACAGCTCAGTACACTCAGTAGTACCAACCATTCTTCGTCTGGATCCTGGGGTGGTGGTATTTCCATTTCAGGTTGAGTTTCTTCATCATCTGTCTCTTTTTCTAAAGTCTTTCTAGCAGCTTCACTCTGATACAGTTCCTGTACTTCTCGCTGTCTGTCTATGATCTTCTGAGTGAAATCCACAAGGTACAAATCCTCAGTTTCTTCATCTACAGCAGAAAATCAATTCTTAGAGAACAGGCACAAAAAGAACAGAACTGAACATAAAATCAATAGCAGATAGCCGCAATCAGCTCTTCAGCTGCCAGCAATGTCCTTGCCCATACTATTGGAGAATACTTAAATCTCATTTTGTGCCAAACAAACTTGGAATTATAAGCAGACTCCACAGTGATAACCTCTATTTTTCAATATTTCAGGGCCTTTTAAAAACAATTAATCATTTGCGTACAATACAGAAAAGGTTGCAGTCTTTGTGCTACAATACTCCCTGCTTGTTAACTATTTCAGAAATATATGGCTTGTTACTTAACAGTTAAAATACTCATTTGATGCTTAATATTTGATATGTTGACAGCAACTAAGCAGTCACTAGAATTCTTTTTAGAAAATAAGGGAAAAGTGGTGGGGTCATATATGGCAAAGATGGAAACTAGTAAAGAAAACACTAAGTTAATTGCAAAAAGACATTTGACTTGTATTTTAATAATTACTTTATGCAAGGGACTCAATTTGTGAAAGAAGAATGGACAAGTTAGATTTCAACCCTATTAGCTGCATTCACACATGGGCCAACCAGACTCCCCTCCTGCTCCTCTTCTCGTCATAAAGGTCCAAGAATTACAAAGAAGCACAGAAAACCAGCAGCCAAATCCAAAGACTACATGATGAAGAGCAAGTTAATTCTGTTTTTTCTGAGGTTATGTACTGAAAAAACAGAATATATTTCACCCACTTAATGACTGACTGAATGAAACAAGCCTATGGTGCTTTACTAAGGCAGGCTGTTTTTCAGAAAGTAATGCTTTTTGTTTTCTAGTACTTATATTTTTGCTCCCTTCTGTAGCGAAATAACCCATGCCAATCACTTCATATAATACCTCCAAAAAAATAATAAAAGAACCCCTTCCTTCCTGTAAGAAGACAAGCAGTAACTTCATAGTGTAGCAGCTGTCAACTACTAGACAGTCAGGAAGGCTAATTTTTAGAGTGAACTTTAGAAGCAGATTTATTAAAAACAAAAACAAAACCACACACACACTCATTTTAGACTAGTTTTGTTCACCTGGAAAATCGCCTTTTGTCATTTTCTCATATAGCTTTGCTTTCTCTTCTAGTTTCTTCCTGAGAAAGGAGAGGAGAAAAAAAAAACAAAACAAAAAACCAACAACATTGTAATCTCACTAATTCCAAACAGTTCAAAATGACCAATTTATCCTTGGATAAATGGAATAGGAAAGTACCAATAGAGCTTGAAATGTTTAATAGAAGCTGAGCTATGCTTTTGAACACGAACTGATATTTCTGAAGACACATATATATTCAGTTCCAGAACTGATACTGAAAATAGTTTTAATGAAGTTACAGACTTCAGCTTCAGTGCAATTTGTCAGGTAGGCAGGAACATGAAGTCACAAATATTCTACTTCTATGTAACTGAAAAAAATATGAAAGATATAACATGGAGTTATGCTTGTTCTTAGAAACTGAAGAAGAAAACCTTAGCTAGCTTCTGGAACGGCAGAAGTAGGAGCTGCTTACAGATAATCAGCAAATAGGTTATAATTTATATTTTCAATGTATATTTTGTTGTACAACTAACCCAGTTAGAGGCTGAGTCAAATCCTATTTACCTTGAAAAAAAAAAAAAGTGAGCCATTTTCTATCAAGTCCAGGAAACTCTTTACATTCTGAGGTGGCTACCTCTGCCCCAGCTTCTACTTCCAAAGATGACTTTCAAAAATCAGTTACCTGACATATTTAGATATTTATGATAATGTAAGGGTCAATATTTCACTCCAGAGTGAAAAGCATGAGACCGCTGGGATGCAATTTGCACACTACTGGTAAAGATCACAGAATTGTTGCTGATCTCACCTGTTGATCTAGTGAGAACTGCTGGCCCAATACATTCACAACTCATTTTACGTGCTTTTCTAAATGTTAAAAAACATATTCTGCAAAGCCTTCATTTCTTACATAGCCTAAGAATTACCTTGATTTTTCTAATGTTTGGTCCTCTTCCGTCTTCTGCTCAACATCTTTCTCAGATCGATTTGCAACTCCTGCATTTTGTTTGTTCCAGATGCTTGGCTTCTGTGGGATACAATTTTATAATAACAACAAATAAAAATAAATTAAAATAATAATGATAAAGATTTCAACTGCATATTGCAAACTTTGCAAATAAATCATGAAAGACTGGTAAATAACATCTTATGTATGTTTGATTTGAAACTGTTTCTACTGCACTGTAGAATGCAATAGGTATGTGCTAAAATTGCATATATTGCATTACAATATGATAGTTAAGGACAGACTGAGAAGCAAGAAAGCACTCAGAAATGAGGAAAATCCATGCTGGAGAAATTGTTAAAGTAAAAAAAAGTTACTAACATTTATCTTTCCCATTACTAAAGTAATAACAAAGTTATGATTAGTTTATATTCTCTATTATTCTTAGTTTCAGGTCTAACATATAATCAGTTTGGCTATTTACATTATAACAGGGTAAACAGCTGCATGTTCTTCAAACATGGCAGCGATACTCTATTCGTCTACTGGAGAGCTATAGAATGAATAGAAGACAAAACGCAATAAAGATTAAAATGTGAGCGATAATTATGTATTCATCATCATTCACCACAATACAAAGGAACAGATAGCAGAATATTTATCAAGGAAGTTCAGTGATTCTGGAAGAACATAAAATCTTGGAGCATACTGAAAAAGAAACACCTTTCCCTTTAGTTACAAAAGCTGTGGCTCCCCAGGAACTAGAGATTAAGAGATGTTTTAGATGGGCATAAGCATGAGATGAGTTTTCAGCTGTGCACTAGAATGCCATCTGGAAATGAGTTGACAGAAATTTAAAGGACCTCCTCATCACGAAGATTTTACATTTGAAAAAAACCCCACAGTACTGAAAACTTTTTTTTTTTTTAATGATTTGAATCTTTCTTAGTTTAAGGAGAAAGAATGAAAAAAGCAACAATGGAAAAATATTTCTACCTTATTAGAGGTTTTGGGCTTTGCAGAGATGCCGGCATCTTTCAATAGCTTTTCTTTCTTGAATTCTTCTTGCTTTCGGAAGAGTTCTGCTTTGAGGTCTACCAACTACATGAGCAGCAAAATAAATGAATAAATAACCAAGACACATTATTTGCACACACACCAGTTACTATAGTAAAACAACAAGCGTATTTCTGGTAAAATAATCTGGCATTTACAATTATAAGAGCATTTCATTGCATTTCTTATGAGGAACTTAAGAAGCAGTGATCTGAACAGGAATATCATTCTTAAGTTTACAGCAATAAATACATAAAAACCACAGAAAGCAATTTATTATTAGGGACTGAAAAAAAAGAAAAATCAAAGTTATCCTTGATCGTTTACTACCCGGGGTGGATGGGAATAGGACAGACATAATCCCACACAGATTTTTCCAGCCTCTTAAAGGCAAACAAATAGAGAAGGACTAATGAAATAATTACACTGCTTAATTTGAAAAGGAAACCTCTAACAATTAGGTAATGAATAAAATTCAGTGTCAGAAAAGAACCAGATGATGAAAGTTTGTGTCCATAAAATATATGTACTTTCCCACAGCACTTAGGTTTTCTTGTATTTTTATTTTTTTAAATATGGATGCGGCATTCTGGTCTATGACAATCCCCATCTCATCTGTTACTAAGAAACATCACTCAGCAGGGGTATTGTCTTATATTCAAAAATCTAGTATGGAAGAGGTTATTGTGTCACTTTTCCTGCAAGTCTTATAGAAGACAAATTGCGTGGATGTATATTATACCAAGAAAGTGGGAGACTTTGGTATTAATATTTATCCCAAGGACTGAAGCTTTTTTTGTGTGTGTGCCTGTAACAATGATGCAAAACCAGGGTTTTCCTATGAACGCTTACAAGCGATCATCCAAAAATTCAATGTTAAATGTTTCATATACAACACCCAATAGTTTAAATTAACTGTTTATTTGGAAAAACACACGAAGTGTTTGGTGGCAATCACTCATCAGCTAAGCACCGAAGAGCAGGAGAACATCACTTCGCCGTGCCCTAAGGTTCAGCGGTTAAATTCCCATGACACGGCCCTCCTGTTTTTCAGGGCAAATCAGGAAATACACTCCCATTTCCCTCTCATGCCCTAACACAAGACTTTATCACCGCACCGAGGATGGCAGCAAACCCCGCCCCGGCAGGCTCAGACTAACTGCCCAGCGGTCAGGAGGAGAAGGGGCTAAACCCACCTCGGCCCGACCCCCGGGCACCTCAGGAAAGCAAAAGGCGATTTCAGACCTTGCCGCACACAGCGTTATAGCACAAAGCAGAGCTTTTTGAAGCAGTATTCGCGTTCAGGGCTGCGCACCTCAGCGGGCCCGGGCTAAGAAGCGGCAGTTACCACCCCCCCCCCCCCGGGGTGTCCGTCTGTCCCGGGAACGACTGCGGCAGCCAAGCCCCAGGCCGGCCCGCCCGCCAGCGGTGCCCACCTGGCCGCCCCACACCACCCGCGCCGCCTGGGGGGGAAGGGGGAAGAACAGGAGGCCTCCCGGTCTCCCGCCCTCCGGCTCGGCTCACTCACGCACCGAGGAGGCGGCCACGTCCAGCGGCTTCTTCCTCCGGTCCATGGCGGCCGGCCCCACCGGCCCCAGCCTCAGCCCTTTGCAGCACTCCCGTAAAGCGCGGCGAAGGTGTGCGGCGCTTATTGCGACAGCGCCGGTGAGGGCGGCTGAGGCGGCTTTTCCCCGGCGCCATGTTGGGGAGGTCAAGCAGGAGGGAGCGGGAGGCTCCGCGGCGCCGCGCGAGGGCGCCGTGGCGAGCGGCCGCGCTGAGGGGCCGCGCGCGGCTGCAGGGTGCGCGCGCTGCTGTGCACGGGTGCAGTGGTGCAAATGGTAGAAGGATGCAGTGGTGCACGGGTGCAAGGATGCAAATGGTAGAGGGGTGCACTAGTGCATGGGTGCACGGATGCAAATGGTAGAAGGATGCAATGGTGCACGGGTGCACGGATGCAAATGGTAGAAGGATGCAATGGTGCATGGATGCAAATAGTAGGAGGATGCAATGGTGCGCGGGTGCAGCGGTGCGTGACCCTGCTGTCGCAGCCGCCCGCAGCCCGGAGCAGGTGATGCAGACCGCTGCCAGCAGCAGGCCCCTATCGGGCGGTCCTTGCCCCCCTCAGAGCTGCGCTGGGCGACGCCGCACGTCTGCCCGCCTTTCTCAGCTCCGCGCGGCTGGGTGGCGGCCGAAGCCCCCTCAGCCAGAGGCCGGGCCGAGCCGAGCTGAGCCGCGCGTGGGAAGGCGGCCCGTGCTTTCCCTTCGGGCGGGCGCGCGCGCGCGACGCCCTGACGCGCCCTGACGCGCCCTGACGCCGGCGGCCGCGGCGGGAGAGGCCCCGCGAAGCGGCGCCTGGTGAGCGGGGCCCCCCGGGCGGTTGGGGCCCCCCGGGCGGTTGGGGCCCCCGGCTGCGCCGCGTAACGCGGAGCGCGGGGCCAGGCAGACGAGCACGGCGCAAACCACCCCAAAATGGACCCCCCCCCCCCCCCCGTGGCGCTGGGGCCGAGCCCGCTCTCTCACCTCAGGGGGGAAACTGAATATTTTACTTCTCCTGGGTAGCTCATTGCAGCCTTTATCATGGCCGTGAGGGAAAAAGCGCTGTCTGGTGGGTTTTAATTCAGCGTGATTCAGAAGTTGGTAATTATCTGGAGTTACAAGAGGAAGCCGCCTTTCACTTGTCTTTATTAAAGTGGAAGAATATAAGGTGCTTGGATGTTGTTGCTTGGCGATGTGACGGCAGATACAAGGTTCAGATGCGCTGCTTTTGATTTTTGAAATTTATTGCTTTTGTGTTTGGGAAGCTGGGTCAGGCCGCATTGAGGTACTTTATGGACGCGGAATTACAAATCACTCTGACACAGATACTCCACTGCTAAATACGCTACACCTGTATTCCGGGGAGTACGAAGTGTGCGGTTCAGAAAGAGCAATTTGTAGCCGTAGTAAAGCCGACTTGCTTTTGGCTCATTGAAGGGAGAAAGGAAAAGCTGGGAGACAAGAGAAAAGAAAATTGCAGGTCATATTAGGGCCACGAGGTTTACTGTTTTAATCTGCAATGGGAGAAGAGAAATAGCATTGCTGAAAAGTAGGACAAAGGAATGAAAACAGCTGTGCTGTTCTAATTAAAGCTGCCTACAACAAATCCTGCGCTAAGGCGTCTGTTCAAACCTCACCTGGCGACAGCACCGAGGAGAGAAATCAGCCCAAACCCAACCCAGGGCTGGTTCTGACTTGGCAGTTCCCATCTTTATTTCAGGGGCGCGTGTGAGGACATGTTCCCCCTTGGCACGCATTGGTTTTTCTCCCTGTCACTCATGTTCTACATTATGGTGACAGGATTCGCTTGCTCACGTTTCTGTGTTTCCAGTGTTGTAGGTATCGAGCATTTCGGGAACTCAGGAGTGTAGGCAAATACCTGAAACCAGACCTTTTTCTACAGGATTTCTTACCCCTCGGCACTGACTCTAAGCTCCTGTAAGGCTATCTACAGCTTTTTACTGCATGCTCTGTCCTTGCTGCTGCCTTTTTTCCCCTGTGACCTGCCCACATTTCTTAACACTCTGCTTGTCACACCATCTTAATTTCAATTCGTAGTAGCAGTTTCTTTCCTCTTTACAAGAAAACTGACCCTCTCTTGTAATGTTAGCAGCACCTATTCTCCTTTTCCATACTGTATTTGCCAACCCATTTCTTTGTCAGTGACTTACTCTGTCCCTCCTGGACTTTCTTTTTGTATTTATCTGTCCAAACCACCCTGGAGCAGCAGTCTTCCTGGTTTGGGTGTTGCGTAAAACACCACCTTGTAGCCTTGGCATTAAATAAATGACTTAGCATTCTTGGTCTGTGTAATGGCTCAGTATCATCTTAGCAGCCCTCTGTGTAACAGATATTACTTGGATAGACTTCAGGAACATGCAGAGACAGAATGAGGCCCTGGATGTGTCTGTATCATCTCTTAAAATGTTTCTTTCTGGTTAAGGTTGGCATGCATAACCAGCGTTGTGCTACTGGGTAGTTACTTGGCAGGATACGGAAAAAGGAATTGATCTTTAGAAATTGCAGGAATTGATCTTTAGTGTTGCTGTGAGCAAGGATTGCAGAACTGACACTTCTGCGCTTGCAACAGTAGACTTTTCATTTTGTGTGTTGCAAAGGTCTGGCTAGGCATCCCTGGACGGGAACAAGTCAATCAGTGTCACTGTTTGATGCCGTATAACTGATGGTCTCAAGCTATGCGATAACCTTTAGCTCACATCCCCTTTCTCAATTAACATTAGCAAGACCAGCAGGCAGTAACGAAAGCGTATCCAGAGAGACGGGCTTGCCGCGCTCGCCGGAGCCGCGGGGTTGCTCTGTGCGCTGTCGTGCTGCTATAGGTGTGTGATTCAGTGCTCTGGAGCGTGCAGCCAGGCAGATGGCTTTCAAGCACTCTGTAAATGTCAGTTCGGTATTCTCATATTTGCAGTCGAAGACCTGTCGAGTTTTCACACGTGTGGTTCCCTCAAAAAGGCTTGAAGTCAACCTCAACCTGTGGAAGTCTGTTCTAGGATATTTTTTTAATCCTGCCCACAGGCAATTAATAACATGTAAATGAAGGAGGGGGAGCTGCAATAAGAACATTTCTACTAGGTTGTGAAGCAAAATCTGCTTAATTTAGAGGAAACAGGGTGAGGAAGGGGGAAACTGTCTTTTTGTGTATATGAGACAGATTCAGTGTAGCTGCGTTAGGCTTAATTCTTACCAGGAATTTGTGAAGACTTTATAAACTAGCGTGTCTGATCTAAGACTGCTGATAGTCCTGAATTCCCAGGGAATAACTCATTAGTATGCCGCTCATTTTAGCATAAGAGGCCTAATTGTGTTTACTTCCACAAAGCTGCATCAACACAAAAAGCTTGTTTGTTATTTTTGAGGAAGATGGGGATCACAGTGGGTTATTCTAAGTTTTTTTTTAAGAGACAGAGGAGTTCCAGCACCTTGGAGGCTTTGGTGAGGAATGCTGTACGAACTCCAAGTGAATCAGATGCAAAGCTCGGGTGTGTGTACTTCCCCTACCTCCCACTCCATTCCAAAAACTGGATTTAGAAAAGGAGTTCAAAAACAAATTATGTTGATCTTTGGAGGATTTGCTGTTCTGAGACTGATTCTTTCATGGACAGTAAGAACAGCAAGGCCTTAGGGTAGAATGAAACTCATCTTAGTTACTGCATCTTGGCTTTAAGGTGAAATAAAACTGTGGGCAAATAACAGGTGAACATTTTGAAATAAGACTTGGGGTTGGGGTGCTGTGTCATCATGCAACAGTTTCATAGCCTCTTGATGTAAGGTATATATCCATGTCTCTCTGAGGATGGAGTAATTCTCTTTCTGTGAGGGAACAGACATTTTCTTGTGTCTTTTAGGTACTTTGTAACTCAGAAATTATCATACCATGGCTGATTTGTGCTATGTCAACAAGTATCCCTTTAAAACAAGGCAAGAATTTTCTCACTTTCTACAGTTTAATTCTCTATCCTATCAATAGCACACAGAGTCTGAGCTTTTTAAAGAGGAGACTTAATATGTGAGGCTACAAATAAATTGTGGCACAAGCAAAGCTGTTTGCAGACTAGTTCTTGTGACATGAATGATCCAAAAGTGCTTACCTTTCCTTCACAGCAAGGATTACGTTTCTTCTCAAGACAGAGTCCCCAGCATATCTTCTTTCTTTATTCAGATCTGTATATTTCTGTAAAGATACCTGAAACTTAAACTAGGATTTTGTATTCTAGTTTTAAATTTACAGAAGTATTGGGAATTGCTGCAGCAAAAACAAAAAGTTCCCCCTTGCTGGCCAAAAATATAGTTGGTGCAGAGATAGGCACTATGGAAAAATCTTTTGGAGAAAGACTAACAAATAAAAATTAAACCATATTCTAGATATGTAATTAGCTGTGAAGGTCAGGAGAAAACCATTGTAACTTGAATACATGCTTGTAATAAACGCTTTTTTTCTGTGATCAAGTTAAAACCAGAAGTGGTGCGTAGCAATAGTGTTTCTAGTGTTCCTGGTACACACGTGGCTCTCCGGTCCTTTGCTGCTTGGGCCAGAAGATGCAGTGCCAGAACGCTGTTGTGCTAGCTTGGTTCTGTTTGTAAACTGCAAAGTGGGCGCAGAAGACAAATCTGCTAACAACTTGTTAGTGTGAAACTGAAATGAGATCTTAAGCTGCTTTGTGCTGTTCTGCGAGAACCTGCATTTTATGTACCGTTTTATAATGGACTCGAAATTGTGTGATGGATAAACAGCATCCTCCTCTCTCCTCTCTTGGCATGTGTTGTAAGAGAGGGAGTGGCTTTTATGTACTATTTGTGTATACAGTGTTATTTCTCTCAGAAATACAGCTGAAAAGTAAGAATTCCCTAAAAGCATGCAACAACTTAGATCAGAAGTAGGCTTAATGCCATTTTATGTCAGAATCTGTAGGAGGGACGTAGTTAACTTAACTGAAATTTACTTAGAAAACTGTTACTGATAGCCATTTTTTAATATGCATTTTAGCAAGCCTTGATGAAAATGGGCATAATAACCCTTCCTCCTTCGGGGAGTATGTGTGCATGTTCTTAACTCTGACTGGCATAAGAAAAATTTGAGTACCAATGAAAAAATAAGCATATTTCTCAATGTTTTCCTGTAGCAAGAGGTATAAATACATACATTTTCTGAACTGGAGATGTAAAAAGCGAGGAAGTTGCAAAGAAAACTATTTGGCTTATCAGTTAAATGGCGGTGGTGAGGGGAGGGAATATTTTCATCCCCTGCACAGGAACCATAAGCTATTAGAATGTGTGCACTGTGTTGTGAATCTTTTGTTGTCTGTAGCTTCTGCGTAGCTGGCATAAAAGGCAAGCCTGCCCCTTAAGGAACTGTTCAGCTCCTTGAGATTTACCCATTCGTCCGTCCTCTCTTCTTCCCTCACCATCTGTTTCTTTTGCTGTGGACATGCGAAGTTGCTCCATCCCTGCAGCAAAATGCAGCCTGGATGGTTCACAGTCAGGCTTTCACATGAAGTGGAGGTTTCCTGTCTTTGCAAGCGCGGATGGAGTTGCCTCTACGCTAAGGTGTAGCCTTATAAAGAAGCTGGATTTTCTATTCCAGCTGCATATCCGCAAGCCCCTTCAAGACCCTGCGAACTTGCATTTCTTTCTCTTGGACTGGGATGCCAGGCTGGAGGAAGAGCCTTGCTCTTTGTCTGCAGCGAATGCAGGACAGAGGTAAGGCCAGAGGGAATATTATAGCAGAGGGGGAGACTGTAATCTAGAGAGACTTATGGGAAGAGCGTAGGCTCGATGCTCCTTTTTCTATCACCACATGACATTGCTGAAACCCCAGTATCTGTCCAAAAACATGTGGCTATTGGTTATTAAAAGAAGAGAAAAGAGAAAAGGAAAAGAAAAGAAAAAAGAAAAGAACAACCACAGTTTAGCTTCCCCTTAGGAAGCATATTTTCTCCTTGAAATCGATTGCTCTTCCAGAGTACCGGTCCAGATCTTCTCAGTGAGGATGCTGTTAGTGAATTCATGCCTGTTCTGCTTAAAGCACTGTCTATAATCTGAACCTGGCCTAGCAGATATAGCTTTTGCAGTGATAAAGTTGTATGCTTCTGGTAAAAGGCAGCTATCAGAGCATAATGGTTGGGAACTTTAAAGCTCATGTACCTACTTCATGCTCCAGTTTTTTTCTCTTGAAGAAATCACTGGGCTATTGATTGTGTCAAGAAGATAGACACATGCTCATTGCAGATGTAACTTTCCAAAGAAGCTGCTTTCTAACTCCGAGTTTAAACCTGTTATTTACGTTCATTTAGTGTCAGGGTGATGTTGTGAGCTGTATTTATATCACCTTCACTGCCTTTGAAATGATTCTGTTTATATCCCACTGTTTGAGTTGAATTATTTTAAACCTGCAGGCTCATGGCAGCATAGTCAGGTTTCCTGACATGGTGGCAAGAATCTGGGTCCTCTAGCACATTATTAAACTACTTTGGGGAAGGAGGGATAATTTGCATTTACTTGTCCTAGTGCAATATCGTTGAATTGCTGCTGGTGTTTTTTAAACATATCTTGAATTCATGCTGGTGTCATTAAAATGTGATCTGAGTGGGATTTCAGTTCAGTGCAAAGCAGCGTGTCTTTCTTTCTGGGAACCATGGAAAACTAGCCTGAGGTTTCTAATTTGTCTTCTCAGGCTAGAAATGCCAAAGCATGTGTCAACATTAAAAAAAAAAAAAGTATATAAAAAAAATCTTTATCCTGTTAGCTATCAGCAATACTTGAATTGCAATTTGAGACACAGATGTGGAGACATAACCCTTTCTGGTTGTGGAGGGTCTAGTTCTTGACGCTGAGCAGAAGATGGGCTGGCATAATTAAGCAGACCGTGGCTCCACATATGATGAGATTTCTCATGCAGAGGAATGATGAAAGCTGTGTACTTGGGCATGACATTTCTCTGGCATATGATCATTTTTACTTTGATGCACTGGAGAGATTTAAATCAGCATAATTCAGTATGGAGGTTCTCTAGCATATGGTCATTGGTTACCTAGCAGTCATCCACCATATGTCTGCATAGAAGACTAAGTGGCAGCTATGATTGATTAATTTAAAAAACCCTTCATACCATTATCTTGTATATATTCCTTCTCTGATACTCTGGTGGTGAAAAGCTGCCATCAGATGCATTTTAGAACTGTAGGACTTTTTTCCACTGTGGCTCAAAACCTTGATCTAGTTTGGGCTTCCATCTTCACTGCAGGTACATCTCTAATTACTGAAAGTAAAGTGCTCTTTCATCATCTGTCATTCCCTGAGTTGCCCAGACCCAAAACACGAAGTGGAGGAAGTGTGTTGCTGAGAAGATTGGCTTTCCAGACAACGTAGTTGAGCATCACGCATGTCGGAGGAGGCGCGCGACTCAAAGGGCCGTATAGCAAAACCTGCCCCAGGCAGAGAGAGATTGGCAGGGCTACGGAAGAAACAGCTTTCAATGGGCATTGGTTCATTCCTAGCTTCCCTCTGCAGCAATGTCATGGAGGTTAATCGTTCCCGCTAGTAACTGGATCGCTCTCAACGCGGTAGATGGCAGTAAAAGACTGTTTGTTCTTACAGCCGCAGAGTTCGTACCTCAGTGGTGCTGCGAGCACTTGGCAGAAGTTACCGTACATCAGTGAGTGTCTCTCCCCTGCAGTTCCTTGTCATTGCTCCAACATTTGAGGAGTAAATAGGTTTCCTCCCTGCTTCCTCCATGGTGTCGTACATGTAAAGTTACTTGAAGTAGGACAAGCAGAAACCCCAGAATTGCAAGAAGAGCTGACCTTCGATTTCAGGCAGCCCGTTCAAATTCTGCATGGGTTAGCAGGGACTGAAAGGTTACAACTTACACATTAGCGGGCTCTGCGAAATTAAATTTAGACAAGTACCTTAACTAGCATGGGTGTAACAGCTGTCACCCTTTCAAACTCAAGGCTGACGATAGCCTTGCTAGGGATAAGGTTAAGAATAAATAGGTAAGGAATCCTCCAAAAGGATTGTTACCTTTGCAGGCTGGTCGAGACATGTCCTGAGGAAATCTGCACTTTTGCTTGAGTGATCCCTGGCCTGTTGTTGAGCAGGGCTCCAGCATCCAGGAAAGGCCTCCTGATACCAAATCTACTTAAAATAGAAGCCCAGAAAGCACCAAAGTGTTGCTATATGTATCACAAAAGAAAACTTAGAGTGTGATTATAGATATTGTTCTAGAAATGACTGAGAAAAGAAATGGACTGAGTCTGTGCCCACAGAGAGCTTAGAAGTGTTTGTGGCATTGCTGCCATTAGTCAAATATAGACAAGTGGAGTGAGAGAACTAGAATAATATTTCAGAATGAATAACTACATCAGGCAAAAGTCCAATGATTGCTTTATTAAAGCCTTGATGAGTGCCAAGCAACTCCTCAGCTATACCAAAGAGCCACGTAGAATGTAAATTCCAATATTTTATAAAACATTGGAGGAGGGAGCCTACAATACCCAGAGGTGAAGGGGGCTTTATATTTCTGACTTTTGCCCATGGTACTTGTTTCCTTGCCAGCTAGTTTGGGAGAGATCAGAGCATGGAAATGGCCATTATTTTCTGTTTTTTTTCTTCCCATCCTCTTTGAATGTACATGCAAACATATGTAGCACTTCCATTAAGATTAACAATCGCTCTCTTGACATGATTTGCAACTGTCTTGCCTCTCGGTTTTGAAATGGACAGTAGTCATTGCTGTGTTACTGACAGCTGAAGTCAGGTCAGAACTGAAAAGGATGAGGAAGCAAGATAGTCATAGTAATATGATTTTTTAGATACATTGGCAAAGCTGTAGAACTGCTTTCTGAGCCCTGTTCACTATTCTAACTGCTTCTGGTCAGTGACCAGATAAAAAGAAAACATTGAATTTTATCTGGTGGCAATGCTGAAAGTTGTCTTCATGAGATATAAATGCTGATGTTCCTTACTGTAAGATGGATGGTGATTCCCTGCTTGCTATCAAGTGCAGTAGTTCAGAGTGGATTTTGGTGGGGCAGTTGAGTATTTAATGCCAGCTCTGATTTAATGAAAGCTTAGGAGGGAGCTTGAGACTGTCGTAGCATGAATGAAGGGGTGAGTCCAAGCCTGTTTTTATGTCCTGAACCATCTGCCATTGATGCACAACTTAAGCTCGCCTCACAAGCTCATTTAGCTCATGTGGTCCGGACAGAGCAGGCTCAGCAGGACCAAACAAGTCGCACAGTCCAGTCTGCCAGCTGCTACCCTGAGGTTGGCTGTTCCTGAGCACCTGTGATGGATGCTCTCCTGTGCTCCCTTCCCTTCCCAGTGTGGTTGTAAATTGAGTTCTAAGCATGGGAGATCCTGTTGTCATGTTAATAGATGGCATAAAAGGACTTCTGGTACATACTTCTTCCATGGATGTTAAGACATTAAGCTATTCCCAGGAGAAATGGCAAATCCCAGATAAGCAACTTTTTTTTTCCGTTTTGTTTTTACTTGCATAGCTGGTAGCCAAGAAAGATGCAATTTGTCTTTGTAGGGACAGCTTGCAGATACTTCACCATGCAGAAACATTTATCAGTCAGGAAATCAAAGTGAAATATAGAGCAGTTACTAGCTGAAAACTCTCCTAGGCTGAGATCCTGGGTACCTGGTATTCTTGGTGGCAGAGAGCTGACTATCCCATGTTTGATAACTCTTTCTCACTTAAGTGATTTGTAAAACTACCCTGAAGCACCTCTGCAGTGAGGAGCAGAGATGAAGCCTTATGTAGCCAGAGGCAAATTATGATCTTGCTGCTAAGTGAATTCCTGGAATGAAAATTTTTATACAGCAATAGGATGGTATGGAGGTCTTTACGATGGGTAAATGGTGATAAGCACCAGTCTTGTAAGAGGATTATGTAGCTCTGTGAAGATGAACACTCGGTCATGGTGCAAATGGGTGCTATTTTGTCCACAATGCTATGTGTGTGCAGCATTGAATGAGTGTGTGGATATGTGTCTAGGGGAAAGGATGGTGTGTGAGGGAGAAAATTACAGAAGCAAAAAAGGGAGGGAGAGAGGGAGTCCTAAAGGCAGTTTTGAAAGGGAAAGAATACATTTCCAGCAACTGCATCTTCAACCACAAGTTTGAAAAGCAGCTCTTATACTGCTGGGGGTGAGCGAGTTCAGACTTGTTTCTAAATAACTGTCCAGATCACACGGCATCCTCACTGCAACCCAGACAAAGCTGTAAGCTGGCCATCCCGAGGAGTCTCTCAAAGAGGATGGGTACCAAATGGCTCTTTTCTCTTATGCTGTACAATTGTAAGGAAATATTAATAACGTTAAGCAACTGTATCAGCTGCTAGCGCTTCAGGCTCGGTGCTGACTGCTTGGAATTGGAGGCTACACAGGATAACATGCTAACATACGCAGTCACCTCAGCGTATTGAGTTTCTGAAACCTGCCTCAGCAGCCCGGAAATCAATACACAGCAGTTGCAGTGGAGCTTTGTGCGCTGCACAATCATAAACAATGCTGTTAGCAGGGGAAACGGCACAGATCTCTGCATTTCACTTAAGTGCTGATATTTTCAAGTGAACACAGAGGGATATAAAGGTCCTCTGGCTTCATCTTGCTCCCCTGTGTAGTCCTCCCAGCACCAAGCTGTGTGTCACTGGATCATCTGGAAGTAAACATGGAGAGCTTCTGTATTGCAGGCATTAGCAGTCATCAAAGAGAGACATTTGGTTGGGAACAGCCTGGTGGGATGTGTCTGTTAGGTTCCTGCTCCTGGAGGTGTAGCGTGAGCGAGTGATGAAGCAGCAGTTGGACACTGGTGTGGTCAACAGAGACAGCAGAGCAACGAAAAATTAAAAAACAAACAAACAAACTAAAAAACCATCCTCGAAGGAAAGCAAAGCCAAAGTTTTGGCATTAGCATCAGCCCTGGCAACCAAGTGAGCAAGGACAAGCCCTGAGCTGAGGAGCGAAGACCCACTGACGGTGGTGATTCAGGAGAAGAGCCAAGCACAGATATCTCATACCACTCAGTTTGCTGGCTGACAGGCAGCCTCACTGCTTCAGCGCTCAGAGCCTTGGTACGTGCTTGTTTTGCAGGGTGCTCACAGAACAAAGGTGACTTTGGAAGGAGGTGAGGGACTGGTCTGAGCCATTTTGGACTTATGTCATAATTTCCAAGGAAGGAGGTGAGGAAGCAGCTTTGGAGCTGATCTCCAAGCATGCCTTTGGGCCAGAAGCAAGGAGCACTCATGCTCCCTTTCAGCAGGAACAGAGCAATAGTGATGACCATGCCCTCATGGTGCCTGTAAACACAGCGTAAACTTTTGTCAGTGAAATCCAAAGACATCCTCCCTTTGTCTCTCTGGAAGACATTCAGCCTTTTAGAGGGGTAAACATCACCCAGAAAAGGCAGAATGACAGATTCTTCCAGCCTTCAAAACCTAGTTGGACATAAACATTTCTCCAGGAGCCTGAAGGAATGTGTGTCTTGAAGTTCCTAGCAAGAAACGGACACCACACTGAGTAAACTGTTTGCTCTGCTTGTGTTGAAGGCAAAACAGAACCAGGTGGTATTAACAGGTAAACTTGCTATTGATCAACCTCTGCTGCTGGTAGCAAAATGAAGACAATCCACTTAAAAACTGTCTTTAACCTTCTAGCATGACAGGATTATTTTTAAATTCCATGATCTCGATGCAGATCACTGCTGTCTGTGGGCTACAGGACACAGCTGCATATAGGTGAGAGTTGTAGCAGACATCAGTGAAATAAACCCATCCTGATGCTGTGTTGTGATAGATATTAATCCCCTTATATCCCCAAGCCTATTTCATGTGCCTGGGAGGCGAAAATGGAGACTGGCTTTTCAGTAGAGCTGCTGTGTGCTATCTGTCTCTTACAGCGGAATAGAAATAGGCTGCCCATGATCCCCTGCTTGCTCCAGACACAGCTGGGTATGGGAACAGGCTATCCTACCTATCACTGTAAGGATACAGGGTGCATTGCTTCAAAACTCGAAGTAGCCCAACCTTGAAAAGAAAAGGTGGAGAAAGAAAATTTCTTTGAGTCCAGAAGGGGGAGAGAACATAGAGAAGATTAGTCTAGATACCTAAATAGATTTTTCTGTGCAAGATTACATGAGATCAAGCTAGAAGTTAATTTGACCTAACTATTGAATGCTGCCAGGCAGTAGCGGTGGGTCATTAACTGAGGCAAAACCCACAGCTTGCACAGGTGGGCTTTTAACAGCCTAATCTACATCTGCATCCCGTGTCCTTTCTGTTTCCCCAGGGGGTTGCATGATGCCTCCACATCAGAGGTGAAACAGCGTGGCCTTGGGGGATGTCCCCTCACTAATGTTATGTCTTTAAATAAGCTGCTGGGAGTGAAAGGAGGAAAGGATGGCTAAGTTGCAAGGGTCTCCCAAGTGCCATATCCTCACTGACTCGCACGTGACAAAAGGGGACTTCTTAAATCATTTGGTTTGGAGCTGAAAGTGAAGGTTGTCTCATTTCACTTCCTTTCCTGCTTGTAGAGTCAGCTCTTTCTCATTATGGGCTAATGAAGCAAGGACCTTCAAGGTGAGGGAGCACGTGACAGGAGTATTTGATGGAGAAGATGTTTTCCTTGATCTGTATGCCCCCAGATGAGATGGAAGCTAAAAAGCCTGGACATTTTCCCTTACCCCTCAAAGGAAAATGTGATTTATCTGAAGAACCCCTTGTATTTGTGTGTAGGACAAATCCACCACCTCATGAGTCCTTACTAATATGAGGCTGAGCACTTGTGAGTCTCCTCTAACCATACACTTGATGCCACTGCCTACTAACCACCCAGTGCACACAGCGTGTAAGAGTGGTGGAAGACCCATCTGATTTCCAAAGACTGTTTTGCACACTTGCTAATAGATCTGAACCTTTGCCCAGCAGTCAGCTCTTGAGACTGGAAAACTCATTGCTTTCACCTTTTCTTCCTACAGCTATAATGGTATCTAAAGCACAATGGACCCAAATCCCTCCATCCCTCCTCTTATATGCCAAAGAAAGCTGCTAGGTGGGAGGTTAAGTGCTTGAACCTAGCTCAGACTTTAGCACCTGTTTATGTTCTCTACAAACGCGTTTGGAACAAACCTGCAACTTGGGACCTGCCTTCACCCCTCCAACCCTAGAGAGACACCACAGCCCTGTTGAGACCCATCTGGAGTGCTGGGTCCAGTGCTGGGCTCCCCAGGACAAGAAGAACATGGACTTACTGGAGTGAGTCCAGCAAAGGGCCACAAAGATGATTAAGGGCCTGGAGCATCTGACATACGAGGAGAGGCTGAGAGAGCTGGGACTGATCAGCCTGGAGAAGGGAAGGTCGGGAGGGATCTCATCAATGCGTATAAGTACCTGATGGGAGGGCGAAAAAAGACGGAGCCAGACTCTTCTCAGTGTTATCCAGTGACAGGATGAGAGGCAACAGGCACAAATTAAAACACAGGCAATTCCATCTGAATGTCAGAAAATGCTTTTTTACTGTGAGGGTGGTTGAATGCTGGAACAGCTTGCCCAGAGAGGTTGTGGAGTCTCCATCTTGGAGATATTCAGACCCCGACTGGACACGGTCCTGGGCAACGTGCTCTATCTGACCCTGCTTGAGCAGGGGAGTTGGACCACATGATCTCCAGAGGTCTCTGCCAAACCCAACTCTTCTGTGAAGTTGCCCTGTCCCGGGGCATGTTGCTTAAGAGGAGTCTGTTCCTCCCAAGTGTGGTTTGACAGCAGACTCCGCGGGATGGCACAGCTGGTGGGAGCTTTGGCAACAAACCAGCAGTACCTCTTGTGGTTGTAGCAGTGTCCGTGTCATCGTGGTGCCTAAGATCCTATAGCCAGGCATTTCAGTCATGCAGGCGGATTACAGGCATAGTTCAAGGACATGGATATTCACTTCTGAGGTTTCCTATGGATTTTTGCTGCTTGAAATATCTCTGTGCCTACTGCTGACTCTTGTAGAGAAAGGATCTCCCCTCCAAACGTATAGCATAGCATCTGTTTGATATTGACTCTGCTTATGAATTCAGCACTGGTATTTTTAGCTGTGCTTTGTTTTCTCCAGCACAATTTCCCATTTGAGTACTGATGCTAAGCTAACATGAAGTGCTCTTAAGAATCCCACCCTGCTAGCTTTGGTTCTTTTTACAATAACGTATGCATCAATTGTTAAAAGCCCTGGGCTACGTTTTCAACTAGTAATATGCTTGCTATTATCCATGTTTAATCATTTCTGTGGCACTAATGTGCTTTAAAAGTTGTATTGTTGTAGCTATGATGGTCTAAAGCGATAACGTAAAGGAGACTTTTATGAGATCAGCCAGTGCAGATGACAGAAACAGATGAGTTTTTAAGCACAAAAGTGTAGATTTGACCTTATTTTTAAAAGCTCCTTCATATGCCATGTTTTCCTCAGACTCTCATTGCTTTACCTGAGATTGCTAGATCAATAATGATCACTTTTCTGGGAATCATTTCCTAATAGCACAGCATCTGGATATCATCAAGTGATTATAAATTACAGTCGAGGAAACTAAGGCACAGAAAGGGCAGGTAGATTTGCCTATGTACGTGGTTGAGTCAGTAATATAACTCAACAGCACTTGTCCGTGTGCTGTGCTTAACTATTGAACACTGGTATATATGTGGGCTTCAGATTACTCCTCTATAAACTTTTGAGTTTTTTTGTCAGCTAGAATATTTGGTGCATGTCACAAACTTCCTATAAGTTAGTGTGATGTGTCCTGATCAAATTCAGCTGTGGAGTTCTGCGTTGCTGCTAGTCCCAAAGGTATCATGTACATTTATAATCAAATTGCAGAGGGCTGTGTTTTTCCTTGAGGAGCAAGCTGCAGAAAGCTGTCATATTTAATTTAAAGATAGGAGCTCTTTAAGAAGTTCTAGCTCGGTGAGGAATCAATCCCTGCTTATTTCTACCCTAATAGCAAATATGGACAAAAATCTTTTTGTTTCCATGAATTTTTCTGCATAACTGACTTCTTGTTTCTGTGCTGCTAGCAAGGGATAGGCAGGGTCTGAGCTTATCGCACTGTTCCTGCTGCTGATATTCTTCGGGAAAGGTCTCTTAATGGTTGCTCTAGCTGACTGGAATAAGCCTTCAGGTGCCACCGCTCCAGTCACTTTCCTTTAAATTGATGGGTAACTCCCTGGTTGGAAATATTGAAGGGAATCGGCCATTATGGTGCTGCTCTGCTGTGATGGGAACTTCTGATGCAGCTCTGTGGCTTTACACTTCACTGCCTACCCTCCCCAGTGTTGCAGACTCTTATGCTTCAATGAAAAGGGCTACTCTTACGGGCTGAAATGGAGGATCAGAGCCTAACCTTGCAGGGAAAATGCAGTAATGATAACTTCAAAACAGATCCTCTCCAGTCCATCCCATCCCAGGGCTGGCAGCTCCCCCATTGCTCTTCAAGAACATGTGAGGGAAGAAATAAAGAATATTCAGCTGACCTAACCGTAGGCATTTAACTCCAGTACTGCCGTTCAGACCCTCATCCCCTCAGATAGACTCCCAAGTTGTCCCTGACGTTGGTAGGTTTCTGCTTTCAGCCACTTTCTGCAGAGACGGCCTTTCTCCCTGGGCACGTGCTGAGCTGCAGGGGGCTGCTTCCAGCAGACACCCTCCAAAGCGCATTTTGGGTTGAGGCACTTCAGTTTCCACCAGGCACTGGAGAGGTTTCCAAACCCCTGCTGCTCAGCCTGCCGTGTGCCACGTTACACTTGGCTGCCCTGTAAACCTGGCTGCTGATGCCCCAAATGGCAGGCAGTCCTCAGGCGAGTGCGAGTACTGTCCCTTAGCAGGATGCTCGGCTATCCGAACAGCAGCTTTTCTCTCCCTACCCGAATGAAAAGCTGGTCTGAAAACTCAGCTGAGGTAGTCCATACGGACATGGCTAGGGAGATGCATCCTTTGGCTCTGCGGCTGTCCTGTCCGGTCTGGTGGTGTCAGACAATAGACCTCTGAAATTAGAATTAGCTCATGCTCTCCCAAGGAGAATTTGGTCCGTAAGACTTGAGGTTATAGCAGGCACTGCACATAATGCAATCACTCTCACGAAGGCAGGCGGAGATGCAGAGTGAGCCCTATCAGGCAGCTAATAAAAGGCCTGATGAAGAACAAAAAAAAGCTGCTAGTCATTGCAGAGATACGTTGCCCCCAGGAAATTAAAACGCGAACACGGCGGCATATGCAATAAGCCTCTCCTTTGTGTCCGTGCTAAAGCACCGAAACCTCGGCAATATTAAGAAGTGACACAGACGCTTTCCAGCCCCCTCCCCGCGTGTCAGCTGTGGCCGCGAAAGCCGAAATCCCCGCGCTCGACGCTGCGCCCGCAACTCCGGGGAGCGAAGTTGGGGACGAGAGCGGCGGGCGAGGGGCCGCAGGGCCGCCGCAGGCTGCGCGGGGGCGGCGCCGCCGCCGCGCCGGGCCCCGCACATGCGATGCACAACGCGCGCGTAGCGCCGGCGCCGGCCGCCGCCGCCGCTCCCGGGCGCGCAGCTCCGCGCAGCCGGCCGCCGAGCCCCGCCGCAGCGCAGCGCAGCGCAGCGCAGCGGAGCGGGGCGGCCGCCTCCCTCCCCCCCCCCCGCCGCCTCCCTCCCTGCCGCCGCCGCCGCCGCAGGCGCCGCCCGGCGATAAAGCGCGGGGGAGCCGCCGCCGCCGCCCCATGGAGCCGGCCGCCCCCTAGAGCCGCCGCCGCTGCCCGCCGCCATGCCCGGCTGGAGGAAGAGCCTCGCCCTCTGCCTGCAGCGCATCCAGGAGGACGGTGAGCGCGGGGGGGCGGGGGGGACGGCGACCCCCTCCCGCCCCCCTTCCCGCGGTCCCGGGGCGGCGGCGGCCCCTGCGTTACCCGCCGCTCTTCGTGCCGCTGAACTTTGCTGCGTCCCCGGGCGGTGCGAGACCTTGGCTCGCCGCAGCCGCTGCCTCCCTCCCTCTCCCTCTCTCTCTCTCAATCTCTCTCTCTTTTTTTTTTTTTCTTTTTTTTGGAAGCGGCGGGTGCAAACGTGAGGAAGGGGCGGCTGCGTGGCCCTTTTCTGGACGCCTAGGGGGGTTTGCAGCATCTGAGCTCTAACTTTCTAAAGCTGCCGGTGCTGCTGTTTTCAAAGGGTAGTGCTTCTTGCTGCGTAACCCCGGGGATGGGCGTTAAGGGCTTGTGACCCTCACGGAGGACAGGTCGTGTTAATCCTGGTTCTGTTGTGTTGCTTACTGCTGCTCGCAATGACTGCGAATTATTTTGTTTACATGTTCAAGAGCGTGTTGTTAAATTAAGGCTGGACCTGCAGCTCATAAAAGTTGGGAGAAGACATCCACAAGGTGGCATAACATAAAGATGGTTTAAACCTTGCGCACCGGCTCCTGGGTTTATGTTTGAATGGGGGTGAGAGTGGTGGGGAAAGTTTATGCCTCAGAAATGAAGTGCAGTTCTCATGCGCTTTCATAAGGCTCAGCTGGCACAGCTGATGTGAGATGGCCAGGAGGAAGCAGGAATGTCTGTTTTATTAACCTCTGCTTCTCTACTGCAAGCAGTTAGCAGCAAGCTGAGTTTTTTCCTCTTGCTCCCTTCCCCTGGCTCCCTCTCCAGACCTTGCAATCGCCAGCAGGGTCACCAAATACCTGAGGGAGCACAGCTGCACAGTTTGGTGTGAGTAATGCAAAACCCAGGGCTTTTCCTCTCCTGCTGGTTAGGAAGTGCAGAGGGAAGTGGCACGGTTATGTGCCTTGTGAGGTGCCGGGACTGAGTCGCTAAGTTGATGAGTTTTTTTTTTTTAAAGCTGTTTCCCTCCTCTCACTGCTTTGGGAGAACACCGTTTATTTCTGATATTTGACCCTGTTGGGACCACTGACTCCGCTTAGACTCCGGCCACCTGAGGCTGAGCCCTGTTAGAAATCAGAAGTCTTGTTCTGTAGAAGAATAAATCGGTCCCCCCTGCTCGACGCGCTGAGACCTGCCTGTGAATTCAGCCCTCGTATGATGCAGTGCTTTGCAACGCTGCCCTGCTGCAGCTGGCAGGGACGTTCTTGCACCACTGGGCCAGGGAAGGTTTTGGAGGTCTTAACATTTATAGCACTGACCTCTTGATGTATTAGCTGTACTGGGCTAACATGATTTGTCTTGTTACTTTATGAGTTCGTATGTACGTCCTGGCTCTTGTCTCCAGGGTCTGTGTGATAATGTGCTTCTTTCTCATCTTCCCTGCTCCCGAGCTCCCACTGCAGCGAGCCTGCGACTGGTGTGCTGGTTTCCCCGTTAGGTCCTTTCAAAATACTGCACTTGTTTCTGTGGCTCAAGAGTAGTTTGTCTTTGGAAGTTACCGTTCGGTTAATCAGAAAGTGGTTTATCTGGAGGAATGAATCTTGCAGGCTGGGGCTGGTGTGCTGCGCGGAGGAGGAGGTGTTTGCCTGCTAATGAACATGTGAAGTTCACAGGGAACAACTTTCCTCTTGCCACAAGGCAAAGCAGTTAGATATCCATATTGCAGCATGAAACTCGGCGCTTCTGCCGGAATAACAGAGATGGTACAGTTAATGTTTCTATAGCACTCTAATGTTGACAGGTATGGTACAGTACAAGATTTAACTAGACTCTGGGGAAAGTTTCACGTCTTCTCATGTATAACACCACCAGGAAATCGCTGCAGCGTTCTGTTCGGATTTACTTTTTGCAAAGCAAATGCTTGCCAGTCTGTGAAGAAATGCTGACTTCCAGTTTTCCATATTCAAAACAAGTTATATCTGTCTTGTTGGCATCTCTGACTACCCGGATGTGGTAACTTCATTTCAGACACCCAAATCAGGTAGCCCCTCTAGACATGTGTGCTCTCACCTGTTGGCGTGTAACTGCCTCCGAGGACTGTAGTATTTCAGTTTCCAGACCGAATGTCCTGGCGTTCAGCGAGAGCGCTTTGGTGATTAGAACGAGTGGTGTATTTTGGTTACTGAATATTAATGTGATGAGCGTCTCTTGCAGTTTGCAGCCATTCAGTGCTGGATTGGAAGCTTCATTAATCACAGCTGGTATTCAAAAGGTCATCCGTAGCAAGTCACTTGGTTTGGAAAATGTAGGATGTGCGTGAGCTGTACTGCAGTATGATAGTCGTTTCCAGACCCCCAGGGATTTCCCCTATGCACGTTTTGTCTTAAACCCTGTCCCTTGGGGGCAGGGGGTGACCCTGACCAGTGTGCAGAAATGCTGAGGTCTCTAACAGATCCTTGTTTCCCATCAGAAGAGGGTTGTATGTGGGATTGATACAACTCTTTATTTTATGCAGACAAAAGCATTGACAGCAATGGCTTGGAAATGCTGGCTGGAAAAGGGGCTCCCCGCAGCCTGTACCCGTAGCCCTGTGACTTCCAGGTCAGGGCGTCGATGCTCTTGGGCTCTCTGTAACCATGCAAATGCCTCCGTCAAAGCCAGGACAGTTCCTTGCTGTGAACGGGAGCCAAAGGCTATTGAAGTTGATGGGAAAATCCTACTGTTAGTGCCTTGCTCGGACCTAGCTGGCGTCAGGATTCCTCACCTGAGCGCTTGCCGAGTGTACCTCAAATCCTCCAGTGAAGAACTCGCACGTGTGAACCCCCTGTGCTCACGGATGCTCTTGGCCACCAAGTTTTCAGTCCCATGATTGACTTGTACAGTACCATTGCTGGAAATGTGTTACGGCCGTGGGATTGCCTCGGACTTGGTAATGCGAGGCTAGGATGGCTAGCGAGGTAGTTCTGTCTGTCGGGTGCTATACAGAGTTGCAAGGCCAAATCCTGCGAGCAGCATCCTTGTTGCTGACTTTCCTCTCTCGGGGCCGTGGAGAGGACTAGCTGGCCATGCAGGGCCTTTGCCGTCTTGTTTTTCCCCTCCTGCTGCTCTCCTCTGTGAGGACTGCAGCATTTGTGCTGTATCCTTGCTATTCCCTGGCTTTCAATAGCAAAAGAAACAAAGGCAAATTTCTGCTCCAGGAGAATGAGTGTACGTGGGCAGGTGGGAAAGTCCCCGGGGGCTTCGGCACAGCTGAGCGAATGTAGAAATTGGGCACATAGAAGGGGTAAATCATATCTGCAGGCTGAGCAGGGGAGATGCTTTTATCCAACCCATGAAAATAAGCGTTATCTGGATGAGTATGACTTGTATAACATCGGTCATGGCAGCATGCAGGCGTCCTTTGGTAAACCTGAGACGTTTTTCCTGTACTGCTAGGAGCAAGTATAGGGTTCGATTATAAGTCTGGGCTGTTAATGTAATTCCTCTTCCTCTCTCAGATAGTTTTCCTTCAGTAACAACCGGAAAATTTGGCTCATGCCTTACAACCCCAATACGATGCCTTGTTCTAAACAAACAAACAAACAAACAAACAAAAAACCCCCCTAAAGACTGATGTAGAGAGATTATAAGATGAGAAGCGAGTTGTGCTCCCCTTGCACGAATCACGGGGCAGCAGGGGGTCGGGAAGGGACGACGACAACTTAAACCTGCTCCAAAAAGTCCAAACGTCGCAGGCTTGCGTTGCTGCTGTTTGCTTCCTTCCCCCGTGTAGGGCCGGTATATACGGCTCCGCGCCGGTTACCTAGGAAACAGCTGTAGGAGCATATAGGGGCATCGCAGCGCTGCGTGGCCGGGGGCCGACGCATCCTGCGGTGGAGCTGCGCGGAGGCGCTGGGAGAGGGAGATTCGTCGTGACGTGTGTAGCTCTGTAGGACGAAGGCAGCAAAGGAGAAATCGCGGCAGAATCTGTCTCGCCGGTGTTTATCTTGCTGCGGGTGCGATTTGGCAGGAGTGGGACCCGGGGCGAATTTAGCAGGGGGGTGGTTTTTCATGATTTTGGCAGAGCTGTTTAAATTTTTGTAACGGAAAGGTAAAAATATAACAGCAGTTGGTTTTGAGGGGTTTTATAACAGCTGGACTATAAACATCAGCTTTTGCATTCTGTCCTCAGAGTCGTGTACCAGGATATTTTGCTCCATAGCTGTGAAACTGTACAATTACGATTGGAAGTGGGAGTCCTTTTTATTTAATCTCGCACACCCAGGAGAAATGTACTAATAAGATGAAGATGGAAAATTGTAATTTTTGCCACAATGAACAGAAAATTAGATTTTTAGCAAATTCTGTAAGATCTGACAGTTGTGTTTCTGTGATATACACATATAATATGTAGAATAATTAGAGTAACTGTAAAAATCAAGCAAATTGTGTTTGTTCACTTACCCATAAACATTTTGATCTTGCAGACCGGGATGTGTGTGCCTAACCTGAAATCAGTTGGGCTGTTCCACTGCTTAGAAATTAAGTGTTTGCTCTTGTGCTTGCCAGGTCAGATCTAGTTCAGCCTTTCAGAAAGGAGTTTCTGAATTAATCAAGTCATCTTAGAACTGCATTTCAGTCCCAGGCTGAGCCTGCTCAGGTTCAATACCTTGCTTTGCTGAGTCCTTTTGTCCAAAACAATAATGCAATCTCTTGTACTGCCACTTAATTTTCAGTAAAGAAATTCAGCTGGATAGTTGTCATTTAAATAGAGAGCAATTTGACTGCCAGGTGGTTGAAGAGCTGTTGTGTCTGTCTGCTGAACACAGTGTATAGCTGTTAATATATTCCTGCGTGTGATGCTCTTAGCTTTACAGTGCATCCAAGCTTTGTCGGAGGTGAGGAACCGCATACACAGTACTTAGGAATTTATGGGCTGCTGTTTGTTGGTAATACTAATTATACAGGCCACTGCTTTTAAACAAAATGTTAAAATAGAGGTGCTGACCCCCAGTAAAGTATGGCGGGGAATTAGAATTGCTTGAAGGCTGTGGTGGTAATGCTTAAAGGATAATGTTCATTCATCAAACTGATGGGACAGCTAGAGCAAATCCTGCTAGACTTTGAGGTCTTTTTCTTTCATTAATACGCTGATGTGGATTTGGCAGCAGTCAAGTGAGGGAGTAATAGCTGCACCCTAGCGCTGTGCTTGCCCCCTCCCTTCCTCGTAGGCTCTTGCGCTGTCATGCTGCGCTGAATTCGGGCTGCTGCTTTTGATCCCATACTTCAACAGTCGTAAAATTTAGCTCTGATTGAAAAGTCCTAAACAATTTAGTTAGGGATGAAGCCACTAGGGTTTTTCAGAATGACTCTAGAGCCTTATGGGAATTTGATTGAAGACAGAGATTGATTGTTGTGTTTTGTTTTTTTCTGAACTGTTCTGCCAGATTTTACAACCTGAATGCGATTCTGTATTTGTGGAATTTACAGTCTCATGAAACTGCAACTCTGCTCTGTTTCTTAAGCTATTATACTCTGTAGCACTTATTCCAGTGGTCTTTTTATTAGCAATGTTCAGTGATGATACTTAGTGCTGTGCAAATCCATCACCTGCAGTGATTTGGCACGTTCTCACTTCAGAGGTGCCAATGCTGGAAGATGTGTGTGGGGGAACCTTTCTGGAGACCAAAGACCTTGATGGAAACCATGAGTTGTGGGAGCCAGGAGAATTTCCTGGTGGAGCGAGAAGAATTGCCAGATCTGTCTGGACTCGGTCTATGCCAGTGCAGGCTGGTTGTTCTCCAAACCTGTTGGTTTTGCTGTGGGCTTATGCCAAGTTTATTGGAGAAGTAATGCAGCACATGAGCGATTCTCGAGAACTGGACATGGTATTTGAAGCTGCTCTAGTCTTGGGCTGTGTTTGCAGCTGCTGACGAGGAGGTCTTCTGATGCCTTGGGTTGCACTGAAACCAAGATTGCTCAGGCTAAACCCAGATGCACGGCCAGTGAGAGACAGATTTCTTGGTTTTTTGTTTTTTGTTTTTTTGGTTCACTCTGTCTCTTCTAAGCAGACACGCGCACAGGCCGGCTCTTCAGCCATACCTGCAGCCAGGCCCTTGCTGCTCGGGGCTGGTGCTGTGAGCGGGCAGGAGCCTGACCTGGAACAGGGCTCTCCCCTGGGCCGCATGCTCTGTGTCAGATCTTCTGTGCCTGAAGCTGTGTAGGCCTTCCTATGGATCTGTTCTAGAATAAAAATGACTGTTTTGTTAATTATTTGACTTATTATAGTGGAATAAAGTTGCTTTTCTTTTGAAACAGAAGTGAATACGCAGAGTTATAACTGTAGTAGAACAGTTGTCAGGGTATAGCTCTGTTGAAAAGTTTCCCTTTGTGGATGAGCCCTAAGACAGAAGCAGGCATTTTTGGAGCTCTGCATCATGTAACTAGAGCCTTCTTTTTAAAGCAGTCAGTCCTAGCCCTTGGAGTTTAGAGCAGTGATCTTAGCCTGAAAGGGTTGTGTCATGTCTAGGGCAAGTCGAAAATTTGCTGTGTTCTTCCTGCAGTGGCCTCCTTTTCCAGAGGAACGGAGCATCTCCCGTTCCCACCCGCTCGGCGAAAGCTGCTGACGCCTGTGCTGCGAAAAGCAGATCCTCGGCACGCGCAGGCACTGCTCCTTGCTGCCCTGCTCCTGCATGCGCGTGTTGGGCCGTGCAGAGTCACACCATGTGAGTGGTCATGTCTCTGAAACCGGAGTAGCTACCGTGGATTGACACCGGTGTAACCAGGATCAGAGCACGGCTAGTGTTTGCCTTGGAAAATAAATACCATGCTGGTTGGTCTCCAGAGGGAATGGTAGCCTCTCCCTTTGGCAGCACTTGGCTCAGGTGAAACGCACTGCGATTAAACACCTTCTTGTGGAAGCGCCTGCATTTTGTCCAGCTATGTTTGATGTTCCCATGCACTCGTTCCATTGAAAGGAAAAGTAATGAAGCTTTTCGTTTAAGATTCAAGTAGGATGACTTTTTCAGCCCTCACTTTGTCAAGGGGATGAACTATCTTTTCTACTTTTTCCCATATTTCTCTCTCCCTCTTTGTCCATTTGGAAGATGAAGGAATTCAAATAAGATAACTGAAACTTAAATTGTAGAATTATGATGATTTCCCTGTTATCTGGCTTTCCCCCCCTCATTGATATTAAATGAACTTGGCATCAGCTTTCATTTTTTGAGCCAGAACTGGTTTTTGGCTCCAGCAAAATTTGCTGATTCCACTGTCAGTGTTGCGAGTGCTGCTTTCCACTGGGGAATTAGTTCAGTCAGACACGTTTTCCTCTGACAGCTTCAGGTATTCTGCAGCGAGACCATTCTGGATTTAAGGAGAAGGGGCGACCGTGTGTTGTTTGAGATCAGTGAGATGCTATGCTTCAGGATGTGGTTAGATTCATGTCTTATCCATGTGTTAAAGTAGAGGTGTCAGTGACCCTGCCAGCTAATTTGCTGCCTTCTGAGAAGTGGAAGACTCTTGCTGAGGCTGCAAAATAAATTCTAATATTTCTACACTCCTCCAGTTGAGTGTTGGTCTGTGAAGTAGTACATGGTTTTAACAACTTTATTTCCGCTGTGAACAAAGCATTACGGAGCTTTCGTTTTAGCACTTACATTAACCTTGGCTGTTTCTTTGTTGCCAGAGTTAGAGGATATTCTGAGATTTGGGTTTGGATTACAGGTGCTGTCACCTTTTCTAAAAGTGTGATGCTGTTTGGTGTCTTGGCGACACTTCCGTTCGTCTGTGGAGAAGTAAAGGTCCTGCCTGTCATATGAGTGTTGCCTCATGCAGCCTAAAAGGGGAGTTGTTGCTACGTGTAAGAATTACTTCAAGCTTTGGGGATCTCGCGTAGGTCCTGTGGGACAGGTTGGCTTCTGGATCTTTTGTCCCGTCTTTGATAAAAATTTGTTCCCCTCCATTTGTTAGAGCACAGGTTAGGTGATTGCCCAGTGTCTGACCTGTGGCCCCAATTTGATGGCAGGAGCCGTCACTACCTGAGCAGTGCATACGGACTGGCGAGGGCAACTGGGACATTGTGCAGGAGGATACGAAGTGGGGCTGAAGGGGAGGGCTCGTCTTCATCCACATCCCCTGGCAAGCAAAGGCCTCGAAGCTCTAGCAACAAATAAGATGCAAAGAAACAAAAAGAAAAATCAGAATAAGGCAAACTGTCAGGGAGCATGACAGTTTTACAGAAATTAGTGATTCTAAGCTGCTGTTATCTCAGCTAGTACCAATGTGCTTTACCAATGCAGATTCAGTCCTTTTTATGTGTTTTCCAGAAAATGTTGATATTTGCCAGGTGCGAGGGCTCCTCTATGAAAACAGATTGCCCACATCCGCTGCCTTTGGCTACCAGGAATTCAGGGAAATTCCCTGGGTCTGTCACAGTGGCATAAACTTTGTAGGGAGTTGGGGGGATGAACTAGTAAATATTCACAGCAGCCTGTTCTGGGGCTTTGTGTTAATCCTGAACAGAGGCTACTATATGGAACGGGTATTTCATGCCTTAATTAAGTATTCCTTTGCTTACTTTCATCTCTGATTTGGAAGCAGTCAATCTCCTTATTGTATATGAAGTTTTGTTCCTAAAAACCTCATGAATCCTCCCTTTCTGCGTTGAAAGGGCAGGTGGATTTGTGTAGGATTTTCTGTCCCTGTTGCAGAGTGAGGCTGGGAGCAGCCCTATGATGCTGCTTTTCAGTCCCCTTCGGAACGTGATCTCTTCACCCTTCTCCTGTGTTGGGCTTTCTCCTTCAAGCTGGGGATGTGCTTAGTCTCCTTGTCTGGCAATCTTCAGTAACTTGGAGAAAAACCTTGTGGCAAACATGCTATGAGGTCTTGTTCCAGCAGGATGCTTCCCTCCTGGTTCCAGGAAGAGCAGCAACTCCGACATCCCGGCTTGTTCAAAGGGCGTGATGGCTTGGAGCTGCTGCAGGATCGCCCTCACTCTGTACACGGGGTTCAGACAAATTCAGTGTCTCCTTCCCTCTTCTGTACCTCAGTGACCAGAGATGCTGTGGTCTGATGGTTCCTGTTGGTGGCCAAGGCTCCTTAAAAGGATGACTCCTTTTTCCTTAAATAAGGAAGTATTTCTAGATCAATAAGACGGAACAGGGAGTGGAAGAGAACAAGTCTTAAAGCTAATGCTCAGTCCCAGGAAAAGTGAGCGAGCTACCAGCGGCAGAGCTGTTAGCAGCTCTGGAGGAGATGAAAGACAAGAGTTGCTTTAACTCTGTGATGCAGGAGTCAATACAAGTTGCTGAAGAGTGAATGAGGATGAAAGTAGTAATTTGGTGTTCCAACCCTTTTATATATATATATATATATATATATATATATATATATAAAATTTACAAACAGCTTTTGACTAAATGAATGGTTTAAACTGGTCTTTAACAGAGAAGCCAGAACTTTTGAAAGCTTCTTCTCCAAGGGTTGGAAGGTGCATGCAAGTAACAGATTCAGGTGCTGTCCCCATATGGGGCTGGAGGCTTGTGTACTACCTCAAGGCAGTCTCAAATGATAAATAAACTCAGGCACATTGCAGATCCCAGGACATGCATTTAGATGAGATGATGCTGTGAGCAAATTGCAACATACCTGCCATGTTTTGCTACTCTTGCCTGTTTCGTGGGCTCTATGTCCTTCTTCACGTCCCATCCTAGCTCCTCGTGCAGTACCACCTCATTGCATTAAACGGCTGCCGTGTTCCTCAGCGCATCGGGCTGTGGTCCAGTGGAAACTGCAGTGATTCCAGTGTGGCTGGCATTTATTAATTAGTAGGTTAGCGTAGGGGACTGAGCTGCAGGCCTCTTGGTTCTGCGCTTGGCTTCGTTCCCGAGCGAGTGTGTAGCTTTGAACAAAATAAAATTATCGCTTGACTCTTTTTCAGAGCAGCAGAGAATTTCTGTCAGTTGAAATTAATGGGACTGGGGAGTTCTGTGCCTCTCGGAAAACCAGTCGGCTAACCTCTGTGCTCCCCAGCCTTCGCATCTGTAAAACGTGGGTAATGACTACGTTTCAGAAGTTTTTGATGCTCTGATCAAAACATATATGAAAGTGCAGTTACTGACTGTAGTTTCATGGCTGTCTTTCTCCGTTTAATATCTTTGTGTTCAGAATTACGGCAGCTGCACCAAATCTTTGGAAAAATGGCCAAAATGCCATAGAAAATGTATGTCTGGCATAGCATTGCAAATCTATTATAGCACATAGAGGAACAGAACAAAAAGTCCTGTTTAAGTGGGTAAAAAATTCCCTCTAAAGTAACGATCTGTGTTGCGAGTTTCCCCAGATATCTAATCCAGTTGCCATCCCGTACATACAGGGATAATCCTCCAGCAAACTGGCGCTGTTCACAGCGTTTCTGTCAGAGCCCCAGTCTGGTTGTACCTCTAGGCAAGCTGCCTTTGAGGCATTTCAGCATTTGCCCCAGTCAGGCCGCTTTCTCAGCCTCTGGAGGCTGCGTTTCAGATATAACAGCAAGCTGGTCTGCCTGTCTTTTTTTTAAATTATATTTATTCTTTTCCTCGCTTCACCTGCCAAGGGTGGTCACTTATGGAGGTAGTTTCTGGTGTTTTTTTATTATTATTATTTTTTAATAGCCATTGTAACTTGCTTTTGGCATATCCTATCCTACTATGTTCTTCTATTTCTTCTTGTCACTGTGCTTACGGAGGGCGTTGCGGTAAGCGGAGCGGGGGTAAGAAGGCAAACATTGGCAGTGCCCAAACAGGGCTGTGACTACAGGCCTCTCCGTAGGGCTTGCCGTTGGCACGGTCCAGCCGGAGCCAGCCCGCGGGGCCGCGTCCCTTCCGCCGTGCGGACCAGGCTTGCTCCGCGGCGGCCGCTCGCCCGCGCTGCCTTGCCGCCCTCGGAGGGGGTTGCTGGCTGCGTGCCGGCGGCCAGCGCTGCCCCGCGGTGCTTTGGGGCTGCCTCCTGCCGAGGGCCCTGTACCGCCCGGGAGTGAATCGGTGACGGACAACGCGGCAACAAATGCTGTCCGATTTCTGCCTCTGAACAATGAGAAGAGGGAGCGTGTCTTTCGGCCAGGGATTGCCGTTCTTTGCCACCCGTCTGCTTCCCCAAATGCTGACGGCCATGAACACTGCTGACCGAAGCAGCTGTGGCCGTTGTACGTATGTATTTTCTGTATAAATGCCTGTGAATTGCAGCGAGATCCCTTGTGCTCGAGTTTTAGCATGATGGACCTGTTGTCAAATGCCCAAGGTAGAAGTGGGGAATCTTTTCAGCAGAGTGGAAGGAAAAACCACTGACGGAGCTGGTGCTTGCATTAGAGGTTGTGAGTGGTGATGGCCTCCCTAGCAGAATTTTAAAAGGCCTGAGGAATTTCCTCTGTGTATATGAGCGTGTGCAGTTTTTTGAATGTGAACCCAGTTCTGGGGTGGATTGGCCGTACGGGCTGTGGTGCTTTTCATTGCCACTGAGGAGATGCAGCGTCACTATTAGCTATGCAAGCCATAGACGCTGTACAGCTCAGCGAGGTCGTCCAGCCTTCGTGACCTGCTGAACCCCCACCACAAGCTACGTGAAAGCCGGGACCGCCCCAGAGTTACAGTGGTGGCCCCCAGCATTGTGCAGATCGTGCTTCCTTCCCCAGCAGCGGTTTTCCTGCATCAGTGTTTCCCCCTGCAGTTTTCCCGTGATGAAATATTGCACAGAGCTGATCTGACCGACAGCCTGAGACCCGTTTCCCATCCACCTGCCACCTCCTCAGCCTGCTGTTCCCCAGCTGAGCTGGTTAGCCGCCGGCCAGTTATTAAACCCATGAACAGTTTAGATGCACTGGGTTAGCCAAACTTGCAAACTGGAGGTAAAACAGGCCCTCTCATGTAATAGGAATACTTTGATCTGTGCTATGAGAAGAGACTGTTGCTGATTGTGTTTTGGGGAGCGTGATGTGAGTAAAGAGGCAAAGCTCTTCAAAGAGAACTTTTTTTTGGGGGGGGGGGGATATTTGCCTCCTTCTTTTTCATGCATGGGAATTTGCAGTAGAGTGAAAAAGAATGATACAGGCGTAGGTAGAGGGAATAGGAAAACCCATTCATGCAACCAGCTAAGCAAGAGAACGGAGGTGGTTTGTCTGACCCTGCCATGGCCAGCCAGCTCTACTAGACAGAGTGCAGCTCTTTTCTGATGTATGAGATCCCTGTTTCACCGCCAGAGAAGACAAGACACAGATCTGCCCACAGTCATAGAAAAACCTTTTGAAGAAAAGGACCCATCCAGGTGGCCTCTTCCCCAGGAGGTGGCTGTTTCCCACCAAGGGGTTAAGTCCATCTTCATGGGTGATTCTGGTGGCCCTGAATTGCAAGGGACCTCCTGGGTCTACTTGCCCTGTAAGTGAGGTGTTAAAACACCAGTCTGTCAGGATAATACTATTTCAGGAGCTCGTTGTTGTGTGTGTTGTGGTGGTATTTTTTTTTTTTTTTTAAACAGAGGGAAGCGAGTTAAAATAATGAGTCACTGACCTGTTCGAAAATGAGCAGTCCCTTCTGCGTCATTAGGAGCTGGTAATGGCCTATCCTGGAGAAGAGCTGGTGAAGGCAGCTAGAGAGTCCGTTCCTTCATGCCTGCTACTGGTTTAGACTGTGTGTGACTGCTGTTATGCTCCAAGTGTCCTCTTAGCTTCTGCCCTTTTTCCTGGTGTTATGCTCATCCTTCCGCTGCTACTCTTTTTTCCTAGGGTCAGCAGTTTCATGCTGGTGGGGTGTTGGAGTTATCAGTGTTTGGAGTCCTTCGCCAGGAGGAATATGATGTTCATATTGATGGTTTCTTCTTCCTCACCCTAGGACCCACTTGGAGTCATTTTTATGTGTTTGCTAACACTTTCACACCTTTGCTCTTTCTTCACTGGTTTGCAGCTCCAGGTTACATCCCCATTTATGTATGCTAGGTACTGTTTTTTTGTTCTTTTTGTTACCCCCCAAAAGCCAGGTTTGTCTAGCTTGAGATCTGCATTTTTAAAATGACTGTTAGTGAGTTGTTTCTCCCCTTGGGTTGTTCAGGGCCAAGCCTGTGCCCCATTTCTTATCATGCCATGATGCCTGTAGTTCTCAACGCTGCATCCTGTGCCTTCACTTCTCAAGGCTTCTGTTCTCATACCAGGCCTGTATTTCTCTACACTGCATCATTGCATTAATCATAAATACTTCATTCTACGTAGAGTAACTGCTTGTTACTGCTGTCTATGTAAAACTGCGGTTCTGCTGTACAGAACAAAACAAAAGTAGAATTAGCTATAGACACCTAGTCGATTAGAGCAGTTGCTGTCACAGCTGAATCAAAAATGAGAAGGGCTTGTAATCCTTTTCTCAGTGGACTTGTACCTGGCCTCTCTGCTCCTTCCTGCCCTGGTGGAGGAGCTGCCTACTTGTGCTGGGCTTCCCCAGCCTGGGAAGGGAGAAAAAAACAAGGCAGGTGGTGGGGGAGCACCAGAAGGTTGGTGTGGTGTGCTTGGATGTTGCAGGATGCATTGAGGGAAGAGGAACTTGAATGTTTGGTGAAAGGTTAATGCTGGCATCTATTAATAAAAATGGAAATGAGATGGATCCTTAATGCTTGAAGAAACACTTGGTGGCAGGGTGAGTTGCACTAAGCTATGTAAGGGAAACGACATTCCCCCTGCTCCCTGGGGAGGTTTAGATGGTGGTGGCAGGGCTGGGGGTTGTTTTGGATTTGTTTGGCCCCAAGTGGTCAGTGCATTTTTGATCTTGAGCTATAACAGATGGGCTGCGTGGGGCCATGGCAGCTCCCTCAGCCCCGCTGTCGGGAGGCTGCGGATCGGGTGGCTGCAGGGTTTATTTGCTGCCTCGCTATTCACATTCCAGTCCATCTCGCTCACTTCTTTCCTATCTTCTGGTACCTGCCCAGGGCTTTGGGATAATTAAGTGCAAGTCTGCTACCGACGTGTCTCTTATAAGTTTTACCCTGAGCCCAGCGCGTGCTGAGCTGTGACTTTGGGAGTTCAATCAGTGTTGCGAGCAGATATGATCAATAAGGCTCCTAGTTATGTACTTCACTATTAAGTCTGAGTTCATTGATTTTAAGGAGATACCAGCAACCAGGGAAATAACATGGTTAATTAACTTAATTAGATTGTAAGGTCTGTAGGGACTGTGCCTTTCTGTCTGCTCTCTGAAGCACCTCAGACACCTCTGATCACTATAAAATAATGACTTTTTCGTTCCACACATTGGCAGTTTAAACTGTTTAGTTACATTAAAGCTATTTACGTTTCATGGCAACTAATTTCTACATGAGCCATAGAGTTACGGCTTTGTAGCCATTGGCTTGAAGGTCCAGGTAGAGATGAGGAGGGCATTACTAATAGGGCTTAGCTAAATGATCTCGAGGCACTGGGACCCTAGTATTTGTTTGCCGAGAAGATCTTGCTAAGTGGTTACTTGTACTCTTGGCAAAAAGCCTGTGGCGCAACTTCCAGTGCATTTGTGTGTTGGTGTTTTATATGTTGGCTTTGGAGTTAATTTTAATTATGCTCCCCTTGCCTTCCAGCTAGTTAGATATGAAGAATACATATGAAGAAATAATGTATCAAGCTCCACATAGGTCTGTTCTGTGGCATCCATTTTTCAGGGAAATAAGTAAACAGGTCTTCCCCCTGTCTAAAATGGAAATTTATTCTGGGTACATAAAGTGAAATCTAGCACAGAGGTATTCTTCTGGAGCTTGTATTTCTTCTAATTTATAGCTCCTCTTCTATTCCAAGTGAATTGGAGACTTAAACCTCCCATTACGGGTCTGTAATTTATGTTTTCAAAATTTTACGATTGTTATCTTTCAGTGTTTTTATGAAGCTCTGCTGTGGAGGTGCTCAGATAAGGCCATATATTAAATACGGCTCAATTCACTGGGAGGAAAACTGAGATTATAAATTACCAGAAACAGTCTCCCTCAGCGGGTTGCCTGTTGCCATGTTAATTTCTCCTTAAAGAAATTAAGGAAGACAAGCTGTGGAAACATGGACTAGGCGGACGTGTTATTATGTGGTGGCTGGAAAATTGTACTTGGGGTACCTTCATAGCAGTTGGTGTCACGGGGGACAAAGACTGAGTGAAGTTCCCTGGTGTCTGTCGAGGGTCTGGTACGAGTCAATACTTTCATTAACGACCTATGGCAGGAACAGAGCATTTGCTTATTGCATGTTTGAAATGTCATCGAGTTGAAAGGTGCTACAAAAACCTTGTCAGAGAAGGCATGGGCTTGATGACCTCTTGAGACACCTTCAGGAATATTTGCTATGATTCATGTGACTTTATGGGAAGAGCGAGGAGTAGATGACACTGGTAGGCTTGAGGATTGAATTTTTTCTTTGTATGAATTAAGCTTCCACTTATATCCCTGGTATTCACTATCCCTTGGAGAAAAAGGGAAGAAGAAAGCACCTCTTTGCTGCTTGATTATGTACCAATCAAACAACGAAAGTTCTTGAAACTGTTATTTATCTGATCATCTAAAGTTTTAAATTTAGACCAGAGCGCTCTGCTGCTTCTGTGCCCCCATTTCAGGGCGTACAGGGAATCCCTTGCCAGTGTTTCTAGTCCTGTGGGAGCCAAGAAGTCATCCAGGCCACTGTTTAAAGCTAAAAATAAAATGGTTCTTTTGTCGGTCGAAGGCTCAACAGCTTTTAATTTGGTTAAACTACATCTGCTGCCCCAAATCAAGATGTGTTTTCCTCCTAGTTTGGCTGCTATCTCTTTCCTACTGCTAGTTTGAAAAATTAAACAAATTGTCATTGAAAATGTTAATATTTCGGTAGTACTATTTGTGAGGGTATAAATGACCCATTCCCCCTCTTGTCCCCCCAGTTATCTTGTTAGGAAAATATCTGATCTAAGGTCTGCTAGCTTTACTTGTAGATGCTATTCTGCTGTGCATTGATACAAAGTTTTGCTTTTAAAATTAATTTCTATGGGGGAAATATGACTTTTGGTAATTTTTTTTTTAAATTACCAGAAAGACTGTAGAAAACAAAGGTTGTTTTTGTTATTTGAGAGAGGAATATTTCTTGACCAAAATGCTTTCCTTGAAAAAATGTCAACTCATTTGTTCCCTGGAGGATGCGGTAGCTGCTATGTGCGTTTGGTACAAAATCAGAAGTATTCAGAAAATGCCTAGCCCAACAGTAACTAAACTCGGTGAGGACATGTTTTCTGAAGCTGTCTTTAAGCATCACACAGCTGGAATTAGGAATTGGTGGTGTGTTTCTGCTGCACGTGGACATGTATTTGAAAATTGTTGCCTGCAGATATCTGCATTCACGGAAGCTAGCTGTTGCTTGAATGAAGAACCATCTCCTTGTCGGCCGCGCTTGATGTATGAGTAATCTTACTGCCATCAGTGACAAATTTATGGGCTGTGCTGTGATTAGGCAGAGGGCAATGGAGTTGTGCAAGCAGTGCTGGGCCCCTTGGTCTCTGCTGTGTTGCGGTCCCCTTGGACAGGCAAGGAAACTCAGCGGGAGGAGCAGGAGAGGAGAGGATGCCGGGGTGGCTGGTCATCATCTATTTTGGCAGCAAGCATCTATCCTTCTTCACCGGTTCCTTGATTAGGTGGCCTCCGCAAGCTCTCAGCAGTGTCCCACCGTGCTGCTGTCTCCCAGAGACATGTAAGCTCAGTGTCTGATTCATTTCTACCTTCCCCAGCCTGGAAAACCTGAGCAGCTGAGGATTTTAGAGATATATGCATGACGAGGCATATAAGACTTTTGGACTCCAATTCAGTATTGCCCTCCATGGTGTTTAAAGCTTCCCAGGTATTTCTGCAGACGTGTCTCAAATTTCTCCTGTAGGTTACTCCTGAGTCCCCACTGCACAGTATTATTCCAGCTGCTGCAAGGAGCCTGCTCCTCTAACTAGCCACGATAGCTCATCTGCTTTATCAGCTCCTCCCAAACTCATTTCCATTGCCTTTAATTTCCTGAACATTATAGGCTCTCACAGCAGTTTTGAGAGCTTTTTATTTGTGGTTAAGAGCTGAAGCAGGGCAGGTGAAGCGATGCTCTCTGAGCTCATCAGAGCTGGAGGGGAGGGCAGGGTGAGGACTTGCCGAGGGCTCCTCTGCTTCGCCTAGTCCAGGGAACCCATGAACACTGCAAGTTCCCACCTACATAAACCCACTGGAGTACAAACACTTATGGTACAGAATACAGCTTTTTAGTTCAATCTTCTTAAGAATTACATTATTCGGACTACAGTCTTGAAGATGACTTGCAGAGCTGAGTATGTTTGCTCCTTGTTCCCAGGATACTGAGTCATCATCTGGGCAGCTGCTGCTCTTCTCTCTCTTCCTCTTGTTGAGAGATGTATAAACCCTGCTGTATGTTGGTCACGTTGAAGCACCTCTGGGAGCAGCGTAGGTGTTCTGCCAGCGTTATGCTGCCAATGCAGTGCTGGTACAGACACTGCATTGCCTGTGGGGGTACAGGCAGCCCTCGGACAACCATCCTGAAATGCCTTTTTTTTCCCAGCAACAGTGATGGGTGTCATCACAATCCTTGGATGAGGGGTGCAATGTGTGTGTATGTGTGTGTGTATATGTGTGTGTGTGTATATATATATATATATATATATATATGGAAATGCCTTTGCTCCTAGATATATTTCTGCACGCAGCCACTGCTCAAACTGCAGCTAAATCCTAGACTGTAACCTCATAAAGGAAAAAAGTCCTGAATTTCCCCAGCTTGCAGAAAGAAGAGGTCATTGGGAATGTGACAGGGCAGTTCCCACAGGAATGACGGCGCTTGTTTGGGCAGCGCAGATTTGTGTGAGAGGGATAAACACCAACACTGGAGAAGGGGAAGAGGCCACAGGAAAGGAGATCAGCAGAGAGGCTGGGACTGCTCCCCTTGCCATGATTCCTGCATGGGACCAGCTGTACTGGGCAAAATGCCATTGCCGTTCTCCGAGCTATGGCTGCAATCCCATGATACCTGGAGGAAGGAGTGACAAACTGCTTCCTGAGGAGAAAGATTACTACAGAGAATTGGGAGCTCTTGCAAATAGGTTGGTATTTGGCCGAGAGGAACTTCAAAGTTGAACCCAGTGAAGGGATGTGAGGCCAGGCTGATGCATTTGTTCTGTGGACCCCCAAACTCCCCTTGCCTCTATCCTGAACACATATGGCAGGGAGCCTTTTGAAGCAGTAGTTTTACTTTATTGATATGCATAGACTGTCTCGGGCAAAACCCCAGAAATCCCTCCAAAAGAGAAGAGAGAGAAGAGCAAAGCACCTCCAAACCATTCCCAAGTGTTGGCTCTGCAGTGGATGCAGCTTCCAGCAGCACAGATCACTGCATTGCAAACACAAAAAAGTGAACAGAGGAACTGGCACCTGAGCCCTGAAATAAGCTGTCCTGCAAAACTTGAAATAAATCCCTGCAAGCAGCTCAGTAACAGCTTGTTTAGAGCTCATGATTATTTGGGAAAGGGGGAGATGACAGTGAAACAATTTTAAGCATTAAAAAAACTCTTAAAGCAGCTTTTCATTTGCCCACTGTGAGAGTTGGTTTACAGCAAACTGCTTACATCTGGCGGTAGGATTTGGGAGTAGAAAGAGATGATGATGTTTTCTTGCTTGTTCCAGAGGCTCTTTTGTGTTGGCTTGGGATACTGAGCAGCACAGTGAGTTTCTTTCACTTGGGTGGGGGGGGGTTTCAGATGGATCTCAGGACACTGGTCTCTTGTCCCCTCGCCCTGCCTGGGTCCAGCCTTCCAGCAGGTATTGCACATACCTGCAGTCCCTGCTGTCTCCTTATCTGTCCCACTGCAGTAGAAGCTCTCCTATTTCCATGGTGAGTGCCAGAGACGCCATCGTTGCAAAGCAATCGCTGCAGCGCAGAGCAGAGCAGTACAGTCCCTGCTGTACTGTTGCTGTTGTGTCTGTGAGTGATTTGTCAGCCAGAGACTGTCCAGTAGCTAAAAGATATTCTTATTACTCTGCCTGTGCACTTATGCAAGATACTTGACAGTCCACCATGGACTTTGAAAGCTTGCCCGTGTGCTCTCAGCATTGGAAATCAGCTCTGAAGTGTGCTGAACCTAATCTGACTCGCTTCACATTATCCTCAAGGCCTTTATGAAGCTCTTCTGGAGTGTTTCCCCATTTGTATGGCTTCCTGTCTCCTGAGCCCTTATGTCGTCTTTAGCGGTGTCCCAAATCACTGAAGGACACTGTTACCAGAAAGAAGGGGCCATCTAATTTTCTGCAGAGCTTCCAGGCTGGGACTTGAGGAAACAAGGCAATAGCAGGCAGAAGGGCCAAGAAACTTTGCTGGAAGGTGCACAAGGGTTTAAATACAAGCTGCTGGCTTTATCTCATCAGAGACCGTGGGCAGCCCTACAGAAATCTTTGTCTGTTACAGCTTGAGCTTTAACTTTGTGAAAGTGATGATTTGGTTATTCTGTCCTCCAAAACAGACATAACCCTTCCCTGCCTCCTTGCTCAAATCATAGTTTTAAAATTCTTAAACCAGTGTTTAAAAATGCACTTAAGCCTAGGCATGAGGCAAGAAGAGGTGGCCCTGTGAGGATGCCCCACTCAAGCACACTGCCTGACCATGGCATTGCCCTGGAGCGTGTGCTCAGGCCCTCCTTGGCCGTGCTGTGCCCTAGCATACCCCTGCTGTTGTCCTTGTGTTTGGCTGTTCAGTGTCGTCAGACTGCCTCTCTGAGCTTCACTGCTGGACCCCAGTCCTCTCCCACCCCTCCAGTAATGCTTTTGCCCTTTGCTTTTTGTGCAGAGTATTGAGACACATCACACACATCAGCATCCTTTCGGCTCGTCAGATGTACATTCGCTACAGCACTGGCGGTTTCTGTTCACTCTCAGCAATGTTTTCTTCTCAATTTTTTCTTTTTCCCCACCACTTCATTTTAAGCAGGCAGTTGGGGACTCTCTCTGTAGGCAAATGCCTAATGAAAGCACTGCAGGGATAGGATTTATTTGCCTAACTTTGCCAGTCTGCCTCCCTTTCTCATTGGTGGAAAGAAATCAGCAGTTCCAGGGACTGCTGCTTCTCAGCTCGATCTAGAGATTTATCGTAGGCCAGGTGAAACACTTCTGAAGCGGCTGTTTTATGTGTTTGGCTCCAAAGGGGAACTGGGGTGACTAGCTCGGGTGTAGACATATGGGCTGCAGCATCCAGCTCTCTGGCCAGACCTGCTTGGTGGTAAGCGATGGCCATAATGAAAGGTGCCCAAACCCTCCGTTAAGACCAGGGGTGTTTTAATGAGGCAGGTAACAATATAGAGATGGGTGGGTGTCCATGACCAAGACGCCTCTCTGCTGATTTCCAAGCAGGAGGAAGTAGAACTAGAGATTCAACAGAAGTGAAGTTTGACTTGTTCGTAATAGAAGGCTGTAACTAGTGGTACAAACCTGCCAGTCAGTCCATTAAATCCTGATCTTACTTACAACATCCTCTGAGACCCAATTTTGGAAGCAGATCCCTGTGAGGGTGACTAAGAGAGGGTTGAAGTGAATGAGGGAAAGATTTGGCAACCCAAGTTGGAGTGGCATCTTGGCTGTCTGGCAGGCTGCCTCTTTAATCTTTGTTGGCCTACCCAAAAGACCAACCACACTGCGTAAATCTTCCCTCTGCCTCCTTTTTCCAAAAGATATTAATGTAGGGTAGTCCTTCCTGCCCATGCTTCCTCCAGCACAGTGCAGGCATCAGTTTAATCAGAAATAGGAATTGGTTAGTGTGGTCCCTGGTGGATCTTTCAGAGGTTTGGCAGTAGCCGCAAATAATGTGCATGCAGCTGTTTAGCGAGGGGGTGAGGTAGTGGTTATTCCCGTTAAAAATTGATCAGCGCTATTCCTGGCTATTGATCTCTGCGTCCTGAACAGATGGCTCATAAGCTGGCCCTGTAGGAGCAGAGCGCCGCAGTGAGCAGGGGAGGTGCGGGGCAGCTTCTCAAGGAGATGGGGAGAGCACGGTCCCCTGACTGCACGGAGGAAAGGTTTGCCCTTCCTCTCTTCCTTGTCCGGTCTTGTACTTTGTCTTCCTCCCTCTCCTGCAACGGGTCTGTGACAGTAACGCTCACAAGCTTCGGGTACGGGAGGCTGCAGTGCGTAGCGCCTAGCGGAGGCTGTGAACGGCGCTCCTGCTATAAAGAGTCAGCGTGTGTCAGTGCTGTGCTTCTGAAAAGACTTGTCGTGTCTCCCAGGCATAATTCACCATGGCACGTGCAGGCAGAATGCCACAGCACCGAGCAGCTTTGCTTTAGTTCATTCCAGTATCGTATTCGGTCAGCTGGTTGTAACAATAAATGAATTGCTCTAAATCCATATCGTTGCAGTGGGAAAAGCAGTCTTATCTGTTGGTTACTCGGTGCTTGTCATCCTCTTCTATTGCTTTTCATTCACAAATGTCCACGTGTCCTGCTGGGTGCTCCCAGAGCTGTGTGCACCCTTGCGTAAGGAGAAGGGCGTGTGAGGTGGGGCGAGGTGAGGAGGACCATGCCCCCGCACCCGGGGAATTCCCCCTGCACTGCTCTGTAGGAGCAAACCCTGCGGTACAGCTCATGTCCCTGCAGGAGGTCAGAAGTGCACCCGCGAAACAGCCACCCCCGATCCGCGTATTCCCCCTTCCCGTCACCTCTGCCCCCTCCTTGAAGCTGAGCTTGTCTCTCCCTTTGCAATGAAAACCGATTTGGGGAACGAGATGTCAGGGAGAGTTTTCAAGCCTGGGTTGCTTGATACATAGCCAGGTACCCACAGGCTAGTGTCCTGTGGGGTATGTCATGTATTATGTGTCTCCTTTTCTGAGCCTGGTCTGACCGGGGATCCTTTTCTCTTTGCCCGAGCTGTGTGGGTTGGGGAGGAGCTGTTAGCTCGATGCTCCCCCCAGGCAGCGCCTGGCTGATCCAGAGCCGTGCCGGGCCGTGACCGCTAGGCACCGCGCGTGGCAGTGCTGCGACCTCGTTGTTCTGATGTTGGAAACAACGGCGTCCAGCACCGCAAGCCAGCACGGGGGTGTGTGGGGGGGTTGTTTTTGTGTGTGTGTTAGCTAGTAACCCATAGCTTTAATCCACCTTAATGTGGACTGAATACACTTCTGTCCTTATGCCCCAGGGAATTCTGTGTGTGTGTGTGTGTGCGCGAAAAGAGAAGCTTAGAGAGGTTCAGGAATTCATTGCTTGGGATAAGCTGGGAGGCAGATGGGGACTTTTTTCCCCCTCCCCCCCATCAGTAGTATACTGAATCTCTGCGAGTAGCACATTTGTCCCTTTTTTATTTTTCTCATGGAACCCTCTCTGAAAATGGACCCATCTGGCGAGAGAGAAATGCTGTCGGGCACCCAGCTGCTCACATGCGGTCAGTAGGTATCAAAGGGGGGTTCAGCATGACAGTAGGAGGAAGGCCATAATGTTTGTTTCCTTCGCAGCTTAATGTAAAGTTCAGTGTCTCCTCGATATAGAGGCGCCACTGTCCGAGTCCCAGTGTGCTGTCGGGTACAGGTATGCGTTTGCCTAATTTAGTGCTGCTCCTGAATCCTATAAAATGGGGCTGGCAGAGGGCTACTGGGCTGTAGCATTTCTGAAGCCAGCAGCCAACTGGTGGAGGCATCCAAAGCATCTGCTGAAAGTGTCTCTTGGTGTACCGTGAGCGGTGCGTGGTGCCTTGGTGCAACGTGCAGAGCCTGGGTCATCTCCACTGCCTTGGTGGGTTCAGAGGCTCTCCGGGCTTTCGGCAGCAGCAGCACCGGCAGCGAGCCCTGGTGCTGCCTTGTCCCACTCTAGGAGCGCTTGGGGCAGATGTGCTGATTGTCGAGTTTTAGCTCAAGCCCACGTGTCGCTTGTGTGCCGGCCTCTGTAAATAGTCGGTGTGTCACTGGGCATCATGGCGCTGGGCTTGTCCTTCAGCTCTGTGCTCCTGAAGCCTCCTGAAGGCAGTGATGGGCGGCAGAGGGGAAAGGAGGGAAGGGATGCCTTCGAGCTTGCTGCAGAGATTTACTGTTGCTCGGAGCCAGCAGCAAAAAAATCTCATTGAACTTGGAGGACTTGTCTTCCTGGAACATCCACTTTACGGCCAAGATTAGCCACCAAGGAGAGGAAAATTCAAGCCAAACATCCCAAGATAAATTTTCCAGTAATGGAGCTTGCTGGAAGGGCAGGGGTCTCATGGGGGTGGTCAGTACTGGTGCTGCAGGAATTGGCCAGGCTGGGCCAGGCATGATAACGCAGCACAGGGAGGAGTTTTGCATTGCCAGTTGCTGCCTCATGCAAGAGATCACAGTAAACCTTTCCTTGCCTCCCTTTTGTGGGTTTCGTGACTATTAATTTGCCTTTCCCTTCTTGGGTGTATGGTGTTTGTGCAGATCTCGATCCCTCACCACTGTTGCATTCTGTCAAAGATTACTTAACCTACCAAAAAAAAGTCTGGGTAGAGCAGGGCTCCTAGCCTTTGGGTGGTGACTCTATTAGCTGTGCTCCTGACAGCTCCTTACATCTCATGCTAGAGGGTCACTTAAACAATGAAATAAGCCCCTAAGGAAAGAGGTAGGAGCACCACTGCTCGATATTTAGCACTTGACTGCACAAGGAGGGCGATGGAGAAACCAAGCCCCGTGGAAAGGTGCCAGACACAAGGCCCACGCTGAAAAGGATGGAGGAGTAGTCTGGGTCATGGAGCAACCTCTTCCCTCGCTCCATTGGGCAGCTTTGCTGCTACAGCAAGCCAGACCCCCAGGCACTGCTGTGGGAGTGAAGTAGCTATTAATTGCAACTGCCTGGTTTTCCGATTCTGACTTGCCACAGTTTCTTGGGAGATTTGCTTTACCAGATCAGACTTCAGGGGTATGAAGCACAACGTCGCACAGTGTGTCTGAAGTAGCTAATCTTAATGTGTCATTGTGTAATCAGGTGGACATCTTACTTGGACAGTGTGTGATGGTCACTCCACACTGGAAAATATATTGCAGAATTAGGGAGTATTTAGGGGATGGAAGAAAAATAATTAATGATGTGGAAAAACTCTCTTAAGAAGAGAGATGATAAAGACTGAAAGTGTACCTGAGAAAGGAGATGTATAAGAGAAGACATCAACAAAGTATGTACCATAGTGACCAGTCTAGAGACGGCCAAATGCAAGTGTTCAGTCTTTCTGTTTTGGCAACAGGGGAACAATAAAGGGGATGTAAAATGTAAGAGAAAGGTGACACTTGAGGATTAAGGAAGATATGTCATTATCCACACAGTGGGTCTGTGGGATTCACTACTCTCTGAAATGTCATCAAGGGCGAGAATTTTTTAAAGACTCATGCAGGGACTGACTGTTACAGGCTTAGTAAGAATTCATTCTAGTCTGTAATGTAATCAGTGAGGTTTAGAAAAGAGATTAACCCCCCCCCCCCCAAAAAAAACCCTGCAAAGTTTAGTCCAGGAAAGGTTTCAGTCTATAACCATCTTTATGGATTAGGATGAGACCTCCTGGAGGGCAGATTATCTCAAACCAGGAATGTCTTTCACCTGCCTCTGAAATGCCTGGATCCATGTGGTTGTGGGGTGTGTGCGTGTGCGCTAAGGAGCAAGTGTCTTCTCTGATCTTCCCAAGTGATCATCTCTCATCCTGAAGTGTGAGAAGTGACAGATGTGCCCTGAACACCAGACTTGGAGATTACCCACCTGGAGTACCTGAGCTGTGCAGAAATGCAGTCCTTTGGAGGCAGCAAGAATGAATTTTGTCGTGACGATGCATCCAACACAAAGGTGTATTTCCACACCATCTGTTGGTGTATTTTCTTTTAATGACTGAACTAGAAGCAGAACTGGAGTGCTATCCTGACAGCAACAGCTTTGCACGTTGGCTGCTCAGTACCTACAAGCCTGGAGGACACCCCTAAATGCTGCTGTTGTCCAAGATGCCTGATGGCCTCCCGTTTCTGAAGTTGGAGGCTTGAAGGCACCTGGAGCCCATCCCCATTTTTGGTGTCTGTGAGCTGAGGCATGACACCAGGCAGAGCTGCTGCCGGCTCCTGCTTCTGTCCGTGGTCATGTTGTCCCTTGCCATTTTGGGAATGAAGCTGTTTGCAGTAACAGGGATGCTGAGAAATGGAATTGCTATATGTAGCAATAGAGCATTCCTGTTCACAGCATCTTATTTTTTTCTCTTTTTAAAGATATCTGTAATGAGGAAGGATGTAGATCTCTTTTGCTCCAAATAAAGGAGATAGCCTGGATGACTCCCTCTGTCAGCTGCATGAAAGACAGTCTTTCATCCTTCAGATCCTGGTAAATCTCCCATGAAAATCAATGAAATGGCTTCAGCTGATGGACGTGCAATAGCAGGTCAAACCTGATCTGGCTGAGAAGTTCAGAGCAGCGTTCGCATCCGTTAGCGGATCCATGGCTGGGCCCCATTTCGTAGATCCATTATACCTCTGATGGGCAGAAAGAAATCAGTGGCTCTTTGCTTTCTCTTCTTAGCTAATTTACCTTCAGTCTGGTAGTAAATTAATCTCTTTCCAGCATGGGGAAAGAATCCAGGTATCAGAGATACGGCAGCAAAGTGAGGAGGGTGTTGCAAACTGTGCAATATTTTTGGAAGTAGCTTCTCCAGAGAGGCGCATTTTCCATTATTGAGTACATGAATTGGCAAAGCAGCCAGCTAGCAAGCCAGGTTGTGTGGTTACAAAGTGTGGACGCTGCTGTTGCCTTTCCGCATGTCCAGTCTTACCTAATATTGGGCAGTCAGATGGAGAGATAGTATTTTCATGGTAAATTCACTTCAAAGTTTTCAGATACTTGTTTTATTTTAAATAATGAAAAAAAACCCTAATGGAAAAGTAAATCTGGAAGCATTTGAAAGTGTAATTTTTAATATAGGTGTATATATTAGAATTTAGGCATTTGTCATGTTTAAGCTGAGTGGAGCATCACCAACACATTGAGTCTAATTTCCACCATTACTTGCTTCCCAGCATTTCTCCTGTGCCATGTATCGAAAAATTTTACGGAATGGTAGGGCACATCTTACAGATAGCACAACAGGGAGAGCTGGAGAGATCTGCCTGGGTTGCAAAGCTGCAGCAGGCCCGGGATGGCTGCTGCCCACCTCTCTGACGGCGTGGGAGACGGCAGTGCCTACCCTTTAGGGACACCGGAGACCTCCTTTGCACGTGGCAGCTTTGCAGCCTGGAGTTTTTAATGCAAGGAGTTTCTGCTGCTTCTGTGATCTGGGGGCAGCTTTTGCAGGAGCAGTCCCAGGTGGTGCAGAAATTGCCTCTTGGATTTTCTCCTCTTCCTCCCTTTCTGCAGAGCTTGGGCTTGCAAATGGCTTCTCACCGAAATAAGAGACAATCTTGAAACTTTATGGCAGGGGTATCTTTGCTTAGAGTACTACTATTAATGGTCATCATAGCACTGAGGAAACCATGGCAGCTTCACTCTTGCTAGTCACAGAATCGTAAACCTAGTTTATAGCGGAATAAAAAATGGCATTAAACTGGGCATAAATCATTATGGTTTCCCTGGGTTTGCTGGGAAAGCCAGCCATTGAGTTAAGACTGTTCCTGTCCTATAGCAGAGGCGCTTATTTGCGAGGGCAAGCATGACTTCTGCATTTAAGTGCAGCTACGAAAGAAACCGGTCGCGTAGTGAGATAAGCGGTTGGTGTTGGCTGGGATGGATCGGTTCCAGGCCAATGGACCTCAGAGAAGCCAATCACGAGCCAAAGTGAGCGGTTTGGTTGAGGAGAATGATTCCGTAAACACTTACCTGGCTTTGTGCTTTCAGAGGGTCTTTGGCTGGAGTTTGGTATGGGTTGTGCCCCAAAAGGTGTGAGAGAGTGGGGTGCTGCCTGGGAGGAGCTGGCGGCTCCCCAGGCCTCTCGGTTGTCCTGAAAAACAGTGATTTCCCCCCCCCCCCCCCCCGCTGCAAGTTGTCACTTCTCACATACAAAACCAATTGTGTTTCTACTCTCCTGTCACTCCGCTCTTGGTACAAAATAAGATGTTGCAAGTGCGCGCTGAAGCCGTGCGTGGAGTTCGTTGCATCCGCTGGAACAGCCGTCCAGGAAGGAGAGCGGCAGCCTGACTCGCTTGCTACAGTCGCCCACGAAAGGCCCCGTCTCATTATCTGCCAACTGTGTGCGTCCTCCTTTGTGCTGAAAATTTCACAGCACTAAAAGCTTCCAATTAGAATTACGCACGCATTCAGAGCCGGGAGTTAATTCGAGGTAGATTGTTTAATGCTCACAAACCCGCAGCCTTTTTTAATCATCCTAACAAATACCAGTGCTCTCCCGATTCAGGCTGCAGCTGTATGGGGCTCCGCTTGCGCAGTTGTGACCTCCAGCTTGCACGCCGGGGATGGGAAATGTCAGCCGCTTGTTGAGTGCTGTTGGGCAAACATTTTCCAAGATTATGAATAAAACAAATTATGTGTGGGTAAAGATATAAAAATAAAATGCCAAGTGTAGGAGACAGAGGAAAAGGAGGGGGCTCTTCTTGCAGCTCCGGTCTTTTAGATGGGGGTGCTGAAATGCAAGAAACTTTGCCGTCTTCTCAAAAGTCCATTTTCCTCTGTGCCCAGGTTACCCAGTTGAATTCAGAATGGGTCTTGAAGTCGGTTTTGTTAAATTGCTGCAAAAACTTGTGTGGATGCTCTTCAGTTGACTTAATCTTTGTTTATGTTGCTATAGTTTCTTGCCAACTTTTGCTAAACCCATTTGAGACAGAGTTAAATCAACTTATGAATGTCCTTGCAATTTAATTAAATTGACTGATGTAGCTAATGTAACCGACTGTAATTAAATGCACGCAGCTTTTATATAAAGACAAGCCCTAAGGGTGTTCAGGAAATCCCATCTCATGTTCCCATTAACCCCTAAAAGGAGCTTGTTCACAATTCGCTGCCTCTGATCCTTGTCCTGGAGCAGAGCTTTGCAGCGTTAGGCCGTGCTTTGCACTTACGATAAACCCCGCTCAACCAGAACCGAATGCACACGAAAAGCAGGTAGCTTTTTTTCTTCTTTTAACCCACTGGGCTTAACAAAATGCCGGCTGAGCCTGGCTGCCCAGGGCAGAGCTGAGCTGGAGAGCGGGTGACGCCTGCGCGGCGTTGCAGGGCCGGCAGCAGCCCGCACAGTCGGCCCCTCTTTCCCATGGCGTCCGCGGCCGCCTGATGACGGGTGTCAGCAGTAATCTGCAGGGACGGGACGCGTGTCGGACTGGGACGAGGTGCCTTGTAACAAATGCGTGTACTCGGCGTGAGCTCATTCAGGTAGAGGTTCACTGATGGGGAGTCTGGCTGTCATATGTTGCTTGCTCCCAGGGGTTTAAAATTTCTGTCTTTTGAGGTCAGCCACATCCTGATTTTTGGCTTTCGCGTGGCAGAAGTACATTAGTTTTTCTCGTTCTTGTTACCGAACTGGAACCGGGGGTCTGCAGTGACCTAATCTTTCCTACAGCGGCCGGGCCACGGACCCTGGAGGGCTGCTCGTGGTCTCCTGTGGGGAGGAAGCAGCTGGGGCAGCGGCGGTCTCCGGAGGCAGGATCTGGCCCGCGCTGCGCTGCTGGGGGCTCCTGGGGAGGTTCCCTCTCCCCACCGAGCAGCGGCGCCGCTCCGTCTCCCCCAGCCCTCCTGTCTGCATCCGTAACCGAGTGTAGAAGCCTTTGCCGTTCCCCACGGTGCTTGGACGAGAAGGGCTGCACCCTCGCTGTTCAAGGGCACGTGGACCCTGCGCTAACACGAACTGCTGTGGCTCTGAGCAAGAGGAGAAGAGAGGACCAGAGAGGAGGGAAGGCAGAGCAGGCTGTAGCATCCTGCTTGGTTTTTCACTGCTGCGTTGACTCTCCGCAGCGATAGCGGCGAAAGGAAAGCTAGAGAGGGTCCCCGTTCTCCCCCCGCCACCACGAACCTCCCCGGAAGCATGGATGGCGGGGAGGGGAGGCACCGTCCGTGTCCGTGCAAGCTTTCAATTTTCTCTCTTTCTCCTGCTCTCTGTTTCCAGCTCAGTTCACGCATTAAGAAAACATTAATAGCCTCTGATGACAGTTTCACGCTCTGTTTGCGTTCCTCCTAACAAGATCGCTCGCTCCTGCAGGAACGCTTTCTCCGTGATCTGAGGTGCCATCTGCAGACGTGCCGCTACATGACTGCTCGGTAAATGGAGAGCGAAACGCGAAGGGATGCGATGGGGCCGTTAGTGCCCGGGGGCGTAGGCCTTCCTCCGGGAGCAGAGCTGGGCCCCAGCTCTGCACGGGCACTGCCCTCTCGTGCCGCTTTGGCTGCTAGACGTGCAGGGGGAGGTGGCGCTTTGCCTGTAGCCTCCTCCGGGACATCGGCCTGCTCCGTGGGCAGCGATAGCCCTGCCGAAACCTCCTGGGAGGGCAGCGATTTTCCCAGGCAGGGGTTGCTGCCACGGCTTTGCAATCTCGTGTCTCCTCAGCGGCTCAGTAGCTGCTGATGTTGGTATCGGCTCTTGCTATTGAGAGAGAAGGAGTCTTCTGCCATGTCACGTGGAGACGGGCAAGAGCACCCGGCAGAGCGGGGCGCTTACCTTGCTGTTCCCGTGTCAGTGCAGCATGGTGCCCTGTTACCTCCTCTTGCAGCTGCACAGCGCTGTGCCTGGCCCGCGAGAGCGTATTTGGAGAGCGACGCTTGGGGTTTAGAGAGCAAAATTAGAAGCTCAGGAGAGAACCAAAGAGAAAATGAAAGGAGAAAGTGGCCAAGGAGAGGAAGTTGCCCAAGAGGTGCTAAGATGCATCCATTGCTAAGGTATGTAAGCTCCTCTAACCAGGAGGTGGTTCAGGAGCCAACAGAGCTTGAAGAACATCAGCAGGAGGGGATTTGTGGACAGAAAGGGGAGAAGATTGATTTTAAAAATAAATAAATGATTTCTTTGCATTATCATTGATGGAGAATGAGGGACAAATGCCAGAAATGCCTTTCCTAGAATGGAGTTACTGGCAGAAATTTAGGGTCCTTTTAGAACAGCTGATTGCAAAATCCAACTGTCTGAAGGCTGATAAGTCCTAGATCTCGGAGCAAAGTGTCAGAAGAGATAGGGGAGCCTTCAGCAGGCATATTTCAAAAAAGCTTTGGGAATAGGCCACGCTAGGTGGCTGAAGTGAAGTTGACTTTTGCAGAACTGCCAAAGAAAGCTAGGCAGGGAGAGGTGAACCTCTAAACCTGCACGAGTGACTGAACCAACCAGGTCAAGGTTGCCAAAAGTCTTAGCCAGGTAGGGGGAGAGAGCAAGGGTGCTCCTGGAGGCTCCAAGCTAGAAAATAAACATGATGTTATTTTTCTCAGTTGGCGGAAGTTGAAGGAAAATATTCTTGAAGAAGGGACAACACAAACATACTCGTCCAGGTGTTAGGCAGTGGGGCAAAATATTTGCAAGCAAAAAGGCTTTTCATCTAAAAATAGCATGTTTCCAAAAAGAAAGTTTATCGCAAAGCGTTAGTTCTAAGGAAATCCTCCTTTCCTTTTCCTGACAATTTGTTCAAGATCCTTTTCCGCGTGCTCTGCTCGCCCGTAAAAACGCATTTAGATTTTTAGTGAATGAAAAAAAAAAATCTTGAAAGTGATTTTGACTGAATGTTTCTGTTCAGCAGGATCACAACTGTCGTGCTATAAAGCATCGAGGTGCGTTGGGCAGAGAAAGGTGGGTGCTGCGCAGGAGAGATCACTGGGCATGAGGTGAACATGTCATATATGTAGTATGTGCCTGTGGTGTGTATGTAGCACCTATATGGCAAAGACAAGTCGAGAGGGGTCATGCTGAAGTTAAACAATGAAATTAGCAGCACGTTCTATAGATATGAAAAAAGCAGTGGGGCTGTTGGGGCAGGGAAGTTATGAGAGATTTGGAGCATTCAGGCTAAAAGCCTCTGCAGTAAGTTCAGCCTGGAGAAAAACTGGGAGGGGAAAAGGAGACTACAGACTTCCTGCAGTGAACATGCCGAAGGATGGTGTGGAGTATTGGGGTATCGTGTTAAGTTTTTTTTTATCCAAACCTTTCTTTCCCCCATTTTGAAGGTATTTCTCCCTGAATGTTTTGCTTTTTTTTTTTTCCTAGGCAAAAAGCTAGAAAGCCAATAGTTTCCCCCCTCCCTACCCCCCAAAGCAACAGTTTCCTTGGGGGAGGTTGGGCCAAGATGTTCCAGTGGGAGCAAAATGAAATTTTATGCTAAAAACTGTCACTTTGCAAAGAAGTCAATGGTTTGGTTTTGTGATTTAAAAAGCTCTGCCACTGTGAGCGTATTTTTAATTAGCTGAAAAATGTGGCCCCATCCTGTGGAGGAGAAGATCAGGGAAATCAGTGAGTGCATTTTAAGGAGTGCACTAAACAGATATTTCCTATTTTAGCTGTGGAGATGTGGAGCCAGTGAGAGAAGGAAGGAGAGGAAGGACTAGGAAACAAAAGGAAAGAGAAGGGGAAAAAATAAGGCATGAAATGCCTGCTTTTGCTATGCTAGTGGATTGTATTTTATGTGTTTATTCTACTTATTCTATTGTATTTCCCAGCAGGAGTTCTTTGTTGCTAGAATAGTTTGGGGAGAGGGATAGGATGTGAGCTTTGAATGCTGATATTAATACTGCTGGCAACTCTGGTTTTCATGAGGGAATGATTGAAGGAAGGAAGTGGATAAAATCACTAACATTGACCTGGCTGTTTGTGAACCCCTTGTCTGCTGCCAGGTAATAAATATTCAGCCAGAACATGAACTTATTTGTAAAATTGTCCCTTGGGATGGAGATATATATAAATAATTTTTTTTCCAAATGTTCAGTGCAGTATATGGGCACGGTTTCTCTTTCAGTAGATGTGGTTCGTGATGCTGGAGGGTCTCCGCTCTTCCCTCTTTTTTTTTTTTTGTTGAGTGAATCAGCCTGGTTTGGGGAGGACAGGGGTGTTCAGTAGTCTGGAGATGGGGTCCAGCAACTCTTTCCTCTGAGAGCAGCTAAGCCCGTGCTCCCATCATAACCGTACGGGTTGCCAGTGGCAGGAAGGGAAGGGGAATGTCAAGTGTTAATAAATATCTTATCGGGAGGGATCTGCAAAGCGATACGGAGGAGTCCCAAAACGGGCAGGAGATGGTCAGAACACAAATTATGCACACGCACAAAGAAGTGAGCAGACTCCATGCAAGAAGGGAGCACTCAATCATGCAAGAGCAGTTGAGTGGTTTTTTTTAATGCAGTTTTATTCCATTAAACTTAAGAGTTTTCTAGGATGCCTTCCTCAGCCACGGAGAGCCTGTGTGGCAAGCGTCTTCATATTTTGCTGCTTGGTAGACTATGAAATGTACTTAGTCACAGTGCTCTGTCCTTGATCACAGAATCATTCTAATCTCCCACTAATAATATTTTTTTAACTTGACATCTTTATTCCCCTTGGAATGGAAGCAAATTTGTATTCCCAGCACAAATCTCTGATGTTCCTGGGCAGCAATTTCTTTCCTCTCTCTGTGCTCCAAGATTCATAATGCTGAATGTTATTAAAACCTAAAGGACAGCAAGGCAGGCTGTGCGGAGTGTCTTTACGGGGCAGATCCTGGCCTCTTCCTGCAGTACTGGCTGGAGGATCCTCTTGCATCTGGTGGGGACTAAGCACTTCAGAAGCTGAAGCACAGACATTGGGGAAACCGCTGGCATTTTTTCTGTGTTTTCCACTCTCAGGGTTGAATTAGTGGGATTTCTTCCCAGAACATGTTTAGAATGAGGCTGTAATTAATAAATAAATAAATAGAAAAATTTGTAACCCTGTGTTCAGCCTGGGTCCTCCTAAAGCTGTGGAAGTCCAGTCTGCTCCTGCTCCTGGTCTTTAAGGCTGGCTCTTTTGCCTCCAGAATAGACCATGTTTTTGTAATATTCAGGTAGTTTCTCTGCTAACTTTCCAGCCAAGGAGACCTTTCCTCCACCTAGGGACCCCATGCAGATTTTACCCTGAGCACAGTGCACACTAGGGTGCTTTGCAGAGCGGGTCTGATCAATGCAGCTTGCTGAGATAGTCTTATTAAAGACAAGATTCATCTTATTTTAAGGTATCCAGAACCCCTCTCCCAGATTGCTCAGTTCAAGAGGGAAACTGGCCTGACTCAACCATCGCAGTGTGCGTCTGTGGTATTTGTCTGGAGAGATCTAGATTTGACATAGCCGTACTGGTATGGTGGTATTTGGCCAAACCTGGAGCATCATGTGTTCTGCTCGCTGCGTCACCCAAAACTGGCTCGGTGGAAATGATGACACGGCGTGAAAGACCTACTAGAAGTTGGGAGTTCCTACAGTCTTGTGGTCGTTGGGTTGCATTAGGTGGGAAGCCAAGAGGATCAGGGGTCGGGCTGAGTATCGAAGCTTGTTGCTCCTGTGAGCTCTGCTCCCGTCTGGGCTGGGCTGCAGCCTGGTGCTGCAAGAAGTGTCTGTTTGCCCTAGAGCTGTGGAGGGGTCTCTGGGACGACAGGGCACGCGGCGTGATCACGCGTGGAGCAGCAGGATGCCACGAGGACATCACCGCTGGTATTAGCTGTAGTCTTTTGCCCCCCTTGCTGCGGGGTGCCAGGAGAGCCTTGGCAGCAGTCTCTCATCTTGCTGCTGAAATGGGAATTGCCAGCAGGTGCAGCAACAGCCATTTAACCTTCCGGCCCCAAGCTCAGCTGTGAAGGATGTCTTCTCCTGGTTGGGGCTGCTGCCACTGCTTCGTAATTTTGCTTCCTGCAGCGATCGGGGAACCAGGGAGACAGCGCTGGCAGCTCTCTCCCAGGGGATGTAATTGCCTTGGGGAGCGCAGGTGACCGGGTGGGAGAAGAGACGCAGCCGATGGAGGTGCAACGCCAGCTTTAAAGAGGAGCAGGCTGCTAGAATCGTATCCTGCTAATGTGCCCGTTTGTCTCGGTCGTGGGCAGCCTCCCTCTGCCCGAAGCTTGGCACCAGGTAACATCGGGGGAGATCAGTTTATTAGGACTTTCCAGTCATTAGGTGCTGTATGTTGTCTGGTTTCCCCTCTTGCCAAGCTAATAGGCATTTTCCGTGTCAATCCCCAGCTGCTAGGGTAAAGTTAGAAGTAAAGTGCCACATTTTCATGTCCATAATGTTTGTGTTACCTGTTAAAAGAGAAGAGAAAAAGCAACTCAGGTTATATTTACATGCTGGTAGTGGGAGGGAAGCTAAGCCAGGGCGCTGCCTCCCACCTTGCCTTTCACTCGGGCAGGTCACTGCCCTTTCTAACCTGCGGAGAAAGCAAAAGAAGGGCTCGGGAAGTCGGATTCGTGGGCCCTTGCTTTTGACCTGTGGTTTTAGGCTCTTGATACCTGTTTTTATCAGCTTGTTTAGGAGATGCGCATCCCTCTCCTGCTTCCCAACCCCCTCCAGACATTGCCATTGCTCAGGGTTTTATATTATCAATCCATCCAGAGACTGAAGCAAAGTAAAACTAAGCAGGAATAAGCACGGGAATTTTCTGTGATGTAATGTAATCACTGATCGGTAAAATGGTAAAACTTAAACTCAAAGTGGAAATGAAGTTAAAGCAACTTTGCAGGTGCAGTGTCTTTCCACTTCCCTCCGTTCTTCTGGGAGTTAAAATGAGTGAGGACATGACAAAATATTGAGCTCAAGCCAGCTTTCGTGGCGAGTCTGTCCCTGCTGTAATCCTAACTGCTTGTGACTGGGAAGTGTTTGAAATATCACAGGCAAGGAGTTTTTGATGTGCTCTCTAAAGAGATTCACGTATGAATGAAACCTCCCCAGCTGTGTGACTGTCAGTCTTTCGTGAAACTGTGATTTGGCTTTACGGTATCTACTCCTGCATAAACTGCAGCTCAGCCTGCATTTCTCGAGTGTGGGTAACTTAATGATGCTGTGCAGATTTTGTACAGCCTGTATGCGTATTTCTGCTCGGAGCTGTCGTACACTGGTGTTTTTATACATTGTGGAGGCCAAGAATACCTAAGCCTCTAATCTGCGTAACTGTGTTGCCTTGTGCAACTGGATTTATTCTACCTCCACAAGTGAGGAGAAGGGAGCAGAGGTCAAACTATAACTAAACTAACAACTAGGCGAGGATCTGAGTAAACATGTATGATCAAAAGAGACCTGGGGAGTGAGCGATGCCGAGAGCCGAAGGATGCACGCGCAGGGGTTACTGCAGACAGGCCAGTGCTTGCTCTGCCCTGTGCTCTGGGCCCGTGCAGAAGGACGCACAGCTCCATGCCCAAGCTAATGCTCCCTTCCGCGTCATTGCATCCTTGAGGAGCGCTGGTCTGTGCCCTCTCCTGCTCCAGACACCCACAAGAACCTGTGCAATCGGTGATGTGGAGTCTACATGCTGCTGCAGAGAGATTTTCTCTGTAGCTCTCACTGAGGAGGCAAAAAAGAAGTGTAGTTTAAGCCCTGGATGAGCAGTGGATCTTGACAGAGTTTGAGGTCAGCATTTCTGTCATCCTGCACCCACAAGTTTGCTTGCTCTGGCTGTCTGCATCGCGTGCTGCTGGTGCTGCTGTCCGTCTCTTGGCATCGGCCGTGTTGCGGGGGATCGCCGCTTTGTCTGCGGTAGGGCCTTGCGGCTGCCCAGGTGTGTTAGAGCCTGTCCTGCTAGCCGAAGGGGGGACGGTCTGCTCTGGTGGCATGCCTGAGGGGTGGAGGTGTATGGGATCTCGCTGACACCCTGGTGTACAGCGAGGGTCCTGAAGGTCTGCAGTGAAATAGCAGCTAACCGTGAAATCCCCCAAAGCTATGGAGATCTCATTTAAACCTCTTCCTGCCACTGAACCGTTCTGCGAGCATGCTGACGAAGCCTGGTTTCCTAGAGCTTGCGTCTTACAGTTTGATGCTCCTGTACCTGTGCGAAGACACAGGATCTCTCATCTCTGCTGACCTGCCTCTTCTTGGCACAGGGTCTCTCGTCTCTGCTCCTCTGTCCTGGCTGGCTCCCGCTGGAGCAGTGTCTGCCTGGCCACGGACATGCCATAAGCCTGTGTTTCCCTAGGAAACAGGCTAAAAATTGCTCTTTGTTACCTGGTGGCCAAAAGCACTTAGAGCTTTGTTTGGAGCAGACCCACAAGACCTTCGCAAATACAGTGTGTTTCTCTGCCTCTTTTCCATCACGCCCATGCAATTTGGATATACTCTGCAGAGTGTGCTCCAGCAGCCTTGATATAACAAGTTAAAAATATTTCTCCATCTCACTGGAAGCATTTGAATGGTGTCAACTCATGGGCCAGCAGTACTGGGAACCAATGTTTTCTGTGCTGATTCACAAGTGAGATCTGTTTTCTTCGTCTTTGGATGGCACCTTCTAATGTTTTCTCTTGCAAACTCAGAGTTACTAAAGAGGCTAGTTAGTAAAGACTATTAAGACCCAAATCACCATCAGCTTCCTCATCTCTGAGAATTCCTTTTCAGCCAAATGCCACTTGCCTAACGCACCCCCAAAGCTCCCAGTACTTTATCATAAAATTCGGTACCCAAATATTCAGTTAAATAACCTTTGTGAATTTTCCTCAGGGATTTTCAGTATGATTCTCGGACTCCCAGTCCATCCTTAGATCCCAAATTCTTTTATTTTCCCACTGCCCCCGAATTAATTGACAGACCACTGCTACATGACCAAGTTTCACTGGGTGAGCAGCGTTGAAACTTGTCACCCGCTGAAGACATTTAGCCAGCAGGGCTCTGAGATGGAATGTGGCCTTGGATCTGGGTTGCGTGGGCTGCGGAGACGGTAACAAAAACCTCCCAACTCAACACTTGCCTACTTATAGTCAGAAGACTCTGTACTTGAAACCCTCCTTTTTCTCGAGGCTAATGAACTTTGGTCACTGTTGACTAACGAGTTGTTTTTAAGCCCCTTGGAGGGATGTCTCATGCAAAAACGACCCCTCCTGAGAGGTACTGGGAAACAGAGGAAGTTTCCAGGGGACTCCAGCCTCCGGAGAAAGCGAACACGCACCAGTCTTGCTAGTTTATTGGATATGTTTTTCTCCTAAGGTGGTTTTTGCAATGTTCTCTGCCACACAGGTAGTGTTCCAAATTTAATTTTATTACTATTTAGCGGCCCCCAGAGATAAGCAAACAGAACATTTTCTGGCCAAACCACCCAATGACCTGCAGAAGTTACCTATGTGGCATGGAGAAGTCATTGCAAAGAACCACCTGTTTTTAATTAATCTTTTGAACCAATTTGGTTCTAGCAAACCAATTCCATTAACAGGCTAAGCAGAATAATGACAGGCACAGCTGCTATAATTCCTTGTTACGCTTCTAGTTAAAACAAAATCCTCTTTGCATCAGGAAACACTAATCTAATGTCATGACTGTGTTCATTATAAAATCTTCAGTAGTTGAGCACATCCAAATGCTTCACATGTGTTTTCATAATTTTCCCCCTCCCTACTATATGACCAAAATATGTAAATTATGAGGTGATTTCTCCCCAGAGAAATGGAGCTAATCGGTGCATTAGTGTTTGTGAGATAAATCACGTTGGAGGCCCCTGCTACATGCTGCTAGAGGGTAGGCTTACCTACTAGCTTTAATGTTTTTTGGGATGATTTAAGTTTGTTTTGATTCAGTCTTGTAGCTCAGTTACCAGGCAGGTATCGGTTCAAATGCTCAGTTGCTGTTTCTGCTTCAGAGAACTTTGGCCAGGAATAGGCAAAATGCCATATCCAAGGAGACAAGAGGGAATGCGGGTGCAAACCCAACCCGTGATCCAACACGCAGCTTTTGAATGAACGTTTTTAGCCTGTGAAACTTGCTGTGTGCCTGTGTATATATGCGAGGTGCACTGCTGCCCCTTGGAAATGTACAGCTGCCCTCAAGATCTGACATTGCTAATTTCTAAAGTAAGAGCTTTTCCTCCAAGTTGGCCTTATCACTAAGAAGCAGCCGAGGTTTCAGGGATTAGAGGCAAGCCACCCACCCCAAAAGCCAGCGCAGAACGGGGGGGTCCTGGCACAGGTTGCATTTCCTCCCTCTGGAGCAAGTGTGAAGTAGGAGCTGGGAAGGAGCCCAGGCAGGTTCCTTCCTGTGCTTGAGCTGGCACCGCTGGGCACTGCCTCTCGTCCCCACTGCAGCAGTCTAATCCAGCTCCTCGCCACTAACCGGCCTTCTCCTTTAGGGACATGTTATGGCTCTGTGTGTATGAGTTGTGCTCTCCATGTGTATGGAGTAAAGCTTTTGCAGTCAGTGACCTGGTTGGCTTTTGCATTAGACTGGAACCACGCAAGAACATAGAGAGATGGGCTTTGGATTTTTGTGCAAAGGGATTTCTCAAGGAAGCAATGCAAGGGAAAGGAAAAGGGAAACCAAAGTTGTTGACATAATTTTGAAACTATCTTGTTATGCCACTATGAGATTTTGCAGAGTGATTTGAGAAGCAGCATTTAACATAGCTTATCAGCTTAGAAGGAATGCAAAATTGGAGGAGTGATGGAGGCCAACCTTCAGAGACCCGCTTTGCCAGAGAAAGCAGCTGCCAAACAGAGCTTTATGCAGTGGAGCAAGACCATGGAAATCCTCAAGGCTCCAACTGTAAGTAGCTTGCTGCGGATAAGCAACCAAGCAACTTCTGCTGGCCACCTCCATCTCCCTCGCCTAGGTGGGTGCGCACACGCCTGCAGGTGTGCACACGCTCTCTCGGAAAGCACATCAGTATCTCGGCTTTCCTGCCTGACGTAGCTCCAGAGCTGCTCCAGAATGATAAATGGGGAAGGCGGATAAACCGCTGCTGCAATTGTTCCCCGTCCAAACTTCACCTCTGCTATATTAATTAGGAGATGGCGGCATCTGAGCTGAGGGCTGCTGGGCACTTACGATGGCAACTTCAGTAGATGAGTTTAAGCAGCTGCAGCACCACAGCCAAGGGACTTCTGTGCTCAGCTCAATCAGTCCTCAGGATCCGGTGCTGCGCTGTTTGCACAGGATGTACCTGTAAAGCTGCTTTCAGTTGTTCTCGCTCAGTCAATGCAGCTTGTGAAATATGTGGGTGTTCGGTGGGGGGTCGCAGATGATAATGAATCTGCTCTTTGCGTTAAAAAATCTGGGGCCACCTTCATCTCTAGAAAAATGTCAGGGCAGCCAGTGGAGTTGCACCAGCTATACATTAGGCCCAGCAGGCGCTGTTCATAAAATGTTTGCTTCTCTGTGAATAAACCCTCAACACCTCATTTTATGGAAACCTCTGGAGGATGATGTGTAACTGCTTCTGATAAATGCTAGCTGATCGACATAGGATGCTAAAAACGGCAAGACGATCACCAATTGTAAAGCCCTTTCAGCTGGGCCAACAAAACATGATGGTTTATCCAGTGGATAGTGTGTGTGTTTGCTATCAAAACTCACTGTATTTGCCTGACTAAAAACAGGTTTATGTCTTTGCATCCACATTAAACGTGATGGCATTTGAACTACAGCTCCCAGAATAGCCAGCATAAGCATTGCTCCCAAAGTTCCCCCCCCCCCCCCAATAAAAAACCCACAGTAGCAAAGTAATAATCACGGTTAACATTTCAAGGCTTAATGCTTCCACCACGGTACTTAATCGATAATTGAAATCGCAAGAGAAGTGTAATACTTGAAATTCATGCAGTTAATTTTATTGCTAGCACTTGTAATTTGAAAGTAATTCTGAAATCAATATCAATGTGACTTTGCCGTGGAATGGGAAGGCCTTGAGTAGTTTCAGCCACAAATAGCATAGTATTTAAGTGGGAGCCACTGTTCCATGAGATACCAGGATTAATTCTACCCAGGGTTTTTTCTCCAGCTATAAACAAGATCTTCCCCCCACACTGGGTGCATTTAGTGTTTCTAAATTGCCTGAGGCCACGTTTCTCAAAGGTCTCTGATGCTTGTCTCAAGTCCTCTCTCTGTCCCAGGGAGAGCCTAGGAGAAGGTTGCTGGCAATTTTCCCTAATTCCTCCTCTTCCACAGCAAAACGTGCTCCTGCATGGCTTTCCGAGCTCCGGCTCCCCACCACTGGAGCCTGCAAGGGAGGCATTAACTGAGGCCGGAGCGTGCGCGTGTCCCTGTGTCCCCCGATCAGCTCGTGACACGCTCTGCGTGGCCTTGCTGGGGGGGGCTGTCCGGGGGCTGCAGCCAAGGCAAAATGCTGCAGCCTGGGGGTGCAGGCCGCCAGCAACGCGCCGCTGTAGCGGCATCCCCAGCGAGGAGCCCCTTACGGAGTCCTGCAGTGAGGTCTCCAGTTCGAGCTGCCTCGCGGAAAGGGTTATACTGGAAAGGTGTTGCTCACGCAGCCCTGGCTGCAACACAGGTCGCTGAAGTGCCTGAGATCCCTCAGCATCCTCTGCAGACAGGCAGAGGGACTAGCTCTGGTGGCTGCATCCTGCAGAGAAGTTTGTGCTGCAGGTGTCACTGTGCTGCAGAGAACTTTGCCTGAATTAGTTATTTCTGCCTCGGGAGGGTTAGTGGGGCTGGGCAGAAGGCCCTGGCGTGCGTGAGGAGCTGGTGGCACGGAGCTGAGACCTGGGAAGGGAGCTGAAGCGCTGCAGGGCTGACGCTTGTCAGGACGGGTGCTGATGGGCTGAGGTTTCAGCAGAAGGGCTCCCTTGGTAGTGTCTCGCAGAGCTCCTGTTTGTTCTCTAGGCAAGTGTCTCACCTACATATTGTAGAAATGTATATTAGAGAGAAGCAGCCTCATTCCCTGGGTCCAGAGCTTGTCCTTAATAGAGTCTGGCCGATTTCGTAAGATCTCCTCCTCTCCTCAAACTGCTGTAGCTTGGCAAAAAACAAAGATTGTTGGGTCCACGGGTGAGTCTCAGTGTTGTCACTGTAAATCTTGGCTTCTGTCTGTCCTTTGCTGGAAGACCCTTTTCCCTTCCTGACGCGAGTCAGATGGTCTGTGGCTTTTGAGCTAAAAGTCCTCAGATGTCTGAGAGCTGGTGGCTGAATACCCTTGGTGGATAGACTGTGCTTTCCCTGGTTCTAATACAATTGCATTTACGGGCATGATAATAGATGCCATTTATTTTGTGGGCTGTCTGTGTGACACTGAAGTTCAAAGCTTTTTTGTCACAAAATCTAGAATAATGCATGCCCTGATCAAGAGGTTGAACTTGACTTGTGCATTTCTCCTGCCAGCAGAAAGCAGCACGGGCCCTTCGACTTCCCCGAGCAGGGATTGGCACTGAGTGCTGCCATCCAGGACGTCTAGGTTTTTATTCAAACAAGCATCCTCTTGATCTCAGTGGGAGCGCTGAAAGATTTAAGAGTGAGGATTTCTCTGTATGTAAAATACCAAGTAGGCTAACTTTAGAAATAACAACGCTCTGATTGTTTTCTGAAATAGCTTCAGTGTGTAACTTTCAATGGTTGGCAGAACTTTTAGGGGTGTTACTTAAATAGGAAAACTCTTTTTACCTTTAGTCTCATCCTTTAACTTATCAAGCTAATTAGCTGATCTTACCTAGGGACGTGCTGTTCCCATGCTATTCCCTCCCCCATCTGAGTTGAGAGAAGACATCTGCACAACTAGGGTGTGTTATTCCCATCCAGTAAATTGTATGCAAGTACACTGACGTTTTCCCATTCATTTGGCTTCATTTTAATCTTTCTCTCTTCACCCCAAGCTCAGCTGAAGCACATCACAGGTTCTGCAGCTAATTAGCACAATTACAGCTGTCCGCATCAGGCTGGTAGATTGAGTTAGAAAGAGTCGGGATCCCAATGTACTGGAGTCTCATTACGGAGTCTCCAGTGCAGCCACATGTAATGAAATTCAAACAGATCAGGTTAAATTAGATTAGCTAATGGAATTCTCATCTTCTCAGTTTAATGTAATTCTGAACAGTGAATCTTTAGTTTGCCTAGAAAATAAATGTTTCTTTGAGTTGGACTTGACCTGAACCTCTAGGCCTGAGCTCCTTGGGCTTCGGAGAAGTTTGTCCAGGATTCAAACTCCATGGTGTCAATTTGTTGCTGGCTTTTGAGGATCCCGTGCTAAGGGGATCTGGGGATAGTGTGGGAGAAGGGTGCTGGGTGAGGAGCAGATGCTCTGCAGCGCTCTTCTCCCGTGGCCGTGGGGTGGCATTGCGGGACCCCCAGGGCGGCTTCCCTGTGACCACAGAGGAGCCGCAGCAGGGACAGGGATGCTGCAGCGGGACTACCTACACCTTCACAGGAACGCAAGTGGGGCCTTTGTGCAACGGGACCAACGTTTAGCCCATGCTGAACATTTGCCAGGACTGACTAGGGAGGACCACTGCAAAGTTTCCATCGTCCTCAGTGCAAGCCAGGGGAGACGGGGACAGGCGGTGAGCTTTCCGCAGCAGTGGAGCTGGGGATAGACTCCCAGCTCTCCCGACTCCCCAGCCAGGCAGCTCTCTGCTTGGGTCTGCTGCCCAGCGGACCGCTGGGGTGTCTTGAGGCACCAACCATCGTTTAATTGTTGTTTTAACAACCCTTGGTGCAGAAGCAGTGTGGCCAGAGGAAACAGCCCCTGCTGCAGCGTGCTTTGAAATGTTTGCCTTGCTGCGCTCTTGGTGCCCAACTTCTGGTACCGTGGAAAGATGAAGGATAGAACAGGCACCCGACAGGCATCTCCTGTGATCTCCCCACTGGGTTTATGGTCTTGTTCCAAAGTAGACACATTTCTGGGAATACAGTAGAACCTACCTCTTTGCCAAGACTGGGAGGAAGAGGATATTGCGAATGATAAAGCTGACATGGTGATTAAAGGGGTGATTTGCCTTCTCAGTATATTGACTTGCTCTTTTATTTCACAGTCTCTGTGTTTGGCCATGGTCTTCCATCTGGTGGTTATATTTTGTAGTTCTATGCCTCTTCCATTGTGAGGGCATCTTTGTGGATTTCCTGGGAGTTTTTTGTTTCAAAGCAAGGGCGGCAGCAATGCGAAAAAATACTCTTCCCCTGGGGGCAGCGCCTTGCATGCTCCCTTAGCGGTTCCCGGCACCGGCAGCATAAGCAGTGGGGCTGAAGGGAGATGGTTACATCAGCCTGCAAAGCTTGCCAGGGAGCTGCAGCAGCGTGTAGGACTCGGCAAAGCTGCTGAGGTGTCTTTTGGCCGTGACCGCTTCTGTAATCAGCAAGAAAACGGGCGAGATGTAGTGAAAGGTCTCCTGCCTGCCCATCGCCAGCTCGGTGACAGCCCGTGCTGTGGGGAGACGGGGAGACCTCGGAGAGATTTATCGGGGACGGCAGGCTACCAAAACCTTCGTGGGGCCCGTTGCGCTGAGTAACGGTCTCTGGTGCGTGGCGGTGGTTAATCACGGCGTGAAGCGAGCGCTGGTGAGGGGTCACTGCATCGCCCCCGTGATGGAGACGACAAAAGCTGCCTCTCTGTTCGCTTCCAGAGCAAGCGGTGCGAGTGGGGAAGGATTTGTGTGTCTGCGCCCTCCTGCCGGTGGAGGGCTGGGAAGGAGCACAGCCGGCGGGGAGAGTCAGGCGAGAAAGCACTGGAGGGGTGTTTTGCTTCCTCCTTCTCTGAAAAGGCAGCTCTTAATAGCAGACTTAAGAATGGTTCTCCTCACGGACCTGCTCCTGCTCGTGTTGGAGTCGAGGGCAAAATCCCCGTGGGTACCAGTGGTGCTGGATCAGGCCGGGATCCGACGGTGGAGACGCTGCCTGGAGTTTGCCCTAGTGGCTCCTGTCTGTGTCCGAGAGGAGCCTGTCGCCACTCGGGCCTGGCAGCGCTAGGCGCTTTTGCAACAGCTTGGCTCAGAAGCTCTCCGAGCCCGTCTTCCTCTGTGCTTCAGCAAGCTGCTTCGCTTCTTGAACTCTGTCAGTGTGACGCCTTTTGCAAAAACTAAATTCACTTAATTTACGGTGAAATCCCAAGTGTGGTTATTTGGTGTCACTGGCTGACAGCGCGAGGGCTTTTGAAAGGCCATTAAGGCTGCGTGCTGCGTTCAGCTCGGATCCCCTTCGCTTGCCTTGTTGAACACGAGGCGCTTTTCCCGACTGCGCGGCAGCCGCAGCCGGTGCACCGTGCGGGGGGCTGCACCACGGCGCAGACGTGACCGGGCTCCCCCGGCTTTCAGGCCTGCAACAGCTGATGCTCTCCCCCCTTCCAGCAAACTGAACAAATTTTGGCTAGAAGAAGAGTAACTTTAGGACACGGGGCCAGCTGCACGAGCCTGGCACGAAGGGGATATGGGCTGCGTGTTTTTCCTCCTGGATGTTTTCTTATTGCAGCATTGCTTTTGGTAGCGTCTGCTGGTAAATGAAGATGCCAGAGCAATGACAGGCATCCTTATGCCAGTTTTCTCTTCTAAAGTTCTCCTTGCGGAAACATCTGTGCTCTATCTTCTGAGGGGGGTTGGGGTTTGTCAGATGTCTTGCCCTTGTATCCGTCTGCCTCCGAGCTGCAGGGATGCTAATACGCTTGCGTTATTACAGGCTTTAGAGTGCTGCTGGGACTGGAGGCAGTTACTCATATTGGGACTCCTTGCTCCTTTCTTAATGCACGTTTCTTCTCGGCTGCAAATCCCATTGCCAGCGTGCCAATTGTTTTCATTGCCTCGTTGAGAATAGTGAGGTTAATGTCTTGAGCAGCGGCTAAAATAGACAAAAGCAAATAGCACAATAGCTTAATCCCCTGGAAATGGCACTCTTCAGTGTGGAGTTATGTTTCCTTTTTAGTTCCTCCTCATTTTCTTTCAAAGGGCAGAATTGCACTTTATTTACAACTGCATCCAGGATCCATAATAGTCTGCTGCTTCCATCACGCACCTAATCACTGAATATTCCTCTGGACGCACCTCTCCCAAAGTGCATTTCCCAGCTAGAGGATTGTAAGCCTGTGGTGATGCAGGGAGGAGCAGTTTAAGTCGCACGGCCTCACCTTCCCTGAATGTGGCCCATTGCAAATGGCAAACTAGGTTCTTCAGCAGAACAGCGTCTCGCTGATCCTTCCTGCATCCGAGCTGGGAGTAAGCTCAAGTTGTCATTGAAGAGAGGAGCAGCTTCCAATGTACATAAATATCCAAACCTTCTCTGTTGACTCTCTCGCTTTCCCTATAAACAGACGCACAGTCATTTTCAGAGTGAGCCATCTGGGTTTGACAGATGTCTCCGGCTTTTTCTAGGCCTATTGTTAAAGGGGAAAAAGGGAGGGAATAGGATGAATTGAAGGAAATAGCTTCTGATGGCAGTCTGCAATTTCAGGGGCTGGGAGATGAACTGCCCTTCTTTCAGTCAATTGCCATCAGCTCCATTGACTGTAACCTGCATTTGCTGGCTGGGAAACATCACTTCTCGTGTGAAGTGCTGGAAGCCTCATTCCTGGGGGAGGAAGTTCAGGTGTACTTTTACCCTTCCCACAGAGCTAGCAGGCTCCTTACTCTGCTCGCTGTTTAAACCGCAGATCTGAAAGATATGTAACGTGGGATTCTGAAATCATATGAATGAGGCCTTCACAGCCCTTTTCTGGGGATTAAATTCCACACCTTTCATGTATTATCCAGTTTCATCTCGAGGCTTTGCAAACACTTGCACAAGGTAAGGTCCCTCTCCTCTGTCTTGGAGAGGCTTGCGTTTTATTCATACTCTCTTAAAGTCTCCTTGAGACTCACGTTAGTTATTTTTTCCTAATACAGAAAGATCCCCGTGCCTGATCATTGCTGACAAATTGTGAAGTTAGCAAACTTGACATTATGGCTAAATACCAATCTCAAATGTCAACATTATGCTATCTATATTTTTTCATTTTTTCCTTTTGGATTTTTGTTGTTGTTGTTTTTTGATGAAAGCACTTGAAATACATCAGCTGCCTGAAAGAGATGATATTAAAAATAGACAGGACTTTCTGCACTAAAGGTCACACATCATACGTGAATTTCGAAGAATATATTCAGATAAGAGGTTATGAAGAGACTCTTCATCTCTCCCTTTTAATAGGAGGTGGATGTCTCTAGTTCTTCCTTCACAAACACATGTACAGATTTTGCTTGGCTTGAAATTTTCTGCCATCCTCAAAGTGCTGCAGTTCATGTTTCTAAGGCATCCAGCGCAGAAGTCTTAATTTGCAGAATTCCAGGGCCGCAGGCATACTGTCACATACTGTCACATACCTAATTTGAACACGCAAATTATCATAATGCTTCAGTGAGAGCAAAGTCCGAAGGGCCCATTTAGGACATCTTTGCTGAAAACACAGATTTTATGTTTGCTTTTAGAGTTTATGCAGTTAGCTGAAGAGAGGAGGAGAGAAGCAGGGGGAAGCACTGTAACTATTCAGTACTGCCATTGTGGCAACATACCAAGTGGACAATTTGTCAAAATCAGAAGTTCAGTCAAGAAATCTGTCAATATTTGAAGCCTCTTTTCCACCTCTGTGTTATCTTCCCTGAGGGAGGCAGTAAAAGGTGATATTTCATAACCCTTGCATTTGTTTGCTTTAACAGTTTCCCATAGACCCGTGATTACCAAATGACAGTCTACAGACTATTGGTGGTCCAGAAGGTCATGGCAGATAATCCAAGAGACAATACCACTATTGCTAAATTTTCATTTGTGAGATGGATGTTGAGATACCTGATCCCTGAAAAACATAAGGTTTTATGTGAGAAATGTCTAAAGTTACCGATAGTTTGATGGTCTGGAAAGTTTGGAAACAGTCCGGTGCCCTGGAAGGGGAATGTCTGCTGAGACACCTCCTGCAGCCCCTTAGCTCTAACGCAGTATTGGGTAACAACACATTTCGACTTTCGTTTTTTGGAGTTATCTGACTCCAGCCCACTGAATCTGTGGCAGTTTGCCTCTGTGTCAGCAGAGGATCAGGTCTGATCTCCTCTTGGGCCAGGAGAGCACTAGGGGTTGTTCTCAGCCCAAGCTCTTGATATGGGATCATTTTTCCAGAGGCATATCCTTTTTTCTCAACATAGTGGCCTTCAGAGGCCCTTCAAAAGATTTAAGTTGGTCCACAGACTGCACCCATCGGGAGCTACCAGAATTAAATGAGGGGAGGGGATGTAATTTTCACGTAGCAAGCCAGCTCTCATATCCCTTGCCATGTTTGCTAAGCCCAGTCAGCCTTTAGTGTACGTAAGAACTCATTGCTAAAATCACTGACTTGTTTGTTGGATGTCAAGTCTTTGGAAGAAACTTTGCAGGGCTCTTGAGCTTGTCGTGTTTGGAGCCCTCCTTGAAATCCTTATTCTCCGAGAGCAAAAGAAATGGCATAGTTCATGGGGTTCAGCTGTGTGTGCTCTGTTGGGTGCATGTTGGTGGATGCTCTTCAAGCACCTTTAGCTTATGGATTTGTATAAGGATCCAACACCAGTCTCCATTTTAAGTTAGCAAACCGCGTGTTTCTGTTCTGTGTTTACTCTGCAGAAACGTGTGTTTTCCCTTGTCAGCTTTAAATATGGTTTCAACATCAAGGTGCCTGCCCTGCATTGTAAACATTTCTGAAAAGATTTTGTCCCTACTGTGTATCGCACAGTTCAATGTTCTCTTGCAAATTGTTCTGGAATAGAGCTTAGGTTCATGCTTTTATGTGACGCTAGGGAAACGGTAATTTCTACAGAAGGGTCTGACTGTACAATAATTGTAAGGGATATATGGATGAGAGGGAAAACAAACAAATTATGTGGTCAGCATTTTGCATCCACAGAAAGTGTCTCATATTCAAATCTGTTATAACATCATTTGCATTTAAGGGGGGAATTCGGGGCATGCACGGAGCATCCTCAAGCGTGCGCTTCCCCTCTCTCTTCTTTCCCTGTCCATCTGTCACCAGCAGTCTTCTCCGTAGGATCTGCGGAAACATGCGCATGCTGTGTGTGACCACCCCAGCGAGCTGCAGCAGCTCCGTTAGGAATGGGAGAGCTCAGCCTAGCCCGCCTTTTCCCTCCTCGCCCTGCTGGGCTCTGCCCTCAGGCCGTGTCATCAGTAATACCAACTTCCTGTGGTTTCCATGCTCCTTTCCTACTTCTCCTTCTCTATCCAACCGTACTGTTGTTCTCCTGCAGCTTGCCATGGTATGTATTCTCCGATAGTTGGGTGGCATGAGAATAATCTGTAACTCATTTGTTCTTCCAAATGTCAGATGAGGCACCTTATCAGCCAGGGACGTTTGCAGAACTGGCAGTTCAGCTCCAAGAGCTGAGCATGAAGGGTGTTTCAGGGGCTTATTGACCTGCGTGTGGTCTTGGATCAGACAAAAAACAGGCAAAACTGCTGCAAAATACAGATGTTGTGGGGTCAAAAGGCACAGGTACCTTTCAGTATCCAAAATAGAAGGCATGCAGTCTGAAATGCTCCACTGTAAGTAGTGCAAGTGGTTGTCTTCTGCTTGTTGTGTTTACCTTATGCGTTTGTGATGTGATCTGCTCGCTAGCAGTGTCTGAAAGCCGGACCTTTGTTGGCCGTGCTGGAGAAGTGAACGTTAACGTGAAGGTAGGGATTTCAGATAGGCTCCGTGGAAATTAAAAACCCAAATTTGATGATAATCAGTAACATATGGTGGCATTCAACTCCTTTAGGATACTTTGAAAATCCTGGCCCACAAACATGAATCAAATTCAGCACCGTTAAGATAAGAAATGCGATAAGGTGGTTTTAAATCCTCAGTGAGGAACAGGAGGTGGTAGGAGGCCTCCTGCAGTAAGGGATGTGTGTGTGTCTGAGACTGAAATGCTGTCTGAATCAGCAGCTGGATGAATAAGATTTGTTCCAGGGTCAGTGCCCAAATAAATATTTGCAATAAGACATCCACCAACCTTTAATAAACTTAGACTGAGACTAGCCTATACTCAGAGGGGGTGTAGGAGAAAGGCATGAGATAAAAAGTTTGCCTGAGTATTGATAGTTGTGGGCAGGGATTTTATTGCTTAAAGAGAAGATTGGGCCAGGAGGAGTTGTAGGATTATATAAGAAACATTTGGGGATATAATTTGTCTTTTAGTATGAATTTTTAAAACACCTGAAACTAGACAAGCTTTGCCCTCAGTAGCGTCCCATGAAATTCTGAATTCACTTTCAAATGAAGAGAAAGCCAGCTGCAAATGAATGCATGGGAAGGCATAGGGTAAAGTGCTGCTTTGACGGGGTTAACAAGCCTGTGGAGCAGAGAGCTCTGCTGATAAAGTCTGCTTGGATTTTCAAACTCATTTATCAAGGTTCCACCGAGATGGGTATTAAGGAAACCAAGCTGCTGTGAAAGAAGAGGGAGGGTCCTTATTTGAATAAATAATAGTTTAAAAGACAAGGAACAGAGAGTGGAAATGATTAGTTTTCCTGGTGGACGAAATACTGCAGGGTCCTGGGCTGCTTCGAGCATGCATCAGTGATCTGAAAAAGGAGTGAACAGAAAATGGATGAGTTTTGGCAGAATAGCACACTAATCGGGGTAGTAAGACAAGGGCAAAGTGTGAAGATTTGCAGAAGGATGTTCTGAAACTGAGTGGCAGGATGATAAAATGACAGATGAATTCCAGGGTAGGAAAATGTGAAGTGATGCACATAGGAAAAACAATTCTGTCTTTACATAAGATGATGAGCTGCGAGATGCCTGCAGACACTCAGGGCCTGAGGTCCTGGGTTATATCAGCTCGGTGCTCAACAGTGCTCAAAACCAAATTGAATGTTAGGAGTTATTAGCAAAGGCAGCAGGAAGAAAACGTGATGCAGCTGTGTAAGCCCACGGTTTCTCCATCCCTCAAGCACGGCTGCAGTTCTCAATCTCTTGTCTCAGGAACAAAACAGTAGAACTGGAAGGAAGCTCAGAGCGGAGTTAAAATCGGAGCTATTGGACAATTCATGTACTGAGATTATTTAAGTAAACCAATATTCTTTAGATTGAGAAAGAGATGACCAAAGGGAAATACTAGAGAGAGGTCTATACAATCATGAGAGAGATGGCAAAGCTGCGTAGGCAGCGATTATTAGTGGTCCGCTTTCATCCTTGTACTAGGGGGCATCAAATAAAGCTGTCAGGCTGAGTAGAGCACGCGGGCTTGTCCGAGGGGGAGTGTAAACCAGAATATGGTCTTGTAATGATGCATGCCAAATAAAGTGCTAATTGGGGAAGTCGCACACTTTTTATAAGTGTCTAGGAAGTATTTAACAAAAGGTTAATTAGATGGTGGATGAGCAGGAGCAGCAGAAAGGCGTCCAGGGAGAAGGGGTGTTGCTGAGAGAAAAAGTCAAGTGCGTGAATGAAGACGCATTGATTTTTATTTCTCCACTCTGCAGCAGAACGTTAATTCACACTGTTTCCTAACTGATGTATCCTGAAATCGCGAGGCCGCCTGTAGTTGGCTGGGTTTCAGAGGGAAAGTGCCCTGGTAGAGCTGTGTGCCTTGCTCCAGGGCGGGTGCAATGCCAAGCTCTGCTCCCGTTAACCTGGCTGAGACCTGGGGTAATTCTGTGCAGAGCAGTGCCGGGAAGTGGCGTGCTCCACTGATGTTGCTCCTCATCACTGTGTGCGTCAGGGCAGTGTTTGCAAAGATGATGGGATCCTGTTCTTGGAAGTGTATCTGGGTTTTATCTCTCTTAATAAAAAGAAGAAGGTTAAAGAAAGCTGAGGAAAGGGAATGGCCTCCAAATTAATTTCACTTCATAACTGGACTGTTGTTTTAAAGAAGATCTTAATGGTAGAATCCAGCTGGGATCTTACCCCTTGCTCAGGACAAATGTTACCTTGTCAGAACGAAGAGTTTTTGGCATCCAAGAGCCTGACAGCAATACAGCTGCAGACCATTCAGGCTTTTTTTGAAGTCTCTTTTATTTCTGATACAACTGGCTGCATTTCATGAATTATCCCTGAGGTTGCTACTGTAGTTTTGGTGTTAGTAGGCTACTCCCAGTGCGTATGGCTGTTCTGTTTGCTTCTCCCTCTCTGACCTCCGAACTCCTTGTGATTACTATGAAAAGCTCTTCCTTTTGCCCGTGTAATTATTGAAGTGACAATATGCCTTGCTGTCTCTTGGTGCCATCCAACATCTGTGTGGGTAGGTTGGGGGCTTGCTCGCTGGAGGGTTGGCTTCAGTGTGACAGTAACGTGGTGACACTGTGGCCAATGTGATGCTCTTCAGGTGCCTGGTGAGCAGGGCAGGGTCTGTGATCTCCACCACTGACTGGGGTCTTGCTAACAAGGATCAAGTAGAGTTGGGATGGGTCAAAACTGGCTAGGTAGAGTGCCAAGTCTTATTTAGAAAATCCTGTCTGGCATTTTGTTGGCATTCAGGCATGGCAGAGACATCTGCGTTGACATATATGCTAAAGACAGATGGCTGCCCCAAAAAGAACTGAGTATTTCAGTGAGCTGAGTTTTACCGTCTGCTCACCTAAACATTAGACTGCACGGTGCATCTGGCTTTGTACAACGCTGAGGCTGTGATCGCTCTCTCATTAGGCTTATTTTCTTGGATTTACCCCTTTTATCATTGCCTTTTTTTTAATTTATTTTTTATTCCCACAATGAATTTTGGTGGTGTGGAAAAGTAGAACAGGAGGAAAAGAGGATTTCAATGGTACTTCTGCGAGAGTTTTTTATAACTTCAGCCATTCATCTAGTTGGGTTAAATCCTAAATTGCTTTTAAATGTATGACCCATGTACCTTATTCTGACTCGGATCTATCACTTTTCTTTGCTTGCTGGTTTGAGGCAGAGAAGGGGGAAATTCTGCCTCTGTTTTTTCAGACTGGGGATTTTTGGTTAATCTTAAATAAAGGTGTCCATTAGAAATGCACACCTAGATCTCCCTATTCTTTTCCTGTTTATCAGCTCCTATAAGTTGCCACTGCTAAATGCCCTTTTAGGCTTGGACTGACACGAGAGCTTTCCCAAGGAAGAGCTGGGGTAGCAGGTGGGGGCACTGAGGCTGCAAGAACTCCTAAGGAAAGCTGAGCTCTGCTCTCTGGGAAAACCACAATCTTAATTTCTTCATGAGGCCAGATTTGTAAAACATCAGATTTTCCTTTTAGTTGTTCAAAGTTTTATCTGCTATTGTCTTTCTTCAAGTTGTTTTAATAAAAAAAGATTGGAATGAAAGAACCTGATAGAGAATTTGATTTACCAGTAACTAAATCTGAGAATGAATAAATTCAGGATAAAAAAAAGTTAAGGAACGTAAAATTTGCAATACCATCAAATACCCTGCTGGTCTAGTGATGCCTGTAGGGTACTGCAAAAGAAGGCATTTAACAATATGCCCTTTCATGCCTGATAGCCCACTTGCACAAACAAAATCAGGTTCTCTCTTCTCTGCTGTATTTGGACTAGCAATATTTTCTAAATCCAGATCTACAAACCTTAGAAAAGGTCACACAGATGTCCTGGATTTGCTTAATTTCCCTGCTTTGAAAAACAAAGCCCTGGAAAATCTTAAGACATCTGGAGTTGTGCCTTTCATTCAGGATGCTCCACTAAGGTGGCAGATGAGACCTGGCTAACCTACAGCCTTGAGACCAAAAAAAAAAAATCCCAGAAGGGGCTCCTGAGCTGCCCAAGAAGCGCTGTTTGAGAGGGGCCGTGTGCTCCATGCTTTCCTTCAGCCCATCACACAGCCGTGATACATCCTCTGACAAGCACCCGAGCCCGAGTCGCTCCTGGCGTACGCTGCTGGAAGTGAGCTTGGCAGTTTGGCCCATCAGCCTCATCACGTCGCCTGATGTGCAAATTCCCACTCCAGCGGCATTCCCTGAGGAATTGCGGGTGGGCCAAAAAGTGGAAAGTTTCCCAGAAAGGCCGCTGGAGACGCCTGAGCTGTTTGGGCTGATTTGCAGTCTTTTCAGCTCTCCCTGTGTTCAAGGCTCCACAGGAAAAGTGGCATGAGTGGCTGATCTAACAGCCCTTGTTTCGTGAGGGTCCTTCAGCAATACGGCAAAGGTGGGATGAGTGTTTTGGGTCCTGGGTTGGCGGTACAAGGATTCTTCTTGCGCTGATCATGCCCGTATCCCTGACTGCTGTTCTTTAGCAAAGCTCATTTGGACCTCAGTGGGCACCGTTGACTCTGCTTGGAGATTATCTTCTTACTCTCAGTCTGATTTTTGGGTAGCTTCATCTGCCAGCTCCAAAGCGCTTCCCAGAGGTAGGATGCTTCTGTGGCGCATCCAGTGGTAGCGGAGTGTGCTGAGTCCTGGCCTGGAGGGCTCATGTGGGAGGACATCAGTCAATGATCCGCTTAGTCCTTTGCTTCTCAAATGAGGTTGCAAAGGGGCCTCCTGGTGAGATGGTCGCCTGTCCAGGAGGAGCTCACCAGAGACCTGCTCCGCGCATGCCGCTCTTGATCGCTGATTTTTGTAATGCTCTAACGGTTCAGGCCTGCTCTCGCTGAGGCATGAATGCGATTCCCTGCAAGCCATTTGCAGCTCTCTGCACTGTCCAGCTCCTTTACTGAGTACAAGGCTGAACATTTTCTCCTTCAGAGAAAGGAGAAAATGTTCAAAGGTTTTGGGCAAAGACTTCTCAGTTTTGAATCTGCCTTTTCCTCTCCAGGTGGCTGGCTAAAATGCCTGTGCTCCTTGCTCTTCCACGTGGCCCCCTCCCTGATTCTCCCCAGCCCTGCGGGGAATCTGGATCAGATCTTTATGGAAAAAGCATAAGCCCAGCTTGTCATTTGGAGTAGACCCTGTCCTGTTCTGAACTGCCCTGCTGGGTCCTCCCTTGCAGCCCTATAAGGGGACATAGTACCCTGATGAATTTTAAAAGAGGGTCTGGGGTGCTTCGTTCCTGTGGACATCGCTGTGCCGTGTCCCCTCCGGGGGCTCCTTGGTTGCAGACCGTCTGGAGGGGGCTGTCTCCTTCCTTCTGCAGCTCCAAGCAGGCAGATGGGACTGAGGCTGTCAGAGAGGCCATAGCGGGCCCCTGTGCATTTTAAAAGCGCATTTTTCTTGCTGCCGACACAGGCGTGGTCTCATGAGCTGGCACTATTAGCATGTATGTTTTCCCCTCACACTGTGCAAGAATAATTACCTTCTATCTCTGCAGTGCAAGTGTTTCTGTTCCCTCTGATTTATGAAGGCAAAGAACTCGTTTAGGAGGATGAGTCAGAAGTAATTGAGCGCTGGGGGGGGCTGTATTTCATTGCTTTGCTCACTTTATTTTTGCCCTATACTGCACCTCAGTTATCAGTGCTTGGCCTTCCAGGGAGTATCTACTAGAGTTAAAAAGTGAGCTTGGGCTGTGTACTGTCTCATTTGCATTTAAAAACAGACCTGATTCTGTAACTCAACAATTTGGCACAGAGATAATCTTTTGAGCTTTGTAATAATATCATAAATATATTATGCTTCGTTGTAGGATATTCCAAAACACTTGGCATATCGTGCAAAATGCAGGATGAATACAGGAGCTGCTCCGTACAGCGTTCAGATGCAGCTGCTGCTGGGGTAGGATTTGGCAGCTGTTGAATTGCACAGAGCAGTGCTGGATCCAGGTGTAGAGCACAAAATCAAGATGATTGCTAGATACGAAGCTGCTGGGAGACTTGTAGAGAGGCAGCATGGAGGCATCTAAAAGCAAGGCTGCGGAAGTTCTTCCTCTCGGTGCGCTGGGGTATTGCATACTGAGGCTGATAAAGTTATAGCTCGCCTCACCTGTGGCCTTGGTCGTGCAAACTTGAGAGAGATGCTGAGTCGTTTGGAGGCCAGAGAAGGTTTTGAGGAAGGGTTGGCACTTCAGCAGAAAGGAAAGCCAGGATGCCCATCTCGAGGCGGTTTGCTGCAGTTTGTTTGCAGGTACGCTGCTGTTTTATGCTGCTGTTGCTTCAATGAGTCATAAAGACAGACCCCAAGCTAGCAGCAAATTGGTTGTGTGGGCTAGGGTAAAAATAGGATGCAGATCCATCCTTTGCTGAACCGACATGAGTGACAGAAAGGCAGTGAATGTGCTTTGCACCTTGCTGGTTAAGGTCTGTGGGGTCGACCTCCCCATGACGGTGTGCGAGCCCAAAGGCAGGTGATCCCTTTGAGAAGACTCCAAGTGGTGACATTCGAGTCCAGCAGCAGTCGGGCGAGTGTCAGGGTGGCATGTTGGACCCCACGCGAGTTAAGCACCTGCTTGACCTGGCAGGCAGTAAGGAGCGGAGCTTTTGCTACTGTGTTGAAATAATTCCCTTCCTCGCTTGGTGGTGAGCCAGGCACTGACTAGCAGGAGTCTGCGAGTTCATGGTTAGACCATCCTGGCTGCTTGTTAAACAGGGATTTGGGCCTCTGACTAAGCCTCAGTCCAATAGGCAGAATTTGAGCTGAGAAACTGGACAATTTTCTCCACCTTACTAGAAGGGCACAGCACAAAGTCAGTAGCAATCAGCTAATCCAGGAACCTCCGGTGGTGCAATTCCGGTTGGGAAGTCTGCCTTTCCACTAGTGTATGTGGGTTTTTTTTTTTCCCCTCCCCTTTTTTTCCCCTCCTTGTGCAAGTATTCCTTGTTTTAGTTTGAAACTTCTCCTGCGAAAACCCTCTGGTGATCGGGAACCATGAGACAGCTCATACGATGCCCCATTTCCCCTGCGCTCCCCTGTGGTGGAGAAAGGGCTGGTGAGAATTTGGTGTGCGGCGAGTGGCACCGACGCGGTGCCCGTGGGCTGAGGGGAGGGTGGCTGAGAGCAGGCTGGATGGAGGTGGCTGCCTGCACTGGGGGCCTGGGCAGCGATGCCGCCTGCCTGCGCTGGGTTCATGCTGTGGCATTGGCGCGTGCCCATCGTCCCATCCGAAGCACTCTCCGTGCCAAATTAACCTCTGCAGAGTGTGATTGTAGGGCTTGGGGAAATCAGGTGTTTTCCAGTCCTGAGATCACAGTCCATTTTCTGCATTTCCTCTCCTCATAACCTCAGGTTTGGGTAATCCTAATTTGCTGCAAAAACCTCATAATTTGCGGTTAGCTGCAATGAGCTCATCGTTCAGTTGCTGGCTTATCCCAACTCTGGGCTGACTGATAAACCGCTGGAAGAGCCTCAGTGAGGGACAACTCTGCTGTAGCATTTCCATTTCTATTTACGGTTTAATTTGTCCCTCCTTCTATCAAGTGCTTCTTGAGGACACTTCAGTGTCTTTTCCCTTCAAGTGTAACAAAACTAAACAGAAGGATCTGATGTTTCTTTACTGGGCTGAATAACCTACTGTTACGATTGATAATGGCGAAACTGGTTTATAATCTGTCTGAACAGTGATGCTCATCATTAAAAACCCCAGCAGACAAACTACAAGTCCCGGACAAATCCGATTTCCCCCAAGAGATCGTCTGCTGTTGAAAGCACTCAGAGTGAAAGCTCTAGCTCTGAGGGTGCTTTAAAGCAAGAACAAGACGTTGCTGAATGTCCTGTAAGAAGTAATCATGAAAACTAAGGTGATGGATCAACAGTTCATCGATTTATACATGCTTTTGATGGGTAGAATGGTCTCTTGTAGATGGTTTTTGCCAGCTTTTAGCCTGTAATCTCTGGGGTTTTTTTGTTTGTTGTTTTCCCTGCTGCTATTTCTGTTAAAGAGACTGCAACTGTCTCGGTATTAATCTCATTAGCTAGTTACAGTCTCATTTACTCTGTGGCTCCTTCAGTCTGTGGAACCAAATTGTGAATGGTGATGTGGTTGGCATGGTGTTTTTTCCATAGACTGTGGCCAGCTCGGGTTTGGAGTGTGGATGCTCATGGGAACCGAAGTGGGAAAAACAATGCTGCAAACCTTGAAGGTGTGTTTTCCTCAAGTGCATCCACTAATGTGGTTCATCTGCAGGAAGGGTTTTAAGAAACAACACAAACGCAGCTCAAACCTGATTAGTGCAAAAACCAAAGAACCAGGCAAACAAGCACTTGTGGAAAGCTTTCTGCTGAAGCTGCCAGCCTTCCTCAGATACATTTTGAAAACCAAATTTTCCTGAAAAGATGCCCAAGTTATGCCACGTACACAGATTTATAGTTCTGACCTGCCATTCAGGCTGTGTAATGCATCAAGATACTTGTTACTTAAGCCATTTTCATGAGCAAAGGTAATGTCTGTGCTTTTCCCCCAGACCAGTCGATTGATTGATCTATCCATCGGTCTGTCTATCCATCATGTGATGGCCTCCATCACTACAAGGTCTGACCTTTAAAACACCGTAATATTCAGACCTGTACAGCTTCAACAGATGGAAGGAACTGTTGTTGTCTGTTTTACAGAAAAGGCCTGTGCTGATTTGCCACTAGTCACATTGAACGTCTGCAGTGGAGTAGAGATTTAAACCCAAATTCTCTGACTGTTGGACTATCCTTTGCCTCTAATGAGGTGAACTCCTCCTTGGACAATTTTGTAAAAACCCTGGGTTGCTTAAGCAGGAGTGCTACTTCCACCACCAATGGCAGTACCTTCCCAGTTCTCTCTGTCATTTTGGGAGCAGCTGGCGTGCTTGAGAGACTAGGATCATCTTAAAAATTACAGTGTAAATTGGAGCTTATTTTGTACTTTGCTACTTTGGACACAAATATCCTAAAATGGCCTGAAGCTATATGGTTGAGTAACCATGCAAAACAGTTCTCGTCTTCTAACAAATCCAAAATACAGATGGTCACTAAAAACGATGTTGTCTGGAAAAGTCTTGAGACTTCTTCATTTACCAAGGGCAATTACTGCTATCAGACCTCTCTGTGGTTTATGTCAAGGGACTTTGAAGGTCACTAGTGCATTGCAAGTAAAAGATTAGTTTCTTATTATAGGGCAGCAAGGTTGGTCCCAAGCTACTACTAAATCATGTTGGTTACCAGAGGAATAGAGGAGCTGCACCGTAAGGAGAGGAAGAGGTGTTTGCTGAGTCTCAGCCTGGAAGGCAGTGTTGTAATTCAGATGGTGGCGTGTGAGATACCAGATTGCTTTAAATGTGTTGCATCCCTGTGTGTCAAGAGTTTGATGTGTCCCCAGGGGCTTAGAGACAAACAGCCTCATCTCTATGCTAGACTTCTGAAACACGAGTTGTGCAGAACCCTCTCTCCTCCGCAAATGCCCAGAGAGAGATCCTGAGTCCTTCAAGAAAATGCATTGCTAGCAGCTTTCGGGGAGGGTGTGCTGTTCCTGACGGCGGTGTTGGATGGAGGTGTTCTTGCTACCCTGCTGGCCCTGCCTTGTGAATATTGCACCGCTCCCCGGCGACAGAGATTTGGGGATGATTTAAACATCTTTTTTGTTGTTTGTGGTTAGGAGGAGGGGAGAAGGCGAACATTAAGATGTAAGGCACGAGGAGGCAAATGAAGATATGTGAATTACAGGAGAAGCAGTGGCAGGCGTATGGGCCTGGTGCAGGTGGGACGGATATGGGACAGGCTGGACAGCTGCTGCCTGGGGGCGTCAGGGCGATATGGTAAGGGTTTAGCAGAGGCAGAGATGGTTGATGGGGAGAAAGGCACACGCTGCGTGGCATGAGTCTGGGACCGACCCCAGAAAAGGATCCAGGCAGGACAAGCAGCCTCCTTGCCTCTGAGGTTGGTTGATCTGTGGGGAGATGCTGGTTGGCCATGGAGACGCAGGGCAAAAGTCCCATGTCACAGTGGTTGTGCGAAAAGATGAACTTTTGGTTAAGGACTTGGAGGAAGAGTCAGGAGATGTGAGCTTGATTCCCAGTTCTGCCTCTGCTCTGCCTTGGTACGCCTGTGCCTCTGATTTTCCTGTAAAATGGGACTAATGTTCCCTGTTGTTAAAGCTGGTGAGGCAGTTGGGCACTGTCAAGACTCGTATGCTACCAGAGCCTGTTCCTAAATGAAACAAGTTCCAAAGAAAGTAAACCTAGCTCTTCATAATCCTGCACAAGAGTCATTTTCTTTCTGGAAAAGCTTCTCTTTGAAATCAGAACTGCTCTGTTGCTAATGAGTGCATCAGAGAAGATCAGATGGGCTGCAAACAGTGCAGGGATTTTTTTAATTCCTCGCACTGCTCTGATAGGGCAAGAGGTCTTTTAAATTTGATTTAAAGTCCTTTTTGCTGATAAAGCTACAAAATAAGGATGCAAATACTCCTTCAGCTGATGACATTTGGAGATGAGTGGATTTTTTTCTAGATACTACCCAGAGGGTATGCTGTTATGCGTTTTGATTTGTTATGCTAAGTAATTGCAAAATATCTCTGTGCTGGGCAAAGGTCTGGTTGAATTTCACTGCGCACGTGATGCACTTTCCTCTCCTTCCTTCCCTGCCACCCTACATCTCCCTTTCTCCCTTTTTATTACTGTCCAAGCAAAACGCATTTAAACAGGCAAGTCGGCAGCTGTTAAGCCCAGGAGGCTCTGCAGGGCTTCCTTCCCGGGAAGTGCTTGAAAGCAACAATTGTGATTTTTTGTTTGTCCCAGAATGTGTCAGATTGAAAAAGAAGGTTGGAAGATAGAATTGGCATAGCCGTGGCATGAAATTCTGCCTCTTCTATATTCAGAACGTGTGTCTTTTGATTTATATCTTGATACTTTATGTCAGGAGTGTCAGTTTTTTTTTTTTTTTTTTTATCTTTGGTTAGAAAAACAGAGTAGAAGTAGGGGGGTGGGGAGGAAAGAGGTTTAGGATTGCTTTTATTCCACTGCCGACTGAAGGTGGGAGCTTTCCCAGCGTGCTGTGACTTAAGCCAGTAGGACAGGAGATGTGTGTTCCCCGCTGGGAAGAGGGTGTTTCGGGGGGGCACGAGAGACCGGCTGAAGTGTCCGTTCTGCTGCTTCTCTCCTGTCACCTCCAGGCCAGACGGAGAAGGGGCTTGACCCTGCTTATGCCCCCTCTCCAGTGAGTGTCCGACACAGCAAGTCACAGAGGCGCTCAATTATTTTGATGGGAAATTGCCTTTTGACCTGGGAAAATGTTCTGAAAATGTATCAAACCCTGTCAGTTGACCTGTATCAGCATCTCCGCTGAAGATTCCCGGGCAGTTTTCATAGCCGTACTTTCCTTTGAGCGCTGCGACGGTGATTTTAATGAGTCCGGCCCTGAACAAAAGGAGCGCTTCTTGTCTCTGATGGGAACCCCGATCCGTACGAATGGAGGAGGTGGAGAGGGGAGGTCGTGGGGAGATCTGAGGTCTTCAGGTTTTGTGAAAATAACCAGCTATGCAGAAAGAAGAGACTTCCCCATCATCTTGAACGAGGGGAAAACTGCAGCTCCTGTGCTAGCTCGGTGTCGTGGTACCTGCGGTGAGGCTGTATCGAGGGATTTGCGTCTCTGTTGGTGGGGAAGAGCCTGCAGGGCTGACCTCGCCGATCACCCTGACCTGAACGCCGGGCCCAGGTGTCCCCATGAGGGTGCTCACCCCCTCTGCGAACCGCTCGCCCTCCCTTCCAGCTCCCTTCCCTGCCCTTCGCTGAAGGTACCTCTTTGGTGAGGCTTGGCCCCAGCCAACGAGAGGAGGGTTTCTCTGGGTGCCTCAAGCAGGATTGCTTTCGGTTTAGTTATTCAGTATTGGGCGAGTTGTGTTAAAAGGGCTGTCTACGGCCTGCTTGCGCTGCTGCGTCTGTGCCCTTCTTGTTATTCAAGCTGAAATAAAGACATACATGAATAACGTGTTTCTTTAATTGTTACTAGAATACATTTGCTTTCCTCTTAGAAATGGAAATGAACATCCAAAATGTCATCTAGGTTTTTCTTCAGGCTCTTCAGCTTCTGAGACCTAGAATAGCCTTGCAGGCCGCCCCTGTTCGAGCCCGGTGTAGCTTTTGCCAATGGCATTTAACAAGATGTCTCTCTTGTGTGGACAGTGGCCAACCCTGTCTTCCTGCTCCAAAACGGCAGCTGTTCTTGGCTAGCTCCTGGTCGGGGTTATAGAGCAGCGCTGCGCATAGACTGCTGAGTGGCTCGTGGTGGTGGTGGTGGGAAAGCCACATTTCATTCTGTTTTGTCCTGTTTCCTCCACTAATTACTATTTAACAGTTGTATCGCAGTAGTGTCCCGAGGCCGCGGCGATCAGGTTTCCGCTGTGCTGGGCACGGTTCAGCGAACCCCTTTGGGACGGTGAATCAGGGGGATGAGGAGTCGGAGGAGGACTGTGATGCCAGATGAGGACTGAGCAGGTCTGGCAGATGAAGTGCAGGGCACCGGCGCAGGGAGCTGCTAAACACAGGATTTTCCAGGTGGTGTCAGCATGTTTTTTTGGAGTGTTTGTGTTGAAGATCTATTGCTAAAAAGATCGCTACAGAGAGACTTCGAGTTTGACATGATGCCGCCATCCTGATTACCTAGACTTGCACCTGCTGGCCTATACATCTGGGCCTGTATTTTCAGACTAGCACGTTCACCGCTGTTCACGTGCACCACTGCCATGACACCGTGCGCCACCTCCATGGCTGTACAGTTTTATTTCCGAAAATCTGTACCAAGGGCTACAGGTGGTGGGTCAGCCAGGCCAGCCTGCCACTACTTACCGGCCTGCAAGGACTGGTGCGGAGCAAAGGGGGCGGCACTTTATTTGAATTTTAACTTTAGGATCTCCAGGGTTTAATTTAATTTTTTTGTTTTTGCATCGTCAATTACCTGTTTTTCCTGTTATATTGCCATAACTCCCTCTGGTGGCTAATTTCACAGTTTAACCATCTGTTTTAGTTGGTTTTATATCCGAATGCAGCATAGCTGCGCTTTGGAGGCTGACTTGGGTGGAGAAGGGGCCGCGTGCGGGCCCTTGGGGGGCCGTGGTCTCGCCTTCCAGCTTTGCCCCTCTCGGTGCAGCTGAGGAGACCCGTTCCCGTGATGAATGGTGCTCTGCCTCGCGGCTCCCACGCGTGCATCTGCAGCAATTGAAATTCCCATCAAAATGGCCTGTGGAGCCTGTGCGGTGCCGCCGGCTGCGGTGGGTGTGCGTGTCACCAGCGGAGCGGCGCTGGGGGTGCCGGCTGTGGCCGGGCCCGCCAGCAACTCGGTCCCTCCTGCGCAAGCACCGCTGTGAGAGGAAATCCCAGGTGGGAAAGGGCAGCACCTTGCCCCTGCCGAGGGATTTACCCCAGGTACCCAGGAGCTGTTAGCGTTGCACCGCGCAGCCTGGCCCCGCTCTGTGTGCTGGGCTCTGCAGCGGGTCTGCTGGGCTTCCCCGCCGGCACCTCCTCCGGGCCCCCGAGGCGCCGCTGCCTGCGCCCAGCAGCCTTCATCCAGCCCTTCGTCGCGCCTTTGCTGGCCGTTTGGCCACGGATGAGGTGGGCGGCTGCTCTGCCCTGTGTAAATCTTCCCTCCCAGCTGAAGAACCTGGAGGCAGCTTTGGATTTCAGTCTCGGCGCCTCCGAGTTGTAGCCGGGCATCCTCGCACGGGGCAGCGTCACCCACCTTCGTGGGCGTCTCTGCTCAGGCAGACACCTCCGTCAGCCGGCGCCCTGCCGCATGCCCATCGAGGGGAGATAGCTCTTTGCCTCTCCCGTAAGGTCCTCGTGCCCTCTGCCACTGGGCATTTCATGCCTTTTTGCACGTGAAAGTACATGCAAGTCCCCTTTACCTACACCGTACTGACGCCGCGGAGGAATTGCTTAATAAATATCAGCTCAGCTACAAAATAAGTACCACATTCCTACAAAGGCCTCAGTCCTTAAATATATCTGTTTGGTATAAATAACAAGTTCCTCATTTCTCAGCGTAGTAGAAAGAAAAGACAGATACTATCTTTTTGTTCTCTGGATATTATCCTTTGCAGCTTGGTACTGAGTTTATTTAATCGAATTCCTGACATTTAACCTGTAAACAAAGTTGATGAATTGTATTTAAAACTATATGCTGTCCGAAAGTATTGCAGGGATTGTGCTGAAATGAGAGGGAGCCGCCAGGGCAGGAGAGCGATCTTCTCCCTCTCTGGCTCCTACGGGCTCACCCCGGTGGAGAGCAGCAGTGAAGCGACAGGCCCCTACTCCATAGCCAGGAAGCTGAGCGATGGGGGTGGTTTGGGTTGGATTTAAAGTCTGGCCCATCTCCTGATGTATTTTGTTTGTTTTAAAATAGAATCCAGGGTTTGCTTCTCTTTCTTTCTGCTTTTTTTTGAAGCTGATGCAACTTTGCTGAGCTTGGTGAACTTGCCCACATATCAATTTCGATAAGAAATTGAAAAAAGCAGCCTTTTTGGCATCGCTTGGGTTACCCCTACTTTGCTGTGAGAAGAGGATGGAGTTGGTTGCCTTCTTCTGTAACTGCGAGGCATACAGGGCTGAATTCTGCATTTCCTTGTGTGCATCCAGCCCGTCAGTGCAGGACTTCTAACCTTGGATGTGCCTGCCCTGCCGACTGGAGGAGGGTGCAGAGCCCCCCGGCCACCTCCAGACCTAGAAGCAGCGTGGTTGTGTCCGTGTGGCGCTGCGCCTGAGGGCATCCTTGCTGGAGACAGGACATGTTACCTTCTCCCTGTATCAATTTGGGTTTTTGAGGGGGCCTTCTTAAGGCAGCTCAGGGAGATGAAGATGATGGTCGATGCAGGAAGATGAGGTTGCATGAGAACGGGAGCCGAGGAACTGAGACAGGGAGCAGCTGTCCTGTCTGCTCAGGGCTGAGCTTAGATACTCCTCAAAAAATTGCCTTTCCCCGATGGACCGGCTGAAAGGGTAGGTTACCTCCTGCCAGACAAGGGGGTAGGCAATACCTCCCTTTTCACGTGGGTAGGAACTTTAAATTTTCTGGCCAAAGCTCTGTCTGTAAAATTATGAGAAACCACTGAGTGGATCAGAGCAGTGTGATACGTTGCTGCTTGCGGGGCTGGGAGCCTGTAACGGGTACCGAAGGGGAGAAGAGTAGTGAATCCCACCGCTGGTGGAGGAGTGGCGGTGACACCAGGGGACGTGGCATGAAAGGGGTTGACGCCCCGGGTCGGGGAGTTTGGGAGGGTGCAGGGCCTGCAGACATGGCGAGGGCTGCGTCAGGGCGCAAGGCAAGAGGGTGAGACCGTGCAAAGAGAGCAGAGAAAGGAGTTGGGGTGGGATGAGGCATGGAGCAGAGCCACAGAAGCCTGGAGTGGAGAGATGAGGCGACCTTGCTGTGGTTGGGGCCGTGCATGCCTTTCCCCACCAGAGATGCGGTGCCCAGCGACACGGTTTCACGCGGGGGGCTGCGTCGCCTTCCTGCGTTAGCAGAGCACCTGCAGCGTCTTTGAGAGAGCGCAGGAGGTGTTTGGGGTAAATTCCCAACGCGGTGTGGTGCTAGGAGACCTCCTCAAAGGGTTTTTGATGCATCTGTCAAAATATGGCGGTAAAGAAACGGAGCTGCCTGCACAGCACTTGCTGTGATTTGTTGTGGCTGGGAAAAAAATAAATCAAACCTGCAGAACAGGGAAACATATTACAGTAATTAACTGTGGAGTGAAGAAAGAGAGGGATGTCCTGGACACTGAGGAAATTAAATGGAAAGTGGTATTGAGCTTATGTGGAATGGAATTACAAAGAGCTCTGTCTGCAGGGTGGAAATTAATTATTGGATTTTGGCTAAAGCTGATCTTGCATAACAGAGGCATGTTTTGGGCTCCCAAACTTCTCCAGCATGACTCCTTGCTTCTCCGTCCGTCCAAGAGGTGCAGGTAATGATCTCCCCAGCAACACCTCAAGCCAGCTCAGTGAGCCTGGCTTGCTAAAACTGCTGATATTTTCATTTGGGGATGTTTTTATTTCGGAATAAAATCTTAGCTGACTGAGGCCAAATCAAATCTGTCCGCCTCTATCCTGAAACACGAACCTCTGCAAACCCTCCAGGCGTGTGTTGGTGTGGACAGGGATGAAGTGCATCCTGGCAGAAGTAGGATGAGGAGGGCATTGAGCTGACGGTGAGATGTCACGGTTCCTCCAGGGATGTGGGGTTGCCAGTGCCCTTCTCTGGCAGCTAAAAATAGTGGTCATTCTGGCCAACACTGCCCGCTTTTTGGCTTCTGTGATGCTGCTGGCCTTGTGCATCCTCAGGACAGGAGATGCCCGTGGTAAGCACGGGGTATTTGTTGGCAGAGGCTGACTCTGCACCTGTGACTGTTCGTGTGCAAGGGATGTTCATAATTCAACCGTCTGCACTGCTCTGTGTGGATATTATTACTTGCTGTATGTTCTGTGGGTATCCCATAGGAGACCGAAGAGAAGACCGGGGCTGCTAGGCGCTTGTCAGCTACAAAGCAGAGTTTAATTCATTGATTGTTCTGCCAGAGCCTTGACAGTTGTTATTCCTTCTCCCCCCCACCCCCCGCAGAGAGCAGCGCCAAGATTTTTCTATATAGGTTGACCTTTATTTGAAATGAAAGCAAAAGAAAATTATAGAAAGCCCCAGTGAGAGAGCCAGGAGTCGGTCTCCTTTGATGTACCGCAGGGCTTGTACCTCACAGAAAGGCCATTTGTCTGGCTAAAATGTTTTCATCAAAACTCTTTTTCTAGGAGAAATGACTTTTCAGAGGAAGCAAAACATTACAGAGAATTTCTGCTGTTTCACAGTTTTTTTTTTTTTATATTTTAACTAAAAGATAAGTATTGGCGGCTCATTCTTTTATTCAGCATTGAAAATCTGTGGAAAATGTCAAACATTCAAGACTTTGATTTTGTTGTAGAATATGTCCTTTCCAGTTTTCTAATCATTTCTTATCAGTACACAGAGGAAAAAATATATCTCTGCATACGACCCAACAGAAGCAACAGAAAAAACAAAGATGTTCTTTCATAGAAAATTCTGATGAAAAACATAACAAAATGGGAGGAAGTGATGCTCTGTCTCTGTGCAGCGTGCAGTTGCTCAAGTCCTACCTACAAGGTTACCTTATCCTCAAAAGAAGATGAGGATAGGAGGGAATAAAACTACAGCTGCCCTGAAGCTCTGCAAGAACTTATTTAAGTGGAAATAATAATCATTTCTTGATGCAGTTTTTTTCCCCATAAAAATAGCATTTAGCTGAAAATCCCTTCCTTCCAGAAAGAAAACAATTTTGACTAAAAATCTTTGAATAACCCTATTACCAAATTACCTTGGGCATAATGCAGTTAGTGGTGGGAGATTCCATTGGTGCTGTTGTTCTTATGGAAGCTTACTGTGTTTTTTTAATCAGGAGAAGATTCAAAATAAATTGGCAGCAAAAAAACATATTCTCTTTAAAATTGTGTCTTCATTGGAGGACAGGTTTGCTGCTGGAGTGGAGGATGGCTGGGGTAGCTGTAACATGGAGCATGCTGCTAAGTCAGGATCTCCTTTTACCCAGTGTTTTGGCTTTTTATATAGATATATATATATGTATGCAATACTCGGAGTATATATTTTTATATCTATCTATAGTCAAAGAAAGTATTGGGATGGTCCCAACCTGTGTGTTTCAGTCTGTGGCTTTACTGATTTCAGCCCCTTTTCCTCTGTGCTCCCTTGCTGGAGTGGTCTGATAAACCCTGTTGCAATCGTCGTCCTCTGCCGGTCGGAGGAGTGGAACAGGACTAGCTTACGCCAGTTTGTTGGACGTTACGGTCCGAGTCCCCCAGATTTGTTTCCATGCATAATTCAGTGAGGAGCTGAATGGTCACCTTCTGTAACGCGTTTGCTCCGTGCCTCAGATCCCATGTGTTGGTTAGCCCTTTGCAACCTCTCATGGCCCTGTCATGGGGAGAAATTCAACAACTAGGACGGGATGTCTATTTAGAAAGGGGGTTATCTTCTGTAGGATTCCCAAGTGGTCAGGCAGTCGAGGCAGTTCATTTATTTAACCTTGCTCTGGGTACAGCAGACCTTTAACAGACCTAGGATAACTTGTTGGAACCGGTGGCCAGATTGTGAACTAAGAGCAAAACCTGTCATTTATGCATAAATGTGCTCAGAATACACTCTGTTTTTTAAGACGTAGGTGACGGGCATTAAGAGGAGCTACCGTGGAAGTCTGGTGGCAATTTCCAGTTGAGATTACTGCTTTCTGATCAAAGGGCTCTGCACTTAAACTTCTTGAGTGTAACGTGTGAGGGAGGGCGGGCAAGTGGCAAAGCCTTGCAAGGATTGCTTCAGGCTCAGCATAATCCATGGTGGAGTATGGGGCTTTTTAATGTGTGGGGCGGGGGGAAGCGGAGGAGCGGCATGTGACAGAGAATTTGACAATACCTTAATGAAGTGCCTGACCTTCTTTCATGCACGGTGTGTGTTCGCTAAGCCAGTCAGTCCTGTCCTAATCTGCACTGGATCACTGCTACCCTGTTGTGTAGCAGAGTAAAAGATTTGCCAAGGTAAGAAATACCAAATGGGTAGCTGGTATCAGGCATCACCTGTGGCGCCATCCCAAACTGCGGTGCCCTAGGGTTTGGAAACGAGCCGACAGGACTTCCCTGCACTGCTTCGTTTCCTGGTTTTGTTTTGGCCATTTAAAGTGAAAGATGGATAAGCTTCCCTTGTGGATTTTGAAGTGTCTGAAAAATGTGACAGGGTCGCTTCCATTTCTCACTTTATATTTTTGACACAGAAATGGAAGATGAAGAATGTCAGGCGCCTTCATTTAAATTTGCAAGACTTCTGCCTGATGTGGTTGGTAATTAGCATGTCTGATAGAAATGGCATAATGACCTGGCAGCATGGACCCAGAGGAAGTTTGCTGGGCAGTGTGCATGTGTGTGTGTATGTGAAGATACTTGACTGGTGTAGTTGTTATAGCACTGTGGAGAGATAGAAAGATTTACATGAGTTGGTAGAGTAGATGAACCTTTGGGGCAGAGACCCTGGTGCATCCATAACAGGGTATGAGCTTCCAAAAAGAGGAAGAGGCATGCAGACACTGTTTTTCTTCCTGTGTTAAATGAAAAGAGAAAGACCCACTAATTATTTAAAACCTTTCCTTTTGTTTTCCTTTGTGTTTTGGTTTGATCTTAAAGTGGCAAGAATGTCACATCCAGCCTTCCTTGACTTCACTTGAGAGCTTAGTAGCTTTTTCAGACTGGTCTGTCGTGACCCCTCTCAACACTCGATTGAAGGCCTGTGGAGGCACAGAGTCTTTAAGAAGAAGGATTTTTTGTCTCACTGCTTGTAGTGTCTCTGAGATAAAGAAGTTAACAAAATAAATTAAAAACATGGAAAAGCAGAAATTCAGTTCTGCTCTCTTCTGTGTAGAAATCCTTTCATTTACTCTGAAACTTCTTTATATGAACATACTGGAGATTAGAGTCAGAATGTGTATGTTTTCTTTTTCTTTTCCATTAGCTGGGGTATATTTCCTTACAGTATGATATCATGAGACTAGCAAGTCTTAACAATTCCTACTAAGTCTGTCGTTTTCCAGGTTATTCAAAACCCACACTTCTATCACTGAAGAGACACCGAAAATAAACTTTGAAGGAAATGAGTTCTATCTTACAGTGGTCACACTTTGAACGAGTGAAATGAGGACCCTTCCCTGACCTGGCACTTACTCCAGCTCCCACCCTGGATGTTTCTTTATCATCGTTTCTAAAATGGCCAAGCTTTCTTGATAAGCTGTTATGGGTACGTGGCATGTGGCCACACTTCTTAGTCTGCCTGTTGCTTATTAGTCCTGAATGCTCAAGTTGGTGTCTTTTGTGTGCGTAGCTGAATGCTTGATTGAAACTTGGGGGAAAAAGATCATCAGCAGCTCAGAGAGAAAATAAGGTTCAAAGCCAGTCTGTGATTCCTTTTTATTTCTTTCATTGCCTTCTGCAGTCCGTAGGGAGTCTTTACTTCAGTTTGCATGAACTTGCCTTTTCTGTTTTGGTGTTTGTATCTCTTGGTTTCTGTTTTTTTTTTATGCCAGTTATTTTTCTGATTGTTGCATTTTTCATAATGTAATCTCTGTTTGTGGTTGGTATCTTTTATGGCTGCTTTTGTCTGTTAGTGCGGCTCCTGAAATCAAGACGCCAAGACTCAATAATGAACTTCATTAATCACATCTGCATCATGTGGGTAGCGTGCTGTGTGCAGCAGGGGTGTGTGTGTCTCTAATAAATGCCAATATTGTGGGGGGGGGAGGGAGAAATGGGCACCGATGAACACCGCCACGATTACGGGAGTGTAAGGCTGGAGGAGATCTGCAGGTCTCACGTAGCCGTCAACACAGCGGTAAGAGGGTGAGCGTCTTCACCTCTTCCGTGCCCCTGGGGGGACACAGAGATAAGCTTTGCCTGGCCCAGAGCAGGAAAAGGTTGAACTTCATCTGCTTACGTTTGTCCTTGCCTACATCCAGCGCAGGCAGCGGTACTGGTCTGTCCGTGACCGCCGCACAGGAGCAACCCCTCCTCTTGCCTTCCTATTTCTGAAGCTCGCAGGTGCCTGCTGCACCAGGGGCATTTTGGAGTCCGAGACCATGATTTCCAGTCTAATCACGTAAAAAGTCATCACCTGCTTTTTCTGATTCTTTATGCAGTTTATCTTATCTCCTTTCAGTATCTGTGTCTGAAGTCAGCTCCGTTCTGTGTGTGTGTGTGTGCATGTGCACACGGGGAGGGCAGGGGGGCTCCTGATGGCAACGGAGAAAAGCGAGGTGGGAACAAATGCTCTTCTATTAACATTGCAATTTAACTTAATGAAAATAATGAACAGAATTGGACGTGCTGGCATATGTCATGGAGGGAGCGTGAAAAAATAATGCGAAAGGAAGTTACAATGAAAAAGACTTTAAATCCATGTTTAAACTTTACAGAGTCGATTGAATTTGCATTGGTGGCACTTGGATTCTCACCTTCCTCGCTGTGTCCCTCAGCGAAAGATACAGTCTCGAGCATGAGCACATCATTAGCAGAACACCTCCACCTTTTCAGGCATAATTACACATCAAATTGGGCCCTTTCTTGTGCAATTGTGGACATGATCAGACTCCCAGTGGGGATCCTCCTGTGATGTATGTGAGATAGCTGTGGAAGTAATTGCTTTCTCCTTCCCAGCCTGCAGAAAGACCAGATTGTTAGGTGAATGTGCACCTTGGGTCAATGGTTAATTCTGTGGAAGAGACAGTTGCTTTGATTCCCTCAATTATAATGATGATGATTGTGTGTTTTTTTTTTTTAAAGCAATTATATATAATGCTTTTTAAAGGATTTCTTTCCATTGAGAGATTTCACATTTTTTCCTTATATCTGCCTCTTCCCCCCCTGCCCCTTTCCACCCCCACCATTCCATTTCTTTTAAATGACAATAATTTCCTGTTATCTAGCAGCAGTGAATAGCACTCTTTTAGCAGTGCAGAGGTGCTGATGGTGCTGTCAATGGAGGCATGCGGCAGGTTGTGCTGGGAGGAAGCAGAATTTGACTCCGCCATTAGCTCTTTCGCAGAAGAGGGCGAGAATATGGGTTATTCCATCTCCTTTGAAAACTCTTGGCACATTCCACACCTCCCTAACCCAGGGAAGGCCAAGCAGCGTGAATGGCAAAGGGTTTGCGCCTCTGAGTTGTATCTTTTCCTCTGGAGGACTTCTGTTTTTTACAGTGAGGTTTATTCTGCTGCATATCACTGTTATCACTGCTTCATGCTCCGACCAAGGAGTGAGGGGAGGGAAGGATGGAGATGGAGAAGTGGAGGTGGGTAGTGTAAACTCACTAAGCCCATTTGCCAAAGAAAGGGGAAAAGTGCATCTTTTTATCATCTATGGGAGGTGGGAAATGTAGTAAGTTCCCTAATGTGGTCCCATTTCAGCTTGGTCATGAGGAATGACATCCTTCCACCCAGAGAGTTTCTCTGCTTTCAGCTGCTGAAGGAAACCGATATCTGAATCGCACCCCAGTATTACGGTCAGTCAACTGGTTTTTGGGGTAGGGAGAACGCTCTGCATGGATGGTATCCAAAATGCTGCACTGCAGTATGTTCCAGTCAAAAAGGGAAGTTGCCAAAAGTAAGTTAATGCAAAACTGGAGTTGAGGCTGTGTCAAGAGAAGAGGAGATCAGGGCTGTTTTGGGCTGGAGGAACACATGTAGGACGTGGTTGGACTCAGCCCTCCTGTCGCTAGCCTCAGGAACAGCTGAACTATTTCGTATGAAAACTTGCCCTTCCCCCCAAATCTATGTGCATCTATGTATATATATTTATACACACACATACACCTAGGTATGAGTGTGTGTGTGCAGCCTGAGGCAAACATCTGACATGAAAAATATCATCCCAACCCATTCAAATTTGGTGAAGACTTAAGCAACAAAAGACAGAGTCTTACAAAGGAAAACAGAGCGCTCCCAGCACAGCTTGTGAAGTCCGGTGAGCTGAGGAAAATGCCTCTTGAGCCATATTGAAGTATTGAACAGGTCATGTGTTGAACCGTGCTGAATGGCTCCCTGAGGGCATCGTTTCCAGGTGAGGAGCTTTAGCTGCTGGTCATCTTGGAGGGGCTGAGCAGAGAGATGTAGTTCTGTGGACAAGTATGTTAGCGCCTATGGCTGGATTTTACCTGGTGTAAATCGGCTTAGTTCTGTGGGCTTCAGAGTGGTCCTGATGATTGCCTTAGCTTAGGATAAAGCCCCTGCTAATGGAGTTAATGGATGGCATCAAGTTTTCTCTCTGCAAGGTGGCCGCGGTGACTCTGCTGTCAGTGTGCAGCTGGCCGACGTTTTGCTCCCATGCGCCTCCTGCCCATCTCTCTCTATCCGCTGTGATCCTGATCCTCAGGGCTGCCAGCTCAAAATGTGTTTCTGGATCATTAAAAACTCAAGAGACAGGATTAAAAATGAAGGGATTTAAGGAAAAAATACATTTCTCTTCCTTTTTTAGTTACCATTTGGTTTTGAAACTTCCATATGCACTTGGGTCGCATTTTCAAGATTTTCTGTCATTTACTTTGCAAAACTAGGGCTATCTTGTATTCACATGAATTTAGGACCAAGGAGAAAATGTTAATATAGTGAGACATCAGATAAAATTAGATTGACAATACTGAGCTGCTAACTCTGTACTGGACTAAGTCATTATTTGGATTTGCTGGAGCCTAGAAAATGGTTGTATCATCTTTTGAGCAAAGCCAGCAGTCACTTCCTGCTTTCTTAATTGCTATTTAATATGAACCATGATAACGTCCATTATGAAGCCATCTTTAATTAACTAAACAAAACCTCTCTGCTTTTCCTTCTGGTCAACTTTTGATGGCTCCTTCTGAATTGTCACAGTCGGGTTTCTATGTGCTCTTCAAGCATAAAGTGATATTTAGAAGCCCTAATAAGGGGGAGAAGCGGGCGTACCCTTAAATAGTAGCTTTGCATGATGAAAAAGGCCAGTCCATGCTTGCCACTGGCCACTGAGTAGGTTTTTAGCCATCAGTAGGCAGTAAGTGCTGTGTTGCTTAGGGTCCTTAAGGTGGCATGTAGTCTGAATGCAATAATTTAGGGGATCGAGGGCGCTTAAATTAGCAGGCAGATGCTAGCTGCAAATCCCTGACTGCTGCTAGATTCTCCTTGGTGGAGGGAGGTTCAGCCCTGGGCCTCACTGCAGAGGAGCCGTTAAAATATGCCAGAGTCAAAGCCAGGCCTGGCAGATGTTTGAACCATTTTCTGCAGGGTCTGTGCAGCAGCTGCTGTGCTCAGATTGGGACTCCTTGGCCTGTTTCTGGAGGTGATGGGCCTTGGCAGAAAGACTTGGGGAAGGAAGGTGCCGAGAGCTTCTGCGAGTTGGCCTGGAGGTATCTCGGAGTGGGCTCGTGATGCCGCTCGTGCCTTGTGCGACCTGCTCCCTCGCTTGAAAATCCCAAGAGATGATTTGAAAAAGCAGGGACCTTATCCAGATATCTCTCGTTAGGGCACTGGGGGAGCGTGGGCTGGTAAAGTCTCTGCTGGGCTGATGGACTGCAGTACCGTGGGGGAAAATTATTCCCTGCCAAAGGGCAAGGGGATGGTTTAACGTAGGCAGATAGATGCAGACAGCAAGTAATTTATTTCTCCCCATCACTGCTAAATATTCACAGTACATAAATAATATATAACATATAAGCTGATACCTAAATAAATAATGGCTGAGGTAGAGTTTGTGTGGGCATGTGACTTGTTTCGCTTCTCACTTCCCTGTAGAAGAGCAAGAGAGGTAACGAGATGCTTTCTCAGGGCTTAACTCAGTTTGCTCTTCAATGTTTTGGCTCCTGCACCGTGCCCACCGTGAGGCCTGGAGCAGGCAGCCGGTGCGTGCAAGCCCGCTGGTGCCCTGCTGTGGGGCCGAGGGCCGGTCTGCTGGAGCGGCGAGCGACTTGCGCAGCGCACCGACGCCTGGAGCAGCACCCAGAGCCGGCACCGTAAAGCCTCGCCGGCAGCTCGGGAGGGAGCACTCTCGCTTCTCATAGGCTTCTTCTCTGGACCGCGATGGGGACGATGCCCTGTTTTAAATAGTTCCTCTCATTGCAGACATGATGCTTTCCTAATTAAGCTTCTTCATAAATCGCTTACCTCAAGTGGCAATGAGTGCCACAGGTTAAGCACACGTATGTTAGGGCTTGATTGCGTTACAGCAAAGTGACATGTGCTCGCAGCGCTGGAGCTGCTGAAGGGTTGTTCTGTACTGAGAAAGCAGGTATCACACAAGAGGACTATTTCGGTTTGTGCTGGCCGCGTTTTGTGTGCTGCAACAGGTTCGGGATGATTTGCAGGTAACACATTCGACGTTGTATGGATAATTTTGAGAAATGTTTGGCCGTACATTTTGGAAGGTGCGCTTCATTTGTCGGAAGCTTCCAAATACTACTGTGTTTCTGACAATGTATGCCAAAACTTTTAAATGCAGTAGGCTTAGGTCTGGGTTCCAAAGCGCATAGTGAGGCTGGCAGGGTTGTAGACGTGCAGAGTTTTTGTCAGCCCTCACCGAAGGCAGTGGGAACAGAGGGCACTCGGCACCTTAGAAGACCTGCACACAGAGGTAGGTCCTGAAACACGGCCAAAAAAAAATTAAGATTTTTTTTAAAGCATCTTTTAAGCCTTCAGGTTCTGCAGTGTTTTGCAGTGGACTTGGGAGACAGAGGCTCCGCAGGTACATCTCCGGGGACGAGGCTGCAGGGACACAGCGGGGGGAAGATCAGCTCCGCTCGTCTTCCGCCGCCTGGCCATGCTGCATCTGGGTGAGGAGGAGAAAGAAAAATGAGCATTCACCAATGCTATTGCTCCTTACACTGGCAGCTAACTCAGGATTTTCTTGTTTGTTCATTTTAAGATTGTAGAATTTTTCTCTTTCCCGCTGCTCCTTATGAAAAATTGGAGTTACAGACAAAGTTTTAGAAATAACCCCAATTTAATCAGTTAAGATAATTTACAACTAATTATAATTCTCCGCTGCTCGAGCCCTCCTTCATCCTTTGAGTTTTCTGATATTTAGCCACAAGTAGTCTCTTTCTGAATCACTTTTTACAATCCGTATAATATTAACTGGGTTCCTTCCCACGCTGGTGCTGCTAACGGCCACTTTAAATATTAACACCCTTTTACTAATCATATTGGTGATGTAGCTAGTGCTGCTTAGTCGTGATCTAACAGTCCTAGTGGAATGAAAAGCATTAAGTACTGCTCCCCGGCGAGACTCTGTAATTCATAAAAGCACCACGGACATGTGCTGCTCCTGCCTGATGCGTTCCAGAGAACGTTCTCTGCTGGTGACTCTGCTTTGGAAATGGGAAGAACATTTCCCCAGGACATACGAAGTGGCTGTCTATTAAGGGCATGTGGAGGATTTGTCAGAGTTTTGAGAAATGAGGTTTAAAAAAACCCCCAATGCAGTGAGGAAGGAAAGGCGAAGCCCCGTTCTGAGGTGGACAAATTGAATCCTATTTAGGCATGCATGCAATTTTAGAGCTGCATGTGCAGCTGCATGTTATCAAAATAACATTTCCGAGAGGCTGGCAGTACTTGGCTGAAACAACAGGATCTCATTAGCAGATACTGATCCTACCAGAAAAAGACTAAATGGGATCTTTTGCCTCACTGAAGAAAATGCTTTCTTAAACCTTTTCCTCCACCAAGCGGAAAGGGAGAGCAAGTCTCTAGAAAGCAGTGATTAAGGGTATGAGCAGAGCAATCCAGGGGGTGGGGGGGGGGGGGAAGGTTCAAACGAGCCCGGGAGACACTAAAGTGCTGTTAATCTTGTTTTCTTTATTAATGGAAGCAAATTGCAGGCAGGGAATGTGTTTGGACTCCCTGTACCGTCAGAGCGCTGCTTGAGGAACAAGCTGGAAGAGAGGCCTGGGCACAAATAGCTTTTAAATAGTAATTGGGTGCCTGTGAGGGTTTCCCGTGGAAGAGAGAAGGTGGAGTCATGGGTGTGGAAGGGGATACAAGGTGCCTTGGCCACAGTGTCTAAAATCATGAAGAGAAAGAGCAAGGTGCAGTTACCCCTAAACCTTGCAGTGAAGGATGTTGTGCTGGGACAGGAAGTTGCTTTTATTATTACTATTATTATTAATTTCTTTTTGTGCTAAGTTTAATGCGGCCATTAGTGCAATGAGGGGGACAGGCAGATGGAGGAGAAAAAGGAGGACGATTAAGATTGAAGTCTGGATGCCAAAGTTGGTCTCTCTTTCCTCAAATGCATGGAGGCCAGATGGTACAAGCTGGCTTTGCTAATCCTTCTAGTCGGTGTAAGAAAAAATGGCGAATACGTCCTTAGCCGTAAGGGTTGTGGCTCTGATTTGCAATGCTGAGGGGGCTCAGAGGTTAAGATTCAGATAAAGAGGAATTCTCTGCGCTCCACCTGGGCTATAGAGGAGTCTTTTAGCCAATCCTCCCGCCACCAGCAGCCAGCAAACAGGCGGTGATGAGTGATGGAAAGTGCCATTACATCCAAGTGAGTCATGTGCATGATTGCGGTTGTGTGGTATCTACCTGTGAGGGGATTCTGCATGTGTTTGCGTTCCCTCTTGTCTTAAAGGGTTTCATTAACATCTAATTGCTGCTTGTTTTCCTCATTCAGAGCATCCAGGTGCTGTACAATGCTCTTAATCAAGTATAGAAAGACCATTTGTAAAGAAAGCTCCTGCTCTTTCAGCAAGGTGTTCTTGAAAACTTTTGGCCTCTGTCTGTGGTTATCCAGGGGAAGAATAAGTGGTAAAAAGAAGTCTGGAACTTGACTGAAATTTGGCCTGATCCTGACAACCTTGCCTCTGTGCTATGCACATTATGGCAGCGTAGCAACAAAAGCCCATTTGTCTGAAGGAGCTGGAACTGGTTTAAGAGGACGTGTATCCTGGTCTCTATGGGTAGCTTGCACTGCAGGTCAGGGGACACGCAGGTCACTCGGACAGGGCGACCAAAGAGATGAGCGCTGTGAGATGTTACTAGAAGCCAAAACCTTTGCGCTGTAGAGCAGGGAGACAGGATGGGGAAATGCATGGTTTGGAACCCAGGTGGGCTGCTGGTGAGAACAGAAGTTATTTGGGCTCCCAGTGGCCTCATGCATCTTGTTTCAGTCAAAAAGGGTAATGAGTGAGACATGTTGGTCAGGTCAACTAAGAGTGATGCTGAACATGTGGGTTTTTTTCATCTCCTCAGCCTCAGCAAGAGGATGCAAAAACAGATGTTAGTCTGTGAACTGTGTTCTTGAACCGGCATAGTGAGGGAATAACTTCCACTGGTGTCAGGAGTCTTAGGTTCAGACCCACCCCCTTATCTTGCCACTGTTGGCAGAAAGCCTGCACAGCCTCCCTTAGGCCTCTTCAACAGCACACGAGACCATCAGAGTGGTAGACTGTTCTCTCATGGTAAACACACCAGGCGTAAGGACTCATTCTGGCGTAGGAATGGGCACTGGATGGCTGGCAGGGTTAGTAAGGTTATGAAAATATCATGCTTTGCGAGAAGGGACACGTTCTCCCTTGCCTGATGGAAGCTGACTGTAGAAAACACTAAGAGCATTTTTTCCCTCCGCTATACAGAATTAATCCAGTGGAACCAGTCTGGATTTAAGCTAGCATAGCTGGGATCAGAATCAATACCTTATTCTTCTGGGCTATTAGGATGTTTGCAAGCTATTTGCCAAAATCTCTGCTGGTATGACTCCACTAAATTCAGCGAGGCTTGGATCAAGGTCTCTATTGGCATATTTTTCATCCAGTTCATTAAGCAGCAAGCAGCTGGATCAGATAGAAAACGGAAAGCACATAACCCTTGCTGAGAATGTAATATCCTTCATTAGTCAATTGGGCTTGCAAAAGAGCAAGGAGAGAGTTGCACCCAAAAAGTTCCTTTGCCCGCACCATCCAAGTGGCCTAGGCCCTCTGTGGGTGTCTCAGGCATGCGTCTCCGAACCCTGCGTGAGAGGTGCTGCGCAAGAGCTGTGCAAACTGCAGCTGTATTGATCAGCAGTCTGAGGATGTATGCAGCTTGCTGAACTGAAAAGGTGGAGGAGGTAAAAACTTCTGATGGAACAACAAGCAGGGGATGGAAAAAAATAGAGGAGGGAAAACATATCCATCCCTGCAGAAATCCTTTCGGTGCCACGTTGCTCCTGGGATTTGCGGGTGGAAAGGAGAGCAGCTGGAAAGGCTTCTGTAGAGCAGCAGCTCTGCTGTCAATCAGGGACCATAAAGAAACGGTTATGGTGCTTAAAATAGACGTGGTCATTTATTTGAGTCAGCACAGTTCATGGGGAGCCTCAGGTTTCCTCAGGAGATGTTGACAGTGAATTTAGCAGGGGCTAAACATGTCTGTACTTGCAGTGAACTGTAACAAGTGTGTTGAAAAGGAAGACACTCCACATCCCAGAGGGGTGTGCAAATCTCTCCAGGCCCTTCAGCATTAAAATAAACGGCAGTTTGTGAGACTGTGGGAAGAAGGGGAAGGGCAGGGTGCAGGTGGGAGATTGCAGTTCCTTAGAAATGTGGAAAGAAGGATTACACCCACAGCGTTTTATGCAGGAGGACAAGGATTACCAGTGTGACATCGCATGGGAGAGATTAAAGTCATCCTAGGCAGGCAAGAATTAGGAGTGAAGCAGGGAAGGGAAGAAGGTTTAGGGTGGGAGGGGTGTGATATGGAAGGTTCCTGTGGGTGAATGTAAGACAACAGCAAACTGGATTTGGATGGTGTGGATAGCAGGTGAGTTTGCGGCAAAGGTACAAGAACTGAAGATATCCAGAGGAGGGAAAGTTTGCTAGAAGCAGGTGACACTTCTGGGATGGGAATACCTCTGATATAGGAGAAATTGCAAGGCACCAAGTTAGGATAGCAGAGGAGGGAAGCTGCATAAGGACCCTTTCTCAGGAGTGATGGATAAGCTCAACCTTTGGCACCAGGGGAGCGCATCAGCTAGAGAACAACTGCTAAATGGGAGTAACCAGCTGAGATTCAGGATATCAGAGCTTTGTTTCCAGTGTTTTTGGCTGCTGTGGTCACCGCCCCACAAAAGCTAGGCAAGTAGCAACTTTGCTGCTAGCTCTGTGTATGAGGGCACTAGAGTCTACTCATCTCTCTGTGTTCCTCTCCCAGGTGTGTTACGTAGCCACCCTAAGGCTGAAGAGATTGTGTAAGAAGAATCGTAAAGCAGGTCCCTACACTGTAGAGTGTGTTGTGGGTCACCCACATGTGCATCTTCACAGCTTGCTGGGATTTCAGACTTCACAAGTATGTTGGGGCCACACTCTAGTGAAGGGTGGCCCACCGTGGTTCCTGGAACCACGTGGACCTTGTAGGCACCTCAGTTTGCTGCTCTACCCATTGCAGGTCAGAAATAAGCCAGCAGAGCTGCTGGGGCTGATGTGGCTGGGTTGCTCTGGCATTTTAATCTCCAGGCCATAGGGGGAGCAGCAGGACCTCTGGGACCTGGTGTCACTTCCAGGCTTTGAACTCCCAGAACTCCCTGTCCTTTTGGCTCTCTGAAGTAGGTGGTATGAATCTTGCTAGGTGAAGACTTTGATATACAGCTCTTAAGATCCACGTGACTCACCAGGGTGCTTCAGAGTTAGGGGAGCTATAGAAAATCAGGACCTTCATATTCTCCAAGAACCAGTGGTTGCCCAGTAGCTTGAGACATTAGAGCCTCTCTGCTTTCGGGGTAGGTTTCTGGGTTTTCCTGTTTGTCTCTTCCTATTGTCAGATCCAAAGGAAGTGTGAGTGCCACTGTGACAGAATTGCAAGTCCATTCTCATTTTTTACTGTTGCTTTATATAGTGAAGATGCCCAGAAATTTCAAACAAATTAAGTCTCCATTGTGCCCCATGCTACATAAAAATAAGGGATGGTCTTTGCCCTAAGGAGATTTCTCTGCTGTGCCTGGAAAAGAAAAACAGAATATGAAACAGCCCCAAAAACAGAGGGATTGTTGTGCTTGTCAGTGCATAGTCTTACGGATATGAACATCGGCATGTTTGGTGCAAGGGAAGATGCTGGAAGTTAGCCTGGTAGGGTTTAGACCTGGCTGAAGTGTTTTGCAGTGGGTATTTATTATGTGCCGCGGTACAGAGGAGACCATCCATTAAGTGTCTAAAGCTGATGCTCCAGTTACGTTGCATGTAGGATGTCTACATTGTTTACTCATGTTAAAATCCAACCATGAAATTGTATTTGGAGCGGCTGTTACACACTTCCTGCTCCAGGAGCAGACTTTAGAAGCCCACAAGAAACATTCACTTGCAATTACATCTGATTTAAAGGGAGAAGATCTGTAGCTTTGTAGCCTGAATAATTTGCTCAAACAGCTGTAGATTAATGAAAGTGTTGCTCAAGGCATGTTTCCTGAAATAGCATGTAGCTCGACCCTCTGAAGTCACATTGGGTTAGGAAATATGTTTGTGTTTTTAATGCTGGCAGTGCACACAGGAGGTGATATACTAGCGCACAGCGTACTCATGATCTATCTAGTCAGGTGTTGTGTCTGGGAGAGCTTGAAAACTGTTTAAGGAGTTGCAGAAGTCTTAATAAGCACCTAATGTTTGATTTTGCATATCGCAGGGGGAATGTCTGCCTTGTCCCAGCTAGTGATCAGCAGAAGCTCTGCAACCTGAGAGCCGAGAGGCTAATGGGATTTTTCTGTTCGAGCCAGTGGGATAGCAGATGTAATTCTGATGTTTGAAACACTGAAATTAAGAAAAAAAATCTTAGTAAGTTTTTTACTTTGTAATATTGTACGCTGTTGAGTTCCACAGATAGATTCTGTCTTGTGTTTACTGGAAAAGTGCTTTTTCACTGTATGGTTTTAGTCCATTGCCTTTTAATTTAATTGAGGACAGAATGACTAGGGACGAGAGACTGATAAGAAAACTGCAGTCATGAAGTGTAAGCAGTTCTTCTTTCCCTCATCCCTCTCACACAGCCAGCCACAGTGACCTTGTTCCAAAACGAGCCGGCTGTTTTCCATAATGAGAGATGCAGCCCACGAAGGGTCAGATGTGAATGAGAAGCTTTAGCTTGCTAAGTCCCAAGCAGTGATGGCCTAAGTGCAGCGTTTACTCAGGTGTGGAGATAGCCCACGTACTGTAGTTGTGGCTGATACCATGGTAGTACCTGGTGGCCCCAGAAGGGTCAGGGTCCTGCTGTTGTGGGTATTGGACATGCACATGGGTCCCTGAACAGATGATCTTATGGAGTAAGGGACGTGTTGGGGGATCACACAGCCCTCCTGCGAAACATGTCGTAGCATTCTCCCCACTGTGTTGAAAGAGAGCAAACGTTCTCCTCACTCCCACCAAGATCTCTGGTCCTCAGCGTTGCAGATGGGACCATTCCTCCTCCGTGAGCCACTGAGGTCTCAAGGGGGTTTAGCCTTACCTAGTTCAGCTGCAGATATGCTTTAGGGTGGCTGGGTGAACCCAGGTTTTGCGTTGTTGGTCTGCATGGCTAAACGTACATGAATTATAATGCTTTTTGGAGGATTTTATTGCAGCTGACTGGCTTCTCCTGGTCCAATTTAGGGTTAGCATGAAAGCAGAGTTAGTGTCCTCCAATCTGTTGTTTAAGGTGACGTAATGTCCCGTCGATCAGAGGCTTGTACCTGAGAGCTAAACAAAGATACGTAGCTATTCTGGCACGCTGCCACCCTTGTTCCTGGGGATCATTGCCAAGAGGAGCATGCGGTGACGGTGCGAATGCCAGGCTTTGCTAGGAGGGCAGGGACTGCACTGATCTGTGCTCTGGTTGCTGGCTGTGGACTTCAGGACATCCTGTGAGGTTCAGAAGCAGCACAGGATCATCCCAAGCAGTGCAGGAGTAAGACTGAATAGAGTAAGACTAAATAGAGGTCTGCTCCCCCGCAAAAGTCTTATGATTCACCAAGTTGTGCCCAGCAGTGAGGCTGACTAACGCTTGCAGGAGTCGTGCCTGCTAATCATTCCCGCCGTAGAGAGCTAAAGACCTCTTCCCCTCGGGCTGATAAGACACCCCACTGCTCCCGCTTCAATACAGCGACATCCGCAGCTCTGCTTAAGAGGCAAGAAACCTGCTAATCTATTCAAATGCTGCTGCCTCGCAATAACGTCCACTTTCCTTCTTGGACGCTCACTTGATTGGGATTTTTCCATTGATGTCTGGCTTGATTTATCTGTTTCAAACATGACTGCAAATAAAAGCGCCGCTCATTGAGCTGATCCAATTTGACCTGACAGGGACAAAATGACTAGAGCTGGATGGAAATTCTCTTTTCCAGTGGGAGTGGAAGATGGGGCAAGATATGGCTTGGTTGGTATTTTTCACAGAAATTTTCCAACTTTTTTGTGTTTCTTTCATGGGCCTGAACCCACGTTCAGTTTTTCAATGAAAATGCAACCTTTTGCTCATGGATGGTAGATATTAAAAATATAAAAATAATAATATAAATAAATAATATGTGTATATATATATATTTTATATATGTAAAATCTACTTTGTTTAGGGGGAAAAAAATTTCTCAAAAAATGATGTTGCTGGAAAATTTTTGACCAGCCTTAAAAAGGCCTAACTTTGCAAGGTATCCATCTGTGCCGAGTGTGGCAGCTCTCAGCTGTGCAATCCTCAGAGCAGCAGGCTTCATTCATCCAGCTCAAGTCATCATGGAGGTTCAAAAATATTAATCGACTCTGCTGCAGAAAACCACGGGGCCCAAACGCACAGGGGTCTGCGCTGGGGGGTTTGGAACTCATAAATTTTACTTTATTGCCTCTGTAAAGCAAAGCGAAGCTGGCCCTGACCCTGAGAGCTGTGACGGAGAGGCACCTTTAGAAACTTGGTGGGAGGTGAACAAACCTGGGGTGATGTGGCAAGGGGTGGCAGGAAATACACAGCAAAATGCGTTTAGACCTCCCTTCTTCCATGGAGGAATTGGCCACTGAGAGGTGGAAAGATTGATTCATTTCTGTGCGCGTACCTCCATTTCACTAGGATTTATTGCTATGAAGATTGCAACCATTCTCATTAGGAAGCCTCTCAGTGCGGCCACGGGTCGCTATTAACCCCTTCGCTGGTGGGCGAATGGGGAAACGTTCTGGCAGCTCTTTGCTGCAGCCTCTCCGCTGTAATGAGTTTTCAGCAACGCCAAAAGGAGATTTAGAAAGTCTCCCAGACTGCACTGAATCCATCACGTTTCTTGCCCGTAGGAAGCTGAAGGTCGCGGTGTTGGGCTGCTGGCACGGGGCAGCGTAGCTGAGCGCTGTGCGGCTGAGTAATGAGAATGTGAAAGGCTAACTGCTTTGGGTCCATTTGATTGAAATTACCTTCTGCGTCAGAATAATGAAGTGATGAGACTTTTATGGGACTGGATGTGTAGCTGGTAATTTTAAATGAAAATCCTTGGGAGATCTAATGCAGGAATATTGCCAGGCAAGGAGCAAAGCAGGGAGAATGGAAGAGTTTTCAAGACGGGATGAGCACGTGGGGTGCGTGTATGAGGGAAGAGATGGTCAAAAGGCTCTGCCAAGGTAGTTGTCTAGTGAAAAATGGGTTTACAAACCCAGAGACTTTCATCTTTTTCAGAAGACAAAGCTAATTTGAGATGTTTTTGCATAATATGTATTTTTTTAATTCTTGGTACTTATTTTTGTGTTTGGTTAAAAAAATTTATATATTTACATATATATACGTGTGTATATATATATATATGTAAATATGTATGTATATATGTATTTATATATACACACACACTTTTTTTTTTAAACCAAAAAATAGTTGGGGGACCCCCCCCCTCCCCCAAACAGTAGCTTCAGTTTTTCTTTTGAGAAATTGCCAACAAAATTAATTCCAGGACACTTTCAAGAAAAGAAGGCTTCTTTCCTTAAAATGATTAGTATTTCTGTGCTGCTTTCTGAGGGCAAACTTGCCTGCTGGGGAAAGAGGTGAGGCTCCCGTTATCCACGGTCACTGTTGCCTTTGAGGGCATCGTCTTTTCTGGCTCTTATGTTCTGGTGCCAGTGCTCATTTCAGACTTCCCTGATCCATCGTCAGGTCTCGGGGTTGCCCTTTGCAGGTATTTTGGTCCATGAGTTTGTATCTCTCTCTCTCTCACACACTCTTTTTTTTTTTTTCCTCCTTTGCCCTTTTTTTTCCTCCTTTGCCCTTTTTTTTCCTCCTTTGCCCTTTTTTTTCCTCCTTTGCCCTTTTTTTTTTCTTTTTAATGGTTCTGTGGTTAAGGCACGTTCAGAAGTGAAGTCCTTCCCTGGCTCTCCTGGTGAAGTCCCCTGTGCGCAGTTTGTCAGTCTGAGATGAGGTTTGTGGAAGTCTCCAGTGTCCCAGCTGGCTCCGTGCTGGTGACAGGAGCGAACATTGTAAACCAGCAAGACACTTTGGGGTTGCATTCGTTTGCTTGGCAGGATCACACCTCACATTCACTAATGCAATTTAGGGCCTGATTCTCAGAAATGCTGAGCTCCCTCATGTCCCATGGGCGTTCCAGTGCTTGGTGTCTCTCCAAATACAGCGTCCTCCAGCAACTTTGCGTTAGTGTTTGCTTTACTCCAGTCTGCTGCACTATAACCACAGCACTGAATGACAGTGAAAAAGCAGGGAGTAGTTATTAAGAGCCACTCACAAATCGGAGTGTCGCTTTCTGTCAGACAGCTCCATAATTTCTTGCTTGCGTTTGCAGGGAGCTCAGGAGCCCGAACGTGCCTTGGCTGCGTTGTGCAGCCGTAGGTGTACCACTCGGTTCCCTGGCGCGCTGGTCCATCTTCGCCCCTCGCAGGAGGTCTCTGAGCACCTGGCATTTCTTCACTGAGCGCCAATTGTAGAAACTAATGCTTCTGCTGGCGCTTTCCTTCCAGTCCTGCCCGGGTGCTGGCAGCAGGGTTTGCAAGCCCTGGCCTGTGGGTCAAGCAAGGAGGGCGAAATAACTTCTGCAGCTTCTCTGCCCTCCCTCCCAGGCAGGCTCTGAAGTAACCTTAGGCTGGCAGCAAAGGCAGTGTAGGGCCCTGTCGCTTCTTGTGCGGTCAGCTGGCGCCGTGCTTCAGTGGAGCTGCCTCTTCCGGCGCTTCCCGTGCAGATTTTGACCCTTCAGGGTCTGACAGTGTTGGTGTCCTCCCCCCTTGCCCCCACCGTGTCCTCAGGCCAGGTCTCTCCCTTCCTGCCACGGGCCAGAGTTAGGGAGCGCTGGCCCACTGGGACTGCTCCTGCGTCTCACTGGTGCTCTCTGGAGCTCACAGGTTAAAAAAGGTCAGTCGTGAGGATTGCAATGAGTCCTTGAAACCTGCTGCTCTCCATTCCTAGTGCATTCTGGCTCCTGACTTTATACTATAACCGCTGTATAACCTGGAAGGGTCAGAGGGATGATTTGGAGGACGCTTCTGGACACACCTGACTATATAAAATAGGAGGGGGTATTGAACTGTACCTCCTTGTCCTTCTTGTACTTGAAGCAGAGGCAAGTTGTCCGTGCTAAGGGCTGGAATTAGTGACACAGACTTAATAATAAAACATCTTCCTAAAGAAAAAAGAAAAGTCCTACAAAGTGACAAAGTTGGCAACCACTAAAGCAGCTGGTGTGAATTCAGGAGCTAAACGTGTACTTGCTGTCACAACGCCGCTGTAGGTAAGCGAGAATCATTACTGTGCTAAGATGCAGAACAAGGCACACTGGTTTAATGACTCCAGTAATGCCTACAGGGTGTGCGGGTGTCACAAGGAGAAATATTTCCAGTTTTCTCCCATCATTTAGGCTGTTTTGCAGATAATTAAGCTGGGATGCTCATGGCTGGATGCAGCAGTTGCCTCTCAGCAGAGGAGCCATTCAGCCTGGAGGACAGCTTAAAGCCGCATGTGGCGGCTGGTGTCTTCCAGGAGGAGAAGCGAAGGGTGGCATCTCTCCTTATCCCCTGCCTGAGGGGAGATGCCTCTTGATTTCAAGGGCGGAGACAGCCTAGGAGACGAGTTTACATTTTCAAGGCTAGACAGTGCTAGAAGCTGTGTTTTCTTTGCAAGAGTAAGGCCAAGGTGCTGTCCTTCCCATCGGGGGGGAGGAGAGGGTGGGGTGGCAAATAGCTTGCGGAGTTTCAGGAGATGGCACATGTTTGGGTTTGGTGCCTTGTTCTTCAGGGAGAGAGAAGTAGTTGCAGGCTTCCTGCTTGTCACGAGGTGGCAGCCTTCCTCTGTGCACCGGGGACTTGGCGCTCGTGATTACGGGGCAGGGAAATGACTCTCTTAAAGGATATGTCTTGCTTGTCTTTTGTTTTTGTGTTTTTTTGTTTTGTTTTGTTTTCCCAAATTCCTCCTTGCCAGGCAGGGAGCTGGGCTCAGAGGAGCTAATGGTACAGATACTCACATCCACTGAATAGAGGAGATGGTACTTGAATTTCGGCCACATTTAAGATATGGGTAAAACAAAAAGTAAAACCAAGAAACTACGTTCTTTTTAAGAATGTCAAAAGGATAATTTGTTTTTAGGAGCAGGGCAGTGCTCTTGCCATTGCTTCTACCACTCTGACCCAGTGTGGTCTTCACGTTGGCAAGCTCCGAGCTCAATGTCAGGGCTCCAGGCCGACTCCCATCACTGTTCATGGCAAGTTTCTGCGTGGCGTCCCTGGGAGCACAGGGCACCGTTTATTGCTGACGCAGTCCTGCTTGTTGCCTTGCTGCACGGGAGGCTTTAGTTCTCTCCTGAGCCGCCTTTGCCCTCTGTTAATTAACCTGCCCCTGCCACTTCACTTCGGGGACGCCGGCTCCTCGTTCTTCCTGGCTTCTTCATTTCCCCGGCGGAGATCTGGTGAAGGGACACATTCACTATTTGTAAATATAAATCGAGAGCTCTGCTGGCTGTAATTTGAAGTTTATGGTTGGTTCACCCAAGCTGTGTGCAGCAGTGTGATGTGTGACCAACAAGGGGAGAAGACCTGCTCTGCCCGAGGCAGGATTTAAGGACACTCCATCTCTGCTCCCTTCCTGGCTTCTTGCTGCAAGTGCTGGTGTGATCATTTACCCATTCTAGCCCCCAATTTCCTTATTTAAAAAATAGGGGTTGTAAGACATTGGTGTGTGTCCTGTGGGGGACCTTCGTTCATCTCTCCACGGTGCTTAGAGATGCTTCAGAAGTCAGTTTTGCTGGCCCAAGGAAGGTGGGGCTGGCAGAGACAGAGGTTTCTGGGGCAGGAGAGGGAGCTGTTGGGCTGCTCACCTGCACAGGGGTCTGGCAAAGCCACCCCCTTCCACCTGGGGAGAAGGAACAGGACACGGGGACTGTTATCTCCAAGGATCTCACCACAGCAAAGGCAGATAATTTCCTGTTACGCTCCTTTCTGATCATGTTTTTCCTCCACGTTTTTAATGTCTTTGGTTTAGCCATAAAAGCTTCCCAATCCCTTTGCTCTCCTCCGTGTCTGGCCGGCGTGCAGAGGCAGGGCTCCGGCTGCGTGGCGGTGTGCTTGGGCAGAGCTCCTCGCTCCCCTTCCTTCCGCAGGCTGCTCCGGGCACCTGCGATCTGCATGCTGCACGTGTGCCGCGGGGGCAGCGAGTCTCCCAGATAACACGGCTTTGCCATCCTTTCGTTAGAGCGGCTGTAGTATATAAAACAATAAAGAGATTGGCAGGGCAGGTTTAATGGCGTAAAAGCTTTCGCACTGCCACTGTAATAGTCTCAAATCTGAATATATGTGTTTTATATCCGGGCTGGCTCTGGGATGCTGGAGCTGTGTTCGAGAGGACCGCAAAGCAGAGGAGGTAAACGTGAGAGCGATCAGGCAGGTGGTAATGTCGGAGATATCAGTTGCCCATCTCTGCCCTTCCCAGAGGGGCTGTTGGAGAGAGGCCCTAGCAGAGGTTTTGAGTCTTTGGCCGACCATTAAATCAAGTCCGCACTGTGCTACCTGGGCAGTGCACCCATCCTCCGGGTCTCCCTCCTCTCCTGGTCCTCTCCAGCTTTGCCTCCCCACTGTGGCAGCCAGGGCCAGACACACTCTCGGCCTCGGCTTGGTCGTTTTGCCTGCGTTCCCGGGAAGCCTCGAGCCAGCCCTGTTCGGCGGCAGGCGGAGAGATCTTCTGCAGCCTTCAATACCTGCGATGCAGATAGCGGTGCCTGCAGTCCTAATGGCAACACACAAATCCGCAGCTCTGAGTGCTGTAAATGCAAAATGGGTTAAGGACCAATTTAGCTTTTCCATTCCTCCCTATCCCAGTCTAATCCTGAAAGCAGAAAATTCCTGAGCTGAAGGGGAAGGCGGCTGGCTTGTGGTGGCGTTTCACCCTGCAACACACTCCCGCCTGGATATGGCTTCGTGTGAACGTGACCATATTCAGGAAGAATTGCTGAATATTCAGACAGCCTGAATTCAGAGAAGGGAATGAGAGGTGAAACCAAAAAGCTCCAGGACACTTTTATCAAACATTTCTGCCTTTGCAAGGTTGAAGACAGCCTGTTGGGCTGCTCCTTCTGGCTGTACTCAGCTAGAGCAGGATTATTCTTTGTCTTATATTTTGTCTGGTGTTTGGCTTACCTTTTCCTTGTCTTTGGCCAGGGAAGCAAAAGAGAACGCGAGTGCGAGCCGAGAGGGGTGTCTCAGTGACCAGGCGCATGTTGCTCTCAGGGTGATGTTAGAGAAGCTGAGATGTGAGATCATTATTCATCAGGATCTCTTTAAAGCTTGAACCACTGAACTTATTTCATATTGAATTCTCTTTTTCTCCCTCTCCTTTCATTTAATCTTCTTCCATTATGCAATTTGCATAGGAATTTATTGCTTGTGAAAGGTGCCAGATTATAGATATCTTAATAGTAACTGTGATTAAAAATTTCCTTCAGTAGCAGACAGTGTTCTCTGGTCCCTGGGCAGGTCACCGCGTATGCCTATACCTGCTGTGTGTATGTGTGAGGGAATAAACACATCCAAAACTTGAATCATTTCTGCCCGCTTCCTAATAGCTGAAATCGTGCCATTCATTTTCATTAGCGGGGTGTGAATATTCATGCATCTGAGATCTTGTTAAACTACACCGTAAATATGTCAAGCATCTTTTCTAATTTCCATACCTTATACCTAGGTTTGTGGATTTGCATTTTGTAAATATTCAGTATAACTTTTGGGACTGAGAGCTATGAGATTGGCAGCGGTGAAGCCAGGGGCTCATCTCCTTCCACTCTAACGGAAATGCTTCCCCACGGGTTTCATGGGCTGTGCTGCTGGGAAACTGAGGCGCTGGCAGGCAAGCGGCACGTTTGTAGAGCCGAGGTGAGAGCCCAGGCCTCCTGCCTTCTCACCCCGATGATCGTTTCTTGTGTAGACGCAGGATGGTTTTGCAGTTAAGGCAGTGAGCTGGACCTCTGGAAGCGTGGAACGGTGCTGTGCAGAGATAGGTTTTGTTGTTCCCTTTCGAGTAATATACTTCCTGATCTCTAAGAGCGTCTGCCCATGACTTAATGCACAGAACAAGTCTTTTAAGACAAGCCAATTCAAACTGCAGGGCTAAGTTCCCATCCCTCTCCTAGGCACCATCCCCTTATTCAGTACCATACCGGTTGGAAAGTCTCTATTCTGCCACGCCGTTCCCGTTGGTTTGTGTCCGGTGCATCTGCTGGTGTTACTGAATCAATGCCACCGGGCTGATCCCGACTCCAGGATGTGAGGAAATGCTGATAAGGAGCAGATTTATAGATGCTCATTTTTGCTGTTGAAAACCCAGCAGCAGCTCAGCACCATTTCCGTATACGCTGGCTTAGGCTGGCAGGTGGGCAGGGATGGACATACAGCCGCACGGGCAGCCGCTGAGACAGCCCTGGGTCGTGGCCGCAGCGGGGCGGAAGCCGATGGCCTGGAGGTGATGCCAGCTAGCAGGGACTTGCTGCCGTGCCTCGCCGCGGACTTGGAGCCAGCGTCTCGCCGGCAGCGTGGAGCCCGCCACAGGCAAGATGCGCAAGGCAAGGACGCCAAGTAACATGCGGTTCCTTTGCACGGCACGTTACGCATGCGCACAATAGCCTTGATCTCTCCGTTCCTACGACTGCCGGATAACACCCTCTAAAACACAGCCCCTTCCTCGATATGAGCAGTGCTATCATCTCTGTTTTGATTAGGGTGCTAATACATATTTATATTTTATCACTTTCCATCTATCAGCTGAAGAAAGGACATGCTTTACGAATGCTTAGGTAGCTGGTTTTAATGGGCACAATGTATAAATAATAATAATGAGAGGGGAAGGAGGAAATATATGGAGTGGAACTCATTAATTACTATTTATTAGTCATTAACAAATGAACAAAGTGCTAATTAAAGTGTATGAGCTTGACTACCCAGTTGTGGTTTTCATATGGCTGCAAGAAAATCACTGCTTTTCAAAATGCTTTAACACTGTCTTGAATTTTGCTAAATTTTTTTTCTATCCTTGACCTTTGGTAGAGGTTTTCAAGACGTTACGTTGCACAAAGATCTCTTGCAGTAATTTTCAGCAGAACTTCTAGTTTCCAGAAATTTGTAGGAGACTTGTTCTTATGTTTGAAGTATTGTTTTGTTTTGTTTTCCCAGATGGAACTTGCCTGTTTCCACAAAACTCATTTTTCTTTTGTTCAGCTGAGTGTCAGCTCCTTTCTGGGCTAGATTCCAGTTTTACTTCCACTTTTTTGTATTTCCAGAGTTACTTTAGATTTACTCTGAGCTGAGATCAGGCTCTGTCCCCAGCTGTTTCTGCAGGTCGTCTTCATGCGCGTGCATGCGCGTGCGTGTAAATGTGTCTGTACCTCTTTGGTATAAACCATCACTGCAGATAACATGTTTTGCTGTTTCTCGCTTACGGAAATGCTCATCCTCATGCAAGAGCTGAAAACCTCTCTGAAAAGCAGTGGTTTATGCCACTGCAGCAGAATTACTGCCCAGTTTTATTGCAATGGAAGCAGTTATTTGCAGTTTGTTTCGAGCCTCGTTCCGTTTGAGGAATTGCTCGGTAGCACTGATAACAGCTCTGCTTTGTTCTCTGCAGCTGCCTTTTCTCCTCCTGTGGGTTTTTCCACCCCTCCTTTCCACTTTTGGACACTGAATTGGGATTTCCCCTCTCTTTTGAGAGGGGCTTAGCAGTAAATCCCCGGGGGCAGCAGACCCGAGGCCTGCCAGCGTTGCCGGCGGGCAGGCTCCGCTCCCCATGCTCCCCTCGGGACGAGGACGGGCAGCGTGCAAGGAGCTCCTGGCTTGAACGCCGTCCTGCTTCGATTCTTCCTGACAGCCAAGATCACCTCCAGAAGGAGTTTCGAACAGGCGTACGTCTTGGCTATTCGGTCTCGTTTCTGGCTCTGTTATGAAGAATGAAGCTTTTCAGCACATTAAATATCCATTTGGGAAACGACAACAAAAAGTGCCGTCTCCAGCTGTGCGTCTCGTTGCAATGGCTGAGCCTAAGGACGAGCCTGTGTGTTACGCCGGTGGCCCGTGTCGGGTCAGGCATGGGCAGTGGTTCGTTGGGGGCCCTTGAGGAAAAGCTGCACCCCGAGGTGCCGGCAGGCTGTCTTCCTCCTCCCGCCAAGGAAAAGGCAGCGACCCTCCTGGTCTTGGTTTTGGACAGTGGTCCTGGCTGTTAAAGACATGGTTTTGCACTAGTTCTGGAGCCTGCACTAGTTTTGGAGCCTGGGCCAAGCTGAAAGCCCATGTCCCGTCTGAACAGTCTTTTCCACTGGAAGTGGAGGCACCGCCGCGTGGGCACCCCGAGCCATCATGTGGCCCTCAGCATGGCCTGGGCTGCAGGGCAAGATTCGCACGCGCTGAGGACTCTCGCTCTTGTCTTCCTGATGGAGACATGAAGAACTGGGTGGAAACCCTGACTGCGATGAAGGAGGGAGCCAGAAGTCCAAGCCCTCTCGTCTCCCTGGATCCTCTTTGTGCTTCAGGTCTCCTTCAGTCCCTTGCAGACTCTTGAGGGAAGATGAGCCCATCTGTCAGTGAAGAGTAGGATGCTACATAGATGGTAATCTCACTGGGACAGTGACTCTATCATCTTTTTTTAGTCCCCTTAGGAAAACTTTTAGCATGCAGTCTAGTTCTGGATGCCTCTGTAGGGGCTAGACAGGGCAGGTAGCAGTAAAGCTTGTCCCCTTTGCTTTATGGAGCGGCAGCTAGTACTGTTTTTTCTTAAAAAAAAACAAAAAAAAGCCCAAAAAAACAAAAAAAACAAAAAGCCCCCACTTTTTGGCATGTGGAATTTGTTGCTGAAATGATGCCGCAGACCTGACCTGCATGTGGTGCTGTTTCTCCTTCCAGATGAGCAACCTTGCCAGGATTTCTGAGCATGGGCAGTCGCTCTTAGAGGAACATCTTCATCTGCATTGAAGTTTGCAGCTGGACTTCAGTTGTTTCTTTTGTTTGTTTGTTTTAATATTAGCTTGTTAATTATCCTAGAAAAGAAATCTATGTTTGTTCTTCTAAAAATAGCAAATCCCTAAAAGCTTTTGTGCCAGTATAATCTCAGTTTGGCAACCCACAAACTGTAGGCAGATGCATAAAAGAAATCATTTTCCTTTTCTCTTAGGAACCAGATGGCTCAGTTCAATCTCAGTGATGTTCTCTAAATGGAATTGTGTTGCAGAGGTTCAGCAAGAAACTTGCTTCAGGAGTTCAGGAGAACTCCAGAAGGGTGGAAGGACCAAAACCACAAGTTATGTGATTCAACAGGGACAGGAGAGAAGAGGTGGGAGGGAGAAAAAAGAAAATAATTCTGACACATAATTTATTCCATGCATTTTTGTTCCTTTTCTCTCTGCAAAGAAATTGCAAAATTCCCAGATTTACTCAGTGCTCGCATTTAATAGCAAACTTTTGTCAGTCTGTAATTCTTGGCCTGAAGTTATTAACTGAACAACTCCTTAAAGCTACTTGCAAGTCATGCTGTGGCAACTTGCTACGTACATCAGATGGCGATGCTGCACTTTCCCCATTGGATGCCTTATGTGACCATGGCAGCATGAATTTGGAATAGTGTATTTGAATATAATGTTTGCAGATGGATAGCTATACGGCTGGAAACTTGTAGCCTGCAAATATTTGAGTAGCTGAGTGTAAAATTTGCTTTTGCCTGAGTATTCACACCTGTAAAGCTCAAGCATTAGAGGAAGCACAGAAAGATATGCCCATATAACATGTCCTGGACAGCCTGGTTGCATTTGATTCACTGGTACTTTGAGAGAGACTTAAGTTTGGAAAAAAGATGGGGAGGAAGAACAGGATGGTTCAGATGATGGTTGTGGGGAATACGCAGTGTGGAGGGCATCGCTGTACTTGAAGGCAAGAGGGGAAGGAGTGATGAGTGAGGATTTTGCAGGGCGAATGAGGGTGTGAAGGAAGAGGAAAACAGAGAGAAAGGGACAGACTTTGTTATGGCTCCTAGCTCTATCCAGGGCCTGTCCAACCTGATCAGCAGCTGTTGCTGAGGTCTGATCTTGCAGAAGGACATAGCTGAGCCCACAGTGGAGTTGTGGGTTCTGGACACCATCGAGAGGTGTGAAGTTCTTGCAGCCCCTTGGCTGGCTGAGTTATCACTCACTAACCGAACTGGAGGTGGTTTTACTCATATCTTTGGCGGGCTAGAAAGATGCATGAAATCAGCAGAATCATGGTAAACTGTGGCAACTTTTAAAACTGTGGCAACTTGATTACTTTTTATTGTGTGAATTATATTTTAGCAGAGAACAGAACTGCTGCCTGGAACGGATGAGTGACATGGGAACAGCTTGGTTTCAGCTGCTCCTGTAATGCAGGTCTGGAAGGCAGAGGATGGAAGGAAGGGAGCAGAAAGGCCTCAAGGATGGGTACATTTCAAAATGTGCAAAGCCAATGAGTGGGATCTTCTCTGGCACCTAATTCCACTCATCGGTGTTGATTATCATCCTATTTATGAAGCTGCTTTAAAGCTAGTTAGGATGCCTGTGTGGCAAAAGCAGGGCCTGTCGCTGTTCAGCTCATAGGCATGTCTCTGGTCTCTTGAGCATCCTTGTGCAGGTCTGTTGACCATCCCATGCCTCAGTTTCCCCAAAAGGGATAGGAATGTTTATTCTCCATCGGTGATGTGTTTTGGCATCACCTACTATAAAACTGCAAGGTGCTTATGAAAATAATGGCTACTGCTGTGGAATGGCTGGAAGGAAGAGGGCACATGGAATAGGAGATACTGCTGCAGGAGCATGTTTGATCAAAGAATAGTAAGCAGACAGTAGAACAGAAGGCTGAAGGAGTAGAAGAGAGAAATGAAAGTGTATCCTTGTTTATTCTCTAAACAAATCACTCTATTTTTTTTTCCCCCAAGGGCAAAATAAGGTGCAATTAATGAAGTCTGACACATTAACAGAGAGGTGCAAAGGTTTGTGAAGCTGCAGAAACAATTGCTTTGACTATTGCACTGGAGGTTTAGGATAGCTGAAGAGCTGAATGATATTTTTTCTGCCTTCTTATTCTTCTGCATCACCTAACACAAAACATCACCCCTGCAGGCTTTGAAAACTGTGGCAAATTGTCATTTTGCCATTACTGACTTTTCCTTTAACAACCAGTTGGTATTTCCATAGCCTGCAGCCATAATTGCTGGCATCCCAGAAGAAAGGAAGGAGTGTTTTGTCCATTTGCTCCTCAATTTGTAGATGATTTTATCCCCTTGTCTCCTGGGGGCCCCACATCTGCTTCCACGTTGGGAGAAAGAGCTTGCTAAGAGCCTTGTCATTACTGGCTGGAGGAAGCAGTGCTGCGCTTTGTGAATTACCCCCCTTTCCTTCTCCATTAAGGGCAATGCTTGCTGCCCACTTAGATATGTAGCCTCTGGAGTTGCCCCTGGCCCACGGCAGCACGAGGGTTGAGCTCTTCAGCCCAAGAGTGTCTCTGGACCCTGTAGCTGTGTCCTCCTTCCAGCTCACTTGCCTTGGTCAGTGGCTACATCCGTGCAAGCCACAACGGCGAGTAGGTTGTCTGTGCTCTGCTCAGGTGGATGTTGTGAGGCAGCAGGGCAGAGCTGGTGGGTAGCTTTTGGGTCCCACTGCCTCATCTGCCATGAGGTGGGCTGGCTCCTTAGGATGTGGCGTGGCACTGGGCAGACATGTGGAGGCTGCCGTGTGCCTGCCCAGTGCTGGTGGGGGAAGTGTTGAAGTAATAACTTCATCCTTGGCACTGGCTTTGTGAACAGAACAGCCTTCGAGGTGTCCTTTGCTTGGGTGATGACTTAAATCTCAGGCTAATGACAGGCTGATAAAAGGCTGGACTGGGGTTCACGTTCCAGAGGGGACCTGGGAGGAAGAGAGGTTGTCTCAGGATGTCTTTTCCCTGGGGTCTGCCCCATCCCACTTGCATGCCTGCTGCCAGAAACCTTGGATTTATCCTCTCATGGACTCTTGATATGAACTGATTGCCTTTATCTTCGGGTCCATGTTAGTGGAGAAGGTTGTAAGTGAGCATCTAGAAATACCTGCTGTGGGAACTCAGAGGAGTGTGTGTGTGTGTGCAGTTTTCAAAGGACATATAGGAGAGGAGAAACTTCATGGTATAGTACTGTGGGAGGCATACCCAGGAATGGTGAAATTGGTTTTGGTTGAGGATCTGTGCCCCAAGCAACATGTTTCCAGGGCAGACTGGATCTGGGCTCTGTTTCTGACCTGTCTCTGCAAGGTGGAAGGGCTTCTGTAAGGCGGAGTGGGAGGAGAGCATGGGACAGTTGCCCTCGGTTTCCTAACACCTTGCGTAGCTGTGCGAGTGAGAGTATTTGGAGAGCTGGCAGGGTTGGCTCATTGCTGGTGTAAGCTGCAGTACTGTCAATGCTTGTGTGCAAACTTGGATGGTTGTTTGGAGAGCTGCACTGTAATGAAAACAGAGAGAGATATTTATATCCAGCTCTGGACTGTTAAATCTTCATTGGATGCAGAGCATGGGGAGATAACTAATGTTCATTAATCCAGTCTGTCTTCCCAAGTCCGTCGTCCTCACAGTGGAGGGCTCCTGCCTCTCTTTCTGTTTATGCAGATCTTTAGCAAGAGGATGATATATTCCCCATCTTCTCCATGGTAGCTCTGGAACAGCTTTGTGGCTGGAGGCCTCACAACAATTTGGAGGCTTTAAGGCTCGCAGCCTAACCATAAGACAGCAAATATTATTATCCTTGTTTTGCAGGGGAGGGTGTTGGGGTGAGGAGAGGTTCAGTGGCATGACAGAGGTCACAGTACAGAACATGTTTCAGAGAGAGGGGGGAAAATTCTAGTATAGACTGTCCTTTTGCCTTGGACATTTCTTCTCTTCTGTAATGAAAGGTTGTAAAATTTGACTTTCTTCAGTTAAAAATTACTGTCTTGTGAATTTTTAGATGGTAAAACAATCACATCCCTGGAATCTGCTTGCTTTCAGCTGGGGAAGACACACTGACAAAGGTGGCCCACAATTAGGGATGAGAAGGTAGTTCTGTGGCTAAGCCTGTTCCGTTGTCTTGGCTGAAATGTGCCCAAAAAGAGCTGGGCTGAGGATGGTAGTATTCAGACTTGGAAAACTTTCTGTTAGGTATTGTGATCAGTGGCAACTCTTTGCAAGCTCTCTGCCCAAAGCAGTTTCCTAGATTTACCTGTTGTTATGCGACATCCAGCACGTTGAGTTGAGAAGTCCCATGAGATGAATCTTGACCGAAAGAGGAAGGTCTCTTCGGGTTGCCGATTAGGCTTGGAACTAGGGTTCAAGATCTGACCTTGAGATTTAAATTCAGCCCCCATCCCTTCAATCTTGAAGTGATCAGATTCAAAACTATTTTAATTTTGTGTGGCCACTGGAGTTGTATATGCTAGCAGCTTTCGTGACACAGATATACCTGTTGAGAAACTGAGATAACACATCCTGTGGGCTCATGATATGTCATATCATGACCTGTCATGACTCATGAAGAGGCACTATTACTTGCTTTGCTCCTGGGCTGTGTTGGATTTTAATGGTGGAGTAACCCGCTCTGGAGATGAGGAGCCTTGCATCTCCTTGTCCCTTTTCTGAACGGTCCGTCCTCCTTGGAGAGGGGCAGGAGTGGGCTTTGCACTAATAGTCACTGTATTATTTGAAGGTGGGTGCGGTAGGTAAGCTCTAATCTGTTATTTTATTTAGCTCAGCCAGGAGGATTTGGTCATTTCAGTTCAACGTTATTTTTTTTTATTTTTTTTTTCCCCACAATATTCAACCCATAGCTGCAGAACATCACTCTTTGCTGACCTCTCCTAACAGCCCTGCAGTGCCACGTGGCAGAGCTGTCGTTGTACAGACGATAGGTTCAGAGTCTTGGCAGCCAGGGAAAAAAAAGTGGAGTGGAAAACTGATGATAATAAGCAGTGAAGGATTAGCCAGGAAGATTGTACACACATTGCACCATAAATTTGCATTTACTTTCTTAGATACTCCCAGGAAGTGTAGAGAAAGAGGAAAAACAGAGATCAACAAGAAAAGAAAATATTGTCTAACCTTGTTTTGAACTTCAAAGAAAGATCTAACTAGTGTTTGAGGCAAAATTACAGGCCTTGTTATCCAAGCCCATCAATGCCATGGAGCCAGTGTATTGGAGCTGTGGAAGAGTAGGTTGGCTTCTCTTCTGTTACATATATCATTAATGCCAAAGCCAGTGTGGTTCTGATTTCTTAAACATAATGGTTGGCAATGATGCACGAAGCAGAAAAAGTTGTTTGATTTCCCTCCCTCTGCCTTGATACCAGCCTTTGCTTTCTGCATGCTGTCAGCTTAGGAAAAATCGTGCTCAGATTTAAACTGAGCAAATAGGATGTGAGAACCATTAGGAGAGAAAGAAATAAGGAATGAGAAAGCTGTTTGATTTTGTTTTTACAGTGATAAGAGTGGTGACATCTTATCAGATGTCCCAACTTAAGAAACACTAAGTCTGATCAGTACTGGAGGGGAGACACTGGAGACAGAGCTGGAGGGGGCATCTGTAGTGATATTGGTGTGGGTACCAGCTCCTTCAATTTGGGACTAAATTGTTGGCTGCAGGAACAAAAAGGTCTTGGCCTGAAAGCCTGAGCCCACTGCAGCCTCAAAGACTGCTCACTGGCCATGTCCTGCCTCCCAGTGATGAGGAGGCAGCCAGCTCTTGAGCTGGTCTCAACAGCTGCAGTATTAGTCAAGAGAAAAGTAGCCTCTGAGCAGGGCTCAGGGTTTCTAAGGGCTTGAGGCTTCAACCCAAGCCCTCTGCTTGGGGAAACAGTGGTGACCTGCGTGGTTTGGGGTGTCCTCCTGTTTTGACTAGGCTCCCCATCTGAAAGGAAAGCTCTCAGCTTTCCAGCACGCCTCTTAACTGAAGCATCTTGAAACAGAGGGTGCCCAGAAGTCGTCCAGGGTGATCATTTAAATGCTAGACGTTGGAGACACCGTGACTAGCAATGTTTTGCAGTTTTCCCTGTAGCCTTTGTGTTGCTGCCAAGCAGGAGTGTGCAGAAACCCACCAGTGCTTACCACGCTGATGGCTCTCTCAGGAGCACAGTGTGGCCAGCAGCATGCGAGACAGACGCCAATCCAAACAAGTCCAATTTTCATCTGTTGTTAGATCATCAGTCATTGAAACAAGCATGGTTTTTATCCCAGCCCTACTTTCCATTGTGTGGCCATTTAAAAACCCGTAAGACATGTTCAGATTTTCTTTACTTAGTTTTTCAAGGAGGTCATACCTTTAACCAAACTGAACCTTCGTCGTTCTATGCTCGGTTGAAAGCCTGCAGCAATCACTGGAGAAACTCCCACTGACTTCAGTGAGTTTTGGTTCATGCTCCAATTTGTTATCTTTCCTTATATCCTCATTTGGGCTATTCCTGCCCCAGATTTAGTCTTCACAGTGCTAGTATTTTCTGGATGGGCTCACTTGGAGTATGCAACTTCATACTGTATTGGAGAGATCATGAATTTTGATGGGTTTGGTGGATTTTCTGACTCAGCTAGGAGACTTTTTCAAATTCGAAAGGATGTAGGTAGCAGAGAGATCACTTCATTCTTCTACCAGTTCATTAACTTGGTTTAATTTGCTATCATTTTACTTGGTGAAGAACATTTTAGCAGCTGAAAGGCCTAACCTATTGGAAGAGAGCTTCCTGCTCCTTGCTTGCATCGATTGCCCTTTCGACACTGTCGCTGGGAACGGGGAATACGGTGGTAATGCCACATGAAATGTCAAGCACACAAATGCTCTATTAGTTAGTACAAGCAAAGGGCAGATTACACAGAGCACCTTTGCTTAAAGGCTATGCTGAATGCAAAATCCACAATGAAATAACAGCAGGGCTGTGGCATAAACCTTTACGCCATGTAAAAAATTCAAAGCTGCTGCTGCTGAACATGTCTCTTTGCAGAGCATGTTTCATTCTGTGGCTGGATGTTCAAGCTCTTGCTGTTTCAGTAGTGAATGAAGGTTTGGAATTGTGTTTGCCTGTTTCTAAATTGTTTTCGAGTGCCCATATTGTCCCTTTTCAGCAAGGAGTCAGTTCCTTACACCAGCCCATTTCAGTGAACGTTCATCAGTCCCGGGCAATGGGCAGGCTGCAGGCCAGGTAACTTTTCAGATGGTAAAAGTCCAGTCCAAATTATTGCCTCTTGTGGTAGTGTCTTTACCTCCTCCTGTAGCATCTGACCCATCCCATGATGCCCAGGGGAGGCGACACAGACACGGGCTACCAACGCAGCATGGCCCATCTGGGAAATAGTCCCGTTTCTGAAGGGACCTTTGGGAATGAGGGCAGCTGGGAATGGACCATGGCTGAGTGCTCCTGCTTCAGTGGAAAAGGAAACTGTTCTCCCTTTATCTTATAGGGATGCATGACCCAATGAAAGCCCTGTATTTTCTGATCCTCCTGTGATATCAATGTCTGTCATTCTTTTGAGCTTATTGACTTATGCCAGGATCTGTCCTTCCCTGTTCAACCCTATTTTTGCCCATGTAAGGATATATATATATATATTTTAATTCGGTCTCTACGAGGGAAAGCACAAGACTTGGTAAACTTTAAAATGTGCTTAATGATGATTTAAAATAAACTGAAAAGGCTCATTTATTTTTTTGAGGAGCAGCAGGCCTGGTTAGCTCAAGGCGCTAGTAATGAGATACCGACTCTTTCCTTGATGGGTTGCCAGGCTGAATTTAGTCAGATCACATGAAAAGCACTTCCAAATAGCAGTTCATCTTCTCTCATTCCCACCTGAAGCTACAATAAATCCTCTGTTGACGTACCAGTTGTTCTGACAATAATCATGATGCTACCACCAGCCAGGGAGGCTATCAAGAAGAACAAGCAGCAGGGAAAGAGCCCTTGCCTGCTTCTTCAATGGAAACCGTATTTACGTAGGAGCACCTTAGGGAATAAGTGCTAGGCAAAATGCACGAGCTGCCAATGCGACACACCAGCGTGACGGGCCGGCTGCGTTGGCATAACGATGTGTATGGGATCCCAGTGACCTCTGAAGTTCAAAACACCCCACTGGTACAGGAATAAGGTTTCTCTGTCTGCGGACTCCTCCAAAAGTGATAGATGAACACGTGTGTTTAGGCTTAGATCCATATTTCCTAGATCTGCAGTTAGGATTGATGCATTTATTCACTGTGGTGAAACCCTGGAGGAGCTTATGCATTTAACAGGAGCAAGAATGTAATCTCTGTAGACTCTGCCAACAGTCTAATCCATTTTTAACATCAACTAGACTGTGGTGACACTTTCCACAGAGGTTCTTGCAATTGTGCCTGAAACTAGTAACAAATTCTTGGAAAAGTCACTGTAAGGTGAATTCCCATTCGGTTTCTCCCCCATTCTAAGATTCCAGATGTCTGGAACTTGAGTATAAGGATGGAGCACACCTAAATGTTAGGACTGGTTGCTCACAGTGTCTGAAGAGATTGTTTTCTTGGGAGCGAATGTGGACAGGGACTTCTAAAGGAGCGTGCACTCCCTTTGCACTCCTGTGCTGGAGTACTCTGGCATCTGCACTTTGATTCCTGAAGTGAAATGCTTAAGGGAAAAAAGCAAACCTGGAAAATTTAACGATAATTTCTGAACTTTTTGAATAGTCATGGTCAGTTTTCAGCCTGGGAGTGGGCATATGTCTTATTTTTATATTCCAGCACAGATTGGAGGGCTGTTTTTATATATGATCAAGCTTCCATGAGAGATCTTTTTATTTGGAGAGGCTGAAGTTCCAGTACAGAAGTAATAAAGTTCTTGGATTGATTAACAAGTGTTTTAGGTTTTTGTGTTTTTTTTTCCAATTTATGTAATATTAATAAACCCACGACCACACTGGCCTTTCTACAATTGATTGGTCTAGTCACTCCATAGTTCCTTCTTAAAGCAAGGGTGAGGTTAGATTCCTCTTCTCCAAAAAAACGGACATCTGTTTCATCTAAAATAGGAGAGGGTATATGACAGAAAAACTGAGCAATGCTGAATCTCTCCACTGGAGGGAAGTGTTTCGCGTGTAGTGATGAGAGCATCACAGTGCTGTTTTTGTTTTCCTTAAATCTCCAGATTTTTTTTCAAGTGCATATGATGATGATGGGAAGCTGTGCAGCAAAAAAGCAAGCAATATCCTTGTCTGCCGACTATCACAGCAAATTCTATTTCCCAGCTTTCAGCTCAAACAGATATTGCAGTCTTTCAAGACCGCCTCTGTTTGCGGTATTTAAACTTCTGGGGAAAAAAAATAAACCAGGTTCTGGGGATCTTGGTATTCCAGGGCTGATCGTCTTACTGGATGTTTCTCTTTTGACCTAGACCTTTGATATTTAAGTGTATATATGATGTTTTCTTTCAAGAGATGGTGAAAACATTGGTTGCGTCTTCCCGATGGCAGACTAATCACTTTTAAAGACTGAAGGGATCCATTTCAGCCCCTATCCATACTCTTTCTCTGCCTACCAATGATGTTTTGTTCCCCAAAGTTTTCTCAGGCTGTGTTAATTCTAACTAATAAGTCTATTAAATCAACTGGAAAAGCTGAAATTAAGGGGGGGGGGGAGGCACAAGAAACGAATCCTGGAAAGCATACATGTGCTGGATGATGAAAAATGACAGCGTGGCTGAACGGTTGTGGCACTGTTGACTGCGATTTCTGCTGAACCTGTTGGCAGTGACGCCTGCGACCTGCCTCCTTGACATGGGGATTTTCCTGGGCGAGTGGGGCTGGGGTGCTCTGCTCCAGCTCTCCTTTGGAGGCAGGACTGAGCCCTGAGCAAAATCCTCATCAGCTGAGGCTGTAAAAGCACTTCTAGGAGGTCAAAGCTGCTGTGTGCAGTGTTGCAGCAAGACGTCTTGTTTGCCAGACACCAGAAAGTTTTTGATTTCTGAGCTGGTAATAGAGAGTCCATAACGTTAGTGCATCCTGTGCTGTCAGGAGACGTGGGTGCACTAGCGGTCACGGTTAAAGAAGCACTAGCTGTATTAAATGCAGTAAGAAGGAGGGTCCATGAGAGAGGCTGTTTGCTTGGGATTTGAGAGATGTTGGTTTAATTCTCCCCTTTTTCATGAGTTCCCCCTGATGGTGGATAAATCACCAAAGGAGGCCTCATCCCTGTCTGAGATCTTGCATCTAGTGGTTGTTGCTGGCTGGATCTAGGTCTTCGGGGACACGTAGCCCATAGGAAACGCAAGAGGCAAGAAGTTGTAGGGCTGAATCCAGGCCTTAGCCTTGTGTTTCAGCTACCTGTCTGCAATGTAAGGATGACAGCTAACAGCATCCCCTTGTCCCCTGAGGGTGCTATGTGGAAAAATTAATTTAGGACTGTGAAGTAGACAGAGATGGTGCTGAAGGGAATGGGGAGGTACAGGGGTGAGATAGATGAATGCCAGAAAATCGGCTTTAGAATTAAGACACAGATTAAAAATTTGGGCCACATATTAATGCAGATACTCTCTTGTGGATGATCTTTTCTTTCATTAGGAAGCAGACAGACCAGCTCCCTCTTGCTCACAACTGCAGAATTATCTCCTCCACACAGTGACTCGGTAGTAATTTCTGATTTTTAGGTGGAAAAGAAACTGTAGGAAAGCGTTGGAGATACTTTTAGCAGTGGGACCAATCAGCGCTGTGCAGGAGATCATGGCGTGCATTGCTGGGAGCAGTGGCTTGGGAAACACAGGTCTGAACATCTTATCTGTCCTCATGTTTGGGCTAATGCAAGCTCGAAAGACCTTTTCTCCTTCACTCCCTCCCTTTTGTCACTGCAAAATCCTGATCAAGAGCATGAAGGACATAAATGCATCCAATGTGTTTGAATAGCCTTCCCCATTCCACCTAGGCCAAATCCAGATGCCTTACTTTTAATGAGTGTGCTTTACATGGCTTTGTAGGGTACTTTAAAATCATGCAATCACAGGGCACTGCTTCAGATCATGATGGTTTTCTGCTCTTAGCAGAATCTCTTTTGAACTGTCGTGGATTTATGCCTTAGTCTCTTCTCTGTAAAATGAGACTGATACTGCTTCTCTCTGGTGGGTGGCTGCAGGTTTAACTAATTAAGATGCCATAAAGTTCTCTCCTATTGTGAGAAGTGCTACATCTGGGCAAATTCTGTCATAATCCTTGCAATACATAAGTGCTTTTTTGTTTTGTCTTTTTTTAAGAGTGAGCAGTAGTTTACATAAATCTGGACTCTTTGCACAGGGCAAGGTCTAACTGAGATTGTACTCGTCAGGCTGAGAGGTTTTTTGTGCAAACAGTTGGACGGTGTTAACTGTGTTTGGCGGCAATGCCCTGTGTCCCCCTGGGCATCGGTAAGTCGTTTCTGGAGGGAACGATGGCAGGAGCGCAGGGGCTGATCTGCCCTGCTGCGTGTGGACTGGGAGCCAGGTAGGTTTAAAGGAGGTGGAAGAAGAAGAGGTTGCAGCCTGGGCTGACTTTTTCTAGCCAAGCTGAGTGTCACACGATTATGACTTTTGTGCCACGTGGGGCAAAGGCTGTAAAGGCTGTTCCATGCATTTAATGTATATTTAGATGCCTGTGTGCTGTTGCTGGTACTGCTTGGTGTAGGTTATGCTGACGTTTGGCTTTCAATGACTTGGGAGCTCCCAGTGGTGAAAAGCCTGGGAAAGCTTCTGTGATGGAAACCTGGTTGCTTTTGCATTGGCTGTGGTGCAGGAGGCTTGGCCACCCCTTTCTCTTTAGGGTGACCTTGGAGAGATCGTATTGTTTCTCCACCTCATACTCCCCTCTTAGAAGATAAGAGCGTCCTCACGCTCCACAGCAGGCATGAGCTGCATTCCCTGTTTCTCTGGGATCCCCAGATGAAGGTATTATATCAAAGCAAGTAATATCCAGCATTGGATGGCATGTGCCTTCTTTTCTTTTCCCTGTGCCTTTCTCTTGAGTGTTCCCCCTCTCTCCTCTTTGACTTTTGACATCATCCAGGTGCAGAGAAGAAAAAGCCTGTTTTGTTGCACAACCTCTAGGACCTGTGATGAGAGATAGGTTGCTGCAGGCTAGTTTGATTTGCTTTTAATGGATATTGCCTTCATCTTTGGTTGCATTACTGACATCTCTGGCTATGATTCTGTCTCCATCTCTCTCCCCTTTGCTTCTCTTGAATAATGTCAGATCTGACTAAATCCTTTTTTAGTACCTTGGTTTTAAATTAAGATGTAATAGAAGCTTCACCAAAACTTGTTTTGTTCTTTTTATTTCTCCTGCTTGCCTTCCTCCTGTGAAGGGTCGGTGCACTCTTCAGTGTAGCCATGGTCAGGCTGTGGTCTCCAGGTTTCAGTGGCTTAGCAGATGTAATACTGATAATTCTTTGCTCTGTGACCTTGAGCAATTTACTGTACCTCCCTGGGTCCATTTCCCTGGGGGAAAACAATGCATCGTTCTGCCCAAGGCTTTGATACGCAAGCAATACTTCATCCCTGGCTCAGCAACCATCTGTGTGGGGGTCTTCTCTTCCCCCGGAGTATTACCATGTAGGAAACCTGCTTGTTAAGCCAGCAGGGGAGAGGCAAAGTGGCTCTTCCATCTCTAAACAAGAAGTTGTCAAGGTAAAACCCGTCCAAAAAAACCAAGAGAAAATCTGACTTTGTTTTTCGCCCTCCAGGTGTAGCAAGGACAAAATTCTGCTTTATGGTGAGCCTGTGTGAACCTCCTGCATGATGTTTAACACTGCAATGATTCCAGATCTTCAGGGTGCTGGAGGTAAATTCAGGAGTGACGTGAATGTGCTGGAGCAGCTCTTCAAGCTCCCAGACATTTCACGGATGTCGCCTGTGCCCTAGGAACTAACAGAAGGCCTTTTTGTGCGCTCTGCCCTTCACAAGGGGAAGATTTTCTCATTTTGTCTCATGAAGTGGGAAGGCTTTCATCTTTCCATCAGTGACTCAAACAAAGCTTGAGTCAATGGGAAAGAAGTCTTTGCCATCTGATAGCTCCTCTGTAATCTGTGAAGCATAATTTGGTGAGTGTTGGTTTAGTCCCTTCTGGGACAGATGTCTGCATCACAAAAAAATTGATTTGCTGTTTGAACAGAGAGGTTAAATGGACTGTGAAGACTGCTCTCTTGTCAGCTCTAGAGGCGATGATGTCTTGTGGTTTCCTGATGTCAAATATAAGGCACCTTGGTAGGATAGAGGGGGAGAAGATTGCATTGCCAGGGCACAGCCTGTAGTGACTTTGTGGCCAAAATATTCTTTTTTTTGGCTTGTAGCTGTGGAATATGCAAAAAATACATGGGTACACTTGTGTAAATATGTGCCGGCACATACCCTCTGTGCAAATGTATATACACATAAGAGCATACATAGCGCCTGTGAAAAGAAGAGAGAGCGGTTCAGATCCAAATGTCGACAAATGACAAGAAAATTCCCATTTAGCTGAAGTGTTTGAGGAACCTCCAGCAAAGCGACAGCTTGACTCGCAGCCTTGAAATGTTCATTGGTGACCTGAATAAAATCATAATGCAGGCTTGTCTCCCTCTTTATCCCTCTTTTTAACAGGCTTTTATTAGTCTGCCGCAGTTTCATGCCCACATCAGAGCTCAGATCGTTTGAGGAAGACGGCCACGTTTAATCTGACTCCTCGTGCCATGTGCATCGCGTTGATTACCGACCCTCTTCAGATGCCGTTGTGCCTGGCTCTTTGTGCCCTCCTGTCAGCAGCTTTTGCCTTCCTTAAGCCTCTTGAGCCTCTTTGCTCGCCAGCTTATAAACCTTTCAACAAATACGGTGTGATTACTGAATTACTGTAAACTTTGCTCTGGGATTGCCAGTCACTTAGTATTTGAAAAGCAACAGCAATCAAAGGCACCTGTAGGCTGGCGTGCCAACGTCGACAGAGGACCTCGGGACGGGGGGGAAACGGCGCAAACACCTCTCTTTACTTCCATACGATTCACGTTGGGAGCTGATGTCAGAGGAGAGTTGGGTCTTGGTTGGTGTCTGCTTTTGCGCTTCAGATAGATTTCGGAATAGGAGGAACGTGCCGCTGCCCTTCTGGATGCGCAGGGGATGCTCCCTTCCCCGGCGCAAGCTGGGCTGGGAGTGACGGGGAGGAGGGAAGCGGGGAGCTGACTGCAGGATGAGAGGTGATTAATTTGTCCAGATCTGATGGTTTCTGCATGTCTTGTTGGCAGGTGGGAACTCAAATCTTGCAAAGTGCTGTGCCATCAGCAGGGGCAGGTGTCAGGATATGTAGAGATGTACATCGGGGGGGAAAAAAAGGGAAGGTAAAGAGAAATCTTAAGGGAGAAAAACCCTCTGAAAGCATCGAGGTAAGCAGGAAGACTTTGATATCTTTCAGCAGCAATGACTAAAATGTAGATGAGACATGTCTGGGTGGGCATTTGTCCTGTTCATTCAGAGCTCCCTCTCCAGCCCATGCTGAACAAGTCCCCGAACTTCTTGCTACCTCAGTTTCCTTTTTTGTACAGTGACGTGGGAGGACAGGTTCCACAGAGCCCCCCGTCAGGCCTGCAAGCTAAGATAACGGGGTTGCTTTGAAAGACTGTATCCGTAATTTAAGATAAATGCTGTGCTAGGATGTTGAGGAGCTCAGAGAAGTGCCATGGTTCTTCAGTTCCAAAGCCCAGTTGCAGTCTTCATCTCATTTTATCTGCAGGCTACCATCGGAGGAGGTCATATTTATTAACTGTTAGTCTCAGATCTGATGTAACGCATTTTGGATGGCATTTTAAGAACTATTGAAGAGAGTTAGGCACACGAGTCCTGCTGATTCTTTATGCGACCTGTGTTGCTAGACTAGCTGGCTGCTCTTGAAAGATCTCCTAGGAACGCTAGGAGAAAAAGAAGAACGAAGCAATAAATTGCGAAGCAAACAGCCAGTGTATCCTAGCGAGTAGCCACTCTCAGTGCGCACGGAGCAGAGCACGCACAAGGAACAGGTAACGGTCCGAGAGGCATGGGTCAGGGAATGTGGTTTTCTCCCCGATGTAAATCAGAGGCTGATTGCCTCCCTCTGCCAGCAACTGTCTTGAAAATGAGTTTGATTTGATTTGCATCAACCCTCTGAAGCCAGTCTCGGTTTCAGACTGCAGAGGGAAAATGTTTATGGACTCGGACTAGCTCTGTGCACCCAGAAAGCAGTTCTCAAGGGTCAGGCTGCATAAAGCATGACCCAGCGTAGCGTGCGGCCGTCCGTCTGCAGCCTCGGCCTCCTGCTCTACGCGCGCGTGTGTCGGTGGCTGCCTACGTGCCGCAGGAGCACTGGCGTCTGTCCGGGAGGGCTGCTGGGAGGCCCAGAGACTCCCGCATCTCTCCGCAGACCCAAATTCCTGTGGTGCCTTGGAGCACTCGCATTCCCATCTGTCCCGGTCCAAACACTCTGGGTGTTTATGGCAGGCTTAGTAAATCGGGTAAAACCCTAGAGGAGAAGCAAAAGAAAAATATTCCAGGAACAACATTGATACGCATAAATGTAAGGATAACTGCTGTCGGAAGCGCTGAAACTGCAAGGGGAAATATTAGGGTGTGCTTTCCCCTTCGCATCAAAGACCCTGGTGTGGGCAGTGGGCAACTCCTCAAGCATACGGACTTTTTGTCCATTATGATAAAGTTGGTAGTGTTCTGCTTGAAGCCTGTGTGCAGAAACGTTTGCCTGAGAAAGACAGAGCTCGATTTTTCTGCCTCAGGCAGGGGGATGCATTTGCAGCTAACCAGATTTTTCCCCATGGAATAATGTTTTTTCCAAAGGTACTGATTTGGTGAAAGCAAATATTGCAATAAAAGTGTACTGTTCTGATGGATCCTGTTTTCCCGGGCAAAATAATGTTTAACAGGAATTTTTAGAGTGGGAAATCCTTTGTTTTTAGGGGCATTATTTTGTAATATTGTTGAAAATTAAAATGGAAATGAAAATGTTTCAAACAAATGTTTTCCTCCTTTAACTTGGCAGAAAATTGTGAAACTTTCTGTCCTCACTTTGTCATGTAATGAAAACAGTAATAATCCCCAAATCCTGGAGCCTTCATTGTAACTGAGTAACGAGGAAAGGGGGGCACAGGTGAAGCCATCTCTATTTATAAGGCTTATTCTTGCTTCGAACAAATTTCCTACCATCCTTTAGCCAAGCGTTGGCATTGCGCTATTGCATTTTGGTAGCTTTCGGTGGTGTTAAATTGTGTTTCTCCACTGATTCTGTGATTAGGACTTGACATTTTTTCTTCCGTCCCTGTGCTGGCCAACTTTGGGGCTAGTCCTGGGAGCTCAGGCCGGACAGCGGGACAACTGAGCAGGATGGACGGGGTCACTGACAGCAGGGCAGCAGCGTTCCTTCCTGCAGTGAGGCCAACTAAGACCTTTCCGACCCCGGAGGAGATGCCAGCTTGTTTCAGGAAACTGCAATTAGCAGACATGCAACTATGTCGGATTAAATCCTTCACTTGTGTAATACGTGTCTGTGCAAATGTAACGTGAGCGCAATTGTCCGGACAGGCACTCTACGAGTATTGTAATAATTTTGTTAATGTAGCAAGTACTTTATTGTTTAATATTTTCAAGTGGCGTTTTTGGCTTCCTGTTCTAGATTTTATGGCTTTGCACTGCTCTGTTAAATTGTCTGTGGGCCACTCCAGAGGCGGATGCGCAGTAGTGGCAGAGGAACTGGCTCTGATAAAAGGGTTTCCAAAGCTGCACAGAGAGCGACCGCGATGTGCAAAACCCCGTTTGCCTGTGTAATGCCTACACATCTGCAGTGGCTACAGCTTGGGACTGCGGCTCCAAACTGGCAGAAAGCAACTCTTTCACCATCATTTAAGAACAAATGTACATAACTGGCTGCAGTCCCGTTTTCGGGTCAAAACACGGGGGAGGAAAAAAGCTTCAGCCTTTATGCAAACAGATTCGGTGCAATGTGTCCTTTTAAGTCCCTGCCTGCTGTAGCGACGAGGGGAATCGAATCTCCCCTGCTGGCATCGCGCTGCCCGGTGGCGCAGATCCCTCTGGGGCTGTGGAGGAGCCACCTTGGTCCAGGAGGTTGTCCTGGTGAAGCGGGCTGCATCCGTATCCACAGGAGCCCAGCTCGTGGGCAAGCACTAGCAGTCGGGTCTGTTCTTGGCTGTTTTATTCTCTCTGTCCAGGCAGAGGAAACTGTTTGCAAGTTGTATATGAACTGTGTGGTCCTGCCGTCCTCCCATCTCCCCCAGCCCCTTTGCTTCTGGTTTTCTTAGACCCTCTCAAGGCTTCCACAGGACCTGGGCTGCAGCTCTATTGATGAATGTTTCTCTGCTAGTTAAAGGGAATAGCCGCACGTCCTGGCAGAGCAGAAAGAAACCCTGCTGTGGCAGCGTGAGAGGAGGTTTGAGAAAGCTGCTCTTGCTAGTTCTTCTTTGGGACCATCTAATGAATGATGCAGTTCAAGTGTTTCCGTGAAGCAGAGCTCGGGGGTATCCAGCGCAGTCTGAGGCAAAGCAGGAATGAGATTGAATGTGCAACTGAGCCATAGTGATTTATTTTTTTCAATTATTAAGGTCAATATTGCAACAAAATAAGCCGCAGCATAACTAAGATAGACGTGAAGGAACCTGGGAGGAGAATTTATGGTCCAGCAAGGCACTCCTGCAGTCTTTAATGGGAGCTGTGTGTGCTTAGCACCTGGGAAAAATCGAAAGCCATCTGCTAAGTATTTGTAGGAGCAGATTATTTCCTCCCATCCAGACAACTAACAGTCAAACCGGAAGCCCAGGAGAATGGAGCCCATTCGGAAGCTAAACACAAATCAACTCAAGAACATCTTTGTTTCCCTAACAAACACATTTTTTGTCTCCTTTAGTTAAAAGAGCCGTGGTCGTCTGCTGGCTGGTTTTGGGGAGCTCATCAGGCACCTGGCGTTGCCTTTTGTGTCTCATTTGTTCATTCAGTTCAGTGATAAGAGAAGTAAGTTGAAAGAGCTGTGCCCTGCGCTCCCTGCCTGGCCTCCGAGTGTCCAAAGGCTTCTGCTGCAGCTACCGAGCTGCGGTTTGGGCAGTCGCTGCTCGTGGTGGATGAGGCAGGAGTGGTAGAACATGGACCAGCAGAACTGCAAAGAATACATTTCAGTGTGGCAGACAATAGTGCAATATTGCTTTCTGGTTTGTTATTGCCAGCAAACTGATTATAACATTTTTATTCTTTTCTTCCCATGGCATCTATCTCCTGTGTGTTACATTTACTACCTGTAGGTATTGCATGGTGCTTGGACAACATAGGGGGAAAGCAGCTCCTGCTAGCAAATTAAAAAGTGGCACAGCCCAGCACAGAGATGATAATGGGGAATCGCACTGGTTTAATTACGGACTGAGACGTCCCAGCGTAACAGAGCTGCTAGCCCACACGCGCCTAAATCGTTCCTCGAGTGCTTTGCCTACCCGTTAGTTCTCAGTGTAATTTATTTAGCAGTGTTCCCATTTCAGCGTGTGGTTTGCAAAGTCAACACGCAGTTAACGTATTTTAATCTTTGCTGGGAAGTAGGCTGAGTTCGTGGAAGGACACAAGTAGTAGCTGACTGGCTGACTTGAAAGGCTGCTTATTTTTCGGTGCTGCTGATTTCTGGGTAATGACGGATGCTTTCTCCTTCAAGGTGAGAAGGAATGGGAGCAAAGAGATATTAGTTGTGCTGGAGGCCAGCGTGCTTCACTTGGGACTTTGAAGCAGGTTCAGCTGTTTGAATTCAAAACAAGAAAACCCAAGCAGAACCGACACCAGGATTTACACAGAAGCCAGGCAGAGCTTCGCGCTGCGGTAGTTGGGTTCATTTGCTCTCTTTTTCTTTAAGCACAAAGGTAGATGCTGACCTATTTCCCCCTGCTGTCCAACCAGCTGAAATGTCTTGAAGATAACGTTGAGGAAACACTGTGCAGCTCCCAGGAGAGCCCTGGGCAGCACTTGGGGGAGCTCCGCAGCACCCAGCTCCTTGCGGGACTGCGTTGTTGCAGGATTAAATGAAAGGCCCTTTACTGTTTTATTCTGTCCTGTGTTTAGGAGCAAGATCTTATCTATGAAGGTGCAGTTTTAAGAACATTTCCCTAGGTTTTTTCATGTTAGCTAGCTTGGTCTTGGCAGGAGCTCTCTTCTGGCCAGCAAAGAGTGCTTTTCACAGTTTGAAGGGAGCAGATAGATTATGTTTGCTTTACTCAGTGTGCTCTTTCATGTTTATACTTAGTAATGGATAAGATATCTATATGCACTAGATGATGAAGCCTGCCTTTGTATGCATTTTTAGAGTGGAATAGTGCTGTTATAAGGATAAATGATATCTTCCAGTTAAATTTTGAAGTTGCCTGTACTTCTAGGTGCTCCAGTTTGTGGCTGCATAACTTTTTTAGGTGCATCAGGTCTGACTTATGGAGAGTGAATGAAGGGGTCTGGGCACCCTCCATGTCCATGGTGAATAGGTCAAGAAGGAATGGGCTTAAATAGCAGCAGGGGAGATGAAGGTTAGAAGGAAGATTCAGAGTTCAGAAAAAAACCAAACCTTTATCAGCAGGGGTAGCAAAGGGCTGGGATGGTTTGTGTGGGAATGAAGTGGTGTCTCTGCCGTTGGAGGCCTGGAGGTAGGGTTCAGCCAGATGATGGTCACTGGTGACCCATGGCAGTGCTGGGACCATGCGACCCTCAGGAGATCCCCCACTGGCACTGCCTGGTGTGAGGGGAGAGCTTCGAAGGGGCTTCAAGCAGAGGGACCATTCCCACATGGCCTGAGAGAAGAAATCCTTGCTTAGAAAGGGAGAAATGGGGAGGTGTAGAACCATGTGCCAGTTTCTAACATCAGTTATGCCACACAGGGCTGAGGAACTGTCCCTGACAACTTCTGAGGGGTCCCTTTTCAGCCAGAGACAGCAAAGAGCTAATTAAAACTGTACCCTGCAAGACTTGGATTTAATGAGCTGTTCAGTGTCAGGGAGAAATAAAATGAAAAAAATAATTAGCTTCAGTAGGAGGACAACTAAAACAATTTCCCAACAGTTTTAAGGACATATGCAATAAAAAGCAGCAAGAGGTAGGATCACATCCTTCTAGGTGTGAGCGTGGAGATGTCTCTGAGGACGTCTGCAAGCCGTTGTGGTCCAGGGCGGAGGACCTCAGTGCTGCAATTACGATGGATCTTGCTGTGTTGTTATACCCTCAGCAAAAGCTATTCTAGCAAAGACACATTCAAAATGCTGGCAGCAGCTTTGGTACCCCAAGTGCTCTCATTTCCATCCCCTGTTTTCATGGTTAACCCCTGCACGGATGAGACATTCTGATCCGGTGTCCTTGCATCTGGTTTATGAAGGCTTTGCTTGGCCATCCCTGGGTTTCAGCAGTGAGAGTGGAAGAAAGCAGTGTGCAGCCCAGAAGCACCCATATTCTAGGCCTCATCCCTTCAGTGACAAAAATGAAGGTGTCCTCACACTTCAGATGCTTCCAAGGTCAGAAGAAAGCTGAGTGGTACTCTTGAGGATTGCGGCTTTTAATTCAGATGCTTAAACTTTACCTGGGCAGGTAAAACCTCCTGTGACTCTTTTCCTTTCCATGTCTTTATGTTCCTTGCCTATCTACTAGCTAAATAAACCCAGGTGAGAGTTTCCCTCAGCCCCCATCCTCTGACGTGTTAATGACTCCTTAAGTCTGGGGCAAACTTGCTCTGCCACTGTTTTATACATAAACCAGAGCAGTTTCAGAGATGTGTTTTGCTACTGGTGCAGTGAGCAACACCGTGTGTTGGTGTTTCCCTCTTGTCCTGCTCCCCCTTTCCTCCTCGCACCCTGACTGCAGCAAGGGGTGCCACTTTTTCCTGGGAAGGATTTTACCAGCAAGGACTTTACTGTGTGAAGTGCAGAGGGCTTATATCTACTTGGCTGATATAAAATAACCTCCAGCAAGGTCAAAACCGTGATTTACCCGCGACAAGGCTTTGGCCTCGAGGCTCATGGAAAGCAAGAGGTGTGGAGCGGCTCCGCTCATCAAAGTGAGCTGTCTGGGAACCGTGGGCACAGTGCCACCCACTTTGGACGAAGTCCAGGCGGTTTTCCCCCAAAGAACTTTCTTTACATTATATATTGCATTATGTTTGTGTGTTATGATTGCTCGGAGAGATGCGAGTTAAACCTTAATGAGTTTCTGTTCAAGAGGCACTGTGAGAATGCACATTATTCCACCTCCTTTCTCTCCTCCCCGTGCTCCTGCTCCCTCCACCCACCTTGCATCTGAGCAATCACAAAATCATATGTTGCTCAGTAAACAAAACAGCCTAATGCTTGGAATATGGTGTAAATGAAACAGTAATGGCAAACAGCACAGATTTTCATTTCTTGGATAAAAAAACTTGCTTAGGGAGTTGGATTCATGCACAAAGGGATGCAATGGTATTCTTGTCACCATTCTCGGTCAGCACCAGTTCTGCTGGTGGTGGTACGGATGGTGAAGTACCGGAGGGATGGGATCAGACAGCATCTCAGCCAGCTGCAAAGCTCTTGCATCAAGCAGGCTTTTGTGTTAACATTGCTGTCCAATTTGTTTGGGACTGTGTTTGCCATGGGCTCCTTCCTAGCTGTGCAAAGTCTCTGTCAGCTGCTTTAATTTCCAGGATGCTTCTTTAATGTTTGTTGCCAGCAGGCTAAGAGGAGCCTGGAAAACAGCAGCTATGTGTCATGTGAGAGCTGTATTAGATCAGGTAGAAGGGTATTTATTTCATCCGCCCATAATTTCTTTGCAATTTTTTCACAATTTCATGGTCCTGGATAGGGCAGCAGGGGAATCTGAAATGTGCCTTTCAGAAATGAGTCACAGCATTTGCTGAAGGGCAATCAGGAGCAATAGAGAAAGTGAAAAAGAAGAAAAGCAGCAAGATCAGATGGGTTTCAGTGTTTTTTTTCATGCCTCGTGTGTTCCCTCTGCTTCTTCCTAGCCATGGTTCCAGCCAGCACAGTCAATGGCTGGCCAAGGACTACACAAGATTTGACTGCATTCCCACCCAGTGACGGTGCATCTCTATGCTGTGCAAGGTTTTGCACATCAGAAGAGAGCGGCTGTGCTTCCAACCACTGAACTTTCCTTGCTGAGAAACTTTTATTAATTTATTATTCTTTATTTACTTTACTGTTAGCAACCGACTCTATAATATGCAAAACGGTGAGCAATGTTGCAAACACCTGCCTGTGAAAGCCACCCTGGTGGAGGAAAACCAGGAGTGTTGCTGACTTCTCTTCTTGAGTCCTAGGAAAACTGAGGGGCATTTTGACGGTGTTGTAGATGCAGATTCAGGGAGAGGAGCTCTTTCTCCTGAGTGTTTCTTGTTGATCTTTCCAGATAATGCAGGTGGGAGGAACACCTGATATGCTCTGTTTTTAGCTGAACTCTAGAGCTTTGCTTTAGGCAAGGATTTGCTCAGGGTTGCTCGGACTTCAGCTCAAGGCTGGTCTGCGCACTCCTGCTGCTAGCCCATGAGAGAAGCATGGTCGGCGAGGTGAGGTGAGGAGGCAATAAGCAGAAGTGTGTCGAGTTCCTACTTGTGCCACAGGCTTGTGTTACGATCTTTGGTAGCCTGCCTTAGCCCTTCAGTTTACCATCTGTCAAGGGCTTGTTATAAGTGGAGGTGACTCACTGAGGCAGCAAGGCTGCAGCTTGCCGGGCTGTGCAGACTGCGGTGCAAACAGCAGTAATGTCAGTGTTACCACCTCCGGTGACCTCTAAGCCCCCGGTGCAAACAGGGACTATAGAAACTTGATAATTGGTATTGCTGGGTCAAGTGTGACGGGCCTCGAATCTGAATGGGACTTGATATCTTAATTTTGCCCTTAACTTCTCACCTTGAGAAGAACTAATGAAGCAGCTTTCCTCCTACTGCTCCATCTGCTCGCATGGCTTGTAAACTCTTCAGGGGTGAAGGCAGCCGGGAAGGCAGCGAGGAGCTTCTCCGCTGGGGCTGCTCGGTGCTGCTATGAAACAAAAGCAGCCGTGGGGGTGAGCAATGGCCCGGTGCTGCTGGGGAGCACCGAGCGACAGCCTCATCTCCTCTGCCGCCTTGCTGCCCTCAGGGGTGCCCTTGGGCTCCAGCGGGAGCTCTGCCGAGCATCCCGAGCCTTGGCGCGGAATAGCAAAGCGGTGGCTAAGCCGCGTCTTTCAGCGACAAGCAAAAGGGTGGTTCTAAAGCAAGTGAGCCTGGGTAGGGGCTAAATGCTTGTGTGTTGAATGAACAATAACAAAATGGAGAATTTGCCTAAATAAATAAAGATATAAACCCCTTAACAATCCACTGTAAAATGCCTAGGAGCTGCACGGGTCCCTCCATGCACTGCATGGCTGCGGGGAACCCATATATTACACTGTCAGAATGAGTGATACCCTGTTTTGGTAGGAACAACAGGAGTCATTCATTACTTTGAGAGCTCTTTTCAAGCTGACAAGGTGGCAGCCTGTGCTTGCAATAGCTTTTTTTTTTTTTTTTTTTAGCTGAAAATATCCTCCCTGTCTTATTAGGAGAGGCTGGACAATTAAAGAACTTCTTTCCACTGATTTGACATTGAAGCCCCTGTGCTCCCTCCATCCATGGGGCTACTGCCGGGCTGACTGTCATGTGAGTCACTGGGACCACGTTTGGGTGGAGCAGGAGCAGATGGTGGAGAAGAAATGGGTAGATTTAAGGGTTATTGCTGTGTTTGCAGCAGTATTTGTAGAAATGCCTAAGTGATTTATGAACCTGGGTTGTGTGGAATGACAAGGGGCTACAGGCGTCTCAGCTGTTCTGGTGCTTTTGATGTGTTTTATCCTCTGGCTATAAGTGAAAATGTACTTGAGGTTTTCATTTGGGACATCATGACCAATAATTATAAAAGGCACAAGGGCTTTTGGTTGTTTAGCGTGGCAGCTGCTTTTTGAAAAGGACTTGAAAGTTCTCCCCAGTACCAGCCTGAGACTGAGTTTCAGCAAGTCAGGTCTTTGGCCTCCTGACCTGGGGATCCAGGAAACAGCGGCGGCTGAAATCATTGGTGGCTTTTGGAAGTCTCTGCCTTACTCCAGGCTTTCCCCTGCCGCAAACCTGTGCACCATGGACCTTGCAAATGTGGCAGTGGCTGCAGCAGGACTGAGCTGTCGGTGCTAGAGGGGGTGAGTCACGCTGCGCAAGAGCGAGGTGGGCCAAGAAGTGGAATAGCGGAGCCACCTGAGATGCAGCGATGGAGTGACATGCTCAAAAACACGTCTTATGAGAAAGCATTGTGTCCTCACTCAGTGCTATTTAGCCCCTTGCTCGCAAGATTGCCAAAGTAATAAATAACGAATTAGCTCCCATCAGTATTCTGGAAGTGTAGTTGCTGGCTGAGACCCCCTGAGTAGCTTCTTCGGGCTGTGGTAGCTCTGGTGTTGGTGCACAAGTGCTTTACGCACATCTCTGTTGCAGGCGAAGGTGGATGTGCAACGAACCTTGCAGCCTGCAGAGCCTTGTATCGGAATAAGGGCCGCGCAGCGTGCCTCGCTGCTGCCACGGGGGACGTCTCTCCTCTGCCCGCACTGAAGCTCTGCGCTGCCTCGCGTCTCCCTGATATTTTCAAGTGTTTATTACCCTTAGAGCTGGAGAAATACTTCAAATTATGCTTCTGAGGCTGTTCGCTCACATGCAAAATTGAGTTGTCTTTGGCTCTTCTTCCACCTTTCATTTTCTTGTCCTGAATTAATTATTTTCCGACTAGATTTGCTCTCTCTGACACCCTCAATATCTGAGTTTAGCTCCTGAATTATTATTTTTCGTTATAAATAATACATTTGGAGTCCTTTATGTGAATTATGATTTCTTAGCCTTTAAGGCATGGTTAGTTTATGTTTTCAAAGTTTTTTTGTTGGTAATTGTGAGGTTTAAAAGCATGGCTTTTTCAAAAGTGAACACCGAGATTCTCACATAATTACTTGCCTTCAGGAATTGCAGATTTAAAAGAAACACCAAATGTTGCGAGATTCCCAGTAAAATTGTAAGGGGTGGCTGCTCTGGGAATACCCACAGATTTCTAATTTGACAGGTTAAGCAATGACACCCTTTTCAGTGCTGTGTTTCATCTGAAAGGCATAAATTTTAAGAGACTTGCAGGTTTTTTTTTTTTTTTTTTTTTACAAAAATGAGCATTGAGGCTTACAAATATAAACTTGCACATTGGAAATGCACAACTAAAGTTGTCCAGTCACCAGCAGAAAGAGGAACAAAGCCAGGCCAAGAAGCAACCTGTGAATTCACTCTGAGCCAGTCAGCACAGTTTGAATATTCAAAAGAAGTTGCTTGTAATCATTTTTACATCTTGGGGAAATCTTTGTCTGTATCAAAATCCCTTTGGGGATCAACAGAGCGCAGATGTCAGCCGTGTCTGCAGTGTGTGCATTCTTATGTAGGAATGCTCGGGTCTGCGGTCGGGAACTGTTTTTCTCAGTATTGCACAAAATTCAGGTGAAGACCCCTCAGATGAAGAATTTGCAAAATTCTGTTTTTTTTTCCTCCCAAAAAATTAGCTGTCAGAACTAGATCCAAGAAAACCACAAAGTCTGCAAATAGGCAGAATCTGAATCCTGCAGCTATATTGTAGCTTCTCCCATGCTTGTTTATTTTTCATTGCCCGATATGAGGTTATTTGTCAGCTTCTGCTGCCTTTATCACATGTCACATCGTTTCTCGCACTGTCACGTACTATCCAAGGTGGCAATGGCTGTGCTAAGAGCAGACCAGCAGCCTTGGTGCGTTCGAAGTGAATGTTTAGTGCGTGACTGAACCACTGTGGTTTCAGTGAGGAGCTCTTAGACACCTCTGGGAGATTTATGTGTGTTGGGATTTGTCCAGGATTTCTTCTATCGTGTCCAGACCAAAGACCTTCATATTGCAGAGCTTGACCCGTCCTGGGTTTTAATCTTACTTCTAGGCCTTTGGAAGACCGTCATGGGAGCTTCATTTCATATGAGCCATATGTTCTTTCTTCTAGGTTTAAGAAGCTTTTGTGAAACTCCCTTTCTTAATCACAGCATTCCTCTCTGTTTTATGAAAGATGGTCTATAGGAAATAAATTGTATCGTGTTGTGTTCCTGAGCACTAGCCCCGCGGCCTGAAGCATTGAACCATGCTGTGCACAAGCCCTTTTGGTCACTTCTAAAGAGCCAGAAATGTGAAACTTCCCTTAAGGTAGAAATGGGAAACCTGTTTGCAGGTGTGGAGAGCTGGAGGTCTTTACCTGATTTTGGATGCAATGGAAGCAGAGCTCATTTACTGCAGGGAAACATCTGTAAGAGTTAATCGAGGGGATAATGAGCACACAAACAACGTGTCATCGTGAACTGTGCTACAAATATTATACTATATGTATGTGTGTGTGCACATATATCTATATATCTCTCTATAGCTATACCAGTACAGGGCAGGTCAGAGCTATTGCTGTATTGTGCAGAAGCGTACTGTTAGTCTGGAATGCAATTGCTGATACTGGTATTGCCTGTGCTGTTAGAGGAACCACCGTAAACTGTAAGAGTCCAAGTACTTCTTATTCATCTGGTTGCATCTATTTTAGGAAAGTTTTCTTGTGTTCTTGTACTGGCTTAGTCTAGCCAGCAAAGTTCTCTGTAGATGAGACCTAAAATCCAATTTCAAAAGGGCCTTCGGTTTTGCAGATCCGAAGTGCCAAAATCAGTTTTCAAAGTAAGATTTGGTTACTTTTTCAAATGTAGCTATATGTATAAGCATTTCCCTTGTTCCCAAAACAAATTTAGCTGGCTGTTTGACATAGGTATGCAAGTTGTTCTTGTGGGTTTCTCTCAAGAGATTTTTGCCATCTTAGGTCAAATTAGGACCAGGAACCTAAACTATTTGATAGAGTTTGGATCTGGAAATTTGTAAGTGAAGTCTCCTTGACATTCCAAGAAAACTCTGAAATGAATGACCAATTTTAGCCCATTTCTAGTATTTACAAGAGAGAGAAGGCAGCTAATATTTCTTGGTAGTATCTGAGTATAAGGCAGATTGCACAAGAGAAGGAAATAGCCTATAGCACGTGGATGATGGAATAAAATTGCCATAAGAATTGCTATTTATGAAGGTTGGCAGTTTTTTGCTGTGTCAGCTTCATGATGTGGCCCCAGCTTGGTACCTGGCTTTAGAGAAGACTTAATTTTAGCTGAACTGGAGGGGGCAATACTAAAGAACAGGGGGAGAAATAAAAAGTGGCTATGGAAATGTGAAGAACACAAGGAGACACAAAGAATAATATTGTTAAACATAATGTCTTGCATATATGTTATGTCAAATGTTTCTTGTGTGTGCAGGCCTAACGAGAGATGCCTGGATTTGGGCTGAAGCTGAGAGGATGCATGCAAATCTCAGAAACCTATGCAAGCCAACCCATTTTACAGATCTCCACATCCAGCCACTTTGCTGTAGAGGGCAAAAGTGACCTGTAGCAAGCCAATTTTTTCTATTTTTAATTGGATGTCTTTAGCAACATTTTATAGCAAGTTTTTACAGTCAGAATCAGTTTATTAGGTTGCATTATCATGTACCTTTTCAAATTACATCCAAAAATGCAAATGGCTTTTCTTGATGGATGTTCTGGAATCACATTTTTTCCTGAATAAACTTAGAAAATGGGGAAAGTAGTTTTTGTCTTTTAGTACTTAAGTGTGTCTTTGTAGTACCACTTGAAGTAATCTAGAGGTTTGGACAACAGCTTCTAATAATTAAAGATATATAAGTTGTTTTAAATCTCCAGTCCTGCAAACACAAACACATGCATAACTATGTACATTTGCATAAAATTTTGTACCTATATGCGGATGTTTTGGGCATCAGGGCCTAATCTTTGAAGTGTGGCTTTAAGCCAAGTATGTCAGTTAGGAAAGAAACCTGTAGCACACATGATTTTACAAAGGCTATTGAACAAGTTTTTGCTGAAAAGCCCATCAATACATTCTATGCAGCAAGAATCAGACTAGCATTTAATGGCTAAGTTCTGGTCAACCACTGTATTCATCATGCCTCAAATATACAGTGAATATTTTTTGGTCTGAAGGTCATGGTTCAGTGATTCATCAAACTGTCTAAGTGATTGCCCCTGTGAGTTGCATTGCATTGAAAAGGGTAGAGGCCTGGGAGAATAGTTTCTCTAGATTTCTATCATATCTTTTAGGCATAAGGTGGTTATTGTTGTTTTCTGAAAAACTGCATTTTCTGATATTAAAGTCTTTGATTTTTTTATAAGCTATACAGACAGACTGATCCAGCTGTTTACATAAGCATCACAAGATCTATAGGCATAAAAAATATTTATCTGATTTGTAAGGTGGATATGACTTAACACATTCAGGCAGCATCCAGTTTGCATCCAAGGGTATTGGTCTAACAGGGCCCCGTGACAAAGAGAATGTCAAACATGCCTTTGCGAAAGAAGAGAAGGTCAATTAGTGTGAAAGGATTCAGGACTTTCCAACTTCTTTCATAGAGAGCTAAATCTCTCATCTGGCCATTTGTCATGAACATGTAAGAGAGAGGGAGAGATTTTCATGTTTTAGATTTTAGATGGTTTATATTAGCTAGGTGCTTAGCCTGCAGCAAATGTACAAGAAAAGTCCTTTCTTTTTCTAGTGATGGTTGAGCTTCAAACTTTGTCTTACCAAGGGCAGAAAACCATTTAGATGCTTGGATACTTATCTGAGTCCTTTTGGCTTGCTTATCAAAAAGATTTTGCACCAACTTAGTTACAGTATATAAATAAGTACTTCTACTATGGGAATGTACTGGATATTAAAAAGCTCTTGAATCTAGCAGAAAAATGCATAACAGGAACTAATGACTGGAAGATGAAGCCAGATGAATTTAAAGTAAAAGGGAGGTAAATGTTTTAAAGAGTAATTTTAAATAATCATTGAGACGAAGCAGGTAAAGAATAGAGTTGAAGATATCTCTTGATACCTTCAAATCATGATTGAATGCCTTTCTGAAAGATATTTTTCAGCAAATTATGTGGTGCTGAGCTCAATATAAAGATTACTGGGCAAAAGATAATGGTCTGTGTTAGAAGAAAGTTGTCACTAATTATCAAATGGTGCCTTCTGGCCTTAGCAGTTATGAATTGAAATATTTGAGAACTTGATATGTGGTAGGTGCAGTTTTGTTGACTGTGAAAGGCATTTTCTTGTAATATTTCTGGAACTACTTTATGGGCCAAAAGTATAGGCAGAAACTAGCTCTGAAGAGAGGGAACAGTTTCGTTTAAAAATCATTGAAAAGGTTTGGATTGAATTTTCATTCAGCTTTTTGCTTCTTTTAGCTCTAAGTCCTTAGTCAAATTTTGGGAGTACAGTGTGACAGATAGGAAGAATTCAACTGTTCCTTAAAAGTTAGATGTATCTTTTCTGCCAATAATATGGTAAAATCGGATATTCAGTGCTTAAAATGAAGTACTGAAGCTAGAGATCACCTGGGCTGTGAATTAACCCTGCTGATCCTGGACTAATCACTTATGCTGATGTCTCATTTTAAATGGATACTTCATGTGGGGGGTTTCTCAGCAGACTCGCACCTTGTTTCTCCCACTACCATTTGAAGAAGGTCCCTTATGCATGGTGTGGCATGGCAGGTACCCCACTGATGGTGTCACCGAGGTGGAGATGAGCTCAGTCATCGCTGGTGGAGGGTCTCATGCCACTTCTGCTCTTAGGAGGTAACTCCCAAACTGTTTCACACGTAATTTTTAAGTGGAGTATTAAAGTCTCTCTCTCCTGTGACCCATTGCATCAAACTCCTGTATTTTTTCCTTGGGATGTTCTCTTCAGGATCTTCTCTGTCGGACTATCAAATCTCTGCAGAGAGACTGGCTTTGCTTGCTGTGGTAATCTCTCCTGCCCACTCCTGATATACATGAGGATCTAAACATTTTCAGAAAGGAGAGTGAGATGTATTAGTGGAAAATGCCTCTGACAGAGCAGCAGGTGTTGCTCGATATAATCTTTCCCGTGGAGGTCAAGAAGAGCTTGGTGCCTGCAGAGCATGTTCACATCATGGTAGCTGGCAGAGTCCAGCTCCGTCCTCCTGTCCCAGATGTGTACGTGAGCACAGCCCCTCTTACAGCCTTGCAGAGCAGATGTCAGTCCGGGTGGATATATGAATACATGCTGGGAAGGACTGACTGGGACTGGAGGCAGAGAGGATGAAGTACTGTGAGCACGGAGAGAGGGACCAAGGGCAGGGCAGGCTGGCAAGGATGACTATAAAGCTGCGACTTTTCAGCCTGGAGGAGAAGGCTGAGGGGAGATACAAAAGAGATCTTGTACGATCGTGAGAGACCCAGAGGGGGTGAATAAGGGCTGATCATTTTCCCTCTCTTGCAGTAAAGACCTAGAGGCATCAGATGAAACTAGCAGGTGGTAAGTTTGAGAGAAACCAGAGGATGTGATTTTTGGCACAACCCTTTCCCACAGGTGGCAGTGGATGCTATAAGTTTACAGGGTTCACTTAGCTGCTGGATGATTTAATGGAGGAGGCCACAGAGGGCTGTTAAAGGCAAAAACACCACCTCCTGTTCAAGACATCCCTGTCCTGCCAATGGGTGGGAGCCATGAGAGTATTCTGGGACTTTCCGTACAGGTTTGCTCAGTTTTCCTGTTCTTTCGCATGCAGAGACTCGTGGCTGCTGTTCGAGAAGGGATGCTGAGCTAGGTGGGCCTTTAATCTGCCCTGCTCCTAAGTACCTACGTCGACCTGCTGCATCAGTGCAATCATTACTGCTGACTAGTTGTTAGTACAGTGGCAATCAAACTGCTCATCCTCCAGGAGCAAATAATCCTGCTATTGGCCAGTCTGTCAAGCCATACCTCACCATTCCTGCTTAGGCCTGTGTTTTAGTGGATTTTGCCTTGCAAGACTGGGCATCTAGCTATTACACTGATGGAAGTCGTCCTTTAGAAAGACGCAGCAGTTCAGCTGAAAAAACATCATGCTGAAACAAAGCGAGAAATTTTGTCTGGAAAATGAAAACTTGAGAACTTTGGAGCTCTAAAGCCGAAACGTCCCTTGTGGAAGTGCGTACTCCAGGTCCAGTTTTCTGCTCTCCCCCGTCTCCGCACTGTGCATTACTCTGGTGTGGGAAGAGCGCGATGGCGGGCAGCTTCCCGCTGCTTATTTATACACAAAGCAATGTAACTCTAGGCCTCGGAGTGAGGTATTTAGACCAGTGGGATCCTAGTGCCGCATAAATAATAGCGGCACTGCAGCCATTGCCTGCCGACTGTATGGCATAACCGCACTATTTATATGTACCCAACAATGTAACTGTGGCCATAGAAGACGATTTAAATATCGCCCGTAAGTATACCCTTAGGAAGATATAACTAACTGCACAGATAATAGCATCAGGTAACTGTACCCACAGGAAAGCATAAAAATACAAATAATAGCCACAATGTAAGTATAATATAGAAGTCAGAGGGGCTGAGTATTGGTATAATAGCAGCAGTGTAACTTTACTCAGAGGAGGTGAATATAACCGTCTGAATAACAGCTGCGGTGTAATTACAGCCATGGGAGGGCATAGGTGTGTGAGTTATAGTGATGCTGTGTAATTCTCCCAGTATCAGGAGGTCACCTGCGTGTGGGCCGGGGCAGTGTCTGAGTCTGAGACTTTTAACGAGTCTAGACTTAAGGGACGGGCGATGAACTGAGGAGCAGGTCGGCACCGCGCACCGGAGCCCCGGGGCTGGTCTGGGCTGTGTCGTGGCAGAGGAGGTGCGGAGCGAGGCCTGGAAGTTGCTGCTTTTCTGGTCGCTTCCCCAAGAAGTCCGACGGATACATTTGAGAACGCGGCTTCAACGTGGAACGTAGACCTCCACCAAGAGAAAAGGTTTCCGTAATGCATAAAATGACAGCAGACCTATCCGGAGGGGCAGCATCGGACGGAGCGGCGGTGGCATGTGCTAGGTCCGGGGTCAGTAACTCCCGCCTGGAAGGGGGAATGGGAGAGCGGAGAGACTCCAACCCACAGCCTGTGCTGAACGGAAATCAGCTCACGTAGAGGGAAACCGTTAAGAAATGATGCCTCAAGTTTTTCTTTATATCTTTTTCCCAAGTTGGTCTAATTGACCCTCTAAATATAGGAGGCTGTATTTTTTTTTCCTGTGCCTCTTAAGAATGAAAAGAGAAATAAAAATCATTGCCAATTACCTTTTATTTGTATACAGCTCTACAGCAACGAGCCTGTCTGAAGAGACAGCAGCCGCGGTCCCCCGCCCCAGTGCCTGCCATTTCACATCGAGTCGTGCTGCCTTCTTGGAGCTGTGTTCAGATCGAAATTGGATTGAGTAAAATAATATGACTGCTGCCTCCTTTAGACCTTCGCAGGGGTTTATGTGTTTCATAAGCTGTGTGTTTGACAGTGGAGGGGGAATGACTTAGCGTTAGAATAGTAACAGTTTAAAGCTTCCATGCAGTGCTGGTCAGTTTGTAGTTTGAGACAGGGGCCTTTTTTTTTTTTTTATGACTAAATTAATTTTTTCATGACTTGCTTGGAAGGTGCTGATTATCAAAAACCAGAATTGAATACCCCCAACCCTTCCTCCTCGCCCCCAGATCTAAATCTCTGAACGGCTCATTGAATATCTAAGAATAACTTCCGCTACAGAGGTGAACTGAAGTGTCTGGCCGCTTTACCTTAATGTGCCAAGAATATCCTTTACTCTGCAAGAAAGATAATCAGGAAACCCTTGAGGCTCAGTATTAAATTCCTGCAGGGTGCATGGATGTAGACGGTGAGTGCAAAGACCAAATGAGATACGGGCTAGATTTTCTGCTTGAAGCTTTCCGCTTCAGGGAGGAAGGACGTGCATTATTCACCGAAGGAAGCTTCCTTGGCAGGACATCTCATTAACATTGTGTTCCCCTTTCTAAAGTTCAATACAGGAGCCTTTCCTGATTCAAAGTGACTGGAAAGCGATGTGGCAGCATGCTGGGGAGCTGCGCCTGGAGAGCGAGAGGCCCTACAGGTAGAACGAAAGGCCACTAAGAAGGGGAGGGAGAGGGAAGCGGTGCTGAACGCGGAGAGATGTCAGCTACATTATTCACCAGTTTCCTTCAGGGCAGCTGCAGGAGTCCCGTTCCGCTCTGCTGCGTGCAGAAATCACCGCTGTGAATGTTCTGCGCAGTCCCCCAGCTGATTTAACAACGCCAATGGATAGATTTACCAGATGGTATCAGACATGAGTAGCAATGTCTGACAGGCCCCCATAATCACAGTTTATACTGATTGAAACCAAGGTTTTTGGAATGACGCAGAGTGCTTATATACTGATTGTGTGATCTGGTTGGGTCCAGTCCTAATCACAGTCCTAAACAGGTCAGTAACTGTAGAAATGAAGCAGACTTGAGGACACATCTGTTGTAAGAGATAACCAAGGACTTTTAGGGGTTGTCTTCCTGGGTTAGTGATGCAGACACCTTGATCTTATACTCGTCTTTGGCCCTTCCTTGTGAAGGTACCTCTACCTAGTTCTTGCATTGTTAAAAGAAATGATGATCAAGGAGATATTTTGAAAAAATAATTGCTCCAAATCTCTGCTGGAATAGCAAATGAACCAGACATTTAAGAAAAAAATTAGTTCTCCTGATAAATACAGCCATAATTACCAGGGTGGGGAGTGTTCACACCATCCGACCTCTGTTGCTCATTCAAGCAATTCAGGTGCCTGGAGTTGCTCTCAGGATAACAGAGTGGAGTATCGTCTTTTGGAGAGTGATTTAAGGCATGTCAGCAAAATGCCCAGCTGTAGTGTTTTGAACCCCTGCCCCTTCCTGCATTATTCTTTCCGTGTTCACTGGTGAAAATACGGGAGAATTGATCCATAGTGAACACAGAAGAATTGAAGCTGAAGAAAGTAGGAACACAGAAAGAGAACAAGCGCTGGACAAATGTTTCTTTTGGCAAGTTAGCTTTTATAATTAAACCTTGATAGGCCTAAGAACCTCTTTCTTGTTACAGGCCAAATACATCCCATGTGCTGATGTACCCCATAGTGTCATTGGGTCACTGACACCATAAAGGCCACCTTGCTGGCGTTCTCATTGTTTTCTAGTTTTAGAACAGCCACACGCAACACACTGCATTAGCAGGGCTATTTCTCATGACTTGTGCTGGGACGTGTGTCTTCTTCGCCTGTGGTTCACTGGTTACTGTCAAATGGTGGCTTCTTGGCAGCTTATGTGAAACTCTCAGCTCAGTTCTAAGTAGATTTGGATAGCCACTAGTACTCTTATTGGCAGTCCTAGCAGAGTGAAAAGGGACTCTACAAGGAGCATCAACTCCCTTCGTGCACCTGAATAAGGCTTCTCTAGGGCAGGTGGAGATACGAAGGCAAGCAGGATGGTTGACTGCTGGGGAAATTATGCTGGCACTGCCTGTGATCTTCCAGTCGGTAGGCAGATTTGTCAGCTCTTCTTGAGCACAGGCAGAAAATAGATTAGCAGTTGCTTGCCTTCCACAAGTCCTGGCACTAATGAGGTGAGTGCTCCTCTGTGTTTTTGTGGCATGAAAGGAGTACACTCACACTGATGCACTCCGGCAGTACTTCCCATCTGGAGATGTTGACTTGCACAATTGCCCAGCAGGCTGTTGCTGCTGAAGACGTCCATATTAACCTCATTCACTGTGGTGGAGCTCTGCATACATTTCCTACTCTGCTTTAGTGGCTGATACACACCTAAAAAAGGAAGGGAATGATACTTTTGTTTTGCATTGATTTAATAAATTATTGTTCTAAAATTCAGATGTTAGGAGTGTTTCAGCCCTGACCATGTAGCAGTGAAGGGCTTTACTCCTTCCCTCATCCTGATAAGTTGCTGGTTTCCGTTTGAATCCCAAGGTAATCCAGGGCAAAGTTAAAATGTGACTTGAATGTTCTTTCGTACAAACAGTGTACCAAGAAGATCTAGGTGCATCTGAAGAGGTGCTCTGTTTGGAGTACTTGGTGGCAAATAGGTGGTTAATGTTAGAGTAGAGATGCTGTAAGGACATTTTGAGTATGCTTTTTTTACAGTTGATTTCTATTCCTGTTAAAGCACATGGAAATTCTCAGAGTAATCTGTGGATCTCCAAGCCTTTTGCCATCCCAGTGTTATTTGCTTAGGCCCCCCCATAGCAGCTGCCACTGTGAACTTGCTGGTTTTGGTTTATTTTATTTTCTGTTTGTGTCCAACTAACAGGATCTTTTTCAGTTTGTTGTCTTTGTCACACTTACTCTTACTGACTAAAGAGTTTGACATGCTTCCATTTAGCTAATAACAGAAATTGTGCGTTATAAGGTTTTGGTCCCCAAATTCCATCATCTGATTCTTTTTTCATCAGCAGACTTGGTTGCTTTGTGTCAGCCTAACTTTAAAAGAAATGTAATAATGGTTTAATGGTAATGATAAAACAGTTGTACTTCATTAAATGCAGTCTTCTTTTCCTTTAGAATTTCAGCATTGCAAATTTTTCCTTAATTCTGACTGCAGTTTCATAACCAGTCTTGCTTAAGGTCATTTCAAAATATCCCGCCTCAACTCGTAGATATTTTATGATGCTGGTGGGCCAAATTTTACAAACAGAAGGAGGTGGTTTGTAGTAAACCTGTGGAATCTCCTTTCCAAAGGAAGTTGTAAAGGCAGAAGGTTTAAATGGACTTGTGGGGGACTGGAGAAGTGCTTTGAAGAGAGATGCATTGATCTAGGTCAGGCTCAGAAGAACACAGAGCAGAAAATGTTTGGAGCCTGGGATACTCCTTGGGGAGTGTCACATGCTCTTGCTCTGTTCTTGGTCTGCACTGGATGTCCACTTCTGGCCACTGGATGGACCCTTGGTCTGGGTCAACGTGGCCAGTCTTATGTTACCTCTGTTAGCTACTGTGAAGCGTGAGTTGTTTTTGGAACAGTTGACCGAGTTCAGGATTTCTTGATTCCTGTGATTTTTGCCGCTGAACACCACCAGTGCCTTCCCCCACCTCAGCCTGCCTGCATGGCAGAGGGCTGCAGCCACATGTCCCTCTCACTGGTGGGTGAGGAGAGGCAATGGTGAAATTTAATTAATCTCAAGGTGTTTGAGATTCTCTGCATCACTCAGTAGAGGATTAAAGTTAGTGTGAAGCCACTGTTTGGATGTCAGGTTGGTCTTAGCTGGGAGCGCAATTGCTGTGGCTATTCCTAGGATGAACTGAGAAAAAGGGAGAATTTGTGTCAGAGTCAATAGCAGTTCTTTATCAGCACCTTAGAGAGAGGAATCTATACTAGACTGACCTGAAAAAAAGCAGATATATTTTTCCCCATACGAAATCAATTCATCCAGTATTGTATTTCCTTTCTGTTATGAACTTTCCTTTCTATTATGTTTTCCAGCTGGCCCAAATGCAGCAGTACTCAGTAGAGAGGCCTCTTTTTATCTGAGGCCTTTCTAACATTAATTCCTCTATAGTCTTTTAATTGGAAATGCTGCTGTTGCTATACAAAATTGCTCTAAAAAATATCCTGTGGCTCAAAGGTTGCCCTTTGTGAAGGCAAACTGAAATGCTAAGGATATATCTATGCAAGGAGGGGAAATCTGCATCATAATAGGCAATGTTCCAGCATGTGAAAATAATTGAATACTGTAATTACTGTCTCAAGGGATTCATAGCTGAATCGACGGCTTTTCACTCTAGGTTACTATCTCATTTCCAGGAAGGAAATCATTATCATAACATGGCTGTTGGTGGTTTGTGTGAAGTGACTTGGTGGTTTCCATTTGCTCCATTATGGACAAGTCCATAAATCATAAGCGGCCCCATATGGACAGTGATCAGAGAGGGAAAGGACTGAATGAGAGCAGGATTTTGGTGCTGGAGACTGGCACTGGTGACGGCAAGTGAGGCACTAAAGGTTTGCCTGACTACCGCCTGTTCGGCATGCGCTGTCAGGGTGAAATTTCTCGTTCCAGGTTGCCAGCCCAGTAATTTTCTTGCATGCTGAAACTGAGTTCATTGTCAAAAGGGGAAAAAAAGACACAGTCAAGGCTGATTTTTGGGTGAACTGAACATGACATGGATTAAGGGAAATACCAGCTTTATACTTCAGCTTTGAGAAGAGCAGGGCTGAGCTTGGCACTGTGGGGGAAGAGCAATGTTTAGTGCCCTTTGGAGAATGAAAGAGGAGGGTTTTAACTCACCAGTTGATCTCCTCCTTCGCTTGGTCTGTGGCCCTTCAAACCCTTTGTCTTGACGCTCCCTGCCACACCAGAGGTAGACGGTTGTCTTGAAAGCCAAGAGAGGTGTCCTTCCTGGTCCCCTCTGGGGAAGCAGCTCGCTAGTGATAAGACGGCCGTTCCTGCTTGCCGCCTCAGTGGATCTACCATGAAAGCAGAGCCCTGGGATTTCCTTCCTGGGAATGCAGCAATTCTGCGCTCTGAGCTCTGTCCCGGCCTGGAGCCGAGGTATGTTTTGCTGCATGTGATTTATGTGATTTTTTTTTTTTTTTGGATCTGTTAGACAGTTCTTCAACCCAATTTTCCCTCTAATGTTCATTTCTGCATGAAGATAAAAACTCTTCTTGAGGATTCCCTTGAGGGCCAATTTGGAGTGTAGTTTTGATTGAATTAGCTGGATGTATGTAAATAGAATCACACATTTAACAGAAGCGCAGATGAAAGACACTTTCAGGAGGGCTCCGGGCAGATGCTGGGAGTTAGCCTGCAGCAAGCACCTCAGTGCAAAACCTGCACTTCTCCCTTTTATCACAGTTTATTTCTTTTTCTCTCGTATTTCAGTCACAGGCGAATACTGTTGTAGTGAGATGCTGCTTTGTTCTGGACGCTTCTCCCTTAGATCTACCTCGGGTCCGTGGCTGGCCCCTTTTATGTAGTAGTTGGCCGCAAAAAAGATGCTTTTGTACCGGTCCCAAAGCCCTCACATTCATGGGTAATGGGAATCATAAATATGGATGGCACAATTTGTCATCATGAGCTGGGAGGGGGGCGAAGGTGGAGGAAAAGTGCTTTAATTAGCTGTCTCTGCCTGCCTTGGGGGACGAGCACCCCACGCGTCAGGGGGGTGCGGGAGGTCTCAGTACTTCCCTGCGGCGAGCGAGGGGCTGATGCGAAACAGCTGCTTGCAAAGCCAGCAGCCCCAGAGGCAGCGGATGGGGAGGCCACGGGCTGCCACTGGGCCGGCCCGAGGAGCCGTGCGAGGCCAGGAGCAGGGCCGACGTGGTGCTCAGACTCGGGCCCCCAGCTCACCACTGCAGGGCAGAGCTGGGAAAGGGTCGGCCCGACTTTGCACCACCTCCTGCCCGATTTCCAGGAGGATGTGACCACGGAAAGGAGATTTTTGGCAGTGCCTGCTGTGACCACCCCTCCCCTTCACCCAGGGTACGTCCTGCTGGGGGCTTGGCTAAAAAGGAGATCTGCTGCAAGGGACGGAGCAGAGGCAGCAGGTACAGTCGAGGTCTGAAGGAGCTGCCCAGCCCCGTGTCTCCGCTGCACAGACGCGGAGTGCGCGTGCCGCGGCACAAAGAACGACAGTGAATTTACACCTCCGCTTGGTGAGCTCGTGTCAGCAGGCTCGGCTCTGGACACGTCTTCTGTGAACTTGCAGAGGAAGGTGACTTCCAAGGGCTCTTTTCTCTTTCTCACACCAAGAGTCTTAATTGCAATCCTTTTCTTGACTGGTAGTTAGTCTTCATCTGAGTACCTCATGAGTCATAACATTGTCGTATCACTGGTTTTGCACTAAAACCACCCATTCATCTCCCTATGAAAAGCCATGACCTTCTTCGAGAAGTAGCTGCGCCTGTCCTACAGTTCTAGTCCTGCAGCTGCCTTTGCACCGTGATGCTGGAGGGGTCCGTAATTTGTGTTTTCTTGTATTCATAAACCTCGTGCTAGAAGCTATAAAAGGTTGGGCTTTCCACAGCAGAAGAACTGTGCTTATACCTATAGATACGTAAAAATGGCCGTGCAACTAATTCTTTCACTTCAGCAGTAACCTCCCCAGGAACAGAAGAGCCCTTTTGAGTCTTGTGTACAGAAAAACCACATCTGTTGCTACGTGCTGCCCTGCCAGTACAGTCCGCTTGTAGCTGTGCTGTTTAGCCAGGGCCTAATCCAGTTCAAATACACCTATACCCCTTCTCTGTATGGCACTATGGTACTACTTATGGTACTATGTAGCCAGATTACCTGCATCACTTTAAAAAGCAAGTAAATGAGACACTGTCCTCCTTTTCCCTGTAAAAAAAACCCAGCCTGCCCCTCTCCCCGATTTTGGGCTCTTTGAGTTACTCAGCTAAAGGCTAAATCGTATTATGTTGTACATATTAAGTGGAAACAAAGCAAGTCTCAGCAGATGCCTGAGCAGATGCCAAATGTCAAATTTGATGGGAAATGCTTAATTACTTCTCTCCAGCCTACTTTGTTTTTCCTTTTTTTGAAAATACCTCCCTCACCATGTAAAATATCCTCTCTTTTTCAAGCATCAGTTTAGCGCTCTGATGTTGGCCTTCTTGTTCCCTGTGGGAAGCTGGGAAACTACTGATGAGGAACCTTGGTGGAAGACTGGGATCATTTTGGACAAAATCTTTGTGTTTTATTTTTACTCTTGGTTTCACGATCAGCTTTCCCCTATGACATCCTTTTTGGGTTTTGAGGTTTTCTTTCAGCTTTCTGTCCCGTGGCTCTTTGTTTGGTGGGTTTGCGCTGTGTCTCTCTGGTTGTATTTTACCCATCGCTACGTTCCATGGGAGCGAATGGCAGAGTGTGCAGCGGTGAGCACCTGGGAGCAGAGCTGTCCAGGGGTCTTCCTCAGATCCTTGGTGAAATTCTTGATCAAAAAGAGAACGGGAGAGAGTCCGAAGTGCTCAAGAACTTGTTGGAAGAAGTCTGTACTGTGTGCATGTAATCCAGGTTCAATTCACTGTACTGATTTGGTCAGGGCATGGGCTTAAAACTGACTTTCCCACAGCCTAAGTAGGTGCCCTGTCCATGAGGCTATTCTGGGAAGACCCCTGTTTTCTCTCCCACTGTTTTTTGCTGTTGGTCCAGTGATAAATTCTGATGGATTTGTTCCTAAGTGTGACAAATTTATGAAATCCTGGTCGCTCTCGCGGGATAGAAAATCCCCCCCCCCCCAACACAGGGCACCCTTTCTCCCTTTTCTGTTTCTCGTCCCATCTGAGCACTGAGCAGTGCTCTGTCTGCTGAGCAGGGACAAGGATGTGCAGCACAGACAAGGAGACTGTTGATGGTATTCAAAGATGATGGATGAGTTGCTTTTGTTCATTTTTTTGAAATCCTTCCTGTGATAAATGAGTCTCCTGTGCTCCGATATCAGTGTTTTCCAGATCTGCCTGCGTGTCTTTGCTAATATTTCCATTTGTCAGGTCTCCCCCCATCCCACAGGGCCAGCCCAGCAGCGCTAGAGCTCTTCCTCAGGCAGGATCTCCCAGCGCACTGGAAGCACGATTTTGGGAGGAGAGGAAGCGACAGTGATGTCTTCATGTGTTCATGCAGTATTTCCACAGACGTGGGGAACGAAACAGCACGGTGGACATTTACAGGACCTGACAGATACTCTTCCACTGTTTGGCAGCGCACAAGCAGCCTGTAGCGCTTCATTTCTTGATATCATCACAAAAAAAGTGAAACATAAAAGGGGCAAGAGGATGAAATGAACTTGCATTTGCTTTTCTTAACGGGTAGTTCCCTCACCGTTCCTCTTGCTCAGGATCCTCAACACGCTGACCTGTACCTGAGCAACTCGTTACCTGCAACGGGGTGTTCAGACTTGCGCTATGGCTCAGATGTCCTCTCCCACTGGGTTCTGATGTTTGGAGCGTCTTCAGTCTCCTCCAGAAACAAACCCAGAGCAATTCACTTTGATGTGTAAAGTCTGAATTAATGAAATGACTGAATTAATGCTTTGTGCCTCTTGGGGAAGAGAGCAAGGGGAATATGTTGGCCTATATTTCATGAGAGGAAAAAATTTGTTGAGTTGCATGCACCAAGCCAAGACTTCTTTAGAGCATGGTCTCTGCGTTCACCAAACGCAGGGTCTGAACCTGCTCCGTTCCCTGTGCGGCAGCTTTATGCTGACCGGACACGTGTGGGCTGCTGACCAGAACAGGAAAACTTTTTCTCCTAGGGCTGCAGGGGCTAGGTTAGACTTTCCCTTTATTTCTTTCTTTAGACGTCAAAATCCAAGGCATTAGGCACAGGAGCAGAGCTTAGGTGACTGCAGTTCTGCCATTGCTGGGGCAGAAAGAGCGAAGGAGTCGCAGCTATCCGGGGGCAGTTATCCCCTGTAGAAGGAAAGAAGCAGCACGGGTGCAACTAGAAATGGGGCTCTGAAAACAAGGATCTTCTCTGGCTGGTCATGGCTCTGTGCAGTGGGACCCTGTGGGAGGAGAGCGGAAATTCCCTCCTTGCTTCTGAGGAGTATTGTGAAGATGAATGCCTTAATATTTGTGAAGCACTGGGATGCTATAGTAATTAATCCTATAGAAAAGGCATGCCCACGAGAAACAAGTATTTCTATATTTAGAGCAGGCTTTGAACAGGGCGGAGGGAGCTGGGCACTGAGACCCCTCTGGCAGTGTGGATTCAGCAGCGTAGTGAAGGGCTGCCTGTTTATAGCTTTCAGGTTCTTGCGCTCGGCTGTGTTTTCCTGCGCGTTTGGTGTGTGCGGGCCCTCCGGAGCGGTCAGGGCACGGGCGCAGGCAGCGGCAGTATTTACCCATGGTTTTTTTGGGGCAGAGAAGCAGTAGCTGGCAGGCATGCAAGGGATTTCTCTCCTTGCTCCTGGGGTCAGGGTTTCTGCTTGCATATCAAATTCCCTGCATCCTTGCTAAATTATCATCTGGGCCCACTCTGCACCCCGCACGTTTTTCCAGCAAGCTGAGCATATCTGTCGTTCAGCCGAAACTCAGCTGGACTCTCTTCACTTCATTGGAGAGGGCAGAGCACTTCACTGTCCTATTTAATCATTAATTAGGGGCGCAAGATCTTAACATGCAACGCTCGGTGTGTCACAAGAACTGCTCAGCATCTTGCAGGATTAGCCCTGAACTTGTTTGCCTAACTTCAGCAGTGGCAAAACTGCAAATGGGGCGGGGGGAAATTCTTTTTCCGTGGTGCTTTCTTGCTTTGTGGGGAGAAAAAAAAAGCTGCTGCAGTTGCTGCTCGTTGTTTTGGGCAGGGTGTTTTTGCTTTTATTCCTTTCTGCACAAAACGCTCTTGGGAACTGATGCTGAACTGATGGTAAAGGAGCAGGGCAGACTGAGAGGGACAAAGCAATAAGCTCTATTGTTCAAGGCAAAATTTCCTGCGTTCTCTCTGGTCCCTTGCATTGGCTTTATTTATTTGGGTAGAAACCTGCTGAGCTTAGTCACATCTTCTGGGATGACTTGTCCCAGCCCCTCAGTTCTGAAAAACAGTGCTGTAGTCTCACGACCATCTCGGGGTGACGCTCTGCCTTCTCTTTTGCTACTTGCAATCTGTTATGCTGCTAGAGGAAGCTGTAAATGGTTGGTTTGTTTGCTTTTTCCTACACAGCTCCTGTAAATCTTTCCTCCCCTGCTCAGGATGTGACTTATGACTCCTCAGAGGGCTGGTGAAAATCACCCTGAAAGGGATGGGAAATACCAATTTGCTGGCCAAACAGCCAGTAAGTCATTTATTTATAAGGGCAGCGAGAAACACTGCTGGAAATCACAGCTCTGCTCCTCCTCCCCGCTGCTCTCAGCGGCACAGCAGCGGTGGCCGTGTTCCTCCCCTCCGGCGTGGGACAGCCGATCGTGTGCCCGCGGAGACCCGGGCTCGCGGCCGGAGGGCACATTGCAGCCCTGTACGGACCCTTTCCCTCTCAATCTGAGCAAATGGCCCCTCCATCCCTGTCATCACCTTCCACCTTGGTATCCATTGCAAAAACAGGCTTGGTAAAGCGGTGGTATCGGCACTGGCGTCAGTGCTAAACCTCACCGGTGGCTGGGCTGGATGGCGATCCTAACGGCTGAAACACTTCCAATAGTCCAGTTTTAGCTCGACTTCGCTGTGTGCTGCGGGAGCGCAGGGACCATCCGGCCGCGGGGACCACGGTGTTGGGAGGTTGGGTTCTCCTTTCCTCCGAGACCGCCCAGGTGTGTCACCTGGGTTCCTACCGTGCTCTGCAGCCGAGCAGGACCCGAGACGGGCCAGATCCTCCCGGAGGGCAGGGAAGTCCCTTTGCCCACCACACGGGAGGCTGCAGACAGGGCTCTGCCGCAGGGTCCCAGCAGGTCTGTGCTTCCCCCGACGCTTCCCTACGTGCAGCCCAAGCCGGATTTGACTCCTGCAAGGTGCGACTGTGTGACCCGGGGAGATTCGCAGGAGATGTTTGCCCTAGCAACAAATGCCGGTTAGGTTTTGCAGTGACGAAGCCTTTAAAAGACAGCAAGCTGGAGCTGTCTCAAGGGAGAAGGCTGGGCCTGGTTTTGCTGGTGTCAGTTGGGATTTAGCTCTGTTGAAGGCAAAGAGGTTAGTCCAGATTGACATGGGTGTAAAAGGAGGGCTGAATTAGGTTTACGGGATCTAAGAAATGTCTTAGGTCCTGATTTATCAAAGTACATAAGTGTGGCTGAATTCTTCCTAAAGCCCATGTGTTAGTATTTTGCTGACATGGGACATTTATTCAGAAATAACAGAAAGGACTAAAAAGAACACTTCTGAAATGGCTTCTCTCTGACTAGAAGTATAATTGGATATATATTTGGGGCAAACATGAGAAAACACCTTTTAGGCCAGGAATTTCTTCCACGTTAAACAGTATATTTAATTGCAGAAAGCAGCATCTAATGAAAGTGTCCTGTCAGTCATGACAACAACATTGCTAATACAGTGTAATTATTATTTTGCTAATGAAAGAACATACTATTATCTCATTTTGAGCCAAAAAAGCCATGGAATGGTCATCATGTAGGGAATTTATTTATTTTTTACTGGCAATAACCTGTTTCTGTACGATGTTATAATTATGACGTAATCACACTCTTGAGATGGTACAAGCACTTGTCTGCTCCTTGTGCATCAAAATACCCCAGGGATGTAATTATATCGTGGCTACTACACTCGCTGATGAGTCTTATTGCTTAAATATTGCAAGCCCTGAACACTGATATGTACAAAAAGCATTAAATATTCATTTGCTGATACACTTATTTATAAAAATCTCATTTCTCTATTGAGTAAGCAGTAGTTTTCAGGTCACCCAATTCGATAGCTGTGAAGATATTTGAGGACTCAGGGATTCTTGCTCATTTGAAGTTCTGTAGTTTTCTTCTTCCTGGGCAAAATAGATGCAGTAGCTACTTAACTAGCCAACGGGCTGGATACTCGCCGTTGTGAAAGAGAAAAACATTTCTTTCACAGCTTGTTTTGCTAATAGTCCCTGACACTGCAGGTGAAGCTGCCCCAGTCTAATTCACATGTATATGTATATGCATATGGTGCTCCGTGGAAAACGCCAGCTCCTTCCATCTTTTGTAAGGCACGGACTGACCTTTCCTCACCCTCGTGCCTTGTAATTCATGGTGGGGAGACAGAAAGTATTGATTGGGCTGCAGGAGGTGAGCTGAGGTTTCCATTTCATCTTTTCCGGCTCCCTGAGCTTTGTGAACAAAAATTCATGTTTTGAATTGCTACAAAGTGTTTGTATTTTCCAAAAGGTTAACAAGTTCACCACTCCTTCACCAAAAGCTGCCTTTATTTGTGATGAAGCAATAAGCTCTACCTCCCTGGTCATTTTTTGCTGTAGTAACCACTCTCAGTGAACCTGTGGGTGACCAGCTGGTGTTTGGGTGACCTCAATTTCAGAAAGGAAAAATGACCAATGTTAGCAGCAAATGTTGGAAGATGCTTCACCTTTAAAAAGGCAAAACAGTTTGTTCCAGGTCTCTATCAGCACAAAATTGTCTGGCTCATATTTCAAACAGTGGGTGTTAGTTACAGCTATGTATGGAACATGGATGTGTGAACTCATGTTGTCCATACTGTATGTGTATGAACATTATACGTGCTTTGTGGTCTGCTTCTCTCTGGTGTCTGTATTTAGTTCTTTTATCTGTGTTGCTCTGGCTTCTGAAAGTGCCAGATTTGCTCCTTTTAAGCTGTTCAAGATGAGGAAGGAATTGGGGATATCACAGCTGAGTTTCACCAGCAAGAGCATTGCATTAGTGTCACCTCTTATATCAGTAAATGGCCTTGGAGGATCAGGCAAAGAGAGCCAAGAGCTCTCGTTGGTGATGAGCCGGCAATGCAGGAATTGTCAGTGAAGCTGCAAGAGGTGCTTGTACCCCTGGATGTTCCTCTGGTTCAGTGCTCCACTGAAGTGATGCATAAACCCGGAGGCTGTGTGTTCCTCAGTGACAAATTAAATCTTTCCGCAGTAATTGCCTGAAACATAATTTCTGGTGTTTTGGACTTCAAGCTGAGCAGTTGCACTGCAGCTTGCGCTTTTCCAAATGACCCACGGCAGTGAGAGGTGGTTTCACTTGAACGTACCAAATACTAGTGAGGCAAAGGAGCCAGATCCAACAGGATTTTATTTTTTTTTATAGAGGAAAAAGTACAGTGAATCCCAGGTGGCCAGCCCAAATAGTTCAGCATCTTGTCTGTTGGAGTGACTCATAAACCCTGCTTTCAGAAAAATAAATTGCCTCACTGATACACCTACTCATACAGGGGTGTACGTAGGGAGGAGAGCTTCTCTGCATCCCAAGCAACCAAAGGCTTCTAGCCTGGAGTTTGGGCTCCTGTACAAGCGTAAGAGGATCCTTCAAACTAAGAACCGCCTCCTGTGCTGTCCTAACTGGAAGAAAAAAGGAGGCCCTGCGTTTCCAGATGTACCATGCTTGCAGGTTGGGGCCGTTCGTCTGCTGTGACTGGGAGCCATGTGTGGATTTACAGTACCAGACTGTAGTCATGCTTTTGGATTTTGTTGTTTTATTCCAGTTTTTCTACCAAGACCAGTTGTTATCCTGCTCTTTTGTTACTTTAAAAAGCAAAAAAAATTGAAATAAGGGGTCAAAAGAGCTCTTGTTTTCTTGCTTGTTTTTGTCTGTTCAGTGCTGAAGAAATTCTTCTGTTGTCAGCCTCACTCAGGTATATAGCTATTTACCTGTTGTTTGGAGGAGAGTAGCACTATATGATCAGCCCTTTTGGATTTCCACTTCATTTACTTGAAAGGAAATTAAATAAACAACTCCTCTTAATCTGTCTCAAACTCTTCACCCCTAAGAAAATGTGAAGCGAAGTGGAATCAGGGAAGGGATATATACCAAGCAGTTTGTGTATGTGATGCATTTGTTTTTAATTGCCTCATTAAGTCAAGTTATGATGGATTATATGACCTTGGCCAATGCAATCTGACATAATGGGATGCTGTCAAAAGTTCTGGAATAACAGTGATATGCACTTGATTGGGGTTTTCTTGCTGGCAAATAACCGGGTAGAGCACTCGCAGTGGTTATATGCATTAAGTATGCCTTGCCATGAGACAAGGCAATGCTGTTAATGCTTTTTGTCACGGCTACTTGATGGACTGCTTTTTCCGTTAGAAATTAATGGCTTGTTGGTGGCGTGGGGAAGGAGCCTGTATAACTGGGGCTGCCCCAGCTCCATGCAGGAGCCATGAGACTTCCCTGATCTGAGATACCCTGGAAGGAGAAGGGCTGGCCTGGGGCAGCCTTGCTAGTCCCCTAATGCCTTCTCTGAGGGATGTACCATGACGTTCCCAGGCTCCATCCATCAGCCGATGGCAGGGGTAGGGAGTGTGGCCGTTCTCTGTGACCCACAGATTAATTTTCAGCCCAGGACAACAGAGATTTCTTAACTCTTCGACTGCTCAGTGTTTAATAAATGTGGATTGAGTAGACCCCTCCACAGCTGGAGGTGTCAAGGCCAAGGCAAAGCAAGTCTGTGTGGCAGCTGGGAAGAGGTTTGCTTCTCTGGCCACCAGGTTGCAGGAGCTCTCTCATTTCCTGCCTTGTGTTGGTGGGATGTGCAACAGAGAGATGCAAAAACTTCCTTCTCTTTCTGTGATGGATGAGTTTTGTAGGTCTAAAACTGTTTAAATACGTCTTTTGGCCACCCAGAAGCTGAAAATGTCTTGGATATTTTTTTCCAACAAAGCAAGCAAGCACCTCTGGTAAATCACTATGCTTCATTTGTTTTGAGCTCTGTAAAAAAGAAAATGACAGTTTCAAGTACAGTTCCTTTTTTCTTTTCTCTGTTAGACTCTCCCAGTTGCTAAATTTTCCTTGTCTGTAATTAATTTTTGGATTCAGCCCAAACTTATGAATATTTCTTTGTCCCTCTTCACTTACCCCTCTCTCTTCCCCCTCCTTCTCCAGAAAAATTTCAAATGGATGAAGTTTTTGGAAACAGTATTTTCAAGTATAGGTCTGACTCACCCAGCCCATCTTTCCTTTAAATAAGATGATGCTAGTGTTTTTTACATCATGGGTGGTTCTATTTAGTTATCAAGAGCTGGACAGTTGACTTGGATGAAGCTCCACTATGTGTAAATGCTCTTATAAGCCTTGATTAGGACAGCAGGTTTTGACAGCTGAGTCAGCCAGAGCCCTTGAAATATGCCATTTGGGGCTGTTGGTTGGTGATAATGAGTCTGAACTGCCACAGGCTTTATTCTTTTTTTCAAAAGTTTAAAGCTTTCTCCTTCATCAGGGCAAGGACATACTTCAGATCCTCTTGAAATGGATGCAGTACTATCTGTTCTCCTATAGCGATCATTGCTTTGGATATTTGTGAAGGAAACGAGAGATTTAGAAGCTGTTTGGAGAGAAGTTTATTTGCATTAAAGCTTGCTGAAAAGTTGATTTCCATAATCATTTTTGAGGTTTGGGGAAGAAAATGAATTCTGAATCAGAACAGGTCTAAACTGAGAAATTTCCCTCAGAAGTGAAATTTCACAGTATTCCTGATGGAAACACTGAAGTGTGTTTTCAGAAAAGTAGATTGCTGTCTGGAATTTCCATAGGACTGTTGGCTGAACTTGGCATTAGTCGTGGCAGCTTTGTGCTAGCTTGTTGGTGGGAGGCAGTAGGAAACTGAGAAAATTCATGTCAAGTCCAATTTGCAGTTGTCAGGGCTTCCAGCCTCTGCGGCTCTGAGGATCCCTGTCCTTCCGGGGCAGGAGTGAATTTGCAAACCTCAGATAGGACTGAGCAGGCTGTTTAGCCTCACAATTAGCTTGGCCACTGTGGCATGTGTTCATGCTCACAGTATAAGAAGTGAGGACACAACTGCCCACCCTTCTCATCCCGTGATGGCTGCCTCCAGTATCCATCTGATCCCGACTCCCTGTACAGCCTGATTCTTGGGACGGCTGGCTCTATCTCTCCTCTTCCCTCTCTTCTACATTGAGATTGCCCTGACAGATCCTGAAACCAATTTGAGTCTGAGCAGCCTCTATGTCATGGTTATTGTGGACTTGGAAAACTTGGAGAAACCCAGCCAGAATGGCGAGGAAACAGGCAAGGCCCCGGTGGATACCCATCAAAATGGAGTTCTTTCTAGTAGAAGTTTTCCTCAGAGCACACTAGCCCTTTGGAACAGAATATATTTCATCAGAAAACCCTTTACTGTTCGTTCTTCCTCTCTCTGCACACCCCTCTCCTCATTCTCATTCCCACTCTTCTCTTTTGCCTCTTTCTTTACTTCCACCCTGAAGTTCTGCAACCACATGCTGCCATCCCCATGCAGGCAGCCAGAGCTGGCATGTTTTTGGAAGGCGCAAGCCCACTGAAACAACCTGGAAATGTGAACGCTTCTCTTAGGGCATACAGGAAGCCACTGAGCTACAACCTAGTCCCGTTACATCAGTGGAGCTTTTACCATAATAAAGTTCTTCAGCAAGAACTGTCATTTATTTGGGGCTGCAGTGCAGTGATTGCTTTTTCAATGAGAGCTTCAACTTTACCTGGGTTTACCTCTAGTAATTATGGGAATAAACCTAAATGTCTGGGGGGAATATGCTAAGCTTCACTGCCCTTGGTGACAGGACTCAGTAATACCTATCTCTGCAAACCTAAGGGTTTAGGCATCTGCTTTATTTGGGCTATCTTCAAATTACATCCCCAAGGAGCTTAAGGGAGTGAAATAATCTGTGCTGACAGTGCATGGTATGGAAATGTCCTTCCTTTCCAATTCTTCTGACACATGGCTTTGATATGGAAGCAAAGGCAGATTGATGGCTGAGAGCAATTGGAAATAACACTGAGGTTTGGTTTTGACCCAGGGGCAGAGACTGGAGAAAGTAGTAGTGGGAGAAGGGAAATGTCATTCCTTCCATTTCTTAACTGTCCAACATGCTGGTGAGGTAACTCAGTTTCTTCAACCAGAAACATTACTGTGTATTGCTTTGCTGTGCAGTAGCATCTTTTTCAGATTATTTTGTTTCACCCCCTCAGTACCAGACTGGAAGAGTAGAGCCTCTGAGCAGCTGTAATAAGCCCATGACTTAATTTCCAAATAATATCTCTTGAGACCATTAAGAACAAGGTAGTGTTTGACAGCAGTGAGCTGGCTGCATCTCACTGGGGAGGGAGATTTCAGGGGTCAGGAGGCACTGGAATTAGTAGGGAGTGATGAGCCAGCTGGGAAACTTTGGCACTCAAGCTAAGATCCTAGATAGAAGCTAGTGGGAAAGAGGGATGGCAGCAAGAAACTTGGGAACAGCTTTTTTCTTGTGACCTTCCACAGAGCTGAGTCTTGGCTAGCTGGAATAATCCTTAACCTGAAGGAGCAAATGCAATTGTTTTTCCTCCTAAATAAGCTTAGATCCTTGTATTGAAGCCCTGATCACTGTGCTGTTTGAGCGCTTTGCGATGGTGAATGTATTTGATCTCTCGGTAGTGTCTTGGTGAGGGAATGTGTTCTTATCCCCGTTTTAGGCTTGGTGGTTGAGGTAGAAGTCCCGCTGGCTGCAGGTGGTTTGCTCTGCGTCATGTAACACGCTTGTGGAGCAGGAGGCAATAGGACTCCCTGCTTCCAGGGTTTTAAACCTTGGCCAGCTCTCAACAGGATCAGAGTTGTTTCTGCTCATTCTCTGTGTAAGTGAGTGGTGTCTGGCTTGGTTTCTGCCTCAGTAGTGCTAGAAATGTTTTTGCCATGTGATGCAGATAGACTGGTACAAACATAACCCTTCACGTGCTATCCTCCCTCGCTCTTAGCTAGCATCAAAAATCACAGCTGGGGCTCTTGGAAGGTCATGCCTTGTGCCATGATTGCTAAACCCATCACCTTGCACAGGTCAGGAAGAGAGGCCAGTTCACCTCTCCATGGGTAAGCCATGCTCCCTCGTTCATTGGACCTCCCTGATGAGAAAGGGAAGGGTGTTCTGGGGCCAGTTGGCAGCCTCGAGGTCTCTTCTTGGTCCGGCCAGAGATCCTTAAGGCCTGAACTGTATGCTGCTTACGTGAGTCTGCCTCTGGCTTCTTTTTCTTGCTTACAGCAAGGTAGTGAGACCTATTTCAACTTGAAATTCTTAGGAGTAGGCTTTGAGAGGCTGATTATTCACAGTCACGCCTGAAACTATTGGAGAGTAGGGTTTGCTCTTCTTCAGCTGTCTGATCTGCAAAATAAGAATAACATTTCTTTGTCACTGTGAATCCCTTATGAGGCAATGTGCTCTGAGCGCTTGCATGCAAGATGCAGGGGTGTTCTGTTTGCCTGCAGAACAGATATAATTTGGGAGGTGGCAGAGCAAGCTTCTCCCATCTCGTCCCACTGAGACACACCATTTTGTCAATGCGTCTTTGGTCTGTTGCAAAATAAATGTTTTTCATGGGGTACAAAACCAGAACTGACGGTAAATCCCCTGCTGCTCCATCTGAACTACCGATCAAAATACCACACAGTTTGTGAGAAGGGCCCTCTTTCACCAGGCTCTGGGCTGAGTCCAGCATCTCATTACAGTCAAAAAGCCCCATGGTTAATGCCTCTCCTGCCCAGCAGACTTGGGCTCAAAGTGCAGTGGCAGGGGGGCTTCCAGTTGATTCACTCCACTAACTGTTTTCCAGCCATCCTGTCTTAACAGCCAGGTGTCCAGCTCCACTCTCTTTGCCATTCTTTCTTTGTTATTGAGTAATATCTCACAGTACTATTTCTTTTTTTCTGGCCCCTCGCTTTTGAGCCTCAGGGGTTTAAATGAAATCAGCATTTGACCCACGTGTTTGTATACTTTTTGCCTCTGTAAGAGCTGGAGATGAGCCTCTACCAAGATATCTAAATAGAAATCATCACTACAGAATCATTCCCCTTCAAACTTGATTTTTCTGTGCCACTTCATGATACTTAATGCTGCTATGCTGAGCACATCTGAGTTTCTCTTTAGATAAGCACTGAAAAAGGCAATGCTTCTCTGAACTTGTTTTCTTCTGCAACCATCCTCCAACCAACATTTGGGGCAGGACCTGAATTCTTACCTTTCCAAACTTACTCCATTGAATCAAAACAAACTTTCAGAACAGTTGTAGAATTGAAATGTTGAGAAATATTACCTGAAAGCATGAAGTTGTGGCATTGAAATTAAATGAGCAGTGTCTTACCTTTTGACATACAATGTTTAAACTCTCACAAAACAAGATGCAGAGTTTTGCTTTGACGGTTTTGTGTTTGTCTCTTCATTTCCCTTCCAGTAGAAAGGTGGCTGATACCTATGTGTTCCCCGGGCTTGGCTGCAGCCCATGCATGGGTCTCTGCCAGTCCCAGGGACAAGCCTAGGAGATGCTTCAGGCACCAAATGTCACTTCACCCTGCTTTTCCAGGGCTGCAGCTCTCACCCAACCTATTGAGGCTTGGCTGAGACTGTTTCTGTAGTGCCATTACGATAGCACAGCAATCTTCAGAGGCCAAAAGGGCACTGCAGGTGCTGAAAGAGCTTGCTAGCTAACACCAAACAAGTGAAGGAAATGAAGATAATTGCGGGAAAGGACCTGGGAAAGAAAATGTGCAAGCTGGATAAGTCTGTATTTTACCCAGACATGTTTAACGCCACCCATGATAAATGGCCACTCTCTGTTCCCTGGTCTCAGCATTGCTCTTATTGTTACAGTGAAAGCACTGTGGCCACTGTAAGGCACTGAAATTTATTTATTTAGCTGGTATAGCATTTGCTGACTCTACAGCAGTTACAGCCTTTTATTTATCCACAGATACACAAGTATGTGTTTTCCTGCCCCGAAAAGACCAAATCTGCACTTGATGCTTTTAAAAATTGGGGATATTTTAAAAGCTGTTTGATTTTTTTCTTTTGTTGGTGGTTTTAATTCTGAGACCACATCCCCCGGAAATAAGCATGAGCTTAGCATGAGTGGTTGGAACTAGCTGCCTAATTCCTTCTTTGCTCTGCCAGGCTTGTGCTCTTCCATTGCTTGAAGCTTTTGAAACTCCCAACTCCTGCTACACACAGGTGGCAAATCTCAAACATTGTCTGCTTTCTCTGTTAGCTTCAATTTATTGTCATATTTATTGTTTTGTAGTGATGTGAAAAGCCCAAACTAATTCTCTTTTCAAATGCAGCGGCTACAAGACCCTAAGCAATTGTCTTCTCAAAAGGTTCTCATGGTCTTGAAACAGCTAGAAAATATCCAGGGAGGCGAGCTGAAGGACAGGGAGTCAGCAGAAACTTGCAAAGGGGTCAATGCCACAGATTGCTGTTAAAATAGCTGAAAACTTCATGACGTGAACCCTACTGCATTCTTGCGTGGTGTGATTAATAACTGCAGCAAGCAAGAAGGCATTTTATGCTGTCTCTACCCTTGCTATGCTTAGCAGAAACCTGGGCTTACGCAGCAAGCAAAACGTATTCTGGCAGAGCAGAATCAGGCACAGGCTTGCCAATGGGTATGGAGTGGTGCTTAGGGCAGGGGCCTGCCCTTGCTTTGGAGGAATTCGCTCCTCAAAGAGGACGCGGTGTCTCTACAGCATGGATCTACACTGCAGCAGACCCACGTGTTGGGTGCGTGCGCATGCCGAAAGCAGCACTGCAGCGGTAGGTGATGTGCGGGTTGACCTGCTGGCTATGGGAACTTGCTACCAGGCACTACCTCTGGAGGAGGATGTCTACAGTTTTGCCTGAAGCTGGCCTGTAAAAACAGAACAGGAGCTTGATATGTGCTTGCATCTGATAACTGTGACTGTGGGGACCACACAGAGGCAGAAATGGATTTGTGTCTGTGGCCCTCCCTTCTTGGGGCCTTCCTTCTGAAAACCTACCCCCCTTCTTGGGTAAGTGGTAGAGGTGCTGCGCCTATGATCGATACAAATCAAGGATAATAGCATTGTCTGCTTTCCTGTTTAAAATCACAGAGGACGCTCCAGTGCTGAGAAGTATGTAATAATACTGGTAGTTAGAGAGCAGCCTCTTCCATGGCACGTACGAAGGCTCAACTGTCAGGGATATGATTAAACAGGAGCTTGAAGAGAGAATTGCCCAGGTTCAAGCAGAGCAAAGCTGGTCTCCTCGCAGCGACAGTCATCAGCGGTCTGCATTGTCGGGCAAGAGGCTACTGCTGCATGCTGCTGACTCACGTAATGACCCTGGTGTTAATGCTGTTCCCTATCATTTAACACAAAAATAAAACTGCTAAATGCAGACCAATTTGAAACGTGTGTGGTTTGCTTTGGAAAAAACTTAATAGCTGCTGTACTTTAACTCTAGAACTGCAATTGGAAGAGGAGGGAGAAATAAATAGTTCAGATGAATTTACCAACATTAAACTGTTATTATTGAGCTTCCCTAAATTCTACCCAAATGTTGGCTCAAATCGAACAGCCTCAGCTAGGTGCAAGAAGCAGAACGTAAAGCTAAACGGGAATAGGACATGAAAGACGTCAGATTACCTGAATGCAACCAAAAAGTGTTTCAAGTTCTCACAGTATGTAGTGAGTTTCTTTAGAGGATTTTCACCCCTTAAATCCCTAGCTCTTTGAGGCAGTGATTTCAGCCTTAAGATGAAAAGAGAGTCATTTACTGCCTTGACTGTAGAATAAAACTTGAAACCAGTGTGAGAGCAATCTACAGGATTAGCAGCCAGGCTGGCCGTAAAGCAGAAATCTTTCCAAAACAGGTTATTAAGAGATCTCATGATCTCTTAATCATGAGAACATGGCATATGTGAGCTCAAAGTCTGGGCTCTGCACGTATTACCCAATCTTGGGTCCCGCTGTGATTGCAAAGAGGGATCCTTGTTTTTTGGGGGTTTCCTGGCCTTTCATCAGTAGGAGTGTAGAGCAAAGTGAAATCTGTTTAGCCAGAAATGTTCCTTCTCTCTGGCCATTCCAGGGTCCGTGTCCAAGCCCATGCCAGGGCCAGAGTGCTGCCCATCCCCACATCCATCCTTCTGGTGAGGCTGCCATCCTGGCCCTGTGACAAGATTATCTTTCTAGCTGGAATTAGCTGCGACAAGCTGCCTCTCAATCACTCTGGCAAATGAGGAGAGCTGCAGCAGCTCATCCCATCAGGGCAGTCATCTCCGAGAAGCCAGACAAGCCTCCAGAAAGAACCCAGGAAGGCTGATCTGTGCTGCGTGTTAACATCTTGCAAAAAAGCACCGCTGGAAACCAACGCTAACCAGGCATTAGGAGAGAAGAGGCCTGGCGTTGCATCAGGAGTGGCGGGAGATGTCTCTCAAAACAGTCTCTGTAATCAGTTCTCTAAATGTCACTTGTTTGGCATGAAGGTTTTCAGAGCAGCCTTAGAAGAGAAAGAGGAGGGGCTGAAATGAAAGCCTGCACAGATGGTCCTCGCCATGAGAACTAGTGCATGCAAGGACATTGGCCTGGGTGATTCGTGGTGAGTTGTCGCCTTTCTAAACCCGTCATCCTCCAAGCGTTCAGCACCGATCCAGCCCCCAGAGCCCGCAAGAGAAGCCTGAAGATGGGAAGTGCTGTACCACCCTGCTGCCGTGGCGGAAGGTAGTGGTTTCGCAGGTAGTGTTTTGTGGGCTCTGCCCCACTTCCCCAGCTGCTTTGCATGCTCTCGGCCATCCATGCTCTGGCAGAGCCTAACCCAGTTCAGTCCGCGCTGTGCGCGTGTGTAGGTATGTTGAATAGCACATGACACATACCTCACATGTGGTAATAGCCATGTGATAAATTGCTTCTTTACCTGCTTTACCCTTTCGCGTGTGCTGTTCTTTCTCAGTTGGAAACGCGCTTTGGGCTTGGAAGCCCTGAGGACGTTTAACCTCCCCCTGGTTACGTGCGAGGACAGCAATGCATTTAAGGAACAACATCCTGCAATCCTCCCGGTCTCCCCTTTCCAGTTCTTTCTAGACTGTGGTGGCTCTGTTAGTTCAGAGAGCCCCAGATCTGAATATTTTTTATATACGTAGTCTATTTGCTGCTTGATTATAGTGCCCAGCCAGAGCCTGTTATAAGATTGTGGGCTGACCTCAGCTGCAGGCAGCAGCAGCTGTGTGGGCAGGCATTTGCATGCTGAAGAAGACAGTGACATTGCATCATAGAAAAATTTTCTTAGTCTCTTTGTACGATGGGCTGCATGATGCTGTGGCAGGCAGCAGGAAAGTGCAGACTGACCCATGTACAAGTAGCATTTGCAGCCATATGGCAGGTGCAAGTTGTAGCTTGGAGGTCTTGTTGCTCCCTTAAAGCTCATCCAAGTAAAATCCTGTACGTTGTTGCACACTGTCTTGCTTTCCCGCAATTCACTGTTTTGCTGCAGTTCTCTAAAATATTAATTACGGTATCAGAAGAGGCTCACCCCTCAAGTAACCTTCTATAACATTGCTTACTGGATTGAGAGTCTGGGCTGCTGCACAGTCCCAAATCCACAGCTGATTTTAGAGGAAAAGTGTTAACGATGGCTTGGTATGGAGTGGCAACTTGAATTGATTATGTCAGCTCTAACTGATGGCACTGAAGACCAATAAAGTGACTCTTAGATTAGTTTGGCATTATTAGTCTCATTATTAATTATGTAGACATGACAGCAGTATTAGCGCTAGTATTAACCATCAAAATAAAATGGAATTGTACTCATAAATCTCACTGATGAAGAATACATGAAGGATTACAGCCATCCTCCAAAAGAAAGGAGAGGAAATGGAGTGAGTTTGGGGTGGGAGTGAAACAGAGATGGGGGAGAGGTTTGGATAAGGATAGTATTTAGTCGTCAGGTCAGAGCACTGGAGTCTGAAGTGTCGTTGCTTGAACCAGGTGCTCTCAGTTGAGCCTCGCATGAGTTTCTTTGGAAATGAATATTCTTTTGTCTGCAGTAGAGGTTTGTTTATTCCCTAGCAGGATTTAGAGGAAACCTGTCCTAGTATGCTGCAGCTTGTGCAAAGAAGGAGCCTGAGCAACAGGGTAGCAGGACTAGATGCGAAGTCCGTCTCTGCCCTGGGCGGACGAGCATCTGCTCTCCAGCATGTGTAGGACCCGTACGTTCACAGAAGTCACAGACCCTGTAGCCCTTGATCTCTGCTGCCCGGCGTAGCCGCCCTGCTGTCTGTGTAATGCTCTGCCTTCGGCTCCACCACCCGCTCAGTCTCTGGCCTGGGACAGACCGAAGCGTTGCAGGGGGTTTCTCCGTTGCGCGATGCTCGTCCGCCCCGCGTGGGAGGTGCGGTGCAGTGGGGAAACCTCGCCAGGCAAAACACGCAGGGAGGACTGAGGCCTCGCTACGCGCCGGGCAGCTGCAAGCTCAGCAAACTGCTGAGATGGGCTGGTGCAAACGACCTCCTACCCCGGAGAGAGGCGGGAGCAGCGGAGCAGTGCCCTGCAGGGATGCCTGGGAATGACATAGCTTCCGGGAGCGCCGCAATTTGCACAAGGCTGTGTATTTGGGGCCAGGTCTCATTAAAATCTAGGCCTTAACGAGCAGGCAGCTGCGAAGATCGCGTCAGCCAAACCTTGCTGTTCAGTTCTGCTCTGCAGCGCTGCAGACTCGGCCGTGCTGGGCCGAGGGTTGCGGTCTGACAGGGTTAACCCAAGGCTGGTGGTGGCCGTCACTGGTGGGCCGCACTCTGCCCTGCGCTGGTCTTTGGTGGAGGCAGCGGCAGCTTGTGGCTCGCTCGACGGTGAGAATAACAGCTCTATTTATAAAGCCTTAAATGAAGTGCATGATAATTTAATTTGTACATCCATTAATACTATCTACTGCAGGGTTTGTTCGTAATTATATCGCTATAAATGGAGTTTTAGGCATGTTAATGGACTCCCAGGCCTGCTTCCTGGCACAGCCAGGTCCATCCCACATGTGCTTATACTCGGAGAAGGACTTCTCTGTTCGCTTAACCCCTCCTCCCCCAGCTGCAGAGTGCTCCTCCTGAGCTGACAGATCATTGCCCGGAAAAACTGCAGTTTTTCCTCTGAGAAACCACCTTTCCTCGTAGAAATTACTGGGAGACAGTAATGATGAAAATGTCTTTGGCATCGGTTTGGGTGATCAGGTGATGTTCACTTTCTTTGCTGGGCCAGAGGGACCTCTGGGACCCTGTAGCCCCAGGGTTGGAAGTATCTTGGGTCCTGTGGACCTCCAAGGGAGACCCGTCCTGCAAAGAAGAACTGGGCACCCAAATACCCTTGCAGGTTGGCTCAGTTTTGACGTGATTATCAGTGAGGTTGAGTACTTGCCTCTGCTGTTGGTTTCCATGGGTAGGTATGGGTTAATTAGCATCCACCTGAAGTCACATCTTATGGCTTGATTTTCAGCCGATGGGCTAGCAGCCTCAGCAAAGGTACCTGGATTTTGTTTGAGATCTGTCCGGTTCTGCTCGTTCCCCTGCAGCCTTTCCCAAGCACACAGGTTTATTTTCCACTTAATATCCTAACACTGAAAAGTGCCATTTACAAAACAAGCAGAATGGAAAATGTTTCTTTTAAGGAGACCACTCTTTACTTTCCCCCACACGCCTTGGTTTGAAATGTCAGAATGGCAGCAGTAGGTGGGACTCTGAGCTCCAGGCTTCGGGGCTTAAAACCATATTTGGAGATTTCCATGGAAAGGAGATTGCTTCAGGGCTTCCCGGATGGGCTTCTTGCATCCTTCTCTTAGCTGCTTGGCTGGTGTCCAAGGCCAGCTATGGGCCTAGATGGACCACTGCGGTCTGCACGTTATTTTCCACTGCAGTCAGTTTAAAACATCAGAGGCTTGCGATGCATAGGCTGCCCTCTTAGGGATGCCTAAACTATTGAAAATGGGAGAGAGGCTATCTGCTGGGGTGTATTTAGTGGTTGTGCTAATAATGTCTTGTGTAGCCACTCCACCTCTTAACATCTCAGCTTCTGCTGCTGAGTACAAGGGCAATTACTGGCCTGTTCCCGAAGATGTGGGAGAGAAAGCGATTGCTGGAAGGTGCTGTGTAAGTGCAAGTAATTATTCACATCTGGGAAAGTCAAGGCTCTTTCCTACGGAGTGGGCAGATCTTTAGCATTTTCCATAAATGCAGATATGACTTGTTATCTGCATTAGCTATTTCTAAACTTTGAAATGAAGCCAGAATTCTTCTTCTCTCTCTCTCTCTCTCTCTTTTTTTTTTTAAGAGTCGCTGCTTCTTCTGAGCTGATGCTGACTCTTTTGCCTGAGGAGCATTTGAAATCTGCCAGAATGCATGTATTGTCGAAAACAGAAATTGAAAACCTTATACAGGATCTGCTGCCCCTCTGAGTTGTTAGCTTTCCCAAGTCATCAGGGAGAAGGAATGCCTGCCCTCGCTGTCTGCAAGAGCTGTGGATGGACAGAGGCAAAAGAAATCCTTCTCCCTCCTACCCCCACCACCCAAAACTCTCTCTTCGGGCGGAAAGAAGCTCTTGACACACAGGCACGCATGCACGCGCATGCACACACGAGTGCTTTCATGCCTCCGAGTGACCTGCCTGCTTTGTAGCTGTCCTTCCTCCCCAAGAAGCTGGAGCTGCTGAGACACAGGAGTGAGGAAGATCCTGTCCCCTCTCTGCGGCCGTGAGACTAAATGAATAAAGTGAACAAGGTTTTGAAGATCATTAAAAAGTCGTCGAGGAGGAGGCGATGGAGAGAGGAGCTGAGGGTGGAGGAGGAAGTGGAAAGCCGGGAGCTCTGTGACCCAGGCGGTCTGTGCAGCCTGCACCTCTGCGCCGGGGGTAAGGAAACAGGAATGCTCCTGCTCCTCTGCAGATAACGTGCCTATATTCGATATCCATTGATTTGTGACAGGAGAGCTTCCTAAAGCCAGCCATTACTGTCCTGATTTTCAAGGGCTTAAAAATATTGGTGGGAGAAGGGATACGGGCAGGGAGCTGGGACTCCTGGGTCCCTTTCCTGAACCCTGCCTTGTCCGTGAGGATGGCATTTTGCACATCTGCGGAGCAGGTACAGTAAAGAGTCTTCTTTCCAGCAGGATGGTGTTCCTAGGAGTGCAGTGAGAGTGAGCAGCTCATTAAGATTATTGGTTGAAATGTGTTGTGGCATTTCAAAGTATTTAAGCTGGGATGTTTACCATGTATACTTGTGCAACAGGGAAACAATGAGAAATGGGCACATTCAGGTTGCTGTTTTTCTGAGGGTTGTTTTTGTCTGCAGAAGTGTACTGCAGTCAAAGTCAGTCTGGATCCAGGTCCTGTTGTGCCCTTCCTTAAATTCCAAGCAAACTATACTGCTGCTGAAACATCACTGAAAATGGTTCTGGTTTTAGCTCATCTGTAAAAAAGCCAAACAGGACAAGCCCAGAGCTTGGAAAAGGGGCGCTTACAGCATTCACTGGCATGTCCCCATCATGCTTGAACTCTCTGCAGGTGGCAGTGACCCAGCAGAGGAAGATCTGAAGGGCTGTGCGCTTACTTGTGAGGCTCAGCTTCCTTTATTCTGTACTGCAAGCGTCAAAGGGATACTGAGTGCTTCTGAAACTACACTCCATGTGAAACTACACTCATGCGTAATGTAGGTCACTGTTCTTTTCACTGTTGCAGCTGATAGCTTTTTTGCAATAGTATTGTTGCAGCTTTTGAACATTTTATGGACTTGCTCTTTTTCTTTCTTTCTCGTCCACCTAACTCTGTTCAGCTGCTTTTATGATCCTGCACTGGAGTGCCTGATGGCCCTGTTCTTACTGCGTCCCGGTAGACTGGAGGGATTCATCTTCAGATGGAGGTCTGGGGCACAGAAAGGTTATATGACTTGGCCAGGTTTACACAGGTTGTGGCAGGGCTTGGTCCTAAGCCAGGGCCGTGATAAGCACCGCAGGTGACCCTACTGCTCAAATCTCTCCGTGCTAAAATCTGCATTGTAAAGGTCGTTCAGATCAAATGGATAAGAGGTGGAAAGCCAGCAAATACCAAGGTAAAGGTGGCATGCACAGCTCAGACTGTCCCTTTGGGCTTTTGAATGCAATGCCTTTTTTAATTCCAACACAGCAATTTGCAAGGCATACTCTAGCACATCTCATCTTTCTCTGGGACCTGGGTCAGGCCCAAAGCCAGCCCAGCACGCCTTCCCTGACCTTCGCCTACCCCCAGTGGGACTGAGCCACCAGAGGACTCCTCGGCAGCTTCCTTCTTTGGTTCCTCTGAGGTCTCCCTGCTTCTGTCAGTCACTAGTCGCCCTGGTGAGAACAGGACATCCTTCCTTAACGGTGTCCTCTTCACTTGCATTAGGATTTGACTAGATTCGTTTTCATTCATTCATCCATTCGTTTTGCTTCTTGTGGCCCAGACTTCCCCCACATCTAACCTTTTCAGGCTGTTCAAGAGTCCAAGATTTGTTTTTGCCACCTTTTCTTCAGTGAAATACAGCTCAAATGTTTCTGCTCAGACTTTTCATGGTATTTCTTAAATAATCTTTAGTTAGAAATTGATCAACACGTAAGCTAAGACGGTAGATTAAGAAATGAAAATCTATAGGTAATGGCAAGGAGACAGTGGAAAATGTTAGCTAGCCCTGAATTGACAGTAATTACTATTGTTAACCCTGTGCATATTTTACTTTACTTTTTTAATAGATGGTCTTCAGCTGTTTATATCCAGGCCCAAGTTTTCTGTTGCCTGCAAATGTGGTCCCATCAGGGTTGAGATTTACGTTCGATTCACATCCTTCTAAACATTGTCTTACCTTTTGGGTGCTGATCTGGAAGATCTTACCTCCATGAGTCTTTGGTTATTTTTTGTTTATCAGAAGAATGACACTGATCTTTTGAACCTGCAGTTAATGGCTAACCTATATGGGAAAGACTAGATAGGTGGCATGGGTCTGTCTCAGCTAGGCATCCAATGTGGACATCTCCCTCTGAGCTACATTTCTAGTCTGCTTAGTAGGGAACAGAGGGAAATCAGTGCTTCTCATTCTGAGATATATCTCTAACTGGATGGATGAATGATTCCTCTGAGAGCCTGTTCCTCTCCATTGACTGTAAGGGACATGCAGATGACTGACTTTGATGACGTTGCTCAGGTGGGCTGATTCCTATTCCATATGCAGTTTGTAGGGTCTGTGGGAAGTGAATGTGTGAGCATCAAAGGAAGACTTGACTTTAGCACATGGATATGCTTCAGATGCATAGGGAGAGCCTCCACAGTCTCTTCTCTTCTGTAATGGCTGGCTAGCATGAGGTCGTGCAAGAGACTGAACTGGTGGCATTTTTTCCTAAATGTAAAATAGGTGATGGGTTAATGCCCCTTTCACCATCTAGACAACTGTGATAGAGATGGATTGCCAGAAAAAAAAAATCTGTTAAGGAAAATGAGGAGAAAAATAGTGCATTCCTGCAGTCAGGTTCTCAGCTGGCAGTTATTCCAGCCAGTTATATCTCCACAATAAAATGTAAATGAAGGCAATCATTTATTTTGCAGCCTGGAGGCCTGGCGGTATGAAAAGATAAGAGAGCATTTTCCATTGTTTATGTGGTCGAGGTGGCTCTTCCGTGTCTGCCCCTGTCTCTCTGATACCTCGGCAGCATCTAAATGTTGCCTTTGTTATTAAAAAAACATATATGGGAGTCTAATATCTTAAACAGATTAGCGTGGTGTTTACAAAACCGTCAGCCAGCCCCCACTCCCCGCAGGCTCTCGGCATTTGTGCTTATTCTTTAGGAGCAATACACAGAAAGCAGAAATGTCATCTGCTGGCTTAAGACTGGTAAGAAAACAGTTTGTGCAAAGATAAAAGGCAAGTAGTGATGAGCCTGTAATTTATGCGGTTGTCTCTGGACCGAGGGAAGAGCAGGAGGGATTTGGTGATGCTGGCGAGCTGCTTCTCCATAGGCTGAGAAGGAGAATCAAAGGGAGGGTGGAGAACAATAAGACATGGCAGTGGCATTGGGATAATCTCTGATTGTATTTAGGCTTGTTTAATTGGCCTGTCAGTTTTGCACATCTCATGCATTTTCATAAGGATTCCTTTCTTTGCCTCTCGTTTTATCTTCTTGTAGCTCCGTGGATTTCCCCACTGACATTCTCAGCAGATTTCTTTGTTTTGTTTTTCCCCCCGCCCTGTTTCAAAGAAACACCAAGTTGCCTGGCTTTGTGGCGTTGGTGACCAGAAAGGCAGATTCAGCACAGGGGCCACTCGGAAAATCTCACGATATCTTCAACAGAGGGAGGAATTTGGTATGAGAGGGGGAACTGCCAGTGACCCAGACCTATGTGCCATCTATCATAGCTCTCCTTGCACTAGACTTGGCCTCTGAATGTGAACCCACATCCAAGTAATGTGTAATGCTAGGGGAAGCTTAAGTTTATATTGGAGATAAGTATTTTGCTCTGGCCCTTCTAAAAGCTGAGATACATTTTTTCTTCTGTTTTTCCACCCAGTATCATATGCCTTAGAAATACAGAGCTACTCAACCTCCATGTTAAATAAGCACATTCAAAGGGATGTTGCTCTGTCTTTCAGATCATCTGTGTTAAATCCCCACCCTTCCATTGCGAAGTGATGCCAAACCTAGTTGCTTCATCCTCCCACAAGAAATCCCCCAGGCATGTAATTAAACTGAGCTGTCCTCATAAAGCCACTGACTTAGCTGCCCAGAATTGTTCCTGCATTTCTTGTGGCTTTGAAGTTCAGGAGGGTTAGGGCTTGGATGGGCATGAGGACCCACAGAGGCACATTCATGGCAGGCAGTGGAGATCAAGGGCTGTGGTAATCACTGACGGGCTCCTGTCAGAGCCAGTCTTGTCCCACCTGATCCCTGGGGCCAGGGCAAATGTCTTTGGAAAGGTGCCCTGCCCAGAGTGGGGCAACACCATCAAAAGACTCCAAAGCTACATGGCTGGGCTGTCAAAAGGGTTTGGCTGCTTTATGTGCTTTTGGGCCTGATGGCCTTTCAGAAGTGTCCCATCACCAGGAGCTTGGGGCAGGAGCTCTGGATGCCGTGGGTCAAAACTAGTCCCTCAAAACTAACTGGAAGCCAGCATGGTGTCACAGACTGTCGGTAAGGAAGCTGCCCCCTCTCTGCCTGACAGAAATTTCCAAATAGTCTTAATGCACCACTATATTTGTTCATGCAGTGATGTTTCCTGTGGGGTGAAGGCAAAACGGGACTTGGGATCCTCCATGTCTTCCCCTGCCTTCATCAACAGAAGAGGAAAAATGCTGCTGATGCTAGACAGCTGTCTAGAGGCAGGGCTCCCCAGATAGGTCCCAGGAAATAGGAAGAGCTGCAGTTAGTGGCAGTAGAGGCCAGGAGACACAAGTCTCCACCCTAGCCTGGTTTGGAAGAGGCATCAGCACCTCATGGCAGCAGAAGAGCAGCTGCCAAGAGGCCCTCTGTATCCCATCAGCAGGGTTGTGTTCACTTGGCTTTTATGCGTTACGTGATGACAGTTTGGTTTGTGGCAATTTATTGTCCTGCTGGGTTGTCTCCTCTGTTTATATCTCATGGGTCTCGTTGTACAGCAGTAAACCATTGCAAAGCTGATAGTTTTGTTTCCAGCAATAAATTCAGATGTTGGAAAAAGAGATTTGTTGGAAAAAGAGATCTTTTTCAAATGTGGCTGGATGTAGAGCTCCCTGTACCCGCAAATGTAAAGATGTTGTTTGGTAAAAGCGGTGGTAACTACAATGGTGTCTTTTCACTGTGGAACCTCTAGATAAATGTCATTTTCATATGGGAGTTCAGGAAGTTAAGCGATTTGGTCAAGGCTGTACATTCAGTAAGGGGCAGAGACAGGAAAGGGAAGAAGATCCTTTTGGCTGTGCATTGGCATGGGGCTGGCTGTGCCTGTGCACTGTACTGTCCTGTTGGGTCTCCTGATCTACCAGATGAGGGGACACACTGGAGTACCCAGCACCTCCCCCTGCCCACCTGCACTGGTTTTCTTCCAAAGCAGGTGAAGGTCTGCTGGGGGATGGTGCATCCCTTGGTCTCCTCCAAGAGCAGAGCTACCTTTGCCCCGGGATGCAGGAGCTCAGACACTTCTCTTACGCAGAAGGTCGTGTGTGTGCGCGTAGTGGCGGTGCTGAATGTGCTGCTGTGAGCACGCTGGAAAGGGAGAAGGTCCTTGCTGGTATGAGGATGGCGCTGGAGTACTGTAAGTAGCAGTCACCAGCTGAGATTTAACCTGCTGCAGGTGGCAGAGCTGTGGCAAAGCTAAGACCTGGCAGCAAGGCACGTCCTGCTAATAGGAGCAGTACTGCTGCTGGTGGAAAGGGGAAAACCTAAGAGCAGGAATTAATGTGTGGCTCTTACGAAGTCAGAGTTAATATCAAGGCAAGGTTATGGGTAGAGAAAGGCAAAGGATCCTGAAAAAGAGAACAGGCTGGAGACCCTAACGTCCTGTCTACGTGTATGCCCAACAATAGTGAGCATGTTGTGAACGAAGCAATTACTAGCAGTTGTGTTCAAGTCACAAGATATAAACCAGTCCATTGAGCTAGAAAGAGCTGCCCTTTTTCAGCCTTTCTAAGTGATTTCCCTAGTGGTGGGTGACCAGTAGCAGGAAAAAGCTGTATTCCTAAGCGGAGTCGGGTGCCCTTTCAAAGCCCCAGCATCTCCCATCTCCCTCTTTGCTAACGGGGTCGCAGAGCTGCATTATTTATAGCTCCTCCTGGGAACCCCACTTGCACGTCCTGCAGTGGTTGCAGAAAGGGATTACTGGCATACACTGGAGATTCAAAGGCAACTAAAAGCTCTTGGCTGCTTATGGGATCTCTAACTTCCAGCAAAGACAATTGTACAGAGAAAGCTTTTGATCAAACAGAATCAATCCATTGTAACCAAACATAAATTTCACTATGAAAATATTCTGTTTCAACATTTCCAGCAATTAAACCCTTCTTCATCTGGACTCTGTTTGGTGTTAGAAAATAATGAGCTAGTAATATCCTCCTTAGAATAAAGACAAATGTTTTTATGCCTTTGCTGAAGGCTAATATTTGCAAAAAGAAAAAAGAAAAGCAGATGAATTCCTTTAATCTCAGTGGCTTTGTCTTGATAAATATACTTCCTTACTGTTAAAATTTCCATAAATTTCTGTGTGCCTCTTTCTCACCTTTTATATAATGCTCAAAGCTAGGGATAGGCTAAATCCCAGCTGTGGGTATGAGCTGCCAGATGACTGGAGTCATTAGATTCAATCCAGTCCTTCCATTTCAGAATCACTTGGAGGAAACGCCATGGAAGTAGATAATAATGAAAATCTGTAATGGGACAGTCAGCCTTTTTCTTCAACAGCATGTACGTGACTGCGCATAAGGTTAGAAGTGACGCCCAAACGTTACTTGGTTATCAATAGTAGTACTAGAAGCTGGTTAGTTCAATCCCCTTCACAGCTGGAGCACATCTGGCTCCTGAGTTAGTCTCTGCGGAGGAGACAAGGACAGGTAAATGTGGAAGCCAAAATCGTGGTTTCCTAAGAGAGCAGAGATTGGTGCCGAAACAACCACTCAAAATACCTATCCCGTCTTACACGCAGCGAGGTTGTTTCCGAGCACGGCAAGCCCATTGCGTCCAATAGTTCAGGGCAAGCTTTTTGGTGACATAGCCATTTGGTGTGGAACAGGGAACTCGTCTTTCCTCAGCTTTTTGTTTTGGCAGCTTTTTGCAGTTGGGGAATAAAAATAAGTAAATAAAGCCAGGCACAATAACAGTTTTATAAAACTCCAAGCACTGTCCTTCCTCTGATCAATATGGAGCCCCACCTGTATTGTGCATTAACATTGACTTTAGAGCACAGTGTTTTCCTCCTCATTCTCCCAAAGATGGGACCTATCCTTTAGTAAGGAAGTGCAAACAGAGAGTGAGAGTTTCAGGCTTCCTGGATGTAAAATGCAGCTGTGATATTGTTTTTAGAGGTCAATATAAAATAAGGGACAGACTGAAATCCTGGCCTTTGCAAAGGGCTGGGCTGAGTTTGACTTTGCCAGTTACAGAAACAAGTGTAGCAGTTCCTGGATGAGGAGATATAGGGTATTTGGGGTAGGAAAGTACTTCTGAAATAGCAGTAATAAATGCAATCTCAAGTGAGTAGATGTGCGAGCTGGAGGTCTCGAAGTCTCCCATGGATTGCAAAAGAACGTATCTCCCTCAGCGGAAAGTATTAAATTGATGGTAAGTGCTTTTCAAAATACCACCTGTCTGTGAGATTTCATCCATTTTTAATTACACCATCACAGTGATAATTACTACGATTCAGGCATTTCCGAATGAGTCTCCAGTTAATTATGGGTACAGTCAATTCCTGGAAGAGCAAGTCCTGGGTCACCTCTGTAGTGATGCAGCTCTGAGTCTGAGAACCATAAGGGTTGGTGATTTGGGCCTCGAATCTGCACCTACTGCCCGTAGGGTGAGAAAATCAGGCCTTGCATGAATGGGAAAATACTTAAAGCAGGAAAAATTAATTCTTGGATTTCAGACGGGAAGGAGGATCCTGTCGTGTAGGCATTTAATTAGGACTGGGCTCAGTTCCTTACCCTGCTGTTGGCTCCCAGTGTGAATGCTGGGCAAGCCACTTGACGAGCAAGCTCTTTGCCAGAGTAAACTGGTGTGGCTGTTCTGCAGATGAAAAAGCAATGCCAGCTATATGTGGCAGAGGATGTGGCCATTAGATCTGATGGTGGACAAGGATAATTTAGCTTGATGTCCTGTAAAAACACAGGCCAAAAACTTTATCCATGTATCCCTAGTTACTTGGACAAGACTAAAGCAAATCTTCCAGTTGGTTTTCTGGAAGAAAGGCATTTGGTTTTGATTTAAAGAGACCAGAACATGGATAATGTGCTCTTCCCTAAGTAATTTGTTTTAGTGAGTGAAACACCTTCAGTGCTAACATTTTGGAAAAGAGATCTGTATATAACAGCTTCAAATGGGGAGAATTGTACTTCTTTTGTCCCATGCTTTCTCCACTTTCTCTACTCAAACCATATGTGCTCTGATACAGGAGCATCAGGCAACATGAGCACCCGGATGAGGTCTCTGTAAGCAACCATAATATTGGTTCAGTGTTTAAAAAAAATATATATTTTAATTTCATGAGTCCTGATGACCTGAACCACACCGCTATTGGTTAACAGTAGTGTAACTTGGCACTTTCAATCTTTTGCTTAAAAACAGAAGTAGTTATTTACTAGGCACTAAATGTCAATAAAAGCAAGTACCAGCACAAACCTACTAATTAAATAGGTGTATGTATTTCCTAACAGAAGCAGTACTGGTTCCGCATGGTTATTTTGAATTTCCCCGTATAACATGTCTGAAGCGATGCTGTTTGATTTAGAAGGTAAGCTGCGTGCTGCAGTGAGCACAACTTTCCTATAATCCTCTGTGGGGCTGGGCAGACCGCTGAGGCAGTGGAAGGAACAGTCAGATTTGTGTATTATCTTTTAACTGCACTCGCAGTAAAAGACTGCAGCTGGCACTTATTCTGGGTAACGAGAACCTGCTTAAAAGGGAAATGACTTTTGGCCTTTGGCATTCTAACTTGTCTTGGGCTGTTACTAATTGCTTCGTTAGCACAACAGCAATGTGAAATACGGTGAGGAGGCTGCTGGGAATGCAGAGGTGAAGGCATAGTGTGACCCCAGTTTAGGCTAGTATCCGCAGTCAGTGTTTGCGGAAGAGGCTTTTGTTCTTCTAAGTAATTGGCAGTCAGAGCAAGTGGCAACACAGCGCATGGAGATAAGACTATTTTAATTTCTTGCTTCAGGAGACTCAGCTGTCTCCTTGGAAAGACTGATGCCTTGTCCATGGATTTGCAGATTGAACAAACATACTGTACCGTTTATTTATTAAAGAAGAACAGCTTCAGCATTTCCTGGCAAAATAAAATATGGTCTTAGGCTGAATCCAGGCAACAGCATCCCACCCGCAAGGCCACATCTCTCCCAATGGGAAATAGGCAGAACCACCTCGATCACTACTCACTGGTATAATACAACTTTCATAAACCCATTTCCAAATGTACACAATATTTTTCTGCAATTAAATAGCTGCTTTTATTTATTTCTATTGCAGTAGCATTTCCAAGTAGGGACCAGGCTTCTCTTTTACTCTGTATTGTGCAGAAGCAGGAAAAAAAGATGAGCTGAGCACCAAGCACCTGAGCTTTTGGTCGGCTATTGATGCTGAAAAGACTGCAGCATCATTCCTGAAACAATACAAGGGAAGAATATAAGAATAAGTGTATGGATGAATTGTCCTGATGTTCTTGCCAGCTGATAAAATGTTAGTAGGAAGAGAGGTCTAAGTAATATTGATAGGGTTCAAGTTAGATGCTCGAAAAAGGCACTCAGATATGAATGCCTAAATGAGCCCTCTTCTGTAGCTTTGGGGCACAATCCAAATGCCATTCTCCCACTTGAATTGCAAAAGAGTGCCCATAAAATCCTACAAATTCAGCCTTCCTGCCGTTCTGGGGTGTGAATTATGGAGAGGACAACTAGGGAGACATCATCAGCACATAGCCTTTAGCCCTAGCCCTCATTCATCTTTAAATCATCTTCCTTGAGTTCTAGTCTCAGTCTAATCTAGATGCCAACCACTGGCATCTCAGTGGTTTGGGCTGGAGATGCAGTCCCCACAAGTGCCACTTTGGAAACTGAAAGTTTGGTGCTTACACAGGGCTGCATTCATGGTCTGAGCAAGTGTAACGGTCAGAGCTGGGCATCCTCCCAAAGAACCTCTTGCTTCTTTCTTGCAGCTGATACTACAGAGGATTGAGGGTCTAGAAAAGTTCTTGTTCAGGGAAACGATTGCATATAACCAAAAGTTGTACATGGCTTTTCTCACTACAAAACCTTCTGTGAAGTGAGTGAATTTGTAAAAAGTTGCACAGGGTGCCTCGAGCATGAAAGAAGTCACCTGTGGATGTGCAAAATAAGAAAGGCTTTCAAAATAGCAGGGGTGAAGGTTAATGATTAAAACCTGTTTGGCTACATCCCTTAACACAGTTGCGTGACAGATTGTCACCTTTGTAAGTTATTGTCAGGGTAATTAAACCTAATAGTGCTGCATCCAACTTCCCCTCGTTGTTACTCCCTCAGAGGCTGTGGCGTAACACGGGGGAAGGCTGTAGCCATGCTAATTAGGAGCGTGCGAGGTGCTTGTAAAGCATAATTTAGACCATTTCCTTGTGGGAATTGTCTGCTAATTGAGCATGGTTTCAGTGAAACCGTTCATCATTCATGTTGTCCCTGGGATCATTTATTAAGGGTAATCAGTTAAAGCCATATAGGTGTCAGCATGGGCAAAGCATCTTCTCCCAAACCTTCGTTATTGATAGCGAGGAGGACGGAGCACAGCCTAGCTTTGCTGAGCTGTCAGTGTGAACCTCCTCACTTAACTGCATTTGGTACCAGCACGCTTGATTTGACAGGCACGGAGAGGCAGTAAATTTGGAGCCTGGGGTCTGCTCAGCCCCTTGGCGGGGGGGTGCCTGATGGCTACCCCAGTGTTGCTGTGCTTTAAACACCCAATACGGATACTTCTGAGGAAATGTATGCATCAGGAAGGATCACTTCAGTGCTAACATACGGCGTAGTCATCTCTGTGAGTCTATGCGATATCTGATTTTTATAGATCAGCTCATCCCGAGCATGGTTCAAGGCATTGCTGTATTGGATTCGTTGTTTCAGCATTGATCCAGCTTGCTTGTCTAAGGCAGACTGTTTGTCTCCAAATGCTTTAATGCCACTTTTGGCCAATATTATTTGCTTCCGTAGCTCTCCAAGAGCTACCAAACTCTTAGGGGGAGAACGGTTGTCTGCTAATTGCATCGGCTTATCTTAACATGCACTGCTGAATGAATATTCTTGAGAGAGATCTTCAGTGAGTCATTTGCCAGTCTGTTTGACATATTTTTAATGAATGGAGTTACACAATAAAATCTCTTTAACAAGGGCACTATTTTAACAAAGTCCTGTGTTCAAAGAAAGCAGGCTGCTTCATACCTTTTGTTAGTGACATCCAAAATTACTCTGATTAGGAGTTACTCATGTGCCAGTTATTGAGCACAGCCATTTGTAGTGAACTTGGCTTATTCTGTCATCTTTTTAACTGGAGGATGAACACTGTTTAACCAGTTTCACTTAGACTGATCTATAGTGATTATAAAATGCCTGTTGGCCCAGTATCTAGTAATACCTGTTTTTACTTCTTGCAGACACTGTGCAAATGTGTAATGCAAAGAAAAAGAGACTGACTTTCCCTAGAAATGTGCATTTTTCCCTCCAAAAAACAGTTTTATAGGTCTACTCAATAACAGTATCCACAGTCATACTGAACTGAAGCATATATGAAGTAAAGTTGGAGCATCTTTTAAGCTAGTGAAGAGAAGATGAAAATAATCTGAACAAATTCACACAGGAGATATTTTCAGTATTTGTAACATTCATGCATTCATCCGTAACTGTACCTTTTTGTAGGAGAAATAGTATCTTTTAAATTACTTTTACTACAGTGTGTAATTTTCAAGGTATATATTAAACATATGGGATTTCGCATTATTATTCCTGAGGAAGGAAACAAACTGTATAGCAACTTCAAGGAAGGAATGAACTAATTTAATGTCAGCTCTACTTAGAATAGTTTCTCTTCCATTAATTTTGTTCTCATGTATATTTTTTTAGTGGTTTACGTGATTACAGAGCTGTTTTCTTCCTTTCTATTTTTTCACGGTTTGCTATTATGGAAAAAGTATAATCATTGCCAGGCAGATAAATGCAGCAGTGCATTCATATATTCTGGATATTGTATATTTATTAATCAAACTGCATTTTGCTTTATTTTAGTGATACTGAGTGTATATCTGTTTTCTGTATCCTCTTGCATCATGTGCAGTGGGTTTGATGGCTTGGCAGAGTCACTTCAAATACCAGACACAATAAATGGTAATAGATTTCCCATTATACAAATGCTTTTTTATCCGCTTAGTTTAATTGCTGCATTTCTCACTCCTCCTATTGTGCACTCATGATGACCAGTGTCCCCACAGTCATTCCCTTAGCTGAAATGAGGATTAGATTTATATGTGGGAGAGCTGCAAACATGCTTGTTTTGGTATCAAAGAGAAACAGCTGTGTTTTTTTGCAGCTGGGATTTCCTCTGAGGTAAAACCAGTTGTCTGGGGACAGCCAGGCAATTCCCAAGGCTAAAGAAGTTTTCTGAGCCTCTGAGGGGAGGGTAATAGGATATTAATATTCAGGGTCTGTGTCTGAATACGCTTAAATCCCAGATATGAACCTAGGGACAATAAGAAATGGCATTGTTCCCTAGTCTTATTTGTAGAGAATTGTACTTTGGCATCATTAAAGCAGGCAAAACCTGGTGCAAAATGGTATTTTGTTTGGGAAAACCATATAAATTCCTCTACAGCTCCAGGGAAATTAATGAGAGACACATCTGCTCAGTGCAAGTAGGAGAAGAAAAAGCAACCTGTAAAGGACAAGACTTAAAAGTGACTGTGGGTAGGGAGGTGGTGATGAGCTCTCTGCCTGGCACAGAAACTGAGCACAGGGCTCTATGTGGACATACGTCATCCAGTAACACCTGAATGCACAGGCCAGGTGTCTGCAAAAATAATCCTGGCAAGGCTTGAAGTCCCATTTGCTCACCAAACGTTAACAGCGCAGCTGAAACATCTCGTGCAAGTGCCTTCTCTCCATCTCTCTTTTTCAATCAGCCAAAGCAATTCAGCCACTCTGTGGAAGAGGTCAAGAGGGAAATTGGTGGGTTATTATGCTGACTGGGAAACTCTGTGGGTTGACCTGGAGAGCAGAGATGAGGTCTGGTGTGTGTTACCTGCAATGGTGGTGATGAGCTGTTGGTCACACCTGTGGCAATTGCCCCTCATTTGGCCACATTCTGTGTCTCACCTGGTGCCTGTTCAGCAGGGAAGCTGCAGCTCTGGCAGAGAAGCTCTCAGGAGTCTGGTGTAAGTCCTGTTGGCTGGGGTGACTGAGCTCGAATTTGGGGTGAGGTTGTCCCTCATATACACTGACTGCAATAGGGACCAAATGCAGGTGAGACTTACTGTAATAATTGGGTTTTCATGCTTGGAGAGCTGCTCAGCTTGTGTTGGGTTATTCAAATATAAGTCTTTGTCAGGGAGCTATGCGTGGACCTAGGCAGCAGCAGGAAGGAAGCAGCCTTCAAATGTAGGAAATGGAGTGGAGGGAGGCAGGAAATCTCACTATGTGTCTTATTACTGGTATGGTCTTGTCTCTTGGGGTGGGGAGGGAATGCTGGTCCTTGGAGTAGCACCTTTATGTCTCCAGAGATGCTAGCAAGGGGGAATCAAATCTGAAAAGAGGCAATAAAAAGGCCAAGAGGTCTGGAGAGGGGATAATTATCTATGTATTGAAGTGGAGAGGAGGACTACCCGCAGCTATTTGCAGCTTGCAAACGCTGCTTCAGTGCTGTGAAGTGGTACTTGGGGAAGGGAGAAGCCATCAGAGTCTGCCGGGAGGAGGATAAGTAAGAGGAATAGGATGGGCTTAAGAAAAGGGGAATTTAGGCTCACAGTCAGACAGCAGCCCGGGTCGTGCTGGCTTTGAGGGCTGCGTGGCAGCTCCGAGCTACCCTGGGGCCGGGCTGCCACTGGTCTGGTAGGACCAACTGCGGCACCGCATAAGGTGGATTTGTGATGGGCTGCACAGAGGATGTGGCTGAGACACAGCACCTTGTTGTGCCAGGTTTTGCATGCACTGATGGGGAAAAAACAGTCCCTGCCACAAAGTCCTTCCGGTCCAAGTAGACAAGATGGACAGATGGGACAGGATGGAGAGGAAGAGGGAGAGAAATCAGCTTCTGTGGGCTCTCGCACCAGAGGCAGGAGCAGAAGGGGCTGTCCCCTTGCCTGGCACCCCACCGCCACGTCCCCAGCTCGGAAGTGGTCGCAGAGCGGGTGCCCAGCTGCAGTGTTTCTTGTGTGCACTGCTTGGTGCTCGGGCTTTTAGCAGGCTTTTAATCTGTTGTATGAGGCTTTAAATGTGTATTTTATATCTTATATATATTCAGTATAGATATATTTATATACACACACCAGTCAATGCTTTCAGCTCTATATTTTAAAGAGCAAGACCGAGTCAAGAAAATCTCTGGTGCTGTTACATACAGATTGATCTCCAAAGCACTGAGGGTTTATTGAGTTTTAGGGTCTGTAATTGAAATTCTTGAGTTTGCAATTCAGTGTTAGCTCCTGTGGGAATGCCATGTGTGCTGGGCCACTGACTCTGCCCCACATTCGAAGCGGCCTTCTTTCAGCCCTTTTCTTGCTGGGAAGCTTTCTGGGTCGCTCTGCGTTAGGCTTTCCCTCGGTTCCAGATTTATACCTGTTGTTGTGTCAGCCTCTGAGTTTCAATTTATCAAATTGTGCATGTGCCCTTCTGCCCTGCAACATGGCACGGTGACCCTGGTAATTAAGTGCAAAGTCTCAGCCACAGAGCATGGCTAAGATCGGGCTTCAGAGGTGAATTATTGTGTTGCGTCTTTAAGGAGCCTCCTAAAAAGATGCAGCGTGTTGGTGCCTGCTGCATCTGCTCTGTGAAAACAGGCTGTGACCTCCTTAAGTCATCTGTGGGATCAGCAGAAATGTTTGGCTAAAGAAGGCGCTCAGATGTTGTGTATTAGGAAATCCCAAATGGAGCTTGTATTGTGGACACCCTTTAGCTCTCAGATATTGATTTGGTAATGGAGATTTCTTCTGTAAATCCAAAGTTTGGGAGGTTTCCCCACCAGTTCCTGGACCTGGGGCTCCCCAGGAATGCCTGAAGAAGCAATGCAGAACTGCTTCCATCGTTGTCCAAGTCCCCAGTGAGAGGGCAAGAGATACTGTGTTTGTTCAACAGCTAGAAAGCATTAGGTGAGGCTCCGCTCAGTAGAAAAGGCCAGTCGAGGTTGCAGTGGGCAGTGCGCACAGATATGTGACACCAACGCATCCAGTTCAGACCTAAAAAACAGAAAGGCAGAGTACTTCCAGTTACCGCTGGTGCCTCTCCGGCATGGGGATGCGAGGTGGGGAACTGTGCAGTGACAGGACGGTTCGTGTAAACCAGGGTCGTGCAAACCACAGTTCTAATTTTTGTTGAACAAGAAGAAAGCTGTACCTGTCGAAGCTCCGCAATTTACCATTTTGAGGCGCTGTTGGGTTATGTGAGCCTGCGCTTACCCCGGGCTTGAAAAGACGACTGAATATGACCATGCTTTGTAAGGACTTAGGACTAAACCTTCCCTGTTGTTCTCTCTCAGGCGTTCAAATATGAAGGTTTGAAAGTGAGATTAATATCAGAAGAACAGTTAGTTGAATAAAAGAACAGGTAATATTATAACTTCTCAGCGAGGTCTCTCTGCATCTCAAATAGCTATTACTTGGGTAGATTTCTTGCAGTATATCTTATGTGTTGTATATGTATTTCTCCCCACTGTGTTGCTTGTGTCTGGCGGGGATGTAACTTGGGTACTATGGGTGGTGTCTTGCCACCATGTGACCCACAGGCTCAGCTTTTCATGTCCCCGTTCACCAGAGCTAGATGGACAAAGGAACTGGTTTTCTTGTAGCTGCTTTGTGCTTTTTGTGTACCAAATCTTTCCTGTCACATAAGGCTTTGAGCCCATGTACAAATCTCTCAAACTCCTCCTTCTCCTGCAAGGTAGGACCTCCTGAACATGGCTGGTTCCTTTGCCTGGATCAGTTGGTTCTTGCTGACACCCCAATGCACAAAGACCTTCCCAGGAACGTATCTGGAAGGAGACCCTTGCTGTGTCCCACAGCACAATCTCCTAGTAACGTCCAAGCTTGTATTGGGTTGACTTCTCTCAGGGATGCAAAGTGATCCTGCCAAGAGTGAGGCATCCATTTTCCCTTCCCTTAAATTCCCTGGTAATTCTGCCCAAAACAAGCCTGGTATTTGCTATTACTCAGTAATGTCTGCTGAGAACCAGCCAAACACAGGGAGCTTGCCTGGGGCTGCATGCAGTCCGCTGCTGTAGACAACTGCTTTTAAAAACAAAAGACTCTTTGGTAGTTTTGAAGGCACAGCCCTCAACTGTCCCAAGAGATGCTCAACCAGATCTCCAGGATTATTTATCATCTCCCTTCTGCAAGTGGCAGGTCTGACTGGGGATGCACCAGGAACGTTGTTTGGTGGGCTGGCGTTCATGCGGGATACCTGCGTGCCCCACAGGGCGCTGGCCTCACTCCAAGAAGAAAGGATGAAGGCTTCTGGGGTCAGTGAGATATCCTTTGATCCCTCAACCTCAGCAGAAACCTCAGCAGTGATTTCAGGCTGCCCTTTTAATAGGATGTCCTCAGCTTCTTTCATGGACTGGATGCACCGCAAGAGTCAAGGAGGAGCTCCCACATCATCCAGAGACCTTGCCCCATGGGCAGTACCTTCAGAGGGAGGGTGGGCAACAGTGCATTGCTCCTCTGCCCACCTTTGCCCTTCACCCTGGCCAGCTGGGGCAAGCTGGGAGTCTGCTGGCCCCGTGCTGACCTGTGCTGGCCCCCTGGCCAGTGGGACCTTATTGGTGCTTTCTGCTGACACAAAAAGCTTTTTTTAGCAGAAAAGTGTCTTTAGCAAGACCTCCAGTGCCGAGGCTTTTGCCAGCACACGGCCCAGGCTGTGCGTGCGCTACAGCTTGGTTTCTAGAGGACTGGTCCCATCGAGTTGAGGTCTCTGTGTCTCTTTTGCTCTGGTAAGCGTGGCAGGACTAGTTTTCTGGTGAAGTGCAAGCACGCACACATACATGCTAAGGAATAACATTACTTTGCAAATTAATATGTTAATGTGCTACCAGATTTCTAGCCCTTAACAGCAGGAGGCTGGAAATTGGTTTCATAAATATGAATTGGTGATTTTATTCATCTGGACAAGATAACAAAACGGCCCAGCACTGAAAGTATTGTTGGAAAGGGTCCGTGCCTCTACCTCCATCTTCACCATCCTCCCCCCAAACCCTTCCCTCTCACTGCCTGTGGCACTGCATGAAGCACGGCTCCGTTTCACAGTAACCATACGTGAGTTTAGAGCCAGCAGCCCCGTGCAGAGGGAGAAGCTGCACAGAGCCATGTGAGCGAAGCACTGGCAGCTGCGATCGGAGAAGATGTTTGCCGTTTCGCTCAAGTGCCGGCTAGGGATGGTGAGACGGAGGAATAAAGGTACGGAGAGGAGCGGAGCACCTTGCTCCTGCCTGCAAGAGTGACTTGGAGGGGACCAGACTGAGTGTTTACTTTTCCATAACTGGGCAGGAGGAAAAATTATATGTGGTCTGTGATTGATTTTTCACCATTGGGGTGTGTGCGGGAGGGGGAGTAGGATTATTTGACTTTCCTGCATGTCATGTATTTTTCAGAGGTATTTTCCTTTGACTTTCCGGATTTTTATTCAGCTGCCAGGTTGTTATTGCAGTAAAGTAGATTTAGATGTACCTCAGAGTCTTACAAGGTTTCCCTCCTCCCATGTGGGTGCTGCTACTTTGCAGGGAGAGGCAGGTTGGTGTTTGCCGGACACCGGGACACGTTGTCTGGCAGTCCTGATGTCTGTCCCACCCACGTGCTCCTTCCCAGGGGAAGTGGGCTGAAAGGATGAATGTGGGGAGGAAACTTGGAGAAAAGTGGGCAGAAATGTCAGTAGTGCCCAGGGAGAAATCAACTTCAAGAAGGTTTGGGAAGTGAGAAGCAGTAATATTTGAAGGAGATCTCAGAATAAGTTAATCTGAAACAAGACAAAGATTCTCGTCTCACAGTCCTGCAACACGTGATGGAAATTAGTTTCTTGTGCTGGACTGTGGATGCTTATGCCCCTCGCCTGTGGTTTAGTTTTGATAGTGTTAAATTGGTTTTCTGAACTTCCACGGTGGAGGTTCCTCGTGCTGCAAAGTGCCCTGCTCGCACGGCACCCTGCAGCTGGCATTCGGTGCACTTCGCTGTTGCCTTTGATTTCGGGAAAGTTTGCATATTAATGGGGCCTGGAGCCTTCTGTAACCAGTGGGAGCTGTATTTGAGCCCGGGAGCTCTTCAGCAGCCGGCTCCTGGGCACTCTTGCAGCAGATCAAAGTCCTTCTGTGTGAAAGAGGATGACCTGCGTTTTTACAGGCACCTCTTAAAGAGTGACGGCTTTTAAGGGCTCAGCGTAACTGGGATATTATTGATTTCAGGCTTCACTGGAGAAACAAACTCAGCTGTTTTCCTTGCTGAAGGGAAGAGAGAGTTGCTTGCTGGTGCAGAGACGTGTGCATTGATGCACTGCAACTCTGTCAGGACATAGGCAGGTCCTAAACTTTGGTAGCAAAGGAAAGGGCCTAAACGTGTTCAGAGACGAATCGGACTGCAAGTCCAGGGTGCAATTCTTGAGCATGACTTTTGTAGTATTTGCTCAGATAAAGGTTGCAGTTCTCAGGGACTGACCCCAGCACAGAGCAACAGCCTGACGACTGCAGTATTTTAAATTGGTTACTGGGGTCCTAAGAGAGCTAGGAAGCACACGGCGTTGTGCTTGCCTTGCTGTGCGCCTTCCCCGATGGGTATGCAGGCACTGCCAGGGCACCAAGGAAAAGACTTAGGGCTTTAGTGAGATGGGATCACATGCTCTTTGCACACAAGGGCACGTTCATCCTGGGGTTACCTTCCTACAGCAGCAGCCCTGGATCTGGGCTTATTGCTAGTGTATAAATTTTTATTTGGTGTCACTTGCTGTTGATAATTTATGCTGACGCTTCTTTGTTTCTTCTCCTCCCTCATTTGGAGCAGGGTAACTGACTTTGCGAGCATCTCTCTGCACTGGAATTAGGTCCATCTTCTCAGTCAGATAGGATGTCACAGGCAGGATTTCAACCTTTACGGTGATGCTGAGAAGTTCTTGGATCAAACACAACCCCAGAGTCCTTTTTAGTGGTGGGATGCAAGGAGATGATCTTGTGCCGTGTTAGTTTTTCCCGTTCTTTTCCTTTGGCATGCTCTTTTGCTCAAGCATCCTAAAGTAATTGGCAACGGTGTTGTAAGCGGAGGGTTTTTTTCTTATGCGGCTTTCAAGGAAAGTTAGGAAAAACTGTTCTGTCTGGCTTAGGACACAGGCACCCTGAGTTCAAAACACTGGAAACGTAGCCTGAGATTGTAAGGAGCGTTACTCCTGCTACCTGAGTTACTACCTGATAAAGTTTCAGTGGCTTTGGTTGAAATATTTAGAGTTGCCTTAGATCACCTGCATTTCTTAGTGACAGATTTAAATATGAGAATCACTAATCCAATGCTAAATTGTACTGCTTTGATCAAGGATTAAAATGAGCTGAAACTGGCTTTTGGGACTAAAGCTTTGAAATGAACAGCCAGAGAGAGATGCTGTTACTTGTCTTCTGTATTTTGGGACAGCTGATGTTTAAAGTACATCCTCAAAAGATTGAGCAAAAATAAATGATGCCTCGGCATTGTTCCTACCAGAATGAACCCATCGTGACTGGGGAGCAACCAAGGACGGGAACTGGTGTGAATTATGCCAGCCTGAAATGACCTCTGCTGCATTTCCCATCTGTAAATGCTCAAAAGCTAACTTTCTAACTATCTGTTGCCACCCAGGGGATGGCCAAGCCTGGGAAAAGCATTTGTTATTTGGCCCTAACCAGCCCAACCACCTTAAATCAATGATTCGGTCGGTCTGTGTTTCAAAGAGAGAGGAAGACGGAGCAAATGGATCCGGAGAGGGGTGTGTAAATGACAGTGGCAGATAGCTCAGCCAGACGTCCATCTGTCCTCCACCCCAGGCAGGTGGGTAACGCTGTGTCTCAAGAGCGTGTTGTGCTCTGCCTGCCCTGGGCAGGGGGGGGTGTCCGCTAGGGGAGTTACTCCTCCTGCTCAAGGGTGCAAGGTCATAATTAATAGTAATTTAATGGATTCAAACCCCAGCAATGATGCCTAGCATTGGGATTAAGCATTTTAAATTAAAACATCCTCACTGAAGTGAGGATTGATAGATTGCCTCAAATCTGCTGGCACTGGTTGCTGTTCCCTGCCTCATGATGGACCCTTTTTCCCAGGCTGGCTCCTCTTCCCAGAGCTTTCCCCAAGCTCCCTGCTGTCCGCTGCGTTCCCACTGCTCAGACTCTGCCTGCTCCTCCCCAGCTAAGCAAGAATTTCTCTGTGAAGGGGGAAGATACCGGCCTTTCTAAATTCCTGCTTTCCTTCTCTTGCTGAGCTCTTGAGCTTTTTCCTGGCACGGGAAATGTTTGCGCTTAATCTGGCAGGCATCCGGCTGGCTGAAGGCAGGCAGCGCTGCCTCCTTCCCGGCACTGCGGGTGCTTTCGGCTGATCCGGCTGGCACAGCATCGGGGCTCCCGCGTCCTCCGCAGCATCCCTGATTCCCTGCAGATGCTGCTATTGAGAAGAACGAAATGGGTTTGTTCCCCAAGGAACAAACAGTCGCCTGTCAAATACAGTAATTAAACTTTCCTTGATATTAGTGGGCTTTTCTGTTGCAATGAAAATGCCAAACGACACTAGCAAGTGCCCCAGCTGCCAGGCAGCAAACGTGTTTGAGGGGTTGTTCGCCCTAAAGCCATGCTACGACAGGATGTCCCCTTGCCGTGGTTTCCATACGGCCTTGCTGGACGTGCAGCTGAGCTCCAGGTCTGGCTTAAATCGGACTATTTGGCGAGAAGAGTTGTGGCTGGCTTCCCTAGTGGCTCCCAGTTACTGGAGCAGATCAGTTATATTTTATAAATGGGTAGATGGAAGTGGTTGAGATCCTACATCATTAACCAGATACATGTGTAGGCCTGAAAAATAGCAAAAGAGAGCAACTGAAAGGTGTGCTCACTGCTCTGCTTCCCGCAACCCGCAGCCGCCCTGCGAGAGCCGGTGAGCCCGAGGGCTGCGCTCCTTCTGCTCGAGGGGCTACGGTGCCTGCGCCACCGCGGCGCAAGCCTAGATGCCTGAACACGAATCCCGGGGCAAAAGGAGAAACTTGGTTTGAGATACTTGAGCTTGAAACGTGTTTATTTTTGTCCACTCTGATTCCTCCCGGGGCGTGGTGTGAATGTTGCTAGAGTGAAAAAGGTTGTTTCACTGTTATTTTGTCAAAACTCGCCATTTTGGGAACATGCCAGGCATCAAAATTTGTAAAAGAAGATACACTTTCTGCTTTTCTTTTATTTACCTTTGGGTTTTTTAGCCTTTTAAGCCTTGCTGAATCACACTTGCTACTAGGTGCTTCCTTTTACCTTTTCTTCCTTTCCTTGGTTAGAATGGTAACTGAGAAAATGTCTAAGCAAAACCAGACAAACCCCCCAAATATGTGTTCTGAAAAACTCCCAAATAACATGAGATTTGCAATGAAATCATGAGTTTTGGCAAGGCAGCTTTTATACTGAGATCCAAATTTGCAAAAATATTCTATTGGTGCTTGTAAGTGACCAGGCTTGTCCTTCAGACACAAGTTACTGTGTCCCCTCCAGCATAGAGAGACGTTAGATTTTCCTTGTGCGTCTTTGTTGTGAGCAGTGTCAGGGAAATCAGTCCCAGGAAAGAGGAACAAGCTCTCGTGACACGTTGCCTTGTTTGCCATGAAGTGTCACCATGCCATGAAGTACCTGTCTGGGTTTCGTAGCAGGGAGCGTTTCTGTGACTGGTATTTGGTCACCGCAAGATTTGCTCCATGCAGGAAAGGAAGAAATATTTTGGATCTGTCTCTGATAAGGAACAAAAAAGGGCAGTGGACAAACACTGGTTTCATGTTGTGGCACGGTGCCCGCTCCAAGGCGCAGCCAAGTGCTGGAGCGAGAAGTGCTATGGAGCATCTCTTCCTGGAGCAGGTAACAGCTATTACGGCATTTATCCTCTGGACCCAGAGTTCCCCTGTAAAACGAAGCAGTTGTTACCCTGCAGCTGGGAAACCGGTACCCAGAAGCCAGACTTGCCCCCGAAAGGCAGCAGTGGCGCAGAGGTTGAACCCCCAGTCTCGGAAACCTCAGCCTGGGTCTGCGACCGCTCTGCTCCTCTCTTGGCCACCTTTTCTTCCAGATGGCTGTTGCCTCGCAGGATTTGTTCTTATCTGAATATTTATAGCGCAGGGCATCTCGGAGGCAGCAGCGGTGAATATTTATGGGATCGTTCCTTCTCCAGCAAGGAAAGCAGGGCACCGGTAAACACAGAGAGCTCCGGAGCCGCCGAGCTGGCGACGCGCGCTGCTGCCTGCCCGTGGTGCCTCTCCCGTAAGCGCGGCTACGCTGCAGCCCTTCCGATAATTCATTAATAGCTAATGGTCAGGCATGTCTTATTTATGCCTCCTAATGAAGCCCATTCTTCAGCCTGACATGGCAGCCTCCCAGGTGGCCATCACCTGCTCTGAGGCCGAAGCACCCGCGCAGAGCCGAGCTCAGCCCTCGCCTTCCTCTAGGCTGCGGAGGGGATATTGCCCCGGCAGGGTGGGGGTCGAGCAAAGACCAGCCCTCGCGGCCCCGGGGTGAGGGCCGAGTGCCTGGCGGGGGGCAGCGCGGGGGGCAGCGACCCTGCCGTCGGCCAGGCGCGCGGGGGTGACGCCAGGTAGCGCAAGGGCAGTCTCTGCTTTTCGGCAACGCAAAAGTCTCCTAAAGCTGGGCACGAGCAAGTGGTGGCAGGGACGCAGAGCGCAAAAACTGTCCCTGAAAAGCATCCCGAGAGCTCTGACGTCTCGCAGGCCGCACGTATGGGGTTTGCCGCGGGGCTGCCTGCCGAAAATCCTAACGGCAAAAGCTACGTGGTTTGGAAAATTGGGGTTCATTGCCCCTAGCTGTAAAACACCGCAGGGAAGCGGTGGATTGCTTGTGCTGCTCCTGCACACCCGTGCACCTTTTCTGTTCTGCGTACAAAATGGGGTGAGGGCTTTTTGTTTTTTAATTTATTTATTTAACCCAGGAACGGTAGCTGGGGACTCTCAGACCAAAGCCTTCCCTTTACGTTCCTGAGAGCTCCACCGCTACCGAGTCGCGTGGTCAGTGCTGGGAGCTCTAATGGACATTTATTTTCTCTGTAAAAACTACCCGGCCTGACCCAGTTGAGACTCTGTGCTCAGGAAAAGCCTGGGATGGAAATAGCGAGTGACATGGCGCGTGGGGGCTAACGTGCCCCGGCAGAGCTCAAGAGGGCCCCGGGACGGCGGCCGCAGGGGCGGCGGTGGCGGCAGAGCCGTGGGGGGACAATATCTGCTGCCCCCCAATGCTGCCTGCGCTTCCGAGTCCCTGTTGGGCTTGAAAGCGTCCTACCTACGGCTCGGTCGCCCCGGGAGCTCCTGGGACGCTGCCAGCATTGGTGGAGCCATGATGTGGTGTCGGCAGCGTGTAAATTCAAAGCCAAGTTTGCATGAGGAAAAAATCGGGGAAGAAAAAATCGGAAAAGATCTTCCACTTTTTTTTTACCCCTTTTATCCCAACCCAGAACCTTTTGGTTGAAATACTTGTCTTGAAAACTTTTTTTTTTTCTCCAGTCAAGATGAGTATTTTCTCCAGAAACAGCTTTCAAAATCAGAAGAAAAGCAGTTTTTGCTTTCTTTTACAAAAAAAAAAAAAAAAAATCCATTACCTGTGTATTCCTGCAGGTGAAAAGGTGGTTATTGGGCTTTTTTTACGCTGTCTCTAGTGTTTGTGAGCTGCATGAGTAATCAGACCCCAGTTATGGTTGGCGTGGGGCAACCGTGGTTCCCTGGTTGGGGTGAGAGCCCCTAGCGAAGGTAACGGGGTCGTTCCCCGATGCGTGATGAGATGGACAAAGCAGTTACCCGGCTGTAATTAGGAAGGGGAGAGCCTGCCTGGGAGCTGTACTTTAACGAGGCCAGGGTAAATGAAGGGTAATGAGCTAATGGCAGATGGGAGCTGTAAGAGGGCTTCGTTAAGGGAGGATTGATGGCAGAAATCACACGCCTCCGAGCGAGACGGGTGCCGAGGGGAGCAACCTTCTGGGGCTCCTGCTGGCGGACGTGGCTCCAAATGCCCTCGCTCTTACCAGCTTTTGCTGTTTAATTAAGAGTCCTGTGATGTTTTTGAGGTTTTACCTGCTAGAGTCATTGGATTAGGTGGAACGACGTTTCAGGCTCCCCACCGTAGCAAAGGGGAAGCTTGAAAACGGGATTCCTGAAGCCTCAAGAGCTGAAAGGTGAACGGCTGCCCGTCTCCTGCAGCTTAACAGTACGCGCGAGATGGGAGCAAGTACCAGAAGAACTGACTCCTGCCTTTGAGCGCCAGTTTGGGCATTATACCTGTCTTCATCTCAACCCCTTTTACCCTTCAGCGCTCTTCCTAACTCACCTTCAGTCAAATCCTCCCCGTGTCCTCATGCAACGCCGTTATTGATCCTGCATCGTGCGCTATTGGCAGCCTTTCAGATTAAAGGCAGAACTCGAGGATGTTTTTTTAGGAGGGCACAGAGGCCATGCTGATGCTGTCGGGGGTGTTTGCTATAGGGAAAGGGGAGCTGCTCTTGCCAGTGGAAATGCGCTGGCTCGCTGGCGCAGGAAAATTTCTGGGATGCCGTTGTACCTCCTAGCGAAAGTCACTAAGGTGGGGACTGCTACCACGCTGCCTGCACCTCTGTGCCTCCAGGATGACAGCTCCAGCAGCTAGACAAAATTATAACCCCGCATCAGTAAAAATGAAATTTCTTCCATTGCCTCTTTCTGCAACATTCACCTATGAAAGAGTTGCGGGGTTTTTGTTTTTCCTTGCTGGCATATTTAGGCTTGTTACCCTCAGTGTAAATACCGGAGACGAAACTAGGTTTCTATTTCATGTTTTGATGGAGTTGCTGGTGGATGAAATGAAATGCTTTTATTAACTAGCAAAATATCTTAACAGCGTGTTGCATAAGAGACAGTACAAAGAAATAGTGTGGGGCGAGGTTTCAGCCTGGTGGAGTCCTGAGATTATAATGAGTCTAGGCCCATTAAGTTAGCGAGGCACAAAGATCTTCTGTTTGGTTGTTTGTTTTGTTTTTTTGTTTTTAATCTTTTTGTAATCTGGCCAAAAATATGTTGCAGGCACAAACAAAAAGCTAAGATTGGCTTTTGCTGTAGGCTAAAATTAGGGTTATTTTCCAATTATCTCCAAGGAATCTGCTGGTGCCCAGGTGCCCTGCTGTTGCAGCAGCTAGCTGACAGCCAGAGATGCTCCTCCAACTTTCGGCTCCTTCCTGCTGACGCGTTGCACTGGCTTTTTGGTCTCGGGTGAGAGGAGCGCTCTGTGCCCCGAGCGCACGGGGCCGGCGTTGGGGATCCCCCGGGGACGGAAGCAGCTTGGTTACCCGTGGTGCCTGTTGTACAAGCTGGTCCCGTCCCGCTATACGCTGGGGAAAGAAAATAGCATATGTGGGGTGTGACTCGCCTCATCCTGACATTGGCGTCCTAAAACAAGCCTGATTACAGTTGTTGTCTTTTAATACGGTTTTATAAAATCTTTTCTCCTAACAAATACACTGTGTGACTCCTCAGCTGGGCTGACACCACCCCTTTGCATCGCTTCGTTTTCCCCGGCGAGGTCTCTTCTGTTTTTTGTGGTGGTCGCCCATTTTAACGTGCCGCGCTCTGCCCTTGGGCGCAGCCTGGGCAGGCTCAACGCGCCGGCCTTGGGATTGCGTCTGCGCCTAGGCTGGCAGCCTAGTGCTGAACTTTTCTCCTCTTCTTGGTTTCACTCGGACCCTGAGGGTTATTGTAACCTAGTTTTTTTGTGAGGTTTTTCTCCTTCTCTCTCTCTCTCTCTCTCCCTCCCTCTTGCTCTCTTTGCTTTACAGACTATAGCCAGATAACTTGCGCGAAGCCATGGAAATCAACAGCAGTGTATAATCCGGGACTCGATAACTGATAATAGGAGAGAGCAGGGAAAGGACTGCATTGCCACATGATTTATCAATCCCCAGGACATCTGTCTATATTTCCTTTTTTGCAAGCTATTTCAGGAAAAGCAAAACCAAAAGGAAACTAACTGCCTTTTCAAATAAATGATATATGCTCGTGACCAACGTGCCTTCTCATCTGAGGGGATTGGGCTGTTCAGGGACAGTCATCAGATAATGCTTTTTTTCTCATGCATATTCTCCTTTTTTCACCAAGAAAACATGCCTGAGGAGAAGTTGAGTGCTTTGGACATTTGTCCAGCATTTGGCTGGCCTCTGGTGGTTTGGTCCATGCTATGGCTGCTGCTCTGACTGTGCTGCCCTTGGTAGACCAGCATCTGTTGCACCACGGACAAATGCGTTGCAAGAGAGTAAAAGCAATTAAAAGTCAACGCTTGCCAAGATATTTTTGTGTGAATGTGCTTTCACAATGGTACCTCCGCCTAACCATGAACTTAGCAGAGACTCCATGTACTGCATGCTTGTCTCAGCTCTTTTTGCTGGTTCGCAACGAGAAGATACAGTCTTTTCTCTGCTGACTGGCATGTAACCAAGAGGAAATATCCAGTCAAAGGCTTTGCAGATGACTCGGCTTTTCTCTCTGCTTTCTTATATCTTGTTATGTTTAAAGCACGTTTGCATACCTTTAAATGTTTTGGGAAATGAGGAACACAACTGGTATGACTGGAATTGAGGACGGCAGTGTCTTTCTCCCACTCTTTCTAATTTCTACCTAGGTCTATTGCAACCTGTGTAAGCAGTCCCACAAATGGCAGCAGCTGGGAATTTTCTAGATGAAAGGGGGAGTCTGACCTCCTAGATCCATGGAATCTATAGATTTCTGATGTGACTGTCTTTGGAAACTCCTTCTTGAGTCCAGGATGAGCTTTCTAACCAAAATCAGCCTAAAGGGTGAGGGAAGTTTCCCTCAGAAATAGGCAGTGACTGAGTGGTCAGGACATTCACCTGAAATGGAGACATCCCAGTTCACATCCCTGTTGTGCCCAATATAGACCAGAAGCTGGAACTGGAATCTCTGGGGGGTTTTTTGTTTGTTTGTTTGTTTTAGGTTATCAGCTGTGCTATAAACAGCCTCTATATCACCACAAAAACTACAAGTTCAATTTTTGCAGGACAAAAAAAAAACTTCCCCACTCAGATCTGCTGCCAGTGCAACAAGAAATGCACACAGAGATATGGATCCAATAACGCAGGCCTTTCTTCCTGAAGTCATTCTTCCTCTGCCAGTAAGTGAGGGCTCGAAGCCTGAGTTTATCCAATATCTGCTCAGTGATCCCAACTGGAAAATAAAATACTGTCCGGTTAGCTAACTTATCAGCTACTGTCCTTATATATTAGCAAGACTTGGGCTCTTATAGCCTAGAGATACCAGCAAGGTCTTTTCTTTTACAAACTCATCCCAGATTAGTAAAGCGGGGAGAAATAACTCCTTTCCGCTTGTTATGATATATAGCTGAGCATGCATGGAAATGAGATGTTTTCAGAAAACTAGGAATTTAAATAGTTAGATACTGTCTGTGTTCCTCCTCTAAAGCAAGCATTTCTTCCCAGAACAGTTCATTTCTTATGCATTTTCTTTCTTTGAATCTGCTCTCATGTCTTCTGATGAACTCCCTTCATACCCTGGAAGCAGCTACTGCTTACAGTTTTGTCCTCAAGCAATGATCTTAATAGTAGATACTAAAATGACTCAAGAAATCCAAGTACTAGAGTACCCACATTTATACATTCCTTTCTGGAAAGAACAAAAACTGAAGAAATCTAGAAAGGGGACAAAACAGACTAATTTGAACAACAAGATGCACTTCTGTTGTCCCCCATAGAGTAAATTAAAATGACAGTAATGTTTCTGATATCTTTTTCTTGGAAAGCAGTCAGTAACTGAGCTTTTGGCATGTTGAGTAAGTTCAGTCTTTATCTGTGTGTCTGTCTAGCTAACGTAATATCATTTGGTTCAATGGAGCGTTGCTGGTTTCAGGTCATAAGCAGTGCAGGGGAGGCACTAACAGCTAAAGCCTCAGTTGCCAGGTCCATCCTGATTTTTGGGAACTGAGGGACTCAACTGAACCTCACACAGTCCCTGACCCAGCAGCATGTCTGTTTTGCTGCTGGTAAAAGGCATATGGCTTGGGTGCAGTCTTGGGCAGGTCACCCCTATACTATGTAGGAACCCAATGAGAGCTCGGTCCCTTTCCTGCTTCTAGGCCATCGGATGAAGGTTCAACGTGATGACTGGCTATCATCACCCTTTGAAAGCTGTTCAGGGTATACATGGAGAGAGCCAATTATGCCAGCAGTGGAAATCAAAGCCAACTGCCGTGTTGGTTTTGCCGTCCTATTGTACAGTCTTGCTTCATGCAGGATGGATGTGTTGAGGTGTTGCCCTTTGGGCAGAGGGCACATAGCACATGTCTGCACTGGGGCACACAGGAGCCCGGCTCCGGGTACCCAGTGGTGAAGCGCTTGGCTTGACAAAGACAAAAAACATCATCAGGTAGCTGGTGTAGACTTGCACAGTGGTACTGAAGTCAAGAACACTCTGACCATGTTGGTCTGGGATTTGCTCTGAGACCCGTTTTATTTAGGGGCTTCATTGTGAATCCAATTTTGGACACCTGCAATTTGGCTCAGGCCTTTTGAGGCCTTGAAGCATTGGCTTGAGTCTTTAAGGTTGTCTGTTCAATGCTGCCTTTCCCCTTAATGGAACTGTTGAAATCCCTTCAAAGCTGGAGGTCTTCAGAAGTGGCCTTGGGTCATAAGGGGAGGTTTGTCAGTGAGCATCCCACTCACATATGCGTAGGAGTTGGAGCCTGGATACCCTCCAATCACTCTCATCCCAGACCCCCTCAGGGTGGATAGGGAACAATCTCAGGTTCGTGCTGGGCGTCTTCCCCCCTGGCTCCCCACCACCTCCACGAGGAACGTTGCTCAGAGCCATGGAGCCTGGAGGGAGCCTGGCATAACCAGTCTGACCAGTGGGTTGTTGTAATGTGGGACAATCTGTCACTGATTTTGGCCATGTTCTTAGGAGACATTGGAGATATCAGTAGTGGTGTCACCAGAAGCTCTCCGCACCCAGAGTACTTTTACGTTAGCTTGGGTAATGTGATATTTTCATTTTCCAACTGTTTCACCACTTCTTTCCCCTGCACATAAGTATCAAATGCTGTTTGCTGAATATTTCACTTGTTCTTATTTGGGCTGAAGGTTTTTCTGTTACCACTGGCCCATAGGGGACCAATTTAGCTACACTGAACCAGTTTTGGTGTTCAGTTCCTTCTTTTCAAAGAGCTGCATTTCCACATCAGTTAAACCCTTTGTATGCTGGCATCTTCCATGCTTCCAGCTCAATGAATGTTTAAAAAAGATACATCTCCCTCCTGCCTATCCTCACACATACATATGCCTCTGCTATCTAAATGGTGGGGGAACATGAAAGTAATGCTGAGAAGCAGGGGAATTTTTAATGTAAATGATGTGCCGCGAGGGATGCAACCTCATTCTGGCTGAATGGGGTTTTATGTACAGAAATGCAAAATATTCAGCCTATGTATCATTAAAGTGTTGCAGCAAAGCCCCTCCAAACCAGCAAGCGCCTGAGTAAATTCTGAATTGGTGACTGTATCTCGGCGATCTGCCCCAACCTGCTCTATGATGCTGTCTTACACAATTGCGAGCACATCCTGCAGCATCCACTTGTTTGCCCACAGTTCTCGTTCCAAGAAAATCTTCATCCTGTTGGTGTCTTGTGATTTCACACCTTGATGGGGAAGCCTGCAAAATTCACTTTGAGGGTATTTTTTTTCCATCTTAGTAAGAGATGAAGACAGAGGAGGTGATTTTGTAATCTGTTGTTTTTTCTGCTATAATAGGCTATATTGAAGATTAACGGATTGTAGGGTATGGCTGTGTAGGTGCCCTTAGTGTCATGAAATAGTCTGATGCTCGGAGACTGGAAATGCAGTAAGTGTGAGTATTGTTTTAGGTTATGACTTGCCCTTGAGCAGCTTTAATTTAACCAGGTTTTGTGATGTTAATGTCCTTGTGGAACAGAAAGGGCTTTGGGTTTTATACAGGGGATTTTCAGAAGCATCATGCTGACTTCAGCACACAGGTCTTGTCATGAAACTGGAGCCCTACAGTCACTCAGCCCATTTTGAAAAGCCCATCTCATGGTTGTATTTGACCTCAGCTTCCCTCTGCATGGGAATTGGCCTAGTCAGCCTTTAAAGGCTAAAGATACTAAAACCAAAGCAAACTGGAGAGGATCCCTATGGGTAGTATATGTGCATGTATCCTGCAGCGAGTGTGCAAATACCTCTGAATCTTATGTACTCCTGTGTGCCCTTAAGCAGGATCCTTATTTCCCTTGCGACTGTGGCTGCATCCGAGTGACAGGTTGAAGATATCTCTGCCTGTTGTCTATCAGTTTAACTTTGCAAAGCCCTTTTGAAAGCCATGGTGCTGCATAAGCAGAAGGTATAATTATTTAGAGGCTTTTTTTGCTGTTTCTACTGCCATAATGGAGCCCAAATGGTCTTACTCACACTAGCTGACACAACCCTTTCTCATTGTAGGATGGAAAAAGCCTGATAAAAAAGGTCAAGGGACTGCGATGTAAACATTGATGTTTAAGAGCTCCTAACAAGCTGGCATAAGACAGCAGCAGAGCTGGGCTGGCCGGGTCTGGTGCGCGGTGAGCCCGTGCATGGGATGTGTGTTTAAGGCTGGCATGGTGTAGCGTGTTGTGCTGGGCTCTCTACCCTGCATGGGGATACGCTGTATGCAGGGTACTACGAAACCTGCACGATGGAAATCTGTCCTCAGCGTGGCCGACTCTGTAGAGTTGTCCAGAAGAGATGTGAGGCATGTTCCTGTATTTACCTTTCCGTGTCCTATGCAGACTGTTATCGCTGCTGCTTTCATTTCACTGGACTTTGCCGCTAAGTTCTGCGTAGTGAGGCTCTGCTGCGTGCAGATGGCACCAAACCAGCCCTAGGGGTTTGCTCTGCAAACTGCAAGGCGAGCAGGCAACGCATCCAGAAGTCCCCTGCCGGCACGCTTGGGTCTCCGGCACCAACCCGGGGCCGAGGCCGCTTCCCTCTGCCGGTTCTGCCCTCTCCAAAACCCTGCTCTGAACTGATTCCCGCCGTGCCTGGTGGAAGAGGAGATGGCGAGCCGATTCCCAGGGTAAGCAGAAGTCGGCAAGGGCAGGGATCCATTTATTTATTTGTGGTGTATCCTCTTGGCTCTGATAGTCGAGTTATTAAAATGAGGCTCATCAGCACACCGAAGAGGGCTGGGGGGGCTCCCGCATCTTTCATGCAGTTTGATCCAGCTCGGCTTGTTAACACTCGGTTGCTTTTGTGATTAATTATTTAATCCTCTCCCTCGGTACCGGGGGTATAGTAGCGCAACTCCCATTTCTGCTGAGATTCACAGTTCTTCGCTGTTCCCTGCCAGCGCTTCGTACCACGCCGGAGCATGCAGGTCCGTGCGCTGGCTCTTAAAGAGCCTGGCTGCATCCCGAGCCGGCGGCTCACCCGGCCACGGCCCGGCAGGGCTCTGCGCTCGCACTGCCTCCTTGCTCTCGCAGGCTGCCGCGGGTGTCTGTCTGTCCGTTCCAGCTCGTGCGTGTAATAAAGTCAGTGGCGAGCGCTGGGGAGAGCAGTCCCTGAGCTCTCTGTCGCTGCCAATGTCATCGCGCTCAGCGAGCCGCTCCCGGGAGGACTTGCGTGATGTGGAGACGTGAGATAGGGCTTGCGTTGACCCCAGGTGCAGACAGACACAGGAGTCGCAAATCGGAGGCCAACTTGTCAGTAAAGAGACTTTATTTCGAGCGTCAGGCTTGGCAGCCCTCTTTCCTTTCTCTTTCGGATGCATTTTGAGCAGCTTTCAGTTCAGGTTTTTTGCCATCGCCTCCGTGTAGCTTCTGCAGCAGCTTGGGGGGTGGGTTGGTGCCAGGCTCGTGTGCTGCCCCAGTTTGCTCTCTGAGGCCACACGTGCAAAAGATGGCCACGCAGTGCTCGAGTGGCCATCTGCGCCCAGCGGGGGGTTGCCCTGACCATCACCCGTCCCCTTTGGCTCCGGGGCCCGTGGGCTCGTCCTCCGTGCGTCCCCCCGCCGCGCTCCCTCCCACACTGCTGGCGAAGGCAAGGCCTGCGGTCTGCGTAATTAGCAGAATTAGCCCTGTCTGCTTTGGGAGACGCTCTCCGCTGTTCCTCTGATGTTCCCTTCCTTTTTCATCTTGCAGCGCTGCCGCAGGCCCCCCGTGCGGCCGGGAGGGAGGGCGGCATCGGCGCGCAGTGGGCTCCGGGCGACGGATCCAACGCGAGTCTGAGGGCCTGGGTCTGTCCTGCGCCCTGCTGCAAACTTCCTGTCCGCCTCCGGACACGTCACTGCTGCTTTGTGTCCATCGAGAAGAAAAGTGCCAACTTCCCTCCCCGCCAAAGGTGTCAGAAAAACTGATCTCTTTAGGCGTCGGAAGCTGATCCAGTCTGCGACTGGGTTTTCCCTACATCATTCACTGGGGTCCATAAATTACACAGGAACTCACAATGATGAAGAAAGGAGCCAGGGAGAGCAATTACTTGTCATGAAGACATCATGACTTACGGTTTTGCTATGTTTTAATTGAAAGTGGTGGAAGTTTTAGCAAGGTAACACCCAAAGGCACCAGGTACCGTGTATAGAGAGCAGGATACTGAAGGCTCATCACTCTCAAACTCGCTGCTTGGGAAGTTCAGCAGTCACCAAAAGGTGTTAATCAAATAGCATCCTTAAGCCTTTGAGCCAGATGACTGAGGCCTGAATCCTCCCCGTGTCCTGCGTCTTTGTTTCTACAGCTTAGCCCCCTGCCCTCAGGCCAGTTTGCTCTCTCCAAATCTCGTGTGCGCTGTGGCTTCCCTGTCCCTTACAATTTTTTGAATGGCTCATCCCTGCCAGGTCCGTTGGGGATGTTCTGCTTGGCCTCCAGGCCCGTGCTTTGGTGAAAAGCCCTGCAAAACCTTCTTCTCTGGGGCACCTACGCAGACACGGAGCCCCGAGGTCCTCGGGGCTGCCTCCAGCGAGGCGGGCGACCTCACGGGAATGACGTCTTGTCGCCAGTCGGACGTGGGTGCGTCCATCTCCAGTGTCCATTAATAAATAACTCCCTTGGGCAGAGATGCTGAGAATAATACGTAAGCTGGAAAGAATCCAGAGCGGAGGCTGAATTTGCTGCCCTGGCAATTAGATCATAGTAAAAATAAAACTCGAGCCAAAAATACTTTTCTTTTTCAAACCGGACCCGCTCTTGAATCTACGTTGGGCTGAGGCATAAGTGCAGGTACCCCACATTTGTTTTTCGCAGCAGAACAGCTTTTTAAGACCCCCATGTCACAACCGTTATGCCATATCAGTCATATAATTTATTAATATTGAACATGGGAAAGACTGGGTCCCTTCACATAGGCTTGACTTTATACTGTTTGCTAGTCTACTTCATGCCTGTGGAACTGTTCATGGTAAGGGGAATTTAAAATACGTAATCATTTTTAGGATTCAGATTATGTCTATCTGCTCATTTTTTAAGAAATTAGCAAAAAAGATGGTTCTGTAATAGAACAGTACGTGAACTAAGTAAGCTTAAAATACACATTATGTACAACATCTTGGTAAAGTCCCACTTACAAAATTCTTAAATCTCTCAAATTCTTATCTAAATAAATATTTTATTGCATTTTAATTGGCTTTATTATATTGCGTGCTGCCTTGAGCACCTTGGCTTCATAAATAAAATAATTATTATGTAGAATCTGCAACATGAAAATTAATGCTTAAATGTTTAGAGTCTTATAAAAATTTCAGCAGTTTTTCTACGGCTAGTGATAAGGGTTCATAAGCACGCTAATTTTTCCGCTCTTATACGTTACAGGTCAACAGAGTACAAGAGATGTTAACAAAATCTGTGCTCTTTTATTAAGAGACTCCAGCGTTCGGAGGGCAGCGTACCCAACTGCTACACTGCAGCACTCTCTAATAACTTCTCCAGACGCTGCAATAGCAATAAAGCATGACAGGATTGTATAATAACTCTATTAATCACTTCTTCTGATAACGCGAAGAGAGCATGTTATAGCAACCATCTAAACCCCCCAGTGCTTCTGAAAATTTGGGGCTATTAATGCGGAGGATCATCATCTGTTGTTGTAGGCTCTGAACTTTAACTCTTTTTTTTTTTTGTGGTGCGTGTAGGCTTTTTGCATGCTGGGGGAGCAGGGCGTAGACGTGTGCCTGTCCCATCCGCCTGCCACGAGGGGCTTTGGGAAGCGGGCACGGCCCGCCGGGTGCAAAGGCAGAGCATGTTTAATGTGCTCCCCCAGCTTCCTCCTGAGCACCGTGTTCAACCGCGAGTCCTCCCTTGCATTATTTCTGTGTTTTTCTCCTAGCTTTGCAGCCTGGGGACGGGGTAGGAAGAAAGTTGTCAGGGTGGGAGCATCTTTGCACTGGGGTTTTGTGAACCCTGTGGTGCGGTGGGAGTCATTGCCCTCTCCAACATGGCACTGGGTCTCCTGAGCCCTGGATGGGGCTCATGGCACCCCTCCCACCTTCGTAGACGGGATGAGCTGTGCATCGCCACGGCACATCCCTGCGCAGAGGAGCTGCTCCTGAGCCCTGATTTGTTGCGGTGTCACACTGCGGGCAATCTCTGGGTGGGGGACCCGTCACTGACTAAGCACACAGAGAGGAAACCGAGGGCTCTTCTTCCATCAGGTAAATTTGCACATCTAACGTCTGCTGGGGTAGAGGATGCTTAAAAATGAGTCTGCTGGAGAGGTTGCAAGGAGAGGTTGCAAGGATGCTGCTCGCCTTTTCCCACCCACCCACCCTTCTTCAAGACTCCTTGGTAGCCAGGAGGCATCCCAGAAGAAGATAATTAGGCCTGAGTTGTTTCAACCTCCTCTGATCCCTAAGAAAGAGTTAATTACAGTCTTTTCCCTCTTGCTCAAAGGTGACTGGTTATTATCATCAGAGCTGTAATTATTCATGCTAATTGCTTATTTGGAGAGGGAGAGAGACTGAGAGAGAGGAGCCCCAGCCTCCCCATCAGTGATTAGTGGAGCAGACCCGGTGCACCTCATCGAGGCTGGACTGAGGTAGTGCCGGGGGTAGAAGGACACTGGGGATGCTGGGCTGCATGTGAGCAAGTGGTGGAGCAGACCAGGTCTCACCAATGCTGCCACGGCCACCAGGGCTGAGAAGAAAGAGCGTGCACTTCTTGCAGACCTTCCTCCGATGGAGGGCACTCCGAGGTAATTGTACTCTTGATTGGAGTCTTCATTTGTTTTGTGGCTTAATTAACCTTTTTACCTTTTCTGTGTTGTTTTTTTTTGTTGTTGTTGTTTTTTAATCTCCCTATGAGGGACCAGCGTGGGTTGTGAGATGCTTGTCTGAGATTTGAGTTTAGGTTGCTCTGCAGATCCGGAGACTCATGTTTCATTAACCGAACAATAACTTTTGTGATCTTCTGACTGCCTTGGTATTGATGTGTTGCTTAAGTGAGTTGGGAAGGAGAAAAGAAGGTGGTCTAGCTGTTTCCTGTGCTGCTTACAGGCTCTTAATAATGAGGCTGATTTCCTGTGGAGGCTTATTCCTATAAACGGATGTGGGGTTTGCCTGCTAATAGCAGTGGATTTAAGCTTTATTTGTTAGTGGCTGAGGGTGTTTGCTAGTGAGATGGTCCCGATTAGAGGCTTTGAAGACAGCAGTGCGGTAAAACTGTGTGTACTGCTGAAGCTGAGAATCGGTGGGAAAAGGCTTCGTTCGCAAGGGCTGTGGGAAGCTGTCTCCTTGGGCGTACCTGGGGCGGTCTGGGGATGGAGACCAGGATGGTGGCATGCAGGGAGCATGCTGGCATGCGCTGGCTGCTTCCAGCATGACTGAATTCTTTTTGAGGCATGAGCCTGGTGGGGAGCTTGAACCAGTCCTAAAAAGTAACTGTTTATTTTTTAGTTCTTTCTTTCTTTTTTTCTGATCAGTAGTCTGCTGTGGCGTGGGTTGGGGTTTTTTTTGTTGATTTATCTGTTTTTTCTTCTAAGTCTTTGATAGTTAGACTAGAAAAAACAGCCTTAAGGATCGCCCTTAAAGATAATATGAAATATCTGGGGTTAACAAAACTACTGGAAAGAGCTGTCCCACATCAAATACTTTCCAGTGCTCCTCTATCCTTTTTATAAGGTCTGCCTGCCATCTGCCTTACAGATGGCATCCATGTGCTGCATTGACAGCCAAGCCGGACTGCTCTCTTTTCTAGAGATCTTAAATTATTACCCTTGTGCTTTAACTTCCTAACTCTGCAATGACTTGCCATAATGATGTTTTAATACACTGAATAATCTTTTCGTCTGGATGTTTTACTACTTGCTTAAATTATACAGGCTTTCCGCATTCATATCCTCTTCCTGACAGAGAAACTGGCTCAGGTACAGCAAGCTGGGAACCAAGGGCTGCTGGCTGAGGCATGGCAGTCATCCCCAAACCTCTGGGGTAGGAGCCAGGGAGGGGGAAAGGGGAGATGTTACCTTGTGAATGTCGATGACGTTTGGATTTGTAAGGAGGCCAGATGCTTGGATCGCTCTTCTAAAATACATCGCGTTGCTGGTACCTGAGCTGAAGGCTTATTTGCAGCCTTTCAAGCCTTTTGCATGTTGCATAGTGGCAATACCAGGCACCCCCAGAAAGACAAGGAGTTTGACTTTACAAGTGCTCTTCGGCCAGCCTGGCTCTGGTACGGGTATGATCTCGCTGGTGCTGCAGTATTTTCCCTGTGTTAACCCCACGTAGTTGATGTTTCCTCTGTAGCATGAGTTTCTTTAGGTGAGCTCCTGTCCCTTTACAGAAGGGTAAAATCTGTGGCTGCCTTGAAGCTGCCAGCTGGTTTGCCTGTCCGTGTGTCTGAGCAGGCTGGGGAGAGGGGGTGCAACAGAAATAGCCTCCAGTAAACCCCCAGCAGGCCACAGCTGTTTGCAGGGCATCAAATCTGGATCCTCTAGAGACAGCAAGTTTTTTTTACTTCCCCTGGAATCTGTGGGAATTAAAACCCAGCTACTTCCTAGGGGTTCTGGACAAAGCCTTGGTTTTGTTTGTTTTCTTCTTTCTGTATCTGCTGAAAATTACCACCTCATCTTCTGCTGTTTTACTCTCAAGCTATGTGAAAGTGGATGTTATCCAGCCAACTGCTACTTACCACTTTCCTCTGGACCTTAAATCTCTCAAACACATCTTAAGTAACTCTCTTGTAGAACCTTAAATGCCCTTGCATGCTCATGCCGCAAGCTTCCCATGTGCTGCTAGCCATGCTCACTTTCTTGGCCTAGCGTTTATTCTTGATGGTGGGGTGTCGGGGCTATAAACAAATGCTTGAACTGTTTGTACCCGTGTCACTTGGTATATCAACTCCATGTGCAGATTGTCTGTGGAGGTCGGAAGTCTTTGGGACCTGATCTTTGCTTTAAAGGGGTTAAAGTGCTGGGTGTTGGTGCTGTCAAGGAGGGGAGCAGTGTCACAGAAGAAGGTGCTCTGGAGACCAGCCAGGGCCCATTGGAGACCGTGGGCTCTATAATGCCTACATGGATGCATGGCAGGAGGGAGATACATCCCTCAGTGGAGGAACTACGTACAGCAAATACAGTGCATCCCCTCGCTGAAATCCCTGATTGCAGGGATCCACAGCAGCAGAATTTACTTTGAAAATCTCCATGGGCTGTGTCCTTTGCAAGTCATAAAGGGACTCCTTGGTGGAGTTACTCCTCCCCTACTTCTGCTTTGAGGTCAGAGTCAGTGTAGGGCAGAACTCTAGCTAGAACTGGATTTTCCTATTAAACAGTTGTGCCTGGAGAAGCCATTATTGGTAGGGAAAAATTGAAAAGGCCGTGAATAGCTGTGCTCAGAATATCTCCGTTGGCATAGGTGAATGCTGACTGGGGACAGAATGGGGCTAAGCTATCGCGCCGCCATGGAGTTCATTCCCATCCCCATGGTGGGTAGGGGATAAGGCAACACAGCTGCCAGGAGCAAGTTGTCCGCTCGGAGCTCGACGTCGGTGCTGGCACTGCTGTGTGTGTTTGGCAACTGGGGGTGACCAGCACGTGCCCTATGGATGCCAGATAGCTGTTTCAGTAATAGCCTCTGTAGGACATCTCTGTGGGGGAGTCCCCGCCAGAGGCACTGGCCGCAGTGTCAACACTATTGGCATCTTGATCTCTTGGCACCCCAACTCTTGGGATGAGAGTAAAAGACTTGGGATGAGGCAGCTGCAGGTACAGGGCCATGTAAGATGCTCGGAAGTGAAGTCTTGTAGCGGTTTGGTCTATTTGCTAAATGTCTGGCTTTCATCTGCTATTGACCTGGGTTGGGCAAGGAGGTAATTGCGAGATACGCAGACAAGCCTTTCGGAAAGTAGGTATGTCCAAATAGCCTTCGTGTGCTTTGATCTGCAAGACTCTCCTGTAAGCGTCAGCCAGCCTTTCAACTGATTGCTGCGGGAGAGAGGTTTTGATGGAGCGGGATGGTGCAGCTGGTTTTACTGTGTTTTTAGTGAACTATTTGAAACGGCAAAACACAGCGGAAAGGCTTTGTATGAGGCTGGCTGGGGGAGGAATGAGGAAAATGGCTCTCCAGGCTATGTCAACTACTGCAGTAGTTTGGGCAGTTATCATTTTCCTTCTTTTTCCTGACAAAATCTATTAGTTAGAAGGCTACATCAATCACTGCTCATTGAGTTTGACAGACCTGAGACTCCGTGCTAATTCATGGAGCTGCTCGGTGTGGCGGGGGTGTGTATGTGTGTGTGTGCACACGTGCGCGTGCCTTAAGAGGCTAGGGCAGTTAGCAAGTAATAATCTGTCAGTTCAAGTTCTTGCTCCATCTCCCCCCAATATATCGGGGAGGGGGGAAGCTTACAAAACTCTGCAAGATTAGTCAACATCCCAGAAAACATCTATGCATTAGGTATCGGAAGAGTAGAGCTGAGGAAAGGTGTTTGGCTGATAACCAAATGACTTTTACCACAGAGTAAATATAAATCGGAAGTGGGAAGGGAGGGCTTGCCTGAAGTCCCTCTCCAGGTCGCAGCTGAAACGCTGGCCTGAGGCTGCCTGAGGCTGATGGCAAACTCCTGCGGCTCCGATGGGGCTCTGGGCCAGCCCTGAGCAGCATGGGACTGTGTGGCCATTGGAGAAGTCCTTCCACAAAATAGCCCCTGGAAACATCCCCGCCAGAAATCACTGTCTGCCCTGAAGAATAACCCACGTCATAGGTGACAGCATGCTCTTTTTTTGGGGGGGGATATTGCTACTTCTCTGTGCTCACACCATTGGTGAGGGCATCCTGCATCCCCAGCAGAACTTGAAAAACCTTGCTAAAATTTTTCCTTGTCATTTTTGTCTGAATAGTGATGTGCACTGGTAACATAAGGCAACAGAGATGGTATGTAACAAGCTTCTGTAGACAGTGAGATAAACATCTGTGTGTATGCGTGTGTATATATATAAAAAAAAATGTGTGCCTGTCTATATATTTTACTAACACTTAAAGATGTTACCAGTTTCTCATGCATTCGTGTGCCTGTCCAGTAGCCGGTGGTGGAGATTTCATATGCTAACCCCAAGCTCACAGCGACAGGCACTTTGCAACTTTCTTCTACCTGTGTATTCTCCTTTCTGTGCTCAGCTGGAGTTACAAGGTCCTTCACAAGGCAACGGTCATCTTTCATTTTCCATCACATAACAACTAAACAATTCTGTTAGTATGATCTTGACAATGAATAGCCTGTGCTCTTGTTCTGTACAGTCTTGTTCTCCTAACCCCTCGCAGCATTATGCGTGTGCACACATCCATATATACTAGCCCACTGCAAAATTTTCTGTTGAGATCCCCACCAGCTAAAAGGCTTTACAGCTGCCACTGCATTGAGGGCATTTTGTATTTCCATCATCAGAAAGCTAATGTATAGTGATCTAGCAGGGATTTGGGCTCGCAGGCCTGGCTGTGAGGCTCAGTTGGAAGTAATGCTGTGTAACCTTAATCCTAACATAATCAATAACATGATTCAGGAAGCTCTTGTGCAAACTGTCCTACCCCCCCCCCCACCCCCAGTTCCTTTTTAACTGGCTGCTCTGTGCTTTCAGAAAGGCCTGACTAGAGGCTGATGGATATTAATTTTAGTGTTTTTTTTTTTCTTAAGACTAAAGTTAGCATGTGAATTCTGTGACTTGCAGAATTTGCATGAGTGGGGCTGCAAAAACACATGTCAAAGGAGAATCTTGGTTCCTGTCAAAAGGCTAGAAAAAAAAAGATAAGGGGTATCTAGTGCTTGGTTTGGACTCGATCAGGTTATCAACAGATTATTGTATTGATCAAGTCAGGCGCTCGTGGATTCAATGCCTACCTTGTGCCTCCTGAAGAGCCTGGGCAGCTGGGTTGAAATCGGCTCTGAGGCCTGATTCTCCCTGGCACCTGGGTTTTCTCTGTCTCTTTTTTTGTATAATTGTCCAGCAGCAACCTGAACTGGTAGGGGAGCCCATGCAGGCTACAAAGCAAAGAAATAGTTTGCTGTGTGTTGCAGTAGCACCCTGCTCGTTGCAGGGTGATGTTGTGAACCTGTGTGTGCATGAGAATAAATGCGTTAAACTGCCTCCCTTTCTGTCCCTGCTCTCCTCCTCCCCCAGCCCTGCGTTAGCCATTTTAAAAGGAGTTGTGGAGTCTAAAGCTCTCAACTGAAAGTACATGCTGCTCCCTCGTGGAGCATCACGCACTGCAGGCGAAGCACGGCTCGGGGAGGAACGCGGTGCTGGCTTGCTTTGCATCCTCAGGCAAACTGCTGCGTGTACAGGACCTGGCTGAGCAGCCCCCGAAATAAGTGCTGTTCCTTTTAGGGAGGGGAAAATGGAATTTTGCAGGTGATGAAATGAGGGTTTCTCCTCTCTGTTTTTTCCACCAGCTCCTGCCTTGCCTGGGATATAACATGTGGGAATAGCTCGTGGAGCCAGCTTAGCTTTTGAGGATGGATGAGTAAGGAAGGATGGGGACGTGGCAGGGGAGAGAGGTTTCTCCATCCTTTTTCCAGAGATGAATTGGCCTGGAGAAGCCGATGCTGTGGATTCAGGCAGCCAGCATGCCTGGGCAGTAAGAGGCTGCTGCCTACGCTCCCCACAGGTAGCCTGCATCTGCAGCACCACGGCCTAAGGCAAGGACAGGGTGCCCAGCTCTCCCTAAACCAGGGCTAAATGTCTCTTGCAAGAGGTGGAGCAAACCTGAGGCCTGGGCTGTTTTTGAAGAGGAGCAGGAATCCTCTCAAGTGATTCCCAGTTGCGGAGTCTGCTAAATCCTGCTGTTGTTGTCCAGCAGCTTGTGACTCTGGAGGGCTCAGTGAACTGCTGCTCTTCCGGGTAGGTGCCAGCCTGGGCAGTGATCCATACACTTAGCAGCCCCAACAAGACCCGCCAGAAGTAGGCAGTTTTTTGGAGAAAAGCCCTGTTCCCTTGTGACACGTGGCAGGGGAGGCGAGTCCTGCGTTCGGGATGGAGAAGGATGTGTGAGACCCAGCTAGTCAGCTGGAGACCAGAGCGTGGTCCGTCGCTTGCCCTCTTAGCAGCTGGACATCTTGGGTTGTAGAAGTGTATGACGGGCCGCTTTTGCCTCTTAAAGTGCTGTGATTAGCTGGTTTATTCCTCCCAGCTGTTCAGCAGGCTGCCAGGCAGCGCTCATGCAGGGTGGATAAAACTGATAGTCACCTGGCTTTGAGGGAGGAGATCTTTCACCTAGGTCCTGCTGGAGGGCTCCCAGCAGGCTGGGGGCTGAGAGGCTTGCCAGCCCCTGGCATCTGGGACACTTCCCGGCTTGCTGGGAAGCAACTGGTCTGGCGGAGACTTTTTGAAGCCTGACTGTAATCACAAGAGGGCAGAGTTGGCTCGTGACTCCCGAGCTTCTCCATCCCATGGAGCTGCCAAGCTGGAGCAGACCTTACCCTTGATCCCGACAGCAGCCGGAGCCGCAGCAGCCACTGGGCTGCTGGCAGAAATGTCACTCTCTGACTCTACTTCAGCCCCAGTATCATTGGGGCGGGGGAGCGACATTTTTATGTATTTATATATGTGTGTGTGTATATGTATGTGTGTGTATACATATATACACATATATATAAAAGACAATTCCCTTCTCCAGTCACTTTGAAAGGTCAGCTCTGCACCCCTTGTGTGCAGGCCTGTTCTTGTGGGCCTCTGGCTACAGAGATGTTGCTGGCATTAATAAAGGTTTCATATTAATATTGATGTGAGGCTTGAAAACATCAATTGATTCTTAATTAGCAGCTGAACAATGGCTTGAGTGGTGCTGTTAATGACACATGGCGGTAGGCTTTCCAAGCAGTATCTGCTCTAAACCATGAGAGTGGCATAAATGCAGATCACAGGTCCTGTTTGTTTTTAAATTAGCAGAGGTGCCACTGCTAATGGACACATCTTCCTAGCAGATGCTTGGCAGGCTATTAGTGCTGGCACATTTTGAGAGTATCTTTCATGCTACTGCCTAGAAGGAGCTGGAATAGTCACGGTGGGATACTGCCTCCTGCTAACGTGTTGATAGTTGGGTTTGGTACTTCCAGGCTATGCAGAAATATGAAGTTTGGGGCTTTTAAATTAATTCTGGATTTAGATGATGGGAGGAGACAGACTTGCATCATCTCTTCCAATTTCAAGGGAAAGTAGTCACCTGGATTAGTTCAGCCACTACCTCTGGGTACCTGCCTCGAGACTGAAGTGTGACATTGTGTGGGTGTCTGAAGTCCCCCTTGCTGAGGGATTGGGTTCCTGCAGCACTCTGAGTGCAGAACTCCTTTCAGATTGTTTTGGGACATGGGATACTCATACTTGCATTGAAGCTCTGTTGCTGTGTCTCCTGCATGAGCTTTGGTCAAGTTCTGTGCGAGTGTAAGGGTCTTCCCTCTTCCCTAATGTGCGTGGTTTCTCAAGCACTTAATTTCAAATCAGCTAATATATTTGGTGCCCACAGATGAAGTGGCGAGGTGCCCAGACCTTGGCTGCTTGGATCCTAGACTGGAATATGAACCCAGAGTTGGATACCTGGGCTGCAAACATGGTCTGGATGCTTAAGCCAGTTGCCAGCCAGTGCAACTCTAGCTGAATACGCAACAGAGAGCTTTCCAAACTTAGCCAAGTGGAGAGTGAAGTGTCATCTCCCTCCAGAGCTCAGGTGCCCGACGATATTTCTGGACTCTACTCTGCCTTCAAGCACAGACACAACTAGTACCTGTGAGCAGACTCTTCTGCCCACTGCCACCAGCTCAGGACATGAGCAGAACAGGCTTGTTTCTGCTTGGGAAAGTGTGGGCCTACCTACTCTGAGGTGTGGGAAAGGCACCTCAGTCTGATCTGAGACCAGACCATCTTCTGAAAGGAGCTGTCCTGTCTCTGAGTATTAACAGTATTGTTTGGACACGTCTTAAACTCACATCAGGCTCTTTATCACTATGTGGGATCTAGTGGGTTTCTTCCTAGGAGAACTGGGAAGCCTCTTGGTCCTGTTCTCCTCAGAAGTCTCTCTGTCTGTATTCACATTCCCACAAATCCCGCTGGAGGGAAAAGCTGGTGCATGTCCCCAGGTGACTTGCTGATCCCGGCACTGCTGTCATGATGCGACGTGGCTCAGGTTCCCTGAACCACGCTCTTCCACTTCACTGAAGCCAAAGAGCACTGTGAATGTCCATCCCGAGGCTGTGCTGTTAGCTACATCTCTGCAGGTATAAATGTGACTATGCCGGTACAGTGCCTGGGATGAAGCCAGCATGGAAAACCCAGAGGTATGCTCTCTGCCTGAGCTGTTGACTCTCTCGGGCCATGTGTATAAAGGTCTGTTCCATGTGAAGCCTTTGGATGCTATGACGAGTGACATCCTGAGTCTGCCAGGCTTCTGAGTGCTTCCTGGGAGAGATTTGTTAAGGTAAGGGATACCATTCACCCTGTCTGCTAGCATCAACCTCAAAACTTTGTATAAGGGAATTCATAGACAGTACTCAAGAAAAATGAAATAGTGCTGCTCCAAATTAAAATCCCATGCTGGCAGAGCTGCTCCATATATTCCACTCTGTCTTACTGTTTTTTACTCTTCTGAATAGAAAACTGTTCAGTGGGTCTTGGGGCTTTACAGGAGCATAGTGGATGATGGTCCAGGTCTCCCAGAACTTGAGTCCAGACAGACCAAAATTTTAAAAGACAACTGAGGCATAGAAGAAATGTCTTGTCCATGGAGGGTTTAGTTACTGAGTCGCACTGTGTTCCTCTTCGGAGCTTCTCTTCCTCACAAGCTTTTTCTTCTTTAAACTCAAAAGGTTTTTGCAACTACATGGCAAGGAAACAAGTGGAATGTCTGTATTGCTGTACTTCAGCCTCTCTTCCCAGCTTCAGTTTGCAATCCCAAGAACACTTGTGTATTGTCAACAGTTTCTTCCTGTTGACTGTTTCAGTCTCTATGCCAAGGAAATGTTTCTCAGTTGCAGATTTGGGATGTGGACCAGCTTACTGGAAATCAAACAGTGAAGACTGGTTAGACTTAGTGTGTGTGGGAGGTGTTCCCTCCCCCCCCCCCCCCACAACTGGAGAATCTCTGAACATAGTGAACTGTCTCGGAAGTAGTCTTATCCTTCCGAAACTTAACCGAACTGTAGTATGCTTACAGAGGAGACATCTGCTGGGTTAGGGGAAAGTGTGTGCTTTTTTTGTGTGCTTGATGTTCTAGTTAAGGCATTCTCAGGAGGAAATCTTGTGTGTGTGCATGTGTTGCTGAGGCTGGTTTCTGTCAAAAGAGAAATCCATTGCACAACTGTACTGAACAGTCTGAAATCTGGAGATCAATGTGCGACCTGTGCGCTTTTAGGCAAGACCATATGTAACCTTCACTAGAGCTTTCTAGGTCTCATTGATGCCCTTGATTCCAACAATAAGGTCATCTTGAATGGACAACTGCTTATTCTGTGGGATATCTCTTTGTGTGGGAAAATAGGGTTGTCCCCTTCCAACTTTACTTCCTGTAAGGAAAAATTGGGAGTTGTAAAACTGAAGACAGAACTGTGCTCCAGTCCCAGGTGTGCTACCATCTCTCATGGCGCTCATTCTGCTGTGGATGGGATTCAAGAGTAGCTATCCTACGCAGTTTCATTAAGATTTGTGGCTTGCTAGATCTGTCAATCTATCAAGCATGTCTCTGGTGTGTGTTGCTGCTAATAAGTTACAATGCTTATGTCTGTATTACCGATCCCCTCTAAGGAGGTGATGGTAGATGGAGCTTGCCATTAACCTTCTGGGTTGCTGTAATTACGCGAGTGGTGACTAATCAGAAACTAAGTATTAGTATGTATGTGGTGGCTAAACTCAGTAGGGTGTTGTTGGAGGTTCAGCAGGCTCTAGTCTCCAGCAGGCTCCCTTCTTCCCTTCCCTCATTCCCCCCACTCCAGACATACAAAAAAGTAAGAGTGAAGCACAGTCTTGCTTTGGCAAAATGGTTGGGGGAGAGAATCCTGACCAAAACTAACCAACAAAGCAAAAGTAAACTGTAAGAACCTCCCAGGTTGTGTGCATGTTTGAGCTCAATCATGTTTTTATATCTCTCGTGGCAGCCTTTGTAAGTATTTTCCCCCAAATCTCCATCTCATCAGCCTTAGGAATTGCTTTGAAATGGATCTTCTGTAATTTACCTTTCCCACCACCCCCCTTGCTCACTGCACATGTTTAAGTCAAACACTGCTCTAACCCTTGTCCAGCCATACGCAAGCACAGCATATTCACAGAAAAAAAGCTTCCATTGGTTAGTTGTGTTTGCTCTCTGGTTTGCTGGCTGGGAGACTGGGTGACTAACTCCTTTGGTTTTGTAATCCATAAATAGGTGGTGTCTGGTAGCGTACAAAAGCAGTGCTTGAGGTAGGACTTACCAGTGCAGGCATGCAAATGCATCTGAATAGCTTCTGGACCAGAGCCAGCTCAGAGCAGTGCCAGCCAGAGCCAACGGTGATGGTGCGCTCGTGTCTAAACAGGCAGACGCTCTCCTCCAGCACTAATGAGCTACCGTGGCATTTGTGGCAATGCAGGAAGGATCCAGTGGTGGTGCCGCTGGTGGGGACTCCAGGCAAGAGTAGCACGAGAGAGGGATTGCAGACCCTGAGCACAGGGATAACTCTTTGGGATGTGATGCAGAAGCAACAATAAGGGATGCTAACGTCTCCTGTAGATCACGCTTTTGTTATAAAGCCTGAAGAGAAATTTCCCAAGATACCACGAATAAGGTGACTGGGGAGTCCTTTTCCTTCTGTGTCTTCCAGAGTGAAGTAGGCACAGTGGGAGGTATTCATTTAACCAGGGAGATGAGGGTAATGTTGCCCTCATCTTGATGGGAATGTATAGGGAACATATGTGTCGGCACACTTGGCTTGGCTTAATGTGACTGGAAGGCCTCTTCTTAGATGCAGAGTAACACATCTGAAGTTGCCTAGATCTGAACTTGTCCCTAGGCAACAACATTTGCCTCAATAAAGAGCCATCTTGTATTGTATGTTCATTATAGCTGAATTCTGTTTAAGGATGTTCATGGTAGAGCATCCTATAAAATAAAATCAATTATGCTTCAGCCATCTTTACTGAGTACAAAATGGGGATTGATTGTGCCTCTGAGAAGAAAATTCCATGTAACACATCTCATCTATGTCTAAATGTGTTCCTGGTAGACCAAAACCACTTAGAAACAGCTGTAGCAAGGCAAAGATGCCAGGGCTGGATGCTGTCTTGTCCTATCCTTGAAGATGATGTGGGAAAAGCCCGGTATTGCCTTTATACAACATTCTTTTTGCAGATGCATTTGGTCAGCAATCTTGGGAATAGCCCCAGGCATAATACCTGATCAAATCATGCTCTTGGTCTGTCGGACCTTTGAGTCCTGTGAGTTTAGCTGCAGACGCAATTCTAAAGCAGTTCGGTTTAATAGACTTTCATCTTCCATACCAGCAGATACGAAAGGATGAAAAAGAACTAGAGTTCTGGGCCACAGTATGTGGGAGGAAAGCAGCCTCTGAGTCATTGGTGATTATTAAATGACAGTAAAATTGAAATGCCTAGAAAGCCCCACCGTGCACTCATGTAGGCTGCTAATTGTTGATGATCTGCAAAGGCAAAGCCCTGACCCAACTTCCAAGAGAGCCTGTTTCCCTAATGAAAAAGAGGATTAAAATGGCCTTTTTGCTGTTGTAACATACCAGCATCTCAACTGAGCTATGAGAGCACTTATGACGCAGAAGGCATGGCCTCCCCATGGGCTGATGGCTGAGAGGGGACAGCAGTGTGGGCCTGGGGCCCTGAAATGGCACATCTCCTGCACCGCCTCACTGTACCTCAAACAGAGCCCTACATGGGACGCTTCTCTGCGGCCTTGGTGTCCACAGCTCACGGTGCGCTCCTGGAGCCTCGCTGTTCATGGCAGCACCTGCTAGCTGCTTCCTCTGCCATAGCCACGTGCTCAAAAATTTGGAGGAAAAGGACAGTCACCCCTTTTACGTTGAGGGGAAATGAGTCCAGGGACTGATATGTCCAAGGGGAAAAGGGCTTCTGACTCTGTGCTCACCTGAGGACACAGTGCTGTTTTTGCTTGTCCTGATGGCCTCTTTTCCTTCCCAAAAGGATAAAGGCCAATGTGTTCTTTGAAGATAGAAAGCTCCAGGCTCAAGCCTTGCCCGATTCAGAGCAGTCTTCTCCATCTTGTAGTTCCCTTATCTGTCAAGTTTCTTGCTTGCACCTGGTCTGGCTTTCATTCACCCCGGCCTGTGCCAGAAAGCTTTCTGGTCGAGGCTCAGGAACATCAGTCTCAACTGGAATGAGGTATTGCAACCAGATGACAGCTCTCCCTGGGAGATTTTGTTGGAAAGATTGCTCAGCCTGCCCAGTTCTCCTACAGCCATGGCTCCATGGAGGACCTTGAGCGCTTGTAGCTCTGTGAAACACTCCAGGGCTGACATCGGTGTCTTCAGGGTCCCAACGGGGAGGAGTTGAGTCATGGATGTGGCATGCCAGACAGTTCTTCACTAATTCATGTCTTCAACAAGCTCCTACAACAAAAATAGCTGTGTATGCCTCAGGTTGAGGCACTGCATAATGTAAGATTTGCTTGGTGAGGAAAATATGAATTATGAGCTTAGAGCTCACTTCAAAGTCAGTTAGAAGAAGAACCAACTTGATTCTTCCCACTGACAATACAGAGAGATGGTGACTTGTTTGTATTGGTTTTTAATGTGACTTTTGCCCCTAAAACTGGTGCTGACTATAATTCAACGAAAAGACACATCGGAGCTATAGCTCAGTGCTTGAGAGGAGATGCTGGAGATATTAGTAGGTCACTGGTTAAAGCTATGTAAAACTTGCCAGGTCTTGGTTTGAGGTCAGAGCCTTGTCCCCAGACATAAGACCCGCTTGTTCTCTGTGGGGGGGCCCTGTGACACAAATACGAGTACCGGCTACCTTTGGGCTCATGATGAGGCTGGGTCCTTCCTTGTTTTCCTCATATACTTGTTCATCTGTAACCAAACACAATGGTTTCCTAAATTTAGCTGCCTAAGTACTGTGGGCGTCCTCTCTTCTCCCCCCTTGCCCTGTTTCGAAAGCCATCTTAAAAACTGTGCAGCGATTTAAATGGCAGCTTGATGGGAATCCATAGCAAATGACTCTGCAATTAGTAAATCTCTCTTATTGTGACAGCTCTATTATTAAACTGCCATAAATGCAAGGCTATTAATCTGCTGTCTCCTCAATCCCCATGCTTTTTCTTCCTTGCCCATGCTTTTCACCATTTGATTTTTTTTAAAAGTATAAACTGCCTTCCAGCTAGTGTTTCCAAGGAGGGGATGCAAGAGAGCACATGGAGGAGGCAGGAAGGCTTTGTGGGGCCATCTCTTACAAGCTGTGATCTGTAGAGCAGGTGAGAGGAAACCCCCAAACTGTTGCCTCTCACTTGCTTTGAAACTTCTGCTGCTTTAAAACCAACGGATGGTGAACTCCTGATTTGTTAAGAAAGCCTGTTTCTCAGGAAGGCAAGGGGTAGGGAGAGAAGATGTGGCAGCGAATGAGTGGCAATATTGTCTTAACGGAGGGGAGGGCTTGAAAATGTCATAGATCCAGCAGCAGACTGAGCCAAGCTGCTGCCTCTTCCTACATCACGTTGTACGTGTGTGTCTCCTTTTCTTAGCCCATTAATCTGATATTCCCTGTCAACCTCAGGCTCCAGGTGCAGGTGGTGCTGTAGGGAATGGGGTGGGGTAGGAGCATGCAGAACTGCAAATATCAGTGAAAACACAGCCTCAAATTTTACCCCAAACAATGCCTCCTTAGTACAGGTGTGTTGTGTGTTGGCAGCACACACTTACCCATACTCAGCCCTCCTGAAACAGCAGAGGCTGCGTAGCCCCGGGGCAGAGGGAGTGGTAGTGTGTGGAGGAATGAATGCTGTAGCGCAATACCAGGGGGATGGCAGGAAGATTTCTACTTTAGTTTGAGCATTGAGCCTGGCCAACTTAATAGGCAGTGCTAGTTCCTCTATTGCAGACTTTCTGCTAGGGAAGGCAATTGCATCCTCCTTGCAGTGGCGTGAGGACCAGGCTTATTGCAGGAAGGTATCTGCTGGCCAGCAACCAAGTGATCAGAAAGGTCCCTGCCAGCCTTAAATCTGTGACCCAGTGAGTCTTCTGGATGTGGGTTAATAACGATGCCTGTATTTTAAAACTTCAGCTTTTGAGAAGTAGCTCCAAAGAGGTCATCAGACATCAAATTATTTGCTAGGAATAGTGTCCTGCGTGCATTCAAGGTCTGCTGCCTCCCCTCGTGCCTAGGAGATCATAAGTTATCCTTTCTTTGGAGTGCTCCTTGACTCATGCTTTAAGATTTGGATGGAGAGAGAAGGGAGAGGACTGGGGAAGCTCTTGCAGAGTCAGGGAGGGCATGAATTAGGTCTCCTGAGTGTTTTCCACACAGACATGTTTCCTAAGTGTGCCCTTTTGTAGGTTGGTTTGGTCTGCTTCCCAAATGGACTTTATGTTCCCACAACAGCAAGCAACTTAGGCTGTTGCCCAGGCTCTGCCAGCTAGTGGAGACAACCCAGGTGCACTTGACCAGACTAAATGTTGTGGTGTTAAGCTGGGATGGATCCTGCAAACATGACAGGCTCTTTGCTTTCTGACTTTTTCTCTTGGTGTGTGCCACGCTCCTCCCTTTGTGTTCTAATCTCAGCAAATGTGGTCCAGGTACTGGTCTGCACTGCTGCAACATGGATTAAATTTGCACGAACACCTCTGTTCTGCACTAAGCCCTGGAAGCTTGTAGATCTCATAGTAACCTTAAGAGTTGTCCTTGCACCCTGCAGACAGCTGCCCTCCTTGCTTCCAGCTGCTGCTTGGGATGGCACCCATCCCCACAGAGAGGTCCACCACCCTTGGTGGCTCCCCTGGCTGTACATGGCCTTCAGAAGGGATGAGCTGGTGATGGTGCCACCTGCTGCTTCCCAGCTGCCTTGGAGGAAATTTGTATTGTTTATTTAGAAAATGTGCATGTAAAGCTGTCCTGTTCTATGCTCACATGAGAAGTGATACTGCCCTGTAACCACCATGGTTTCACCTGCTGCTTGGAGAGGAATGCATCTTGCAGTGTAGGTGCTGTCTGGACTAGATCTTCCCACAAGCTTGGAAACCTGGGATTTTATGAACTTTTAACAACTCCAGTGTGAAGAAAGCCTCCACCCTCCTCCGTAGCAGAGCTAACAGGAAAATGACCTGTCAACCCAAAATCTGGGACTTAAAAGCTGTTGTGGAAATTAGATGGAGAGGGAGCAAAACTCCTCAGATAGCCTGTAAGAACAAGGCGTAATTCCCTTTTTCCCTAGGCCATGGCGACTTAACGTGGCCAAGCTGGCGTAAATCAGCTGCGCCGTGTAAACACTTAAATTACATTTGCATCCCGTTGCCATAGTAACTTCCCGCGAAGCCTGGGTGCAGGCACAAGCCGTTTCTCTGCTCCGGGAACATCTGATGCCTCCAAGCTGGAGAGGATCTGGTCAAAGAAATCTGCCATGGGCTTGGCACGTCCTGGGCAGGACGTTTGTCCAGCCCTGCTTTTGGGATGCCGCGGTATTAAAAGAGAAGGAAGCTCTGCATCCGCTTGGTGCCAGCCTTAGTCCCATACGGCGAGAGACAGGCTTCCGCCGAGCGTGCTGCCCGCCCTTAACTGTGGGTATTTAGGAGGCTCTTAAATACAGTATTATACTCCTAATTATGCAGAAATCCTTCACTCTGGCCTCTTTCATCTGGAATTATGTGCTCTCGCTCAACTGTCAAATCCTGCCAAATACCCTCTTCTTAGAGAGACAGGGGGAAGCTGTTGAACTCGGCTCGTGCTCGGGAGAGCAGCGAATCCCTGCCAGAAGGCAAAGCTGTCCCTCTTCGGACGGATGAGCGGACGGTGGGACTCCTCGCAGCTGTGTGCCCACCGCCCTCTCCGAGCGGCGGAGAGCGCGAGCGCAGCCGTTGGGACCAGCCACCCCGGCCCTTCGCCTCCATGGGATTTGAGGAAGCGTTAAAGTTGTTGGATGCCTCTCCAGGAAGGGGAGTGTTTTGTCTTCATCTGTGGGCTTGCTCCGCGGCAGCACTTCCGCAGGAGGCCAGAAATAGGCTTTCATGGGAGCAGGAGCGGAAGGAGGCGTGTGGGCTCCCTTCAGGAGAGGAGAGAGTGACTGCGGGAGAGGACTGATGTGGCCGCTACAGGAATGACTTGAAGAGAGCGCTTGCACCCTGCTCCTCCAGGGCCCTTTGCCTATGGCCAGACAACTTTGCAGCAGGCCAGCCTCTGGGAACGAGCTGTTCGAGGGATGACTAGGGCTACGTGATGTTTTGTGTGTTTAATTACATATTTAACATGACTGCAATTCAGATCGCAAATAGCGTTTGCAAAGGCACAACTACTGCTACCTAAAAAACACCCCTGCAGGCTTGAGAAATGTGCTATTTCTAAAGGAATCCAGTTCTTAATTGCCCCTGAAAATCACCAGAAATGTACAGTAATTGTTTGTCAGTCATGCCTGGGCCACCATCCGTATAGCCCGCGATGCTCTCCCGAAGCGTGCTGTTGCTGTCTGTGTGCACCTGAAATCCCATAAGGAAGCATCAATATCCCACTTCCCGATGTGGTGCTCAGGGGGTGCTTGCTGGTTCAGAGCATCTGCGAGCTTTATAGCTCCATCTGAGTGTTTTGATCAGGGCCTCTGTTCTGTTCTTGTCTCTCCTCCCGCCTGATGTGCACACATCAATTCCCAGCTATGTAGAGAGCAACCCCATAATTTTCACTCTAATCTTGAAGTCCTATTAGTCTTGCGCTGCTTCTTAGCAACAAATTAATAGCTGAGTGAAAGGGTTTTATAGTACAGTGTATTTTAGAGAATAAATATTCTTAAATTACCATTCTCTAAGTAATTGGAGAGACTATTTCTGTTGTGTAAAACTTTTCCTAGGGAGCTCTTTTAAACCTGTAATGCTTGTTCCTGTTTTGCAGTAGATCTGGTTATTAGTGTGTGTCAGGGATGTCAGCTAGTATGAAGGTGGGAGATAGCAAATCTAGGTCTTCATAGCACTTCCTATAGCTTTAGGAAAATAATTTCCTCTCTGTCTTTTTTCCTCCCCCCCCCTTTAAAAAAAAAAGGGGGGTGGTGGTGCAGTCAAACCTTCTTCCTGACAAGTTTATAGCTTCAGAACTTTGTTTGCTTGGCAATAATTCATACAGTCTTGATTCTGGCCTAGGTTCTCAGTATTCATATCTTTGCGGAGTAATAAGACTTGTGGTAGTAAAGTTTTAAGTATTGTTCCCAGTGACTCCTGCATAGAGATATACTGATAGAGTAGGAGATGTGGCTTTGGAGAACGAACTTCTGCAGCAGTTCCTGTGCCTTTGAGTAGTAGAAACAATATCCAGGAGAGTACAGGGGAATAAGATATTGAAGAAACAGCTCTGCTATAAACATTGCTCTAAACTTTAGGGCAAAAAGGAATACATCTCCAATTTTGAATGCCATTGGCATATGTAACTACTGTGTTTTGGCATGCAGATGGCTGCCGAGGTAGCAGAGAGTATGCATGTGCTACGTCCTCTCATGTGTAATCAAAAGGTACAAGTGAGAAGGCATCTTTCTCTTAAAGTGGGTCACTGGGTTAATAAAGCTTTGAAAATATCCTCTTCTAACCCAGGCCTTTAATGTCTCACCATCTATCTGTATTTTAATACTGTCATATGCCCATGATATGCCTGTCTGTCATCTGCTTACTCTAAAGGTTTTGTCCTGTAGAGGAGGAGATACTTTGCATGGTACAGATCTCTACTGAATGCAATAAGATGCTTTGACTGGCAACAATTTGTCTTCATCTGAAGGCTAAATATTCCATTTCTCTAGCTGGGGAAAGGCTTGACGTAGGACAGTGGCTTAGTGACTATTCCAGGCAAGGGTTTAAAAAGGCAGATATTCAGTTTAACTTTACACACACTCAGTTTTTAAAAACTAGTTGAGCTTCTGATGTTTCTGTGTCTGGTACCTGTCCCACAGAGTCTTGTGCCTTCTGCTGCCATGGATTTGGCTGAGACACTCTTGTGTGGGTAGTGTTTGCCGTGCTTTCTTGCTGTGATTTAGTACGTTGGCTCTGATACTGATTTAGCAGGAAATCCTAGGTTTTAGAGGGAGGAGGAATAGGCAGAATAATTAATGAGCCTTATTTGCTGTTACCTCAAAAGAGATGAATCTTGACTCCAGCTTCTAGATTGCTAAAGCTGGGAACTTAATCCAAGCTCCCTGTATAGTCAGTTGTCCTAGAGGCTGTCCTAGAGGAAGTCTCCGTGATGCCCTCATGTTCGCTGGACAGCTCGTACAGGTGAGGGTGGATCCCTTCCTTAACGCCTTCCTGCAAGGTGCTGCTGGTGCTCTGACAGCACTGCTGAGCTTTTATGGTAGAAAATGCCAGCTTTACTTCCCTTCCGGTTCAAATACCGAATGTTTCGTCCTTTGCCCTGTCCCTTTTGGCCCCAGGTGCTCTACTGCTTTTCTGAGATACGGTCCAGGTAGGGTGGGCTGCCACACTTATAACAGCAATTGCCCTGATCTGATCGGGGAATGTGACAAAGGCTTTGCCAATGGGTATGTTGCCCCTTTTGGACTAGAGTGAGGGTCTGGTAGTTGGGGTCTGGCAAGGAGGCGCTGAAAGCCTGGTTTTCCGAACAGCATGCGTACAGATTTCATGTGAGGGAGAAGTCAGGCCTCCATGCCAGTGTGGCAAGAGATGAATGGCCATGACCTGGTGTAGTTCAGTTTCAGAAGTCTTTTAATCCATTTTTTTCTTTTCCAGTCTTTCTCAGAATTAGGGTCACTCTTTCTTTGCTATTAGGGATCCTTCTCTCTCTCCTTCCTCAAGTGCATCTCTCCCGGAGAGATCGCACGATCAAACCAACCCCTGTTTCTCATCGTATGTAAATGCCATCTATGCCAGGTAGTTAAGATTACCAAGCAACTTTGCTTGCCACCTGGGGGAGTGATAGGTGGTAGCTCCTACCCAGTCACCCTGAAGCTTGCGGAAGCACGCACGGACTTTTGCGGGATAATGACTTTTCTGCCCACGTCCAAATGACACCAGCTACCGGTTACGAAAGGAGAATGGCAAATTCATCTGTTAGCTGCTTTCTCTCCCGCAAGATTTACTTTCACCAGGCATTTTATAGGCTAATGCTGTGTCTTTCCTGATGGGGATGTGCGGTGGAGGAAATTTATTGTTCCCTTCCTAATAGATAGCTGTAATTTCATTTCAGAACAACCACTTTATGTGCGAGAAAGCGATTCCATTATGCCACCGCGCAGCATTGGGAGCATCTGTGGCAGTAGGGGCATTTGGATTAAAGAGAGTAAAGGCTGCACATCTGCTGCCCTCCACCCCTATTCACAGCACACAGTATTAAGCCCAAAGAAAAGAGAGCAATTAGCTTGTAAACCCTTCATGAACCCACTGGAAGATTAGTCATTTTCAATTAAAGCTTTTCAGCTGGAAAGATAATGGGCTAAAATTTCCAGCTTTTAAAAAATACTATTATTGACCATGAGGTTTTATTTCTGTCAATTTACAGCTTTTATAATTAGCTACCCTGGGATAACGAGGGCTGACTCGCACTGTACCCTGTTCCCCACTCTTTCCCCTTTTAACACAAATGGCAAACAGGCTTAGGGGCCCCTGTTGCGGCCTGTTGCAAATAGCATGAGTCCACTGCTGGTGCTCATACCCGCGCTGGTGAGCAGCCTTAAGCGGTACCTCTGTAGGTTCCCATAACTTGCAAGAAAAAGGATGAAGCTTCACATACTCTTACTAGCGTGCTGTAGCTGTTCCTTGCAAGACGGATGGGAGGAGAGAGGCTGATCCCATCTTACAAGCCTGCAATAACAGTTCACAGTCCCTCGGGGACCTCTGCACGCTCTAAGGCTGAGATGCTCCTGCATATGTCATTGGGTCCTAGCATTTGGGGGTTGCCTGAAGCTGCTAGTGGCTCTGCTTTGTTCCAGCATGGAAGGTGAAACTTCACAAGCTGGAGCTAGACCCAAACCAGCAGATGGGAACTCCCCACCTCAAAATACGTGGCTGGCTGACTCGAACCAAGGCGTTTGCGTGTTTGAGCACTTCTGAAAGCTGTGTCACCCCTTGAGATCTCTGGGTAGAGACATGAGTCTGCTGGTAGCAGTAAGGGAGTCAGAGCTGGTTTTACCCCTGTGGTGTAAAGCTGCGATCTGTTCACCAAGTAGCTGTAGAGCCTTTTGGGTCATCTCCGTTTATAGACTGTGACCTGATTCCCCTGTGGCTCCTTCAGGTGATGCACAAGTGCAGTGCTGGCCTTCCTCAGTGTTACTTGTGCTACAGGAGATGCTAGTTTGGGGTGGGAGGCCTTGGCTAGACCCATCAGGCGGCTCGTGACCATCTCCTGTCCTCCTGATAGCTGTTTGCACAGTGCATGTGAGTTTGCATCAGATACTGCACAGCAAGTGAGTATGATCGGATGTCTTTCAGGGGGCTTGTGCCTTTGTTCCCCAGACTATTGTAAATGTAAAACTTTCCACTCTCTGGGACTGCAAACTACAGCTTGCGCAGGGGTCTCTGTGTGTGTCTGAAGCAGCCGTGCCTGTGCTGCCCTCAACAGCTACGCTATATGTAAGCAAAAAAGCAAAGACAGGCTGATCTTTTCAGGGAACTGTTCAGCTCTGTAGACTGAAGTATCTAAGATGGAAATTAGCCCTCCTGCCATGGCCAAGGACTTCTAAATGAGGTAAGCTCTATGAGCTGTCTGAGTGCAAAACCACGCAGAGGCTCTGGCTTTCGGGTGCAGTGTAGGCTGTGCTCTTTCTGAGTCATGAAAGTTATTGGTATTGCTCCTGGTTCTTGGCTGTCTCCCATTCAGACCTTGGCTAGATCCCGCCTAGCTTTGCCCTGCCTCCTCTGGAGGAGTTGCATTGCCTAGATACTGTATGGTAGCACGTAACAGTGGATATGAAGGCTGTTAAAGCTTTTTTGTGTTAAGAAATATGGCGTGGTGCTATTGGGATCTTGCAAGCCTTATCGTGCTCCTGATATTAACGTCTTTTTGAAATCGGCACTTCTCCTGCGATTTCTTTGTCTGTTGAAATGCCTATTAAAATATGCCTTGCAAAATATTTTACATATGAACTAGTTAATACAGCACCTTGGAGAGAAGGTATATGATGCAACAGAGTGCACATGAAGCCTCATTAAGCAGAAATTCAGTGATTCTGCTGAATACCCCAGCAATTAAATTTCATCTTGATTCATATGCAGGTCAGGAGCGTTTGGAAGGAGAATAGGGGAGGCAAAGCACAGAGACTTCATACTATGCAAATTAGTGTTAACATGGCATTTCATTTATTGTTAATGCATTGTTACACTGTTACCCATTGAACAGCAACTGTGCGACAACTGCTAAGACTGGTGACCCACTTGCTTATTTTTCCATCTGCGTTGGCAGTGTGTCTCTGAAAATAGAGGTGCTGAGATAAATTTTTCAAGGGGAAGATGCAGAGGTTTTTCATCCTACAGAGAGAATTGGACTTGGAGGCTAAATGTTAAGACTGGTCCTTCAAGCTGCAGTAAACTGTAGCTTTGCCTCTCTCTCTCTCTCTCTCTCTCCTGTGGGGTGAGATGTGCCATGGCCCGTATTCCTGCTACCTTAAGCATCTGGTGCTTCTGGAGCAAGAGGAGCACGGCGTCGGGCCCTGCTGCTGCAAAGACCTGAGCGCTCATGGCATGTAATATAGCAAGGGGGTTGGTTAGGGGTGCTGGTGTGTTCTGCAATCACACCAACGGCATTTGCGCCTCTGCTGCCACGGGGCAGCTCCCTTGCTGTCACTTGGGGACGAACGAGCTGAGGAGCTGCCGTCCCTTTTTTGGGAAGGGTTGCGGAGAGGGGAGAACAGAAATCCTGGAACGTTTTCCGAAAAACCCTTCACGCTCTGGACTTCCCAGAAGTTACCTGGGATCCTGCCCTTGCTTCCTCTCCCCCTTTCTCTGCCCTCGCCCCAATAAGCGCGTATCCCCTGTGGCTCTCCGTCTTGCATGGCTGCCTTACTGCAGCAAACTCTGCCGGTGCCCTGCGCCCCCTCGCAGGGGGAAAGCGCAGAGAATGGCAAATTTGGCTAAGCCTTGCCAGGTTCAAAGGGGTAGCAGCAGCTGTGAGCCACAGAAGAGATACCGGTCCATGTGCTGGGCTCTGCCCGCACTCCCCATGCAACGCAACCTCTCTGGCTCTTAATTTCTAGGCAGGAAGGCTCCTGCATTGGAAAAGCAGCCAAAGATGAGCTCCGTGAAGGACTGTGCAGTCCTGATGGCCCAGGCGAGCTCCCCAAGGGGAGCGGGTACCGAGGTGCGAGTCCCAGGCTCGCAAGCCTGCCCGCGGGTGCTGACCCTGCCGCAGCAGCACCCGGCGTGCCCTGGGCTCGCGTGGAAAGGCACCGCTCAAACGATCAAAGCGGCCCTCTCCTGCGGTGCGAGTCGGGAGTGGGAAGAGAGGGGCATTTGAAGAGGGCGGCACAGATGGGAGAGACGCGTAAAACCAAGGGGCTGCTTAACCCCCGGGATGCCAAAGTGCCAATTCCCCATTTTCTGTCTAGTCTAAGGATCTCTAGGGGGATATGTTTCCCTGCTTCTCATTCTGATTAATGCAGTTTGTGTGATGGAGCTTTTTTTTTGCCTAAACTGCTCTTCAGAAGTGGATTCTGACCTGCTGCTAATACAGACTCTCCACTGTTGTCCTTTTTGGCAATACTAATGAAATGCTAAGAAGAAACAGTATTTCTGCCAAAGAGGAGAGGTCAGGAGCAAGCCCTGCCAGGGCGGCGCTGGTGATTATATTGAGGTGCCAAGCACGGCTTTCACGTCCGCTCCATGGGCAAGAGGGGCAAGGGGCACGCTTGGGAGCGTGGGGTCACCTTTTCCCTCTCTCCTCCCCCTCTCCCAGGCCCCCAAGGCAAAGAGCCCCTGCATTAGCAAGCACTTAAGGCCACATTGATCCCTCTCCCTGAAACTGGAAGAAAGTTGCCTTCTCTCTGTTTGAAGTGAAAAGAGAATAATTCAGAAGGATAGTGCTATGATGCCGAGCACTGATCGCTGCTAGCCCGCAAGGTGGGAGCTCCAGTGCATTTTGGTTTCCCTCTGCTGCATGGCACTGCTCTTCATCTCCGGTTTCTGCACCATTCCTCCATTCACACAGAGTTTTCTGCTGAGCTGGTTCAGTGCGGACTCGAGAGGTTTTTGCTTGTGTCCAAGGCTGTTTTCTGTCTGCTAGCTGCATTGCTATGAGATTTGCAACATAAGAATAAAGCCCATCAGGAGCATCCCCAAATGGGGGTATGTATTTTGCTCAGCAGAAATGCTTATTGGGAACAATATGGTAACAGAGCTAGGGATAAATGGGAGAAATGTGCTCTGTCTAGCTGAAAGCGGTGGGCTGGCTTTCAGATCTGGTGCGCGCAGCATCCAAAGCAGCCTGCACAAGGCTAGCGCTGCTTCCTTTGGAGAACCTGGGAGCCCTGCCAGGGGGTGAAAGCAGGGTGGTGGGGAGAGGTCTTAAAATCCTGCCTTGCCCAGGAGTGCCTGGTGCTTATTTATAGATGGTTAACCTTCTGCTGCACCGCTTACTGCTGCGTGTTGTCACGATGATCTCTGTTTGGCTTAAAAAAAAAAAAAAAAAAAAAGAACATCCAAAAGCTGAGATTCACTTTTGTTGGGATAAAGGGTGCCTCTGCTAACGAGGTCCCAGAACAAGCTCTTCTGCTTCATTAGAGCTGGCCAGAAAGTAAGGTATCTTGTACTTTGCTACAGTCAATTTATCTTCCACTGTTTCTCTTATCAGCGCTGGAGTCCCCATGGAGCCAGGCACTGTCACATGCGTCAGGTAACCCGTAATCCACCCTGAAGTGTTCCTACTCTGATTACTCAGATTTAGAAATCCGGAGCACCAGGTCAACTGTGGGATTTCCCCTGAAGTTCAGTGACTGAGAAAAACTTGTGTAGAATATATAGAGCATTAAGGGAGACAGACATGCTCCATGCTGTCCAAGGACCCGCTCTTCCTGGCCTCAGCTAGGGCAACATGGCTGGGGCTGCTCTTAGCATCATCTGAAATACAGCTTTAAGTGAAGGATCCATAAATGCAATTGCTCCCCAAAGACTTTGAGCACTGCCTTCTTCCCACGCAAACTGAGGATGAGAAGTCCTTTTTCTTTTTATCTGGGTTTTGAACCAATTTTTGCAACTTCAGATAACTGGCTGAAGCGTTAGCTAAAGGGGGGGCAATGAGAAGGAATTGCCTGGAGGAAGCTGTTGCTTTTAGTTCAAAATAAACTGCAGTTAAACAGAAAAGCTGGGAAATGCTTTGAAACAGTCTGAGGCCAGGTCTTGATGGGGGTTTGGTTCTCAGGCACAATTCTGGAGACAGTGCCTGTTATTCACGGCTCTTGGCTCCTGTTTGAAACGACTGTTTTGCCTGGTGGCGTGGTGTCCCCTGCAGATTGCTGCAGAAGGTATGGATCTGACTTCCCTCAGAAAAACCCTGTTGGCAGAGGCAGATGTGGGCAAAGAAAGGCTGGAAGGGTGAGAGCTGTGTACAAAGTGGCTGTAGTGGCCATGACTGTAAACTTTTACATGGACCTGGAACGACACTGGGAGATAGTATTTTCTGCCTGAAGTCATTTATGTCTAAATTGTTAAAAGAAACTCCTGTGACTACTAAAATGGCAACAGATCAAGCATGCTCTTCTTATTTTAGTTTTGGGTTAGATTTTTTTTATTGCCAAATATGTGCAGCTATTTCTTTTCTTTGACGCTCCCTCTCACATGGTTCAGTCCTTTAAATTTGTTCTTGATAGTAATGATGCTGGTATCTCCTGTCTTGTTAATTAGCCTACTGATCTGACCCTTGAGTTTTGCTCTTGAGCATCTTCTCACATATTTGTTCCCCTCATTCCACAAAAGAGTTTTTTCCAGGAACAGACATGGAGAAATGAAACACAAATTGTCAGTGAACATGCATTTGCACGGTGGACGTGCAGACCATTGATGTTTAGAGAGCTGCTGTGCTCTTTCATCCATTTGAGACCAGCCAGTGAAGTTTTCAAGGGAATGAAATGTAATTCGCTTTTCATTTTGGTTGAGTATGGTGAACTCTTTCCATTAAGTTGAGACAAAAGGTTTTCTCTCCTCCTTTTAGCTAAAAATCCTTTAGGTATGCCTCCTTTTAGCTAAAAATCTTTTAGGTGTGTGGCTTGTTTCTTGGATGCTTGCAAAAGGAAAGGACTGAGCCATCACAGGCTGTAATTTGCCTCCAGGGCAGGGTCCAAGCCGGAAGGCCAGACTGATTTGGAGGGAAAGGACCAATGCCATCCTGCACATAAACCCGCTGAGGGCCAGGGATTTTTTCCCCTTGGAATACACATCTCTTGTAACTTTAGCAAGAGAAAATTCAAGTGCCTGGTGTGGATCTATGTGGATTAGGGAAGGAAATGTCTCCCTCTCCATTATGAAAGAGGGACATCTGCTGAGGTTGACCAGAGAGTGTTGAAACTTTGGCTTGTTTGAAACTCTGGCCTGTTCCTGATGGCTTTTTTTTTTTTTTTAATCGGATCTTCCAATTGCTATAATTTTGAGCTTTATTTCTTTCCTGAGCTAAAAGTCTGTTATCTTAATGTGCACTTGAGCCCGATTAGGGATGGCTGCCATACAAGTGAAATGCATAATCCGGGAACTTCAAAGAGCTGGCGTCACACCGGGGTCGCTGCAGCCCTTCCTTTTTTCCCATTAATCACAGCTCTCAGAGGCATCCTATATTCACTAACCTCTTCTCCCCCACCACTTCCCCGCAGTGCTGACGAGCAATGACGGATGTGGATATCTCTTTCTGAAACGGTTAAGCAGAAAAGTGTACAGTTTTATTGTGCCATAATGATAAGGGGGGAATGGATGGGGGTCCTGGAAATACCTTTAGAAACACTCTCCGTCTTGGTGCTCTGCGTGTGTGCATGCAGCAAGGGCTCTAATTGCCTATTGGATGGGTCAGTTTATCTTACAGTGTTCATTACTGTCAATAAATTAATGTTTTGGACTGGCTGGTGGAATTTGCTCTTAAAGGACAGAGCAATCAAGGAGTACTTTCTCTGGCTCCATCTTTAAGCTGTTTAAATACCAGACTTCCAAAAGATTAAAAAAAAAAAAAATCCTTTTTCCCTTTCCTAAATATATATATATTTAAAACTGTGTTGCATTTTAGCCCTGTATATTAAAAATGGGGCATCTGCTTAGACCAAGATAAACCCTGTTGCAGGCCCGAGGCTGGCAGGCAGTTGTTGAGGGTTTCTAAATATGCACAACTAAGTAAAATTGGAGCAAATGAAATGGAGCAAGTGTGTGGCCAGTGGCCAGCTGAGTAATCAGCTGTGAACCCTCTTCCATCAAGAGAGTGATGGGCCTTCCTCTCATCCCTCCTTCTCCTCCCCTTCTGCTCTGGCCCAAAGTCAATCAGGGAGGGATGGAGGCTCTCCAAACCTCTTGATTTTGTGCAAGACTGGGAGGGAATTCCAAGTAAGAATTATTTTTCCCAGTAAGACATCTGGGAGCAGGAGTTTGCTGGACTGGACACAGCCTGGAGAAGACGTGTGAGGAGGACGGGGGTCTCCAGTCCTAGGCAGACCCCCGATGTGCAGGGATGTATTGGGAAATGGAGAAACTAGGATGGGGAGAAGGAGATTGCAATGTAAAAGCTCAACTTAAAATCTGGATTTAACAGAAACAGAAAGCATCTGCATCAGTCTCTTTTGAACCTTCCCTAACCCAAAGCAATTTCGGTTGCTATTAATATGATTATTATACGTGGTTAGAGCTTAGGTGTTTTTCTGTGTGCTGTTAAGTGCATGTGGTTGGGTGTTTTTCCTCCTCATTTTTCTGTGTCTGACTGTTTGTTACATCCATTCAGTTGTTTTTGGAGAGTCTCTGGAGACTTACTGAGGTGGAGTGATGTAAGATCCTCTCCAAATTCTTCCAAGCTCGGAGTATGTTGGATGCTAAATGGTCCTTCTCCTTCTCAGGATCTTGCTGTAGCGTTCCACAGTCCTGTGACTTCAGATGAGAGTGCTTTTGGATGTGGTTAAATAAGTAATGATTTAAGTCGCAGGAAAAGTATCACTCAAGCAATGGACTAAATCATTGATATTCTGAATAGCTTGTGATCTTCCCTCTTCTATCCTCTCTGTCTTGTTTGCATAAAAGTGTATTCTGTAAATGTCATCCCAACCCAAAGTAGACTATGTCAGATTTGCAGCTTCACTCTTGCTGCGGTTCTCCAAGGATTTGTAAGTTAGCTCTGGGGAAAGATATTAAGTTCAGGAGCAGGACGGTAGGTGTCAGGTAAATGACAAACCAGGCGTTAGTATGCGTGGGTATATGGAAAGGTAGCTACGTGTGACTCCTCAGTTACAACAAATAAATTTTGCTTTGCTTTTTTAAATGGGTGAAAGTAACTTCTCAAAGGTCAGCCTGTCCATGAGAAGAATAAATAGCCTTTTCTCTAGACTAATGGCCTATTGACTGCTTTTGCCTCTTTAGTTGCTGGTGCCCATCAAGAACCTGTGCAGGTAGATGTTTCCAAGAGGGACCACGTGGAAGCTGCTCTAGCAATGGACCTGTCCTGAACCTGTGCTGGTCTCTTCAACTCAGCATTTCAAACTAAAAGAGAGCCTGAAAAAACATTTTTTACACCCTCATTATTCCCAGTTCAGGTCATAGGAGATCAGTATTTGCCATGAAAGCAGGACTAAGTTTTTCTCCTGTGAAAAGTTTGCTTTTTTTTTTCTCCCTAACATTTTCTTAAATCAACTCCTTTTTTCAGTGGATATAGCATTTTGGTAAAAAACAAAAACAAAAACCAAAAAAACCCAGCCATTCTTAAGTGTGCCTGTTTAGTAAGTACTTGATGGTGCAAAAACAGTTTTGGATAGCTGCTAATTCAGGACGCTCAATCCTAAAGTTAATGTCAAGAGGTAGAAGAGCATGTATAGAACATTCTTGAAAAATCAAAGCTCTATTTATTGTTGCTCCAGTTTGTCAAGCCGTGGTTTACGTTGATGCCTCGCACTCTTTTATAATGCCAATATATTTTGATATCACAATGTCTTTTTTGGCTCCCTAATTTTGTCGCCATGTAAGGTGTGCCCTTCCCCATGAGACATTCAAGGTGTTTGCTTCAACTGGTTTTAGTATCTTGCCACCAGAAACTTCAAGAAAGCGTTGAGTTTGTGTGTTTTGGCTGGTAATCACAGAGTAAACATCTTTATCCTCTCCTCTACGGGCTCCTGGCAACCTGTGGTCTTACCAGCCAGGTCAGCGAATGCCGCAGGCAGTCCCGGTTTGAAAGGCCAAAATGCCTCTTCATCCTCCACGGGCAGCAGGGGATGGGGCAGCTCCATCTAATTCTCATCCACAAAAGCAAGCAGCTTCAGCTACGTGGCAGACCCACTGGTTGCAATCCTTGCTCCAAGAGGTGTTCCCTACCGAAATGTCTCTCCTCCCCAAACCACTGAACCGGGAAGTAGGTCCTCTCCCTTCCTCCCGCTCTGAGTCCTGTTACCTGCCCAGATTTGGTCCAGCAGGAAAGGCTTTAGAGGGCCATGTGCCTTCTCATACCCTTCCCCAACACAGCAGATATTCTGGAAAGATTTTTAAGGTGGCATAAACATCAATGATTGCTTTTAGTTTTTCTTCAAAATATCCTGTTGGAGACATCCATGTCATGGCATCCAAAGCAATGTACTGCTCTCAAATTAGCAGCTTCTTGTTGTATTTGTGGTGCAACTGGGGATTATTATTTTTTCTTTAAGATGAGATTTCTCTGCAGCAAAAGCATTAATAGCTGTGTGAAAAGATTCCTAATTACAAACTTCAGCTCAATTACTAATTAAGTCTATTGTCAGACTGAACAACTTTTTAAAAACAAATTATGGACCAAAATATCTCTTTTGTGAGTAGGTTTTTCTTACTTAGTAATTTTATTGCTTTTGTATAAGTTTTCTGTGCGTGAAACAGCTGAGTTCGAACCAAAATAGACATGTTGCTGCATTTCAATCCAAGCAAAAGCTCTTGTGCTAGACTGAAACCCAGTTGTCCTGCCCCACGTGGGCCATACAGCATTACGGGCCCTAGGACTGCAACGTTTCCTGCTGGCACGTATCCAGGTGGGAGCAGGCCCTTGCTGTGCACCCCGATTGCGTCCTAAGGAAACAAGACTTCGTCTTGCTGCCTGTCCACGAGCTTCTCTCTAAACTCGAGGGTGCGCTGAAGACGTGTGTCATCTCCAAGAACAGGGGCTAGTTCTTGTTTTGCTCTCCGTGGAGAAAGACTGGAGAGACCGTTCTCTTTGCCACTAGTGGGCATGATCTTGCCGTCACAGCTGATGCCAGTTCCGAGGTGGATAAAGCGACTATGCTGCCCTTGTGCTGGTGCGAGCCGTGGGCTGGTTGGTACCCACAGGCCGTGCGTCTCCCAGCCCAGGTAGCATCACCCATGTGCTCGGTACCTCCACCACCACGGCTTGTCTGCCTGATGAGATTTCATTTTAATAACAAAGGAAGCAGACACTGGTTTGTTATGACAATTTTTTTCTAGTTCGGTAGCATACCTCCAGCCACGGGCCGGTACCAGCTGTTTCGGGGAAATGCATGGAGCCTCCTGTCCTGGAGGGCAAAATTCCCCATGACCCAGCTGGTGATCAGCGTTTTCCCCCAAAGCGCACGAGTTGTAACCCGCCTCCCTCGCTGCAGTCTGTTGCTCATCTCAATCCTAGCGCAGGGCTTGCATGTCTTCTGCCTAGCTAAACCCAGGGCTGGAAGCATGCAGAGGCGATTACTCTGCCCTTCCTACGAAAGGGTTAAACTGAGTTTTCAGAAACCGCTGTAGGCAGGACATAAGACTGCAGCTTCGTACTCCCTTACGAGCCCTCTGCGTGCGTGCGCGCGTTCGGGAGGCAGCACAATGCTTTGACAGCAGCTTGACATTGCCGTGAAAGGTGCTGGAGGCTCTGCAAGCGCTTGCCAAGAGGGGGTGGGGGAGAGGAAAGTGTGTCAGGCAGTACTGCAGCCGCAGCCGCCTCCTGCGCTCAGCCCCGCTGCTGCAACTCGGAGGTTTCGGCGCGGCTCCGCTGCCGGCCAACTCGTGCAGCTGGCTCGGTGCACCAGCGGGCTCGGGGGCAGGAGGCAGCCTCCGCCGCAGCACCAGCTGCCTGCAGCTTTTCCCTTTTTCTTTCTTTCTTTCTTTCTTTCTTTCTTTCTTTCTTTTTTTTTCCCTCCTGCCTGAAATCCCCGTGAAAGCCACCACAGGGTTCACGTGCAAAAGGGCAAGCGCATCTCAACGGGATGATGTCTGCTCCCGGCCAGCGCGGTCCGAGTGGGAATGCCGCTGGGAATGAAGTGCACGCTTTCCATTTGCTGCATCTGCCGGAGAGTCAGGGTCCGCTTGCCGCCTCCCCTTCCACCAGCTGTTCGTTTTAATCAGCGCGTTTCCAACTTTTGCTTTGCAATGCCTGATGGCCGGTCGAGCTGGGAGAACTAGCACTGGGTTTTTAGGACCAGATAAAAAAAAGCCCGTGCCCTTCGCTCTTCAATTACCACATAGGACTGGAGAGTCACGCGTTCCAAAGAGCCATGTAAAGACATTTGGTTTTTAGGGATCGCAACGTTTTTGCGTCCTTGCACACTGGAGCGCCCAGGACGATGATTTTTCTTCTGCTGTGAAGTGGAGGAGCAGCGTGTGCGTTGCAGCCCTGCTCGGCTGTGGGAGGCAGGCTGGAAGTGAGCTGCTGTGAAGCGACTCCAGCGCAGTCAGGGAGAGCGAGAGGAGCTGCTCTTGCAATTAGTCGAATGCTTTGATAGATAATAGCAGACATGCTTTGTGGACTGAAAAAGGATTTGCAATCAGACTTTGGTGAGTGAGCCTGTAATATTCCCCTCCTCCGCTTTCCCCCAGTAGTTTACTTTTATTTACTTGCATTTCCTTTAACTGCCTTAAATATCGCTAACGATTTCATGTGCTACTTTCCAGGAGGTTTTACAAATCCAACCTTAGCGTACAAACTGTGTCTTAATTGCTTTGATTTGTGAAATGTCTCTCCTCTGGGAAGAATTTCTCCCTGTAAGCCCTGGAGAATACCCTTCTGGCTGCTTCCCCTCTTTTGCCTTCCTGGATTGCAAGATTAGGAGACACAGGGACTGTCCTTAAGGCACCCAAAATATTACGGAGCCTTTGCAGCTGTGTTGTTTTATTTTTTTTAACAAAAACTAAATAACTCTTCTAAAATTATTTTTCAAGATCAGCATGTGAACGGGCTGGGCATTCAGTGACGGTGAAAATGGGGCTCTGCTTGTGCCTGTGGAAAAAAGAGGGGGGTAAGGGGCTCTGCTGACCACAGTGGGATCACTCCCCACCTCGAGGAGTCGTCTGCTGCTACGTTGTCCAACTTGAATATTTCAGCTCGTGCTAGAAAACTGCCATTTCAATGAGACGCTAACCCCTGTTTGGAAACCTGGGGTGCTGTTAACGTGGAGTGTAAGAAATCTGTTTCGTCTCTGCACAAGAGTAGGTAGATGGGTGTGGAAGGGCACCTTGCCAAAGGGCACATGCACAAAATCCTGGCACCAGCCTCTCCAGGATGGGCAGGCTCTGGTATTTCCAACCAGGGTGCAATATTTGTGTACTTTGCTGCATGCTGTAGCTCTGCTTGTTGCAGCTATATCTACTGCATGGAGCTTGCTTTGCTCTTCTCTGATACAAGCTTTTCCCTTCTGAAAGCAAAGACGTTGGAGTTGGAAGTAGAGAGGTAATTTATGGTTTCTGAATCATTTCACATTGCTTGAAGGGATTTAGTGAGACACACTCTGTCCTGACTATGGCCCCAAGTTGCCCTAAAGTGTGAACCTTGCGTCAGTTAACTTCAGAAAACTGTCTTCCCTCCCTAAATCTGAGGGGTAAAATAACCTGGGTGTAAAACAGTTTAGCTTGGCTGCGATGCCTAATCACATGAATGGTGACTAAACGCAATGTCCACTTACCGTATCAGCACAGCAAGGAGTGGTTTGGGGGCTGGGGCTTATTTCAAAGCTGACTGAGCCGTGGAGAGGAGTCCCAGTAGGCAGAGAGAGCCCGGGCGCGTGATTTAATGGGGCAGGAATGCAGCCGTTCCATGAAAAGATCAAACGACAACTTGGCAGGAGCTTCCACTGCTCTCGGGGCTGAGCCGTAAACTGGGCCCTCGACTCAGGGGCTGGCTGATGCTGCCTGCGGTAGAGGAGTCTCCTGGATGCCCCCAGCCATGGGGGGAGATCAGTCGTCCAGTTCCTCAAATGTGTTGCCAGAGGCCTCTGGTGCTTCTCTCGTGCAAGTCCTTGCAATAGCTCTGCTGCTGCAAATTTGCAATATTGCCTGGGTGTTGTGTGATTGAATGAGAAAGTGTCCTGGCCTGAACTCCCAGACCTCTCTTGGAGGACATTGGGTCAAACCTGTGTGTAGCCCTGCCACGTACAAGGGAATGGTGCGTTCCCTGACCTGGTGAGGAAACCTTCACTCATGCATCAGACCCTTGCAGCTTGTGCTGGTGGTGTTCCTGGGGGCCACCCCCATACTTCCATCACCCAGTAGGTGCTGGTTTCTGTAACATCCATTAGATGAGGCCCTCTTTTCCCTAACCATAGTGCAAAGACACAGAGAGAGTCTGGTGGCCATCTCGTCTTGTCTGCGCCATCCCTCTTTCTCTTAGCTCTCTTTGCAGACAGAGCACAGAGGAAAGCTTTGAGGGGGATTGATTACAATGCAATGGGTTTGATTTTTGCTGTGGCTTAATGCAGCTCTTACTTGATCACTCAGATGTGTTCTCAGTGTGCTTTTTCTCTTGATAACCTGACTTTTTCATGAGACCCATGAAATTTCCTCATCTGGAAATCATCTGAGATGGAAGCAATAAAGTGACTTGTGTTCATATTACTCATTTTAGCATTTTAAGTGTGACAGGCAAAAATGGAACCCAGATGGATTTTTTTTTTTTTTTAAAGAGGCATTCAGATGTTCAGAAGTGTTTCCAGACTTCCTGGGCTGACCACCACCAGGGTCTTGGTGATTTCTTTCCTCCCCACTGGCCTTTGGGGCAGGGGGAAAAAGTCCTATCAGATATTTTTTTTAATACAGAGCTGTCATCTGTCCTTCGTAACTGAAGGGCCATAAAGCGCAAACTAGCAGTGATGTGGTGTGGGAAGGTGGGGGGGAACTTTTATCTTCTGCTTGGCATAAGCCTGTGTGTGGCTCTGCTAACACCAATGTGACATGGGGTTTCCACAATAGACTTTGCAATCAAATCCTTCTTGCAGTTGGAGGACTTCCTAAAATGCTTTTTGGCCTTCTTGAAGTCCGGGAAGACCTTGTATGTTCTTCTCTAGCAAACTCTATGTTCAGTTAGTCCTTACAGCAGGATCGCTGCAGGAGTGGGTAGAATGACAGAGGTAATTGAATCTACTTCTTGCTGGTCAAACTGACCAGCTGAGATCTGATCACAGACTACCCCAAGTTAAATGGTGAGCTGATTGTGACATAGGCAATTTCAGAAAACCTTTCATATGTTAGAGGTATGTGTTTCACAGAATGATTGAGGTTGACAGGGACCTCTGGAGACCATCTGGTCCCACCCCTCTGCTCAAGCAGGGTCACCTAGAGCACGTTGCACAGATTGCATCCAGACAGCTTTTGAATGTCTCCAGAGAAGAAGACTCCACAGCCTCTCTGGGCAACCTGTTCCAGTGCTCAGTCACCCTCACAGTAAAGAAGTTTTTCCTCATGTTCAGATGGAACTTCCTGTGTTTTAGTTTGTGCCTGTTGCATCTCATCCTATTGCTGGGCACCACTGAGAAGAGTCTGGTCCCATCCTCTTTACAACCTCCCTTCAGACACTTATACGCATTGATAAGATCCCCCCTCAGTCTTCTCTTCTCCAGGCCAAACAGTCCCAGCTCTCTCAGCCTTTCCTCATATGAGAGATGCTCCAGTCCCTTAATCATCTTGGTAGCCCTTCACTGGACTCGCTCCAGTAGCTCCATGTCTCTCTCATATTGGGGAGCCCAGAACTGGACACAGTACTCCAGATGTGGCCTCACCAGGGCTGAGTGGAGGGGGAGGATCACCTCCCTCCACCTGCTGGCAAAGCTCTTCCTGATGCACCCCAGGATACCACTGGCCTTCTTGGCCACAAGGGCACATTGGTGGCTTATGGTCAACTTGTTCACCAGCACTCCCAGGTCCTTCACTGCAGAGCTGCTTTCAAGCAGGTCATGTGTTTGGGTGACTCCATTATTTTTTCATTTTTAAAACATGATTTGTGTAGAAAGCAAGGGAAAGAAAACAAATGTGGTAGATCAGGATGTTCTTCAGTATATTTCCCATTTGCTTTCCTTTGCTGTTAGAAGCCACGCTCTTAGCCTGACCGAGATGCATTCTCTGCACACAAGGGACAGCAGTATGAATTTCCTGTGCCTTAATCCTCACCAGCAAATTCCATCCTTTATTTGTAGGGTGAGGATGGCCAGCAAAAGTGACTTTTTAATAGATCTTTGCCTCTTCCTGCTTGCTGATTTTGAGGGGATCGGTTCACCTGTGATCATGGTCTGTGCTATGCTGTGCCTGTGTAGGGCCAGATCTTCCCACTTTCCCAAATAGGCAGGAGGACAAATAGAGAAAAACGCCTGAAGGAGAAAGAGAGCTGTTGTGAGGAGCTAGAAGATGACAGGAGGAAACCTTTATAGATAAATCTTCTAGGAAGAAAGATTTTTTCTTTCTTATTAAGTAATTTATCACAATAGTATTATTTAATATAACTTCTACTCATCCAGCTGCTTATGTCACTTGTTGGTTTTGCCTCAGAGGCAGCAAAGTGAAAGATTAAGAGAATGAGAAACTGGGATGCACTTAGCAACTGAGACGTCTTTGAGTTTGGGACACAATCACAGTTGTCTTGGTTTGGTTTTTGCCAAAACTGGGCAGAGAGAATAAAAGGTCACTGAGTTTGGGTCATTCCTCTGCCCTGAACTAGTATCAACTGTACCAATGTTATTGTTAGTCCACCTTGCATTTGAAGACAACCATGCTGGAGACTCCACATTAACTCCAGTTATTTCTCTAAACTTAAATATTAAGAAAAGCTTTCTGCACCTGAAATTTAATGCCATTGCTTTCTGTCCTAACGGGGAGAACAGATTACTCCTTCACTCTGTGCATCACTCTTTCAAATGTCTGAAGACAGTAATAACCCTTTCTCTCTTTCCCCTCTCTCTTCTCTTTAGGATAGACAACTCATCTTACTTCAGCCTAGTCTGATAGGTTGTCTTCTAGATGTCTGACCAGACTGCATTGACCTAATCAGAATGAAGTCCAGCTGGACCACATCTTTCTTGGACTGTGGTATCCAAATCTGGACACTGTGATGAGTAAAATGAAAAAATGATTTCACAGCTCTTGCAGGCTGTAGCCATCATTGTATGTACCACTAAGGTATTTGCTCTTCTTGCATATGCCATGTCACTGTTGACTTGTGTTTGGTTTGTGATCCACAGCATCCGAAGAGTTTCTTCCACAAAACTGTTATTTAGATAGCTTCTCCCATCCTTTATTCATTTGATTGCTCCTGCCCAGGTGTAGTAACTTGCATGCATCTCTATTGAATTGCTTATTTGTTTTCTCAGATCAATGTCAAACAGGTATGAATCATTCTGGATTCAAATTTTCCTTTCCAGCCTACTTCCAGTCCCTCATAGCTGGTGGTTGTCAGTAAACTTAATAAGTGCAATCTCTCTGCAATCATCCAGGTCATTAATGAAAACCTGGACTGTTACCAGGCTCAGGATGGGCCCCTATAGAACTCCATTTAATACATCCTTCCCTTCTGATTGTGAGCAACTGATGTCTTTTCTCAGTGTGTGGTTTTCCAATCAGTTTTGCATACACTTCATAATCATCTGTATCCTGCTTCCCTAACATGCCTATAAAAATAGCATATAAAATCATGTCAGAAGCATTTCTAAAATTGAGATACAACAACTTGCATTTTCTGTCCACCCAGAAATGTTGCTCTATCAGAGAAAGAAATTGGATGGGCATGACTTATTCACGATAGATCCAGGTTTGAGGTTAGTCCTCCTAGTTTTCTTTTAGCAGCTCACAAATAGATGATCAGTTCCAGGAACTGAAGATAAAGTAATAGATCTGTAATTTTTTTGCCCAATTTTGGGCAAATATTGCATCTCTTTTTTTAAAGCTAAACAGTGCATTTTGTTCTTCTCCAGTCTTGTGATACCTCACCTCATCTATAAGGTCTTAACAATACCTGCTGATGGCTTTGGTACTTCAGTGGCTGTGTCACTAAAATTTTGTTGGTTATCAGTCATATTTTTATGCTAAGTACTAATGAGCTGGTCTGCACAGTAGAAATGAACTCTTACTCTTTTCTAGAGAGGACCTATTCCATTAAAATTGCTGTTAGCAGTATAAAACAGACAAAGTAATTAAATTCCCCAAAGGGTGAGAACTGCCTGGTTGATTAAGAGCAAATTTTTCTTACTCTTTCCCTTGGCCTAAGGAACGCATTTATCTTTTTAGGCAGTTTTCCCTGCCCTGTACAGAGAAGAGCAGTTCCTTGTAGAAGACTGTGCTTATGCACATCTCATTAGAATACACATTTGTTGGTAGAAGGATGTTTTTCAATGCAAAAGACAGAGGTAACAATAACGGAACGACAGCTGTTGAGGTCGGCTGTGCAGCACTTACCGTGGCAGTCCGGTTCCTTCTCCAGATGTTTACCTCCCTGCCAACCGGCTGAAGTACAGGTTGTAGTTGAAGCTGGAAGAGCTACACTTTGGTTTTGAATGACCTGTTGTAGGAGACCAAATTTCACGTGGTGCAGTGTGTTAAATCTTGCTTTTGGCTTCGTGTCCAGGTTCGCTATCTTTATCGTGTGTTCTGTTTTGTTAAACCGTAGAAGCTAGGGATAAATACACTGCCAAAGTGTGTGCGTATGTTGGGGCACGTAGGATTTGATTTCCTTTGAAAACGGAATATTAAAATTTATATTTTCATGTGGATGCCAATGTTTATTGCTTGTGATACTATCTAGTTAAATCAAGGATGGGAATAGTGAAATTCTACTAGAAAGTCAGAAAAAGGTACAGGGGAGCTCAGAGGAGGGAAGGGTGCCTGTGTCTTTGTGTTTGGGCACGAGTAGGTGTTACGAATAAAGGAACAATTAAAGCTAACAAGTAATAATAATCAGGAAGGAGGTGGTGTTGCAGATCTGGAGGAGAGGAAGTAGAGCAAAAATAAATATTTATCAGGGTTTGCCAATTGACAACTGAATGCTACCAGGCATAATAACATTTAAGGCTCTTTTCAGCTGTCAGTTCAGCTATGGCATAATTTTTAGCATGTGAGTAATCCCATCAGGGTATGTGCACAGTCTTAAGCCTTGCTAGGATAGGACCCCCAGGTCTTTGTATGGCTGTCTAGTCAAGGTGGCAGAATACTTCTTCCAAGACAAGCATGCTTACGTGGGAGTTATGGAAATTTGGGTTCTGTGACAGTCTGACTGCCAGTCTGGTTCTGATTATTCTTTTTATTATTATTGCTTTCGTAACAAGAAAAGTTACTAGCCAAGCTGAATGTTCTCAGCTGCCTAATTTATTAATCTGTGGATTTTCAAATCAGTCTGGTAACTTTAGAGACATGCAAAATCACAGAGGAGGTTACATGAATTTCTCTCCTTCCATTCCCAACAATTGCCATCCCCAATCTTTTTATTTTAATGAGAACTTTTTTTTCCTTTGACCGTGTGTTTTTGTTCAAGGATCTGATAATTACACGCTTGGAGACGATGGCTTTTCAAAAGCATCTTTCCCAGCAATTTTCAACTGGAGATGTGGATAAAAATATCTCCCCGGTTTTTTTATCAGAAATGTTTTCAGTAATGTGCAATTATGAGCTCTGCCTTCATTCAATTCATCCTGGAAGAATTTGCTTCACAGGGAAATTCGTTTCCTAGCTGCTGTAGATGCCAGCATAGTTGGCAGCTGCAGGATTTTGTGGGTAGGAGGGAAAAAAAAGGACCAGAAATGAAAATTGCTGTGAAGTAAATTGGTCCTAACACCTGGAAACCGTGAAAAGACAGAATATCATATTTTTTTGTTAAATCATTGTTAATTTGCTTTGCATATCATTCCCAAAATGGCTTCGCAAAAGTTATTTAGCAAAGCTGAGATGTGAAGAGATGATCCCACTTAATCGTGCCTCACAACTGATCTGTTTCTTGTTGTGCAGGTTCATGGAGTTATGTTAGAAAGGTGAAAGGAGTTGTGGTTTTCTGGCTGGCAGTACTCTAGCTTCCAATCTCAGTGTATAATTACCACTCTGTCTGTATATCTTAATGAAGCTGTAAGTTAAGAGCTGACTTGGGTCTGGGGGAGCAATATTGGCATTAAGACGAGAAGGGTTGCGGAGCAGTCATAAAAAGAGTAAACACGCTCTTGTCCTGGGAGGCAGGTCCTTGCGCTGTTAGGAGTAAGATCCGGCTCCCGGCTTCTCTGGTGTATGGATGAAAATGGGATTTGTTGCATCCTCGTCCTTCATCGCATCCTCCTCCTCCAAAGGAGGGGAGGGGGGTCCCTGATCCTGCGTCTGCTGGGCTCTAGGTGGGCTGGAGGCAGAGGGAGGGAGGTAGGACCTACCTGAGGGATGTTCCTGCCCCCGCGATTTATTGAGGGTAATTTTTTATGAAATGCAATGCCATTTGGGTAGGATGAAATTCTTGGCATAAGATGAATGTACGTATTTTGCTAAAGTTTTTTCAATAACGTACTGCATTTCCCATATAACCTAGGTAGGACCCATGGGGCGAGTCTCTCTTGTGCCCCCAGAACCAGCTCTCCTGGGCAGGTCCCCGCTCGGGCTTTGCTTTGGATGAGTGCAGCTTCGGAGCAGGGTTTGGCGTGCACGTGGCAGCCGTGGTTTTAAGCCTGCTGTTGCTCGCGACGGGACGCTGGTGTGGACACATTCCTGCGGGACTGCTGTTTTCATAAACCTGCAGCGGTAACTTCTTTTCCACAACGGGGTGGATGTTTTCCCGTCGCACCCTTCGCGTGCCGCGTCGTTCGTGCACCAAGTCATCCGCAGCCGTTAAACGACCCGACTCGCCTGAATTGCTGAACACCTCGTCCCTCCTGGGCTCTGCCTCGTTCCTCCCAGCCGCGCGGAGCCCCGCAGCCTGCGGGAGCAGCGTGGGCAGCCCCTTCCTCCGCGGGAGCTGTTGCCCTGGCAGACCCATGGCAGGTGTGGAGGTGCAGCTCCATCAGTTGCTTTTCCCAGCCAAATAACCCCCCTAAGGCAGGGGCCTGCTCCTCTGTCTTTCAGCAACCACGTGTGTTACAAATGCTGAAGGTCTCAGTATTCCTGTCGCTCCTGTGCTGTAACTGGTCCCCGCTGTAGTGTCCCCACCCCTAGTGGAGTTGTCCCAGCAATAAATCTGCCCCTCCACCGTGCCGGCAGTGTAGGCCCCCTCCTGCCCTCCTCTTGGGGATGGCTGATCCTTACCAGGCCGTTTTAGAGGTGGATATTTCAGCCTGTAGCCTGTTCCTGCCCCTGTGATTTATCAAGGATAATTTCTTTTTATGAAATGCAATGCCATTTGGGTAGGATTAAACTCTTGGCATAAGATGAATGTACATATTTTGCTTAAGTTTTTTTTTTTTCAATAATTTAAGGCATTCCCTACATAACCTACCGTGTAAACAGACCGCGTTCCTTCCTGCCACGTAATGCTACGCTCTGTTACCCGTACTACCACAGTACCTCAAAACTGCGGCCCAGCAGCTCATCGTCCTCAGCTCCCCCAGTGCAAGGATGTGTTTGGAGAGGGGGATCTCTGGGGAGATTCCTGCAGGTCCGTCCTCTGCCGGCTCCTCCGGAGCACGCGATGGAGCCAAGCGCGGGGACTGAGCGTGGGCCTGCGCAGGGTAGGAGCGGACTAGCTGCGAGTCCGGGCACAGCACCGCAGGAGGTGCCTGACCTCCAGAGAGATCAGTGGGAAGATGCACCGGTACTTTTTGTAGATCTGGACCAACCTCCCAGGTGACTTCTCTCTCTTGTCAGCCTGTAGAGCCAGAACCAGGAGGAGGTTAGGAGGTGCCTGAGCTAAGCGCGCTCCCCTGCTTGCTGCCCGTTTTGCACCAAAGCCAGGTTTCGCCCCGCAGTCCGTTGCTTCCTCGCCTGCCCTTGCCGTGCAGCGCGCGACTCTCCGCTCACGCTGAAGTTTTCCTTCCCTCTTGCTGCTGTCGCCATCGGGGCGGTGGCCGAGTATTGCCCAGCTCTGGGCAGGCCCCAGGGAGGCGATGACGGTCGAGTAGCTGCAGTGATGTTGTAAGGCTGGGGAAGAGCGAGAAAGAGCGGTTTGTTTATTATTATTATTAATAATATACAAAAAAAAAAAAGGAATCCCCCCCCCTTTGCTTCAGTTTATCCGCTGCCTTCGCGTTCAGGTGAGCTCAGCAGATGGATCCCGTCAATTAGGCAGAGCGGTGATAAGCGTTCACCTTGCAGAAACTGGAAAACAAAACCTTTTGGAGTCTGCGGCTCCGGCTAACAAGCGAAGCGCCGCTGGCTTTCTCTCCCTTTTAAAAGTCCCTTTATCATTCAGCAGCCGACTAGAGCAGTACCATGAGCTATAATAGGCAATTAGCTCCTAACAGATTTATGTGACACTATATTTTATAAGCAAACAATCATATGCGTTTAATCATTAAACGGATCTGCTGTATCTAATGTTCACAAGGCCGATCTTTCTCTCTCCTCCCTGTGCACGTGCTCGGCTCTCTTGCTCTCAGTTTACACCAGCACAGACCCACAGACATTCACGCTTGCGTAAAACTGATGCGAATGGGCTACTTGGCAGCTGCCTCTGGTGCTGGGTGAGCAGTGGCAAGAGGTAAGTACTTGGCAATAGCTGCTCCCAGGGATGTCCAGACTCCATCTAGAGGTTGGCAAGGTGGGACAGGAGGAGCCTGATGCCAAGGATTTTCCTTTTCCTCGTGCTGCAGACATGGTGCGGTTGAGGGGTCATACGGGTACCGCACAGCCTCATGTGCCTCAGCAGAGTGCACGTGTCGAGTGATAGACAGTGATTTATGCAGCATTCCCTAGACTTTGCTGGAGTTGGAAAGTAGTCAGACAGTTTTAGTATTCGTGGTTAATTTTAGAAATACCTGCATGCATTATTCTTCCACACATCTATTACACACTTGACAGAACCTGCTGGTTTTAATTTTTATTAACATAAGTGCCTTGTTGAATCAAAATTAAGTGCATATTTGGGAACCATAATGTGAAGCATTGCACTTAATGGTGTGTGTTCTCGACAGGTGAGAGGCTATCATGAGTCTTCTCTTTCCTCAATACACTGCAGTCTTTTGTTACACCTGAATTTTCCCCGATTTCATTGCCACTTCCTACCCTATGTAAGCTGTAAAACTCCCAGCTGCATTTTTTCAGATATATGTTCCTCTCTAACCATGCTAGGCCTTGGATTGCAGTGGGTGGGGAGAAGGTAGGGGTCCAAGTTCTGCAAGGAGCAAGATTTCAGCCTGAAAAGCCCAGGGCTGTCCCTGTGTGCTCAGAAAGGTGCTCAAAAGAGTGAGCATCTCCTGAGCCTTTCTGCGGATAGCAGAGCTCAGCTTGCAGCAGTGTGGTCTGATTTTCACCAGGATTTTCCATGCCTCTTGGGAATTATTGTGCTGGCTGTAGCTGAGAGTGGGTTCTCCACCTGCTTTGCATCGCCCATGCAATGTAAAGCACCGGCACAAGTGTTTGCATGAAGGGAGCTACATAAAACAGCTGGAGTGCATTAATAACTCCGCTGAAGCACGGCCTTATCCATCTTTCATACCAAACGGGACGTTTGCGTTCGTCGCGGTGGTACTGTGCTGATCTTTGAGCATCAGCCTGTTTGGAGGATGGGGAGTCAGCAGAGCTGGCCCACTCCGGCTGGCGTGGGGGGGACGGCCGTCCAAGCTGGGGCTCATAGAGAAAGCAAGAGGAGCGATAACAGGAGCAGGGCTTGTGGGAGACAAGATTTAATGGGCAATCCAGGGACTAGCTGATTTTTAACAGCTAATTTGATGGGGGTCAGACAAAACCACTTCCGGCATCAAAGAACTTTGAGCTTTGAAACTTTCTTATTTCATCTTGTTGTCCTTATAAATCTGAGATTCCCCGGCTTTTTGATTTCTCTCCTTCTCCCTCCTCCTCTCATTTTAAGCAAGCCTCTTGCTTAAACTTTCCTTAGTCATTTAACTCTAAGCTTATTCCATCTCTCACACAGCTCCTGTGAATCCTCCTGACACAGTCTAGGATGAAAGCAGCCCAGACGCATACACGGGCCATTGCATAATGGATGGTTTGTGTGTCAGAGTCTAAAATCTACATATGTTTAGATCAGTCGTGAAGTGGGAACATCTGTATATATTCATATATAATGGCTTTTACCACATGAATGAATAATCCAACTCCCACGATTTGCTATTTACTTTTTTGAAACATTGCTACTTAGCTAAACACTGTGGGGAGAAGCACATTTATGGGAATTAAGTCTTAGTAAGATTTAGTGAAGCTTCGTGGATAAGCTGGAAACAAGTCTAAATGGGTGCCGGAAATCTTTCTTTATTTTTAAGTTAATGCTGTCTGGAACTTCTTCCCTGTTTCTTGACTCCCACTGGTTTTTAAGCACTTTGCATCAGAATGCAATGCAAATCCAGGATAAAGCACCTGACTTGCAACCTACTGCACTGAATGTCATCCCATGTGATGCCATCCCTCAATAGCACTAGCTGTCTTTGCAGTCCTCCTAAAAGAGTTCCCAAACCTCGGGAGCCTCAACACGAGCTGGGGGTCCAGCTGGGGGGTTGCCCCGTTGCAGTGTCACTGGCAGACCTACGTGCGAGAAATTCTAGTGGCCTGGCCCATGGCGGGCTGGAAAAAGTTGTTGAAGTTATAGGTCACCCCCTTTTAAAAGAAGGCTGGTGACTTGCTACCTCTTGTCGCCACTGGGTCAATCTATTTTATTCTCTTCCCACAGCCAGGAACCCCTCCTGGCACTGGTGCGAGTCCTGCCCTCGCGGGACAGAGACCCCCAAGCAGGTCGCTGTGGCCACAGCCGAGCGCGCGCCCACCTTCAGGCTTCTTTTAACCACGATGGTCCTGCAGTGATTTTCCATTGCCCCTTTTGAAGCCGTAGTCTAGCCGAGATGATGAGATCAGTGCAGTGACAAATGGTGTCACGGACAGCTTTGATATCCGCTTCTCATAGTTCATTTGACTCTTGTTTTTCATGCTAGTGTTGATGGCATCATTTAGGTTTTATATATATCTGTTTTCTCACTTCACCCCTTGGTCCCTGGCTCATGCCTTTATTAAATGTTATTGCACTGAAGCCCATCTCTTCCGTTGCCTCATTTGCTTGGGGTTTTCTGTTTTCTTGCGTTTTGTGTGGGCTTGCTTGTTGCTGTTGGCGCTGTGATTGATCCTGCATCAATCTCAGCCTCCTCTTGACCCAGCACAGCAAATCTCCCAGATTTTCTTCTTCATTTATTTTTCTGATCCCGCTCCCAGAGCTGGCACAGCCTTGTAATTAGGAGCAGAGAGATGGTGCTAACCAAGGAGGGGTGACCTCCCTCGCAGCTGCCCGGCTAGGCTCCCGGTGCCGGCACCTTGTTAAGCCTTGCGGGAGCAGGGGCTGCCGATGTCAAGCTGAGGCTGCTCTAATAGATCAGCAGAGAAACAGTGTGATTCACTGTGAGAAGGTTTTTCCCCATCCCATCATTATCGAAGGACTTACCTTTCCTAGCAGGTTTCCTTGAGATTGGTTTACCACTCTTAGTTGAGCCCCACACGGCATGCCGTAAGTTTAGCACAGACACTTAAATTTTATGTGTGCTCTTGGGAGCACTTATTTTACATGGATAGCATGGACTCTCTTGGAAGTACTATAGGAGTAAAACATCAACAAAAAGATGTGTTGCAACTTTAATGGTCCCCTCGTCAGAAAAAGATTATCAAGCTGAACGCTGGCATGGCGTCTTGCTGCTGCTGCTTTACCTTCCCTCTCTCCTGAATCCGGTGGATTTTTCTCTCTGCCCAGGTTACTGCCTGCTCTAGGAGAAGATTGCCCTGTTGAAGCGGGTAAAGCCACCAGGTACCACAGTGTCGCGGAGGTGGATTCCTGTCATGGGGCGGAAGGGGGGACACATGCACCTTCCCACATGGAGGCTCAGTTGCTGCAGCTTCCCTGTCCAACTTCTGGCTCTCCGACCTCTTATTAAAGAGCTACGTGCTCTCCTCCCACGTAGGTGCTTGTGCGCTCGGAGCGAGCTGCCTTCTCCCCTTCTCTTCGGCGTGTGAACTAGATTGTGCTTCTGAAGTTCCCTCCATGGGAGACTTCCCGGCACACTTCTGCCGCGGAAATCGGGACGAGGCTTTTCTCACGAACCAGAGGCAGGTTTCTCCCCATCAGGCAGTTAACAACCTCTTGATCTGACGGCGCTGTGATTGAGACCTTGGAGGACGGGAGACAACAGATACCGTTTTTAGTGCGAAGATCATAGGGACCAAAAGGGAGCTTGTAAAAGACAAAATAGGTCAAAGAATTTGTTATTGCTGCAGTAAATTGATCTCCATTTCAAAAGGTGGGAGTGCTGGCGTCTCCCACCTGTTCTGCCGTTTCCAAGCTGTTGATTTATGCCGTGGATTCATGCCCAGGCTGTGACACGAGTGTGCTCAGTGCTCAGCATTGCGAATGGGGGCTGAATTTCGGTCTCCCCTTCTCCTCCCTGGAGCTTTGTGACTCTAAGCCTGGTGTTAGGTGAGACAGATCTGGATTAATCAGGGTTCGGAGTTTGTCGGTTTTCTTTTTTCATAAAGAAGAGGCTTTCGCTGCTCAGACAAAAACATTTTGTATTGTGAACATCGACACATTTTTTGGCTTTAACTACTGAAGTATCAAAAAATAAAACCTTTCCCTTTTTGTCATACCTTTTGAAAAACTGTCCCAGTTAGGAGGGTACTTAGTGCAAACCCTGTGCAGTGAAAGCAGTCATAGTGTTTTTCATTAAAACAAAATTTGTTTTCACGTTTTTGACTAAGGTTTTCAAACAAGCAGGTAAGAGTGGCCACTAGGTTTAGATGACACCAGTTTTTCTCCGGTGAAAAGCTGCAACAGAGCTGTCTTTTTATTTGATTTTGCTCCACAGATACTTAGTATAGCATTTGTTGCTTATGAAAAAGGGAAAGCCGCAGGGTTTGAATTTAGGAGGCTGCATTTCTTATCTATCTTCATGTTGAAGAAGAAGTTTGGAAGCTTGCTTGGAGTTAATAGGGAGAATTGTATTCCCTTGCTGGCTAGGATTTCCTGCTGCCTATTGCACACATGAATAGATTCAGTTGTATCTAGAGAGGCATTCTTCCTCGCAAATGGCTTTAGACTTTATTGTCATTTCTCACCATATTACAATTGCTCACTTGGATAACTTTCACAAAAGATCAGTCTGAAAAAGTATCCTATTTCTCTTTAGTTTTTACTTTTGAAAGGTGGTTTCTTCAGATAACACAATCGGTATATCAGCAATATTTCATCTTCCTAGCTTATTGCTGGATTCTCCCCCATACAACCTACGCTGCTTAATAAGAGAAATTGCCAGATTGACTGGAAAATGTGACTTTAATAACATCATTTCAAGCACTAGAACCGGTGAGAAATAATAATCTCAATGAATTGTTTTCTGCACTATTCTTGTCCCTCATGCACAAAATTACTGTGTATAATGTGTGTGTGTGTGTGTGCACGCAAACGGGACCTGCAAGGGGGTGAGAACCTGCATAGTTTCCCCTGCTCTTGGGTTGCTCATAAATATAAACCGATGAAGCTATCTGAAAATGCCGTCTGAAAGTGGTGGGAAGGACTGTGGGAAGGGAGTCTTCCCTTTTCTCTTTTATTTTTCTTTTTTAACACTGGAATTTCAGATCTTGCCGAGGAGTGCTTGAAAAGAAGTGAACCGGGAAGGGCTCCCTGGTGCAAAAGGGACCTTTTGGTCTTTGGACTTTTAAGAAGGTGCTTTGGAAGGGATGGATAAAAGGGAAGATGTCTGCTTTTCATTCGGGAAATGTTATCTGTACTAAAGGTCCAGCCTATTCCCTCCTTCAAGGAGCTCCTAATAAACCTGACTTAACACACAAAGCACATCCTCACTAGAACGAGGAAAGAGTTGTCCCTGATATTTTTAAATTAGAGAAAGAAAAGAAACCCCAGGCTTCTTTAGAAGAACAGCATAAGCTCCTCTGTGATCAAAAGAGCAAATGAAGCCTTATTTCCTATAGCTTTTGCATTCAATATCCCTTATTCCTATCCCTACCACAGAAAAGAAAGCGGGTGCTTCTGGCTGATGTGGAGCTCTTTGCACAGCAGACTAATTTGGGCCTCTCCTGTTCAGAACACAATTTTAATGAAAGCGATGGGACTGTAATTTTTTGGGCCACTACCCCTCCTCCAAAGTTGATTGATGTTGGCCGATGGGGTCCAGAGACGCAAGAGGACAGTAGATGGATGGACGTACAGGCAGCATGTGAAGTTAATTTTCCTAGAAAACCAAGCTAAAACATGAAGCTTGATTTAATAATAAATTCTAGCTACTTTTAAAAGTATTTTTTTCTCTGTCTTTTGGTACAGCTTGAGTGGAGACGAGCAACCGCTTCCGGGTCCTGTATTGCACATCCCATCAGATACACTGCTTAGATAAATAAAGTTACTCTGTGGCTGGCTTCCACAGCAATAACAGATGACAGACGGTGCATTGTAGCAGCGTCAGGTGTATAAAAGACACAACTGTAATGGCAGGTTAACTGCAGATTCTTAAATTATGTTTTTTTCACTTCTTCCCCTTTTGTGTTTTTTGTTTTTAATAGAATGCAGTATATTTAATGAAAGTATGAGGAATACCAAGTCTTGGCATTTCAAGTCTGGTCCAACATTCATTCCTATCAGATGGGACTTGGATCAGTCCTTGGGAGGTGTTTAATATCCTGTTAAAGTTGATATGAAGCCTTTCCAAAGCCTGGCTTTTCTGCAGAGCCAGCTTAAATGGGTTTTGCACAAAAATATAGATCTTATGCGGGTTCACTAAATGCTGATGCTCTCTCCCTTCTTCATTACGGGAAACAGAAACCTTCTTCCTCAAGCGTTTTATATATAGGCTGAGGGCTGGCAGAGGGGAAGAGCTGTACTCTGGTATCCTTTGGAAGCCAACCTGCTTGATAACAGTGGCGTGTTCTGGCCTATATCTGGGTCTCATAAAGGCTACTGCTATGCAAATAGTTATCTACATCATTTCTGGTTGAAAATGGTTGCTTGAAACAAATTGTTCCTTTAAAAGTAATTTTGGTTTCTTATTAAAAAAGAAAAAAATAGAGGAACAAAGCATGGAGTTTTCTGTTGAACAATAGGCTATTGTATCTTTTATAGATCTGTTTCCTGTGAATAAAGCAGCAGGTGGTTATGAAATTATACATGCCTTAGAAGGGTTGGTAGATAACTGAATAAAGGCTTTAGAAGAAAAAGGGAAGGAGCGGGGGTTCGGGGGAGATGAAATGTGCGCTGTGTGTATGGGGAATTAAGAAGTACAACGTCCTCCCGGAATAACCTCAAAGTTTGGACAATTTCTCTCTGGCTTGGATGCCAAAATACTGCACAAATAGATGGATGAGATGCTGTGAAAATCTCTGTTTCGTGCCTGAAGAAACTGTGGTTGGTGGGGCATGTTCCCGTCCCTGGGGAAGGGAGCACAGCGTCGTCACAGCGTGGCTGCCACAGGTACTGTTAGTGCTTTGATAATGCTCTTGGGACCTTTCTCCTACCAGATGTAGCTAGGACTTTGTCCTTAGAAAAAACAGGCTTTCGGAGGGGAGCTGAAGGCAGCCGGGGCTGGAGGTGTGGCAGAGGAGCTGTAGTGACCCACGTGGAGAAGAAGAGTAAGGGCACCAAGGCTGGGCGCGGTGGAAGGGTACGAGTGGAAAGGGGTATGGCTTGCCCATGTGGCAGACAGCCCCTGCGGGTGCTTCTTGGAGTGGGGAGGACGATGTTGTTCTGTGCTTTGTTGCAAGGACATGCAAATGGGCCCTGCTTCAGGTTTTATCACCGTATTGAAGACTCGCTTTGACCTGCTTTCCATGTTTTCTGGAAACTAATGGATCACTTCAGAGGAGCAGGAATAGGGTTGTCTTAACATCTCTGTAGGTTGTTGGTGTTCTTAGTTCTGATGTCTGCTGAAAAACACTGCTGGGGAGAAAGTTCAGTTTTCTTCTTAGAGGCAAAGACCTTGTTCCAGCAAGTGCAGTTATCTAGAAATATTAGAAATTTTATTAAATGTAAGAAAAAACTTTTTTTACTGTGAGGGTGGTTGAACATTGGAACGGGTTGCTCAAAAAGGTTGTGGAGTCTCCATCCTTGGAGATACACGAAACCTGACTGGACACAGTGCTGGGCAGTCTGCTCTAGGTGACCCTGCTTGAGCACGGGGGTTGGACCAGATCATCTCCAGAGGTCCCTGACAACCCCAGCTGTTCTGTGATTATACAGTCCAGCCTTCCTCTTTGGCTGTGCTCTTAGAAAATTTGCAGTAAGAAAAATCAAAGAGAAAGCGTTCCCTCAAGCCCTCATCTGTCTTCTTTGTAACTTGTGAATATCTGCTGTATGGGGTTTTATTGCCAGTGAAAGGAAAAATATTAGGTTTTTCTTAGCAACAGGAGGCCTCCATCGTGTGTACCGCAAATTTGTTGGTACATGTATTTACGAAGTTGATGGGAGAAGGGGGGCTGCTCCCGAAATACCTCGGTCCGTTTCTGACTGAACGCGCCGATAAGGGGAAAACTTTTTTCAAAGTGTTCCTGGTGCAGCAGAGAGTGAGAAGAATTTCCAAGCCCCATTTAGGTCTGAGCAGCTCCCATGGGAGGATCTCACTGCTTGGTGCCCGTGGGGGCTTTGGAAGCGCCTCCACAGGACTGGTGGAGTTGGAGATGAGGTCAGGGACATGCACTGGTTTGTTGACCCAGTCTACTTCCAAATGCCCCAACCAACCTCCCAGAGAATAAAACGGAAGAAAACACTGTGGTTTTTTTGTTTTTCCCTTTTTTTTTTTTTTTTTGATGCAGTGAGCAAAATAGTCAGTGTCATGAAAATGAAATTGTGCTGCAGAATCCCAAAGCAGAATGATTTTTTTTTTCTTTTTAAGCACTCCACAGGAGCATGGGCTGTCTTGCCTAAGAATTCAGCATATTTGTTGCTGTATGCTGGGGCTGGTTTTCCACAGGACAGACTCATGAACCTTAGCTCAACTTTTGCAGTAGTCTAAGAAAAATAGTCTGGAGATCACAGGCAGATTTTTTCGTCTGTTTGTTTGGGTTTTGTTTATTTTTTAACTTTACTGTTATCTAATAAGCCAAAGCAGTGGATTTCTGGAGATAGGAAAAGAACTGAACATCTGCATTGGGCTTAACAAACTCATGTACAAATTTTCCAAGGGGCTCAGGAGCTTTGGATTTAATCGATCAGAAGAAGTCTCAAGCCAGCCCGCGAGGAAGGCTTGAGGAGGATGGGAGCCTTTGGCTGTGGAAACAGAGGCTCCCGTGTGCAGTGACCTGGAGCGGAGGCATGGGAGGAACTCTTGGAGGTTGCCATCAAGTAGATCGACAACTCGTGCAAGATATATGTCTTTTTTCCCTTTCTAGCAATATGACAACTTGCAAATCCTACTAAACCTGTTAGAGGCAGGTCTTTTGAAAGATAGTTAGGTGCCTAAAGAATCACATGCATGACTGTAGTGCATTTTTCAAGTGCGTGTCTGTGTCTTTAGACACTCAGATTTCTTTAAAATCCTGGGCCTTGGAGACTAACTCCCAGGAGGCTGCAATTTGAATTATCACTAGCTACCTGACCCACTCTCGTGCACCCTGACTGCTCTTTATCTGACTACAGATAAATGCTTTCTCTGACTTCAAGAAATAATTCTCTTTGAAATGGATCAAATCACGCTTAGTTTTAGTCGTCTGAGTTCCTGCTACCAGCCTCGTGCTTTTATTCTAGCAAAAAACACCAGCTTGCGTTAGCGTGAACAGCTTTTGGTTCTTAATGCTGTTTTAGTATTCATTTCTCTAAACAAGGAAGGCAATTACCCTATGGCAAAATAACTGTCTCCAACTGTCTTTTTTCCATTAAACAAATGGGAGGTTTTACCTCTTGGTCTTCCCACAGTATTAATGCTCTTTCTCTGCGGGAACCATCTGAAACCGATCCGAGAATTTGAACGACTTGCAGACAGCAAGCCTAATTGTCCCAGAATCTTATTTAGTCAATGCCAATTTTCATTAAGAAGTGATTTCTGTTAATGACATAGACTTATAACTCTTCTAAATGAAAAAAAAACCCTTCCCTTTCCCCCCCCACAGGCAGGGATAATGAACTCCTAAATCAGTGCTCTTTCCGAGGAAGCTTTTTCTTCTTTTGACAGAGGTTGGCTTGAGACCTCAGCGATGTCAGAAGATCCTGATGCCTGCACACACGTCCCATTGGGAATTTAACTGAGTGAAATCCTGGCATTACTGAAATCAGCTCTACTGCTGGTTGCTACAGAACTAGAATTTGACCCAGGACTTCCCCATTTGCTCCCAACGGGAAAAGCCAGGGGCTGATGGGGCATCTCGGACAGTCTGCAAGGTTGACTGGCTTGGGCAACAAATGGGTTAAACCATTCTGTAAGCTTGGGGATCCCTAATTTAGGGAAGCTGTGGTCTTCCTATCAGATAGGATGTGATTTAAATGTGTGTAGTTGGCCCCTGTGAATCAACCAGGTAGCAACAGTTTGGGATATTATGGGGGGACAGTTGCCACATGTCTTTAGGAAGAGCTTTTTTTTGACTTTGGGGGAGGGGCAACAGTTTCTGGATAAAAATGGTATTCGTTCAAAAAGAGAATGGTTTCATTTGGATTTTTTCTCTTATTAAAAACTATTTTCTTTAACCTTCTCCCTTCTTCCTAGCCTTCCCCCAGACTAGGTGTTAATACAAAGCATCTGATTTTGTTGTCCTCTTAAAATAAGCTTTTCACTTCCTTGATGCCTTCTTTAATTCTTTCCAGCGCAACAATCATAGTTCCATTTGGACTAGGGGCATATTATTGAAAGAAGTTTTGGAAGTGGTGTTATTTAGGATGTGATTGAAATCTAGGCTGGCTGGAGCAGTGCAAAATGTACCTCCTGCAACAACTCTGCTAGCAAAGTGATCGGATTCGAGGCCTCAGGTACCCTGAATGTCTGCCAGATTATGTATGAGGATGCTTAGGGATGATTAGAGCCATTTTCCTTTTTTTTTTTGGTTTGTCATCTTCCATTTCTGCTCCTCCTCATTCTCCTGCTTTGCTGTCTGAAGAAGGGAGAAACGCTCTCCATGGAGAGGCTGCGAGCAATTCTGTCCCTGGCACAACGTCGCACCAGGGAGTTGTGCTGGTTTGAGTGTCCTAATGCTGTCTGCTCCCAAATCACTCTCCTCTGAAATGTCTCCTTCCCCTAATCTTACTTCCAAGCCTAAATGTGACATGTCCATGATGTTTTTTTCTTTTTCTCAGCAGGCAAAGGTGGGGAGGTAGGTTCAACCTTACTATTAGACCTAAGAGAATCCACATCAGAGACAGTTGTGGGAAATTAGGAGAGCGAGTCCTGCTGCATATGGAGCATCTTGTTTTTTCTATGAATACCCCAATTCTTAATCTTAAAAGAAACCCCCCCCCCACAGATTGGGTCAGCTTCTGTCAAAAAGCAGGCTGTGGTAGAAAATCCCCCCCAAAACAAAAAGCACTGAAAAAGGGGATGATACATTTTTATTGCCGCGTGGCCATGCTGGAGCGAAGGCGATGGATGGTGTTTGCAAAGCAAGCGGCAGAGCTGTGGCTCTGCAACTCGGTGCCGATTAATAGCAGAGCCACGAGTCTCTGGGCTTTGCGGCGAGCCGGCAGCACGGGGAGCGGGGCCCTGCCGCCGGCGCCCCTCCGCCAGCGCCCGGGGCGCTCCGGGGCTCGCGCTGGGGAGCCTCCTTTCCTAGGGAATAAATGCTAAGCCAGAGCATGGAAAAACCTCACCTTCCTTTCTTTCCACCTCTGGTACTTCAGCTGAAGCAAGGAGATGTTGTTCCTGCTCCTTTTCCTTCATCCGTCAGGTTTGTTTTTGAGGGGATGAGGTGGGATTATGTCCTCATTTTTATTACTGCCTGAGATATGTAATGCTACCGTAAAAACACTGTTGCTGCAGAAGAAGAAAGCCTAGGGCTCCCTATGTAGAGCAGAGACTTGGGAGCACCTCGCTCCCTGTGTTGGTAAGACACCAAAATAGCAAAAAAGTTATCAAAGAATTTACAGGAACTTTTCTGTATTGTCACAGATTTCCATGGGGTTAATGTATGGGAAGTGTTGCACCCTCAGCTTTATTGAGTGTTATATACTCAGGGAGCTTTTTTTAAAGATCTAGAGCCCACATTAACACAACTGCCTGAAAATCACCCCTTTCTGACATTTTCCTTGTGAAGATTTTTGGCCCGCTTGGTGTGAGAGGAAAAAGCTTGAAAAATATACCTTTAATGGCTCCAGCACTGAGTGCCTGCAAAAAGAACCTGCCCAGGCTTAAAAAATAAAAGTTATTTTCCCAATTTTAGGGAGCAGAGAGGTTCATGAGTTTTCAGTGCTTGGTCGGCGCTACTATTTGGGCTGACTGAGCAATCAGGCTAGTTACCAGCAATTCCTCTGCCTAGCTGCTGTGCTAGGCAGGAGAAGTCACTAACAGAGAGCACAAAGAGCTAAAATTCCTTTTATTATGATGATGATTTTTTTTTTTTTTTTTTTTTTTTTTTTTTTTTAAGAAAAAGGACCCCTCCCCCCCCAAAGAAAAAACCCAACAAGAGAAGGTGACTGCAGTAATACCAGCCTGAGCGGCAGAGCAGGAAATCGGCTGCGGATGAGCAAAGAGCCGCCGGTGGGGCTGCTCCTGCGAGCCAGTTCGCGCTTCGGCAGGCGGCGCGAGGCAGCTTCCTTTCCTGTTCAAACGCTTGAGCCAGCTAACGAGCGAAAAAAGCCAAACATTTTTAGCATAATCAGCTGTGTTTGGAAGGGAGAAGCCCGAGAGGACGGGGAGCGGTGGCGCTAATTATTTGCCGGCTGAGACGGCCGGCGGCAACGCGGCGCGGGACTTTGCTTCAGGCTCGCCGCGGGCGGCAGCTCTCGCCCGGGCGGCTGTTCCCGGCCGCTCGCCTGTTGGCGGAAGCTGTTGTCAATGCGAGGGCGTCCTGCTTACTCGCTAAAACGGCAGCCGAGCTGCGTTTGCCAATAGCTATCGAAGTTCTCCGGATAGGGAGAATAACTTGGCGAAATGAGGTTTCGTATCGGTATCCCCCGGGGCTGCGAGGGGAGGCCCAGCCCAGGAGGGCTCTGGTAGCTGTCTCGCGCGGGGCGGCGTGTTTACGCGAAGCAGATGGTTGCATGTCTTGCTTTGCCAACAGATTAGCGAGCTGGCTTCGAATCATCTCCTGTGGTTTCCCGGGAACGCCGGGTTGCTGTTTGCGGCGGAGCAGTTTTGCCTCCAGTGCGTTACCTCGTGGCGGAGCAGGCGAAAGCACCCTCGTGGGGAAAGCGGCCGCCTTGCCTCGCGACGCCGCTGGGTACGAACGGCCGAGGGCCGTCCCGAGCTAGCGGGCAGCTGCGCCGGGAAACGTCGCCTTCCTTAGGCTCCCCTTGGCCGTCCCTGTACTGCAGCTCTGCCAGACATGGGGTGGCGGGACGGAAGAGGACACGGCATTAGGAATAACCTGCCAGAGAGAGAAATTAAGATGGACGTGGCCAGGGCTAGCAGAGAGCAAAAGCTCTGAATATTTATCGCTATCGAACGTTTGCTGAAGAAGAGATAGCAAGTGACTTTGCTTTGGTTTTAAAAAATTGGATGCTGGAGCAAAACTGTCCCAAGCGAAGTAAAGTTCTGTCCAGAGTCATTAAGCCCAGATTAACCTTATCCCTGGTCTCCACATCACGCAAAGGACCGTTGTCATTAAAAATGCAAATTTAATTTTCAAGCTTTCTGCTCGTGAGCAGAGGCCGGGCAGTACTAGCACCTATCTGAAATCAATGGCTCGACTTGGTGCTTGCTGTGACTCTGCAGCCGAGTGCAGCTGGTTTCGTGGCAGCGGCGAGGGATGCTGCTGGATCCCCCCGGGAGGAGAGCGTTGCTTCCCCTTCCTTTCGCAGAGATCCCGGCTGCTTAGCTACCTGTGTCAATGTGCTTTGGCAGCAATGATTGGGCTTAGCTTGATGGTGGTCTGGTTGCAAGTGCCAGTTCTTGTTTTATCGGAAATCTTCAGTTTCATGGGGATGGAAAAGCCCTCAAACTGACAGGGGAGAAGAGGCCAGGGTCTGGGTCTCTTCCTTATCCCTTTATGGGCTGCAAATCCTGGGCTGAAAAACTCAAGGGTGTTTATTTTTCAGCTGAAATTTTTTACGCTTAAAAGCACAGACTTGGGTCAACTAAAACATTTTCACTGACTTCCATCAGCTTGTGAAAATCACTTCAGCTGGGGAAACAAGGATTAGAACTAAATCAAAAAAATGCATTGTGCCTTTTTGAAAATTGCATTAGGTGGAAACTTATTTTCACTTGACTTTAAAAAAATGCTCAAGCCCTCGGGTGAAATGTCACTCCTGGTGGTTAAATGCAACACGTGATCCAATTAATACCATCATTATCTTGTTACTGGGGGAAGAGGGCTGCCAGCAAATTGAAAATTGATTTTGATTGCTCTGGGTACAAACTCACTGTCCTGAATGAGGCTGAACAAAGCAGTTGTTTCCTTTGCACACAACAAGACCAAAACTTCTCTGTAACTTATATTTAAGTTACTAAAGGGCTGGGGACAGGGATAATTGCATGAGTTTTCCAGTAACAAGTATTTAAACTAACACATACAACTTCTACACCTTCACAGCTCCTGAAGAGCTGGGAAGGGCAATCCAGGAATGCAGTTATTGAGAACGGGCGTTATTCGATACTACATGTTTACTGGAAATTATTGATCAGTGATGCTCAGCTTTTTATGAAATGCCACAGAGAACAGGCATTTTAGATGTGCGGCAATGAAATCTGTAGCAGCATGCTCACTTCTCTGCAAATGAACTCTCTGCAATGTAGGAATCTTCCAGCAGGAGAATGCAAAGATATTTAAATAGTTTACATTTAAATTTCAAATTATGTTGGACAGTGCTGATACTGATATCATTTCTTCTTTTTTTCTGTCTTTTTTTTTTTTAAGTCCCTAAAGAGAAGGTGCTCTCTGTACTGTACAGAGGCTGAAACAGCAGCAGGAAAATGCGACTTTGAAATAATAGGATCTGTAAGAATAGGCAATTTAATTCAAGTGTAGTGATTTAGTGCCCTGTTAGTGTCCTGATGTATTACTCCATTTCCAAAGACCGTAAGTTTCTTCACAAGCATAATGACAGGCTTAAAACTTGTGAGACTAATGCCACAGCTTTCTCTGTCCTCAGCTGTTCCCCATAATTACAGGAGTAAGGGAATTTTGTTCTCTCCTGACAGATTAGCTCCAAGAGAAATAAATCAGATAATGCTATTGCGCCACCAGTTTCTTGGGTTTTTTTTCTCTTCCTCTCAAAAAAGCAGACGAGTCCACAAAGGGCAGTGCAAAGGGCTGGAAATGTTTTTTCTCACCTACAGTCCGTGACAGGGTTGTGATCCCAGCTACGGTGACATCATGGACACCCTTTTTGAAATGCTCTGGTTTTGTTGCTGTTTCATTGCTTTTGGTGCTAACGTTGGCTTCTGTGTCTGCTCTGCTCCCAGATGATGGCCCTTACTCAAAGGGGAGCAAGGACTCCGGCGGGATGGACGTGGCCCTGGTCTCCAGAAGGCAAAGCATCCCAGGTAAAGGAGAAGGTTGTGTCTCACTCCCACGCCACCACACCTGGGAATCCCTTGGGCTTTACCCAGCTACCCCCTTTTCAGTGTATTGGTGAGCAGGGCTTTTGCTGGAGGACAGCAATCGGTGGTAATAACCAGCATCAGTGTGAGCGGTGGTTACGGGTGCAACCACAGTCTGGTTTGGAGCAGTTAAAATGAACCAGGGAAGACCTGTTTCCTGCCCTGAGATTATACCTGCAGAGGAGGAAAATCACAGCAAAGAGAGAGGGAAGAAGCACTTCCACATCCAGAATCGTGGCGCGGGGAGGGAGGGAGGCAGTGGGACTAGCTTCGCGTATCCCTGCACGTGGCACTAAGTGTGCTTTGATATTTAGTCAGTGGCAGCACACTGCTGTGCGATATAATCCTTCCCATGCAGAAATGCTCTTGGAGGCCCGAAGAGGTAATAGAGAAATGTTGGTGCTAGGTCTTGTCTGTCAGTGGCCTGTCAGCAGATTTGGATGGGCTGCTCTGGACCATTCATCTGCTTCCTAGTAAAGACTGGTGCTTGGGTTCTACTCCTGACCATTAATGACCCAGTCACCCGTTTGGTTTTGTGTGCTGGAGAGGCCAGGGAGGGAGTGGAGCCCTTTTGCCGTCGCTTCATCGTTGCAGCGGTGCAGGTGAGATGTGGCTCTTCCTCCAGGGCTGCTGCAAGGTCTCCAGGAAGGATGAAGGGATTATCCTGTGTGACGGGCTGCTGCAACGTGTTGCTGCCGTCCCGAGGCCCTTGTGGAGAGGGGATAACTCCTCGCTTGCAAGAGTGAGTCTGTCCACCAGCCCTGGCTCAAAGCATCCCATAGGGAAAGCAAAATTCAGGTGTGCTCCCCCTGCCCCAGGGTGCTTTGAACAGCAAAGAGCAGCTTGGCACCCGTGACTGAGCAGATCCTGGGGGGCAGTGGAGAAAATGAGGCTGGCAAGAGTCAGGAGGGCTTGGGGTGGCTCTAGGTCATGGAGCAGGAGTTAGATTTAGGTTCCCAAAGAGAGGAATTGAGGGGTGGGGGGAGGTGGTCTGTGCTTCTCTGTTGGCAGGGGTGCTCCCTACTCATGAATCCCGTCCCAAAACCTCCCCCCAATTCCTTGGCGGGAGCATCATGAGCAGAGAGGTGCAAAGACAAGGCTGCTCAAGCTGGAAGAACCAGCCCCTGTCTGTGCTGGGCAAAACAGGCTGTCCCCTTGGCCATCATCGGTGCAAGATGGCAGCCCCAAGCTGGCCTTGGTGTGGCCATGGGCTGGATGCTTCCCCGTGAGAACAGTCTTGGGCTTCTGCTATTTGCACTTAAAGACAATGTCTTGAAGAACCAGACCCTGCTTAACCAGCACTCTTACCTGTTTGCCTGTGTCTGTGATACCAGCAGCAGATTTGTAGCGGCACTGGTCAACATCCCCTGTTGTTTACCTTGATGGATTGATCTTGGGGACTTGCCTTTTTTTTGGAGTGGTGATTTCTCCTTGAACCCATAAGATGGATAATTGCACTCTGGGACTTCTCATTTTAAACACTTATCAAGGATCAAAATTAAACCCCATTGAAGAGCTAATAATCTCCCCTTGTGGCACCATCTGTGTTGATCAGTCACGTCTGTAGTTGAGAGGAAATTTGCAGTATAGCGCTGGATGGCTTTCCATCCAGCACGGCGGGGAGCCCCCACAAAGTTTCTGGCAGCCCCTGAGATCCTGGGTTGGAGAACTGAAAACTAAGTTGCTGTAGCTGGCAAGGGATCAAAACTGTTGGAGTTTAAAGAGCAGGAGCATTACGGACCTGATATTTTATAGTGAGCTGCCATTGCCGTGTTAAACGGGGGCACAGCAGTGCCTGAATGCCTTCCAAACCAGCATTAGATTGCAGAGAGGTTCCCCACTCGCATTCATCAAGTGCAGAGATTATTCCTGGGGTCATGCTTTACAAAACAGGTAGTGCATGGTGGGACTTTAAGTGAGGTGCAATTTCTGGTGGCACGATGGCATTGCACAGGGAGCAAAGTGCTAACTGGGCCTCGTGGATGGATGAGGCACCACGGTGCCAAAGGACACCGTGTTTTCTCCTGGTGAAGGGGACTGAGGGGAGAGCCCTACACCGGCATAGAGCTGCTGTGTCAATATATTATTTAAGGGAGCCTGCTTCTTTGCTCTGGAAATTCACAGTGTGTCAAAGGTTTCAAATGTTCCCTCTTCAAGTAGAGTAACTTGTTAATGCCTGGTAGGGTTTGCTGTGCAAATGATCTCCTTCTTGGCCTTTTGTAGTGTGGGTTTAGTCCACAGCCTTGGGAGTATTGTTTGCCATGCGCTGCCAATGCCCATTGCCACCGTCTCATGCGTGGTCTCAGTGAAAGGTGCCCCGTATGAGGGAGGCTGTTTTGCTCCTGTAAGACTGCAAGGGGACTTCAGTGCTCAGGGACAGTACGTGTGAATGAATCATGTTGTAGGCAAATTCTGCAAAAGCTTCTTCGAGGAGGCTCTGGCGGGGCATGAAAGTCATCTGATTTGTCCCAGGGCTAGTCCTCCAAGCAAAGAGTGTGAATGCCGTCATGTGGATTAACGCGGAGCTGCGTTTGCCAAGTCAGCAGCGCTCTTGGTCTTTCCTTGGGCCAGTGCTGGCCCTCCTGCGTATTTATGCCTTTCCTCCATGTCAAATCCAGAAGTTGAAATAATTTAGGGATACTGCTTTTGTAAAGCCCAGAGATGAGCTGTGGTGGGACCAAAACTGGCATCAGATCTGGTTTGATTCATTGGTGGTGAATAAACACGAATGTCGTCTTGAACTAAAGGAGAGTAAATACCCGCCTGCAGCAAATGGAGGAGGGTTATTGGTGCAGCAAGCATGGGACCTGTGTCCCATAAAACAGACCCTACCATATGCATTATGGCCTGCAGTGCATATGTAACCTGTTATGTTTTAGAAGTGACTAATGTCTTCAATTCCCGCAGTAGATGAAGTGGGCAATACAGAATAAGTTTGTCTTAGACCAGGTGCAGGTGGGTGGGGAAACTGCAGTGAATGAACGAAGCTCATGCTTCCCCCTCCTCTGACATGGCAGTGGTCCTGCCAACGCAGGATCCCACCCTCCCCACCTTGCGTTCCTTACATCCCAACTGCTTTGAAGGCTCAGTATATTTTTTTAATCACGATATTTTAAGATCCACCCTGTTCTGTCTGCCCAGGCAGCTTCTCCAGGTCCGCAGCGTCCTCCTACCTGATAACTGTGACTGCCTGTAATCCAGCCTTCCTAACACCCATCCCGGTCCATATAAAACATAGTTATTGAGGTAATCTCCCTGGACCACTGCCCTGCTCATGTCACCCTGATTTTGAATCCCTCCACTGACTCCATCTCTAGCACCTTGGAAACACCAAGCTTTTATCCTCTCACGAGTCCTCACTCCTCTGCCTTGCCCTGGTTGGTTTTGCCTGCCAGACCTGCATGAAATGCTTTCCCCCTGCTTCTGTGGGTCCATCAGGATCCGCTTCACTTTCACAACCCAGTAAAACTGTTGTTTGTTGCCTGTTGTCTAAATGTGCCGGCGTCTTGGAGTGGGGGCTTGCTTAAATGGACATGTTTTGGGCCCTGGGCCCTGGCACAGGGCAGGCGATGGTACAGTATTAGTTGTTTGTGCTGCAGCTTGGGTGTCTCCCAGATGTCAGCCATCAGAAGAGCTGCCGCTTAGCTGTCGTAACGCTAATGTCACTGGCAATTGAAGAAAAAACAGCTTGTTGGGCTGAGTTCCCCTGAGAACTCAGACTGACTCAAAAATGAAAAAAATGAACATCCAGAGAAGAGAATTTCCTCCTTCCTTTCACTTTCCTCAACTTTTAAAAATTCTTTCTTTCCTCTAAGCTTCCCTTTCATAAGAAGTCCTCCACGTTTGTCTCATCAGTTTAAAGAAACTGAAGATTTTTCTTCCTGCTGATTGTATAAATCATCCCAGATCTGCTCTCCCACCATCTGTAGGGGTAGAGTGTCCTTGGGATTGAAAGGAATGTACCTGCTGCTGAGATGTTTACCTTTATGCCTGATATTTCAGAGGAGTTCAGAGGGGTCACCATCGTAGAGCTGATTAAGAAGGAAGGAAGCACCCTCGGATTAACTATTTCGGGTGGCACAGACAAAGATGGAAAGCCCAGAGTCTCCAACCTGAGGCCAGGAGGACTGGCAGCAAGGTGAGAACTGGAAATGGGACCCAGAGAGCACTGGAAAGGAACAGTTGCATGTTCCAGTTACTGAATGAATATGATTATACTTAAAATAGTTGGAGCCAGACTTTTTTTTTCAAGTGCCTCAAAATGCAAAGTTGTTGCTTCAGTAAGTAGACCCTCTTCGACTTCGAGCTATTTCCCATGGCCTGTGCAATCACATCCTGAAACTTTGTTTTAGGATATTTGGGATTCTATGAAACTAGACAGCTTTGTCAGGAGAGCACATGGTATACAAGAATACATCTTGATCAAGCTAAGTGGCCTAATATTGTTAATAATTAATTATTATTAATTGCTAATAATTAATTGCTATTGTTATTAACTGCTAATAATTATTTCTGAATACTGAGTGTATAAGTAACATTACCAGATCAGTAAAGGAATAGGAGAAGAAAGGCTTCAGGAAGCAGAGAAAGGAAAGGAGTAATTGAACAACTTTGCAGAAAACAGGCAAAAGGAAAGATGTTTTCTTTTTTCCTGTTGGGTCTTTTTTTTTCAGACAGCTCTTGGTGTGTTTCTCATCGACCGATTGCTCTACACGAATGAGAACTGAGCAACAAAACAAGAGGTTGTGAACATGTACACTGTGATTGTTACTTTATGTACAGATCTGAAAAATTGCCACCAGGAAAGATAGATGGTTTTGATTTTTTTGTATTTCTTTCTGAAATAGTGGGCGCATGTAATTAGACAGCTAAGGTCAGCACATCTTTGGTGGCTTGTTCAGAAAACCTTGCAGTCACAAAAGGTTCTCCATGCATGTCCAGGCTGAACGCAGCAGAGACTTTCTGCTACCACTGCTTTTCCTTTTTTCTTTACAGAAGTGACCAGCTGAACGTTGGGGATTACATCAAGTCGGTGAATGGCATTAACCTAACCAAGCTGCGGCACGACGAGATCATAAGCCTGCTGAAAAACGTGGGCGAGAGGGTAGTACTAGAAGTAGAGTATGAACTTCCGCCAGCCGGTGGGTGCCTCTAAGATAATGCTATTCGCTTTTCTTGGCTGCTTTTTGTCCTGGGATACAGATGGGTCCGTTCGTGCTCTAGCCGTCGTGGCCAAGGCTCTTTCCCAGGGCGTTTTTACGTTCTGTCTTCATCTGCTCGCAGAGCCGCAGTGGATGCTGCAGAGCTGTGTGCCTTTGGAGCAGAGCAGAGCGCTGTGTTTTCCAGCACAGTGGGTGCCTGTTCATGCACACTGGCGGGAGATGGCTGATTAGATTTGTCTTGCCTCGCAGTGGCTTGGTAGCACAGGCTAATCTGCCTCCTGATGCTACTTCAGCCTTGTTTTCTTTTCTTTTCTTTTTTTTCTTTTTTTTTTTCCCTTTTGGAGCATGGCTACAGGAGGTTTTATTCAGTCTTCAGCATACAGTGCCAGATCCTCTTCTCTGAACTGCATCAAGTGCCGTTATTCCTCAAGATGCTTTAAAATGATGTTTTCAGAAGGAAAGTTGAAGCAATCTGCTTTCTAGCTAAGTGGCCCCTGGCAGAGGCTGCCTAGCCCAGATTTGATAAACTGGGGCTGTGTCCTAACGTGGGAGACTGTGCATTTGCATGGATTTCTTTGTTCTGATTAAAGCAAATACATTCCGTGGAACAGTTTCTCATCACGGTCTTTCCATTGTAGAAATGATCTGCACTGTTACTACTTCTTCAGCATCTTGGAAATTCAGAGAATGATTGAGCAGAAGAAATAAAATAAAAAAGAGGAAAAACAAAGCTAATGAAATCTTAACCTTTTATCCCAGATAAGACCTTATCCTGCGCTTCCTGGGCTTTGCTGCTGCTGCTGCCTTTCCATTAAAAGTACTGAAATACAATAAATGGCCATATAAAACCCTAAGAAGAAAAAAGTATGAATTAGTTGTACCTTTGTTCATCATCCTTTTCTCTTCTACTGCCGTAAATGTTAGATAGCTTTTACACACAACCCTGGTAAAACACCCCCCCCGCCCCAGTTCAAGTTTTCCATGTTCTCATGCTCACTAAAGATGACAACTCTTAACTTTTCTCCTTAGCTGTGAGCCTTACTATTAGAAATCGGATAAGCTGTGCTTACGAGCTAAGGAACAGAGCCAATACCGCCTGACTCAATCAATAGCAGCGAAGCAAAATGTCTCCACTTCTGAATGAGCAGTAAGAGCGCTACCGAAACAGTGACTTTGCTCAAATGAGATTATTGATGCTCTTTATGACTAATCCAAAAGAAGATGCACTGCAAAAAGTGTATAGAGAGAATTGTCAATTACTGCCTTGCTCCAGTGAAATGTTGGTTCCTCGTGTGCTGTTGTCTGTGGTGAGGGTTTGCTGCTGCTATGTGCACCCCTCTTTCCCTCCCTGGGCAAAAAGCAGAAATATAGCACAATTCAATAGCTTGTACTTGTGGGTTTGAATTTTTCTCCTCACTTTGTAATTTCCTGCTTGGGAAGGGACCTTGCAAGTCCAAGTCTGGCTTTCAGGCCACAGTGCCCTATCGTCTCTAGCATCGATAAGCCAAGCCCCGTGTTAACCCTAGCTTAGGTTTCCCTGCTTCCCGCAGCTCTTGTGAAAGGCTGTTGCAGAACGTCATGCTTGGCTGCTTTAGGACAGAAATTGGATGGTTTCCTAACCCGTCTGTGAATGCTTTATACCCTTTTCTTGGTGGGTGGTATCACCCATTAGCTTAGAGCCTCCCTGTCCCACAGGTGTTTTGCTCTGAAGCATTTCTAGGCCATGTCCACATTAGCTGGCAGGGCCCAGCAGCAGGAGCAGAGTGGCTGCTCCAAGGACACTGGTTCAGGGCTTGCTGAAATACCACGGGTGGGTCTGGACGGAGGAGACTGGGAAATTGTCCTATATTCACAGTAGTACTTCGATAAATCATTAAATAGCAGGGGATGGCAAGAGACAGAAGTGATTTTCTTCCTTTTTTCTCTTTACTTTTGTACATTAAAAAGTACTGTGTATTTAACATAAAATTACTGCATTGCCCCCAGGATCAGTTTAAAGGATTCACTTAATCTTTTCTAAAGTCAAAATGTGGGAGGGAAGGGAAAAAACCTTCAACCTTTTGCACTGAGGATTTGGGATTTTCATTTTCTTTAAGGTCAACTGGTGACTTGATTCTTTACATGGCTACTGGTGTTTTTTTTGTTTCTTTTTTTTTTTTAAATAAGTTTCCATTTGTGGCAGAAGCTGCTGGCCTTTGAGTAATGCTGAACCCTTTAAAGCCGGTTGATAAACAAGAGGGTTTTACTTGAATGTCAGAGTATCAACCGAGACAAATTTGAGGGGAGATGCACAAAGCTCAGCGGGTGAAATCATGCTAGAAGATGATGGTTTGCTCTAACGAAGGTTCAGACACCTGGCTTGGGGCCTTTGTGCCTCCCAGTGGGGTGGAGAGCCCTGTTATGGGCTGCGCTTTCATTTCAATGCTGTTCAGCTGAGTTTTGGTCTGGTTTCACAGGGTGAGGCAGGATGGGGGTAACTGCATCTCTCTCTCTTCCCCTTAGTGCCGGAGAGCAGCGCTGGCATTATTCCCAAGACCATCGAAGTGTCCCTGTACAAGGAAGGCAACAGCTTTGGCTTTGTGCTGCGAGGTTAGTGGCTTCTCTGGTGAGAAACGTATTGGCAGGGGCGATTCGGGGAGCGGGAAGAGAAAAGGAAGCGGGCAAATGTCATAAACCTCCGATGAAGAGCAGGAGCGCGCCGGGTGAGCGTGCTGCGCAGCCTTCAAGGACCGCTGGCTGCCTCGTCCAAGGCAGTCTTTTTGCTTTCGAGCTGTGTCAGCCATTATGCGATAAATGTCTCTAGTTTCTCAGCACCCTCCTTCCAACTTCCAAATCTATGGTTACTTACGGTGTTCCCGCTTTCGTTGCAGGGGGAGCCCATGAAGACTGGCACAAGTCCCGACCGCTGGTTCTCACCTACGTGAGGCCGGGTGGCCCAGCGGACAGGTAATGCCCACGTTTCGCCTCCCAGAGCGGTGGACTTTAATGAAACAGGCCAGCAGCCCCCATCAGGCTTTTGGACGTGTGCTCTTGTCCTTGCTGCTGTCTTCCCTACATATGCCCCCAAGGCTTTGAGTGCAGGCGGTGTGTGGAACGACACAGCTGTGAAGTTTCGAGCCCTTGGTGTGTGGGGAGGACATGTGCCATGCTTATATGCTGGCCCATGCATGGATGTTACTGGAGCACCCAGAAACACTTCTTCCAAAGACAGCTGCTTAATTAACTCGGTGAACATGAAGAGCTTGTGCTATATAAAAAACAGGAGGTGGTCTATTTGCATGCTACCAATTTAATGTGATGGGCCTGACACTCTAAATACCCCAAATTATTGTCCCAAAGAGTGTTTAGTTCCTGCTGGATCGAGGTAATTGGCTTATATATATACACTTTTTTTTTTTAAGTGAGTTTTGCCTGTGGCTTCCTACAGGGAAGGGTCCTTGAAAATCGGGGACAGACTGCTGAGCGTTGATGGGATTCCTCTGCACAGCGTGACTCACACCGATGCCCTCAACATCCTGCGTCAGTGCAGCCAGGAGGCCCTTTTCCAGATTGAGTATGATGTGACCATCATGGGTAAGGCCACGGTGGTTGGGGTGGCATTTTCACTGACTGCCTGGAAAGTATGCGTGAGTAGAGGCAGCAGCTGGGATACTTGGTTTCAATGGAAGAATTGCTGAGCAATGGGCTGCCAGCATGGATGGAGAGTTTAAAGCTGGCTTAGTTAAAGGCATTTGAAATGTCTGCATTTGATGATGTCTCTCGAGGTGAATGATGACTGATTTTAGGAAGGCTGGAAGGGAGTTTCTAGTGTAGGCAAAGAGAGGACAAAGGAGAAGTCAGAGTTAAAGGCACCTGGAATGTAGGCACACTGCCAACACTACAAATACTGCTATTAAATCTGTACAAGGAAGGGACTTGCAAGCAGGCATTGGCTTGATGTGGCCGTAGTTTGGGTTCTGAATTTTGACCCTGCTTAATTCTAGAGCTATTCCGTTTGTTAGAAATTTTAGTTCAAACTGCTTCCAAAATAAATGAGGGGTGTTCAACTGATTGACCCCAAAGAAGACAGAACTTACTGGAGGGCAGAGGATGGGTATTTCAAAGAAATGTTCTGCACAGTAGATGGTAAATTAGAGGGTTTGAAGGGGTTGATTGGTTTGGGGGTTGGATTTTTGGTTTTGGGGTTTTTTTTTGGTTTGATTTTTCAGTTTCAAGCTCTGGGGAAAGGTTTATTATTAGCTACTGTAAAGTCATTTTGAGCTGGCTTTGTGACACACAGCTGTTACTGCAGGGAGCATAGTTAATGAGTTTAAGGTTACCACAGAGTCCGAAGCTGTGTTGGCTCTGGAAGCTCACTGGGCTGTGCGTTAGATTTGGATGTTGTATATATGTTTCCAGAGGGGTTTCTGCCCCCACTGGAGCCACAAGCTGGATTATTTTGGAGTCTGTTCTGCAAATCTCATAAACCAGTCTGGCATGTCTGCGCCTAGGATCTGGTAAGGATAGAAATCAATGAGATCAGGTTGTTTTCTGGTTTGCCAGTAAGGAAGGAAATCAAAAGGATCTGCAGTTGAGAGAGTCTAATGGCTCTGCCCCCTTCTCGCCGCCTGAAAAGAGGAGCTGAGAACTCTACAACTCACTCCATGCAAGATGGAAGAAGATTGCTCGAAAGTAAGGGAGCTCCTTGTGCAAGCTCTGAGGGCTTTCTGCTTCCTTTTTAGTCTCTTTCTGCAGAACTATTTCCCTTCCTTTCAGCACAAATTGCACAAGCATCAACATAGTCTGCTGTCTCCCCGCAGGAGGAGGCTGCCAGGACCTGGGCAGCAGTGTCCAGCATGGACACATGCTCCACTGGGAGAGCTGAAAGGAACAGTTGAGACTTCTGCAATTACCTGTATGCTAGCTGGCTTCTGCCATTTTACAAGAGGAGTTTCTGTTTAGAAATTGGATGGTATACAAGAAAAAGAGGAAACTCTCAATTATGAAAATTACAGAAAACAGAAACTACTCAAACCCTATTTTCTACCCTTTTATATGATTCTGATTGCAATACCTCTGCAAAGGGCAATAAGGGATGTCCGTTCTTTTTCTCAGCAGCTTTCCGTGCTGGCAGCCCTCTGTCCTGGGAGTGGGGCTGGCAGGGCTAGGGAGGAATTTTGCACAGAGCTCTCAAGCCTGAACAGAGGCAAACTGTTAATGGTGCGTGGGAAATGGGCTTTTTTGGGTTTTGTTGTTTGTGCAGTTCCCTGGTGCCTTTTCTGCAGAAAGTTGATTGTTTTAAAACCAGACTTGGAACAAAAATAGCCGTGAAGGTGTCTTGATATTTCTTCTTGAGTAACTCTCCCACCTAAAAATGGTGGGGTTGAGTGAGGACAGAGCAGTATCGGGTTTTATGTAGCGGTTCTCCATCCTGTGTCACTGTGTGGTGACCACAGCCAGCTGCCTGCAAAGAAGATACAAAACCAGCCCTTTCCTCAGATAATTCCTTCATAGAGGGTGCTTCTCCCCAACCCCATATAGGGATATACTCGCCTTGCTTTCACTTTTTTTAGGCTCCTAAGAATACTTCTTTTTAAAAGCAAGAAGATGCAGAACATGTAGCTTAAAACACTCTCTGCAGACAGTTTTGCCAGGCAACAGCTAATAACTGCAATAGAAGATGAGCGTATCACCCCCAAATCACAACTGTTATAGAAACTCTCTTTGCTAACCAGAGGAAGATGATAAGGGAAGGGAAAAGCAGACGCTGGAAGCCGTGGGGGTACGTTATTAGCCTGAAAGGAGCATTGCAAAAGCCTTGGTCCGTGCTCTCCGGGGAGCAGACGGCTGCTCGCTGTGGGGAAGCGTGTCGAAGCGAGCTCCTCGCGTGCAGAGAGCCTGGGTCCGCGGAGCTTTTCGCCTAACGCCGCTGCCCTGGCCAGTGCTTCCACCTAGCACAGCCCGTTCCCGAGCTTGCTCTCGGCTTTGGGGGAGAAACGTGACGGCTCTTTCGGCAGCCCCTGTTGCCGCGGGGTGTCGCAGCGGAGGGGAGTGCGTGCAGCACCTCTGGGCACGGATGGTGCCGGACGGCGTCTTCCCTCTGATGGGGAGGGAACTCGAGGAGGGAACGTGACTTTGCTGCGGCTGGCCGTGGCGAGAGACCGAGGCCGCTGAGGGGGCGAGCTGAACCATGGCATCCCCAGCTGGCAGCGTGGTTTCCCAGCCAAAACCGCGCGCCGAGGCCGAGCTGGAGAGAGCCAGCGCCGCTCTGCCAGCGGGCGCTGCGTCCCCGGCCGCCGGGGCTCTCACCGGCGAGGCCGCGGAGGACGAGGCTGCCGCCTGCTCTGAATCGAATTGCCTGAGATTCCTCAAGGCCACCTACAGAATTAAATTAATCTCCCATTTCCATTTAAAAGGAGGGCAGCTTGGGCATGCATATCCCTCCGGCGGCGTTCAGAACGTCGTCGCTGCCCTTGGCTGATGCTGGATAAACATTGCAATAAACAGGCGCTTTCTTGTGGCGATGCTCTGTCTTATGGGCCTTTTAAAACAGGGGAAAAAAACACCCCGACCCAGCAAATAAACTGACCGTCCGTAAACCAGTGGCATTTGAATAGTTACTCTGTAAAAAAGCAGTGCGTGCCGTGGCATGAGGCTGTGAGCCTTTCGGGAAGGCTCTCTGCTGGGAATGATGAATGAGCAGAGAGATTTGCTGTGTCCCCCTCCTCCTCCTCCTCCTCCTCCTCCTCCTCCTCCTCCTCCTTCCCCTGGTGGCCTCCAGCCAGCTGACGTGGAGGCCGGAGATGGCAGGTCTGTGAGGCCCTCCTGCTGAGGGAGCCGGGGGCCGCTGGTGGCCCGCAGCAAGCGGTGAACCAGCAGGGTGGAGCACGGGGGGGGCCATGAAATCAGAAGGCTCCGTGCGCTTGCGATGCCGGAGGAACCGGGAGTCACCGTGCCGTATCGGGGAAGCTCCCCGGTCCAGTTCTTTTGGGGTGTTGTGCTTGATTTGGTTTGCATTTTTGTTTTGTTTTGTTTTTCCCCGGAGCGTGGTACAGCAGGGAAGAAGTCTTCCCTGCCGGCGTAGCTCCCCTGGGCAGTGCTCGTAATGCTTTCCAGCGTGGTTGCCAGAGCAGCCCTCCTTGGGGAGGTTAGCGAGGGCATGTGGGGCTCAGGGAAACCTAGTGCGAGGGAAGAACAACTGTGTTTCCTCCAAAACAAGCTGGCGAGAGAAAGATCTTAAATAAAACACCTGCCAACCCTCAGCATTTGACCGGTGGGGCAACCAGCTAGTCCTGTACCGTTACTGCTCGGTGCCAGCATGGAGAAGACTCTGGTTCCCTAGTGTCCATCTAGGGGTGAGTAGCCCTCAGGTGTGTGGGTGCGAGTGGGTTTTCGCAGCCCTTTGTGTCCTCCCCGGAATCAGCCAGCTGGACAGGAGGACGGGATTCACTGTACTTGAGCAAGTTTTGATAGATTTTCCGCTTTCTGTTTTGGTGGGGAAGAATAGGGTTGATTAGATCTGTAGTGAGTAACCTGTTGGCTGCTGAATTTCTACCCGAACATTTTGAAATGGAGTGAGTTTGGGTTCAGAAGGAAAAGCGGAGGCAGGATTTGGGGGTGGAGGTTAACCGGGCTTCTGGGACTGATTTTAGGTCGGAGCTGCTGATACTGAATTTTAACAGGGTCCTATCCAATTTGTTTGTCCTATCCATTTAGTCAATGCAACCTAAAAAGAGCAGATATCTTCAAAAAGGTGAAGGGCTTAAAGGTTTATTTATTTACTAAAAACACTGTTTTTGAAGATGGATAAAGATAGAATTTTCCCACCAATGTCGGGAGACATAACATCTTTTGTCCAGCGCAGGGGAATGGGAGTGGCTTCCTTTTCTGGACCCTTTCTGGCTAACCACTGAACAACTGTGTGGTTTTGGACAACTTGTGTGACAGCTGTGCCTCAGTTTCCCAATCTGTAAAAAGGTACCTTCCTCCTCCGGGAAGCACAGTTCTTCATTGCTCACAAAATGCCTTCAAACCCTTATATAAAAATCACACAATCATGCAAGGCAGCATAAGCATACATGGTTTTTCTGTTCCTTGGTAACAAAACCCTACAGAAGTGATGAAAGCTGTTGTGTTACATAAACTGAGTGCCACTGGTCTCTGCGATGCTTGTTCTGCAGCAGTGTGATTTTGGCCCTCAGCAGATGCTGAGCAGTGAGTTGAGTATCTCCCCTGAATGCTGAGCCTCCAGAGCAACTGGTTAAACTCTCTTGACTTGTGAGAAAGGATCTTGCTTTAAGCGAGGTGAGATTTGCTCCAGAATGCAAGAGGACATGGATGCCTTTCCCTGCCACTGCTCCCTTCCTGGGCTGGGTGAGGTTGCTGGTGTGTCTGACGGCACAGAAATACCTCCGTGGTGCCAAAGCAGCGATGCAAATTGACTCCCTAAAGTAAGATTATTGCATGGCCTGCCAGGTCCTCTCAATGTTTCTTTTTAAATTAGCTTGGGCGTAATTGCCCCATGCTAATCATGCCTCACAAATATTGCTAAACTGCAGACTCCTGACCTTTGATTTGAGCCAAATCTTTCCCTGAAATAATTAATAGAGGCTTGGCTGGTATTTCCCCAACAAATACCTTTATAAAATGGATTTAGAGCAATCCTCATCTGTGCAACAGGAGGTCAGAGTTAAAGGGACAGCAGGGTGGCCCTTGCTTTGAGCGGCAGGAGGAAAGCCTGTGCAGGAAGGACTGTAATTTCCTACTGTCTTATTGATACGTGCTCCTGGCAGGAGAACAGGTGCCCAGAGCCCTTTTCCCTTACCATCATGCAGAGTCCAAGCCCTGGGAAACATTTGGTAAAGCACAGGAGTTTGCACTGCTGCAGCACACCGCATGTGAACGAGCACGAGTGCATGAACTAGCCAGACCCCCAGCCTCTGGGCTGCAAGACTAATTTAGAAGATGGAAACCACCTTGAGGAGCTGGGTTTAACCTCGGTCGCTGCTCTGATCCAAGCAGTCAGTGGGCATTAGTGCTTTACACAGTTGTTGCCACTGGGAAGAGAGGTGAGAGGGACATAAGCAAAACCAAGAGGAGCAGGTATTTTTCTTGCAAAGAAACACCCAGGTCTACCACTGCGGCAAGCCCTGTTTCCACAAGGTTTTTTTTGTACCTGCTTCCCTTTGGCTGGAAGACTATATGTGTGTGACCCTTTTTGGATTTTGAGTACAGGCTGCAAAATCAGTGTTGTGTAGCTGGTGTTTGCTGTTGGAAGAGATGCCTCAGTCTCTTGGTGCCTCCTCTGCTAACAAAGGCTTAAGTGCACCTTGTGCGGGCTTTACTTGGGTGCTTCGTGCGTCTCTTGATTGAACTAGGGCTGTGCTTTTTCCCAGGCCCTGCAAGTCTCACCAGTGGCCATTTTCAACAGAGAATAAATATTGTTTTACCTGGAGTCAGTCTTTCATGAGCTTTAACATGGCCTGTTCCTCCTCCTTTCTCCCCTTGAGAAAAGGGCACAGTGAGCGGAGCCAGAGCTCGAATGCCCCTTGGTTGATCTCCATGCCAGGGATATTTCTGTCTCTGGAGAATCAGCATCTTAAAGGAATCTCAGGAAGGACCACGCTGCAGCTTAACCTCTGAGATCTGCACCAATGCTCCCATTTATCAAAGAGCAAGAATGAGCCATGTGTCAAGTTTTGGAGCCAGATAGCATCAGTAATTTTAGTGGAGCGTAGCTTTGGAAGAGAATAGCCTTCTCTGAATAATTAAGAGTTGAGGAGGCATCGTGCTCTCAGAGAGGGCTCTGTGGGCCTTTCTTTGGAGCTGGTGGCTGGGTTTCTGTGAAGTGCTCTGGGGAGACGGGGTCAAACTGCACCAGGGGTGCTGCCTGTGCCTTGGTGGGGTTGGTGATGCACCGTGAATCCAGCCTCTTTATAATGACTTTAGGTAATCTGGAAGCAAATGTGTGTAACGGAGGTGGAGGGAATTTCTGTCTAATCAGTCCGAGACCCAGATTTCGTTTCCTCCCTCTTTCTCAGAGCAGATGAATAGGTATGATGCAAGCTTCTGCTAACAGGTGCAATTTCGTGGGAGTTTCATAGTCTCACTTACAGCATCTATTAAGGTTATTGCAAAAATACATCTTTTAAACATGAGCTACCTCTGTATTGTCTGATGGGAGAGAGGAGGCTTTTGTAAGCATGCAGGAAGGGAGATCTGTGTCTCTGCTCCCACTATCACGCTGGAGGAGCTGAAAGGAACAGTTGAGGGGATGTGTCAGAGCTGATGCGGAGCACCCAAGAGTTGTGGGCTCCAAGGCTGGTCATATGCACACAAGACTTCGGAGTATCTCAGAAAGTGGGATCCTGTTTTTTTGTTCCTTTTTTGATTGTTTTTGAAGAAGCCTAAAACAGTGATATCCTTTTGATCTTCCTTTTTGTGCTTTTCTTATAACACTGTTGATGTGACTGCTGCACAACCTCTGAGCAGCCGCTTCCTTGATCTTGCTATTTAACCCCAAAAAGGAGGTATGGGGGGGGTTGAACCCATGAGTGGATTGTTGTTATATCTCTTCCTTTTATTATCATATATGTTTTGTGCAGAAGCAATGTTGTTTCTTGAGTTTATTTCGTTCTTACCGTGTGAGGCAGAGTGGTGAGCATGTGGGAGGTCCAAACTACAGGTTTGCTGATACATACAGCAAGTCAGCACTATTGACCAACCCACTGTCTGCTCCCATATTTAGAAATGGGAAACACTGCATGAGAAGTGTCTTCAGATGCTCTCTTGTTTTGCAGATACTGTAGCAAATGCTTCAGGTCCTTTACTAGTGGAGATAGCCAAGACCCCGGGCTCGACGCTAGGAATTACGCTGACGACAACCACGCACCGGAGCAAGCAGGTCATTGTCATTGACAAGATCAAACCGGCCAGCGTGGTGGACAGGTACAGAGCTCAACAGGCTGGACCTGTTCTGCCTTTCCCTTCTCTGCTGCTTTTTTGTCCCCTTATTAGTTATATATCATTCTTCCCTCCCTTTCTTTGAAATGGTCGTGTCCATGTTCTGGGTAAACCAAGAGTGCTAAAAATATCTGACGTAACTCCAGTGGACGCTCCTCACCAGGAATGAATGTAATTCAGTGCATGTGAAAGCTGAGCTCCTTTCTTAAAAAAAAAAACAACAACCCTGATCTGGCTGCCCTGGAGTGTTGGAATGATGAAAGCCTATTTTGGAAAACTGTCACTGAAGCCTTTTCCTGATGTGCAAGGCAGCTAGTCACCCTTTACACTGGGATGCAGAAGGACAGACCTCTTTGCAGTCCTAGCCGTGATTAGTCTTGTTGCTCAACTGAATTGCTGGCTCTTAGGACTTATTCCTAAAAATTCTGAAATTCTGCCCAGGAGCTCAGAGAAACAGTCTGGCTGTGCACTCAGCCATCCTAACTAGCTACGGCTGGGCACTATTAGAAACTTAAACATCTTTCCCAAGCCACCAGCAGCGCTAACTCAAACCTGACTCTTTTAGTTCATGCTTTCAGCAACACTTGAACCTAAGGTTCAAATTGGAAGTCAAAGAGTGGAACATGAAAATGGAAAAAAATAAATTCGCGTGAACCAAAACAGCTGTATTTTGTACATTTCTGCTCCCAACCATAAGGATATGAATTTCAGCCATGTGTATAATTATCCCTCTTCCTTTGCAGATGTGGTGCGTTGCATGTTGGTGACCATATTCTCTCCATTGATGGCACGAGCACAGAGCACTGCTCCTTATTAGAGGCAACTCAGCTTTTAGCTGCCACTTCAGAAAATGTCAAGCTGGAGATATTACCTGTTCACCAAAGCAGGCTGCCTTTGAAGCCTCCAGAAACAGGTGTGTCCCCCATGCAAGCATTGTTGATTGCCCTCAAAACTCGCTTTAGGTCCCTACTCGCTGCTTTTGAATGCTGGCAAGAGACTCCAGAGAGAGACATCTGTGGAGGAAAAAAAAATGATGTTTTGATGAAATGCATATGACTAGATGACATTCTTCAAGGATGTGAATAGGAAAAAAGGTAACATCTGTGCTTGAATGGGAAAATTGTTGTTGGGAATCCCAGGGTTTTGCAGTGCTGAGTGCTGTGCAAGCCACTTTCTTAGTACCCCAGATAAGAGACTTTAATGGAGAGGGAGGAAAACAACTTTGGTGCTGGCAAATATATTTCCAAGCTCAGCTTTCATTTGCTGGTTTTTGGTAAGGCTCTGCAAAGGGCATGTCAGCAGCTAGGCAGGGTTGCACTGGACTTCCATAGGAAACAGTGCTGTAACACAAGTGTTCGTCATCTGGACAAGCCTGTTTGAATGGCAGCTCTATCTGATCAGTCAGTGGTAGACCACAGAAGTGACTCCTATGAAATCAAAACCAAAATCCCTATAAACTTCAGACTTCATTAGGAATTTACCCTGGTGAGCATCTTTATGGCCCACCTTTAGTGTCTCCTTCCATGTGAGAGACTGAGTTAGCCCCTCATCTAAACCTGGTGGGAACATAACCTTGGTATTGCTTGGTTTATTGCAGGTCTTGCCTGCACTTTTGATGTAGTGCATGTTGGTGGTCTTGCAATTCATGTGTTTCAGGCATTGACTGTTCAGTCCAACCCCTTCTGCTACCATTTCCAGTCACCTGGATGATGAATATCCCTCAGGAACATACATTTTAATAATGCCTGTGTGCAGTAGCCCCAGGCACAACTCTTCTTTGTATCCTCTTCTAGGGCAGTTTGGGAACAGGAAGAAAATATTTGTGTTATCTTCTTTAGCATGATGCAATGAAACATAAAATCTAATAACATCTCCATGTCTTGAAATAAATCTCGTGCATGTCTAGTCCAATTTGTGCAGAATTAAAGCAGTTTAACAGGGGAAGAATGACTTGACCTTTGTGCCCAGGAAAAAATGGAAAGCTATAATCCTTTTTCAATGGCTGTTAAAATGAACTATTCTCCTTCTTCCATTAATGCTCTGGTCCTAATCTCCTTTCAGAATATAAGCATTCAGCAGCAGTTTCAGAGAAGGAAGGTCTGTGGAGGGACAGCCCTGTGTTCAGAGCCTCTTTCCCCTTATTCCCATATATTGGACCAGTCTACTGTGGTAGAAATTCAGAGCAGAAAGTTGTAAGAGTAATTGCAAAACATGAAAGTATAAAGGACATGACAGTTGTTCCCACTTTTAGTTAAACTCTTTAACAAGTAAAGGATCACAAGGAAGGATGCTGTTCATGCCCACTGCTGTTAGGAGGCAGAGGTATGTGGTTCGAGACCAGTGCTTGGGCTCAAATCTTCACCGATGCTGATGGGGATGGGAAAGGAGGTGGTGAGAACAGGAAAAAAGGAGCAGGGTCTTAGCAGCATGGTTTGGACAAGAGGAGCAGATCGCTGAATGGTGCTTTAGGGTGGTGTAACCAACTGCTGCGTCACACAGCCTACGGTGAGGAGCTGAGGAGTCACGCCAAAGTTAACGAACCCCCTTTGGATCTGGGAGAGGCTCTGCCATCCACTCTAGACACCGTGTGCCAATTCTGCAGGCTGCTTTCGCAGGGTTGTGGGGAGCAAACATGGGCAGTAAGGAAAAATGGGCCATGCAAAGGCAGACTGTCATGGTTGGCAGGACACTGAAGCCTATGACACCAACTACTGGAAAGCAGCTAAGCAGAGGAGACTATGTGGACGCATTCCTGCTTGGCACTTGCATTAATAAGTCCGTCCAAGGTGTGCCTGCATGTGGCTTGTTGTCATGTTTTTTAAATGTGGCTTCTAATGCAATCAAAGTCCTGTTATTGAGTAGGTGGAGAGAGATCTGAAGCTGCAGCTGCTCAGCACTATTGGCTGTCATGAAAAAATATGGTCCTTTTGGTCTAATGTTGAAGCTAAGGATTTGTCAAACTGAGTTTGTTTTCTCTTTGACTCTTGGGGCATTTGGAGAGCTTGTGGGGAAGCTTGTGTTCTGCTCGCAAGATCAGAGGGAGTGGATGGTGCCCAGGAGGGATGCCAGGATGGAGGGGTCTCCTTAGGCAGGAATGATGGGCAGGAAACTTGGGGAAGGTTGCTGTAGGTTTTATCACAGAAACGTCCAAAATCCATTTTCTTCCCCCAGTGCACCAGCATCCAAGTTGCCTAGGCCTTTTATCTGTTGTGTCAGATATGAGCTAAGAATTTGTACACAAATGAGAAAGTTTTAATTACTACAAATGGGTTAAAGGATCTTGTTTATATGCCCATAAGCTGTGTCCCCAGTGTTCAAAGTATTTAATTTTTCTAAGCACAGTTAACATTCTCCTTTTTTGTCTAGACATAGCTACGTAGATTTATTTGCTTTTTTGTTGTTGTTTTTAAAAGCCCTCTGAATGTGAATTTGCTTTTGAATTCACAAAACAGAAGCCTCAGAGCTGGAAATGAACTTTTGAAGAGCTTGATAGAATAAGTGCTAAATTCACTAAATGTTTAGCAAGGACATAGAAATAATTACTATTATTGATCAGAAAAGCTGACCTCAGTGACTGGATGCCTGTGATGCACGTTCACAAAATGGATTTCTACTGTTAAAGTCACTAGCAGATGACCTTTAGATCAGATCTCTGGGTGAACCCACTGGTTCAGCTGCGTTCCTGTCCAAGATCTGCACCCTTGGAAAGAGCTGGTGCTACTAGCGCTGTCTGCAATCACACCCACTTGGGGAGTGCAGACCCAAGGAGATCTTATCCAGGAAGGGTGGTTGCCAGTCAGTGCAAGATTAAGAGCTGTAGGATAAAACATGTCTACAGTGACACTCTGCTGCGGGATGCCATTTATGCTTAGCTGAAAAAAAGAGACTGTTGCAGTCTTGCTCGTTAGCTAGTAATTTCTCTTGGAAGAAAATAGATGCAGACAGCATGGTGCTGGGATTCGGGAGCGAGAACCCACTGCTGCTGGGCATAGAAAATAGAATCAATCCTGTGCTGCCAAGCAGCAAAAGGAGTTTCAAGGAGAACAGAAAAAGGTACCTGTGTCTGGGGATGTGCTTGCTCATGTGTTTCAGAGATTTGTGGCATTGTGTCCTGGTATTGCAAGGCCATGGTTCCTGGGACAAGGAATTTCTGGGTGAAGGATGTCACACCGTAGACAGATCTCTGCCAACACATGCTGGGCTGGGAGGTAGGGTTGAAGTTAAAGCAGTTGTGTGGCCTTGAACAGGGAGTCTGCAATGTTTTCATTTACTCTTGGCCATGGCATTGGTTTCCCTTCCTGGGTAGGTGAGCCTGTGTAATTGCCTTTAAGCAGCAGTGTGTAAAATCCCTGTTGTTCTGGTGAGCTGGAGTCTGCCCTCCACTACTCCCCTCTTTCCATATATGGGCCCTGCAATGGATTCCTGACCACAAGGAACCATGAAACAGTCAAATGCTGGAGCCAAACAAAGTGCTCGAAATTGGCCTTGGCGTGTCTGGGAGGCATTCAGCCTTGTCCCAGGGAGAGTAGTTCACACAGTAAAGTGGGAAGCAGTACAAGGAGGATTCCCCGGTAGTGTTGATGGCCTCTGTGGGAAATTTGTGGTTAGAGGGAGCTTCTGCACATCGCACAACAGACTGCAAATAGTGGTGACATCTGCATGCTGTCAGCATGCCTTAGTCAAGCCATTGGCTCAGGATGTGGAGTTTTTCACAGGGAAGGGGAGGATTTCTGCCACCTTGCATCAAGTGCCATGAGGTTACATGGGGATGTGGATGTGTTCTCGCTACTGGTACTTGACATATTGTGGTTGCATCCTGACTTGTCCTGAGCCAGTACGAGGCTGTCTTTTCTGCCGAAGGGAGATAGGAACAGTAGGCCGTAGCTCCTGGCTTGTGCTTCTTACCATTTCTTTCTCTGCTTTCTCCTCCCTGTCTCTGGTGATTTCTGTTCCCTTGGGTGCCATCAGTCAAAGTGCAGAAGAGCGACCATCACCATTGCTGGGACCCCTGTGTCAACTACTGTCACACCCACCACCCTGGTCACTGCAAGACGCCCACTTGGAACCAGACGTCCAGCCAGGATTACTGCAAATGTAACCCCTGTGCGCGGTGTCGCCCCGTCCTTGCATGTGTTCATTTCTGTCGTGCCCCTCCATTCCCTTAGTAACCCAACCTGTAGCACCAGTTCTGTAGCTGGAAGCGTCCCTCATTTCTTCTCCCATGACCCGAGTCTGTTTCCAAAGGTCCAATGCTGAGATAATTTGTGCAAAATCAGTAGATGCAGCTCAGCACACATGGATCTAGTAACTGCAGTTATAGCGGGTTGCTGAGCCGACCCCTATGTCCATCCCCAACCCCACAGCCATATGCCCAGTTAATATTGGCAGGGGCAAAATTGAATTACTGTAGGACAAAGAGGGCAGCTCTGCAAAATCGGTGGTTTGTTGGGGAATAGGAATGTGGTACACCAACGCATCCCGCTCAGCACTGGTGCCATACGACACGTTAGGAGCAGGACTGTGGCTGCTCCGACAGGGTCTGCTCCCCCCTCAGGCCCATAGCACCTCAGGGACCTTGCCCCTCTTCCAGTTCTGCATGGTGCAGAAGCTTTTCCTGTGACCACTACTGCCTACTTCAAAATCTATCTGTAAACCCACCTCTTCCAGGAACCAGACTCTGTTCTACCTCATCCAGCTGATTTTGACCTTCGTTTGGCACTCAGGTTTCTTGTCTTAGGGCAGTAAGGTAGGAAGCAAACATAGGACTGCATATTGCTAAGCAGACAGAGGAGCACAGTCACCCAGCAGTTCAAATCCAAGCTATGGTTTCTCTATATTTAATCTTCATTAGTGCCATCATGTCAATCTTCTGTTAGCTGCTCTGCACCTGTGATGCATTTCTCACCTGGTGGCCTGCATGCTTCTGTGTAGACACCCCACTAATTGGAGTCACTGCTGTTTCTTTAGCCCATACACCCCAGAGAGCAATGTCTCTCTTGGATATAAGTCCCCTCCTCACAGCAACTCTTACCACTCATCTCCTTTATAGACCTTCAAGCTCAGGACAAGGGTTCACCTCAGCTTGAGCCCTAGAGTTAGGAAGAAAGGGCTGGTCTGAACCCATTAGATGTCCGGACATTTTAGTGTGAACCTGAGCAGATGGGTCGGACACAGAGAGGGCTGTGGATTTGCTCTTCCTGAGAATGGTACAGGTGCTTTAAGCCCTGTTCAGCCACCCACCAGGCAGATGGAAAGCCTGCAAGTTGCACAGCTTGGCCTCTTTGAAACCTCTCTTCCTATGTTTCCTTGGCCGTGCAGACACAGCCAGCGTCCAGCCAGGCAAGGGCTGTTCCCGTCAGGAAGCCATGTCCCAATTCTAATTGTCCGAGTCAGATTCCAGCTGGCAAATTGATGTAGTCAATAAATGTGTCTCTGGTGTGGGGTCTATTTCCCTGTGGCACTGCCATGTTTTTCTGTTTATGCCCTGTAACATGTTCCCTGTTTCCCCAGCTCTGGTTGCTGCCAACTTCTCATCTCCCACCATGAACGTGCAAGGCTTCCCCTGCCAGAACTCGAATACGCTACCTCGCAGCTCCCATCCCATGAGCCCCCGCACCACCATGATGAGGAGGAGACAGAAGAAGAAGGAGCACAAGAGTTCATGTAAGAGTGGCAATGGGCTGTGGCCTGGTGGAAAGGGGTGCAAGTGCTTGCCTCGCTGTCCTTATTGCCCTTGCTAACAGGGTGCCCAGAGTGCTGGGGTAGGACTGTTCATCCCAGCACTGTTGGTGCCTCCCTCTTCTTCTTTCGCTGCCCCACTGCAGCCAGACCAAGGTCTGTGACCCAGACCCATTATGCTGACTTAATGCCTTGAAGCCAATACAGTCTCTTCCCTACACATGCACTCTCCAAGATGAAGGAATATGCAACAGGTTTAGCTTCTCTCCCTTTAATTTTTCTTTTTTTGCTGCCTTCTTCCCCTGACCTTTGCTCTGCAGCAGTATCAGTCTTCCCCATCCCTCCTCTCTGCATGCATGGGCCTCGTTCTTCTTGAGCCCTCTGTGTCCGTCCCTACTGCCCTCTTCTCCGGCACAGCAACTGCTGGCACTGCCACCTTGCCCCTTGCTGATGTCCCCTCCAAGGAGCTTCAGCCATCCCCAGGGACGCATGTGGCCACCCCATGAGGCCCATGGCGACCCTGACCTTCTGCCTCTCTCCTCCTTTCAGTGTCGCTGGCCTCTAGCACAGTGGGTCCTGGAGGGCAGATTGTCCACACGGAAACAACAGAGGTGATTCTCAGGGGAGACCCTTTGAATGGCTTTGGACTTCAGCTCCAGGGAGGCATCTTTGCTACTGAAACCCTGTCTTCCCCACCTCTCGTCCGTTTTATTGAGCCCGACAGCCCGGCAGAGAGGTTAGAGACCTTGCCCTTGGATGCTGATGGTGCTGCTGATCAACATTTCATGGTTTGGTTTGTTTTCTCTCCTCAGAGGCTCATTTAGATATTTACTATCATCCTTGTAATATCTCCCATTCTTCACTGGGCATGGTTTACTGTCACTGCCATTTCTGCACTCGTCGGCTGACCACGGCCTCCCTCGTATCCCAGGTGAACGTCTTGGCACCAGGCTATGGCTGTTCTGGGAGGAGGAGGAAGGGAGCGTGTGTCTGTGTGTGAGAGAGAGCGCCATTCCCATTTTTTTTTCTTTGAAAGATAAAACTTTTGTCTGGATGCAGAATGGGGAAAAACCTAAACATATGGGCCCAGGAAGGTGTTTTCTGCCCACTTTCATTGCAGCAGAGCCCAGCTGTATAAGCAGGCCTGAAAGTCAGAGTCTCAAACCCCAGAAGGAGATGCTGGTGGTTCAGAGCAGGGAGGTGTTGCATTTAAGCACTCCTCTTTCAGCTCAGCAACGCCAGGGCAAAGAGCAAACGGAGGAGTGGTACTAACATCTATAGCTGTCTGCATTGACTCTCCAGGGGAGCGAGCCAGTGTGCAATATGACAGCTTCTTGGTTTGCAAGTGCTGAATGCTCCTCTCGACTCTTTTTGCCTCTTGTCTTCTTATCCATTTAAAAATGCGCCTTAACCATTACCCAAGTTTGATGCATCTGGTAACTCCTGGATGTAATGTAATCAGGGCAATGTAGTGTAGCGTTATCTCAGCTAGCTGCAAAGCTAGTTTGAGTCCTGGGAGCAAGCACCTCTCTGCCAGCTGCCCAGCCTCAGCTCAGGAGCTCCAGCTGCTGTGTCTAAACTCCTTCCTACACCTTTGCTAGCTGCGTTTGACATCTGCTTCAGTGTCTCTGTGCTGCTACAGTGCAGAAGCTCTCCAAAAGGGATTTATTACTGAACACAGCAGATCCCAGTACAGCTTTAGCTCTTGTTGGGTAAAAAGGAGAGCTGGCTTCTTTAGGCAGATGAAATAGGGATAAGAGAGCCCTTTTCACGCTGAGTTCCTGCTGAATGAGCTGCAGCAGCTCCAAAGCCCGCTGCTGGCACTTGCACCCGCAGGCAGGTTTCCCTTCCTGCCTGTGGTTTACCCTGATGATCTGTCCTGCGTCGTGGTGTCTGAGGTGCAACGAAGTGACAGTGCTTGGCACCTGCTCAGACCTTCCTTGGAAGGAGACATCTCTGCAGGTCTTGTCAGCCTGCTCATGGTTTGGCATCCCCAAGCCAGATCAGGAAAATAAAATGTGGACCAAACCCGCTGGGGAATCAGGGCAGTGTTTTCATATGACAGGGAAAGCACCTGCATAGGAAAGCGCCAGTCTTTGCAGTATGGTCCCTCTGTGCGGTAGCATCCTGGGGTGGCAGATGCTGTGGCAGGGAGAGCGCGAGTGCGAGGCACAGATATTTGTGAGGGCAGGCGGGCAGGATGGGCACAAGGGACTGGCACAGGAAAAAGTGTTGTCCTGCGTGGTGCGGGGTAAGAAGGATTTCGAAGAGCTTTTGCGCCATTTTTTTTTTGTTTCCAAACAGGATTTAAAAAATGAAAGCAGTGGTTTCTGTTTTTTGGTTTTTTTTAATCCCCTATTACCAGGGTGAATTTGGCTCATATTGCAAAGCACCAAACTCCTTTTATAAATCAGGCGGCAACAAAGCCTGCTGTCCCAGGGGAGAGGGGAGATGTGCTGAAATCCTCCTGGCTTTTCTTTATCCTCTTGCCAAGCCTGGAGCAGAAGCAAAGCCCTGTGGTGCGGTATTGCTTGCCTCTAACGTGTCTCACACGCTGCGCTCCCTCTCGGCTGCCCACCCAGCAGGATTCATGCTCTCCTGGCTGCCTTATTCTGCTTTCTGGTGGCAGGGAACATTTGCAGCGTGGATTTGATTTGGGGATTAAAATCTCTGCAGTGTATTTCTCCCTTTCCTAGACTGTGCTCCTCTTCCTAGCTGGCAGTAAAACACTCTCTTTCCTCACAGTCTTGAAGTGACAAATGCAGTAGGTTTGCAGTGAGGTGGAAAAGGCAGTTTTAATTTTTCATTTCTTTTTTTGTTTCTTGCTGTCATGCAGAGCTTGTTTGCTCTGTCCTTGCTAGATACCTTATTCCCTATCCTTGGCAGGTTTTGCTGTAACCGCAACTCAAGACATCAGAGCCATTTTTCTCCCCTTTGCAAGGCCAGGCGCTCAGCTGAGGCTGGGCTATGCCATTTCTTGTGCCGCAGTCGTTGCCTTTTGCAAAAGCGGGTGAGCAGCAGGGATAGAGGGATTGGGCTCACCAGCCTGTGTCTGTCCTGCATGTTCACACACTCTTGTGCAAGGCCTGAGAATCTAAATTTGCTGTTGCACAGGGCATGGTCCGCAATTGCTTTGTCCATCTGTCTTGCCCTGGAGGCGCTGTCTCTTGGGTGACTAACAATTCAAGAGGTACTAGGACCCAACGAATTTGAGGAGCAGTTTTCCCAGTAGAGAACAGGTACTAACAGGAGGCAGTAGGGTGACAATAATATTAATTCCCCCATGCAGTGTTATAACGATCTCCAACTGCTGAGTGTTGTGCAGGATGGGGCCACTCCAGGCCTTGCTGCATCTCTTGCAAAGCAGCCTTCCCTCCACTGCTGGCGCAGGGCTGCTGCACAAGAGGCGATCTCCAGTCCGGCACGCCACTGCCAGCACTGTGCGCCTGCCGTGTCTCGAGTGGCCGAAGCCTGAGAGGAGGGGAGCCGTCTCAGTAGGGATGCCTACCCCTACCACCTCCAAGCACTTGTGTTTCAGGTCAGTGCTTTGCACCCCATGGCAGCACCACTGACTCCTGGAGCTGCACTAATTTCCAATTAGTGCAGGGAGGAGAATAGCGTCACCCTCTTTTTGAGGAAGCTGCATTGTCTCACATTTAGTATCTGCTTTGTGTTAGCTTGCGACAGGCAGTCTCAGGCAAAAGCTCTCATTTCCCTGACTTGTGATTTGTTTTACAGCCAATAGCTTCTAATAGACCTTCCTCCCCATCCTCTGCTTTGTTTACTGGGTGCAAGATGAAGCCTTTGGACTCAAAATGAGACAGTGATTCAGCCCCTGTTATCAGCAGGGAGGGTGGAACAAGATGCCTGAAGTCCCCTCTTAGCTGCCTTGCAACATAGAGCTTTTCCATAGTTTTGTCTCTGTACTGCCCCAGCTGTCACTGACAGCAAAGGGAGAGTATCTTGCTTCTCTGTCCAGGTATCCAAAATCAATGCTGTATGCTGCATTACATGTTTTTTAGCTCTGCTCAGAGTTGTTTGATCATCATGTTTCTGGCTTTTTGGTATGAAGAGTTTGCAAGAGGAAAGTTAGGCAGCTGGGTAAAGCTGTCAGCAAAGCTCTGAGATTTTTAGGATGTGACCTACCCACAGAGGTACACATGCAGATGTGCGCACACACACAGATGTGCACACATCTAACCTGCACACACTAACTCAAGGGCCTGCTAGGGCCTTCCAAGGCTTGAACTTGCACCTCTCCATGTCTAGCAAGACGCTTTAGCTGCTCCATTGCCATCTTTGAGCCCAAGGAATGCATGACGACAAAATGCAGATCTCCGAAGCCCAGGGGAGACCTTCCAATCCTGAACTCCAACACATCCATAGGGCTATCTTTCACTCTAGGAGATGCTTGTGTTCTTGTTCTTTCTGATTTTAAATCACTTGTCCTCCAGTAATCTCAGAGTGCTTTATGAGCTCTGATGTTAGACTGCATATCTGAGAGACATGTCCCATGCTATCTCTTTGGTGAAGTCATCTGAAAGGTTTGTGTAGGATCCCACAGCAGAGCCAAAGAAAGGACACCTGGCTGTCAGGACACTGCTCTCAACACAAGGGCACATGATGTTATGAAACTGATGTCCATGAAATTATTCTGAAGAGTTAACAAGGCACGTCAGGTCTCCTGACCCTCACTGAGGGAGCCAGGCAGTTGTGGCTTTGCTCCACAAACTTTTATAAACCTGCAAGACCAGGGTTTAAGCAACCATGATCAACTGAGGCTAATACAAAAAGAAATAAAATACTTTTGACCTAACAGAGCTATTAGCTGTAAAATACCCTGGAAAATCTACCTTGAGTGAAGGAACACAAGAAACTGTTGCTCTGTGAGAAAGCAGCTCTGGTGGGGAAGGTGGCAGTGGTTTGCTTTGATGCTGTGTAAAAGTAACCTGCGTTCTCCCAGCCCCTGAGGCCAAAACAGCGGTCTCAAAACAGATGGAGTCCTTGTGTGACCTTGAAATGATAAAGTGATGTCTGTGGCTTGCAGACATTGGTCCCTCCTTTCTGAAGGGGGTGTCGTGGCCGGAGCAAGAGAGATCTAGTGCTGGAGGAAATGTCTCTGTCATACTCCTCACGGTCTTCATGTTTATAAGTTGAAATTTCCAAACGTGTATATGTGACTGTATATCCACAAGTCCAGTAAAGGGCTGTAATTAAACTTCATGTAATTGACAGCATTTATTCGCAAGAGCGACTTCATTTATACTCCATGGAGTTGTCTGTCCTAATCCAAGTCTCCTTGAACAAACACTTCTGAATTTACATCTCATGAAATAGCCAGCAGTTTTCCATGGATGGCATGAACTCAGGCAGCAACATAAATATATTGCAAGTATATTCCTCCGCACCAGTAAAATAACCTCTGTACGCTGTCTTCAAACTGGCTCATATCTCAGCTTTTGATGGACCACAGACAAAAACTGTTGTGCTTGTCCATTTTTCTTGAATTTGGTTGTGTGTTTTCTCTTGATAACCTGGCCTTTCATTTATATCCTGTTGTTTGGAGGTGAATAATGCACCCGCTATCCATTGCCTTTGATGTTATCTTTATGTGGCCAGAAGCCATGGTGCCATCTTTTCTTACAATTGAATCCTGTGTGAGTGATGAAGAGTGGCTGGAATGATTACTAAAAAAAAAAAGAACTTGTCTTCCATGAAATGTCAGTGGAAGCTGACATCTAAAAGAGGGCAAGCAAAGGAAGTGCTTGATCATTAAATAGAAGTGAAATAAAGGTTCTTTGGAGAAGGCTCAATGCCTTCTGGGAAACCTTTGCAGTAAAATGACTCCAAATGTAGAGGTGGACCTTAGGCTTCTTCCCTTATCCCTGAACCTATTTTGGAGACCGGTCTGTAGCTTACATTAATGGTGGATGAGCAACAGTTTTGCAAGCTGTACTCAAATGGCCTTATAGACAGGTGCTGAGTGAAAAATCCAAAAAGATGGGGTTATAGCTAACAACTGATTGAGAGTGTGGCAGAGAAGGAAGAAGATGAGTAACCATCGCCCCGTGGCCAGTCATGGGGAACACTGCACTCTTGCTTTTGTAGAGTCATGGGCCAGCTCAGATTAGCTGTGGAAAGTAATGTGGAGGATTGTCTTGCTAGTTTTACAGTAGGTTTAAAAAAAAAAAAAAAAGAGAGGGTGGTTAGCGAAAGTAGTGGCTCATGTGTGAAAAAACTCTACTTATAAATACAGAGGAGTCTCAAGTCACAAACTATGCTGCAGCTGTACATCTCCAACATTGCCTTGCAATCAGTATTTTTCTTCCAAAGTGAAAAAATTGCTGATTTGTGCTCTTGGAGAACAAGGGTCTAAAACAAAAAGCCCAAAGTGCCAGTTGCAGTTATATTGGCGGGCTATCACATCAGAATAATATTGGCCTTTCAAGGCAGTTAAACAGTATCAATGTACATTTGGCTTCCAGAAATGCAATTACAAGGGATAAATGATTATCCAATTTGCTGAGACATTTCAGTGAGTTCATTGGATTGCAGCTTCGGTATTAGCCATGTATTAAGCAGAGGACTCTGTGCAATTTTCAGTGCCATTAGTTTGGGTTCCAGCGGGCTCAGACGCACAGAAGGAGCTGCGTACCATTAGAATACGGTAGCAGGGCACATGCCCTTGCATTTAACACTTTCATTTCATGGCCATGGTGTTGACTTTTAGGAGAGGGAGGGTATGTTTTATTTTCCTGGAAGTTGCATGAAATATGACAAAAAAATGATTGTTTAGGTGCTGAGTATGTCTGAACTTCAAGCAAACCACATGGCTTTGCAGTCCTGTGATCTTCCACAGGCTCTTTGCACTGGGACAGGCATTACAGAATGGGTTGTCGTCTCTTTGGGGCCACTTCGGTCAGGATTTGTCACCACTCTGTGTGTCTTGTAACGGATTTGCCTGGCAAAAGTAACTCATGGTTGGTTGTGGGGTTGTTTCTTTCCTCCTTTCCTGTCTTTTCTCCTCATCCCCTTTCCCTCTGTTTCCAATCTGGACTGCAGATGTGGGCTGCTACAAGTAGGAGACAGAGTCCTTTCTATCAACGGCATCGCAACCGAAGACGGGACCATGGAGGAAGCCAACCAGCTTTTGCGTGATGCTGCACTCACTAACAAAGTGGTGCTTGAAATTGAATTTGATGTTGCAGGTAAGTTGCCAAAGGATTTGCTGCTCCTCACCACTGCCTGGACAGTCTCAGTGCTTTTCTCCACCCATAGGAGGCAGTGTGTGCACACAAGTACATGAGGTCTTTGATAGATCTCGGGGGGAAGGATGAGAAGACCCTTTCCATTTCTTCTTGTTTTCTGATGTGCAATGAGATGGAGGTTCCTTCCTTTAGCGCTTTTATAAATCTGTTATTATCTATCACCACATGCCTGAAGTAAGCGTATTGAGTAGGTGAAGAAGCCACCTGCTCTTCAAGTACTTTTTCATTAATAAAAATAATATTTGCATTAATTTATGGCCTTGAAACAAGGATAGAGCTAAAGCTACTGGCTGATGCTGAAGTACAGCTTTGTAAAAATTTTCCTCCTATGGTGACAGCGCTACCTCGAAATACACTGTGAGGTGAGCACTTTGCTTGAAGTTCAGAGTATGCATTTTTAATGAGAATCCAAGCTTTAACCTGAAGTTCACAGGGCCTCAGACCTTATTTGATCCAATAAAGCCAAGTTTTATGGGCTTGTTTTTCTTGGTTCCAAAGAAACCATCGATGCAACTGAAAACTTTCTCTTTTCTCATATTTTCTTTTTGTCTATTTTTGGTTTTACAGAGTCTGTCATACCCAGCAGCGGTACTTTCCATGTTAAATTGCCCAAGAAAAGAGGTGTGGAGCTTGGAATTACAATCAGCTGTAAGTATTGCTCAGACTTTTGCTATCAGTTGCAAGAGCTACTGGCGTCTACCCTAGCTCGTCAGAGGGGCCCAGCAGAGAGAACAGATGATGTGCGGTTTCCTGGTAGCACTCGCAATGCTTGTGATTTATTCCAGCCTAAATTAGATGGTTGGTTCTTGCCTCTAAGAGCTGACAGCTGAAGAGAAAAGCAGCCACCGGAAGGGCAGGGGAAAAGCATGCCTCTCCAAAGGGCAGTTTAACAGCTGGCATGTGCCACAGATAGTATTATTAGTAATACTGTTTTTATTTTCTTGCTCACAGTTATATTATGTTCCTTTAAAAAGGAATTGCCTGGCTCAGGTGGGACCTGTGCAGGTGAAGGAGGCAGCCAGGGAGAGGAGGTGGATGGAGGAGAGCAAGTGAGATGTGGCACCCAGCTGGGAACCTGCCACTCATGCCAAGAGAGGGGAAACTGCCAAGAGGAGGAAGAGGCAGATGGGCTTCTGAGGGATGGAGGGAATTTAGGGACAAGGGGATGCTGGGCAGGGTTTGCCACAACTGAGAAAGTCATTGCATTGACTAAACGCAGCCAAGGAGGGGAAGACCTGCCTGCCAGGACTTGGTGGGCATCCAGAGAACGAGGCGTAAACCTTCTCCTTTCTGTTCTGTCTTCATTGTATCACTCCCATTTAATTATCTTAGTTTCTATTTTGATGCATATTTTTCATTTAAAGACCTTTTGGCCTCTTTGGAGAGGACACTGTTTGGAGACGATATAGGCATATCTATCCCTAAGTTCTGGCCAGCTTTAGGTCTTGCTACGCCTTGCATCTGCGAACTTTTCCTTTATGGCAAATGTGACCTGGTCTCACATCACTCATCCCTCTTTCACTGCTGGATAAACCAAGTTGCATTATCTCTGATTTGCCATGCCCAAAGGCAGCTACCGCATCTCAGCTGAAACAAAGCGACCTGCGAAGCTGCAGTAATGGAATCTTATGTCTGAGCCCTTAGGAGCATGGACTCAGCTTTGTCTGGGGAGTAGAGTCACTAAGGACACTTTAAACCTGGGTTTCATTAAAATAGATAAGCTATTTGCAATTACCTCTTGTTTTTTACAAAATTAGTCAGTGAGTTAAGTGGAGATGTTTTTGTCGAAGTAGGGTGATTCTCAGGAATGATACTAATGTTGATAGGGGGGTGACTTTGCACCTTGTGTTCTTTCTTTTCCCTCTCTTCCCAGCTTCCCATATTTATGCTACAAGAGTACTCCTAAGAAATAACAACGCAATATTTAACATTTGGCTTAGTAGCAACTCCTGTTTGTGAAGATATCAAAGTGCTTTTCAGACATAGTGGAGTATCAGTAAAACCATTTCACTAGCAGGCAAGCAGGGGTGTAGGGAAACAGCCAAGGCAGAGCTTGCCTTGGGATCCCAAGCCTGGTGCCCTGCTCCTAGTGTTAGTATTAAAATCTCAGGGAGAAACAAAGAGTGCCGAATTTGATAGCGGACTCCTTCTGGCTTGAGCGTGGCTGGGATTTTACCCCATTTAAGCTTCAAAGCTTAGTCTTTGTCTGGGGCTGGGGAGTAAAATGAACCTGAAGGTTACCTGCAAGAGTGCCAGATTTCATTTCCGGAGTCTCACTTAAATGGGATCTGTTTCGGAGGTGCATTTGCACTTCAAATGTGTTTTTGTATTGAAAATGTTTTCATGTGAATTTTGTTAAAAAATTTCATTTCACACACTTTTTTGAAGTCACTGCTGAATAAAAAGTGAATGAACTGACTACTAGTTTTAAAATAGTTAGATAGCCATTATCAACTACAAAGCAATATTTTAACAATATAATAGATTTGATCTTTTTGATTGCTGAACATGTTTGCAGGATATCATTTAAGTAATGCATATACATAAACTTAAAATATTCTTCAGTTCTCAGCTGAATCAAGGCCAAAACTACAGCAAAAGACTAGATTGTTGGCTGCTTATTGACCAACCATCCAGAAAAAGTGGCGGCAAGTATGAAATGCTAATTGAATCCTGATTCTGTCTTCATATATTAGTCCATATAAGCTATTTCCATGTGATCCCTAGTGAATTATATCATCATGCTGTCACTCAGCCTCTGACCAAGCAGATAAATACACCAATCTCAAACATTACCGTCAAAACAAGCAGCCTTACAGTAAGTCCCCCCTGCAGAGACATGATGTGCATGCAGGAGTATGATGCAAGCAGCACGAGAAAAGAGGTAAAAACAGCTCTTTTCTGTTTTGTTCAGTTCCTCCCAGTTCTGCTGATCTAGACCTAGAAACCACCTTTACAGCCTTCCTCCTGACAAGGAAAGGACCATAACTCGTGTTTAGGGTAGAGGACTTGACTAATTGGCCTCCCATGCTGGATTCCCGTTTCCTTCACTGTATCACTGGGACAGGTTGAATAGGTGACAAGCCGGCAGGATCAGTACAAGCGCCCCTGCACTGTAGTTGCCACAGAATTGGGTTTGTTTTAAAACTTTGTGGTACAGCTACACTGGAGAAAAATTGCTTCCCTTGAGTTTTACCTCTTGGCTTCAGCAGGCTCAACTGTAGTTGATTCCTCTGTCTAGGAAGGTTTGTGCTGCCTTCTTAGACAGGCAAAAAGTGTTGCTGAGGAGCGCTACAGAAATAAAGGCGATCGAGTTCGCCTTGTGCTGCAGCTCTTAGAGCTGATTGGGAGCTGGTGGGGGAGAGCAGGGTTCTTGATGGATGTACCAAAAGATGCATATAATGGAGCTGTCTGCAGAAGGGACCATGAATCTGCTGGAGAGACTCATAAAAGGACTGCAAATATGAGTGGTTTTTGTGCAAGGAGAGCAGGTGCTGCTGGTTCTGGTGTGACATACTACGTGGGTCTGTGCTTGCTTCTGGTTAAGGCAGGTATTTGTGCTCTGTGTGCACGGTCTGTGTGCCCAGAGATGCATTTCTTCCCCGGGCCCAGACAGAGTGTAGCAAAGGGATGCAGCAAGCTAGAAAGCGTGCTGCAGACATTTGCTGATAGCACTATTTCCCCTTTTGTCCCAAAGGATAAACGGGAAGTCCAAGGGTTCAGGCTCTCATTGATTCTGCTTCGTATTTCTAAGGCACCTCAGGTCCCCTTTCAGTCTCCTGCTTTTGCTGAGTGAAGATTAGCAAAGCAAAGCGACAGAGCCGCCTTGTGCGCGCCGGTTCCTTGCGCTTCATCCAGGGGTGAAGGGACAAGAAGCCAGTAAAACTAGTCTCCTTTTCTCCCTACTCCAGTGCCCTGGTTCTGCCACAGGGCCATGGCTGTGTTTGTTTCAATAAGAGCTGTTGCTCTAAAAACGGCAGCGTGTGCGTGCTCGTGCCGCTGCCTGGTGTGCGGAGGTGAGAGGGCTGGGGAGCGCCCTGGGTTGCAGAGGCCTCTGAGGTGCTCCGAATCGCGTGCGTGCAAGGTGCAAAGGGAGGCTTTTGACACAATACTGTGAAGATTTGGCTCTTGTTAGCCTGCACTGCTCGTCTCCATCAGCAGAACACCTGCCGTTCTGGTTACGTTCAGTTCGAATGATATACTTGTGCCTTTGTAGACTTTCTGTAAGCCTCCTACAAATTAAAATCTCCAGCAGCAAGAAGCTAATGGTCATGTTTTCTTGGATGTTCAATACCTGACCTCTTAAAACAAGATATGGATTTGTTATTAGCCTCTTGAAAATGATGGTTGATTGCATGAAAGATTGCTTCTTCTGTTTTTCTTTTCTTGTCTGTCTCAAATACCCTCTCCAAGGACTATTTGGGAGATTCACCACAGGGTACTGGTATGTTGTTGTTGCTGTTTAAGCAGGTATTCATATTATCACTAGTTTGAGCTATGCATTAATTCTTTATATAGCATGTTTGTAGAATTACCTTTATATATCTTAAAAATCAATTCCTGTGCCCTTGGTGTGAAGTGCTGCAGATAAGGAGTAGCTATTATAACCACCTGTGGGCGATAAAAACAGAATTTGGGTACATAGATAACTTCGATTAAGTCGCTTAAGGAGTGGAATCACTGTCCTAGCAAGAAGATGGATCTGTGAGCCGACCAAATCTAGCCTGCGGGTGCTGGATTCACTTGGGAGCTGCCGCCGGCCTGGCAGAGCGAGCCCGCAGGCTGCAGCGTGCCCCAGCTCCTCTCCCGTTTTACCCCTGCACTAACTTGCAGCTTCAAGTGAGATTTGTAACTATTCTACTAAGATGCTTTTATAGAAGTGAGATGTTCTGTCCTGTTTTTGCTACCTGGAGATTTTGAAAGGAAATAGATCTACGGTGGTGTAAATATCCTGCTTGCTGCAAACACTGATAATTTATGCGCCTGCCGCTAAAACTAAAAAATGACATGAGCAAAAGTTGAATAGAAGGGATTTGATTTTCATTGCTGCTTTATTGTAATTGATTCAGATTTGCTTTTATTCCTTTTCCCATTGCTTAGCTATCCTGAAATTATTGAGTTTCTGATTTTGTTTGTTTTTTTCCCCTTTATAAATGTTTGTTTTCATAAATGTATTCTTATGTCATTATTACAATTTGTTTAATTATACATTGTCAGGACACTGCTTCGGCTTGATCAATAACAGAGGGCATTTATAACTGGTAGAAGTGTTGAGGCATTGAGTTATGGGCTGGTGCTCCTTGGAGGGGAATAATTTACCAATAGGAGTCATTATGCATTCTATTAAAAACACAAAATGGACATGTGTTTCTGGCCTCGTCATCCATCATAGAGTAAATGCCAAGCGAGCCAGAATCCCAGCAGAGGTGGCGAGAGACTGAAAGCAATTTATAAAAAGTAAATAACAGTATTGATCAATTTGCCTTTTTATCGCTGCCCTGTCACCACTGTGAAACAGTGTTTTCATTTGGAGTTTCTCCCCCACCCCGTGCTTCCAGCCTCACCAGCTGTTGATTTATGAAGCTTTCTCCTAGTCACTGGAGCAGATTTAAACTATCTTCTGTGCTGTTAAACCTGCCAAAAATATGAATCCATCTGAAAAAGGACCTACTTGCACTAGAAGTGATTTGCCCTGGTGGATGTAGGCCAAACCTGAGTTCCCGCAGAGGAGACCCATGTGGGTTTCTGCGTGCCAGCTTCTGTCTGTGTGTCTCGAAGAGCCAAGTCCTCGCTGAGGGATGGAAAACAAAGTGATCCCGGCTAGATGCTCACTTTGAGAGACTAGGAAGGGCTTTGGGATACCAAAGGCAAAATAAGGGAGTTAATAACTACTGGTTTTCCAATTGAACAGCAAGTCACTATTCAGTGCTTTGAGATTTCATTATCTTAACATTAAATCTTATGCCTCTTGAGAGAGAATTATTCATTAATTCCAACTTACCTTTCAGCTTTGTAGGTACTGACTAATAAGGATGATTTTATAAAGCCTTTCAATTTTATACTAAGTGATTATTTAAAAATGGAGGGCTGCCAGTTTATTAAAGCACAGTTTGGGTACCCTTTACTGGTAGGGGAAGTAGTATGCTGTTATACATTGCTGTATTACATTTAACTAAAATATCATGAAGTCTATTTGGAAAGTATGAGTTTAAAAAACATTTTTTCCTTAAAATTTGCTTTGTTCCTAATGGATAAAGCACTGTATTTTTCATCCTCCCTTCTGCTATGAGCAGGGTGGTGACACGTTCAACGCTGACCCCTGTTGCTGAGTTGCAAAAGGACGAGATCTAGCCCTCCGCTCCAAGCCTGACCACCGTGGCCACGATCCCAAGTGTCACAGTGTTTGTAAAGCGGATGCTGTGTAAAACACCTTTTGTGCAGAGCTTGAGGCACGTTGTTGCCTATGCTCCTTTTTCCCCCTCTTTGCTCCTTTGCGGTCTCTGGACCCGATGTTCCCACCATGGCTGGGCCGGGTTTGGAGGTTGCCGTCCCCAACCCACTGCCTGGGCTGTGGAGTTGCTTCCTAACCCACTTCATCACACCGGCTCTGCTTTGAAATGAATAAACACAGCATGCGGTGAGAAGCAGTTGAGCTAACCTGGTGGTTTTGACAGAAGGAGGCTAGGAAGCGACTGCACACACAGCTACACCAAGCTTGGCCCCGTGGAGAGGGGGTGGAGGAGGTCTGCTAGTAGGATCTCCACCTCAGCCATAGCTCCGCGCACCTCCCTCAACAGGGAAGACATGTCTCACGTTCAAGAAGACATGGGAACAGCTGGTCTGAGTTGGACTAAAGGTCTTGGACGGCAGCCCATGCTCGATGTTGAGTGAAGTTGTATAGCAAGGGTAGATACAGAGCGGCACATCTCCATCTCACTGTGCCGGCATCCAGCAGCCCATGGCTTGTGGCCTTCTGGATCTCCTTCTGGTGATCTGAGGGATCTGAGAAACCTCCTGGTGTTTTTGCACTGATTTCAGCCATGTAAGCCTCTGTCCATAGTCAGTCATTTCCTCCCACTGCTCAGCTCTCCCCGACTCATGTTGGTGCATCTGCTGGCTTGTCCGTACTGTGGACAGGTTCAACATGGGCACGAGCCCTTAGTGAAGCTGAACAACCCCTCCACTTCTCTTCAACCCACAGCCACAAGCTGGACATGAGTTTCCAGACAAAAATTGCATGGCACCATGCACCAGTGGGTCCTCAGAGAGACATGGGCAAAATAATTCTGTCAGGTTCTATATCATTCAACAGTCGCATTGCCCTGACTATCATAAAATCAGTCACGGTCCGCTATTTGCCATCTGACCTGACTTTTATACTCAGCCCTATTACAACTGAGATTGGCTGTCTTTTTGCACTGTTCAATGCAGAAGGTTTAGTTATATCAAGGAGAGAGAAGGTGACTGGCAAAGCATGTATGGTTTTTAAATCTCATAAATGAATGTAACTGACAGAAAAAGCCAGAACAGAGATGTTGGTAAGAGGAAGTGTTTATTCCTTCATTGCCTGACGTTCTGGGGCACTCTCTGACTCCTTTTCAGGTCAGTGGGTTTCTGTGTGATTGATGCCACGTACCTCCCAGATATTAATATCTGACCTGCACTGGATATGTTCAGACACTTGCGAGTTTGTTTCTTCCCACGCGGTTTTTGCTGAGAAGCACCGTCAGCTTTAAGCAAGACGATGCCACTCCCGTAGCGAGGCAGGGAGGAGTGACGTGGGGCAACAAGGATGCTCTTGGCACATGTTTGGCATGTGGATGGCAGAGAGGGCAGAAGGGGGTCGAGACATAAATCCCTCTTGGGTTTCTCAAGAGAGCAGCAGGTCTTACAGGCAAATTTAAAAATGCAAATGCTCCAGGAGATGCATACTCAGATCTCTTGTGGGCAGAAAAGATTGTCAGGCTGAGGAGAGGAGAGCAGGGTTGGAAACCACCCCTCCCACCTCCAGCCCTGAGAGCAGTCCTGGTGCTGTGATTTATGTGGTTGCATGAGGTAGTGGCCTGGGGAGCTGGACCAACAGAGAAAAGTCATTTTGAAATTTTTCTTGGGTTATTTTCCACCTGGAAAATGTCCGAACCCACTTTACTGCAAGACCATGGAGATGCTTATGTTAGCCCAGCACTGAGAGCAGGTATTCCCTAGGCAGCAATATCGTGGGATAGCTGACTATTGCCGTAGATGTTGACTTGCTCTCTGTGTCTAGTTAGAGATATGAGGAGAAGTTTATTTATTATTTACACTATTTAGCAGTGCTGGGATCAGGGAATCTTGCCTCTTGTTGTTGGGCTCCATGCGGCCTCCCCTTGCTCAAGAGGAGACCAAAGGAAGTGGCAGCCAAGAGATATCTGCTGGGATTTGTTTTTTCCTTCCCTGGTGTGGCTTCCAGGGAAACCACATTTCAAGTGTGAAGCATTGTTTTGCCAAAGGAAAGTAAATTCCCTTTCCTTTAACTCTTCTCCCCATTAACCGTCCCCCTCCTAGATTACAGACTCAATACTGAGTTTCATATCTGTCTGTCTCTTTTGCAGCAGCAAGCAGAAAGCCGGGGGAGCCTTTGATTATCTCTGACATCAAGAAGGGAAGTGTTGCGCATAGGTGAGTGCAGGATTTTCTGTCTGCCAAACCCAATGCAAAATTCCCAGCCCAGTAGCAAGGGTAGAAAGAAGTCCAAGCAGCAGCGCTTGTGTCTGGGTTTTGCCAGTAGCTAAGGAAATGCTGACCCTAGAGGTTTGTCTTAAACTGCAGTAGGGTTTGGGATAAAAACTATCTGTATTGAGATAAGCGAAGCTGAGCTAATGGAGAAGGTGGCTGGGGCACTGATTCAGAGGTGCTGCTCCTATAGGAGAGGGGTGTTTATCCCACTCATCAGTTCATTTCAGAGCATGATGAAGGACTTCCCATATATATGCCATAAGGTGCTGCAGCCCATCAGGTAGTTTGCTGCGTCTCAGCTCCTGCCTGGGTGAACCGAGTGAGTGCACTGTGGGCACTGGTGGAGAACTGTGCGAATAACTCAGCTGTTATTAACTGTACCTCTGATCCCAACACCTTGGGAGCAAGGCTTTCAGGACAATTTAGTGCTGCTAGAGGACTGCTTGTGCAGGAGCTTGCAGAAAAGGTAGAATATGTGTCAGGGGCCCTTCTTGAGTGCTATATGTTACCCTACCCAAATAGGTAAGGGTGGCAAACTAGTCTTCCTGCCTCATTCTGGGTCGATTCATGCTCTACACAAACATCCTTCCTTTAAGTTATAATTGCCCCAGACTTAGTGGTTGTTTCCCAGAAAAGATCCAGGAGAGTAAAAAGCTAATATCTTCATCTCCCCTGCAGAACTGAATGCATCACGAGATCTGAAAGGCAAATACAAATGTACTTTTAGTTTTCTTTTCCTTTCTGCATAGAACTGGCACCTTGGAGCCGGGAGACAAGCTGTTAGCCATTGATAACATCCGACTCGACAATTGCTCCATGGAGGATGCTGTGCAGATTTTAAGGCAGTGTGAAGACCTGGTCAAATTGAAGATTAGGAAGGATGAAGATAACTCTGGTATAGAAATCCTGATGCAAACTGGTGCCTGTCCACTTTAATGACATTTCCCAATAGGTAGCGCAAACCAACAAAGATAAGGGCTGCAGCTTGTCTGGTCACCACTTTCCAATTGATTATAGTCTATTTTTGTTATTTTGCGCTTAAATGGAGCCTGGAAGGTTACAATCCTATTCTGTCTGAGCACAACCAAAGACTGCAGGCTTTTACTTCTAAATGCTATAAATCTTTCCTGTGACCTATTTCATATGTCAAATTTAAAAATTCGGTATTCCTGTTTTCTCTTGCAGATGAACAGGAGACGACCGGTGCCATTATTTACACAGTGGAGCTGAAGCGGTATGGTGGTCCCTTAGGAATAACCATCTCTGGGACAGAGGAACCTTTTGATCCTATTGTCATTTCAGGGTTGACTAAGCGTGGGCTGGCAGAAAGGTGAGGTTTAGGGAGCAGAAGAATATATTGACATGGGAAGGGATCCTGAAGTTTGCAAAGCTTCCTCTGCTTTCATGGACTTTTCGTAGGCGTTTTAGCCAATTAGTCTGCTAAAAAGGAAAGGTGCTGAAAAGGTACAAGTGCTGTTACAAAGAGGCAGCCCTGCAGGTGAGGGATGTGCAGACCCACACATAGGAAGTGTGGGGTGGCTGGGACTGTGCCATTAGGGTAGGGCCCAATGGTGAGAGAGGCTCAAAGCACAGTCCTTCTGGAAGGGTCAGATCCAGGTTGAATGCAACGTCTACGAAAATGTATTTATTCACCCCATCTTGTGCTGAGATGCTTCCTGGTCCCTCATCTCCCCCACTGCGTCTCTCACGGGGTGAGTGCCCAGCCTGCCCATGAAACCCCTGTAGCCTCCTGGCTGGGGCTGCCATACTGATGGACTGTGGCTCATGGCCATGACAACAGTGGGTCCTGCTCAAACCACAGATCCTGGGGGTCTGCCAACCTGTCCTTGCTCATTGCTCAGTCTGTTGCATTTGGAGATATCTTAGTGCAGGGCTCGTATGCACCAGAGCAGCAGGCATTTATACTGCATAAAGGTAGGTGCAGGTTTACCTTCAGTAGCTGGGGAGGTTGACTCTGCGTGTGTTCGTGTGCCTGAATATATGTGCATGTGTGGGATTTAAAGGATCAGGACATTGCTGAGAATATAAGGTGGAATGGAGTCATATGCTGTATCTTAATTTATCCATACCATAGCTGTGACTTGTAAATAGATCTTTTCAGCAGCCCTGAGTCACTCTTCTCGTAGGGTTGAATTACTCTCTGATGCTTGATGGGCAGAACAGCAGCAAAAACCTCTGAGCAAGTATAAAGAGCTAGGCCTTGGGTAGGTTTGACTTCAGGTCTGACCCTTTGGTTTTTCCTGGTTCTAGGCCAGCCTCCCTCTGAGCTGAGCTGTACAACAAATCAGTGCAGGGTTCTGCATTCGGTTCCTCGGCTCTTAGCGCCTGCAGTACTGCATGTTTCCATTACTTTCTTTCGGTACCAAAAGCAGAATTTTATTGTATCCTGAGAAATAAGGAAGAAGGATGGACTCAGTCAGTAGTGGTTCTTCTCTTTGGGGATTTTGTATCACTGCCCACCCCTATAGATTCAGTCATTTTTCCTGGAAAATAACAGCTGGGTCCATAAAATATCTGAGACTTTTCTGTATAGCAGTTCTGCACTGTACCTGCAGCCCAGCGTGGGAGAGGTTGAAGACAGGAAGCCCAAATGCTGTCAGGCGTCAGAAGACAGTCTCATTCCCTTGTTGCTCTCTGGTCCCTTTGCAATGCTGCTGGATGTTCTTCCTTTGAACTCGGATGCACGTCAGTGCCTGTTACTTGGAGAAACGTAGTGGAGGCAAGTGCTGCGGTACTACTGAAATTTTGATCAGTAACTGGCACACAGTAAGAAATAAAAAGCCTTTTGAGAAGAGCAATGGGATCATTTAGCACATTCGCCCTAACAGTCTAACAAATAAATGGTGCCTGTCCAGCAGAGCAGTGTGGGGATGGAGCATCACGGGGAGGTCTCTGGGTAACCTTGGCTCCCTGCGGGGAGGGGAAGGAGAGCTGCAGTGAAGCCTGCCTGCAGGAAAGGTTGCATATTTTTCTACTGAGATGGTGCATATTTTTCTCCTGGGAGTAGCAGTAAGCAGTGGCTTCCCTTGACATTGTGAAGGCAAGAGATGTCCTTTTTCTGCCACCACATACCCTTCCCCATGCCACAGACACTCTTAGCCAGGCTCTGAGGGTGTCATAGGTTTCTCAAGGCTGGAGTTTGAATCTGAACCTGTGCCTGGCTTTTGCTGGAGCACAGCACATGTTTGGGCAGCGGTGACGTGGGGCAAACCGGGTCCTGGTGTCTGCTGATGGGGACGCTCTGCCCACACTCGTGCAGGGGCAGGCAAAGGTCTGCACTGCGGCTCGTGCTGCTCTCCTGGTAACAGGGAAGGCAGAGTGTCCTCCAGGACCTGTCACACGTCTGTCACAGTGGGTGACAGACTGTTGGAGCTGAAAAGGCTCCAGATTCAAATGACTTGGATTTTATCTTGACCTTGAGCATTTTTCTTCCTGTACATATCTGATCCTATAGAGAGCTCCAGAGGTGGCTCAGGACGATGGGGTTACTGTGAAGCAGCAGTTCTCTCCCACTGTTAGTCACTCTGTCACCCCTCCTTCAGTGCCTAGGGGTGACTTTAGCATGGGCCATGGGACTTGTTTTCCTTCTTCCCTAAACATTTATGCTCAGGCTAGGGACTGATACGGTTAGATTCTGGTCAAGGTATAATTATTCTCAAAGAGCAATTTTGGACTATCAGTGATGTGTTGTAGTGTCTTTAAGGGCTTGACCAGCCTCCTCTAATACCCTCTGGTGAAGCAGACAGGGGCGGCTCCAGGAGGAGTGTGTAGTGTGATCCAGGAGTCCTCAGCACCCACTTGTGTTAGCAAGGGGAGCCGGGATGTTCCCGCTGCCCACTCATCGAGCAAATTCTCACCGTGCACAAGCAGCTACCTCTCCTCTAACCCACCTGGAGAGCGGCTGGCGCTGTGGCCTGCGTGTGCCTCACAGCTTACCCCATGGTCAATTCTGCTATTGCACAAAGGTCCTTAGACTGGTTGGTGTTTGAGGTGAATAAGGATTACCTGTGATGAACAGAGAGGCACGAGGGTTGTTACAGAGAAAGCAGCTGTTTCTGGCTAACTCCCGCTCAGCTTCTGTCTGCTTGTCCACGGAGAGGTGCCTGGGAGACCGAGAGGGAGACATCCCTTACTGGGCCTGGATTTTGATTTTCTTTTTCCCCCTTGAAGAAAAAACCTGGCTGGATGTGACCTTTCTCGTTAATCGTTTTTGTATTTTCCCCTGCCGAGGGAGTTTCACAGTTTCTGCACAGAGGTTGTGTTATTCAGACGGAGGCAGTCAGGCTGGCGTTGAGGATGGAAGAGATGCGTTCCCATGAAAGATCAGCGACTGGCTTCATTGCCATGAGAGAAGGCCCTTAAATGCTAAGCCACTGCAGCGAGCAAAGGATCGCCTTTAGTATGCCAGCAGTTAAGAGGTTTTTTTGACTGCGTAGATGAAACTTTTAAGACAAATACTCTGATTCTGGTTTGATCTATAATTTATTTGATCTATGCAAGTTTTCCCCAAGGGCTTTTTCAGTGCAGTTTGGGTGGTACGAGACGGACATCTAGTGGCCGGTTGGGACCATCATGACATGCTGTCCAGACATCTCAACAGGAACAGGCTGAACAGCCCTGCCTGCTGTTTGGCTGCATTTCCTGATTTGATTTACTTATGGTAGATGTTTCACAGTGGCACGTTTGGAATCTTTCTTTTGTCCTTCCTGAAACAGTTCCGTATTTGGGGGAAAGATAAGTAGCTGTTTCGCCTGTGACAGTATATGAAATCCCGTTCCTGCAGGAGCAGCAATCCAGTTTTCTCTCCTAAAGGACTAAATATAACCTTGGAGAGAGGCACACTGCCATGGACAAAAAGAGAGACGGTCCAGATTTGTGGCTCCTCCTGACTCAATCATCTGAGGTTTCTGTTAGCTAAACGTTGTAGCGCTGCTGGAGAAAGGGAGAATCGCTGCTCTCACTTGTTATCGTTAGGGAGCTGTAGCATCAGTGCAGTGAGCACAGTCCAGCCAGCAGTGAGTGCTAAGTCCCTTCGGAGCTGCCAGGGCTGGTGATGGATGTGTTCTGCACTACCTGCTGTACGGGAGCTGCCAGCCAGCACAGCAAAGCCTTGGCAGAGGTAAAGTGAGTCTGTGTCCGTGGGCAGACCCAGAAGGGAAGGCTGGAGGAGTAGAGTGAGAATTGGTGTGATTCATTAATTCATTCCTAGCTGTTCCTGAAGCCTGAGGATTTATTTATCAGAGAGCAGACATTAGTGTTGGAAAAGAGTTGTACAACAAAATGCGGTAACCTCTTCTAGCGCTGTGCTTCTGCCTGAGAAAATCAGAGTGGTTTAGCTGCATAGGGGTGAACTTTAAACATATCATGAACTGATTTGCAACTGGCTCAGCTCGCAGCTTGCACATGCAATCTGTGTTGGACTGGATTTGTTTATGGGTTTCTAGGTTTATCCCTCATTTGTTTCCATCAATATGAAACATGCCCTTCAGCTCCCTGTGTGAAGAAGACCTGTAGACATCACACTGGGAATGCTTGTCCTTTTAGCATATAACCCCTTTTGGCGTTGAAGAGTTCTGAATTTAAACTGAATGTAAGTTGGTCTAAAGTCCCAGTTCCCAAGGGGCCTGGGAACCGAGATGTGCCTATGTTCACGCACATGTGTGCATGTATATACACTGGTGAAAGACTGGGGGAAAACCAGATTCCTGGTAGTGGTGATGAATAAGGGAATCACTGGTAGACAGTGCCAAGAGGAAAGCGAGTCATGATCTCAATTCTGTTTTAAAGTACTGAGAGTTAATTTGCTATTGCTTGAAGCAAGAACTTAATGGCCTGTCTCGCTAAGGCAGATTGCCTTTCTACGTTTCTAACAGCATCTTTCCTCTCTAGAACTGGAGCCATCCATGTCGGTGACCGGATATTAGCTATTAATAACGTGAGCCTCAAGGGCAAGCCGCTGAGTGAAGCCATTCACCTACTCCAAATGGCAGGAGAGACGGTAACGCTGAAGATCAAGAAACAGACTGAAAGTGAGTTCAGGAGCCTGGCTGGGGTGGGAGGACACAAGTGTATCCCACCCGAGACCCCAGGCGATGAAGTAGGTAGTGCTGTGGCTGTCCCCGTGTGCGTCGGTGTGCGGGGACCTGGCTGGCTCTTGGTGGCAGGTGAGACAAGGCAGTATTTTCGGCGCAGGGAGGAGAGGCTGGGGACAGTGGGAAAACAAGGGCATTTTTTTGGACTTCTGAGATGAAGATGAAAAAAAAAAAAAGGCCAACCCATGGACTCTGTGGCACTGGGAAGAGATTAGGCAGAGACTGGCTGTAACAATTTGTTTTCAGACTGCCACCTTGTGCTGTTGGCTTCCCAGTTCTCCCAGTCTATGTGAGTGTCTCACACTGAAGGGAAGCAGAAGATGTTTTAAAAGTAGAAGAGTGCAGATTTTTTTTAAATATAAAGCCCCAAAATGAGCAAGGGGACTCTGAGCAAGTGGAATTCGTGGGGAAAAAAAATGACCTTAGCTCAACTTTTGAAAGCAATTGGCAATAAATCTTTTATGCTCCCTTTCTAGCTCAGGGTCCTGAGATCATCTTTCAAAGCAACCCACCTTCCCTCTAGAATCCCCCTTCACCTTTCCCCACCAAGCTCCCTGCAGCTTTGAAGCTGTCCCACTTGATACGGTACCAAAGGAGCAGGAGAGGATCTAGTACAGCAGACCACTTCTTTTGGGACAGAGAGGGAGGATGGGAGAAACCAGGGAAAGTGCAAATGTTTCTCCCCAAACTGCCTCTGCAAAGTCACAGCCAAACATGCTTTTTCATCCATTTCAGAAAGTAGCTAGTGAGCTCTGGCTTCATTTCTGTTTCTCCTCACACCCAGCATTTTCTATCTTTTTTGTGCTGTGCTTCAGCAACCTCTACATCTAGCCTGACCTACCCAAGCAGTGGCCCACAATGCTGCAGGAACTGGAAGGCATCAAGTGATAAAGCTCTTCCAAGCTCGCTTGGCCTATGGGACTTCTGTCCTGCATCTAGAGAAGTGTGGCATTGCTCTCTTGTGTTGCAATTCTTATCTGTAAATCTCAAAGCACTTTACAAATCTGTGGCATTGCAGCTATTTTAGAAATGGAGGAAAGCTAGCCGGGGCACAGTGACTTAGCAAAGTAGAGGCAGAACTGGGGAATTGATCCCTCTTCAAGAAATCCCAGTCTTATTCCCTGAAGCCAAGCTTCTTGATCCTTGGTCTGAAATAATCATTTTTCCCTTCTGACGCTTAGCATCGTCTCAGCCACTCACTGAAATAATTGACGTGCAAGTGCCAGTTGGAGTCTCGTTAATCATTCTAAGAATGAATCAGGTGTAACTGAAATTTCAAGGTAATATTGTGTTAATTGTTCTCAATTCAATTCAAAGGTGAGCAGTCCTTTGAATGCTTGGAAAACAGGGACTTTCAGGACACCGGCCTTTGTTTGGTAAAATAATCTGTCCTCATTGACAAATGCAAACTTTCAGAGGGCTCTTTATTCCAGCTAATGCTCCGACAGTCAAAGGCCCAGGATGGGAGATCCCGGGTGTGGGTGGCTAACAGGATATTTAATCAATGAGGACTTTAAAATATTCAGTACAAAGAAATGCTTGTGCTGAGAAACCTTCCTTGTATAGCTTTTACTTGAAAGGGAATTTGATACAATGGTAATAAGGGCCTATTATTAGTAAAATAATGGAAGGGAAGGACTGAGCTTCATCATCCACATTCAGCTTTCCATTTTCCAATCACTAATCAGGGGAAATTCAGTCTCAAAATATCGGGCCTACGAATACTACTGTTGTCTTGAGGCTGCGTAGGAGACTCTTGGAGAGGTGGTCATTTGCCCTGAATTGATATGAGGTTGTAAAGTCTTGGAAGAGGGATGTAAATTCAGCCATGGTAGTTTGGGACTAGTTTGCATTGTCATGGGAATGTCACTGAAACTTTTTCTAGTATGAAGTTCATAGCCAGCACCCTGACTAGGTGCTGCTGACGTGGTTTGGATCCTGTCCCCAAAGGCAAATCATGCCAGAAGCTCCTTGGCTGGAAGCACTTCTGATCTGAGTCACAAAGGAGGCTCTCTGAAATCAGAAGGGCCTACGGTGCCTCACTCCTCAGTGGCTCTCACTTCTCTAGGCAGGCGTGTTCTGTAGGAAGCTTACAAAGGCGCAAGAAGATGGACTTGTGTGTCTAGATTAGGTCCCAGCTCTCTCATATTCAGGGATACCCAAATCCCAGTATTTGCTTCTTATATCCCGCGTGTTCTAAAACTCTGAAAGGCAGTTTTTCAGTCTGGTGTTAGGTAAGAGTACTGTATGAAATCCATTTAACTGTAATGCACAGACCTTTCTCAGTTACATTTGAAGAGCTAAAGAGGTTCTTTGGAAGACTTGTATCACCTGGGTTTGCTCCCATGTGAACCTTTCCCTGAGGCTTGCTCTTCATGCCTGGTAAAGCAGTGTGTTCTGGTTTCAGAACCCTATCCCAAGAAATCCGGGAGTATAAATGAAGTGAGTGACCCAGAAGATGAACTGACAGACTCCCAGAAAACTAGCAAGCTGTCTGAGATTTACTCTACCACAATTCCTAGCGTGGACAGTGCTATGGAGTCCTGGGATGGCTCAGGCATTGATGCTGGCTATGGAAGCCAAGGTAAGCCAGTGTCCTCCTTCGTTGCAGGTCTCTGAGCCCATGTGAAGACAGGCAGAGCCTCCTGGCCTGTTTGGAGGTTCAGCTTGAGCCATGGATTGTGATCTGCCTGCACTTGCATGGCTCCTTGGCTCCAGCAAGGAGATGGCCTTCTAAAATACATTTATATGCTGCTCTGAGTTGATGTGTCTGTTTTATGTTTTTATTAGTGTGTTCCTCCTTGCTTATGTGGCATCGTGCTGTTTCAAAACCATTACAGCACTTTATAATTCATGTAATCAGGAGAATGTCCATATGTCTTACAAAATATTTGGTCCATAGCTCACTTTTAATTCTCCAGAGAGGCCATGTGGGATGTATTAATCCTCTTGAGGATGTTTTATAATGTACAAGAATTTCTTTTGACTAGAAGCACTCATTTAACAAAATAATTACGGTAATACTGCAAGAAAGGCTCTCTAACTCTCCAGTGAGCGGTTAGATGTATCGTGTGTCTATGAGGCCAGGTTTGTTCAGCTGTGGCTTCTGAAAGGCAGATGTAATTGGGTTGGAGGATGCTCTAGTCCTGGGAATAGGTTTTCATTTGGAGGAAAGCACTTGGAAAATAGCTATTCTAGTTCAGATTTAGTGACACAAGCTAGTGTTTGCCCATCTTGAAACAAACCCCTGAAACACCACCAAAAAAGGAAATTGGTGAAAAGACTGCTGTCCAGAAAAAAACATGAAAACAGAGGGAGGTGCTCCAGGAGCGGTGTTGCGTAGCACCTTCAATGAGCTGAGCAAAGTGCGTGCCTGTGTTTGGTGCGTTCTGACTTAGAAAGAAAAGCTCAAAGGACAGCACCACGCTGGTGTGTCGCTTCACAGTGCTCACGTCTTACTTCGTTCTCTGCTGAAGTCTTAATTCAGTAGTGCAGATGGGACTAGAGGCTTCATTAAGGAGAGATCCCCTGGCCTTTAAAATGCTGCAGTCTTTCTCCATCTAATTGAATGTTAACACAAGTTGGACACTGGATTTAGCAAAGTGATTACTTTTACTGGTAAATTGAGAGCGAGTAATTGAACGCAGAGTTCTGTGGAGAAGGGCTCATGCCGAGTGGCCCAGTATCCATAGAAGGCAACTTTGCTTTGGGAGCTTTCTCATCTTTCCTGGTAATTGCATTTTGCTGCACGCTGTTGTGCTGTTGCTGGCTGGAAAGAGGAATACTGGGGGGCAGCAGGATGCTGAGAAGGAAAGGCAGGCTTGACCGCGGGGCCGGCAGGAGTGCAGGGAAAGCAGGATGCAGGGAGAGCTCGCAGGAAGCGGAGAGGTTGGGGGTTTACTCTCCAAATAGAGAGCGATGGATCAGGCACCTCACCCTTGTGCTTTTTAGTTTCATTCACAGCTTTAGGCTGAGGGAAGCAGCTCTGGGAAGGGCTTGGGCAAGGGCACTGTGAAGCTCTGGTGGGAACATGCCACCAGGTGGCTCTGAATCCCAGGAATTCGGCAGCAGCTCTCCCAGGGAGATGCTTGTAGAGGCAGGACTGGAAGGAGAAGGTTAAATCAGTGGCACCCGGGTGACAGCTGTATATACATACCCATGGATTCCCCACGGTGCACCCACGGCAAATCTGCTTCCTACCCACTGCAGGGACTTGCATGCAAGGACCTTGTTCTCCTGGCCCAGCAAACAGCTAATGCTCCTGACTGTTTTGTAAAGTGTTGGCAAGCATTTTTCTGGGGCTCTCTCCAGAGCAGTCTAACCTTTAAAAACACGGAGAGGAAACACTCAGCTAAGAGAAATAACAGGCCTTGGCATTTTCAAAGAAAATGCTGGCACTGTCTTGGGTATTTCCAGTCCTCTTAGCTGTTTGGGAGGTCAAGTCTCCTTTAATTATGTGTTTCTTCGTTACCTCTTCCTGTTTGCCTGGCACGGTGTGTAATGGAAGTGCAGGATGTTTCTTTGAAAGGCTACGAGGATTTCTCTGAAATGTCGAATGGGCAGGAGGACAAGGGCAGGGCACTCAGAAGATTTATTGCCACTGCACATGACACTTGCATTACTGAGGAATGCTCTGTTTTGGAAGGTTTCAGTCCAGGCAGCTCCTTATGAGACCTGGAGATTTTGTGACCTGCAGTAGCGTTGGATTTGTGTCTTGGGACTAATACCTCCTGCAGCGCGTGAGGGTCTTTGGGGGCATAGTGAAACTTGTCTGATTTCATCCTAATGATTCATATCGGTCTTCTATTGAATGCGATACAGATGAGTCTCCTGTTGTCTCAAGCAAGCAGAGTTTTTCCCTCTACTCTTTGCGTTGCACATACATGTCACCGAAGCCATTTTCCATACCTGCCCCAGAGGATCCTGAAGGCACTGGCCTGCAGGGAAGTCTTTGCCAGTCACAGGAACCCAGCTGGCAGCTCTCGGGATCAGGGCTGGCTCTTTACCACGGCAGTCCCTATTGCTGCCACTGATCACACTGAAGCGGGTGGCTACCTCTAGATACCCTTGGCATCATTACGCTATTTGAAGGGAGGCTATTGCATCTGGCCACTCTGGATGTGATTTCTATGCTGTTGTCCTCCTATATCCTACAGTTTTTCCACTGTGTCCGTTAAGGACTATTTGGAATACAAATCAAAATATTTTCCTAGTAGAAATTAGGCTTCCAAATCCCTTAAAATTAATGGGATTGAGCATGCTCTGAGGGAGTTTGGGCAGCACCTTCCTTTTACCTTGTAAAAGATTCACTGTGTGTGAAGATGGCTGCTTCAATAACATAATTTCTGTTAGGTTCTGGGTGGTAACAGGAGCAGCTAAGGTCAGAGTTGGCTGGTGGGATAAGGTATAAGACCTGTATCTATGGATACAAATAGTCCCAGGTTCACAGATCATGGATCCATATCACAAAACTACTCAGAAGGGGAGCAAGGGGGAAAGGGGGCACTGTATGACGAGATCCTGAAACGCTGGGGTGGTTAAAACAACCAGAGATGGAAGGAACATTTTTTTGGTTCCCTTTTGAAAAACTGAAATGGAGGCAACGTGTGATACAGGTGGCCTTGGATTTGGGGTTTGGGGAAGGAGACCCTCCTGGCTCAGCGTGATTTACTCCATCTGTTTTTTCTAACCGGCTGGTATTCTTCTCTCTTCCCCATGGCTTGCCTTCCCTAGGTACATACATACCTCAGGCTGCAGGCATAGCCCTTCATCCGCATGAATGGAGACACAGCAGGCAGAAGAACAGCACCCCTCCAGGGGATCCCAGGAAAAGTTACCCCTACATGGATGGCAGTTTCAGCGAAGACGACTGGGACAAGCCCAGCAGGTATGGAGGGACTGGAGGAACAGAGAGGTGGGTGGGCACATTTGTGAATGTGAGTGTTGCTGGTGATGTTACGGGGACAGAGGGGCACCTGAATGTGTGATGGAGCAGATCAGTCAGCGGTGGGCAGGGTAGTGGTTTCCTGGGCTCGGCATCCTGCAGGGGTGAGGAGGGGGCCTGGGATGGGACCAGCTCCTCTGCACCAGGTTGCCCAGACGTAACTGTGGCATGTCTGCCATTCCCAGGCCACCTTCATGTTTGGAGCTGGAACGGTCTCAGCTGCAGGGAGCACAGGCTCTTAGCGCATCTTGTACTCCTGCCATGTAAAGGCCTGCAGCATATCGATAGTTTAGGTGTAATACGCAGGCACAGCCAGCACTGTCTCCCCCTGTGTTAGCCAGATGCTTTTAAGTGAGGGTACAGCTTCACAACAACTCTATGCTCAGAAGCCAAAAAGGCCAGCCAAAGCTCTTGGTGGACCAATATGAGGTTGTATGTCTGATTTAAAATCGTGGCCGAGTCAACCCCCTGCTCTGCCAGTGTGTTAGAAATCCCTGGGACGCATGCCGCACATGCGGAGGGGGCTGCAGCTGCCCATGGCTTTGGGTGAAAATCCTGCCGGCTCGTTCTTCCGCTGCCCAGGCCAGGCAGGTCCCTCACTGAGCCGTGCACGAGGGAAAGGCGTCCTTGCTTCGTAACTAACCCTATCCTCGACTTTCTCCAGAGTCCCCATAGTTTTGTGTGTTGTGTTGTTACTGTCAGTTTTTTTTGTTTTTTTTTTTTAATTTTTGTTTGTCCAAACAAAACCCTTAGAACATCTCATGGCCATTTCCACCTATTTAAAGATGATCAAACTGGCAGGAAGGCTGGCAGCGGCTGATACTTTGTTCTTGTTTTGCCTCTCAGCAAGGGCTGGCCTCGCAAAGGTCGTTGATCTCTAATGGCCCTCCCAGGGAGGCCGCCAACCGCTGAAGTTAGCAAATTTGAGCTCTCGAAGCCCCAGTGTGTCCCTAATGAGGGCTCTGAACCCTCATGTCAAAGTGCAAGTGAAACGGTTTGTGCCACTGAGCCCTTTTATTAGAGAGAAAAACAAAATGCATCTAGCGCCAGCTGCCTTTAGCCTGGAAAAACCTGCTGACCTAGTGGTGTGAGAGCCTGTACCGATTCATCCGAGTCCTGGGCATGTTTGTTATATTACTGATCTGAGAGGCAAGAAGCCCTTAACCGGAAGGAAGGTTTGCCTTTTCAGAAACCTGAGAGCTGAGGAAGGAAATGAGTAAGGGGAGAGAATCAGAAGTTCCTTTTGGGGGCATTTTGGTTTGTTTTTGTAAAGTCTTGCTGGGTATTTTTTTGGCCTTTCTGCCTGGGGTAAAGGCTGCTCTTCCTTTGAAAGCTGATTCTGATGAAAGCTAGGGAGTGAATTTAAAATACAATAAGCCATGCCAAATACCTGTCTTTCCAGGCAGGCTGTAAGGCCATGATCCAAAAAAGAGCGAAAGTGTGTGTGTTTGAATTTATGCCCACCAAGAACTCCCATTCAAACCAGCGGATGAAAAGCAAAGCACGTGCTGAACGCTGCACCAAATCAGGCCAGCATTAAGAGTGATCTGGAAAAAAGAGCTATATAAATAGCCCAAGGGGTCATTATATATTTAATTGAAGTCAAGCTTTTTTAGACTTGTACTCAAGCAAAACGTTTCAGCTTAGTTAAGTGGCTCGGGTGGATGCATCCCCCCCCATCTGCAGCGTTAATGACCTGCCATAAGCCATGCGAGGTGGTGCCAGATGTTGCGGAGGTGGAGCCCCGTACATGCAGCTACTAGTAAGACATGTAGGAGATGCATTAGGGCCGCTCTAATGTAACTGTGCCCCTGGGCTCTCTCCCCGCGACGCATTAGATGGGTTTATCATGACCTTGGTTTAATGCTGCAGAGAACTTCCTTCAAGAGCTCCTGGCAGACCGAGCGCTGTAGGTCAGAGTTTTGCACAGAGCCTGGCGTGCAATAAGCACCGTCTGAACAACGGTGTCATGTACTCCTCTAGTCTCTTCGGAGGACTTCAGCGTGTTTAATTGCCATTTGCTTTAGAAGTCTGAGAAACGAGCCTGGCTTTGTGTTCAGAGACAGAGAAACTGAAACTGCCGGGGTGGGAAATTGCTGACTCCCTGGCGAGATGCACGCAGTGTTCACGTTAACATGTGTTTGTACAAGTTCGAGAGAGGTTATCTCTGTCCTTATTCTCTGTTGTAGACAGGCCTGGTGACAATCTTTACACGGCTGTAAGTGCAATGACTGTTATGTAGCAAAAAAGAGACCTACTGAATGTAACATCTCACTTCTCTGGCCATCACAGCCCAAAGAAAATGAAACTCGGTTTGTATGGGTTATACGCTGACACTGTCGATATTGCTGGCTGTAGTGTGCATTTACTTGTCCAGCCAAGGGCAATCATTTTTATATACATCTTTGCATTATTTATTCTCATAGAGACCTAATGTATTTATCATTTTCTCACCATGTCTGTTACCCTCTGTGTTTTTCTCTCTCTTCTCAGGTGTTCTGTGTCTCAGATCTGAGCTCTATCCCATCAGCCTTTGTACTAACAGTCTCTGAGGCTCCTGGTTTACCCATAACGCATCCTTTTTTCTTTCACTTCTCTATTTCACCAAAACGTCTTCCTAAACCTACAATCTTCCTACAGGCACTTTTTAATTTACCCTTTGAACTTTGACATTACTACACCAACTTAATTCTTCCTTTGAAGGACTCTTGCCCCGTTAGTAAATGCATGGAGGTCTCGTATTCGGACTCTTGTCTGAAAAGTTCATATTGTTTGCTTTTGTATATGAAGACTCTTCAAGTCTCTGCTTTTACTGGTGAGACACTTGCTGTAGCCTCGCGGCTTTCATCCTGCTGCAGAAGAGTGCTGACAATGTTTGGTTCCTACGTTACAACAGATACCCCAACCGCCAAAATGGCCTTGAGACCACTCACGAGGATAGTTTTTGGCGTGTTTTTGGAGAAGCTTTGGAGGATTTGGAAACATGCGGCCAGTCTGAACTTTTGAGGGAGATTGAGGTAAATCACTTTCCAAATTTGCTGCTGTTCTGACTGTTTTGCTCTTGCCGTAAATGCTCACAGATCTGTTAATTGACCATGGCATCCCTGTGCTGCCAGTGGTGTGAAGAGGGGGTTGAGTTACCCTGGAGTTTAATCCATTTAAGTGTTTCTGCTAATGGATAACCATGTCTCATTAGACAGTTGCTTATACGCACTTTTTCCATCAGCCGGTGAATCACCCACCTATAACTCCACGCTCCTTTTCACAATCTCTGTTGCTGGCCAGCAATCTTCATATGGCTGTTGGCAAAGCTCCCCTATCCAACGGTAAACCCTCTGCCTGCAAAGAGATACTGTCTGTCAGAAGCACTTAGAAGCCAAGCAAAATGGGCCCCAAAAAATCCACTGGGACTGAAGCTTTGGCTTACTTCAAATATAGACAGGCTCAACACGTATCTTGCATTCAGCTGTCACTCGGCCGAATACCATTTCAGTAAAATGGGTAATTGGAAGCTTTACAGCCAGCCTTCCCCATGGAAAAATCTGAGAAAGTAATTGCTTCCTGCAGAAATAAAGGTGTTTCCTCTCTTCACAAACCACTTTCTCTTTTCTTTATCCAAAATGCTCTAGAGGTCATGTTATTGTGTCCGGTTATAGGATGGGGAGCCTGGAATTTTAAGCCGTGGGATGCAAATAAAGACCTCCCTCGAGACCGCCGAGCAGCGGGAACAAACCTGCGCCAGCCGGCCAGGATCTGTGCACCTCCCCACTGCGATTTGGCAAGCCAGCGTGGCTGGCGGTGCAGGGCACGGCTGCACGAGTCCTCAGGGACCAGCTCAGCCCGTGGTTTGCAACACAGGAGGAGGAACAGGGTCCAGGGTGCTCCTCTCTTCCCCTTCCTCCTGGGAGGATCGGGGAAGGCTCCATGGGTCGTGCTGTCCATCACCCCAAAAATGTGACCAGTGGCCAAGGTAACTCCCTTGACCGATGTCTCATATGCAAGGTTTGGGTTTGAGATCGTGTTGCTGGGCATTTTGGGTTCATGTGCTCTTTAATCCCAAGCTCTGCATGGGGAAATCTCCATCATCTCCCTCTGTTCTGCCCTCCCTTCTCCCAGGCTGCTTTCGTGAACAATTACATATTGCTAAAGCTTCAGAAAGAAAGGCCGTTTCGGAAAAATTGGAGGCGGAAAAGGAAAGTCCTGCTTTGGCCTGTCTGTGAAAGTGTTGGTGACGAGGGACTTAATAATTGTTCTTTCATCCTTGATCCTTAGCTATTGTAAGTGGGGGAGGAAGTCGCAATGAAATTTATTGTGTCAAAGCACGAAACACAGTGTATTTATTATCTTAACTATTTATGAAAAGGCTGACTTAAAAAAAAAAAGAAAGAAAAAGAAATATCACAACTTCTTTCCTTGATCACTTATCGATATCCTGAACCTGTATATTTTTAGAAATAAGATAGGCAGCTGTATAAACCTTTCTGAACTTAATTTTACTTATATATATATATATATGCATATATATATATACACACACTTTCTGATCTTAATATTCCTTAAGAAAAAGATATCACTGAAATTATGCATAGTAGTTTCTCTTGTGTGTAATGGCTGACATCTTAGTGTAAAAGAGTGGACTTGTTCGGCTACTGAGAAGCGCTGAGATAGAGGAAAATATCTTTCTGCTAATTCTTTTTCTCTATTGCAAGAATTTGTGATGCAGGAATACATGGGCTTTTGAGTCGTGCTGTTTTAAGACCTTGGAGCTTTGACAGCTATAGGAAGGTTTTAAAAAATGGAAAGAAATTTTAGGGAAAGCTGAGAGCCTCCTGGGATTTGGTGCATTTGGCATGTTTCTAGAATGTTTTAGCAAGTTCTGGGGACAGAAGGGAAGTTGCTATGTTTTTAGCAGAATTTTAATGGATTTCAACTGCCCTTTTAACAAACCCAAGTACCACTAGTCTGTTCCTCCCTGTCCATGTAATCATCCTCTACGAGGTGCGATGTGTGAGGAGTGATGTTCATTAGGGCTCTCACTGTATCGGAGGTTTCTGAGCCCCATCTCCTAGACTCCTGTGATTTTATAGCAGTCTCAGATTGTTTGTTTGAAAATTGGACCCTTCATGCTTGACATTTGAAAAAGAGAGAAAGACACCCCAAATGACCCAATACAGCTAAATTTCAGGAGCCCTGTACGCATGAGATGCCTGACTTGTGCCCTTTGAACACCGGGGCCTGACAACGTGGATGCCCAAGGGTTAGGGAAAGCAGCTTAGGGCAAGTCTTGCCTCTGCCAAGCCAAGTGCTGAAGCCCTCCTCTGCAGTGCAGTGGCATGGGGCTCTTACCAAAATCTGTCAGCAACAACTTTTCCACTGGTGAAGGTGGCAGTAAGACCAGGGTCATGTAGCTGAATCACTAGAGACGTCTAGTGTTGGTTTGGGATCCTGAAGGCCTTGGGAAAGCAAATTCTGACTGAAGTCAGTGACAAGCATGGAAAATGAGGCCTGGATGAGGTTTGGATCTGGCTTTGGTGTGGTGTAGCAGACGAGCGGAGGCGTACAAATAATTGCCAACTTGAGAAAGCATTAAGAGTCCTAAAATTCACCCAGGAGGACAGGAAATTTGGCTGAGGTCCCCAAAGTTACCTAGGCACTCAGATTTGCTTTCAGTGGGAACAAGGCTCCGAAATATCTTCTTTGGCATCTTGCCCTGCAATGAAAGTGGTTTTCTTATGCCTCTCTTACCCAGGGGGTTACCAAAATCCAGTCACTGCAAGCTTGCTCAGTACAGTGCATTCTTCTTTCCTGGACTGGTCATAGTCAATCCAGATGATTTATCTTGGCAGTGCTGGAAATGCTGCTGTAACTCACTGTGCGTAGGATCACATCTAACTCTGCCGGTACTTGCCGCTCATCCTGTCACCCACCCTTATCTCACAGCAAAGTGAGTATGGACTCCCTAAGTTTGTCTAGCTACCCCAAAAACTTGATTTTATTCACTAGCTAATTTATGGAAACATGCTCACAAACTTCTGGCAATCCACCCCCAGCCCACAGGGTCTGGGTTAGAGACAGACTCTAGTTTCTTAGTTTTAGGAAAACCAAGACCAAGACGTGGAGCAGCCACAGGCAGGAGGAGCCTGGAGTAGCCCATTCTGAGGTGCTGCTTGCACTGAACTCAAAGTGCCTAGTGAATTGCTTGTAATCCTGCAAGATTAAATATATTAAAGATAGTGAAGGGGCTGAATGCTGTAGTAATGGCAAGCCATTAGATATGCTATCTGCAGAGTGTGAGGTAGGACAGTAGCATGACCAACACAGACATTTCCGTTCTCCTCCTCTGCTCAGTGGTGCTTGTGTTTGTACGGCATGGCATCCAGGGGGATTTCAAGGCTGTCTGAGGTCGGTGAACAAATATGCCTTGGTTGGCTGTACCCCTCTGTTTGTTAATCTGCTCTTGAAGTGTTTGGTAACTTGACATCCTTCCAGCATGTGGCAGGTATCTGAGTTCTGTCCAGACTCGAGTTGATTAAGTGATTTTTGTATGAAGCCCCGAAAAGTGCTAGGAAAGTTGCAAAGCTGAGAGGGTTTTCGTATTTTATCTGTCCCTGTTCAGGATAACATGGGTAGTGCTGGCATTTTCATACTGCCACCAGAACTTGCTTTATTTTCCTTTGTTTCAGCTGGAAGCAAAGAGCTGCAGGGCCTTGATTAGAGATTTAATCAGTTAATATTTCCTCTGTGCACATGAACAATTGCTCTTTGACTTGCCACATTTAACACTGCTAAATTTTGCTATCTGCTCCCTACTTTTCCTTTTCATTCTCCTACCTTTTGACATTTAATGGGCCTGCAGACTTTCGGAGCCTGAACTTTGAAATGATGGTTTTCATTATGCCGTTTAAATGGACTCTGTGACCTGGAGGCGGCTGAGGTTCCACAGACTGGATTCCTGACTCCTTCATTAGTTTTGATCAATGTAATCTCATTAATGAAAAGCATTGTCAAATAGAGTAGAATCTACTTAGGGACATCTTTTAATGGATGCTATCAAGGATGACCAGGCTTAAATACTACTTAATTTCATATTTTTAACTCAGTTTTGCTCAGTGAAGGCTCCCATTTACTGACAGATAAAATCCTAATTTCTCTGCTGAATTGGGCTCAGCAGAGTCCAAGGTACAGACTTCTCTGGGCCATTGCTGGTGCTGTGCAACACTGACAGTGAGTGGCAACCTGGAGAAGTAGGCTGGGAAGACCCCAGTTCCTCTGGGGAGCACTGTGGCATCAGGATGTTCATCGCTCTTGATGTCCTTCTTGAAAGAGTCGAGGAGGTTCCTGCCCCAGACAAGGCCTGCCCGTTCCCATCTATGCTTTTTTTTGTTGCCATGAGGTCCATCTCTTCTTGCTGTCCAAGCCCTTGCCTAGCTCAGCAGAGTGACTTTGTGCCCTTGTCCCACAGGCATCCATCATGACAGGGAGTGTGCACAACCTGGGCCTGGAGGGCAGCAAGCTGCTCATGGACTCTGTCAGCCAGTCGGGACTGAGCCCACTGAGGAAAGCAAACTCCAGCTGTGACGAAGGACAGAGTGAGGACAACAGCTCCCCTGCCAAGAAGAATGAGAGGAATCTGGACATGAAGAAGATCGAGAAGGAGATGCAGGAAATCATGGCCCCTACCCCCCTTGAGTTTCACAAGGTTTGTGTTGCAGAGGGTTTATCTGGCTGTGGCACAACAGTACCTTGATGGGAAAAGGTGTTGGGTATTTTTCAGTCCTGTGGAAAACCTCCTTCATTCCTTGCCAAAGCATTGCTTGGCCCCAACCAAGATCTGCAGGAAAGGTTTGCAGAGGGTCAGATTAACAAGAAGGGACCTCACTTCAGAGCATGGTAGTGGCATTCCTCGCTGCCATGCTTAAAGAAGTTCAAACCTATATTTTATTTAATTGCCTTTGTTAGATGAGATTTCCAGGTTCCTGTGTTGTGTAGTTCATCAACTGGTACTACAGATACAGGTGAGAGAGCTCAAAGTATATCCTCACGGAGACCCATGGACCCTTTTCTGGTAGTATGCACCATTTACTGGGCCACTTATCCTGAGAAATAAGTTGTGTTCCCTCCCCTTCCACTTCACCCCCAGATCACTTTAATGATGTGATACTTGTTTGAATTCAGTGCCCGGTTCACTGTAGCCAGTTTAAGAGTGGTGCAAGGCAATGATTAGAAGGTGTAATTAACTGTAGAAGCTGCTGATGCTGAATGCAAGTAGGAAAAGGAGCTGGACAGCTTTCAAAGAATTTGATTGCCTTTTTCTTTCCTAATGTGACTTTAGAATGAAACCTGCAGTTATGGTAGCTGGGAAAAAACTTTTTCATGTTTTATTTGCTCTTGTCCTTCAGGGCATGGCAAATGGGTCTTTAAATAAAACTTCATACCTGAAGGAGAACTGTGTAATTGGGCATGTTATAGGGTGACTGCTCTTTCCACTGGAGCATCTGGCGCTGGCCGTGTTTGGAAACGAGATTCAGGCCAGGCAGGCTGCTCGGTTGCTGCTGTCTGTCACCCTGGGCACTGCCCTACCAAAGGACTGCACATCTATGAGGCTTTCCCAGCCAAGAGCACAGTGCAGTGGTGAAGTCGAAGCCTCACCCGTAGAGATACATTCCCAGTCCTTGGGAGGCAAAGGGGGGAATATGGTGGTGACTGGGAATCAGTTGCCCCTGCCTCCCCATGGCAAGATATGTTTCCAGCGGTGTGTCTTTCCTTTAGATGAGGCCAAAATGTGACTATGTCTGTGTCTGCTAGGCTTTCAAGGGAAGAGGGATGAGGTTACACAGTTTTCGTCCTCAGTTAGTCAACACTTATTGATAGGAAGTTTCAGAAGAGAACTATTGAATTTAATGGAGCAGTTTAGATGTTCTGGCTGCGTGAACATGTTGTCTCCACATTCAACACACTACACTGAAAATTCCCCACGAGCACGTTCATTTTTCATGTGCCAGGCTGGTACATGCATGGGGTGCACAGTGTAAGTTGTACCTGGGAAGGTGATGCTCCACTAGTAATGCTGGCATTGTTTGACCAGCATTGCCCACTCCTTGGGTGAAATATAACAGCCCAGTTTGTACTACACTATTTGCATTTCCTTCCTCAACCAAGGGAAAAGGGCCTGTTGTGTGGTTGGGTATCTGCTGATCACCAAAGTACTTGTCCCTGTGGTCTGTATCAGCTGCTGGTAACTGGTAAATAAGGCTGAATCTATATTAGCAGCCCAGCCTAAGCAAAGTCTCCCCAGGAGACTCAGAGCAGGACTGCTGTAGTACCACATGCATCACCTGTGGCCATCACCTGTTGGCCACCACCCAACATCTCTTCCTACCTCTCCTGTGTTAAAACTTGTGTTCTCTGTTTCTGTCCCTCTAGATGACACTCCACAAAGACCCAGAGAGTGAAGACTTTGGATTCAGTGTGTCAGATGGCCTGTTAGAAAAAGGTGTCTATGTAAATATGGTCCGTCCGGATGGACCAGCAGATCAGTGTGGCCTCAAGCCATATGACAGAGTCCTTCAGGTAATAAATGCAAAATGCAGTTCTGGAGGCTGGGACGGAGTGAATGAGTGGCTGAGAGGAAGAGAGAAGTGAGAACCATCCATGGCAACACTAACTTTAATGAAAGGTAATAGTTAGCCAACTAGGTGAGCACCTAGCCACTAATCTCTCAATGAGACCCATGTTTTATAATAAGAAATCACTAGATAGCAAAAGTGGTTTGAACTCTAGAGTACACCTATTCCAGGGAACATTTCCATACAGAGTCTGTCCCAGTCCTGCTCTTTTTGAGCTGTGGCAGCTCAAAAAATAGACAAACAAAAAGCCTTGTTGCTTTCCCCCTCACCCCGAGTCCATTTTCCTGTTATTTAAGAGGGTAATTTTTTGGATGAACCAGACTGTGTTGACCAATATTTGTTCTTGTGTAGCCCCCCTGTGGAGTTAAGTGGTGTTCATGAAGTTCTTTGCATGCCTTTGACAACTCAAAGAGTTTTCTAGGAAACATCCTTCAAGCAAAGTGTTTTTCGTGGATGTTTTTCTTCGAAAGATACTTGATCTGAAATGACTGATGCAGAAACTGAATAAAGACTCTGGTCAAAAGCACAGTCTGTAGTAAATAAAACTTGGGCATATCTACCAGAAGGCGAGTAAGAGCAGGATGAGTTTCAGAGATCGGAGAGGAACTTTATATGGATGAAAAATGAGTATTTTATCTTTGGGACAACTCAAAGAGCAACTGAGAAACTGCAATCCAATGGAAAAATCGCCACCATTTGGAAATGCAGATATTGTGACCGTATTTGGAAACACTCAGAAAGATGTTTAGTTTTACTAATTTCTAGGCGGGGGTTGTTAGCACTAGGATTAGAGCCAATATATTATGTACATCAGGTAACTGGAGAACTGGCAGCGCTGTGGGAAACCTTGTTTAAGCTTGTTATGGTCTCTAGCCAGTTGGCTGCTATACAATTATTCCTTCTCGGCTTCAAATAAAAGATGGTGCAAGAATGAACAAGAAGCTAATTAGGCTCTGGGCTGCCTTTCTGTTGAATGTTGGATGTGTCGCTCCTCGTGAGTGCCAAGTGCTCTGGGAGGTGTGCCCGAAATCCTAAATGGAGCGGAGCAGAGACTTTCGAGAGCCCCCGCTTCCACATGCTGCACCGCACGACTTACACCTACGAGAGGACACGGCAATTGCCATCACGTTGACGTGCACGACTGTGCTGAATGAGGGCTTTGCAGACCTGGCGCAGGCACCTCCAAGCAAGAAGCACAGCGATGCATTGCTGAGGACGTTTCGCTCTGCTGCTAATTTTGGGCACGACGATCTGCCCGCAAGCAAGCTCCAGCACTGAAGGCTAGCAAAACCCCCACGTCCCTGCTAATAGACCCTGTGCCCCTCGGCTAGATGGATTAGCCGGAGCACAGCATTGTGCTAATGTGACTTCTGCGCTGGAGCTGCCTGCCCGGCGTAGAGCAAGCTCGTGTCTTGTCTCTCCTTGTTCGCGTGTGATCTGGAAGTTGTCGTTAGTCACTTCTCTGTAAGGAGCTGGTACTGGGACCAGGGCAGCTCACCGGTGCGGGAGCCGGCGAGGGCAGGGGCACACTGCCACTGTCACGGAGCCGAGCTCCATGGGTGTGCACTAAGCCTGGGGAAGGGTTTTGGGTGCAAGGTTTGCATGGACTCAGCCAGGCCTCATCCAGCAAAGGAAGCAAAGCCTGGCCCCAGGGGTTATGTTCGCTCCGAAGGTGGGTGGGAAATTCCTTTCTCCCTTCCCTGCTTCCCCTCCCCATGCTGTTTGCCAGCCCCCTCCATCCCGGGGCTCTCGTGGCACCAAGCCCAGGTGCTCCGGGAACTGTAGGCGGGCGAGCCGGAGCGGTTCTCGCAGGTGACCTAGCCTTGAAATGTGCTTGAAGTTCTGCAAGAGACAGCGGGGGAAAAGCTCTTTCACTGCTGGATCCTGCAGAGAGGATTTGCAGCCTCTGCACCATTCATGTGAACACACACCCAGACTCCTCCAAAACGAGGGCTGTGAATGGGGAGAGGAGAAAAAGCATCTATTCAGTGTAATTTTGATTTACTGCCTGCAGCCTGCACAGACGCACGCCTCTTAAAGGCTGCTGCTGGCCAAACTGGAAAGCAGTGGGCTGAAGACCGAGGGTCTGAACTTTGTGTGTTTGCTAGGTGCCGAGTACACCGTATCACAAATTTAAGGCCAACAACAAAAGCCATAAGGGCAAAAAAATCATGGAAAATGGCAACCGTTCTCTTGCAGGCTTGACCTGGATAACTGGTTTTGAGCCCTGCAGAGTTTAAGAGCTTTAATACTGCCCTAGACACCCAGGGTCAAGATTTATGCCCGATCCGGACCTTTTCCCCTTCCCCTCCCAGTTGCTGTGTTGTTTCTCGGCCAAGGGAAGGACGTGCCCGGATGGGAGGGGTGCCCACGCTCTGATCCCTTGCGAAGCCCGAATCGGGGACACCCCCCGGGTTGTGTGTTTTCACAGACGCGGGTTTAGCGCCCGCCTTAACGTTTTCTGACTAACAAACATGGTGTTTTTGTTATTCCTCCCCATGGCACCTCCTAAATCCATCCTGGCAGGTAAATCGTGTCCGCACCAGAGACTTTGACTGCTGCCTGGCCGTCCCGCTGATTTCTGAGGCTGGAGATAAGCTGGACCTGGTGATTAGCCGCAACCCCTTGGCGCTGGCTGCCAGCGCTCCCCGGGAGGGGACCGGAGAGCCGCCGGCGCAGCCGCCCGCCGGCGCCGAGGCCAAACCGAGCGTGCAGACCCTCTGAGGAACGCGGAGCGAGCGGACGGTGCCCTGCCATGGCAGAGGGGCTCCTGCCGAGCCGTTGTGGTATTTGGGGTGTTTTTCCTGTTTTGCACTGGTTTTTGTAAACGCTGTGTGTACCCTAACCTGCAGGGGGGAGGGGGGTCGGCGCTGAGCCTGTAGACCACCACATGCCGCTTTGAAGGTCTGAGCGGAGCTGGATGAGCGTCCTGGGCTGTGGTTAACGCCGATGGCGGAGCGAGCCGCCCCCAGCGCAGGGCGTCCCCCAGCCCGAGCCTGGGCTCGCAGGGGGCCCGCGTGGGGCCGGGAGGCAGCTCCTGGCCTCGGACGCCCCCCCCCCCCCCGCCCTGACGGTCCGGGCCATCCTGTAAACACACATGGTGCTATTATTTTTCTCGTTTGCTTGGTTAATCACATGCAGCAAGATTGAATGGACTTTCCTTTGCTGTTACACCCAGCTTGGCCCCGGAGCATCCCCTTAAAGCACTCCGGATAAATTGATTTCCGCAGCCCCTTCCGCTCCTGGCGCAGGGCCGTGGAGAGCCCCGTGTAAAAGGCGCTTGGCAGCTCGCTTGCGCAGCGCTTTGTCAAAAATGGTTGTTCGCAGCTGCCGCCCGGCGGCCCCGTTCCCCCGCGGCCACCTCGCGCTGCCGCCACGCATCGCCCGTCGGCGGGAAGAGGCGCCTCGTCTGCCCGTCACTTCCCGTGAGCAGCGCCGTGTATCCGTGCTGGCGTGTTTCTTACGGAGCAGAGAACCGTATGCAGGACTAAAGGCCCCGAATCCCTGCCCAAAGCCCTGGCCACTGTGCTTCTTTGGGCCCTACTGCTTGCAAGTCTGGACCATGTCTGCAAGTAAATAGTGGAATAGCATTCTTAAACTGCCCGTGGAGGGGCTTTCCCCGGCGTTTCGGATCAGTAAAACCGTGCTGTCTCCCGCCAGGCAGCGGCACGAGCAGCCCTTCGTTAGCTGGAGGTTGCGTCTCCCGCGTGCCCTGGACGGGGCCGCCCGAGCGGCAGCGGCAGCGCGCGGTCCTGCGCAGCCGGCAGGGCTCGGCGCTCGCCCGGAGCCGGCCCCGCTCTGGGGCTGCTTCCCGCGTCCCTGCCCTCCCTCCGAGCCCCCAGCCTCGCGCTGCCGAGGCGGCTGCAGGATTTGCATTGCTTTCATGACCGGCCTGCAGCGACCCAGTGGAAATGCAGCCGTGGCCGCGCTCTCTTCTTCCTCGTCTCCCTCCGTAGGCAAAGTCCCCGCGAGGTCCTCCCTGGGGCCAGCACGGCCGCTCGCTCCATGTTTTATGTATTAGCACTTTATTCTGATTTCCATGCCCTCGCAGACCTTGCGCGGGCCTGGCCCTGGCGTCCCAGCGAGGCTTGGGCGCAGGTGACGCCGCGAGCTCCGGTGGCCCCGCAGCCGCCGGGAGCTGGCGACCCTTCCCGTTGATCCATCGTCTCCGTGCTGCTGGTGCTTTTGGGCTATGTCGGTGTACGCGACGCACTGTGCCGCGGCTGAGCCAGGACTGACTTCCCCAGCCGTCCTCGAGCCGCTTTGCAGCTCTGTCCCTCCTCAGTAGCTTAAAGTATCGGGGTGTTTCCTTGAGGTGCGTGTCCAGCCCCCACCGAGCTATTTGTCGTTGTAGCCATTTTCTCTTCGAGTATGCAATATCCCATACCATTGCTGCCACTACTAGATAACGTGCCATAATCGATACTGTGGAGCAGTGACAGTGCGGCCGAAAGTGTTTTTATATGCAATATTCTGAGCAGCGGAAGCTCGCAGGGGCTTCTCATAGGTTTTTAATGAAGACTTTTATTAAAGGCTTTAAAAAAAAGAGGAGGAAAAACTTGGTCCTTGTATCCCTTCCTATGCATTTTGAATGATATTAAGATGAAATGCATTACTTAAATGTGTATTTTTATCCATATATTAGAGTGTATTCCTTGTAAAGTATTTTTATATGCTAATTTTCTTATGTATCTATGAAAGCACAATATTTAAAAGTACAGCATTTCAAAGAATATTTTAGTCCTGTTTTGGACCTATTTGTAAATCTCTGTATTTAAATGGGATTGCAATGACTTTGCCTTTTTTTTTTTTTTTAATTAAATAAAAGCAAATGAAATGCCTTTCTTCCCGTTCTTGTGTCCCTTTCTGCTAGAGGATGACCGTGGAGGCAATGCTCTGCTTCCGGCCCTATTTTAATGTGCTTCGAGGTCAGCCTTGCCCCCGAGGGATGCTGGTTATGGGGGGTGGGGGGGGGAAGGGCAGCTTTGCCGGGGGCGCCGCCGTTTGCAGCCCTTCGTCCGCCAGCGGGTAACGCGGCCGCTTGCAGCGGTTGCGCTCCGCAGGGAGACGCTCCTGGTTCGACCTGGGGAATCGTTGCCGTAAACAAGCCTTATCTGGCATCGCTGGCCGCCCTCCTGGGGCGCCGCCAGCTCGGGCCCACGGCGCCGTTGGCACCGGGCGCTCGCCGAAGCCGCTCGGAGCCGGTGCTGGGCGTAGCAAGCGCTTGTGCAACGTGACGGACGCGGGGCAGCGTGCGCCCCGGCGCCTCGTGCAGCAGGTGAAAGGTTAGCACGGTGCTGCCAGCCTGGTGTGTGCTGCCGGGCGCCTCGGCGTGCAGCGTGTCCCCCCCCACCGCTGCCAAAGTCACCCTGCTGCAGCCACCGGCCGGGGCCAGCCACCCTGGCAGGTCCATGGAGACCTTTAGCAGCACCTCGTTGTGCTTAAAATTTTTTTAAATTTGTTTAATCATCTGGTACATGTTGTGATTGCCAGCTGTGCCAGTCTTAGGCTGGTCAGCCCAGGCTTAGCATTGCTGGTGCCTCCAACGGGATGGGAAATCCCTGACAAAGTCCTGCTCACCCAGCAGAGAACAACTGAATGCCACCAAAAAAAACAATTAAAAAAAGAAAAAAATTCCTTCTGCTTCAGGGTGCATCATGGAAAACTGGATGTAGAAACACCCTAATTTGGGTGCAAGGGTGAAGGCGTTCACGTAGCCTGGCTTGCCAGCTGTGCGTGGGGTTTTGGTGTGCACAAGGTTTGGGGAGAAGCTCTGCAGCATTTACCATGCAGGTGCAGGTACTGCAGTTTCCACAATGGACAAATCCAGGAATTTGGGGTCCGGGAAGGGGCAATGGCCAGGCCGGGGCCCTCAGCCCACGACTGCTGTGCCCGACAGCTCCTGGCACAGCAGGCAGTGGGGCTAAACCTCGGTGCCAGGGTTTTTCAAAAATAATAGCCGCCTACGTGTGTTCATTTTCCCTGAATTAGAGGCCTGCTGTGGCCTCTCCGATTGACTTTGCATCCTCCTAACTGAAAAAGTCATTGGCTAGCCTTAAATGCTCATGCCCAGAAACCGTGAAAATAAATGGCTTTTTCCCCATTGGGCCGTTGCGATGCAGCTGCACCACCGAGCACCCAGCAGCGCTGCCCTGCCCGCGCCGGTGCGATTCCCTGGGAGCGGCCGAGCGGGGCTGCTGACGCCCGCCTTGTCCCACCTTCTTGCCGCCTTCAAGGAAGGGGCACGTGGCCCAAGGGCACTTGCTGCAGGGGACAAAGCAGTACCAGCGAGGGAGCGAGGACCGCCACGGGCTGGGCAAGCCCAAATGAAGCCGTCTGGGGCATCATGCACTGCTCCCCTCCTTCTCTGCTCCCAAACAAGTTCATGGTTAAAGCCGAATAAATAAATAGCCAGCCTCTGGGGAACTTACTCAAGTCTGCAAAGCAACGCTAAAAGTGCAGGCCCTTTAGAATTCGGTTTTAAAACACCTGTTGTAACTATGGGGGGGGGGGGTCAAGTATAAAAAATAAGGGGATGCTAAGGTAATCCAGGAATCTGCTTCAAAATGTGCATATACATGCACACACATTTTATTTACACACACACACACACACACACACACACACGCGTGTATGGAAAATTTTGTGAACAATACAATATATAAAAGTCTAAAGTGACTCAGTGAGTCACGTCTTTATATATATAACAGAAACATCTGAGAGCGTATCATCTGGTTTATAAAGGAAAGTTTTATTTTCTGTTATAAGGTGATTACAAACTCATCTAAAAAAGCAAAGATGACTTAAAAATATCCATATACATTTTATTTATATCTAAAAAGCAAAACAGAAACTGCAAAATACAAACATTTACCATATACACAAAGGCTAGGGTTTTAGGATTAAATTACACTCCAGGATCGTTTTTTTTCAAATACAAATATTCCTTTTTGGAACACACACAAAAAAAGTTTTAAAATGTTTTAAAAAATATTTTTAAGCACTTTTTTTTTTTAAAAAGTTCAGATGACGGAGGACATCACTGAAGGAGCCTCCTTGTTTCATGTGCTACTCAACACATTACTGTAGTCACAGTTGCTAGGAATTTAAATTAAAAAAAAAAAAACTTTTTTTTTTTAGGCAAATACATCAAACAAGATGGACCACCTCTTTTAATGTGAAGACCCTGGAAACGGATCAGGTAACAATCACAACATTACACTGGAGAAAAACAACATCCTATCGAACACCGAGCATTTCAGAACAGTACTGGGATGCTGCAATGCCGAGAGACCACTGTGGGCTTCCAGCACGGGAGTGGGCAGCAGATGCACTCAGCTCGCCCCCTCGGGTGCTTTTTTTTTTAAATAAGCCTCTCAACACAATTTTGCCACTGTTCTCTTTTTTTTTTTTCCTTTATATAGTGAATAATAATAATAATTAAAAAAAAAAACTTTTCAACATCTTGACTGCAGAAGCAGATGCAAGAGATTTAGAAATAATATGTATCATGCTAACGTACTATGCTACAGGAGCGAAGCCTTCCCCCAGGTACACGCATGCTGCTCTTTAGCTTTATTGAGTTTTGTTTGTTCCCCCCCACACTTTGCATTTTTTTCCCCACTTTTTCTTCTGATTTCTCAAGTCAGGCACCAGCTTTGCCTGGGCTGTGAAGGGCAAAGCCAGCGGCACTGCCTGAAGCCCCGGTGCCCGCCGAGCCGGGCCGTGCTGAGGAAGCACCCTGCGCTCATCTTTAAAACTGCCTCTGATTTGCTTCACTTCTAATGCTTGCGGCTTTGTAAAGCTTGTGGAGATTGTTTTACTTCTGACAGGTTTTTTTTTTCTGATTATTTCAAATGTTAGCAAAGCAGCAGTGCCAAGAAAGAGCACATGGCTGCAATTGCCTAGCAATACCAGAAAGGTCAGGAGCTTTTCCAATTGCAAAATCATCTGTCACAAATCTTTTTCACCTCTTTTTTTGGGTGGGGTGGGGGGGTGGTGGATTTTCTTCATGTTTTTTTAATCTGAAAAATTTTGACTTTTCCTTTTTTTCTTATTCAAAACATGTCTGAAGCATTTTTTTTTTTTTTTCCTCCAGCTCTTGTTTTAGGCCTCAGGTAAATTAAAATAGCCAATATGTACTGACAATTGCAAAAAAAAATTTTTTTTGACTTTTTTTCTGTGTTTTTTTAATAGAAAGAAACAAATTCAGAGGTTTTTTTTTGTTTTTTTTTTTGTTTGTTTGTTTTAAGCAGGGAAACATTGTCCATGAATAGTTTTATTTTGGGAATGGATGGAAAGAGCAATGGATGGAAGTGGCAATGATGTCTAGCAGGCCTAGCATCGGTTACATTGGAGTCTTCCTTGAGCAAATTTTCCAGTCAACTTATATTGACCATTTTTCTTTTTCGTGTGTGAGACCAAAGCACGCAGACTACGAGGCCTCTTTTGCACTAATTAGTACATTTCTTAGGCATCCCTGTTTTTTGAGTAAAGCTTGTTTTGTAGCTAGCTACAGCAGGGACCAACAGCCCAACACCTTTCTTCAGCTTGTCGTCGATTAAAAGAAATAAATTGCTACTAGGCTCTGATCGTTCCTGACCTTTGCTCAAGCAAATACACAACTACACGTTAACTCTACCCACAGGGCTTTGGATGCCGATCCTGGAGGAAGCAAGCCCAGGGCAGCCGCTGGAGCCGACATCGAGCTCTCTGGGAGTCTGGGGGGTGCCCAGCGGTTACCAGGAGCCTGGAGCCTCCTCAAGTCTGGCTTCAAGCCCGGCTCCCTCAGCACAGCCTTGGTCCTGGCCGGTGTCATTAAATTCCCCTTGCTGCATGGCCAATTTAGAAGAGGCAGTTTGGGCTCCCCACCAGCTAGGTTCTTTGCAGGTGAGAAGCACCTAAACCTTCTCAATCCACATCCCGGCTAGGTCTGCAAAACCTATCATCGGCATAATTTGCCGCCTAGGAACAGAAGCAATGATGTCCCCACTCGTGTGTGCGTGTGTGGGTGGAAGACTTCACATAATATTCTACTTAAGCACAGATTAATTTTTTTACTGAAAGTGAGCAACTTGCATTGAATCTCCTGGATATGATGTCAGGGTCATCTTTCTTCCAAGTGTACTTGAACTGCTTAGCTAACTTGTCCACTCCATTCAATACACAGCTTATTTAACACTTCTTTATATACACTACACCTCCGCCTGTGATCCCGCAGTGACCACAAGATGCGGAAGCTAAGAATCAGTTATTCAAAAATGTTCAAATCCTTCTCCCGCTGGTGGGGCTTTGCCGTTGGTAACAGCAGGCGGGAGCTTTGAACCCAAGTGTGACAAGCACGACCTCACCAAAACTGTAAGTCTCCTTAGCAAAGAAAAGCAGAGTGGGAGGAGACCGGTAAAAGGCCTAGCAAATGGAAATGTCCACGTGTCTGCAGAGCTACTTGAGTTGTCTAACGTCGCGACAGAAATGAGGAACCGGGAGGATCTGCAGTTGAGAGAGGAGGATGCCCACCAGACTGAGCATGAGCCGGCGCTCCAGCTAGCTGCCGCAGGTGCTGTCTTGATGGTGACAAAAAAGGCTCTGCTGATGGGTTTTCGTATTGCAATGAGCAGAAGGCTGCGAGTTTCTTTCTCCTCTCCCCAAGAGCAGTGGGAAAAATCCATTTTGCTGCTCCACCTCCTCTTCCAGCCGACCCTTCCTAGCTGCTAACTCCGCTCCGCGAGCTGCCTTGCTACTGCAGGTCCAACACCGGCATTGCTTTGGATGGAAATAGCCGCTTGGCTTTCGTATTTTCATTTCTAACACAAGAACAAATCCATTGTGGACCTAGTATCTCACACTTTAAAGAGGACTTTTCTAAGTGTGCGGATCTGTTTTGGACCAGATGAAAAGGAAAACTACAGATAAAAAGGAAAATGAGAACAACAACAACAACAACAATAAAAAACAGTTCTATTTATGAAATCATACTGTTCAAATACCGCAATACAGACTACTGGTAAAGTCCCTTACAATAGATGCCCATTCAGTGAGATCATAACTAGTGACAGGTGAACTGAAAAAAGTTTGGAAAGTTGAGAAAGATAAGGAACAGGTCTGAAAATCCTGTGGGATAAATTTTCCCCTTTACATTTCTAATATCTCCTGATTTCAGTTCAACTAGAAATAAATACTGCTGAAAACCTGCCATTTCCAATTGCAGAAGAATCTGTGAATACAAAGGTGCATGAAATATATAAGTAAGCGTAGCGTTGTTTTGTTTTATTCTGGTTTTAAATTCAGTGATTTGATTCTGAAGATTTCATGCCAAAAGCCAGACTAATTTTTTTCCTGGATCCAAAGCAGTTCATCTATGACTAGTCATGATATTTTAATATAGAGTTCCTCATTTACATAAAACAGGTAAAATAAGTCACAATAGTTTAAACAAGTAAATTAGGAAAAAAAATCAGTTGTATTTGCAATCATAAATAGGTAGAAAATACAGACATATTTAAAAATTATTTTTTAATGAATTTGGCAGCGGATCATGTTGAAATGCAAATTTATCACCAAGAAAAAATTCAGAAACCCGAAAAAAGTGTTAGAAAAAACCCCAAACTGTAAAAAGGTGAATGTGCTCATTGGAACTCAAAACCCAGAGATAACAAAAAGAATCTTTTTATTTTTTGGAGAGGAGGGAAGAGGGGAGAGGGGGACTATTTTCCCAAAACAATGATTTATTCGCTCTTCATGAATCCCAGCCCTTCCTTGCAGCCATGCTGACGAGCACAGCGGGGCCAGAGAAGTTACACAGCGAACGCTTCAGTGAGGTTGTTGCATATGTGCAAGACGTTTTCACTTGGTACATGGAAGCGACTGATTTGAATGGCACAGTTTATATTGAAATGGGGCTGGGTTCTGGTTCTCTATTAGTTGTACTTTTAAAGGTGTAGTATTAGCCCTCTGGTTCTTAATGCAAAGACACTCTCCACAAGGCGGGAGATGGCTCGATATCCAGCTGACTCACCAGAGACATTATTCATGTAGCCAAACCATTTTTTTTTTTTCCCCTAACTAAAGTTTGTCTCAGCTATATAGCATGAAACTAATGTGCAAACAAATCTCAAATGCAGTTTATGACAGTGTATCAAAAACAAACAAACAAGAAAATCAAGCATCAGTGTTTCACCTGCACTCCTCAAACCATTAATTTAGCCGCCTAACCTGCTACTCCCATCTTAACCAGGGAAGCGTGCCTGTTCGCTGCAGGCACTAATTGTAACTCCAGAACGAGAGTCCGAGTCAAAGCCCACTACGAGAGTTATCTTTCATTCCACTTCTGCGCCTTTGCCGGTTAAAGGTTTTTAAAAAAAAACAGCAAAATTTCTCCAGTGAGGTTCTCAAGGCCTTGGGATGGCTGTTGCCACTGGCCCGGTAGGTAAAATGTGGTATTTACCATCTCCAGCTGTGGAAAAGTTTAATTTATAACTCTCATAATACAGCAACCAGAAAAGAAAACAAAAGCTAATCTGTTTCTGCAATTCAGCCATCTGTTTTAAAAACATGCACAAATTCAAATTAGAAAAAATTTGGAAAAAAAAGTAGAGATGCAGCTACTTTTGGGGTTTTCTTTTCTTTGCTTTTGGTCCATCTCTTAGTTCTAAATCACCCCTTCTCTTTTACAGTAATACCAACAAGTTAATCAACAAGTATTTGTGCTGCTGTGGCCAGTTAGTCCACGGAACATTAAAGAAAAATAAAACTACTGTGTAGGAATGTTAAGAACTGGATATGTTCCTGTTTAAATGACAAAACCCGCCCTGACAGCCTAAGCTGACAGTAGAACAAGCAGATACAAACCCTGCTTTTATCAAGCATTTCCTCTAGATGCCTTTGGCTGGCCTAACTGTGGTATCATAAGAAGAAAAAACTTCTCCCTCAAATACAATGCCCACAAGAAAAGGCAGAGTTTCTCCAGAAAACCTGTTCCCAGCACAACTTGCTCAAGTTAAAAAAAAAAAAAAAAAAAAAGGAAAAACAAATAAAAGGGTGTGTGTGTGTGTGTGTCCATCCTTTGGACAGTCTTCAGGGAGCAGTTCCCCATGGCGTTATCTACTCACTTCATCTGCTGCACTTCCATTTCTACAGTCCTTGTAGTGGTTTCTCTTTATTCCTTCGTCTAACCTGGAATGGTATGCTATTTTTTGTGACTGAATACAAAATCTTTCAATGTTATGTGTTTCCTTTGCTTTAACTTAAAATCCCTTAAGCCCTATTTCTTCCACAGTTAGATTCATAGACCTCAGAAATATGTTAGTCCCCCTCAACCCAAAATAATTACAGTCTAACCCAAGATGGGCGAGGAGACTGGGCAATCTGTGTCCAGGTCCACTGCCACTTTTTAGTAACACGGGACAAGGTACTTAGTCCTTATATCTGTTTCCCCAAGCAAATCCCCAAAATAAATAAATAAAGCAAATCCTGGTTACCACACTTGGTAAAGCATTTTTGAGATACACAGATGAAAAGCACCTGTTTGCTGAGTGATATTATTATCTTCATTACTGTTATTATTAGCGATGTGTCCATTATAAATACGAGTTACGGTGGGCATAGGTGAGTGGCTTTGCTCTTACTGTCGGGGACGATCTGGTTCGTGTTCACCTTTGCACGGTCAGAGTCCATAAGGGATTTTTTTTTTTTTTTTTCCGCCCGAAACCAAAGTCCAATAGTTAACATGCAAACCAAAGACCAAGCAAATGTTTGAAGCACCAAGAACACAGGTGCTGCTTTTCACCAGCACTTGCCCCCGCTGTCTCAGGGACAGCCTTCTACTCTCGTTTTGCAGAATTCAAGTTTACACCAGCGATACCTCAGCTAAAGTACACTGCGTTGGGAAACTAAGGAGCAGCTCCTCAACCTCCTTACTCACGCACAAACAGCAGGCACTTCACCTAAGTAAAAAAAAAAAAAAAAAGAGTGAACCATGCCAAATCTGGCAAACGCCTTCCTAAACTCCTTCTCTTGTGTGGGTGATGGGGTCCCAGCGCCGTGCTCGGATGGGACAGCTACAAGCCTTTCCACACCCAACTTCTCTGCCTCCTTCTCAGTCTTTCTGCTCCAGCTGCTCCAGCTGTATCTTTATTCAGGGACTATGCGAAACATAACTGTACCCTTTTTCCTGATGGAACCCTGAAGCCTGTCGTTTACCACAATTGAACCAGAGGGTGGAAATACTACACCTTTGAAAATTCTCTTGAAACAGTGTCTTTTTTCTCAATCTCTCAACAGAGCTTCTTCTGTGTGTTCTGTAGGTTACCCTGCTCCCAACCATACCAGCACCTAAAATTGCTTTCTGAGACTTGAATATATTGCTGGCAAGATGATCAATTCAAGTGGTAAGGTGTATAATATTTAGAGATAAAGATATATATATTTAAAAAAACCCAATAATAGTAAATTCCTGTAATATGTCTAGTCTGATATGAAAGCTCTCCCTCTACAGAGAGACATCTGCTGTGATTACCTTACAAAATATTAAAAAAAAAACACACACAAAAAATAACTTTCTCTGTGAGAAATAAAAATAAATCCTAGTGCAAATATAAAGCTCTGTAAACCTGGTCCTATGAGAATCTATGGTTAGTAAACGGCAGTTAAAGCAGGTTTATCCTCTCACAGAGAGAGCTCACATCATGGTTTCCACAATGATATGAGTTGGCTTGATCAATCCACCATTCGACGTTCCATTGGGGCAGAAGGGGGTGCCGCTCTCCGTTTCTTTGGACCACCGATTCACTTCCTTAGGGGCAGCCACCGCTTTTATCCTCTGAAAGGAGAAAGAAAGCAAAGGTGAGAAGGCAAAACACACCTGCCACTTCTCCGCGCGCAGGGTGGAGGACGTGGCAAGGCCAGGAAGGTGGTGAGCGCCCATTCGAGGTGTGCACGTGCTGTGTGACTCTGCAAGCGTGACGGGGACCGTGCTACAGCCCTGATGCTGAGACAGGTACCACGTCCATATGCTCCTTTTTGACTTTCACTCAGCTGCTGAGCTTGACTTGAGGCTGGGAAGTTGGAGACACCAGGGGACATGAAAAGGGTTAGCCAGCATCCTGGACGCTGGGTTTTCTGTGCTGCAGCTGCTCCTCGAATTGCTTTTCCTCATTCAGAAACAACTCTGCCTTTCAGTCCAACAGTTCTTGGCCAAGTGGCAACTTCTCTCCTACATCTCCGTTCACAAAGGACGAACTAAATGGCATCTGACCAGTGTTTACTCTCTTCCCTTTCCTAACATGGTTTTTGAGGAGTGTTTTGGCTACTTTTAGACTTGTCTCTCAATAGATGGTGACACTGTAGGCAGGAAAATAAACACTCAAGAAAATGTTCTGGCTGCAGCTGAAAAAGACTATTAACATTTGGAGGAAAACAAATTCAAGTATTTGTGCTCCAGGAGATGTTCCTTTTTCATTTTATTTCGTCTTTTTTTTTTTTTCTAACCCAAAGTATCCCACTTTCTCCTCCAAGAATATCCTGCTCGGCATTTCAGACTGTCTCACTAGGGGAAAACAAAACTAAACTGAAACCTGAGATGAGAAGTGTTAAGTTTAATGCTTGCACAATCTCTAAAAACTCTCTACTGGAAGAAAAACAAACCAGGAGAACCAGTGCTGAAATGTGAAGGGCAAGAGATTGCATAAAAATCTGAACCTGAGCGAATCTGCCCTGTCAAGTCTGAATCCGAATCCAAGTTTTCCAAAGCTCAGGAGAATCTGGATCCAGTGTTTTGATTTGACTCATTAGAAAAAGAAAACAGCTAAAAAGTGAAGTGCATTGGCACTGGGATTTGACTTCTATTCAGCCCCCCACTGTGAAGGCCAGGTCTGAGAGCCACAGAATCCACAGGTGTATCTGAATTTTCCTGAAAATTCAATAAGCTCTTAGACAGCAGGGTTTGATCCAGGTCTATCTCTATCTACCTTCCCAGTGATCTTTAGGAGGGTGCTTCCTTTTCTCAGCTGGCTTGAGAACAGCAAAGAAAGTCTTTGAGTGCTTGTCTGCACACGAAGGCAACAATTTGCCAAGCTGAAAACTGCAGAAGTGGAAGGCAAGTAAAATCATCCGGTGTTTATTTGAGGACAGAAGGCTTTGTGTTTGTTCTGCTTCTACCACTTGCCAAAAGGACAGGTGATCTTTAACAGTCTTATCTGTATTTGCTGCAGGAGAGGTATCCAACTTTGCCCTACCTGGACAAACTGCCAGTTTTTCAACGTTGCGCTTATTTTGTGTAAAACAGAGCAAGTTAAAGCTCCTTTTCTCTATACAAACAATTGTATACAAAGGCTACACACCTGGTCAAGTTATGGTCTAATTTATCAAGCTGATGAGGAAAGGCAGCATGTTGCGGCCCATATGCTCTACAAGCAGCCCATCCTCTTAAAATAAAGAGAGGTGAGGGCTACCTCGCCTGACCATGGCACCTCTCTTTTCCCAGTTTCTGTTAAAGCAAATCACCTGGAGAAGAAGTCTAATGCAAAGAGAATCCCCCACCGCCCTGACTCTGACCTGAATTCACTCTCCCACATTCGAACCAGTCTCCGCCCCGTAAGGAGGGTCCTTAAGGTGGTCCTTACCTCAATGAGTGACCCATCTGACTGTATGATGCGGATGACCATCACCATAGGGATGCAGATCATGGAGGAAAGGGCAAGAACCCAGCCCAGGCCGATTGCCCACTCTGGGTATGTGTAGACCTTGTTGTAGGTCAGCGGTTTGTACTTGGCCAAAGAAAAGATAAAGCACCCCTGTGTGGAAAAGAAAGGAAAGAAACGTGAGGCTCAAAAAATGCTGAAAGCAGCAAGGCTCTGGTGTTATCACTGGCCTTAAGGAAGACAGGCACTGAAAGGCAGAGCTGATGGACACAAAACATATCTTAAGCCAGCGGAGCAATCATTCTGCCACTTAAATTGCTGAAAGAGCCCTCTGTATCTGCTTATAGGTAAAGTGTTGCTTGACAATAGGGTGTCGACAGATGGTGCTGAGCAGCCTCAGCACGCTTCCTCAGGCTTTTCAGGGCTAAACAACTTGCTGAACATTGCAAAGAGCTTACTGGGATGTTCTTCCCAGCAAACAAAATAAGCCAAGCTGAGTGTCTGCCTCAGACCGCTGAGATCTTTTCATTAAAATGGCCTCATAGTCCTATTACTTAGAGCAGAAAGTGCTTTTTGGAGAGTGAGTTGTCTGTGTCATGAAGATAACATTTGCCAAGCCGAAGAAAAATCCACCCAGATTTAGCCTGCTACATTTTGCACAGGCACAGCAGAGAGATGTCACATTAACAGCTAACATCTACAAAGGTCATGTCTTTGAGAGCTATGCTCAAGCTTCCAAATGCAGCAGCTTTCAGTTAAAGAGAAGTAATAAGATGGAGGCTCGAAGCTGCAACATGGAAGACTTGAAACAGTAGGGTCAGTACTCACCACACAGAGAACTGGTGTGATCACGATCCAGCTCCATTTCATCCAAGGACCAGGTCTGTATCCAATCATATCCTCAATGGCATCATAAATATTATCAGCGCCTGTAATGGACAGTGAGCATATTTATCAGAATCCTGCATATAAAAGCTGTGTAAGGCAGTGGATTATGCTAAGGATTAAGCAGGATTACATATTGCCCAAGAAGGACGCTCAGCTGAAGCCCTCTGAAACCAGCTGAAAATGGCCCTCCACCTTCCGCCACACACACTCCACTCTCCAAACTCTCTCTGAATGTGCTGGAGGGATCATCATGGGAAGGACACAACAGCAAGAGGTACACCCAGTTTCTATGGAAATTTGATCCAAAATAAAAGCTTTTTTTGTTTTGCTTTTTTAAGGAGATGGAGTGAAGAATTAGGGAAATGACCAGTCACAAACAGCAAACTTTCCTGATCACTCCTAAGCTACTGTCGCAGGCAGCAACTGAGGCTACTGTCAGACTTTGGCAATCAGCATCACTTGGAAATAACAGGACAGAATGCACTTTCCATTGGCTTTCTTTTCATATTTTCTATTTGGTTGGCTTGACCCCTGCAGGCAGCTTTGAAAGGAAATTTTTTGAGAGACAAACAGAAGTTTTCATGGCTGGCTAAACTTTCAACTCTCATCTCTAAACTTAACACATGCAAATGCTTAATTGTGCCTTTCTTAATTAGCAATGGAAAAATACTCATTTTTTGTGTGAAAAACACTGGGGGCTGGCTTGATCCCAGATGCAAATTTGCCTCCAAGAGGTCAGTGCAAATTTATATTTATGGCAAGAGTCTGCTGCTGGGAAGAAGATTGTGGAACGGCAAGTATTAAATGTTTGGCTAGCAAAATTTTCACTGACGCATCAAAAGGTATTAGATGAAAGGATTCTCACTTACCATAAACCCAGGCTACAGCAATACATTCAAAGAATGCAACCCACAAAAGGCATACACCACTAGCTGCATAGTAGTCAAAGAGTTGAAAAACATACATGCCACCCTGTGAAAGAGATACAACACGGATTAGGATCCAGCAGGAAAAAACCCTGAGCACTCCAGGCCCGGCTCCAAATAAAATATGTTTGTGAACAGCATATGCTGCTTGCCAGGCACTTGTTTATGTCAAGTAATATCTGCTAACGTATCTTTATGACTTCTCTCTAACAAGCAGAAATGTCAAGCAACTTAGGTAAGGCAAACACCTGGCATTACCTTCCCCAGAGAATATGCTTGTTTACTATAGAAAGCACTCTAAACGAGAAGACGATTAGCCAAAATTAAGCCACTTAGTATAATCGACTGAGATACTTAAGTCTTTCCTTCTTAAAAGTATTTTAGGATGGGCATTTATAGAAATGAATGATGTAAAGAAATAACAGGTCTTTAACGTAAATGCCTCCAAAAAACTAAAAATGCAAGTCAGCTCATCAGGAGGGTCCTCATTTACGAACTGAGTGGAAGGACTGTTTTTCATCAGAAGAGTTTGTCTTCCTAACTCTTTTTTTTGGCTTAATACTGAATTGCTAGACCCATTGCTCTCACCACATGGAACTGTATATACCTGCACTTCTGCAAATTGAGTTTGTTAGGCACCGCTGTTACAGGTACTATTTTAACTCCCACAATTGTCCTCTTCCAGTTGTTTTTAAAATCTGTCTTGAATTTTATTTTGGAGATAAATATCACAACAGTGCAGCCACTGGAACATATTCCAGTCTTGTTTATACTAGAATAAATCCAAGGGTATATAATTGATTCAAATCTGTGTAACTAAGATTAAAATCTCTTTCCCTACATGCACTGGATGGGATCTTAATCTGCTTTACTGAAGGTTCCCATTGCGTTTCATCATTTGGAGCCAGATGTTAATATTCATACTCATGCTGATTAGTACCTTAGATCGGATGGAAATTAATGAGATTTCAGTTCTCTACTCCTCCTACTGAAAAGGGGGGAGTATTTAGCTCCCTTTCAAAACGCTTTCAGATTTAGGGATGAAAGAGGTAGTGGAGATCTAAAGAGCCCTGTTTTTCGGAGTGGCTAATTCTGTGCAGTCTGATTTGTAGTGTAAATTGGTCTGCACGCTGACCAAATCTGAAGACAATTTCAGCATCTGTGTGACTTACCTCAGTCACCATAGTTAGTCCCAGAAGATAGCTAAGGAAACATACTATAGCGATGAAGATTTCCCGTCGGTAACCCTTCCTTAGGAAGGATGGGTGCAGATCAACTAATGACGTGATCTGTCCTTCAACTTCAACAAACTAAAGGAGCAAAGGACAACAAAGAAAGGTGACTCGAAACATGCCCACCGCGCATTTTATCCTGTCTCATAATTAAACAGGCACTGCACAGCAACACTGTAGCTGTACTCTGTGGCAAAACACTACAAATAACTCAGAATCCATTCCTTACAACCCAAAGGTTAAAGTGTGGGGGTAGGTTTCAGTTTGGAACAAGCTTTCAGAATTGCTCTTCATTTCCTAGCATCCTTCTGAGCTGCTGAAGAGGCTTTGTAAATGCAAGCCACGAGGATAAAGGAACTTAATTTGATGACAGGAAGGCACTGACGTGGCTTTCATGCTATAGCTGTTCCACATGAATATGAGACGTGTGCTAGAAAAGAGGCAGAGGGAAAATGCTCAGAAGAGCCTAAGCTTTCCGAGCTGGGGCAGTACCGCTCAGTCTCTTTCTTTGATGTGCCCCAGCACTTCATAGGTACTACTTCGGTTAATTCTGCAATCAGATATAGCTCTACTCTTGGTTTTGCTAGTGAAAATCCAGCCAGTGGAAAGCAGGCTTTGAAGCTAAATAGGCAGCAGGCTTTGATGCCGAATAGGCAGGCTTTTCTAAACTTGAGTGTGGAGTACTTATGACTGAGGCTATGGGGCACTTGTTTAACAATAACAGATCTGTTGATACATTTCCCATACAAAGATTTGGTAAACTATTTGCACATGTATAACAAAAAGGTGGCCCTGAACAGATTAGCCAAAATCTTAATTTATCTAGCTCCATGGTAACTGTATTTGTGCTTACTTGCCGTTTGAGCTCTATGTAAGACACATGTAACTTGAGTTAACCAAATAACCCAAACTGGATTTGAGTAAAGGTTTAACATTTCTGGAACGGAAGACCTATCTCGCCTACAGAGAAAAGGGACTGCTCAACACCTCTCAAACAAATCCAGAGAAAGAGAGAGATCATTCGGCCAAGTCCTCCCTTTCCACTGGCCAGGTTCAAAACTTGCAGGTGTCAGCGCGAGCCATCCCGCTTGCTTTTGGACCCTACCTGAGGCAAAAGCACTGAGTTCACTGAAAACACGAGGATGTCATGGACAGCCAAGGCAACCTCTGGGGAGATGACCTTCACTTTCAGTGGCTAAATTATCTTACAATCAGCGCTTTATCATGGGGAGTTTATGATGTAGCATCATTTCAAGACAAGGTATCTTTTCCTATCCAGTATCTATATTGCTCTTAGAGTGCCTGGAAGTGCCCTGTAATAACTATGCCCTTTTTGACCAGGAGCTGAAGTGCCATTTAGGAATGACGGCCCGTTCTGCAAATACGCCACCAGATTTTGTTGCCCTCTATCTTGTTACTGTGACTTCTGTATAACCGGTTTTCTTTTTAAATGCAACCATTTCCTTTGGTCTGATTTGATCTTAAACCGCTCTGGCATTCCAGAAACCTGCTTGACTGCACTCCAAAAAAAAGGAGGACTGGAAGAGAGAAATTAAGTGCTCCAATTAGTTTTAATCATTCTACGCACTCAGGAGCTTTTTAAAATTACTAGACAGCTTTCAATTTGCATAACTACAGGGTTGCCGAACCACAGTACTGGGCACTTTTAAATTCATTTTGGAGTGACTGAAGGGTGCTCACTGGAGTTCAAAGATTAAGCCGTAAAGAGCAATTTAGGACAAATGGAATATCAAAAATATAAGAGATAAGTGCACAACAGCAGCATAAAAATCCATTTACAGAGCTCTCTTCATATAGGAGAGGATTTTAGGCTAAACAAACATTTCATGCTTGTCAGTGGGGTTTTTGTAATCTTAGTTACTTTCCATTTGAGTGCAGAAAGCTACCTGTTGCCCTGAAAACTTAAGCAATTTCAAACGTGTAGTCACTGCATAAACCTTGGTCACATTCAGTTCCTTGTAAGTGGACTATCTAGAAATGATTTACAGGTTCTTTTGTGGTATTTAGTCCAACATTTCTACAGGCAACCACTGGGAAAAATAGCCTAAATCCTTGAAGTGAACTTTTTGATTTTTTCTTGCTCTCTAATTAATAGACAGCGTGTGCTATATAATTAGGACAGCTGAAGGCGTTCTGAGATGCTCCCTGGCCTGCTTGGAGGCACTGAGGGCAGGCTGGCATCGGAGAGCCAGCCGGATCCCAAGTTGCTTCGTATCTCTGAGAACGAGGCCAATGACAGAGGCTGCTTTTTTGCCCTCTAACACTTTGTGAAGTTACCCTGCATCTACCGCCCCCAAAATTTTGTGCTTTTTGTGCCTTATAAATGACTTTGCATTTGTTTGGCACTTGGCAGCCATCGGCACCTGTATTCCTAGTAGTTATTAATTCTTACAGTGTGCATTAATGAAGGTGTTCACATAGTGCAATGCCAATTGACTGCAACAGCACAAAGTACCCCACAACAGATTTCTAGAGTCTGTCACATTTTTGGAATGATAAGCCACATCCCTCTTACCAAATGCACTCACCTGGCTATCCAGTCCAAGCAACAGAAGCATAATAAAAAAAAGGATCGCCCAAAAGGTGGGCAGCGGCATCATGGACACGGCTTTTGGGTAGGCAATGAAGGCCAGGCCTGGACCTAGAGGAGAAAGAGAAAATAGGAAAGGGGGGAAGGGAAGGGAAGAGAAATAGTAAGTACCAGCTCTTTGGCAGAGGCAGGCACACTCAAATGCAGGAATGCCTGGTTCCGTTCAGATAAATCCAAACGCGGCTGGAAATACCAGAAGTGAAACAGTTTGGCTCTTTTATCTGAAAACGAAGCACGCATGACTACAGCAGAAACCACAGGCAACCCCCCGAGGCCATTGCTAACAGACCACCAGTTTTAACATCTGTCTCAAACATGCCCGTAATGGATCTGTTCCTATGCCTGCCCCGCGCGGGTGCAGTGCCGGAGCGGGGGGGGGGGAGGGGGGGCGAGGGGGGGATCGCAGGGGAATGGCAGAATCCCATCGCTAGCCCCCATGAGCACGATGAAGATGATGATGATGAAACTCTTTTGCATGCAGGGAAGGGTCTCTGCTCCAAAGGCTCCCCGGGATCGGCCCTAGCGCGCCCGCTGCCTCCCGCCGTGGGCCAACGCCAAACCCTGCATGTATTTGGGGGCTGCGCTCCGGGAGAGAGGCAGCTCCCTGCCAACCCTGCACTGCAGCAAGCAGGCTAGTCCTAGCTACAGCACCTCTGCCTGGCTCCCTGGGAAAGTGCCTCCGCTCTCGGGAGCTCCTGGGGTCGCTAGCCAAGGAAAAATCGCTTCCCCGCTCGGACGCTACTGCCACGCCGCCACGCCGCGTCCCCCTGCGCGGCCGGCGGCAGCCCTGCCGCCGTGACGCACCACCGTCAGGCACAGCCGCGACACGGCCCAGCGCGGCGTCGCCGGCGGGGCTGGCCCTGAGCTCCGGGCTCGGCAGGCCGGCGCGAGGCTGGCTCTCGCCGGCTCCGGAGCGGCCGGCAGCTCCCGGCAGCCGCCCGCGGAGCCCCCCGCGCGCCCGCGGGACTCGGGCGCTGCCCGGCCACCGCTCCCGGCGGCGTTTTGCATCGAGGGAGGAAGAGCCCTCTGCAAGTGGGAGACAGGAACGCTGGGGAGCCGGCTTTTACTGCCGGCTCCGACAGGGGCCATCGCATTAAATCCGGGAATGCCGTTTTTTTTTTTCTTTTTTTTTAAGGAGCCTTGAAAACTGGCATTTTCCATGATTTTTAAGCAGATTCAAGTAAAACTTTGTTTTCAATGGGGGGAGGAATTTTGTTTTTTAACTGCTGCAGTGCGGGGTCTGAATTCTCTTCTCTAATCTGTATGGAAAAAATCTCTAAAGCTGCTCTTCCTACCTCCCACTTTTCCTTTGCAACAAGAAAGATGGAAAAAGAAGTAAGAGGAAGAAGTAAAAAAAAAAAAAAAATTTTTTTTCAAACTAAAGAAAACTTTAAGTCACTGAAAATACTTGAACAGAAATAAATACAAATTAGCCAACAATTGAGCAACTAATTTTATTTAAAATGAAACACAACTAAGATTTTTTTATACGACAGACGATACCAAAAAAATTGGTGGGTGTCTAAAATTTGCAGGGGGTTGGCTTTCCCCCCCCAACCCCGTCCAAATTTGTGGACACAGTACGTCCTGCCTCAGGAGGACCTGCTCCAGGATGGCATTTGCGGTTGATGAGACAGATGCAATTGGTGAGACAGATGTAAAACTGCTGCCCTCAATAAAACCGCCTGAACTGCTGCGTGCTTCACCCCGGGGAAGTGTCCTTGCGCTGTGGTGTAGCCTAAGTGCCCTAAGCTCTGCGCTAGCTTTTAATTCCCTTTGAAACGAACTGTCGGAAGATAAGGCGTAAAGTCCGTGGGAAACAAAAATGTTTCCGGCAACCCCATGAATGAACATAAGTAATTTCAAATTGTATTTAATGTGGAACTTGGTTGCTCGGAGGGATGTTTTTTTCCAAATCTGAAGCCCCGTTAAAAGCTCGTAAAAGGATTCCTGAAAAAACTAAAGTGTTTCAGAAAAAACCCGACAAGCGCTGCTTATCGAAAGCTGGCAGGAGGGACTGAACGTGCCGGGAGGCGGCGGAGGGAGGCCTCTGCCCCGCGGACAAGGTGCTCCGCGGCGTTACAGCCTTTTCCTCGCCTTTTCCCTGCCGCGGCGGGGGGGGCGGCTGTGACTTTGTGTGACACGAAACCACACGGACTCAGCGCCTGGCCGCTGCTGAGGGAGGCAGCGAGGAAGAAACCCCGGGGACCCGCTGGGAGGATTTCAACAACGCTCACTGTCATGGCAAAATGTCCCTGGGGCTTTAGCCAGACCAGCCCCCGGCTACGGGTATCCCCCCGATCGGCCGAGATGGTTGCAACTTCTGGCCATTGCCAACTAGGGCTGAATTTAAATCCTCAAGCTACAAAACCTGCAGGGATCAACAAGAAAACGTGCAACGAGCCGAAAGACAAGTTGTGAAACTACACAGTGCCACTGCTGCCCCAGGTATAAAACTGGGATAGTGTCAGTCCCCTTTGAAAAATGCTTTTTGAGCTGTTGATGAAAAAATGCTCTGTAAGCACCAAATTCATTACTTAATTTGTATTTAAACATTACTTAATAATGCAGGGTTGCTATGAGGTTATTATTTATTTAAAAAAAATAATGCAGTGTTACTGTGAAATTATTTAATTTACCAAATGCCAAGCAACAGCAATATAACTGCTTGATTATCAGTGGATTTAATTAATCAAAATTAGAATAAATATTGACCAAAAAAAATCAATGTGTAAATACTTAAAAACACTACTCTTGGAATTGATCCACCTACATATTAAAAAAGTGGGGCTATTTACAATTCATTCAGCAGGATTATTCCCTTCCTTCCTGTGTTCAAACAAAGCAATCAACCTCTGATCAAAATAATCGTTATGGCCAAGAGACTTAACTAATTGCAATTGCAAGAGGTATGCCAATTTTAGCCACCCGAGAATCCAGCGGTGCCAGCAGCATCATTAGTTTTTCATTAGCCCTTGCAATGTGAGATATTTTTCATAAAGACTTAGCTCCTGGAGTCATATGATTAGAAGACATATCATGTTTGTTCTGGTTTTTTATTTATTTTATTTTTAAATGCTATGTTTGCAGAGAAAAGCTTTCAAATACTATGCAGGTGAATTATAATTGCTCAAAAAATCAGAAAGAAATGCTAAAAGCACACTGAAGTGACACTGTATGAATCTGATCAGCTCTAAGCCTGTCTTGTGGCTGTTGAGGCCTGACTCGTTATTTTTGAATTCCTGGGGTTGGTAATGCTCATCTGCTCTGTCTTTTCACCATCTACTTGAAAATGCCTTGCTACACCTGCCCTTACAGATAAGACGTGCACAGAAGAAAAATGTCATCTAGTTTGTCCAAGATATATCCACATGCTGTGAGGATTTAGCCTCCTTCAGCTGCGTGCGCATAAGCTGAATATCAGCGGCAAGAACACATTCTGCATCAGGGAAGACTATAAGTGTATATCCCGTTTCAAAATGGACTTCTCACAGTTACATCAACCTCACCCTGAAGCTACATGTGATAAAGGCAGGATTGCAACAACTAGAGTTATTGCGGATGAAATGGTCCACAGAACCCAAGAGAATTAGTTCTCCAACTTTTCTTGCCTTTCAATGAGACCTGGAAACACATGTCACTTCTAAAGGCCAAGATAACATTCCCGTTGTGAGCAAGTGAAACTTAAGCTATGAAAAATACATAAATACTGGCTATTTGCATTTGAGTGAAAATAAAGGTAGTCTGACAAGAAGGATGGAATAAATTTTCGAATCAATGACGTTTCTGGACCCTAGATAATGGTGTGGTTATCTTAACGTTAATCTCAACTGAAATGGATTAACACCCTCTAGGAAACGTGCTAACTGCCCTGTTAATCAAGACAGAGTAAACTACACAACCCCGGCTAACCGTCACTGCTCTAGATGCAAGCCCAAATCAACAGGTGTGAATGTGCTTATTTTTCTGGAGATTATGGGAGAACTTGTTCTGTTTTTATTGCTTAGATGTTAGCTGATTGAGTCTGCAGAACTTTGCTCACACGCTAGGCGGCAGTGCCCACCACCACTGCCACCAATACCATCGTACCTGACTCTGCCACATCAGCAATGTTCACCCCTTGCTCTTGTGCCATGAAGCCCAGGACGGAAAAAATTGCGAAGCCAGACACAAAACTGGTACCACTGTTCAGGCATCCCAGCAGCAAACAGTCCCTAAGTCACACATATGTCATGGAGCAAGTTAATTAAAAAAAAATTAACCCATTGTCCCTACTTCATTTACATCATTTAGCTAAAACACTAAACCCCCTTGGATGGAAACTTGCCTATAGCAGTTGTATTTGTACTTGTTGTAGCTCCCCAGGGAAGTCATTGCTCCTAAGCAGATTGCATATGAGAAGAAGATTTGTGTCCCTGCATCTATCCAGACCTAAAGGGAAAGATGGAAGGATTGTTACTACAGGCATCATTGCACTGCAACACTCAATACAAACACACAGTTCAAACTATGCAATACCGACAGAATACTTGCTTCCGCTGAGGATGATAGCTACAGGGTCAGGGAGGAAGGGAAAGAGAACATCACATTTGCAAATTTGTCTTTTGTTGGGAAAAGAAAATTGTTAGCATTGGAGCCCACAAGAACATCATCTCTTCAATTGTCCCAGTATCCCTTCCCCAGAAATGCTCAGTATTTCTAGTTCCTTAGTCACTCAACTGATCCTTCCTGTTGACGCAACAATAAATGTATTCCAGTACACTAGGAAATGCAGTAAAATTACTCATGTCTGTTTTAACTCATTTCAGTTAGAATCAGCCTACAGAGTCACTACACTGAGCATATGAAAAGCTTGAGGAACAGTGTTTTTGCTTGTTCCCCCCCCTTTTTTTTTTTACTTTCTGGTTGTTTTTCTAACTGTTCAAATGCAAGATAAAAAGTCATAGGAATGGGGAAAAAAACAAGCAAAATACAATGCACTTCAAGAAGTGTATCTTATCTCAGTCTCATGATTCTTTCTGATATTAAAAAAAACACACAGAATGATATAGCATTACACTGTGAACTTCTAAGTTAGTAAATACATAGTAAGCCATCAAATTCATCCACTGAGTTCTTCTATTCAGAACTTTTTTCTGCTAATGCAATCTGCTAATGCCAGTGGAAACCACTAAGGACAGCTGAATAAGTGAGAATTAAGATTGTAGACCCTCATCTCCTCCCTCCCACCATCACTTTTCAACACCCTGCTGACTAATATCTCCTTGGAGATGATGCTTTTGCTGGACAGTCTAAGACAGCCTAAAAAACTCACTGTGGGAGAGGGGCCTGCCAGCTCATGTGAATCTCTTCTACATTCGTCAGCTGTCACTCTGGGCTTAGGGCTAATAGTAGATCATAAAAATGAGAGAGTCCCATAAAAGAAGATGCATTCATAAAATATAATGTCTCCTATAAAGAGAGTGTCTTGTATAAAGAGGGTATGACTAGAGAATGAACCAAATTTCCACAACGTTTCTTTCAATTACACTTCTCCAACTTCAGTTATTTAGCTACCATTGTAGTTTTTGTTTTAACCAAATACTCATTAAAAAGAAATATATATATATATAAAAAGATGTTATTTTCAGGGAGACTAACATTTCATTATTTTAAAAGATCTGTTCTTTACCTTTTTTTTGTATTGTATTGTATTGTATTGTTTTGCATTTCTCATGTGATCACTGTTGGCTGAAGTGATGCTGATCTGCTGAAGTGTCACTTATTTGCACTTTGTGAGCCCAGACAGGGATCTTTATCTAATTGTAGCCTATACGGAAAAAGGAAGCCTAGCTCCCACCAGCCAGTACGAAGCAAATCTTCCCTGCTGTGCTTCAGAATGCATTTGTCTCCACCTTTGCATAGGTTTTCATTCTATTATTTCATTCACTTTTTTCCCAATCTCCTCCTTCTGAGCAGCGGGAACTAAGCGACACTGATACTCACAGTTGTTGCTTGTTGTTCCATCTGTGAAGCTCACGTTTCTCTCCTTTGAAACTAAAGACTATCCTCATTAAAAAAATGTATCTCCCTTACCTTACCAACAAGAAAGCTGAGATTCTATAACGGGACAGAGTCTACAGCCTCAGAGTCCTTTGACACAAAAAAAATACACACACACGCATACACACACATACATACACATGGAAAGATGCATTAACACATATAACAGTGATCTTTTCAAGCAGATACTCTGGAAAATATAACCGAGCATTAAAGTTCATGCTATATTTGGACCCCTAAAGACCATGGAAAAAATCTGGTGCTGTGACATCACCACCATCACCCTCCACCGACCGTCCCCCCTGTTTCAGAGAAAAAAACATTCAAGAAATCATCCCACTCCCCATTCCTGGTTCTGTACCTGTGGATCAGCTAATCGTGAGATATCAGGATAAAGATAAAACTTGATGCCTTCTGCAGCTCCAGGCAGGGTCACCCCACGGATTAGCAGAACAAGGAGCATGATGAATGGGAAAGTGGCAGTGATGTACACGACCTGGCAATACAAAGAAACACTATGTTTAGTCCGTGCCGGTTGACGCTACAACTCCAGAATCAGAAGAGATCTAATGACTGGAATTCAAAGTCCCCTCATACCTAAAAAGGACCCGATCTGAGTTTCTGTTTGTTGGGAGCTATTTTTAGTTTAATGCTCTCTCCCACTTGCAATTGTTCTCCTGGTTCCTATGCTCAGTCAATGCAGTGTGTTGCTTTAGGCCTTGAGAAAATGCAGGTTCATTAATCTCCCCTGGCACCCCTCGAGGAAACGGTTATGTCATTCAGGCACAGAACACGGAGGATTTTACACAACTCATGAGTTTAGTTAAAAATTCTGCCTTGACCCTATTTGTTCTCCTCACATTACAAGTGCACCTTAGCCAATGAAGCTGGAGAGATTCCCGTGCCAAGGGCGCTGGAAGCATTACCTCATTCTTTATCTGAACCTAAAACCCGCAAGGTGGTTTGCAAGCACTCTGCCAGCCACCGCGACCCTTCCCCAGCAAGCACGGCGAGACAACCAGAAATTCTGTTACACGGGGGATTTCTTCAATAGAGGGACTCCATTTGTTTTTCTTCAGCTGTGCGGCTCTGCTGCTAACTCTACCTTTGCAGTGAAGCCTCACGAACATAATATCAGCATTTTCATGTGACAGTTCTGTTAGAGATGAAGATAATCAGCTCTGTGCTTCCTCGTCTCCCTTCCCATTGCCTTGAATGCATTAAGCTCTTCAGGTTGGCATCAGCCTCGACAGTGGTAATTTCCAGTCCCATAATTTTTTTCTTGCCTTTGCTGCCTATTCAGCAACATCATTATTGAAAACTAAGGATCTATTCATCTAGTTTTGAGAATATGTCTTCATTATCTTTAACCTCTATTCCCACTGTCTGTGAATAACAGCCTACTTCTTTTCTTCCTGTTTTCTTTTCATTCATTTGATGAAAGAACCCTTTGCTTTAATTTCGAGCGTGAGGGTTAATTTAGCTTGGCTTTGGACAGTTCTATCTTAGACCCATACTTTCTGACCTCTAACATTTTGTTGTCCTTGCTCATCAGAGCTTTTTCTCATTTTTTATATAATTGCTGTGTTACAGTCAGGAATCACTACTGTCCAAGAAAGAACTTTTTTCATGGAGTCAGATGATCCCCTCAGGTAATTATAGTTTGATGCCTTGAGTTAAAATATATTTTTGTTTTTCAGAATCTGTTTAACTACAGTAAAGCTCCAGGGATGCATCATTTTTCTTTTTAAGTGTGTCCTCTGAGAATAACCAGGAGAACTCAAAGCCTGCATTGCCATAATAATTCACGGAGCCAAACTGACTTCATAAAATGAAAGGAAACCTTTTCATTCAGAGCCTTTTCAATTCTCTTCCTGCAGTTTCTGTATATTTGCCACTGATAAATAATATATATTACACGTTAGCCCAGTTTCACCAAAATCTGAAGGATAAAAGGGGAGTTTCTGTGCTTTTTAATCTTTTTTTTTAATATGTAATTCTAGCCTATTAAAAAATCAAAGTTTTCTTACAAGAAAGATATGCTTGCATGTGTTCACAGGAGCTGGGTAAATTCCACCTAAAAAAATGGATTTTGCCCTGCAGGTAAGAATTCTCTTGTAGCTCTGGAGAAAATTTTAAGATCAAGCACATGATCCAAAAAGTAAGCACAACTATTATTTTTTTATCGCGATTTTGTTTTTATTTCCCCAATATGCTACTACGAGATTTAAAAACTATATCTCCTTTTTTTTCCTGCTCTCCAAAGTGCTATTAACATGCTGGAAAGCAGGGAAGTGGTATAAACAATGATCTACTAAAGTAAACTAGACTTCTCAAATAATTCAAGCCCTCCATTAGAGTTTAAAGTTTACTTTTGTATGACCCCAAAGTTAATGGAGTCAACCAGAGACTTTCCAATGGTTTCACTGGGCTTTGGCTCCATCCCCTAATGATCTCAGGTACCGTGGAAAGGAGGCCGTGAATTCTGACTACCTACCTTCTCTAAGAACAATTTTGCTAGGTTTCTACAAGACAAAAATTGTTAGATAACTGATTTTAACTCATTTTGTTGCATTCACAGGGGCCTGCAATAATGTACCATATGGAACTTGGAAAATCTCTTGGAACTACCTTAACCTTTATCAAGCAGACCCCGTGCTCACAAAGCGTACTGCAGAAATAGGCATTTCCATTCTGCTGTGTGCGAGATTTATTGTGTTCACCTTCACCATAAAACTTACACAACCACCTCAATGGGTCACATCAATCAGTTGGAACAGAGAACACAAACATTTTTGTCTGTATACTTAGAGGTGGGGAAACCGTTCTCTGGGGCAAAAACTGGCAGCAATACACAATAAGACACCAGCCTGATTTTAATGAGGCTCCATGAGAGAGCAGACAGAAAGCAAGACAGAAATGACAGCGAAAGAATTAGTTTAGAGAACAGAAGAACTAATGAGGTGTGGTTTCCTATGGAGTTGTGTCTCCTGGTTGATTCTCTGGGATCTAGCAAGGTACGACTGTGAAATGATGCTTTTCCAGAAGCTGAGGCATTCACAATTTCTCTTTCCTTGTGAGCTCTCTGGGATCTAATAAGGGTTCACCCTGTGGCCTTTTTCAGCTGGGACACTAATAGAGTTGCTCCCTTTTACCTAGTTGACAAGAAATTTGTGGGAGTTTAATATCCTGAGACCTCTCTAACTCTGTCAGATTTATCTGAAACATGGACTCAAACAACAGGTTTGAAAATTAAGAGACACACAAATGCAATGGCTTCAAAGGCCCTGTTTTCTCATGAAACTAGGCTTAAAAACATTAGTATATCCAACGGGCAGTAATACCATGCTTCATATTGCTAAGTGATTGGCCAAGATTTTCTATAATTTGTTACTTGCACTGGAGTAGAGTGAGGTTCAGGCACGATTTAACTATCGCCCTTTGGAGAAAAACATGATTTTAAAGAGTGCACTGATAAGAATATGATGGGGAAAGAAGTAAAGCTACAGAGGCATGCAGAAGTGAAGCCTCGAGTTTACTACTCCGGCTTTTGTGTGGACACTAAAGAGAAAGGAATCCATTATGCTTTTCATTTCACTCAGCCCTAAGCTGTATCTCAGGTTGCTAGCAGAGAAAAAAGTGAGCCAGAGCCCTGATAAGCAGACTGCAAATGAATTTGATATTTGAAAAATACACCTGAATGTCAGAGTAGTTTTAGATCAGGATTTCTGCTAAGAAGAGTACTTCTAAATGAGTACCCAAGTGTAGTCTGCTGGGTCTATACAGAGCTCTTCTGTAAGCAAGCAGCATTTCAAAAATGCTATGAAGCCAGCAGTTCCCACTGTCCGGAGACATCCCTCCCACAGCTATGTTAACATCCACTCCACTGCACTGAGGGAGAACTTGGCTGGTATGAGAGCATGGATAGGATGCGCAGAGCACCACAATTATCACAAGTCTAAGATTTTCCAGGATGGTAACAAGCATCTCTGGGATGCTCTTCCTCACAGAGGCAAAGTGGTATTCAGAAAGATGTCTAGGCTGCTTGTATCCACCTCATGATGCCACCCCAGTAATGGCTATTTGACTCAAAGGCATTTTGTACTTTGGGCACTGTCAATGACTTTCCAAAGCCACTCAAATCCCTCTTTTATTCAGTGCAAAAATAGGTATTTTTGCAATGGCATTACCTAGTATTCATGACATCTGCTAACTTTTTACTGCAATGATTATGAAAAGGGTAAAAGAGCACTTACTTTCCCAGTGGATTTGACTCCTTTCCAAATGCAGAAGAAACATATCACCCAGACAAGGAGGAGGCACAGTGCTAGATCCCACTTGATAATACCGATATCTTCAATTCCTGAGGACAAGCTCAGTACGTTGCGCCTAAATATTTGAAAGAAAACAAAGCAAGAGAGAGATGCAAAAGCTCAGTTAGTTCAGATTCTAGTTATGATGTCTGAGAGTATAAAATTGCATTTATGGCAGCAGATGCACTGGTAGATCCCAGCCCTTTGAATGCTGCTTGCCTAAGTTAGTGCTGCTTATTTGAGTAAAGTTAAGCTTTGCAGGACTGAGCCCTAGTTCTTCCTTCTTCTTCCTGCCACTATACTCCACAACATTTCATTTTAAGCTCTTTTTAGAAGCCCATGATCACCTGGATATAAGAAAAGCAAGCATGCTCAAAGCACTTTGGCTATCATCGTGCTTGCTCCCCTTGGCGTTGCAAAACCGACTTGCCCTGGCATCTCTCCAGCCCCGGCTCTGAAGCCATGCGGCAGCGCTGCACACGTCATCTCCATCACGGACGTTGGGAACTAGCATGTGACTGTGCGTTTCTCCTCCTTTTCAGCTCATTATCGTGACTATTGCAATGAGGAAAGAGAAAAAGCAGTGTACGAAATCATGCTGGGCGGCTTTGCAGCGCAAATTCTGCATTAGATACAAGCTCTGTTGTCCTTCCACCTTCTCCTGGCTGCCTGCACATGACCACATCCAGGGTGCACTGCCAACGGCAGCCACCACCGCCACGAGGAGGGTCTTGTTAGCTAACTCCAGATATTTGGTAAACTTTATTCTGTCACTTCGTTAATACATAGAAAGAGATTCCTATTCTAAGATAGTCTTAAGGGGGCAAGACCCGACCATGAGAACGCTCTGCTCCAAAGGGGGAAAAATTCATTAGGGTTCTCTCTTTGGTAACTGCCATGGCTTCTCATTAATACTGATTTAGAATTACTGCTTTTTTCACTTTGCGCAACACACACTGTCCTCATACACTGAACAGATCTCATCATACCTGATACTTAATTTATTCATGGTCTATGAGGAAAGAACTTTTTTTTTAAATTATTATTTACTTAGGTAAAACTCCTTTGGAAATAAACATGCTAAGCTCAAGGTTTTGCAAGTTTTTTTCAGTCAAGGAAAATTTTGAACTGAATCAAAACAGAAATGTGTTGCCCCAAACCAGATACATTAACTTGCTACCTAACAGACAGTTACGCAATTTTCTTTTCTGTCAAATACAAAAAGCAGCAACTCTCCTTCACCTACAGGAATGGAGTGCAAAGCACATACCAAGAAATAACAGCTAATGAAGTCACTGATGGAAAATTTGCAATTAGTTTTTGGGAAAGAAATCCTGAAACTGACCAGCTTAATAGGAGTCAAACCTTCATCCGTCTGTTTTTTTGTCTCTGGTTGCCAAATTTACTCAGATTACCCGAATGTGTGAACGTGTTCTCACCCCAAATCCTTTATTCTGTTTGAATGTGTATGTATTTTGTTATGGAGAAGAATTAATGGCACCAGAGAGAGCAAGTCTGCCCTAATCAGCACTGCTAGTCAACAGGTAGGAGAAACCCCTCAGTAATGCCTATTTGGCATAAGGTTGCAGTCCTGGCTCACCTGAGCCTAAAGAAATCAGAGAAAAACCCACTGTGCGTAAACAAAAGAAGAAAAAACCTTTTTAAGACAAACCTCAGCGGTAACCTTCTTTTTTTTTAAATAAATGGCAACTTTCCAATCTAAGGGGCAGTTCCTATTGAAATGTAAAAGGTAACCTATAGGGCTTGCTCTCAGGAAGCAATGAATAATTCACTGCAAAAGCGTTTTGGAATAGGGAGACCCATTAATGCATTGACCTGAGACTTCTTTGCTTTTTATTAGAGAACTACAAGCAAATGGTCATCTCACCTAGAGCATGACCCAGCAACCCTGTCTAGCTTTCTCAGAGGGCACCACAGTGGGTTACTGAGAGCTAGAAACGCTACTTTTTGATGTCGGGGCAGCAAGGGCATTAAGTGGTGTGCGGGCTTTCTCTGTTCTGCATTATCCTGTCTCACAAAGGCAGAATACCTCAAGGGATCTGCTCTGAATTTCCAGCAGAGCCTCAGTGTTAAAATTATGTTGTAAGATCTAACCAAGTGTATTTTTGCAGCAGAACTACTCAAACTGGATTTGCAATACCCGGAAAATTCAAGTCCGGGGAGAGCAGGAGCTGGGCTACGCCGATAGCTCTTCATTTTCGTTACAACACCCACCACTCAGTAGATTCAACCAAGCTCACTCAGCTAACTTCACGTCTTTTCTGCATGAAGTTGTTATTAATTATAATTTATAGTAAACACGCTGTCATTAACTGTCACTCATACATAATGAATGGGACAACAGGCTGAGGCTGAGTTTGTGGTAAACAAGAATTCTTGAACCTTGTTAATACACTAATGTGTTCTAGTAATGTGGAGTATGGAAATGTAATAGGAGTCGTAACTGGCCCTAGAACATAAACAAAAATAAAATGAGGAGAGTTACACAATCCTTGAAGGATATTCCAGCTCATTAATCAAGTGAATGCAGACAGGACCTTTTGTACCAGGAGAGGTGAAGCACCCTTTAATGTTGCACGAATAAGAATAACTAACATTGAAGCCGTACGTACCAGGGCCTGTGACAGGGGGACTATGAAACAATTCTTCTAACTCTCAAGTTTGCCCCAAAAGGCAGAGACAGCTGCCCTGGATTGCATTTAGTTTTTGTGTTGCTCCCTTCAGCATTACGTGCCATTAGCATGTGATGGTCTTTCTTGGGATTTGGACGAGTAAAGCCTGCTGATTACCAAATATTTATAAACACTTGGCCAGCATCAGACAATAAGAGGTTTTGTTTAATCATAATTACCCCATAACACTTATCCCTTATGTATTAATATGTGTGTAAGCCTTTAAGGTTTTGAACTTTAAATAAAATCTTAAGAAATAAAACCTGAAGCATGTGATGCCAAGAGGTAAGTCTCCTGATGCAAAGCCAGATTTGCTTAACCCCCTTTTATTGCTGCTCAAGCAAGCATGTGATTTGCACAGAACATTAGCTCAAAAAGAACTGAAATATCAGACAGTACTATATGTCCAGCCAGGCTGAGAAGGACACGTTATTCAGCACGAAGAGGTTAATGCCTCGATGTGGTCAATTATATCTGTGCAGGGCTAGCTTTACAAAGCAACACCGATGAGGAGACTACATAAATCACCCACAATGAAAACGGCATTGGGTTTCAGAAACCAAATACTCCCAAACCCCTGAATTAAATTGGAATTAATTGTGCCACAGGGCAGATGGATATCTTTGGTTTAAGACTATTTATTGACCTGTCCTTTCAATGTGCTGGCTGGCACTGCCTACGATGGCAAAGTAGCTGAAAGTGGGTATGTTCTTGAGACTGTTTTTCATTTCAGAGCCATTAAGAATAGTAGCACGACTGGGGAAAAACTGAGGATACCAAAAGCTTCTGCCTTGTGAAATCTTTACTTGGCCATAATTACAACAGTGCTGCATGATCTCTGTTCTTACTTTAAGACATCAGTAGTTGTTTATGTAGAGAGAGCAGCTATTTTTAATACTTCTGTAAGTGCCATGAGTTCTCAGGGCAGTTTGCTTTGTTAAGGACAATTTAACTCATGACGAAACAGTGATCTAAGGACAGTATGTCTGTGTTAGTAGTAGTATGGAGCCAAACTTCTCCCTGGCATAACTCCAGGGAAGAGTTTAGTTCATGATGTTTAAAACTACTCTTTGAGGACAAAAGTTAAAGAGGCTGCAAAGGGCAAGGAGAGCTGTCTCCGTGAGCACTAATTGCTGAGCGACCTTTGCTCCGACTGTACTAAAGAAACAGTGAGCGGACGTACAACTACTTGCATAGGGAAGACGGAGGGAAAGGGAAGGCACTGTCAGAACCAAGGATTTCTTCTCCAGCCTTGGGCACCTGACTCTATATGTTAGGTTGTGTCTAAAGGAGGATTTGGTTCAGTTTGCAGAGCAGTTTTGAGGACAGAAACTAGATTTCTTTCAGAGAAAATTAAAATAAAAGCTCCACGTCGAAAGTGCTCCCATTGGGACATCATGCCCCCAACCCATGGAAGGGCTGCTCCACTACGAGACCCTCCATCATGTACCCACCATGCCCTTACCCATAGATAGCTCTGGTGTCCCCCCAAGGTCCCAGAGCCCCCTTTCATGGGTCTCATGGGATACAGTGGGCCACGTACCGTGGAGTCCCCTGCTCTCCTGCCACCAGCCCTCTGCTCATTCTTGCTCCTCCACTGCTCTCCCGTCTCTCAGTGAGATTCTCCATGGTTCACTTCCATCTCCACCTGCCCTACCTTCTACTACCATCCTGCTTTGCTGAACCCCTTGTTTCTTTAATCTTTCACAACTCTTTTGCTGTAACTGTAACTCTTTTTTCTGTAACAGAGCAACTGTATGGCAGCACTGCAGACCTGTGCTGCTTCTAGAGGGTTTGAGGAGACCTTTGAACATCCTACCAAGCCAACCACTGATTTGGATTCAAAGACCTTGGTCCCAGGATCACTGTGGGAGAATTCAAAGGAGTGAAGAGTGCTAAACTTGCCTTCAAGTTCCTGCAAAGTGTCCAAAGATACTATTTAGCAATTCTTTTCCAACTCCCTCCGTATTTACAAGGGAGGAAATCACCTGGGAAAGCATCTGTCACTCCAGTGCTCGTGGCTCAGAGAAAATAATTGCTTGAACAGCCTGTACTCTGTCAGTCACACCAGTCATCAGCGCGCTTCGAAAAATTGGTCATCTAAGACCTATTCTGCATTTTGTATTTTGGCTCTTGTGTTACAAATTTTAGCACAGTTCATAAGATTATTTTTTCTAAACCTAATGCAGGCCAAATATCTTCAGCATGAACATAATTCCTGCTGGGGCTATTGGCTGACATTTATTTTTAAAGATAGAGAAGTAGGTACAAGTTGATCAGGGAACCAAGCTGCATTTTAATCACGCTGAAAAAGCCAAGCTGGGTCAGAACCAAATTCTACTCTTAACTGATCATCTCAGCAAGACGAGAAAAAAGTATTTTCTTCCTAAACTATTTGTAGATCCTTTGGATATAAGTTTCCCTGCAGGTGTCTTTCTCTGCTGCTATGTTTTGACGCCTATATCAACACCCAGAGATTTGAGGTCATGCTCGTTCAGAAATCAAGTTACGCAACACAATTTAAAACTTGAGCTATAACAAAGAAATGGGAATATGAAGCTTGGGCCTGATGAAATCCAGGCATCTGGCAAAACAGTGTCTTCTCAGAGATTGCAGAGAAAAATGATGTAACAAAAATGACCTGAGAAACCTACAATACGGGACAATGTTCAACACCTCTGCCAGTTTTCTCTGCGAGGTCAATGCCTTGCATCTTGGTCAGCCTGATAAGAGATGTGTTATAGTTTCACAAAGTATATTTAAAATGATAACAGCTGGGGAAAAAGAGGAAGAGGCGACCACAGGGGTGATGATTTGTCACTGTTTCCACTGTAAATCCCTACTACCACAGCATTTGCAGCAGACTTGTTCCTATTCTAATGCTAGGTTTAGAGAATCCCAAGCCAGCAATGAATAAGTTTTCTTCAAAAAAGAAAACAAAATTGCAGTGAGCTCTTATGGCTCCCTCTATTCTCTTGGATGAATGCAGTTATACATCTAGTGATTTCCTCCACTATTTCCAGGCTTATCAGTCTGTTTCAGTAATGGTGAGAACTGGTAGAAAAAAATGGTCAAACAACTGACATTCAGAGCATTTTTTTCCTATTTAAAATTCCCCACAGCTCTTCAGGAAAATCTCAGCCATATGACAGAAGCATCCCAAAAGCGCAACAAAACCAGGTGCACTTACTCCCAAAACTCTGTGACAGGAGAAGTGAAGTTAGTGGCATTCAGTGATATCCAGAGTGTTTTGTTCTTCCTGAGAGTGTCTTCCACGCAGGTCGGCGTATTCCACTTCTGGTGACAGTGCGCCCAGGGCAGGACGCTCTGGAACGATTGGAACAGGTAGTAGAGTCCCCAAGCCAGGATGACGATGTAGTACACGTTCAGAAGGGACACAATCACTATGGAAGCATAACCAATTCCTGGCAAGAGGGGGAAAAAAAAAAGAAATACGCACCTATGTAACAGCCACTTGGTAGGACGCCTCGTGATCTCAAGTAGTTGGTGCTCTTCCCACCATTTTGTGGACTTGTGTCCTGCTCTACCACACCGTTGCTTGAAACTGAATCCAATTCAATCAGCCATTTACCTGAAGCACAGACCTGCCACCATCTCTGACTAGTATTGGCACTTTGGGCTGAATTTCCAAGCTATAGTTTGCTGAGATCGGAGGGAAGGCTTGCAGGAGGTATACCCAACTTAACCCAATCCAGCTATTTCCATTTTTATCGGAAGGAAGTCAAGGCATCATGCTTTTCTTATTTGTGAGCTGCTTCATCTCACATCTTGGGTGCCTACATGGGCAACGCCATCCTCGCAGCACTGTGCCCCAGGGCAGTTTCCTTCGAGGCAGCTCAGCTGCACAGCCCACGTGCCACTCAGACTTATCGACGGGCTTGGCTCAGCGTATGCGCAAAATAGGCCAACTCTTGCACAAGTTCAAAAGGAAAATTCCAGAGCTATCAACGTGAAAGCTACAGTTTCTGCCCCAATTTCACTTGTGCAAAAGAAGTGTAATATTTGTGGCTGTTATGGTTAATTAGATCAATGTTTAACTCTGCTATCAATATTTGACGATAAAAAATGTTCCCTGTTTGTTTTTAAAAGCAGGGTCATGCGCAGATAAGGCCAAGTCCTATACAATTTAGGGAGCTGGTGGAATGCTGCTCTGGAGAAGGCTTTCACTGAATGCCAAGACTATTCTTCTGAGCCTGATATCTCTAATCTACGCAGTTTAGCTCCACTGAAAGATTCAAACTATGTGTTAAGTCAGAGGTAATTATTATCTTTTTAAATGAAAGGACTCCAAAAAGTTCAAATTTCTGAAAATCTTTTAGTATCTAGAATGAGAACCTCCAAAAAGCTTATGAAGTTTGCCATTTAGGAATAGCAGGGGGAAAAAAAGAGATTTCCTTTAAAAACAGAGGGAGCAGAGGAAGAAAAGTCTATGAGTTTCCCTTCAACATCACTCTGTTGGCTGTGGCAGCACCTGGAATACCTGCCTTATATTTCATAGTTTCAAACCATATTACACCGTGAGTCTTTACCACCAGGGATTATTTTTATGCTGGGTTAAAACTGCCAGAGCAAGTAATATTTATTCTATACAGCTGCATTTCATTCAGGATATATAGCTAGTCACACTATTGGAACAACAGTTTCTCTTTTCATGGATGCCTGGAAGATTGTTATTTAAACAAAGAACATTCCTTCTTCCTCCTCCTCCTCAAAAGAAAAAGCTTCATAGAAGTGGGAGGAGAAAGAAAATTGAGCTAAAGCAGCACAATTACATCAACCTCAGTAACGTTCTGAGGAGTAGGTGGGAGCGTGAGCCACAGAGAAACCCTTGCTTCTGCCTGGAGTGACCTCAGGAAGGAGGGATGTCCCCAGTGGTAACGGTGACAGAGTTAGAGACATGTCAGTGCAAAGTGCCCTTTCATTCCAAATGGGATTTTGGAAAAAAGAGTGCCCCTCTATTTAGCGCAATTATTCAAAATAATTCTGCCTAGGCTGTCAGCCTGCAGAGGGTAATCTACATACAAGATATGCATCCTCAGTAATTTTGGTAAGCTAGCTTTGATTTTTCATTCTAGTTAACTTCCAAAGCAGCATTCATATAATTCCGGTGAGTAACAAGTGATTCTTCATTTGCTGGCAAAGGCCCTTTAATAATAGGAAACAACCTTGACTGTTTGCCAGGACTTATTCAGTTATGATGAAAGTCCTGTTCCCAAATCCTACCACAAAATGCTGCCCAGGTTTTGGCTGTATCAGCAACAGAGGGATTATGCCAACGATAAGCTTTTACAGGGCAGGAGTTTCATTTCCAGACCAGAATAATATTTTGAAGACTTTTCCACAGAAGGCCAGGTAAAAAGCTCTGCTCAGCCAGCCTTCCAAAACAACCCCGACTTCTCCGGCACCCGCAAACACAATGCACAATTGCCCTTTTAAGGCATAATATGCAATTTCTTTCCTGCTTATCGGCCTTCTGCCAGTTAACAAGATGATAGCATCAAAATCAATACCTTACTTTGTCCTTCAGACTCTCAGACTTCTACCTTTCCAGGAACCAATATCATACTCTCAATTACTACAGCAAATAGCTGAATTAATGGACGTGAAGGGAATAGCGTTGCTGCATCTGGTTTACAGAGGTGTCTTTAAGCAATAAGGCACAACAAGATGTACTAACCAGTGAAAATAGGGCAGATCTTTTCCCAGCATGTAATTCCACCTTCGGAGGTATACTGTCCTAGCACCACCTCCAGGAAAAACACGGGAAGACCTCCCCCAAACAGGAAAATGAAATAAGGTATAAGAAATGCACCTGTTGAGAAAAATATGGTGGTACAAAATTGAGATGAAGCAAGTGAATCTCTTCAAGATATTCTAAAACATATTAACAGGCATAGATAGACAAAGAAACATATTTTTATATCTGTATGCGATAGTCTTTTGGGGGGAGCATTTTTGCTCATATTCAAACACTGCAAGGGGAACAGGTGGATAAAATTAGAAAGGGATTCCAGAAACTGGAAAGACTTTCATACCTTTTAAAGTAAAAACCTGCAATAACAATGGAGTTAGACTCACAACAATTTCACCTAACTCAGAATGCTCTTAGTCTGAAATCCAACAGAAACAATGGTTTGATATTTTGTCTTATTATTCCCATCCAGTAGCTCCTTTAACTTGAGTTACTCTGGATTTGCAGTGCGTGACTCAGACTACTGGTCTATATTAACAGCATATCTTAGTTAAAGCTCAGACTCAACTGTAGCAGAAGGAAAAGAGAATAAAAGGTCCAGTGATATTAAAATTTTAAATTCCTGTTGTTTTTCCATAACCAAGTTTTAACATAAACTATTAAGTAATAAAACAATGTCTCCTAAATACTGGCAAAAGAGGCAGAAAACAGATATCTGATTATCATTTTTTCTAACTGGACAAAGGCATTCAGAAATAACAAGTATGAGAGGCAGGCAGACAGATAGACAGATTTGTGAGAAGGAAATAAAGAAATACTTACCTCCGCCATTTTTGTAGCAGAGATACGGGAACCGCCAAACATTGCCTAAACCAATAAATCCACCAGCCACGGACAGCAGAAAGTCAATCTTACTCGCCCACTTCTCCCGCTGGGGCGGTTTTCCTTCTGCCTCGTCCTCAGGCCGAGTCCCTGGGCTCTTGCCGGGGGAAGGTTTGAGGATGTCCTTGTGGAAATCTTTCAAGCACTGCAGCTTTTCCTTTGTTGCCATATTTCTGCTTTCTATACAGGAAAAAAAAATCCCTGGGTTTATTAAGCAGCCTTTACTGGTACAACTCCCTAACACTGAACTGTTTAACCAAACTCAGTTCCATAAAAGCCACTGCCATTTAGCAAGCTGAGGTATGAAAATACACGCTGCCTTTACTGACCAGGAGAAACAAACCTTCCCTGGACTCTGAGGTCACCTCATTGCTTCTACGACTGGAGCGGCCAGTGCAGCGTAGGGGAGAGCAAAGATTTGATGCCGCTGCCTGTCCGCAGGCTGCAGACGAAAGGCATGCAAAGATTGCGCCCCGCATCAGTAACTGGTGTCACGAAGCCTCGACTCCATTACAGAGTCTCTCTGCTACACAGGCGAATGTCTCAGGCTGTTTCCGTGCCCATAACAAGGTGCAAATCACTGCATCTGACTCCTTCGCCAAAGTTTAAGTGGAACACAGCAGAGCAGTAAATCTCACCTTTTTCAGATAAAATCCATTCCTCTGCTTCCCAATACCCTGAACCGTCCTGTATCATTTATTGCCTGCAGTTTCCTTTCCCTGAAGTATTATAAAGCTTTCAGAAAACTATACATTCATAAAAACTGGCCTGGAAAGTCATTTGTCCTAATCAGCCTGCATGAACTGAAGGAATCTTTTCAGTTTATTCCATTTTCATAACTACACTGTTTTCCCTTGACATCAATAAAGGGACAAAAATAAACCCTTATATTCAATTATTGTCTTATACACATCTATGCAACTGCACAGTTTGCAAGAATGATGGTTCCTTAGTTAATTAAAAATCCAGTGGCATGAGTCACCTGATGCAAAACCAAAAGCAAATTAAACCACACTTGTCTAGCTAAATTTATAATGCACAAAAAGCATAGATTGTGTAAAAATAATATCAGAGTTATTCTATTTAACAAGTGTCCTTTTATCCAGGATTTCCTAATGAAAACAAATAAGGAACAACTTGTATTTTTCATTGTAAACCAAAACTCAGGCATATAAGGCAAATCCATTCTCCATATAATTCAAGTGACTGTAGCTGGATTTGACCAGTTATTTTTGCATAGTGTTTTGATGCTGAAAAGCATGCCAAATTTTCACCAGAACCAGCAAACCAGCAAGTTTATTCCAGACCACAACCTTTCCCTACTTGTACATGTTACTATGTGTGCGCAGTTGTAAAAAAAATCATGCTTCAGATTATCCCACTTGATAGCTGCAAGCCTAGTACCTGCTTGCTGCTTTTTGATCTCTAACCCGATTTAGCTGTGGCAGTGACCTGAAACCTGAGTTGACATTAGCTCTGCAGGAAGTTTTTAATCCGAACATGCTTCTGAGATAGATATGCATCACTGTACCCATAAATCTTTCCATCCACCGTGGAAAGACTCAGAATGCTAAAATTTCGGCAAACCACAGCAGCACCACACTTGCCCCAGCAACACGTTGCTGGCCTTTGCAGAGCAGCTATTGCAACAGCAGTTGCCTACCGGGTTATGATCTGAAAAGGAACTTTAATCTGCACAGTGCTAATCATGATGACTTTCTGCTGTTTTTTTAAAAAATGCCACTGCTGATTGCATGGTGATACGAGCAGCTGCAATACCTAGGAGTCAACAGCAGAGAGAGCTCAAACAAGGAGAAAGCTGAAAGCAGGGTGGTGGATAATCACTATCCGTTATAGGGGTATGGGAGTAGGACACGTATGCTCCTCTAAAATGTCTACTACTGGCTGCTGTTAGAGACGGAGTATGAGATGAACTAGTATAGTGACTGAATAACTATGGTAAGGTCAGATCTATAACAGTCTTTAGTCACTTCAGGGAATTAATTTATAAGAAGCAAATCAGGTTCCTGATAAGGTGCTTGGAGATAGCGGCCGGTGCCTCAGAGAGGAATTTGCAGAAGCCTTAATTTGCTTGGGGCATTAGCATCTCAATCCAGGTCCCCCAAACAGGTACGACCCTCCATCATCCCCTGGAGTCATTTCTTGAAGAGGGGAGGGGAAAAAAAAAGAACCCCCCCCCCAGGTGTAATCCTTTTTTCCAGAAGGATACCTACAAAGTGACCAATGTCCTCATTGTATCAGCAACATGGGATGCAGAAAGCTTAATTTCAATTTCTTTGGCTATTTGTGCTACTTGAGTCCTTTATCTTGCAGGAGAGTGTCATGACCGTCAGGCAACAGGCTATTCTGGGATAAGGCATGGAGGGCATTCACCCTGTCTCTTTTAGAAGCTGCTCTTCACAAAGGTTACTGAAATACTTAGCAGAAGATGGAGAAAGAGAGTGCGAAAGAGAGCATAACTCTTGTCTAGCAGGTAGGGCACTCTTCCGTTTTTCAGACCATTTTTTGGTGGACTCCTGGGACTGCCACAACCTGCTTAATAGGGCACAGAGATATATAAATGTATAGATCCCCATAGGATTAAGGTCTGAAATAGGAGCTTAACTAGTCCCTGTGATGACTGATACTGGAAATACCCAGAAACAGAACATTGGGCACCCAGGGAATCTTTATGTCAAAAACTGAGGGGACCTACAGACATCAGCCACCTCCAAGGTGAAGAAGTGTTTCAGGATTGCAATTTTTAGCCATTTACCTCTATCTTGCAATAGAGTTCTTTTCTTTCTTTCTTTCTTTTTTTTTTCCCTCCGGCTCACATCTCACTCTAATCTTCTTGACTGTGGATTTACTTTGACCTAGGTGTTACTCAGTTCCACCCAGAATCTGCAAGCCCGACCAGTTTACTGCACTCTGTAAATCCTCCCTCTCCCAGGGACAAGCTGATCACCCTGCAGTTTGTCCTAATTACATGCACACACAGTGCTAAATGGTTCCTTTTCAGATCCCAACTTTGCAGCTGTGTGGGACTGCATTTTAAAAAGGGAATTCTAATTCGACCGAAGCCCCCAAAATCAATTAATTACCCAGTGTAAATTCTGTTTCAGCCTCAGCTGGAGTGTGAAGATGGATCTCGACTTCTCCCTTAGCCTGCAAATGACAAATCCCCAAGGCCACACTTGTTTTTGAGGTGCCAGGAGACGGACCACCGCGATTTTGTGGCAAGTCACCAGCTCTAGCAGGGCAAGGTATAGTACCTATCCAACATCTGTGCAAACCATGCAACAGTCCAGTTTCACTGTGCATCTCCTATCTAGTCTTGCTAAACCCTTGATCGTGTTTTGAGGGCCGGTAGCTGTGGCTGGCAGGCACGTACGGTTGGCCAACACCATAGGAATTGACGCTAAGCGGCCACCTGGGACTGCGGTCCTAGCCCATGTCACGTTCAAGGGATGTAGGATTTATCCCCCTTTGCTGCCAACCATTGGTGTCCACCCAGCCATTACCAATTACAGGAACTGTCTACAAAGGCGGTAAGGGTGGGGGGTACAGGCGATTCTCCTGGGCGAAGAAAAGCCAAGAAAATCAAGTTTGTTTAGTGAAAGGCATTGTCTTCTTCCTTAATGGAGTTGGAGTTTCATTTCCTTTAGTTATGTCCCACTGGGTGAGGTTAAAATGGCTCTTAAGGGAAATAGTCTGACAGAGATGCTGAAACAATATGTTGTCACCGCCCAGGTCAGAACCAGAGAAGAATAGGTTATTTTTACTGTATCACTTAGTGGGGATGGTATCTGAGATAGTCCATCTAATTCCCCCAAGGAAAAGTATTGTAAGAAAATGCTCTTACAACCACATAGTCCAAAGCGAGCGATCCAAGGCTGCCTCCCCGAGACGCAAGTCTGCTTTCCAGCAGACACGTCTGCCTGCGAGAGTCCCCCCTCCAGGAAGCTTCGGGTGGCCCCAGGAAGCTCTGGCTTGATCTGATGAACTTAATACGGATAAATAAAAAGCAGCACTCAAGCCTGTCATTTACAGTATGTGACTAGTCTGAGTGCAGCCAGCCGGCGAGACTCCGACCCGAAATCAAGGGGAGAAAGGATCCGGTCTGAGCCAGGGCTGGAGTTGGCTCTCACGTATGCTGGTACAAACCCTAATTAACTGAGGGCAAAGCTATCGATTGGCAAATCAATGCCAGTAAAGTGTGGAAAAAATGTAACATGGGAGCAAATGCGGTCCCTTTGCACTTCCCAAGCGTCTGCTCCCCCTTCCCCCCTACAGTCAATAGCTCCTTTATTCCCGCAGAAGAATCACGCGTCTGTGCTGCTGCCACCTGTCAGTCAGGTGCACGAAATGCCTCTGGCGAAATATCCCCCTGCGATGACCCCAATGCTCTTGCTGCTCCCCCGCGACTGATTAGTCATCGGTGCTCAGCTGAAAATGCCAAAAAAGATTAGCCATAAGCGGCGAGCAGCCCTCCCCGGGCAGCCCTCCATGGACTCTCTCCCGTGCTACAACTGTCGGATCTTTGCATGTCCCGCCTGCACCTCAGATAACCCATGCCCTTTGAAAAATACTGGCATTGAGAAGTAAGCCTTCATAACATGCAAAAAACGAGGGGTTGGGGAAGGGGGAGGCACTGGACAGAGGGATCAGATGAGGAGAGATGTAGATGGGGGAAAGCCGGGACCTGCCGGTTGTCTGAGCACACGTACAGCTCACATTACTGCTGAGCCACAGAGTTTTTTGATAGACAACCCATGGATTATGCATCTGAAAATACACTGTTTGACTTCTGCTCTGGGATTACAGCAATGATCTGCTCAACGCTTCTTACAGCCCAGTGAGAGGTGACCAATGTAGGGTAACACTTTCCAGTTGGAGGTCCAAAGACACAGTCATCATGTCCTCTCCTACCTCCCTTAATAATCTTTAAAAATCAAGTCCTCAAAACAGTGGTGTACAAAACCCTGATATACAGAAATCAAAGGCTGCCTATGCACACAGATACGCATTTGTAAATATTTGTGCATGCTAAAATATGTGTCCAGGCTTGCACCTGAAAACCATGAACCACAGCAGAGAAGCAACTTCTTATTTGATCAACACATGGCCACATAAACTTTGAATAGGGATTCAACGTTCTGAATTTGTGACTAGAATGGTAACTGAAAAATTATTTTATATCCTTTTTTTCCCACTAGAAGTCTAAAAGCAAAGTATATACTTAGAGAGTCTACAGCTTTAGTGGGAATTCTGCCTGAGAAATGACTGCATGTCCGGGCTACTGATGTTATGGACAGTTTCTGTAGTGTGATGTGTACCACCACTACGTTTGCTCTTGAGGACTCTTTTCTACTAACTTTAGTCTGTGCTGGCTGTGTATCCTGGGCTTCTCAGTGCATTCTCCTTCATTACAGTCTCAATGGCTTTTGAAAGACAGTGTGTTTATCACATTATAATTAACTTTTATGACCCTTTTTAACCTCATTGCCTCTTTAGACATTGCCATCTCTCCTATTTTTCTACCATTTTTTTTATTGCATATCTTGGAAATCAAAGACATCCTCCCATATAAAAATCGAGCTTTCCTAGATCTGCCAATGTATCTGTGGTTTGCTTTTGGGCTTTTTTGGGTGTCTTACAGTCATGAATATTTCAGAATTAGAAGCACTGATTGCTGGATTAGAGTTACTCTTTCAAAACAACCAGCTTCAAATCTCATTGAGGGCAATGGAAAAACTGCTATTGATTTCAACAGTAGTAGGATCAGGTCCCAAATAAAACTGCATTAATTATGTTTGGCTCATTTCCTAGGATTACTTGGAACTTTGAAACCTGTAACTCTTGATGTTGACAGCTTTCCCTCCCTCATGGAGTGGTGTGGTTAAGCCAGTCAATACATGATTAAAATAAACAGCCTGATCAAACTTATGGCTTTAGTGCAAGTCTTTCTGATCTGCAGAAGAAAAAAAATCTCTTTTTGTTTAGTAGCCCTGGAGGCCACGCCAGGATCCAAAGACCAACTTCCTTCATTTATTGTCCGTAACTCATATCCAAGTTCTTTCTGCTTCATCAAACAAAATACCTACTGTACTTTCTGATACATAATATCTCTTTTTATTGCACATATTGCCTCTCAATCTTATTCTTAAAAATGCCTCTAATAAATTCTGCACTAATTCTTACCCATTCTTTGTCTTTAATGGACGCTTCAGATCTTTTTCTTATTTCTTTTTCTTAAGTATATGTATTTATTAAAACATCTATCCCTTCATCCTTCTTTCTCAGTTTTCCTTCCAACTTTTGTGATCTCTCGTATGGCTTCTTCATCTTTTCCTCTTCTTTCACTACTACACTTTTTTTCTCTTCTAAGCTTGACTGGGAAATCTGCTACTGAAGATTTTCTGGGAGCAAAATGCATTCCTTTATATAGCTGAAGTATATTATGAAAGGAAAGCCCAAGGCTTAATGCAATTTCTTTTTAATCTGTTGTGGTCTGGACAAAAGGTATCTTTTCCCCCCTACATACTTTTTCCTCTGTGGTGTTTCCATTCATGTTCTTCAAATAGGTACCGGGTCACAGCTCACAGCTGGTATAAAACGCTGAATCTTTGGTAGGCTTCAGCACAAAATCTGCAGTCAAGTAACACTCTGCCCATTTTGCTATACTGATTTATGTGAAAGAACAAACAAATTAGTCACAACTAAACTCAGCAGCACAGCAGAGGACTGGCACACTCCATCACACCGGTTACGACTCTGTCCTCCCGAAATCCTGCAGTGGGCACCACCCTGTCTCCTGTCTCCTGGGTAGGACCGAAGCTGCTGACCTGATTTAATGTCTCGGGGGGTGCTAGCGAACAGCCCCTGACTAGCAATAGGCAGGAAAGAAGTGCCCACTCCCTGCTGCTTTCCCTGCATATCCCTGCTGCTCTGCCAGCTCTCCCATTGCAAAAGTGAAAAAACATTAATTCCCAGCGCAACATCACCTCTCCAGGCCCTTATCTTTAAGAGAGTGTCCTTAACAAAACGCAGGAGCATAACCAAGCTGCATGGCAAAACAAGGGCTTTCCGTGTCAGATGGCCTCAAAGACGCCTCAAAAAGATGTGCATGGCCTCTATTTTTCAACCAGCTTGCATCCTGCAGTTATCCGACTTTCTAGTAGTGGAACACCCTATTTATTTACTTTTTTTGATTCTAAAGGTCTGCTGTTCAGTGGAGTTACAAGTCTCAGTGTCAATTAAACCAGTTCTACCACCACTGAGAAATCATATAAGAAATTACGGACTATGAAGGGATGTTCCTGATACTGCTTTAAAAAAAAAAAAAAAAAAAAAAAAAAAAAAAAAGCTTAAAGCTTACAAAGCTTATGAACTTGAATAGTCAGTGTTGTGTGCTGTGCTTATTGAATTTTTTGCATGTGATTAATAATGTATTGATTCTATCTGACACATCTACAAGGCACTTACAATGCATGTAACTGTCTGGCAGCAATCTCAGTGGTATGATAAGAGAGTAGAGCCCGAGTGGAAGAGAAACAATAAAGTAGCCATTTGATGAAGCAAATGCACAATAAAATGTATAAATCCATTACTTCAAAGTCCTCTTTTCTTGGAAACAAATCATTCTATCCTTACCTGTTTTTGCAACTAATTTAAAATGTAGCCCTAAATTCACTGATGTCCACTAATGTTAGTGTTCAGGGATTTTTCTTAATTGAAGATTGATGCATTTTTTTCAGTATGTTTTTGAAACAGGAAATAATTGCATATATGCATAAGACTACATATTTTGGGAAAAACAAGCTCAGTTTTCCATACACACTACAGACTTCAATCAGCTTTGTACCCAGTCTGTTGCCATATCTAGCCAGGACACCTCAATTACATAGAAGGAGTTGTGTTTTTATTCTCTCTATCCAACCATCTCAATTTTAAACAATATCTGAGAACAGATTTCTATCCCACCTGTGACAGCTGTTTAAACATGTCATGCAGTAATTAGGTTTTCAGGTTTTAATATAGCTAGAGACAGTGCTGTGCCTGGTGGAGCTCTCCATTGCCTCCAAGTAGCTGGGTGAGACAATCCTTCTACATTTGCAACGGGAAGATGTTCTGACCTAAAGTCCCTTATTCTCACAAATCTAAATCCCAACACCATCGGCCGAGGGGAATAATCCTCCTTCTTTTTCTTTGCTCCTCTATCCTGTCTGTACAATACCCGAAAGGCCAGGTTTTTCCAGAATGCATCGTTAATGGAACGAATGGTTTTGCAACACAGCAACGCAGGTGCAAAACGGCCACCAGATTGTACCAGAAAAATGTCTAATGTGTGCACGCAGCCAACAGTGCGAGTCCCACCAGAGGACTATAAAGTTAGGGTTGCAAAGCCTTGAGGATACAGCCATGAGCTCTAATACTTCATGATGAGAATGAGTTACTTTTGATTTCAGTCTTGACTTCTCCTCCACACTGGCAGCAATTAGCAGTAAAAATATGAATCAGTGAAAGAAATTAGCTGTATACTTTTAAGAACATGGTGAGACAACCTCCTGCCCTAGCAGTGCGGTGCTCGCATGACTAAGTTGCTCTAGCAGATGCCACCACTCCCAGGTCTTGAACCATAAGAGATTTTCTAAACACTCTGAGGTTTAATTTACTGTTGTTGTTTTCTTCCCTTCAAGAAAAAAAAAAAAAAGGAACAGAAACTTTAAACATTACCAAATTTTGCACAGGAAATGAATCAGGAACTACCAACAGGCAGAGCAAACCAGAGCGTAGGGGATTTCTACAGGGGACGTGCTAAAAGAAGAAGTGGCAGAGCTGATGAATAAGCTTGCAGAGACAGCACAACCTTGCAAAACTCGTCCCTGAACTGCAGACTTTCACCAAAAAAAAAAAAAAAAAGGCGAAGCTGTGAAGGCACTGTGGTATTTATTTGTTGTTGTGCAGCTGGTGCCAGGTGCTTGCTTGCAAGGCTGCACACGGGCATTTGTTGTTTAATCCAGGGCGTCCTCGGCTCCGCGCCCCAGCTGCCAGCGGCGTTTGGACGCAGCCGCCCGTCCCACGCCACGGCTCACCTGAGCCCCTGTTCAAGGAGGTCCTTTCAGGAGGAACACCTCTGTTTCCTACAAGCCACCGATTGGGCATTACTTGATCAAAACCCACAAATTTTCGATCGCTCCCCATCTGTTTTGAAGGCCGGAGTTGGAAGTGAAACCTTTTGTATTGACCACTAAACCTATAAGCGTCTAAACATCACATGATTCAGGCTAATCTCCTCAGAGGGGTATTTTCAGTTCTACTTAGCCACAGGCCTTTGACATCAGCTCTCACACGCAGAGAACTGTGCTCATTTTTAGGTCAGGAGACGTGGAAAGCAGAGCGCGCTAGAACAGCTACTTTACTTCTCTAAGGAAAGTAGCACAAAAACCGCTTCTGCACAGCGCGGTCTGCAAGGCGGCGAGCCCGCACCATGCCCAGAGACCCGGTCCCACCCACCGCGGCGACAAACGCCCCCCTAAATCTACACTGGAATTGCTGACTCCAAAGGGGTTTCGTAAGAGCCAGGAGTACAGGCTGACCCCGATATAAGCAAAGGATATCTGCGGTCCTACCTTTATGCCAGGGTCGCTCCCTCCCGTGGGCTACAGACACCAGCTTTGCTGTTGCTTTTTGCAGGTAAGCATCCCCGGGCAGAGCAGGACAAAATAGGAACGGCTCAAGGAATTTTCTCCACCTCCTATCTCTCCAAACAAACATCAGCTGGTGGTTTTCATTGCAGGTTGCTTTTATAGTCCTAACTTGACTACTGTAAACTTAATCTACTCCTGTTTACCAGGTCAGAGGCAAAGTCCACCAAACCGAGCAGTTGAGGCCAAATTCTTTCTTAGCGTAACTTCATCTAAGCAAGCACACTTACACTAGATACCAATGTGGCACATTAACCTTTAATACCCAAAGCTGTTTTCATCCTGACTACAATTGTTTGTCCTTTTTTTTTTTTTTGGCATGCAAAAGAAATTACAGACAGGTGGGAAACTGTTTGCAGTTCCCTCATAAATGATGGGTACGTGACAAAGAGCTGAGCTAGCCATAAAAACACTCCGTATGTAAACTAATGGCAGAAAGTGAGATAACTTATTTTGGTTTACATTTATAGATCTTTTTAATGGCTGACAGGCATACAAAGGCTCTGTGAACTTCTGATAGTTTTCTAGAGCTGGAAACCTAGGTGATTCAAAATTAGATGTTTTGCTTTAAATTCCTTATTTGAATATTATCCCGTCTATTGAATTTGACTAGTAATCAATAGTTTGTGCCCCGCAGAAAGAGTGGAGCAGAAGGGAACTTGAACTCTACTGAGTAAGTAACAGTATCTTCTGCTACTATATTGCTTTCCCACAGCACAAGACCCTTTTCAGATTTGAAAGAGCAGCCCACTACATCATTGAAGGAGGATCTGTACAAGGGGACAGAATTGAAATGGTTACGGAAGAGGAAAGGCAGCAATCACTGGAAAAAGTATATGAAAGCAAGTCTGTCCTGTTAAATCTTGGTTTGAGAGTCCTGCCTTGCAGAACAAGGGACAAGAATGGCTTTTGATTGCTCAGACTCAGCCTTTTTCCCTAAAACTGAGAGGGGATCACAATCCGTTCTGGTGGCCCCATTTGTAAGCTTGACTTTTGACAAAGCTGATGGGAAAGAAGGTGTTTGCATAAGCAACCTATTTCTTGCTGATAAAGGAGAGACATGCAGAAAACCACATTATCTTGGTAGACTTCTCTGGAAAGAACACCTCTATAAAATTATTTCCATATTTTTATTTCTGCTAGCAATTGGAGGTTTCTGTATGTTTTTTGGCAATAGCTAGATCATCACTGAAAACTCCTTAGACTGATATGGTGAATCTGAGCGCAGTTTTGCTTTTTTTAGGTGCACTTAAAATAAAATATGCCGAAAAAGGGAATTTTTTGCAAGCATACTGACCAGCCCATGAAAATTTGCTACCCTACAGAGCTCACGTAAGCCCCTCTGCACGTCCAAAGCTCTTTGGCACACGGCTGCAGCACTGGGAAGGCGTTCAGCTGCAAAGCAGATGCTCTGTGCAGCATTAAATCCCTCACGTGGTTATAGCCACTGGAAGAAACCAGCACAGAACTGCAGCGTGAGGGCAGCTGGTGACGAGCTAAACCCTAAATACCCCAAAGCTCTCTTCAAGACTACTTGAGGCTGTGTTGCTACAGAACAGGATTTGTAATTGAAAAGGAAACAAGTGATCTCTAGTTTTTAAATATTTATCATGCTGGTACAATTATGCATAAAACTCTTCAACTGGTAACTTCACTTGGCACTTAATGAAGATTTGTAAAGAGATCTCAAGTGAAATCCTGGTATTCCTGAAGCTGGTGGTCAAAATTCCAACTGATTTTTGAGATACACAAATTTCACCTATTAATTCCATCTGAGGTTACCATCTGCATTTTGATTTTGATCCCACACAAGTAAGACCTCTGTAACTTCATCAGCCTTAGTGAGGTCACTCCTGTTTTATGTTGGTATGAATGAGGTTAGATTCAACGGGGAACGAAGAGCTAATGACATGCACATCACCATGGTCATATCAGAACAGGAACGGGGTATTAAACAGAATCGTAGAGTAATTCAGGTTGGAAGGGACCTCTAGAGGCCATGTAGTCCACCCTCCTGCTCAAAGCAGGCCCAACATCAAAAGCAGGTCAGGTTGCTCAGGGCCTTGCCCAGTCAAGATCTGAAAACCTTCAAGAGTAGAGATCGCACAGCCTCTCCGAGTAACCCATCCCCGTGCTCCACCACTCTCAGGATGGACATTTTATCTTATATCCAATCTGAATTTCCCTATTGGATCAAGAAAGAACACAAGGAGGAAAAGGGTGAAGAGGATTAAAACAAAACGAAAAGACGATACCGAATGGAAAGCTCAATCTTGATATTCCGATACTGCACACATACAATACGAGTAGTTGCAAAGAAAAAGATACAGACGGTGGGTGTGGTGAGAGACAAATGAGTAAGCTCCAGGTTAAGCACGAAATAAGCACCTGGTGGTGGCATATCAGACAATATTCATTTTACTGTCAGAGAGTAAAGAATATATTCCTTAAAGAAACAAACAAAAACCCCTAATGAATGTTATAGTGCATGCCAAGCAATTACTGCTTTTCACAATGTGTCCTGTGACTCACTGTGCCACAATAAATTGGCATATGGTGCTCATTCAGGGTACACTCACACACTTGCAATGGCTCTAAGGAGCTAATAGTTACTTGGACTGCGGTTAATTTTTTTTTGGTTTTTAATTTCCCTGTGGCAATGCAATAAAAGTCATACTTATTATTGTATTATTTTCAAAAAATAAAATAATGTTTTTAGTGGCAGGCAAGTGTCATTAAAGCCTGAAACCTCTTGCATTGTAGGGAAATCAATTCTGACAACGTCTGGCATGCAAAAGCACATAAATAATTGGTAAATACTACCTGTGGTCTTCCGGGTCCAGATTTGCCTGATGCCAAGAGCAATCAACTCCTTTTTGGCTGCAAAGGATAGGAGGGCACTCAATACCTTGCAGAAGGCACTCAAGTACCTGGCAAAAATCAAGCTTCTCTGTGCCAACACCCCCATGAAAGAGCAGCTCCTGCAGTGTGGATGACAGAAATGGTTTTCTTCCCTTAAGTAGAAGGCAACCTCCTCAAGAGACACAGAGCTGGTTCTCCGTAAGGTCTGAAATGCTCCTCGTTGCCTGGGAAGGTACACTCCCTGCGCTTACCCTGCTTATGAAACAGCTCTGTCATATCAAGGGAGAAAAGAATAACAAAGCATCTGCTTTTCAGTGAGTCTGCCCAAGAGCAGGAATAGACTGGAAATCCAGGGAAGTTTTTATCATTAACGAGACATTAGAGATGCTTAAAAGCAGGGATCAAGCAGCAGCAGAAGAAACTGTGCGTGATTACAAGAAAATTCTTCTCCTATAATTGAGACTACTCAAATGAGCCTGGGCTACACCATGACCAGTTAGTACCACCAAGAGCTTCAGAGGGGTAGCAGAGCCTTCCGTCATACTGAGATAACGCAATTCAAGGGTCTATGTACCACTGGTATACATTTGAAATAAGCCTACTGAAGCCAGTGCCATTCATCAGCAAGAATGGACCTCTAAGATCAGAAATGGGCAAATGGAATATTGCCCAAGTATGGAGTCAGAGCTCCTGCAGAAGAGCCACGGATTTGAAGGTCAGCAGGACTGATTCCTGAAAAGGGCTTGCAAGACATGCTCTTGCGCCTATAATGTAAATGGGAGCCTGATTTTGATCCCACTTACACAATGATAAAGCAATAGCAATGCTACTGGAATCAACAAAGCTACATGGGTATAAATCAGCTGAGAATTACATCCTGAATTTGTACTTCTTTGCAGCTAATTTGACAGGCGGTATTAAACAACATTAACATCTCAAAATGTGACTTGGAAGGAATAACATAAACAAACATCTGAACCTACAGCTCTATTGCTCCTTGATCCCTAAGGAGGCAATTATTCCCTCTGTCATGTTCTGTACAGCCCAAATAAAATGACTGCCAGCACAAATATTTTGTTCCTGGGTTTTTGCTTTGTAAAATGTGAATTTGGACTGTGTGGCCTCAGGTGTTTTCTTCAGTGCTTAACACAACAGGCTCCAAATGGTGATCGGGTAATACGACCATGACTGTAGCATAAATGACAACAGTGAATAATGACCTGTTCTGCTTATTTTCTCACCTTGAATCTCCTGAAGTGTTTAATTGTGTGGAAGTTTCTTGAAATTGTGCCTGAACAAAGACTGCCATAGTCTGACATAAGCTCTTTCATTGTTCTTCCACAGGTTCTTTGCTACTGCTCACAAAATATTCTTCCTTTCATTTTTCCTACTTTCCACCTTTTTTCATAAATATCTTCGATTTATTAACATGTTTGTTTGCATTTAGCTTACCTACCTTCCTCTAGGAATGTACTCCAGAAAGTGCAAAATTACATAAAAAGCAAGTAGACCCCAAATCTTTTTCCAGTCAGAAGTCTTATTCATCTACGCAGAAATGCTAATGTCTTCATTTCACCCAAGGAAATAAAAACAGTATTTAGGAAATAACCACTTTCTCCTCAACCGAGAGACCCTCCCTCCTTAGGAGGGAATGCGCCCTTTGTCCAGATCATATATCCTTGTTCTTTTATTGGTTAATTCAAGACACTGTTAGCTAGATTTTCATTATAGCATATTATTTGTAGCTGCTGTTTTCATGAAGCAGCTGTAATAAACAAGCTAGATTTATCTTTCTTTTTAAATTGCTTGAAATAATTAGGGCTGTTTAATTGAGACTGTGAAAGAACCTACTCTCTCTCTCTCTCTTTTTTTCCCCCCCCCCCAATAGATACAGAAGCTACAAAGCAATCTACCATCAGTCAGGCTTGGGACAGAACAGTATGTGCTCCATATACTATCCAAAATGTATTTCAGATGAGGAAATAATCTAAGTGTTTTCCAGACAATCTTTTATAAGGAAATGGTGATTGTGCTGAATTATTTTAACAACCACACTGTGTGTTAGTCTTCTCCAATCTACACTCAGGAAAGGACTTCTTTCCATTCCTCTTCTATACGGGTACAAATGGAAACCCTGGATCTGGATCTCTCTGGTAAGCTGAACGGAAAGGAGGAGCAAAACCGAGACCAAGGTAAAGATCAGATTTTTGAATTCCTAGCTTGATGATTTATACTGCGTTCAACTATTATAAAACCCCAGACCCATGTCTTTGGGCATTCAGATACCAAACTTAAAACTCGTGGTTTGCTCTCATCTCTGCATCATTTACTTTTTCTACTCATTCACTCCCTCAACTACAGCTTGCTGCATTAACAGTCCAAATACTTATTTAAAATAAATAAACATGATGCCCTCCCTGACCCAATCTGGGCACTTCACAGCTACTGCTGCATTTCAGCACCTGATCTAAGGCACTTGCTTCATGACAGCACCAAACAGACATCCTCTAACAAGCTTTTCACTCACAGTCTTTTTGTTTAGCTGGTTTTGTGATTCATCAACCTTATAGTTTTATTCTCGGTGCAGATAGTACCATCCCCAGCAGTCCAGGTTTCCCCAACACAATGGAAAAGACAGGATGAAAATACAAGGATCCACAAGAGAACTTAGATTAAATGGCTCTGTAAGAGGGGACTGGCATCATTCAGTTGTTCAGCTTACCAAAACCCCCAAAGAGGCGAGGAAAAGACTATTTGTGCTTTGAGAAAGACAACATCGTACCATGCATATCAGGAATATAACGACAATATACTAACTACATAACAAGAAAAGGCACAAAATAAAGAAAAGGAGAAGGCTAAACCTGTCAGATTTTGCATTATGAGCTTTTATAACCGGAGTGAGGCAAACAAAGGGACGGTATGCAAACAAGAATGATGGAGCTGGGAAAGGGGTCTGGAGTAATATGCAGAAGACAGTTGCAGTAGGTACCAAAATATAAAATGGTAAGTAATTCTTGTCACTAGGTATGACAAAAAGTAACAGCTTCTACATAAATGACAGGATACGATCTTGGGGCATTAAAATAAATATGTAAGCATACTGTTTCAAACCATTCCTAAGTGTAATAAGCAAGCGGCATGCAATGGGATAGGAATCAGTGCTAGGAAGTATAAAGCCCTACATCTAGGGAGAGCACTGATACCTCTTGAGGAGCAGGTAGCTGCAAAGCCATGAATCCAAGAAAGACCTAAAGGTGATTGCAAGTAGTCAAGTAATACAGTTTCTCTGTGTGATGCTAATGAGTGATGTGGGAGAAGGGTCAAAAGCTCAGCTATTTTTGGATGGGTATATATGAGGGGATCATATGGAAAGTTGAGGCATAATGCTATGTTAAAACAACCATAGTGGAAATAGCATAAGGTGTTCAGATCTCCCCAGATTAGACAGGGGATAGAAAAATTAAAGGAAATATAAATAAGGGCAATAAAAATGATCTAAGGAGAGAGTAAGGGAGCTAAATTAATATGGTCTAGAAACCAGAAGACTCCCGGGCTGAGATCCAGCTATAAATACTTTCAAGGTACTATGTGTAGAGGCAGATAATTAATCTAGCTCAAAAGATGATAGGACAAGGAGCAGTTGCTTGAATTTAAGGATGGAAAAATCCAGGATGTAGAATAAGAAAAAGTTATTTGAAGAAACACATCTGCTCAACAGTATAGCTCAGCAGTATACCAAACGTGGTAGCCAAGGCACAGTTACTGTATGCATCCAAGAACAGGTTGAATAAGGGGCTCTGGGAAGTGGTCACAGCCTTCTAAAATCCAAAGAGATCACCACAGACAAACTTATTGATCTTTTAGTCTCTTTCTTTATGGGCTATCTGACAGATTGTTCCTCTTAGAAAAAAAAGAAAGGAAAAAAATAGAGCTATATATCCATGTAGCAGTAATACACCAGCACCAGAGTTCAGAAATGGGGGCGTACAGCACTCTGATGTGCAACCCAGCTAACGGCAGCCCCTCTAACTCTCTTCTGGTTGTTCGGTGGTGTATGCAACATGTGTCTGCAGGGTGCCAGGTAGGGCAGTGTCAGCACAACAAAAACTGCTGACCCAACTGGCAGATTATTCTGAGTCTCAACACTGAGGTCAAAGAGTGAAGGGGAACTACCTCTTTTCTTATTTTACTGATACTCATGGTCTTCCCCAGCCTTGTGTTAAGAGATCCTGCATGCAAGCTTTCAAAGTCGCTGCATAAATTACATATTTTGTCTAGGATTAGCTGAAAACCAACACTAGCAGTACTTGACCATCTTCAGGAGCACTAAAATACACTAGCATTGAAAAAAATAAAATAGAAAAGCAAAGCATTTGTAACAAGTCTTAGAATTTTCAAAGACAAATGGGTATACACAAACGTGAGGAATATAAACCCATGAACCATTATAACCCCCCCCTTCGAAATATCCCATCCCAACTGCACTCACCAATCGGGACTTCTGTCCCCTCCTCAATGTAGATGGGCAGTGGTGATTCCTCCATAGGATGAGGCACTGATGGAAAGTAATGAATTGTGGTAGTATTTGTCGCAAAGTGACAATAATAAGATGGTCCCTTTCTTAACATTACAACTACCTATAGCTGGTTATTGTCACAGAGTCCTTTTTCAAAGTGGTCACCTCCTGTCATGGTGACCTGTCCAATTCACACTCCAAGGGGTTAGTCCCCACTGAGCATTTACCGCCACAGGAGTTAACCCCCTCCTGAAAGTTCACGGGGCCCAGGAGAGGTCCCTATCCTGGATGGTTCACGATCCTGGCATTTGGCAATAGCCTCACTATTCACGTCCCCGGAGTTAAACTCTCTTTTGGAAACCTTTACAGCTGGAGAAGCCAAGGGGAGCCAACGCACAGACAGGCACAAATGGAGTTATCAAGTCTAAGTCGTAGTATCTCATGCACAGAACCAGAAGAGAGAGGCTCTGATGCTTAAAGCTTGCCTTTAGCTGTTGAAAAGCCACAGCAGGTGATGGAAGGATGTATTGCAAATGGCCTATGGACCACAAACTTTTTATTACTCGTTCACTTTAGACTGTATGTATTGGACTTATGAGGCTCTTGGTAAATTGTTTATGAAATCAAGACCACTAGAGAAAGCTCGTCAAAACTGTATCGCACTAGGCTTCATGCTTTAGTCTACAATTTTGGGACACCATACAGTCACATCTTTAGGATTTGTCTGTTGGATTCTTCTCTATTTGGAGCTTCTTCCTTTAAAGATGGTTTTGTTACGCTATTTCCCATTTAACATCTCTGGGAAGCATGTGAGGCACATGCTTTTCAAGATGTTTGAATTTCCTATATTAGAATGAAATAATAATGAAATACTAATGTTGAAAACTGTAATAATGAAAAGACTTCTAGAATTTTTCCTTCTCTGTTACCTTTTAAAAATGATGATGTACCTTCTCAAAGATACAAACTCTTAAGCTAGTCTCAGCTGGGATTCCAGCTACAAGAAAGGACCCTTCTTTAATCACTTGTGGGGCTTTCTTTTACTTACTACAGGCTTTTCTTTGGAAAGATTGCCCTACGATATCCATAAAACCATCCAAAGAACACTTGTTGTTTAAAGCTATAAAATAAAGTGTCTTACAACGTTTCTGCTAGAGACACAATCAGAATCAAGAGTGTTTTCAACAGATGTTTGACTAGCAATGGGCCTCATGTAAACCCAACTTGTATTTTGCTGCACTCAAAGGGCCTCCAATTCTCCGCCTTTACCTAACCCCACCTCTAACTGAAAATGGAAAATGAAGGGAAGCACAGGGGAAAAGGAACAGCAGAACACGGTTGTCTACAAAACTACCATACAAGCCACAGAAATCATGGTCTACAAAGGCGCCTTGCGCAAGCTGCTTTTATCTAGAAGCTCAACTAACATTCCAGCCCAACAATAGCAAAAAAACATTTGTTACCACAAAGCATTTTGCTACATATTAACCAGCGGTTGCTATGCAAGCATAATGGAGTGCTGAAATTCAGAGATACATGTTATTTTTCCAACAAAATGTTGATTTATGGGAAATCAGCCTGATGTGAGTGCTCGTGGGCTTGCCATGCCACTTGACACAGTACATGCTTCGAAGTTAGGCAAAGCAGGCCCTGCATTGCGAACAATGCAGTCATTTTCCTTGCTAAGCTAATTATGCATTAAGGCAATGACAGTCTTCGTCTATGCAATATTTAATCAAATTTATTTACTAGGAATAAATACCAGAGCCAAACTTACTATACTACTCAGAGTTTTCAAATCAGACATCTGCAAGCAAACCAAGTCACTAGGTGATGTGGAAGAACTCTTGTAAAAACTCTTGTACTTTTATGACATGCAGCTTTCCTTGTCCCATGAAGAATACTGTACCAGACTCACCTAGACTGAGCATTTAGTCTGGAGCCAAATGCTTTCAAAAAACATTTGCAACAGTATTCACCAATGGATGGCTGCATTTACTCTTATTTTAATGGGTATCATCAGAGGTTATAGAAAAGACCTGGAACACCTATATGCTATTTGAGGCCAAATATGCATATATACACTCTCTCTCGCGCACCCATATACATGCACACACAAGTATACATGCACGCAAACAAATGACTCTATGGGCAGAACTTGGATTTTGTAGAATCCAAGATAGAGAAGCTTGTTCTTGTGATAGGATTTGGGAATTAGGGACTCTGGAGTTCTGAAATGAGTGCTAACTCATATTTTTTCTTTATCTTGGGCAAACCACTTCAATATTATGCCTCCACAGAACTCACAAACCTACTTTAAGGGCATGCTGCTTAAACGGCTGTAAAGCGCTTTACAATGGTTCCTAAATTCTAGAGTGACGTGCACAGAAGAACTGCACAGATAGATAGATTTAAGATAACAGTTGCTGAGTATTATTATTATACAACTACAGCCTATTTTTACATGCTCTATACTTGGTTTCTATGAACAGATGGTAAGTGTTCAGTATTTGAAAGTTCTAATCGTCTTTATAACCCTTTTGTAATTTCATAAACAAGCATAAATAACACTTACATGAAGAAGAGTGTCTTCTGAATGGTTTTTCTCTTCCTGTTTGAAAAAAAGAGAAAAAGAAAAAGCAAAAAAATATTTTAAGAAAAAAAATGGGTCTAGCAAGATAAATTAGGCATGTTTTAACATTATCATGCATAGTGTTTTCTGAGTTTCATCTGAATGAGCTTAAGTTTTTGAAGAACACGAGGATGCTGAATGTAGTAACAATGCAATAATAAGATACTATGTAAAACAGAAATGTTGACTACATCTGTCTCATGAGCAAGGAAATTACACTGTAGCAGTGAAATAAAATGCAAATGCTACATGATCTGAAGCAAAAAAGGAAGAACTTTTAATTACCTTCCAACTCACTGATAGCCCTGTGGCTCTGCGTATGGACTTTCTCCTGCTCCTCTACCTCTGGCTAGCCTACCTACAGCAACACCCGAAAGCAGGGCACTCCTTCTGCATTTTGGCACAGTGTAACTGTTTTTTCTACTCCAGTACTCAAGCAGCGATGGCATTCAAAGCCGTGTCCTGCAACTATGGCAAATGATGGTGTTCTTCCAGGCTGCGACCATTCTGGGCAACGGAGAACCCACAACAGGAAACCCTGTAACTGCTAAAATGAACAAGCCTCCCTTACAGCACATGCTTTTAACGGCCACCCTCCTGCTGCCTCCTGCAACCCGCCCGCCTTGCATCTAAAGCCCAGGGCTCACGTGCAGAACACGGGTTTGAACCGCGCTCCCCTTTCACCGGCATAGCCGGTGGGTTTTGTGAATGCCCGTGGAGCAGTTTTGGGTTAGCACGGACCTCCCTTTTGCTTGTGTAAATCTAGACAAGCTAAAACACAGAGAAAAAGAAACTGATATAAACCCAGCAGATGCTATAGGGCAGCAGTCACGGTTACTTTGCTGTTTCCAGAATCACAGATTGGTAGCATGGCAGCCCTTCCCATGGCAACCAGCTTGGGAAAAGAAGGACGATTGCGTTTTCACGTTTTAACTTCTCTACCAGATTATTTTATATCACTTTTAGCTCCTCAATAAGCAATTTAAAGAGCACTGCTTAGAGTTTATATGCCTTGGGATGATACTCAGCTAGCACAAATCAATTAAATCCATGGCACTACAACAGCTGAGGATTCAAGTAAATATGCATTTATGGGGGAAGTTCAACAAATGTTAAATCACTGAAGTTTCCTTTGCAAGCTTTTCTTCCAAACGCCAAGGACTCATTCCTGCAAGCAGTCCACTCAGAGAAGTGGCATTAGAATAAACCAGATCAGAGCCAGGATCTGCAAAACCCTGATTCACTCTGGTCACATATGTGAGGATAATAATGAGAAGTCAAAGGCACTAATCCTAGCAGGTAGTCTATTCAAAGTTGCCCTTCTTAAATGATCCACAAATTATTAGTGTGATCGATCAAATAAGCATCACTTGTATAAGGCTTTAACTACCACAGCTTTCACATTTGTTTTTATGTGCTGTAATGTAGTTAAGCTTAAAAGAAACAAATCAGCGTAATCTTTTTTGAGTCATTTGCCAACATGATTAAATGCCCAAACAGGGCGCTGTTGCAGAGAGACTTGCCTTACTGGAGCAACTGGGGTTTCATATCAAAACTGAGGGGCACTGGCAGAGTTAGAAGGGACACAATTAAAATAATTGCTGCTGAGTCTTAGGGTGCATTGATGAAAATCCTGGGAGCATCACTACCCATGAAACATGGAAACCTGCTGAAAGAGCTGTGCCTGCGAGTCCTTGGAAACACCCAGCCACCCGGACTTGGCTAGAAGCCACTGAGATGTAGCTCAATCTTGGTTATGCAGAGTATTGATTTAAGGGAAAACTCATTGAAATATTTGCAACATTTAGCTTTGAGACAAGTTCCTCCCCAGGGCTTTCCAAACATAACTGCACTCGGGCACGGAAGGTTTCACAAGCACCGTGCAGAAGGAGTAAGCCAATCTAAAGTGTCTTCATATTTTTCCACAGCAATTTTGCACCTCTTCTCATACATAATTTCAAACACACTGAAGACTCTTGCCACAGCCCAAACATTTCACCTCTGCCATTTAAGAAACCTCAAGGCAACCTCCCCCAGTAAGCTATAAACTGGTGACTGCCAACAGAGTAATACACCAGATTTTGCTCCTATTTACACCAGAGTAAAATAAAAGAAAAAATGGTAGCATTTGAAGTACTTCAGACTTGTAGTAGATTCTGGAACCAAGTCCCTAAAACCAAGAAACCCAGGTTATTTGACCTAGCACCTCCAAGCACGCAACCATCTTCTTCCTGCCTCCAAATACCCCAGTGCCATCTGCAATCTCCTGCTTTTTACATGGCATCACAGAAAATTATCCAGCGCTTGCGAAAGATAAAAGGGGCTTTCAAGAGCCCTAACAGTGCACGTTACAAGATGCAGGTTAATAAATGACAGCGAGAAGCAGTCTTTGGCCTCTTGGCCCGTAGGCGCGCGCTCGCAGGTGGTGCTTTTGTGCCCTTTCCCACAGGTGGCCTGGCCAGAGGACCCACGGGAGAGGGAAAGGTGCCTGTCGCCCTCCAGTGGGTGCAGCCTCAACGCAGCCCAACCCATGAGAAAGGTGGGAAGGGGAAGGAAAAGAGAAGGTGAGACATAGGCAAATAAAGAGAAGAAGAAAATGCAAAGCAGACACAAGGGAGCGAGAGTTAAAGAGGAAATACAAAAGATGCTATCTCTGGAAGTGTCAAAAATACTATCTGAGGTTTCCAGTGTCAGTCTAAGCATGAAGACGGGCTCCTGCCAGACTCATACTTCAACCTCAGTTTACTCCCTCTTATTATGGCAAGTGACATTGTTACAGGGTTAGCTAGCTAGTTTTCTTACAAACATATAAAAAAACCCCAATTGCCCTCTGCCCAATCACAACACTGTACTTCTGGTGACAACCTTCAGGGAAATCTTTCCATAATACTCATGCAGAGGTAGACAATGCCAAAAAGCAGTCAGTTCGCTCGAATCCAGATCTAGAAGTAAACACCCATCTGTCAAAACCAGCAAGGTTTTGAGCAAAGCTTCATCCCTCACAATTCCACAATACTGGGTCGTAACAGGCTGATTTACTCACAAAGCCAAAGCCATAAAACCTAAACCGGCAGCAACTGTCATCCAAGCACCAGATTACCCAGACGATTACATGTCTCGTGAACACGGCTGCCTCACTTTTTTTGCTAGTCCAAAACTTGAAACATTTTGACATGCAAACAAAAAAATACTGCAGTTACCAAAATAGCACTATAAACATAACCAGTTCCTCTCGGAACATTTTCTTAATGCCTTTCCCAATACGGTTAAAAAAATGGGAACTAACCAAAACCTCCATCTTTACACCTTGGCACAAACCGTGCTGAAATATGTGTGTGATTGTATTTCATAGTTTTTATCTGGTTCTTCTCTCACTACTTTTTTTAATCAGTGATTTCTTTTAAATGTAGTTTTCATTAAACAGAAGAAATCAGCTTTTACAGTTTATAAATACAAAGTGTTGCCACGCTTAGAGCTGTCTAAAGAAAACACTGCTTGCCCTCCGTTTCATAACTAACACACACTCTGCACATTTCTTCATCTATGTGAACTCAAATAAATTCTCCCATGTTCTTATATGGCAGCCTCGCACGTCCTCCCGCACGCCGGCCCTTACAGTATCAGACGGAGACGGGCATTATCTTAAAGCCAGTGGGTAAGATTTTAATCCAAGTTACCCCGAGATGACCAGCGAATTATTGCTCTTCTGCACCCAGCTGAGACCAGTAACCTGCCCTGCGCAGCCCAGGCATTTTCCTCCAAGTCCCGTCACAACTTTGGCTTCATCTTGCCAAGGAACAACAAAAAAGGGAAGCAAGACAAAAAAGAAAGGCGCAGAAGCGGTAGCACACACCAGGTAGGCCCGCTAGCATCGGATGTAGCACCGCCTGTACCAGCCTCTTAACTTGAGGTTTGCGCACGGCAGCCAGAAAAAATACAGCGGGGAGGCGGGGAGGGAAGGCGAGAGAAAACGGCAAAAATAGACGGGGGGGGAAAGCGTGCTGCCGCGATGCGCTGGAGGGCTGCCAGCAAGTGGCTCAGTGCACGCTGCAAACTGTTATCTCCAAAAAAAAAAAAAAAAAAAAGAAGTTAACGCAAGGTGGTGGTGTGTGTGGGGGGGGGGGAGGCGAAAATAAGCGCCGGGGGAGAAGGAACCGCGCGGTGCGGGGAATGAAAGCCGGGGGGCGGATAGGGAGAAATAAATAAACGGGGGGGCGCCCGGAGCGGGGAGCCCAGCGGCGGCGCGGACAAAGCGAGGGCGCCGCCGCCGCCGCCGCCCCGGCCCGGCTCGGCTCAGCCCGGCTCGGCTCAGCCCGGCTCGGCCCGGCCGCCCTTTGTTCGCCGCCCGCCCGCCGCCGCCGCCGCTGCCGCCCGCCCGCAGGCGCCGGTACCTGCGTCCGCTGCCCGCGGTGCCTGCGCGCCCTGCGCCCGTGCCGCGCGTCCGGCGGAGCGGTGCGGCGCGACTAGCAGCGCCGAGCGGGAGGAAACGGTAATTTATAAGCGCTTTCTTCCTGACCTCTCGTGTCTGTTGTCTAATGAGGGAGCTTTGAGCATCACCCATCCTGCTGAGTGGAAAAACACCGGCACGGCCTCTTCTTTGCTGGGGAGGGGGGAGCCTAAAGGAAGGGGTGTGGGGGAAGGAGGGGCCTCGCCGCAGACGCGGCGGCGGAGCCCGGGCTGGCAGGCGGCCGCGGGGCGGCGGGGAGCGGCGGGCGGCGGCCCCGCGGGGCGGCCCCGGCCCCCCCGGCTCCCCCCGGCTCGGCGCGGCGCTGCCCTGCCCTGCCCCGCAGCGGCGCGGCGTCCGCGGGCCGCCTCCAGCGCGCCGGGATGGCCGGGGCCGGGGCCGGGGAGGGGGCGCCGGCTGCCGGTCTTCAATTATTCTCGCTTTTTTTAATCGCTATTGAAACAAAGAGCGGCCTCCCTTTAAACAAAGCATCCGGCGGTGCCGGAGCTGTCCCCGTGCCCCGGCGGCTGCCCGGCCCCCGGGTTTCCCCCTCCGTGGGCGCCGGCTCCCGTGGGAAGGCGGTGAGGGCTCCGATGGCGGAGCCGGCCCGTGCGGTGTGGTCCAGAAAGGCTTTTGGGGCGTTTGGTCTTGGCAACCAGCTTCTGCTCGAGGAAGCACAAGGAAGTGCGGCCTGGCAGGTGCCGGGGGGACCGCGGGCTCTCGGCGCTTCTCCTCTCCTCCCAGAAGAGCAGTCCCCAGCACCAGCCACCCTGGCTCAGAGCTGGGGAACAAAGTACAGCTCGGGCGACCAGCAGCAGACGTGAACAGGGCGCTGTTTCGCGCCGCGTGTGGTTTGAGCGCGCCGGAGGCTGGGGCTTTTCTCTTGCAGGCGAAGGGGTATATGACTCAAATGTCTCCGCGCTCCCCCTCCCCTCGTCTGCGGTATTTTTGTTAACAAAAGGATACAGCGGCTGATAGAATCGCTGGGCATTTTCATATAACCTCTGCAGGAGATCTAGTAAGATACTGTGTATTGTAAAATATCAGTGTGCTTTGTGGGGGCAGAGTAGCTGAGAAAAGGAGTGTCTGCGCCGCGTGTGTTTTGCAGAAGTCCCTCCGTGCTAGCCTTGTGCACTAGGAACAGCAGAGACTGACCAAAGAAGAGCAAACAGACCGTGCAGCCCTGCTCTCCCCGATACCCCTACCTTCCCACCCCACTCACGAGGACAGTGGTCTCCAGGAGCCACCCCTATGATGCCTGTCACCTGTGTCGAGGTTGCTGCTGGGATCAAATTCCACCACAGCAACCTCCAGGGAAGTCTCCAGCAAAGGCTTTTTCCTTGGCTTCTTCATGCAAGCGTGCAGAGAGCTGCACCCCTTCTGAAAACTCGTCCTTTGCCATACAATATGCCAGGGTAGCACCAGTGCTTTTGCCTGACTCTAACAGGCTCTGCCATTTCCCACTATCCAAGCTGATTTGCAAAGTGAATAGGTCTCTTAAGTGCAAAATAGATACAGGTAGATGATAAAGGCAACTAATTGAAGAGCTATCTCCTCTAAACAGACTGGTTTAAACTAATTACATGATGTAGCGCATGCTGCCACCTACGTGTTGTGATTCAGGTTTCTTGTGCACTGCAGCTTCGCTTTTGTAGGCATCCTCCGCTGAAGGCAGCTATAGCATTTTGTGAGACACAGCTGCCTGCTACACGAGGGACCACAAACACAAGCGGCTGTGGCTGCGCTAGGGAACAAGGCAAAACATTTTGCACCGGTGCAGCCACTTATTCGGTTGCAGTGAGGATGCCTCAGTGTAGATTAGAAACCAGCAGTCACATCGGTGAAACGTAAGTAGCCGCTGGAGCCTCATCTGTGCTCAGGATCCTGCCAGCACAGCTGTATCATTGACAGCAGTGGAATATTTTGCTCAAGTTCTCTAGAGGAATCAAAGCCTGTATTTTCTGTCTCTGGCTCTCTCTTGTTCTGTTGTTTCTCACCATTTAAAAAAAAAAAAAAAAGGTCAGCCACAGAAAGCACATGGTTTCTCTTTGTGTTTGCAAAAAGCCCAAAGCTGTTTTGAAGTCAGAGGCATGTAAACAGTACCTGGAACTAAGCGGGATAATAATAATAATAATTAGTCCTTTTGTGTCATAAATATGTGCATCACTGTCTGTTGTTTCATTATGAGACAGCACAACTTCTGAGAATGTGCCTGCCTAAGGAATGTTTGGGGGGGAAATCTGCCTTCGGTTGCAGCAACGTAAGGCAGCCGTAATTCCTCTGGCTTCACCAGCTCAGTTACATACCTGAATTCAGAAGTTGGAGCCCAAATCACAAAGCATATGCATATGTATAGCATTAAGTATACAAATGGTGCCTTCAATTATATCTTTTCTTGTAGGTCTGGTTTTAATCTCCTATCAGTATTTTTAGTTCTGCAGTTCCATTGATTTCAATGGATTCAGTTCTTATGTGCGCTGGTGCCACTAATAGCAGAATCAAGCCTAGCCCCCGAAACGCTTCTCAAGAAAACATTAACCAAAACTTAAATAAGATAGGCCAAAATCATACCGGTTATAGGAAGGTGTAATTCCAACAGCTTGTCTACCATGTCTAAAATTTATCCAGCAAGAGGCTATACAAAAACAGAATACAATGTTCTTGTGACTGCCTTGCAAATCAGCTGTAGCAGCACATTTTGGCACACTTGTGCACGGCAGTTTGGTAATCACCTTCCTCTGCATTCTGCCTCTTTCCTAGAGGCTATTTTCCCCATTAACAGGCTGATCTGCTTTATGGAAAGGTGTTGGGTGCGGATACAGCATGCACCTTTTGTATCTCTTTAATCCAATAACATAACTCTTTTTTAATCTCCACGTGTGGGTCACAGGGTTTAAAAAAGACACTGGGCCAAATCCCAGGCTTGGCCACAACATGTGGAAATCTACTGAGAAGACAGTAAAGTCAAATGAGATTCTCTGTATTTGCACCCTGTAAAAGAGGTCTCAGAGGGCAGTGATGTGAGTGCCTCATTTTGCAGATGGGTGCACATTAGCACAAATGTGTGGCAGAGTTAGGTCAGTTTTCTATCGGGATAGGTGGATGGATGGAGGGATATCATGTCCTGGTTTAGAGGATCCTCAGCAAATTCTCATTTGTTTTAAATTGAAATGGATTTAATATTTCTTGCTTTTTTTTTCAGGAGAAGAACTTGTTTCTTTTCAATATCTGGCTGCCAAAGGGAACATGTTTACTGGACTCAGGACCAACGTGGGGCAAGAACAATGAGCAGGTCTTGCAGGGACTGAAAAGATTTTACATATAAACATTAAAATAAAAAAGCAAAATGTAACCAGGCACGAAGTCCAGCAGGAATCTAGGAACAAGTGGACAGCACTACATGTAAAAAGGGTATGTAGGCAAGGATGGCAAAAGGATCCTCTGAATAAACTCATCACATGAATGATTCTCTGAATGCAGACTTTGCATACAGCACTATATGGGGGCAGCCTCGGGGGTTCCCCCATATGGCAAAGGACCCTGGACTCAAAAAAGGGTGCCAGATTTTGTGAGGGATTTGCACATCATGCAGTGACTCTGGACTGCAGATTTTAAGCACTACTAAATCGGGGAATAGAATTGTTGCTATTGCTATTACAGACCAGGATATTTCACTAATCCGTGCAATCCACTAAGTTGCTGTAGTTTTAGTCTGTGTTTATTTTAGATGAAATTATGTCCAGGACAGTTAATTTTTCCTAGTTATCCAATCAAATCCTATATAAATAAAAATCGAACAAAAATCAAAACATGACCTGTGTTTTTTTGTACACTCCCCCATCATGTGAACCTGCAGATGATGGAGTAGTGCACTAGTCCAGCAAACAAATAAACAAAAACAATGAAAAGCTACAGCTCTTCTTGAAAATTAGTCCCACTGGCTTTAAATTATATTAACAATGTAATTTTAGTACTAGTGGTGGCCTATTTTGCTTATATTTGAAACTGCCTAGCCATTATGGGATTGCCTCCACTGGTTCTTTTCTTATGTCAAGTAAATGGCATTAACTCGAGGTACTTAACAAGGCTGAAAGGCTGGAACGGACCCTTTCCAAACACCAGGCAAGTTTAGAAATGTCTGTTCTTTTACATGGGCTGATCCCTAAAGCGAGGGGCAAACCTGGAACCAACTAGCCTGGAACCAAAGTGGTCACACTGGCCTTTGGAAGAAGTCAAGTAGCTCCAGTTAAATGGCAGGCAGCTACCTGGAAATAAAAGACTCTCGTGTTTCCAAAGGTTTACATTGTGATTTTCAAGAGCTCCTGAGCAATTTAAAGTCCATGAAAGGAATGCACTATAGAATGAAAAATACAGGTATTATTAAAGAATGTATCCAAACTGAAAGCTAGCCAGTTTCATAAAAACAAGTTAAAAAACAATAACAGGTACTCTGTCTCCTGCTGGATGCTGTATGAACCATATGTTTTGCGTTTTTTAAGTCACTTTTAAAACAACGTTCTTCTGTTTGCTGTTGCTATTGTGAAAAAAAAAAACAGTAAAAACAACTATGCATAAAATGAGGTTAAAGTAATCTAATTTAAAAAATAAACAATGTGTTTTCATCTTTAATTCATATGCAGTCATTTGGGGTCTAACTTGTAAAAAAGACATAAAAATTCAGAAAAGATTTTGAAGGATGACTGTTTCCCTTTAAGATTAATGATAAACATACTTGTGTATTCAAGGGAGAATAGATCCAGTGTTATGTAACAGGATAAAGAAACAAAATCCTTTTTCCTTAAATCAAAATAACCAGTATGTGTGTGGATTTTAGTCAGTCACTGAAAAATCAGGAAACTCATTTTCTTTCACAACGGCATTCTACATGCTAAAAATTGAGCTCTTGTAAGTTTTAAATAGAATCACAACAATTAAAGATGAAAAAGATTTGTCTGTTCTTGACAATTCCTTTGCCAACACAGGATTGTTCCCTGAAGAAAATTCTGAAGTACTTGTTCTGTGCAAAGATCCAAATTTGTACTCATCTTTTTATTTTATGTGGCACCAGTAATTCCAATTTTTAGACTTCCCAGAAAATTCTGTTTTTAAGTCAGTTTACCTAATACTAGAGGCATTGTAACTTACCTCTTTTAATCATTTTTCACCTGAACTAACTAACTACTGAATAACAGCCCTTATCAAATCTTGCAATGCCTGCCTAAATTTGCCACTGAATTTAATGGGACAAGATCAACAGGTAATGTTTTTTTAAATGGTGTCATTGTTCTTTGCTGGCTCAGTCTTATTGAATTTGCAAAAAAACACAAAAGAAAATAATTTTCTACCACATAACCTGCATTTTCCACTTCTGTATTTTACCACAGCACTCATACCAGAAGTTCTGCATCAGAATTTGATATATAAAGTTCCTCTTTATCACATGAATTCAATTTTCCAAAAGAAGCCAAAGAATGCTATTAATAACCAAGATACAAGCCCTGGAAAGGCTAAGTCTCTGAACGTACTTGCTGCAAAAAAAAGTCATCTTGTTGGATCTAATTCCGGAGTCATTATTTTACACAATGAGGAGCAGTCAGGCAGCGATTTGCATAGAAAGGGACTGCTGAGTTAAGGTGCTATTCACTCTTGCATGAAAGAAGCACGCAGGTGCTTCTCTGAGCTGCTTACAGCTTTGTCCGCAGCCAAAGTAAATCATGCTTATATCGGCGTGGCCTTGCACATGTCCACGCTCGAAGTTTTGAGTCCTGACAGTAAAGCCTTGAATCCAGGCAGCTGAAGCGAAACCAGCTCCCCCAGTGGAGCGAGTCCTCTATTAGCGCAGTAGCACAAGGTTTGCTTGAAGATGGTGCTGTTTGGCTTATAACAGAAATAAGAGGGCTGCGGTGTTCCTGTCCTCCCAAGAGTGACTGAGCCGGCCAATCTACTTCCCCCTGCCTTGCCCAGCAGTGCTGCAGCCGTGTGCCCAGCTGTCTTGTCCCCCCTCGAATGTCCCACAATGGTCAGAAAATGCCTCTCTCCCTGCTCTGCCCATCAAGCTCCTGCTAAATATTACGCTGCTGCATGGCTGGCTTGGAAATGTCCTCGGCCTCGCGAGCACACCAGTTCCTGCAGAGCTGAGATGGTTGTACAGGTGCTGCAAAGGCCGTATGAGAGCTGGGAAACGGTCGGAAGAAGTAAGAGTGGTAGGTGATGGGGAAGGAGTTGTGGCAGATCTTCTGGACGCAGTAAAAGCTCAGCACAGTGTGAGGCTGCCTTGCCCAACTGCTTCCATTGCCATGTGGAGCTGGGCACCAAGCTGGGCACGGTGGGCCTGGCCACATCCCAGGTGACAGCAGACATGTCAGTGGAAAACAGTCCAGAAATTTATGGTGGTGAGCTCACTAATGCAGACACCGCTGGAGCCCTCTCACCTTATGTGACTGGTCCGGACAAGCCAATGGATTAAACCCTCTGAGGAGGAAGAAGAATGATCACTCAGGAGTATTCATACATGCTCATATTTCTTTTTACTTGTTTATGGGTCCCTCTGCTCCCTTCCCTCTCAAAGGGATGGTGAAACACTTATGAATAGTGTATAAAAAATGATTTTAAAGTGCCTAGTTTATTCTGACAAATTACACTGGCAGTTGTAGGCAAACACTAAGAGAACGTACTCTAAGAAACAAAACCATTCCCAAATGCATGCTTTACTAGTTCAGACAGATACGATTTCTAGCTAGGTGAATTAACGCACTGCAAGCAGAGAAAGCCAGAATCAGATGCTTGAGAAGCCAGAAAAAAATCCAGGGAACATTTAGAATAAACCCTGCAAGCTATCCCGTAACTGCTCATTCAGTTACATGATTTTAATTAACAAAACTGGAAAGCAAGCATGTAATATAAACTTAACAAACACAGCACTTTGGTTTTCCAGGCTATCAGTCCAAATGCAAAACAAATTGCTTGCATCTGGTGGAAGAAGCAGAGGAGAGCGAGTCTGCTGAGGGAGCTTCTCTTTTAACTGCCCTGCAGGCCAGCGTAACAGCATCCACGTATGGCGTTTCAGAGCTCCCGTGTAGCCGTTCCCGCTGTCCTTTGGCACCGCCTGGGCACACACGCTCTAAGCATTGCCCACATGCTCCAAGGAGGATGCCTCTGCTTTCACCTTTGCAGGAGCGTGTTGCTCCCTACGGGCAGCAATGTCACTGCGGAGAGGCCAGCAGCCTTATAAGCTTGGGTGACCTTGAGCCTTCCTAAGCAGTTACCTTTTCTGGGCCTTTGGCATGCTCTCAAGTGATCATTCAGCCAAAATCTCCACTGCCTAAAATAAATTCAGCAATATTCGCTGCGGTATCCCTGCACTTCTCTTTCAGGATACCTGACTCCATCTCCCAACCTGGGCAGAGAGAGGCTTTGAAAAGTTTACCCATGTCCTCCCCAGGCAGAAAGCTCCTGAACTGGCCCGAAGCCAGCGCGACTCACTTCGTGTTGTTATTAGGAAGGGCAACGTTTTAGGGAGCTTTCTTGCGTGTTCCTATATGCTAACGGGGTGTGTGTCTGCCTTGTTTAGAAGCCGCCTTGACAACGGTATTTTTATGAGATGCTTCTTCCCCACCTACTGAAAGACTGACCCATTTAGGAAGAAGAGGAGCTAGAGCGTGGATGACTCGTCCTCTGACCTTTTTTGAGCTTTTTTGAGCGGGGCCTGCAGGAGAAGGGACGGGAAGTGAGGACAGACCGGGAGGCAGGCACCCTGGGGAGCCACACGAGCTAGCAAGTGCAAATGCTAAGGAGAAATGCCCAAAGACCCCTACACTAGCAGCCTCACCCTGCCTGCAGGACTCCTTCAGCCACCCTTGGGCTCAGGTTTTCAGAGTGCAGCCCGGCCCTCCAGCCCTCTTATCCCCGCAGCTCTTACGTCAAACGCAATGCAGAACGGCAATGACAGGAGTATTTGCCTCCCCGAGATCCAGCCTACACCCGAGACCACACCGGGATCCTTTCAGTCTGGCAAGTGCACATTCAACTCGCACTGCACAGCTAACATGCATGTTTTTCCCTGCCAGGTACCTACTTACTTGTCCCATGAACCAGGAAAGCAAAGTGTCCGGCTGAGGCGAGTGCAAGGCCAGGTCCCAGCGCCGCAGAGCTGGGACTGCAGCCGCGGCGGTGGCATGTGCCAGTCAGAGCTGAACGTACCCACGCGCAGTGCGGCAGAGTGCCTTAAATGAGTATTCGAGAAACATCAGTAACTTTCTCGCCCCGCTTGCCGCCTGTGCCAGCCAGCCACCCACGCTCCCACAAGTGTGGGAAAGCACCCGTTGCTCTCGCAGCGCGCCGAGGCCGGGGAAGGCGGTGTCCGGACAGGCATGCCGCCGGTCGCCTCGTCTCGGTTCGGGGAGCACTAACTTCAGCACGTGCACGCAAATGCCTGCAGTATATCCTGCATGCTGCTTGGAGTCGCAGTCTGCACGCTATACCCCTAACGCACCCGCGTAGCGAGGGTACCTACCGGAGACCTGTCTGCAGGCATTGCCGAGTGGCTGGGGCTGCAAGCTGGGGCTGCGGCCTTGCAGCGAGCGCCTGCTACCTGGCTCTCCCAGCCAGAGCAATCCTGCTTTGTTGTTTCTACATGGACGTGGAGAAGGGAGGGGGGGAAATGAGCTCAGCCTGAAGCTCTAGAAATACAGATTTCCACCTCTAAAACTCTCTGGCCAATGCTGGTCTGCTCGGATTTGTATCAAAGACCAATCCTACCACTTGACGATGGTTAAACGGGCAACAAAGGGTTAATATTTTGCGTGCAGTTGGTCACTGGATGCCTGTAGCACCGGGCAATTTTTTCTTACTATCTGAGTCAGCCAAAGACCTAGAGCTTTATTTTTATGCTTGCATGTTTGCCTGTCGGGCTAGTTAAATTCACAGAGGGAAGTGTGAAAACTTGACCCCAAGCTCCCACATTTCCTTGGGAAGGGCCAAACGCATCCCAGTGCCCTGTTGCGCAGCGGAGGCGGATTTGGGAATACCTCGGCCAAGCACAAGGACGCCCTCAGCCCGCACGGCCCCCCCAGAGCGAGTGCTGTAGGGAGGGACCTCCTCGCCACGACCCAAGCCCCGGAGCGCCTTGGCGCTGCTTGGGGAGCTGGCAGAAGAGCTGCGCGTCCCGTGGTGCGTTGTGACAGCGGCCAGGCGTCCTCTGGAGCAGTGAGGCCCCGGGATTGCCTGCTGACAGAGCCGCATAAATCACGGGGCAGACCTCCACAGTGCAGGGTGTGGTGGAGCCCTGGGAGGCTTTCCAACCGATTCCCCGGAGGTCCTGCAAAGCCCTGGGGAGGGGGCACAGCTTTTATGGACACCCATCAGCTGGCTAGGTGTCAGGGGCACAAATATCACGGGGTGCAGCGGCCACTGCCACATGCCCACTCCACCTGGCTTAAACTCAGTTTACCCTCAAGGTGAATTCATGCCAGCCCTGGAGCTCCTGGCAACTTTGCTGCATGAATTTCTGTTCACTTACGGGAGACAAAGCTCCCAGTTCTCCCAGTAAGGTGCAGATTTGAATCCAGGTCATATTTCTGCTGTCCTCCACCAGCATCACAGCTGTTTGCTCCAAACATGATGATATTTTTAAAAGAGCAAAAGCATGAATTATTTCAAACTTGCCTCAGGATGAAATTGCAAGGGTACTGTGGAGAATGTGTTTCCACAACAAAACAGGAGCTCTTCCCACTGACTTGTTCTTTTTACTTTCATGAATGCCAGAAAAGTGACTGGCATTTTTTAAATGTCAGCATGTACCTGGAATGGGAATTTGTTTCCATTAAATCCTTTGGAAGCTATTGTTGTTGTTGTTGTTTGATGCAACCGAAAGTTCAGTTTGGCAATTTTTATTAGACCTTGCTTTTAGGTATAGGCAATTAGCTTAACAAAATACCAGATAGGATCTTCGCTGTGTTTGCAATGCCTGTTGCTCAGATCCTTACCTGGTGGGAAATGGCTTTGGAAGAGCACAACCACATCGTTGTAGCTGTTTACATCACATTTCTGATGGAGCTCCACCCTGCTTTCTCCATTTGTACTTTGTTTTCTATGAATAAAGGTCATGGCATTGGCATCACAAAAAATATTGTTGCTGTAGAAGGAATTCAGCTGTCCCCTCTGGGTTATAAAATGAATCACATGACAGGACAGAGTAATGCACTTAAACTTGGGCAGGGAAGAAATCAGAGCTGTAAGAGAAGCAAAAGCCCAACGTGGCTCTTCCCAGACCTCTAGCATCTCACAAGTCACCTGTCTCCATCCCTGTGCTGGACTGCTGCGTACTGCATAATCTCTAACATTTTGCACAATCTAGTTTTCAAGGTGCTCCCGCTGTCAGCAGGGGTCCGTTCTGGGTGCCTGTAGGAGGCTCTTTCCCAGCCGAATGGATCACACTGTGGGAAATTCTTTTCTGATAGTCAAAGGGCATTTTCTCTTCATTGATGCCATCCAATTAGCTCAACACCTTGCTACAACAGTTGCTGGGTCAGGGGACATGGCTACAAGACAGCTGTCCATACTTTAGCCTGCTATACAAAAAATGCGTTATGTAGAGGGAACCTCTGTGCCAGGAACTAGTTTAAGTCACTGGTTTGTTCAGGATTCTAGCCTGGTTATATCCCAGCTACCTAACACAGGTTTTTGGCCATGTTGTGTCTGGATCGGGGATAAATGTATTGTAATTACATCCCTCAGCTCAGCTATAGATTTAAGGTAAATGAGACCTTTCTCATGCTTCTGTATAAAAGTCTACACTGACCTTAGTGTTTGTGCTGCCGTCAAAAATAACACTTGTTACACTTTTGGCTCAAAAGCCATTTTTATGGCTTCTAATCTGTCATTATGGGTGAGTCCCTCGAGGCTCTGTTGTCTTCTACTCCTTTCAGTTTGCCAATACTTTCTAGTAAGGTAATATTTTAACTAGCTGCAATATTCCAGGAGTAACTTCATTACCACTACTTGCAGAGACATGGCCACAAACTCATGGTCCATGTTTTTATGAGTCTCTCGGCATAAACCAAACTCTGAACGTTTCTGAAACTATGAAGGGAAACCAACAGACGTTGCGGTACTATCGTTACAGCCAAGGCAACAGAACAGCAAGTGAAGCAAAAGCTGTACATCAAAAGCACTGGGAATACTTTTCTTGAGGAACACTGCTCAAGAAATCCCCTGTCTGCAGAATTCAGAAGGAAGTGTATTGGAAAAGAAACTCCAGGTTAAGCAAATCTTGAACTTTCCTTCCCGGTATTACACCAGTACAATTGAGTAGCAAATCAAATTCTACAGAAATGGCCAGGGATTTTATTAGTAAACAGACCAGATGTGAATTCTTTGTTCAATTTTTTTCTCAACTAAAGTCTCATTAATGGCAGAGGAAGATTAATGCTCTGAATAATAATGGATAGTAGTCTTTATACAGTATTTTAGCTTAACCCCTAGGAATAGTACTTTAAGGAATGTAGATCTTCCTCGCTGCAAAGCCCTCAGCATTCATGTGACAATAACCAGTAGACAGATAAAATAGAAGCAACTAATAAAATATTTCATCATTATAAAAATTTCCAACACTGGAAGATTTTGCAAATCACCCAACAAGTTTTGTAAGTCCTCTGGCATTTGAGTATTTGTTAGGGATAGCCTAATGAAAGCTAAATGAACTGTGAATACAAGTATAAGGTTTAAAACAATGTTACACAGGCATTTTTAAGTGTCCACAGAAATAGCACTGTTAAGAGCATTGTTCAAATTTAAATAAAATTGTTTCTTTTCCTTACAAAGCAGTCTCCTTTTCTAGCAATGCGTATCAATAGAATAAAAGTTGTCTCAAAAATTAAGAAATTGTTAAATATAAGACCATTACACTCCTCTTTTCCCTTAGCATTGACTAAGAAGTGGTTGAAGTCAGATCCCCATTTAAGGTTTCCACACCTCTTGGTTCTTTGCATTGTATTTCCTCCATGAAATTTCATAACTTCAACTAACTTTGTTGGCCTGTGAGGCCTACAAAGCACACCTATGCTCTATAGGAAGTGGCTTTAATGTTGCTCTAGCAACCTTAAATCAGTACTGAGTAAGCAGAGGTGCTGCTCAGCAGAGAAATAACACCAAACTGTTGTCTGTATGTCCTCATAATGGTTACGAATGAAGACAACAGTTAGGATGATCCAGCCAAATACTCTTCAGGCAAAGTTCTGCAGTTCTACTCTTCCCCTAAGTTTTAATTTGAGAAAATTTCTAGTGCCAGTGCTGCTTGTTGCAGTGCACTCTTAGTGTTGGGGGAACCTTTCTTTCCTTTGCTCCTAGTGTTCCCAGAAGTGAACTAATGGTGGATACCACATCCTCTGTGAATCTGCGGTAATGTAAAGAGAGAAGAATCTCACTCAGTGAAGAATCCAGGTCCTCCTTTAGTCTACTCCAGAGGTGGCTGCATTTTGGGAGGAAGAAATTAATCTTACTTTTTTTTTTTTTAGGTTTTAACATGATGCTCCCTTAATTCACTTCTGTAAAGCATTTGGGGATCATCTGATGAAAAGTCCTAAAGAAACACAAAGTATCACTGCTGCTGGGGTTGCAAAAATAAGGTGCCAGCTCAGAGAAGAGAAGTGTGCTCACAACAAAGAGAATTTGGACACAAATACAAATCATGGCATTGCGTGCTGACAAACACTTCATCTGCCTGCTGGTGTTTAAATTTTTCAAATACACACAGACTATTATTGAGGACCTTAGGTACCATTGTTTGCCACTGAGCCAAATCTATTTAATCTCTCTTCATAACTAGTCCCTACTGCCCCTCAGCTATTTTGCTGTTGTTGTTGTTGTTGTTGTCATTCATCTTCAAATCTTTTTCAGTCTGCAAGCATCTTTCTGGTACCAGAACTGAACAGAGTATTTCAGGCAGTCATCTAAGGGCTAGTCTAAAATGCACTTCTTTATCACTTTTATATAGTTTGTCCCATATCCTTTTGATTTCAGACCTTGCTTTGGGTCTACACAAGAAAGGTCTTGCCATCTTTGCTTGGGTCTGAGGATTTTTTTTCCCTTGGCTTTGATTTTTTCCAGTTTTCTGGATGGATTTTACACAGTTTGCCACCACAGCTCTAGTTGACAATAAAAAAAGGTATGGAACTCCTCCAAAGTACGTGTTTGCAAGGAGTGCTATGCCAGGAACATCATTACTGGAGTAACTAATCCAGAACTGATGCCATAACTTTTACATGTACTAGGGGCACTGAAACCCATGCTGAAATACTTGGCAAGACTGCCCTTAAATTAGGATATATTCTACTGATATTGGCTACAATCGACCACAACATTCCTCGGTTTTGAGGTAATATTTCTGAAGGGGAATGGTTTGAGATGCCAGTTTTTGTCATGTGTTTTCCTGTCTCACCGTATCTCCAAACCCAGCTAATCTGATGCTATCCAACTGTCCTAATGAGCTGCATCTACTTCTAGACTGAAGTGTTGACAGCTGCCTGTCCTATTGCCAACAAAAACTTCTGAGACAACTATATCTCATCCCTGCAGCTACGCAAATTGCTTAGTTTCCAGCCCAAATATGAGATATAACGATACTTCTTTTCATTGATCCAGGTCTAAAAAAAGGTGTGTCAAGAATGTACTCAATCATTTCCTCACATGCAGCTTAATCCCTCAGCTGGAAATGAGGTTTCTGTCTACTGGCTACAGAGGAGAAAACAAGTGCTCATGAAATCCCTTACAGCATAGGTACAACCACGTGGGCTAAGGTCAGTGAGAAGGACATGTTTCTCCAATTAATGTTGGCATATGTTTACTTATATTTTTATACACTGGTAGTCCTTCCATTTGCTGCTCTTGGATTCAAAGTGTACAGCAAGAGCTTCACCTTATTTTTATTCAGGTAGTATTTATTGTCTTTAAATCTGCACCACAGACGTTCTAGCCCATCTCCTGTGCACAAACTGCGCTTTGTTCCCTAAAAATCAGGTGCACCGAGATGAACATGAAGGCCCTGTAGCCATTCCTGCCCCTGGGCTGCCCGGCTGGCATGCCGAAACGGGGTAATAGGTGAGCAGATAAGCCTAAGCTCCAGACAATCTTTAAAAACCAGCCACAGCCTTCTAGAGAGAAAGCTACTGAAAACAGAGACTGAATTTGCAGGATATATTTCATCACGGGTGACTTCAGCGCCCACTGGAGCAGTATACAACAATCCCCAGACAAACACAGAGAAGAGAGAGACATAAACTCTGATCCTGGTCCAAGAGTGGTCAGAATAAATACAAGAAACACATCCATTCAGAGCTGCTCAGGACAACTCTTCTCCAGACAGAAATAAGACTTTCTCCTGTCAAAAGAAAAACCCATGTCTACCTCTGCCCTTCATAACTTTTATAGTTTCCCAAATTCCAGGAATCATGGTAAACACTACCAAACCAGGAGCCAAGGAGTAGAAAAGATTAGGGGAAGCACATCTAGTACTCGCAGACTACTGTAGCAGCACAGGTCACCGGTGTGCTCTCTCCCACGCCAGTCCTTCCAACACTGTTTTCACAGCTGAAGGTAGAACCCATTTCTTCAATTTAGCTTTTCCTCAATAAGTTCCTCACACACATACAAGCCTGAAAACTCAAGACTCTATTAAAACCAGGCTGGGAAGGAAGAAAGAGAGAGTTTGTTATTGCTCTAGGGTTTTTCTTTTTTTTTTTTTCTAATTCTTGGGATGTGCTCAAACACTACGATGGTGGAGACCATATAAGTAGCTAGATTAGAGCAACAGACATAACAGTGGTATTGGATACAGAAATAGCAGCCATTGCCAGTTCCATGGAAAGAGAGGACAAATGAATAAACAGCTATCATAACATCTGAAACCACCAGGCTTGGAAAAGCCTCTTTATTTTAGGAATAATCTACTAAAAGATGGCAAGACTAGATCTTACCAACTTGGACTTTTTCTCAGGAGTATCACTGTCACTGAGGAAGAAAGGGATGTTTGAGGATGGATAAGCCCAGGAAGCTTCTATGCCATCATCTTTTAGTTACTAAGCTCTAGAGACAAATAGAGGGTTTTGTTTGTTCAGTAGGGCTTATTTTTGTTTTTATTTTAAATCTGTATCTTTTCCTAAGCACTTTTACCAGATGTTTTTCAGGCTGAAAAATTGCATACAGTTCCAGGATGATGTACAAATTGAATGCAAAGGCAAGCAAGAAATCCAAATAGATCTGTCCCTTGGCATCTCTTGAGTACAAGGTGGTCTCACCTCTACAGGACCTTCTCCCCTATTTGCAGATCTAAGACACCATCAAGAATAAAGCAAGGAGGAATCTGTAGAGAAAGGGTCTCTGAATGTCAGTGCACTGTCTGAATGTCAGTGCACCTATACTATGAGTTCTATCCCAGCCTACGTGTCTGGGAAAGTATTTTCAATGTTTGGTGTTTAGGAAGGTGTTTTTGAACACACAGACTGTGCTATTCTGGGGGTGAGGGGAAAGTGCTTCTTTAGGATTATTGAAAACTTACTAAATTAGAAGCTTTCTGTGTTTCTTCACAGTTGGAGACCAGTCACTACAACACACTTAGAAAAGCTGAAGGTTGAAGGAAGAAAAATTCTCCAGTTTGGCAGGCAGTCCCTTACATTGTGGCTGCTGTATGCAAAATACTTCTGGGTTCTGTGAAGTTCAAGATATTGAACATCTGTGGCTATCTCAGCAATATTTTGAGCTTTACATTGAGCTGAGTTCTCAAATCCTGGAAGGTGGCATTGGAAGGCCAATCCCTTGGGACATCCTTGGTGTCAATTTCTTTGAGGATACCTGAGTAGACTATGGAAAGGGATCATATAACATGTCACAGGCAGGTGCCATTTACTTTCTACAGGGCACCAAGAAGACCATCTCTTATAATCCTGTGCACAAATTTGATCTTCACAGCAAAAAAAAAGTGCTAAAAAATAAAACCCAGCAATGCAGTTTTAAGAGGCTTGACACACTGTTTCAGAAGGAGATGCCTAAAAGACACATCAAGGGTCAAACGCCGGTATCACGAAAATCAGCAAGAAAATCTCCTAGTGATTGCATTGGGACTGTATCCATACAGTTTGTCCAGACAAAGACAGTATAAACATGAGAGGCTCAATTGTCCCTGAGCTAACTGTGCACAGTTGTTTAAGAGCAGGAAACGACCCACCCTTTTCCCACCTTTGTACACCCACACAGGGGTCAGACACAGTGTAGCTGCCACAAGGGCAAAGCTGATTCAAGCTAATGTCTGGCAGAGGGTGATGGAGGCAGGGAGATGGCAGAGCCACTGCCCTGAGCCTCTCTGAATGTTTGCAGAAGCAGCCACACATAGGGTAAACGTACTGCCAATCTGTACACCAGTTGTCTTGGAGAAACTGGCTTAACCCACCGCTCAACTCAAAGTTTTCCTTCTAATATCTAAGAGCGTAAAGTTAATGTTCGAGTGAAAGAAAGGTTTCAACAGCTGCCCTTACAAGGGAAAGAGGTCCAAGGAAGTAGAAGTACCACTGCCATTGACACATCCCAAGTCCTTCCAGTGTCTTTTGACACCATAACAGGATCCCAGCGTGGTTGTTTTTAATTCAGAATTGAGGTGACTTCATCCTTCATGTTCATTATCTGAGTAAGCAAGTATGTACTTCTCTCATTCTTCGTATTTGTCTTGATTATTCACCTTTGGTAATGGAATATATAACAGGAGAAGGAAGGCATGAGTTCATTGCCATGGAATGCCTCCACAGGAAAAAGGAAATGCAGATACAAAAATGAAAAACCATGATGGAAGAGAAAAATCATCTTTTCATTTTTTACTTAGCTTAAAAATCCAAGGCAAAATTGTTCCTCAGCTCTCAAAAGTGATGCCTCTTCTACTAAGGAGCTTTCTACAGATTAAACTTCGTGAAGCCCTGGTCTTGGGAGCAGCAGGAGGAGGTGTGGAGAGCCAAATTTCCATGCCACATGGACATGCACACATTTAAATCGGGTTGTGGTTTTCTTAATATGCAAAGATCCTGAAGTCAGCTCCAATTCAACTCATCAGTTCAAGCTAATTTTCAAGCTCAGGGCTCTAACGAGCAGACTTGAGAGCATCAGGGCAAATTTAGCTGCAACCAATTTGCCTCTAGAACATCCTCTGAATACATTTGCATGGCCTATGTTCACAAAACTACATAAAACATGTCTTGCCAGCTGCTGGCTGTGCCTCTCAGCCTGGCATGCTGATACAGCTGCTGAATGTCTGCTAAAGCCTCGATAGAGTGCTTCAGTCATTCATCCTTCCTTTAGTTGGTACTAACTGTACATCCATATAATGAGGGTGGGTGTGCAGCAAATGCCTGGAATAATGATAATGTAGCCACAAAACAGGTCCAGTGCAGGCAGAGGGCTCATTGCCTCACATCACTGTGCCCCGACCTTGACCTCATGATAGCATATCTGAGAGTAAGAACGTAGAGCAATCGCTACCACCCGGACTTGGCTTTCTCACTGCAGCGCAGTGCCAAATTTGATAGTCTCTTTGGTGATCTAGGCACATGCCCATTAAGACAAGTTTATTTTAAAGAGGTCAGGTAGCAGCTGATGGTTGGTGGGAATCTTTTAGCATTCCCAAAACAGGCAGGGTTTGAATGAGCAGTCTATAGATGCAAACGTCAGCAGATGTATTCCAATAACCTCTGTTAGAGTCTTTGTGAACTTTGAGTGCTTGCTATTTGCTGCCTAATTATATTAACTGTAACAGTTCATTACTTACAGCACATCAGGACCTGAGGATCCTGGTCCTATTCAGAGCCCCTCTGTGCTAGGTGCTGTACAAACACAGACAATATTTCTGGTAAAACATACAAGCAAAGCCCCTATAAACTCTTACTCATGTGCTGAACTTTATGTATAGAAGTAACTTCACTTGGTTCGGTCTGATCTGTGCAGATATGCATTTCTATTGTGTTCTAGTTCATTATCTATATAACACCTATTGAACTCTCTGCAACTGCTTAAAAGCATAAAGTAAATCATGCGCATAAATGTTTGTAGAATGGGGCCTTAATAAAGACTGGCAGCAATATACTCAGAGGATAGCTTGAGAGAGAGGGAAGATAAAAGTAACCATAAAGGGAACTTGTGATTACATAGACTAGCTACATACATAATTTGTGGGCTTTGTGGTTTGGGAATTCTGTTTGTTTGCTTAATGTAAATGAGTGAGAGAATTTAAAGAATCTCTGCCACCTACTGAAGCTGAGAACTGAAATGCTGTAGGCCTCACCCAGTGCATTCATAAGTCCTTCCTTGTTCAGCAAAACACTTAGGCACATTTTGCACTCTAAGAGGAGAATACCAAAAAACATGTTTTCTGTAAGAACTAGGGGGCTGAGTACAATTTCTGCTAATGCCTCTGAAAGTTTTGCCGCTTGCCCACAGCCTCCCAAATAAGCATGCTGTTCCCCAAATGCTTCTGCACAATGAATGTAAGCAGACAGTACTCCTGTGAGGTTTGAGGGTGTTTTTTCTTTTAATATTTGTGAATTCCTTTTTGTATTGCTTGACTAGCTCTAACCAAGAGCCACCTTTGGGAATGTTCTGTATTCAGAGTCTAATTTAGATGTACCCAATTTAGATGCAAGTTCTCACCATGCATCACTTTTAGAACGAGTTTCTTTGTAAGCTGTTGACAGAAAATGTTTATAGTCCTATTATACTCTAGTAAAAAAAGGGGAACTGAGTAATGGATGTAATATCTTTGCTTTCGGTTTACTTGAGTTTATTTCCCTGTTGTGCAAAGTTTTGTCCAGATTTTTAAGCAAATTCACTTTGTCTTTACTCATGTTTTTTTAATTCTCCATGAACAGTTTAACAAGTTAAAGTTTGGAGAGTTTGCAGAGTGTGTCTGTTTTGGAGTGACACGGACAGTATTTCCAGAGAAAAAGTATTGTATTCCTAAAACTAATTATGGTAATCAGAAATGTGTTGTATCTCCTAGCGTTTGGGAACACAGAGATAACAGATTACCTTTAACTTACTGACACACTTTGAATTTTGTCTACTGAATACTTGCAACCATTTGCACATTGACTATCAGCTATTTGTAGCACTTGGCAAACAGAATAAAAAAGGTGAAATTCTGAATGATTTTTTTTATCAGTTCTTCGCAGGTCTAAAAGTCTTATTTAACAAAGAGTTTCTATACTTGCTTAAAGTTAAGCATACACTGAAGATAAGCATAAGCCTAAATGCTTTGCTGGCATATTCTGTAGGTATATTTTTACAGTCTTTGCTTAATCTGGGCAACAGTTAGCAGCTGACTGTGATACTGACTGTACCTAGCAGGACTCCAGAGAGGGTGTGGATGCTATTTTTGACCCACTTACATTGACTGCTATTTGAGTTTTATGTCAGTTACAACATGTTATTACAATGACACAGAGACTTTATAAACAGGCTAAGTTATCTCCGTGATTTAATGACATCTCACTTTCGTACAGGTCTCCAGAGCCCTTTAGCTTATTACCTTGCCTGGTGGTTTTCTTTTCACCCCAGCGCGCCAAGGCTGTTGATCTCATTGAATATCGATATGTGACACGAAAAAGCCTTCCCTTTCTTTAACATGGGTCTTGTTTGCTCTTCCTGGCATTGGATCATTATTACGTCTGCGGGGAGGGTTAGCTTTTAATCTGCGTGTTATTGTAACATGCCTCCATCAAGACAGAGGCATGCCCCAGCAGGATAGGGTGCTATGAAAGTTCAGGTTGCTGCTGTTAGCTTCCAGCAAAGGAAATTATTTTTCAGCCACCCATGCTGAATTGCCAGTGGCCAACACAGAAACCTTTTGTTGAACAAAAGCTATTGGACCATGGACATTTACAATGCCTAAGATGCAGCCCAACCAAACCAGGAATTCAAAGGCTGAATCTTTACTTTCTTACCAAGGGCTTGATCTTGTTACCTTTTACTCACATGAGAAATCTTCCTCCATGGTATTAGTCCTATTGATGTGAACATGAACCCAATCCTTTTCCTACTGAAATTCCCATTGAATTGAGTTAGGAAAAGCCAAAACTTGTGGATTACACCAGTGAAAGAATACGCTATGAGTGGGCCTTACAGGCTTTGGAAGGAATAGAAGAGAATACAGTACATGATTATTAATCACAGGATCATGCTCTTAAATCACACACTGGGTCCTTACAAACTTCCATTCAAAGTGAGTGGAGGGAGGCTGTTAAAACTAAGTCAGTGATGCACTGCCACATATCCCTGCCATAAGTTCTGGTGACAGTTCTCCCAGTGTACCTGCCTGTGGACAAACCACACTTTCCGAAGGCTTTTATGACCTTCACATACATGCCTTGCTCTTTCCAACACAAGCAAATGAAGCTTCCAGCTCACAAGGAAAGACACTTAGATTATGACAACCTGCTGACACATGATAAAAGTGTTTTTACAACTCAAAATAGTCAGAATACCCCTATGAAATATTCTTTCTCACACAACACGCTGTTTTCTCATTATGTGTGTTGACATTTTTCAAACTGACCTCAGCTAGATATTTTGTTCCGGAGTCCCCATTTAGTGGAACATTTAAACAATAACACTTTGAAGCATGCTCAGTTTCTCTTTTGAAGTCCATTCAGGCTCTGCCCTCGGGTCAGCAGGCGCATTCCAGCAATGATGCATGGACCATCTGCTGTACAAATTTAAATCCCACTGGTCCTATACCTAGAGGTACTAACATGTTGCATAACTCGCACTGAAAAACAGCCTGTCAGTTCAGACAGGGTTTGGATTTATTCCTATAGTTCTCCTATCCTTCCGCTGGAGGGCCTGTGCACAGTAACCTTTGAGTGTTGTTTCTGGGGACTACAGATTAATGAGATAAATAATAATAAGTGGCATTAAGCTATTTTATTCAAAACCTTTATTTTCCTTTGCCCGTCTACACTCTATGACTCTATGATTCCCAGAGCTCAGTGTCTGGCATCTCATTCAGGGGTCTTCCTATTCCAGACTTCTCACCTAGGTAGACTCTGGCTAAGTTACCCTCAATAGCTGTCCATGGCTGTTTAGTGTCTACTGGTGAGCAAGGGAAAACCAGGATGGTGCGACATCAAGAGTGAGATTTTCAAGACAATGTCTAGGATTCAGATGAACAGTGACCATTTACTTGGGTAGAAATTTGGCATCAAAAACTTGACAAAATCTCTGCCAGAATGTGGCTTTGTCTATATATTTTATCCATTGTCCTTTAATGTTAACTAGTCATTATTAAACCTAACAATGTATTGGCTAAGGTTAAGGTATTTCAGACCCAAGCACTGTTGGTCTTATTGATACTATGTAAACATAGAAGAAGGAGTGGTCCTTGCCCCTGGGAGTTTAAAATCTAAACTTGGACAATACAGTTCCAACATATGGTATATCCTGTAGGCTGAATTACCAAACTTCAATCAGCATTGGCCTTAACAATTAATTTATGTTGCACATATGTTCTGCATTTGGGGAGGTTAGCCCTGAAAGGCCCCTTAGAGGAAATGTGAGTATACGTACACGCTGACCTTTGAGTGATGACAGAAGAACGCAGTAATAAAGAAGAGGAGGCCAGTCAAACCTCTAGGATGGAAGATGGCACGAAGGCAAGCATGGAAGAAGGACATAAATAGGGTGCAAAGGAGGGAGATTTGGAAGCCATGTAGGGGAAGGGAGAGAGAAGAGCCATAACAGAGCAAGTTTTTCAAAGCAGCTCTAGCACCAGTTAAGCACCAAAATAAGTGGGCACATTTCCACTTTTGAGTATCTGTCACTTATTTAGATGCCTTCTTGGAAACTGAGTTCTCTGGAAAATCTGGCCTCAACGGTGGGTGCTGAGCACTAGACAATCTGGCCTGTTCATTTGCTCACTATGTGGTTCATCTGTTCTAAGGAACAAGTCCTTCTGGAAATGTAAAAAGAGGAAGAGAGAAGTGTTGGATATAGAAAAACATGCAAGCTGCCTCATGGGCTAATGATCAAGAAAGGCAGAACAAGCAAAATTTCATAAATCCGAGGAAGTCAAATGTCTTGCCACCAGTACCCCTTACAAACATTGCACTAGTCCAGGAGAGAGCGTAGACAGTGGTTAAAGCACTGGGCTGGAGTCATAAGACATGAATTAATTTGCTTCATCTTTCCACTCATAATCTTCTCATCTGTCCAAAAATGAAAAGTGGAATAGGAATATCTGTCCCACTATCCTTCAGAAAAAAACTGTAAACATTAGTTAGGATCAAAATATGGCCTCAGAAGGAAGAAGCGGCCCATGGGGAGAAGGGAGATCCTCTGAGGCTCTCTGCTTCCGCACAGCAGAATTGAGAAGAACAAAATGGAGCATGAAGGGACACAAAGCTGAAGAGCATAATGCGGGACACACTTCTGCTGTACACCCTTCTGCCTGCCCTCAGTGTCCACAGGACTGGAGAAATCCAACCCCTGGCTGTGGAGGGAAACGAATCCCCTGTTTGTTCGCCATGCCTCACAGTGGGGCATGAAGTACCACTGTTGGCCAGTCAACCTTTCCTGTAGACCCACTCATACCAAGGCAGTCACCTTTTGTGTAACGCACCTCTCCCTTCACGTCATCTCCAAACTTGTCCTTGCGCCTCCCTGGTGGGACTTTTGGTGACACCCTGTAAGAGGATTGGGTGGGCCAGGAGGGAGCAACTCCATTGTTTGAGCACAAATAGCTGCGTTCATTAGCAGGCAGACATATTATAACAAGGCAAGCAAAAAGTGAGTGGATTTGCCATTAAAGCGGATATTCTTGGAGGTTTTCCTCAGCACAATTCCCTCTTTTGAGCTAACAGATGCAATTTAATGACCCGTCCAGTAATTCCTGAGTTCCAATCCCAGCTCTGACATGAAGCCAGTATAATCCTCTTGTTCCCTATAATAAGGCCTCAACCCTCCACTGACAGAAATCAGCACAGCTCCTTTAACGTAAATTAGTGTTACCTCATCTGAGGACCTGATTCAGAAATCAGAGCACCATGGGGCTGGGCCTTGCAGAAATACCCACGAAAACCTGGTCCCGACCCCAAAGGAGTTTACACTTCAAAACAGTAAGACATACACTGGTGAGCTTTTCCCACGACATTTTAGTCCCACAGATCAGTTACCTCCTGACAGGACATGTTCTTCTGAGATCGAGGCTTACAGGTGATGAATATCTCTTGGGATAATTAACTGGGTTCAGTTGCTCTGGCCAGAGAAGGGAGGGAGCTTTGCAGTGCCCGCTGCACATCCACAGATTAAGTCTATGGAGAGGCTGTGAGAGACTTATTTGGTTCTCGAACCAGCTCAAAGGGGCGAGGTCAGGAGCTGGTGATTACCCAAAATTTAAACAACGTTCTTAGTTCACATCCATTTCTATTTTCTAGTTACATTTGCCCTCCTCTTGGTAAACAGCAAACATTTTCTTGGAAACAGTCTCATTTCTTATGCCAGGGGCAAAATAAACCCCAGCTCATCATGGATGTGTCCTTTCCAAAGAATGACCACAAAAATGTCTGAAACCCTATAAAGGCTGTTAATGACTCTAAATCTCCATAAGGCTTTTTTCCCCCTTCCTTTTCCCTCTTTTCTCCTCACTCTGACAAGCTGGTGAGTTGGGAATGGTTTAAAATACCACAATAGCCATGGCAGGACATCAAGAAAGAAAAAGGAACAGGGTTTTGAAATACTTTATGTAAGGCTCCAAGCACTTGAGTTGGTGCTTAACTGACTGGACTTTGCCACACAGCAGTCAGATGATGTCTGTAGCTTTGGGAAATACGAGAAACTCTGGAGAAGGGTGGGGGGGAAACGGTCTCTGCCACATTGGTCTTTATTGTCTTATGGATTTTATCACAGTATTGTTCTTTATTTCCTGCTATTTATAGGCTCTCATGTTTTGTGCTGCTTTCATGTTTGTGTTATCTGCCTTCCCACGACATGTTTCACCCCAGTCCTTGCCTACAGCTGGATCCGTAAAGGCCAGACCAATGGTTTTGAATGGCCCATCTGGGCTCATCTTCTTTCTCAGGGCAATGTGTGTAAACAACCCTTTTCTGAATCACTAAGCGATCCAAGATGGTTGATTTAAACCATGGTGGTGGCACTGCCCACTCTTACCTAAAGGAGCCAGAGAGTTTGCCACTGGGCTTTTGCGTATCAAATGATTACATTCTTTAAGATCTCTAGCCAGTAATGCTGGGGCTGTTTTCTCTAAAGTCCATGTTTTTAAAGTGGATTTAAACAATCAGCCCTTCAGTGCATGGCTTGATCATAACCATGCAGGGAAAGTTTATCAGAATTATTTTATAGCTCTTGTCTTTGTGCAAGGTACTGCCGAGAGAGCATGCGACTGGGGCTGTTCTCTTCCTAATTTCCTTTGGATCATGCTGATGTAACTCTGCTGACTTTGATGAGCAAAAGTGTAGTTCTGGTTTAAATCAGCTGGTGAGGGTTGTAGAAGTCAAGTCCTTGCCCAAGTAAACTAACTGCCTAAAAGATGGCTCCAACAGGCAAGTGGGGATAGAGGTAAAAATGGAGGGGTCACAAAATAATGCTGAAATCACTGAAGTCAATGAATTACACCAACAAAGTTCAGGTCACTCTGTCCCCTCTGACAGGCCTTTGTGATTCCTATCAGTGTCCTTGTATCGGTGTCAGTGTATCAGTGTCACTGTCCCCACAGTGGCTTCTAGGCAGCTAAAAATACCCCAAGTGCAGGCTTGTGGCAGACACCAGGCTGTTGGTTAGGTGGGCTGGAACTGACGGATTTCCCCCAACAACTGTCCCTTTCCTGCACTTAGTGAGTGACAACAAGCCTTTCCCATCAATCTGTGGCTTGCATCACTTTCCCTGGTGCACAGAGCAGCCTGCTTTGGAAGCAACAAAGCAGCTCAATGCCAGTAACAACAGGGAAAAGCCCTTACCCTAACCAGAGAGGAACAGAGAGTCCTGCTTTGGGACCCTTTCACACTAAGTCTCCAGCAGAAGCGCCTGCTATGGGCTGCTGGAGAACTACAACGAAAATGAGACACTTGCTTAGACATGGAGCCAGGGCTGGCCAGCTTTTGCTTACTAGACTTTTGGGCCAGTTGCTCCCCACTTCTTTACAAGAATATTGTCCTTTAGTGCCACAGAGCATCATTAAGGCACCTGAGTGTAAAGGAGAATCATTCCTTTTAACCTCAAATTGTGCCTAAAATCCCTTGGAAAAAGAGGCAGAATTTTTCTGTAAGCAGTATCAAGTGAAGATTTCTTATTCAGACAGTTTGCTAGAGGTTTCTGCAGTTATCCTTGACTCTCCATAGCAGCCAGATTGAAAGAAGAGACAGCTGGAAATAGAAAGCATGTATGATGCCCTAGTCCAGATCGAGACCTCGCACAGTTAATGCACGGTGCAATGCGAGCTTCCGAGTGGGCGAGTGCATGCTCCTGTCAGTGCAGTCCCGGGATTTGTTCTGTGGTGATGCCAAGAAGCAAATTTATTTCAAGCCATGAAAAATCACTAATGCAAACACCTTGTCTCCCAGGCCCCAGTAAGTCTTGAAATCTGCCATTTAAAAGTTTTACTGGCCATCACAGTGAAATCATCCATTTTGTCACATGCAAACAACATGGGGAAAACGATGTGGCAATCATTTTTCAGCCTGGGAGAAACAATCAGCCGCTGTGAACTCCACAATGCTGCAAACCAAAGGCCAGACCAACTGTCATCCCATCGGAGAAACAATTAAAGTGTGAAACCAAAGGTTTCCAACAGAAACTGCTGCAGAGGCTTAGCCGCGATACTGTGGCTCTAGAGCGACCGCTGTAGCCCTTGACCTGGCAGGCACAGCCAACCTCCCAAAAGGTGCCGAGTGCCTCAGTATCTGCACGGATCAGTGCGGATGGAGGTTGTCACCTCTCACAAGCCCAGCATTTATTCTTTTTCTACCCTTTGTTTCTGTTGATGAAAATCCGACTGTTTTCCTTTCAATGACTGTATGAGCCAACTCCTGTTTATCTTCTAAGAAGTGCTTTTTAGTGTGTCATCAAATTCTCTCTTGCCACCATCTAAGGCGCATTGACAGGTTGTGGTAATTTTCCAGTCAGACTCTGAAATGGTTATTCACACTTTTATCGTGGCAAGATTAGATTATTGTAATACTTTACTGGCCGGCTTCCCAAACAGGGCTCTGCACAAACTCCAGATGGTGTGAAATGTGGCCAGCAGGATTCGAGTTAAGAAGGGACAGTATCATCCGTTCTGTTAAAACCCCTACCTTGGCAACTGGTTAGACATCAAATTGATTTCAAAACTGTCCTTTTTCTCTACCTGCAGGGCTGAGGTCGGGTCTCTGTCAGCAGTTTTTTGATTCGTTATGGTCCTGAGTATGCTCCTCGGGCTCACAATACCTGGTAAATAATTCTCTGAAGAGTGATTTCAAGGAGGCGAGGGTAGTTTAAACCTGATTTCCATCTGCTTGTTCTCCTCCACAGCCTATACAAAAGCTGGGCGGGATACAGCAATTACTCCCTTTGCAAACATTAGACGAGAGTGTCATGGAGCTATGGGCCCTTCTGCTCTCACTGCACCCAAAGCTGCCGCTTGAAGAAACCGCCAGCACACGAGGAGTTGCCTCCTGGTGTACGGCGGCAAAGTGCAACCCTTTCCTGGGTACAGCTGGTGAAAAATGGTGACGCCATGAAGGAGGGTGCTGTGGTCCCCATCTGCAAGACCGAGCCCACACAGGCAGCCGTCTAAATGCAGCACATCCCCAAAGCTCTTCTAAACTGCAGGTGGCTGAGCTCACCCCTTCTAACCTCAGACTAAGCCGCCAAGGGGACACTTAGACAGTGCCTGTGCTCCCCAGTCCTGCTTTTCGTACAGCGTGGCCTCACCAGAAAACACAGGCTGCTGATACGTGTTCTTATGAACCATCTTTCACTTGTGTAAACAGTAGCTACACAAACAATTGATGTGATAATAACTGGCTTAATACAGAACAGTACAAATAAAACCTTCCGGTGTTTGGTGCTTTTGTCTCCTTAGAACTTGCCTTCTCTGGATCCTAAAGGTGTATCCCTTTGCATTCGATTGATTTTTATCATGAACCATACTGAGGCTGAGAGTCAAACCTTTCCCAGCTTTACTTCAGGGTGGGTAAATTTCTACAGGCCTTTTGTGCAAGGGAAGAGTTTTGGGCCAGCTGTAATAAAAGTCTAGAAAAGAATGATCCTTTGGTTTGTTTTTATTAACTTCCATTTACAAAGCAGTATGTGATTTGCCGCCTAAGAGCGAGAAAGGCTGGAGACAGCCTTTGCAGTGCTACGGAATGGCATGGTAAACACAGCGTGCTCCGAGTTGTTTACCTTCCCTGTCACTTCTGCAGGGAACCTGTGACCTGCCACTCATGGAAGTGGATATAAAAGCTCATGCTGGTTTTTTTTTTGTTGTTTTTTTTTTGTTAGTGTGAGACAGCTGACACGGACTGTTTGCTTTGGAAAAACAACCAAACCCTTTTGTTTTGTGTGAAGCGGGTGAAAAAAATGTATATAAAGAATTGTACTGACTCTGCAAACAGCTGCTGCATAAGGAGGAGAGAGTGGCGGTTGGCTCTGGGGTCATGGTGACTTGTTTTAAACCTAACGTGCCATCTTCATTTTAGAAGATCAGGAGACTGGGGGGGGTTGTTGAAGAGAGAAAGTGTTTTCCTTTGTGGATAAAAATATGCTATTAAGAGAAAACAATAGTGTAAGAGTATAGGCAAAGTCTGGATGGTTTACTTGAAACCACAAGAATTTGCAGTTCAAATAAAATGAGATGTAGGTTGGTCTTTGATCCTGGAGCTTAGATGATCTGCACTTGTCTGGGACCAAGAAGTGTACAGAGAGCTTTCATATTGCCTTTCTACATCCATGATGTCATGCTGGACCAGAGGTCTGGCCAATTTAACACAAGAGGACTAGTGGGCACCGCTTCAGGATTGCTGTGGCTTGTATTACCCTGAGAACAGCATCCAGAGCTGGAGTTACCAGAATATAAAAACAGCACTTTAATACACACCTGCCTCAGTGATGCCAAGAGCATGATATGGCTTACAAGAGGGGCTGAGATATACCCATCAGTCACAAGTACCCATCCTACACCCAGGCTTCCTCAAAACCAGGACTGCTCAGTGGCTGAGTGAAGATGCCATCCCATCTATCACCAGTGCTGAAGGTACAGGCTTAACTTTTATCTGGAGTGAAAATGCTACTAATTTTACCACGGATCTTTTAATGTCCCAACATCTCATTTCAAACACAAATTTTACCAGTATTTCTTCAGCTGAATTACTTCACCAGTGGGTGGTCTTGAGGTGCCTGAATATAGGCAAATAGAGCTATTTTAAATGCTTGCGGTCACCCAAGACACCTGCATGGGGCTGGTAGGTAAAATGCAGGACCTACAGGAGGCCCACATCCTTCTTTAGGTACAGATGGAGGTCAAGTGGGGCACAGGGGAATACGGTAGCATAAGACAGTATCTCACATTGTGTCAGACACATGTGTAGGCAGCTCCACCCCCTTCTACGTGAATCAATGAGATGTTCCTAGGGAATCAACACCCAGCTTCTTTTGCTGCTGAGAATTGAGCCATGAATACACTTGGTGCATTCCACAAAACTGTCCAATGGGAGCACTGGGAAAGGTAATGTGTGGCTAATGTAGGAAGCAAATAGAGCCTTCTTGTATCTCTCCATGTGGGCCTAAGGTTCAGGGAGGTCACATACACAAGAAAGGTTGTCATGACTCCAGCCCCTCTACATGGCCTTGAACAGCTGAGCTACCTGAGCTGTGACCTACCCAAGTCTCCATAAACCCAAAACATCAATCCATCCAGCACATGCATATAGTGGTGATGACCACCTGATGGTCCACATGATAGGAGAATCAGGCAGCAAATCTCATCCTCCCCTGTGTCACCTAGCCAGCCAGCCCAAACAGATGCCATCTCAACCCAAGTTCTCTACCAGACGGAAGGAAGGCTCTCTTGGCCAGACAAACAGCACAGTAAGTGCTACAACCCTCAGCTGTGAACATTAATGCTGCATATGTCAGGTGACTTAGTTGCAAGCATGTAATCTGTTACTGCATAGCTTTCAAGCGCCTTCCCATGTTCTTAATTCTCCTGATAAACTTGGAGAGATTTTTTTCCAAAAGAACACATTTTTCAGAAGTTCCTAATATAAAACACAATGCATTATGAACTCCAGCTACCCACCTGAAGCGAAGAGTGAAAGAGAGCTCAGATATCCCTACAGATAATTTTTTTGAACTGCTGGGGAAAAGCACACACAAAAATGTATGCTATATTCTCTATATACCACCACTGTGACTGTAGGTGTAAATGACTACTTGAACCTCAGGTTATTTGCAAACCTAGCTGAAGACTGAGTAGAAAAGTAAACAGATCATAAAGTTACATACAGAACCTTTAATTAGAAAAAAGAACGTAGCTTGAACCTCAGGTTATTTGCAAACCTAGCTGAAGACTGAGTAGAAAAGTAAACAGATCATAAAGTTACATACAGAACCTTTAATTAGAAAAAAGAACGTAGCTATCTACATATGAGGGCCATATCTTCACATGGTGCAAATCAGTGCAGCTCCATTACAGAATTTTATCAGTTTCTGCCAATGAGGATTCAGTCCAGGTATGCATGTGAGGATGTCTGCCTTTACCATGGAAACACAACACCTAAGTGAGGGACCACACGAGCAGCTTAACAGCAACTGTATTAATACGTGACAGGGCAGGAAAGAAAAACGAAAACAATTGCTCTAATTGAAACTATGGGGGGTGTGTAAGTAGGGCAGAATGCACAGTAATTACCTGAGTTGGAGTTTAGCCAGTACACCAATACGAACGCTCCTGCTCTATGGGACTGTGAAAGTGCCTAAGTAAACAGGATTTTGGTTTTCCATCTTTGGCTAAAATGGTTGTTTACATAGAAACAGAGAACTGTGTAAAAAGAAAGGGTGCACGCTCAACTCTGAGGAATGAACTGGGGCTGCAAGCTGAGGAGCTGAATTTCCACCCACACTTACACCAAACCACAAAAAGATGGGGTGCTACCTGGGAGAAATGCTTCCTGCCCAAATGGTGGATCGGTGCGCAGGCACAGCATTGTCCTGTTATAGAAAGGAAATGCCATGTCACTGCAAATGAAATTAGGATCTGTTCACCTAGTTGTTAACATGAACCTTCTGGACAACCCCAGGCCAGAGGTGCTACCACATCCGCAGTTAAGCTCTCAGCTCGCTCTCCTGTCCAGCTGGCTCCCACAGTTCCACTGAATGCCTGATCCCGAAGCGCCTCCACCTCGCCCATCTCCCTGCGGTCCGCCTGGCATGGCCCCTGCATGCAGCTTCCTCACAGTCATCCCCAGCAGCCCCTATGTCTCTGCTTCTGCCTCCCCAGCACTGCCTCTCCAGATTGCCTGCAAGTAGAAGCGAGCCTGGACAGAAACACAAGTTGTCCAGAGACCAGTTCCTAGAAAGTTCCCCTTCCCATGCTGTGATGGGTCTCGCCACCTGCTAACAGGGTGCTTGAGAAGTACAAAGCAACCGTTAATGGCAAAACGAGGACTTTGCTGAGAGTATGGCAGGGGATAGCATGGCCTGGCGTGACCCGGAGGTCAGCCTGAAGTACTGGTAGAGAAGCTGCTCTAGTATCTATGGGAAATACTAGATGAAGTCCTAGAGGAGCAAAGCGCCTTTTCCAAGGACAAGATGCCCATCCTTTGTCCAACAAATATATCTTAATCATGCAACAGAGGAACAACTTCAGGTATTTACCCCATCATCATTCATTGCTTCTTGAGCATGCTGATTCTGCCAGCAAGTAACAGGCGCAAGTAACTGCCAGCAAGTACCAAGCAGTCATTACAGCGCTGCAAGTCTCACGTGTTACCAACATGTACACCCAAACCTGCGACCCACAGGTTCTGCAGACCAGCACAAATCCTCTGAGACATACAGTTGCCCATGGCCTTGCAGGTTGTTTTTAGTTAGACAAACTCAAATGGCTGCCACAAAAGCTTAATCTCTTTCCAGCCACGCTCATGCTGAGTGTCAATAGGAAAAAGTCCCTTGAATACGCTTGATAATTACAGAGCTGTGGCTGTAGCAAAGAACAAAGTATAATGCAGGCTGAATACTCAGGAAATTGACTGCTGATATGTTTCCATTCATTGTTTTGTTCTCTGTTCTCAGTGTTATATTAAAATCTCCTACTAAGAATGAGCTTTCTTGTTTAATGGAACTTGTCAGTTAGAGGAAATCTGCTAGAGCTGTTTGATCTATTCTTTAAAATAATATTAATTGCAAATTCAGCACATGGCCCTTTTTTAGTTAGCAAATCATTTGAAAATGAAAGCTGATATTTCTCAAACATATCCACAAACAATCATGGCCCAACACTTTCTATCACTAAGGCATTCATCAGCCCTTTGCTCCAACTATTCAGTACTGGCTATTCATTAGATATGTTGATCGATCATGCCTGTCACCTGATATTGTTTTCCTAACTTTATGAGTGAAAAGTGATAGTAGTGAATAGCAAACAGTAAACACAGCATGGCATGAATCTCTGGTCATGAGAAAATTCATGCAACTTTGCAGTTTGTGAGCATTTTTATAAAATCCTGACAACCACATCAACTTATTCAAGTGTAACCTCACATCTACAGAAAACCACACTCATTGCTTCTGTCTGCCTGTCCATGAATGTAATTCCCTATCCGTTTTGATTTTGTATGACTCCTAATTAAATGTAGATTGCATGTTTACTATTCATCCTGATTTCCAACATATGCACTCACAATAAGAAATCTTAACTTCAAGCTCCAAAGTCCTAATCTGCAGCTGAATCTGGATTTCCAAAGCCCTACAGTTCAATGACATTTAAATCTGGAGATTTCATTTGGTTCCTTGTAGACATAAAAGAACTATTTAGAAAAATCACATGGAGTGGCCAGTTTAGACTTTATGTAAACAAGCCAAAGTCTGTGGGAATATTTCAATGATTTCAATTTGCTGGTTCTGAACCTTCAGCAAAAATCTGCAAAAATGGGTTGGATTGGATGGCTCACAGAAACAGTATTTCTTTTGTGAGTGTCTTCCTGTCTCCAATTATATCAGAATGACAGAAGAAAGGGGAAATAGCCGATTCCAGGGTTCGTATAATTAGATATAATAAACTCTATCATCGTCAGTACTTGATGTTTTTCTTCAGGCAATCTCAAAGACTTTTGGAAATGGTCAGAAATTACGATTCACGTCAACATGATGGCAGGCATAGTCACTTTTAGGAATTCCACTTTACAGACCGAGGAGCGGGGCTGCGAGTCCCCTGCCCGAGAGGCAGTCAGCATCAGCGCTGAAAGCAGACCCTGAGCATCTTCCTTGCCTTCCACCTTAACAAATCCAGCAGGCACCAGAAGATGCCTCCCTTCGCTGGTGACAAGAGGTTAAACTACACTTGTGCTCATTCGTGTAACCTGCTTCACCTTCCTCCTTGCTAAAAACATTGCCTTGGTGCCGCACAACTCCATCAATCCTGCTGCCACAGAAGAGCTGTCTGCTAATTAGGGGCAGCAAGATGCCCCTGCAGAGGTATGTTCACGACGTGATGTGTCTTGGCCTTGACTGCCCAGAGCACCTCTGGCGTCTGGGGAGTCTGATGTCCGTGCCTGTGTCTCGTTCCCGGGCACGCAGTTTCCTCCTCTGCTCCGGCTCTCCTGCCCCTGACTCATTCAGGCAGCCCAAGTCGTGGGGAATTCCTCAAAAATAAAAGCCGACCCTCCCACCCTCTCGATCCTTTGTTAAAATAAGGGCAGAATTGTTCAAAACAACCCAAGGGAAGAAATCCAAACAGGAGGTGACCTCCTTCCAACCCTCGGCGCTCGGGGCTGAGGTGTGGCCACAGCCAGCGCCCAGGCGGGAGGGTCATTCCAGCACCTTTGCCTCATTCCTCGCTCCCCGCCGCCCTCCGCGCGCCTCCTCCCACGCTGGCGCATGTTTTCCTGCGGGCCCATGAAGAACCCTCTGTTCCTGCGGGCCTGGCGGCCGCCCCGCATGAGTCACCCCGCCGGGCTCGGGGCGGGTGACATCAGCCCTCGCGCAGCGCGCCGCACGCACGCGGCCCGGCAGGCTCTCTTTGGAGCTTTGTGCCCACTATAACGGCTGCGACTGTTCACCGGGGACGGCAGAGGACTGAAAGTACAGCTCGGTCACGTGCTGACGGCGCCTCGCCTCCCGCCCGGCACAGAAAGCGATCTGTTGCCGGGAACGCCTGCCCGGCCCGCCAGAGCGGCAGGCGCAGCGGCCCCGTCTCTCACACCTGCTAGCAGCCAGCCCGCTCCCCTGGCGGCCCCGGAGGGGGGGACACCGGCAGGGCCGCACGCGAGAGCCTTCCCGGCCATCGCTACCTGCGCCAGCCAGGTGACGCTACCCCGGGACGGCTGCGAACACCTCTTCATTTGATGGTGTTGGCACTTCACCTGAGACGGGGACGGAGAGGGTGGGGCTGCATTTCAGGACTGCTTTAAGGCTATAATAAGAGCTCTTTATGGGCATAAAATTACCATTCTGCAATACAGGCAAACCGTTCCCTTTTCCAGGAAAGCTGCGCTTTGTAGTACTGCAGTAAAATGATCCCTCCAGGGCTGCAAACTACACCGAGAGCAGCACAGCCCCGTAGCTCTAGCCAGAGGCTATTACAGGTATCTCGGTCAGGGAACCAAACGACTTCATGACCTTGACGGACGCACGCAGTCAGCTCAAGAGCCCTCAGCTGTACAAACAAAACGTTGCCACCTCAGTGATAAGAGGGGAGGGCTGCCCATGCCAGGGCAGAGGAGGGGAGGAGGAGGAGGATGTGGCAGATAATGATGAGTCGGGGAGACAGTTCCAGCTCTGGTCATGCCGTTTTGGGGAGATATGTGCTCCACGGACTTCAAACCAGTCACCTCCCCTTGGTGGCAGGAGCAGCCAGTTTCCCAGGGCTTTGCTATAGGCAGAGTCTGTAATAGAGCATTTTTCCACCCTCTCGTTACTGCTAGCATTGGTTGAAATTAGAGCTGTCCCAGAGTGGTTTGTCCACTCACGGACTTGGTTTAAGTGATACCAGCAAAGCTCACTCCATGTCCACTAGGGAAGGCGACTGGGAGAGCTCCCTCCCAGCAAAGCACAGCATTGCTTTAAAAATATAAATAAGGCAATAAGGCAATTATACAGAGATAGGCACAAAACAAACTTCTCAGTTTCAGAGCAAGGAGAGTTCTGCTTTTGCTCTGGATCATTAATTTGAGCTCACTATTTTGGTCTCGTTTGGGGGTTAGAATACACCTCTGACTTGCAGTTCTGCTTCAGATTTGACTGAACCCCCATTAAAAGGTCAAGCACTTGTATGAGATTCCAGCACAAGAGGTGGGAAATACCTGGTGGCTGCTGCTGCCATCCGAGGCCCTTTTCATCTGTGAGACTTCAGTAGCACAAAACCCAAATCCTTCGCCCAGTTTGTCGTCGAGTCCTGGCAGAGAGGCATGCTGCAGCCACACAACATCCCCTTTTCTTTTCTTTCTGGAGGCACAGCAGCTGTTCTGTTTTGCTGCTGAATGAAGTAACGTTTCACAGGCTACGGTTTACTGATTTGCAGACTTTGGTGGCAACGCTGTCACAGAGAGTTCCCGCCACCAGCCCCCGTCTGCCTTTTCCCTGCTGCCACACAACACTGGGGCCTTTCAGCTGGGCCAGGGCAGTTGTTCCTAGGGGCCACGCTGCAAAGTCGATCAGGGAACCAATCCAGTTGAAATAAATTACAGAAAAAAAAAAAAACCAAACAAAATCCTTCCTATTTTACAGGATGTTTTGTTGGCAGTTTTCAACCCAGATCTGTTCCTGATATGGTTCGCTACAGAGCCACACACAGAGTCATTTGGACACAACCAGGAGAGGCTGCGCTGGGATAAATGGTGGGAAAAATATGTAGAATGGGAACACCTCAAGGAAGCATTATTACCAAAGCTTCCTTGTCCTCAAACCATGGCCAGGGCTTCTTATCTTGAACTGACATGATCCACGAGATCACCGTAACTTTCCAGTAAACAGCCAATTCATTTCACAATTTATACATCATTACACATCCCCCACATACCAGATAATTTGCTCTACAGAGTCCTTTAGAGCCTTAAAAGGATCCTTAGGATTCAGTTTTCATTTTTAAATGAACACAAGCATTCAACCGAGCTGTAAACTATTAAAGTGAGACACCACTTCAGTGATAAACAAAATATTTTCCTAGTAATTCACTTAATTGTCCCATTCATGGACCTGTGCCTTTGGAAAGGGGCATGCTTTGGGATTCCAAATAATACAAATAACAACAACAATAACAACAGCACATTCCATTTTACTGAACTAACCAGTGATATACCAAAAGGCTCGTGATACATTATCACTGTCTATGCAGGAGTGTGGGTGGGAAGCAGGAGGCCGCAAGAAGAGACAGATAGAACGTCTCCTACATGCAACTTTTGCTCAGTGCCGTTACTTGTCTTTCACTCAAGAAGTGTAGCAAATATATTAATACCCGAAAGAAAAATGAGCTGAGGTAATTCCATCTATGAGCATGTGATCAGTCCTGCTGCCACAAATGTTTTCCCTCTAGGTCCATATCTGAATCTCGTACAGCCTGACTCACACTGCAGCCACGGACGTCACTACTACCTGGCAGCATCAGACTGTCATTTATTTCCTTTTGGAACGGGATGTTCTATAATAGCTTAAACTCCCACTTGATGTTTTATGAAATTACAGTTCTTTCACATACTACCTTTGTTCCTGAGCAGCAAGAATTTTTCAGTAATTTGTTCATAGGGTGTTAAAAAGGGAGCAGAGAGTGGCCTGAGCTCAGGGACTCCTCACCCGAAACTTGAACGGGATGTGGCTCTTAATACGATGGAGGCAAGATGCTTCTCAGTACCGTGCAGAGTTAGCACCTCACGGAGACAAATGAGGGTGAGGACAGAACTGCTGCTTCCAGTGCTGCTGCTTCAAGTACAGCCCCATGTCTCATTTACAAGGCTCCTTCCCCCACAGCCAGCAAGAAAAACTGAAAGGAAAGCTGAAGCTCCATGAAATGCTAGTAGAGCCATCAAAGCAGAACATGGTCTGCTTCACAGCCATCAGCTCCTAGCCATGGTGGTCAAATATATGACACCATCTCTTCTCAGTATCGTGTTGTTTGAGCCTCTGCTTCTAAAATGCTAACCTACACTCAAGTTTTAGTTTGGATTAGGAATGTGCTTTAGAAGTGAATCCCTGAGTTACCGTGCTTTGGTTCATATTGCAGCAGTTTCAAACTGGAGTCCTTAAAGAAGAAATTAAACTAAAAATGCTTTCCAGCTGCTAATGGGAGTTCAGTCTATAGGACTAAGGTAGTGCCAGTCTCACATTAAAACCCCCAAACGTCAATAATGTAGTCACAGGGTCGTCAGCACCAACTGTTTTGCTCTGCTGGTTTGGTGCTCCTGCTACACCACACTGCTTGCTACTACAGCTTGCTAGTTGCCTTTAGAGCCAAAAGTCCTGGAGCTGTTGGATCCCAGCTTGCAATCACAAAAGGAGGAATGTGATATGGTTCCAGGGTGTAGTAGAAGAGAGGAGGCTACAGTCCCACAGGCCTCCCTGCCCACGTAAAGACTAACACCTGTCTAAGTTCAGCAGGATACACCTGTAACGCTGCCAAGTTTTCTGCTGGGAACATCCCAACATGCAGCTGATGTGCAAGGAGAGACCGAGGGGAGTGGAAGGCCGAGGAATGAAAGGGAGTCAAAGGATGATGCCGTTTCTCCTGCTTATCTCTGTGATGCTGCTGTGACTCAAGGGAGGCTAAAATGGATTTGTCTTCACACTGGGGGCACAGTGAAATGGATGCAGTGCTGTGCAGAAACCAGTGTCCCTGGCTCCAATTGCTGCTCCTATGTTTACTGACTGACTTTAGCAAAACGGAGACCGAGATCACAGAGGCTTCCTGCTGGTGCAGCCATTCCTAACGGGGAAGTCAATGCCAACTGCAAGTGTGGTAAACAAAAGTATTCCTAGCATGCTTCGGAGAATAATGATCACTTGTTATCTGCCACTGAGAATAAAATGGGAGGCTTAAAGGCGATCTGGAGAGAATTTGGAAAAGCGAGGGTTATATTTGCAAACTGTGCATAGCAGCTCTCTTAGAAACAGAAAAGTTCCTGAGGCCAGCCTTTGCAAGAGGATACCCTAAGAGCCTCTGAAGATGTTTATTCTGAACTCTTGGACCTTTGTCCAATTTACATTCATTGGGGTTAAATAAATAAGCATTAACAAATCCAGAGTCCCAGACCTTCCACTGTCCTGCATTGAGCCAAGACCTTAAGTAAAGAGGCTTAAGTCACGTTTATATTTCCCTTGACCTAAAGACCAAGCACAGCTCAGTCCAGTCCCAATTATTAAGCAAAAAGAGCTTTAAGGCTGCATTAACGTGCATGCAGTTTTCTGAGTAACCTTTAGAAACCACTGTAAGAGCAGGTCAGCGCAGCCTAGCGTTCACTGCAGACCCCTTTGCACACACACACAAGCTGGGGAGAGCAGGCAGTGCCCCAGCCCAGACTTATGTTCATAGTAAGCCTCAGGAATCCTCCTGGCACTATTTGGACAGCTTTAGGCAATGCTGCGCTGCAGGAACAACATTGATCAGGGTCTCCAGCTTTGGCAGCCGTTAGGACAAAAGACAATCTATAAATGCAAGTCATTATAAAGTCATAGACATCACTTCTAATTTCACCTGGGCTTACCTGGGTTGATCTGGAGGGCAGTGCTCCTCTTGACATGCAAAATGAACGCGTGCACTAAAGAATACGAGGCTTCTCTTGCACAGGGTATTGTTCTGGATTTCGTATTTCTTCGGGGTTGTCTTGGCAACGAAGAGGGTTGCCGCTAGAGGTGTGTGAAACACTGGCCAACAAAAAGCAAAATGACTCCCACTTATTTCATTCCATCACCCAGTTAAACCAGACTCTTTTTCAACCTGCTGGGACATTATTAGTGCGCTGTGCGCAGGGAGGGGCAGGACTAATCAAAACTGACGCTTTCCCCCCCCAAACACAATGGGTTTGAACACAGCAAAAATGATATTTTTTGGGGGGGAAAATGAGGTCTGTCCAAACATCCAGATGGCTCTATTCACTTACTCCCTTGAAAAGGAGTAGTCGTCTCCTGGAAAGCAGTGGAACAGATTATGGACAGGTTTAATTAAAATTAATTTTTTTTTTTAGTTTCAGTTACAGAAATTTTAAGTGACTTCAGTGAAGTCAATGAGGTTATTTTGGACTGATTCAAATTTGGCCAAGTTTACCAGTTTGCCCCAATCCAGTGAATCTTTGCTATGTGAAGGGAAGAGGTGTTGGACAGTTAGTGGCCATAATAGTTAATAATTTAACTGGTCAGCAGTTGAATGGAAATGTCCTCTTCCCCTTATGGTTTGGGCCCTTCTGCTAATGATAGAGCTTTATTCACTGTGGACAAAGTCCAGGAAATATTCTGGAAAGTTTTTAAAGCATCTTTGGAGGCAATTTCACATTGCTTATTCATGTCACTTGCCTTTATTTTTACTTACTGAAGGCATTAAAAAAAATTAACCCGAACAGCTGTTCGGATTCCTCTATTTTTTATGTAGCAAAAGAAAAAAGAAGTCCAAACAGCTGTGTCAGTAAAACACAAGCCAGGTGGCTTCCCTAAGGCAAAGCTTGTATGAAATCTGTAAGATAATGTTTTTATTATCTGACTTATTGTATTTCTTTTTTATTGTTTTGCTGTTGTGGATCCTTCAGGAGGTATTTGCCATTTATTTGTTATTTTCATCCTCTGCCTTCAGTGTTTGAGCAGTACTGTAACTCAACAGAGATGCTCAGCCACCACACGATGCCTTCTAGATCTGGCCATCCAGTGAGAAAACCACCCTTTCAGCCCAACACCTCTGAATCGATTCTGAGGAAACACAACCTCTGCCCCACATGGCTCATCCCAACCCCTGCTTAACTTACTGCCTGCCCTGCTCCGGTGGCCGACACGCTGGTGTGGCTGACCCAGCTCCACCTGAGCCCAACCGAGCCGGTGCGCTTCAGCAGTTCATCTAGTTACGTTTTTGATAACTTGAGTGTGACCAGGGAAGGTTTGGGGACGTGGCTTCCTTGGGGAAAGCCTCCAACCCAGCTGCAGCATGAAGTCGCAACGTGCCTGCGGCCCGAAGGCAGCACGGACGCGGTGTTGAGGTGAGGAGCCGTTTTACAGATGTGGCCTTGCAACGGTGAGAAAAATTGGCCTGGGATCTCACCGCGGGCGTACGGCAGGCTGCCCACGAGCTGCTGACAGAGGGTACTTGTTTTCGGTGTTGTATAACGAATTCACCTGAGCAGCACTGTTCAGTGTTGGTTCCTTGACAAGGTAGCTGGATCATCCCCAAGCAGAGGGTAATGACTCACAGTTACACAATAATCTGAAGAACAGTTGTTTTGTACTCAAATGTGTGAAACTTAGGGGATTTGTAAGCACCAAGCCAAATTCTCAGCCGGGCGGTGCTCAGATCCGTGCAGCCGGATGGATTTACACTGGTGAGGAAGGAGGCCGCTGTTTTGCTACTGCTGGCGGCTCAGAGCTTTTCTCAACTGCCAAGGGCTTGCAAAGAGCTTCACCTACAGGGAGCTTGAACCTTTCCACCGGCCTCCCATCCTGCATGGAGAAAACCTGACTTTACAGCGCCACCACCAAAGCTCGGGAGCTGCCCCATGGCCTCGCTGTTGCTGTCTCGCCACAAGATGCGTCGAGCCGCCGGTGCCGAGCTCGGCTTTTCACCGGCACCTGCAGTCGCTTCTGCCGCATGCCAGTCCCTTGCGTCACGCGCCAAACCCTAAACTGGTCCCACCACACCGAGCTCATCTGCGAGGGCCCTTCCATAGAAAGTCCTCCCCAGAGCGCACCCCTATTGCTCTCAGGGGTCTTGCTGATTTGCAGATACATTTTCTATAAATTGCTTATTCATATTTTCTTCCCTGACCTCTGTCCTTGGCTTATGAACTCGGTGGAGCCAAGGGAAAGCACTGAAGTGTCCGAAAATCACCAGCCATACAGTAAATGATATTCATAATAATGACAGCAATAATAACTGCAGCAATAATTACACCGTTTGGTGGTGGTGGTGTTATCTCTCCTCCTCTTATTACGCTATTTGACAAACATGGGCTCCAAATAGTTCTTGAGCCTGAAAAAACATTTTCAGGTCACACACAGTGTGAAGAAAAGAGAGAACACTTTTTATATTATTACATACATATATAGCTAATATTGTTATATATTACTGATGATTTAATATTGAATTATTTTGCTGAACATCCTAATTTTTAAAGTTGCTTTCCAGCTTACAGAATAATGATGGTATATGGTTAAATGTCTGAAATTTGTTTAAATACCAGTAGGATTTTTCTTTCTTATTTCTTTTGCTCAAGAAAGAAAATAAGTAAAAATGTCTGCTTACAAGCTGTACCATCTTCCGGAGGAAACAAAGCAGAATCATCACCGAGTCTAAAGGAGCATTTCATTCTCTTCTAAATCATTTCCTTTTGGTATGTTTTCTTCACATTTAGTAGCTGGATGCAATTCTCTCTGCATGTACTAAGCCTGTGTTATTACCATTTCAGCATGATATACGTTTATTTGGTGTCTAACAAGATCATGAATCAGGAAATAGCATTGCACTTTATATTATGTATTTATTTATTGTGCTAGGATGAAATTTACCTGGGTCCAGAGAACAAAATCAGGCTGTTACAGCCCTTGGTTTCATATAAGTCATTTTCCTCTCGGTGCCTATGCCCTGCGGACAGAAATTTATTTCATTTGTACTGAATGAGAATTCTCCCACTCCCTCACTGCTAAGGTAGCCCTCAGAAATGGTTTTCATGCCTTTTCTCATGCTTCCAATTTTGTGTCTATTACTCAAATGCCTGAAAATATGAAATATAACACCAAAAATCACAGAGAAGTAAAGTCTCCACTTTTTTCTTGTGACAAATTTTCTCTCTAGTTTTTTTTGGTTCCTATTCAATCCTTTTCTAATTAAAAAGATTCCTACTCGTTAATTTGATGTCATTGGTGACACTACCATACTTCTGGACTTACCCCTTCAGTTGAATGTTAGGGGCCGGATGGCCATTAGAAAGAAGAACTATTTTGCAAACAGTTTGTGGGATTTACATTTGGAAGACCTCAGTTCATCGCTGCAGTATGTCACAGACTGAGCAATGAAAGATGACTTTAACTGGAATGTGTAGTAATAAATGTACCAATAAACAAGGGAAAATAAGCAAGTGGAAAATTACATTACAAAATATACCACAGCCCAATATCTTTAATAATACAATAGTAATTATCTCTGATAATACTATAAGTATCACACAAACACATTATGAGAACTTCGTTAGGTGTCCAGATGCATTCTGATTGTTGCATTTGATAATGTTGCAAGAACTCAAGTCTCAAAGACTTGGAATCTCTGTAAAACTAGATAGTATTTTTACAGAAAATGCAGGAGAGAAGTAAAATGAACAAATGGCAAGTTTATCTCACATAGAAGAGTTATAAAATCATTAAGCAAGTAAAAGGTTATTCAGTTAATTGGCTAATAGCCAGCAAGAATTTCACAACACAATCAGCAGGGTGTTGAAATATTAAAAAAAAACAGCAACCAAATGCTCAGTTTCGGAGAAGGACTCTTATTTAAGAAACACTTTCTTAAGTATTGCTTAGATAAGGAGCTGTTTATCAGCATGTGTGTATGCTCTTCCTAGAATCAAGGTCCATGCCAGTTTTTTCACATACTAACACTCTCTTGGTGTTTTGTGATTTCTCCTTACTGAAGCACCAGGAACACAGGACAAGTGAAGGTAACAAGCATAAACAGCTGTGAAGTGGTATAATTTATATATATTATTTATATATATTTAGTGATTTGATCTAAGAGAGCAAGCATCAGAGTGTGATGAGTGAACCAGCACTGACTTCTGTCACTTTTTCTTGCAGACAGGGAAAAATCTCGTAAGCACATGGATGGATATGAACACGTGAAAGCAGCAGCACATGGAAAAGTAATCTATCATCTATTTAAAGAAAATGAAAGATGTGCCATACAGGTCCAGTAAAACCCTGGTATAATTGTACAGATCATGTAGCCTCCTTTGAAACAGAAGGTGTTGTTTCTGAATTTCTGCTCCATGATGTATCCTTTCTTAGGAATAGTTGGAACATCTAGGAAATATTTCACCACACCTTGCAGCACACACAGGAGTTCGAAAACAACATAAATACTGCTGATGCTGAACAATTCATTTCCCAATGAGAAATGATGCATTTGGTATCAGGATTACATTATAACCGAGAGTAATTTTAGTATCACAAAAAGGGAATAGGATGGTCTCTGGCAATTCTTTAACAAAAACACCTCCTCTGATGAAACACAATGTCTAACTCACAGGTTTTGTATATTAAGGGAAATGTTCTCTAAACAGCTGACTTACAAATATCTGTATAAAACAAGCTGTAACCTGCTTTAAAATCTAACTGCCAGACACTGCAGAGGTAATATCTTTGGAGATGGCCCTAGGTTTTGCAAGAAGGAGCTACCAGGTGATAAAGATCTTACAGGCAACTGTATTTTTTTAAACAAAACCAATGAACGAATATGCCCCAAATTCTCTTAGGAGAATGGAAACCTCTCATGATCGTAATGTCAAGGCAACCATTCTCCAGTAAGAACTCAGACCAAGTCTCAAGTGGCACATCACAGCATGAATTACATTATAAGGTACCTTGTTGCAACCATACAGATTGACTGATCACAAAGAATGCCTCCAACTTTTGTATCCAGATCTGGTCTCTTGCTTAGTACGAGAAATCAACCCCTCTAAATAAGCAACCACTTTTTACATCTATATATGTATATGGAAATCCATCAATATTCAAACCTGTCTACTGTAAATTCAAGCATCATTTTTGAGAACAAAACAAGAGAAACTTAAAAAAATTGAGAAGAAATAAAAGGGAGAGTTGACAAATGGCGAAGAAATAATGGGAAAATATTTGTGAATATGTTGGACTGTAATCAGATAGATCTTCCCTTCAATTCAATTCTAGTTACTTTTGAGAATAGCCATGTGATTGAAAACTTGCTCATAGTTGTCATCCTCAAAAAAGACACTTTATATGCAAGATTCAGACCTGTACAACAGGAAAGCATGAGGATCATGTACCACTTGAATCTTCTTGAATCCTATCATGACAAAACTTTTTGTTTAGAAGCAAATTTCACCGACTTTGAGCAAAAAGGGGCAGAAGCTACTTCTAACAAACAAATGACAATTCTCTGAATCAAAAGGAGTTTATAAGGCATAAGTCATTAAGCATGACTGAGCTGACCAATCAGGCCACATGAACATGAACTCATCACCACTAAGTTATGTCAAAAAAAAAAACACATCAAGAAAACCAGAAGCTTAAAATTTGGAACAGTACAGAGACTGAAAAACTTTAGTTTCTACATGAGCAATTTGTCAAAAGAAAAAAACACTAAACTTGACATGGAAATTCTTTTGCTGAAAATTATTTGCTCAGTTATATGGGTTACATTGTTGGCGTCCCTCTGCTCCTCTTCTTCCTCCTGCATTTCTATCTAGGAAATATTTCCCAGAACTTGCTGGTTCAGTTACCTCTTTCAAAGTCTTGGCAATCAAAGGTTCCAGCAACAAAGCCTTATTATTGTAAGCACTTCAGCTATAAAATTTCTATGGAAATTAGACTGTGTATTATCTTCTCCTACTGATTCTCACCTAGGAAGTTCAAATCCACTAGTGCAAGAGAAAGCTCTGAAGTCAAAGCTAATTTTTTTGTTTCATTAAAAGCAAAAGAGGAAAATTAGGATCAAAATTCCAAAGCCTTGGAAGGGAAGTCAGGAAACAGCAAGACAAGAAAGGATGAAAACCAGCACTAAATTGATGACTGGATAATCCCATTGTTTGTTCAAGTCAAAGTACATTACAAATTTTGTTTTGGTACACCAAGATGATAAACAGTACGCTTGGGTTGCACAGACTCTTTATTAGGTTTTTAACTGTTCTCATTCATCCTTGTACTTGAATAACAGGAAAAGCCCAATCCTGAGCTTACAGTCATGCAAATCGTCCTAACCCATGCATAAAGTTGCATTAGCTTCCAGAGGATTACTTTTCTGTGCACAGATATCACCCTTGAACATTACCTTCTGGATCTGGCCTTCAACCTCGTCATGAAATATCTAGCATTTAGATGTTAGCTACTATCTAGAAATTAGCACAGTTTTGACGTGGCTGAGGTATTTCATTACCTCACGGGAAGTACATGCAATACTGCAATGAATCAGCTGTAGCACATGTGAGAGATGCTCTGTTGCTCCTCTCTGCGCTCAGCATAACCATACAGAATGACATTGTACCAAAGATAACACTCAACCTCTGGAACAAGCAAAACAAATCACAGACTAACTAATACAGAACATTAAAACCAAAAGTAGTTTTCTTTTCCCCAGAGAACAGTAACCAACACTACAGAAAAGGCTGAATGAAATCTTGCTGCATTCTGCCTGGAGCCCAGTTCTAAACCAGAAGTGATAAGAGTTGTGCCTGAAGTTCAAACTGAAACTTCTGCATTGTTCTAAGGGCCCACCATTGAAAGAACAATAAGTCTTATCAATAAAAGCCCAAGAGAATGAACATCTGAGAGCCTACCCTAAAGGTCTGCATGGGGTCTTATGAATATATAGTAAACATCCTCACTGATGGATTCTCTAGAGAACAATTCTACATTACCCACAGGGCACAAGTTTTACAAACCGCTTCTTTCTGTCTTTTTATAAAGAAGTGAAGGAGAGCACTTAACATGTAACTTGTAAAATCCAAAGAAAACCAAGATTAGAGCTAATCAGCAAAATCATATCTCCCTTTACTTAGCTCTTTTTATTCTTATAATTCACTGACAAACTAGCACATGAGACTCTTAACTGTCAGTACTGGGGATTAGATACTGTGGATTTGGGCACACAAAGATAAATTGAACAGTATGGGCTCTAATCATGTCAATGCTACAGGCAACTGCTGTGGGTTTTGCTACCCAGCGTGCTGGTAAGGGATTAGGGTGTTTGCTATCAATTTGTGCTTCAGTGTCCTAAGCTTTGAAGAATGCAGTAGGTCCCAGCAATTTTTGTCGGCTCAAGTCCCTCATACACAAGCCGTGTGTGACCAACAGTAGCTTCTCATGAAGAGCACAGCAGAAAGTCAAGTGGTCTCTGCCCACAAGCCCCCTGGAAGCAGGATTTGCCAGCACATCCCTACCTTAAAGCAAGCAGCCAGCGAGCGTGTATCCTTAAGGCCATTCAGATCCAGGCACAAATGGAATACGTCTCTTCTAAGGCAGACTCTGAAAGCAAAATTACAGTGGATATGACTCGTAAATACAAAAAGGAAAGACAGGATAGATGTGTAGCAAACAATATTCGCAGACAGAACAGGAATTTCACTCTGTTACCAATGGCATTCATATAGATAATGATAGAATCTGCTCTCCTCTTGGTATTGAGTCTTGAAAGTTGAAATAGCTGGATGCTCTAGGCTGGACTGGTCCATCCCTTTTCCATTGGACCAGACACCTGCCAACGGACTCCCTTAAGCACCACATAGCTGTGGCAATAAGGACTGGCAAGTCTAGGTGCCTGCCTACACAGAGGCTCTCGAGGAGGTCTTCAGCTGCTGAAATTCCTACTGCCCTCATATCTACTCCTCATCCTCTCCTAGGCCACAGCAGAAAAGGTGGTGGGCAATACCCAACTAGCCTTGCCATGGACTACCTGTTGGGGACCATCATGTTCAAGACCCTATATCCTAAAGCTAAAGTGAGATAATATTTGAGAAAAGGAAAACATTCACTTAAGAGAAAAAATCAGGCACAAAGCACATAGAACAGCAAAAGAAAAAGAAGCAACAACAAACAAGGTCTGCAGTCAAGGAAAGGGTAAAATCTTGGCCCTCCTGAAGTCAGTGGGATCTTCGCCAGAAAGCTGTAGACAGCCTGTTTTATCCAGGATTTTTAATTAGTGATTAAATGATTGAATGGCAAGTTGGCTGTTTTAAGAAGAAAAATATAGAATAGCTTCAGCATGCCTCTCCCTGCCCCGCCTACCCCTTGGGAGGTACAGATCATACACAGCTTTTTTATGGAAAGCTTGACAGGTATTTCATTGAACCTTAGTTGAAATCTGTAGTTTCCCAGGCCCTGCCTCCTTCCCCAGTTTGGGGATGAAGATAGGAAACACCTGCTAATGACACCAGAGACATAGCAAACAGCAAAAGTCATGTGGCAGAAAGTACACTGAAGCCCTGGCCCTCTTAATACAAATATAGCATATCTGATGACGGATAGTATATATGAAGAACTAGGACTCTGTATTCATTTTATTGGTATAAAATTGAAGGGATTTGAATTTTTCTGGAGTGGCATAACCACAAACAAATAAGGCATCTCCCTAGTGAAGAAGTAGGTTCACTTTGTTAAAAGTACGACTACACAAATCATCTGTTCACACCACACACTTCTCCTATTCTACTTGATTTTTCTGCTTTTTTCAGTCTCCTTCTGCTTTTCCCTCTCCAAAGTACATTGGTTACTATGGAAACAAAACACGTCATTGGAATGGACAGAACTTAGTGACATCCACAAATGCAAAGTGAAAATGCAATTTAAATAGCGTTTTGCAATTTATAACACGAGCCGAGAAAGACGACGGGTGATTATCCTGCGCACGTGTGTGTACATGTGTTTGTGTGGGTGCCCGTACCCGCACGCTCCCTCTTCGCACGATTAACACACATGCAATGCCACCGGCTTCACGGGACAGCACCCAGCAGAAGGCTCTGCAGAATCCTTCCCACCGTATTCTGTTTTAATATAGCTGAAAATTGCTTTGACAGCTGAATAGCTTCTTTGTTTATAACTCGTTCTTAGCTGACTCTGCTGCATTATGTAGCTTTGTAAAGAGATTACTTTGTCAAGAACTGAACATATATGGTCTGAGCATGAACAATTCAGGCTGATGAACTGCATTCATTTTATATGACGTATGGGGCTGCAATCTTGCTGCCTTTAATGTGTCTGCTTTTCTCTGTGGGTTTCATTTTCTGATCTTCAGTGATTTTTTTATTTTCTTGAAGTCTTTGGGATTATCTTCTTTACCCTTTCCTGGACAGATCCAGATCCAGATTTTCAATATAGCAAATTTCAGTATGTTGTGTCTTGCTATAAATGGTGTACTATAACAAGTTCTTTAGTGTGCATAGTAAGAGATCATTATTATCTAGCTAGTTATTTATCCTTCTGCAAGTGTCCTATTTCTGCTCTAAATCATTACAGTTTTGTTGGTATTTGAATTAATACAGCAGTGCCCCAACAAGGGCTCAGAAAAGGGACGCTTCTATAGAGGGCACCATATGGACCACATGCAGCTTCTTACCTTGTTCCCTCATGCCCTGGCCTAAAAGCAGCCCTAAGTAGGCAGATCTCCTGGCCTGCATGACTTTGGTACAGCTGCCTGTGAGCTAGGCCCTTGTCTTTAGAAAGCCTTATCAATAATAAGAAAGTAAAAGCAGTTGCACAGCATTACTGGCAGTGGCAGGGCCTTGCACCATCCACTGAACGAGCTTTGCAAGCTCTGTTGGCTATCGTCTCTCATGGTGCTCGAGCTGACTGCACTGGTGGTCTCTTATCACTGTTGAAGTTTCTACTTCTAGCCATGGCTTGTTTAGAAATTACATTATTTCACATTCACTTTGTGCCCTAACCAGAGGCATACTACAAACTCAGGGCATTTTTGCTCTGTGTTTAATACTCCTGGCTTCCTCCTCCCTCCTGCTATTTTTTTAAACAAACACTATTAATTCTGATGTATAGATGATATGGTCCAGTATGACTAAGAACATATTAACTGTGCTAACGACAAAATTCCTATTGACTTAGAAATAGGTATTACATTGATTTACTGTAGGCTGAAGACTGAGAGCTTTATTTAGAGACATCACTGGGGGCTTTTCTTGTGCAGGACACAGAGCTGGGCCTTCAAGTATCTTGCATTTCAACAGTTCTTGCTCAGCCCATAAACTGGCAGAGCTCCAATCTACAATACACCCTGCATTTTGCACTGAGCGGTATTTTACCACTTCTGAAAATACCAGCCTTCTCTAAAAACAGAAGGGAAGTTTGTCAGACAGACAAATCCCTCCTTATCTCTTAGTCATAACCACAATCCACTTCAGATGATTTAAAGAGCTTTGTACATATTTACCTTAAAAAAAGAGACAAGAAAAGGATTTCTTAGCAAATCAGTGTTTGAAAACAGAAGCTGCAGAAAGATTCCTCACAACCTTATTTGCTCCCACTCATATTCCTAATGTGCACATATTTCGCAAAGTTGGCACACTGTGTGCTAATTTGTTGAATATATATATTCTTTAAATCCACCATCTGTCTAGAAGTTCTTTGTACTTGAAACTAGTGTCTTGACTAATGAATTCCTCATCTTCTACCTTTCAGGAAAGGATGGACTATTGTCTGTTACTGACAAAAAAATGCCACTGGCCCTGCAATATTCAGGCAAATGACGAAAGGTTGCACAGCAGTTTAGAAACAACATTATTTTTGTTCTACTGGCATTTTTCAGATTTAGCAAGAAGTCATGAGATCTTCAGAGAGTCAGTAAATTTCCACGCTTGGTTTCTGTTCTTCACCCCCTCTTGTGGCAAACCTGGCTGAACCACCAAACACGTCTCAATCGGTCTGCGAACTGCTCTGCCGCAGGAGCCTTAGGAAAATCCCCGGACAGCAGACAACAGCTGTATCGTCTGAGTGTAGGTGGCAATAAAGGCAGCCAAGATCTGCACCATCACCAGTTTTGTGTGTTTGGGGAGGGGATCTGAAGGTAACAGGAGGAAACGCACCAAAAGCATTGTGCAAAAAAGTGCAAGACAGGGAGAAAAGACAGTCATGGTTTGCAGAAGAGATGTAAATAATTTCCGAGACCAGAGGGCCTAGATACAAGAAGAAAAGGAGAAATAGAGAGGGGAAGAACGGTGCATCATCAATTAGCAGCATGATCTTACTAGAGTAAATAAAACAACTTTGTGTACACTGCTTTCTTCACTTTCCTTCAGGGAGAGAAAGAGCTCAGTATTGTTAATACCCCAGTTGGTTGATTTCCATATTCAAATACCTTTTTCATGTCAGTTCTGTTGGTGACTAGGAATCTGATTCTAATATTTCAAAAACATCCAAAATTTCTGCTTTTGAGTATAGTCTAAATTGCTCCCTGGCCAGTGTATAAACACAAGAGTTCTTCTATAAGGCAGTAACTAATAAGAAGCTAAATATGTCTTGCCTAGAAGTGCTTCCATGGGCTGCTGCAGGTCAGACTACAATTATGTGAGAAAACACAGGTGTTTACTAAAGGCCACCTTTCCAAAAAAGTCTTAAATTTTGGGCTCTGATGATAGGTCAGCGCATAACTCCTTTTTTGACTAAAGGCATTTAACTCAGACCAGGTGCCTCAATTTGGAGGAAGATGAACATTTTGAGCAGGTTATCAGTCAACAAGTGACAAATACAATTTAGAGGAATGTACTGAAGCAATCTATTGGAGGCAAGTAAAAATACTTGCCTCCAGAACCAGACAAATCCAACCATCAGTGAAACAATGAATTTATTCCATTGGGTTTATGGCCTTTTTATATTCTCTATTCAGGACTGCCCCAGCGAACATGTTGGACAGTGGACTCTAGACCCATGTCCCTTCTGTTTCCCCACTGACTCACTGAGGCTCAGATGATTGACTTACACCAAACTCCTCACAGACATGAGAATATGCTTACTCAAAAAGAAAGACCTTGCATTTTCTGGTTTATATAAAGGAAGACGACTAAAAATGCAAGAGTAGATGTTATTAGCAGATTGATATGTTCCTTTTTTCAGAGAGTGCTTTCAACCTTTCATACTTCTTGAAAAAGTGGGCATGGTGGAAACAAAACCACAGGCCCAGTTCTCAAGGCCTGTACACTGAAAAAGGCAACAGTGTTGGGCTTGAGAAGGTAATCAGGGTTAACGGGTCAGACTACTATGGATCAAAGCATTTAAGACTGCATCTGCAGAACCGAATAACTCAAGGAAGTCAGAGGTTACTGCAAATGGGTCTTCACTGTCAACAACAAATTTTTCACAAGGTTTGGCAAACTTTCTGTTGATCTCGGCACCCAGTTTCTAAAAGAAACTTTGGAAACCCCAAGACTTAAAGAATCATCCCAAAGAGGCTCTGATCTGGTTTACAAATGACCTTTGATGAGACTGACATCCTGGGAAAACAGAGGAGATGCATGTGGTGGAGAGCAGGGGTAGGTGCAAGAATTTCCTCATTCTCTTGTCTCAAAGACCAGAAGTGTGATTTTGCAAAACAAACCGCAACAGCCTAGACGAGCCATTCACAGGACGTTTCAAGTTCTCTCTCGGCAGGGCAGAAGTCCACCTGAAAAAGAAGCTATGGGGAAGGAATCCCCATGGCCTGACAGCTGCTACGCCAGCTTAAATGCTGCCAGGCTCTTTCAGTGCTCCAGATAGTAGTTCTGTAAACAGGAATTGCCTTTGGACTCTTAAAAAAAGATGCACTATATCATCCTGGAATGGTGTTAATCTCTCTATCGTGGAGGTCAAAGTAAGCTTTCTATTATAAGCCTGGTGCAACACACCTACTTCCCAGCCACTCACTTGCCGGGAACAAAATCCATCCAGCCAAAACACTCCATGTGTAACAGGACGCCAGAGCAGAAGCTTGAGGCAGAGGGGATGATGCATTTTGGAGCTCTAAGACCTCAGAGCTGGAGGCTGAGCCCTGGCTAAGGCAGTATCAGCTCAGCACCTGGCAGTAGAGGGGACTTTTCTCTTTGCTTCCTTGCAAAGGACAACGGTCCGTTCATGGATGATACCAGCTGGAAAGGCCACTGCCTCGCCTCCCACCCCAAATACAACGTGGCCTTGCCACAGTGCTCCCCATCTGCGCCCGCTCTCTTTGCCTGCCCCTGCCATACTTTCATCTTCCCTAGCACCTTTGAAACAGTTGCTCTTAACACATCTCTATAACACTTCAGACAGCTAGATCCCGTGTAAGACTGAGCCCTTGTGGTCACAAATGACAACGTGCCAACCTCAGAGTCACGTCAGCCAGAGCAATGATTGACACAGCTTGAAGCACAGACACTGATACCCAGGGTGTGGCAAGCTGGGGGTTAACTGAGGACCCTCCACTTCTCTTTAATACATTTTCTGTGTATTTTCCTAGGGGTCCAGCGTATGCATTGGCTTTGCTGATAAACTTATCAGTAGTGGAGTGAAACATCCGTTCCCTTTTTACTGTTTATGCAGAGCCTGTTTCTCCAGTTGGTTAGTCAGGATTGCGCGAATGGGGTGACCTCCCCCACCCTTTTTCTTCCTTCCCCCCATGAACGCGACTCCCCGGCTGCGCGCTGCACAGCAGCAGCTGGGGGAGAGATGCCGCGTCCCGGGCCAGCCTTCCCCTGCCCACCCTGGAGCTATTCACCTCCACTGTCCCCTACCCGCCATTCGCACTCCCAACCCAAGCCCTGGAGATGAGGTAAGGCTGCGGCACAGTATGCAGACTCCGATTACATCTCCAAACAGGAGGAACACACAATCGGTGGGATCCGCCTGCTTTCTGGCCCCTTTGTGCTCAGGGGCAGGAATACAAATAAGCCTCAACGTCTTTTTCCTGCTTATATGAACCGAGATCCGTTTCTCAATAGCAGGACCTGGCAGATAAGTACTCCTGTTGCTTGGTATTTATTGCTGGGGAGGGAAAGCCTTTCAGCGCACCCGTAACGCCCCCCGCCAGCACGAGGAAGGTGCAATCTGGCGGCAGGTAGAGCTGTTATTCAGGGATGTTTCTGCACCCCGTGTGAATGCGGCTGATGGTGTTGCCATGCCAACCGTGTGTAGCCTAGTGTAAAGGCAGCACAGGGCCCAGCACGCTGCTGCGACGCCTGTGCGCTTGCAGACAGATTAGTCCCAGGACCCTCTGGCAGGGGAGCGTGGTTGAGGCTTCACACCATGCCCGCAGGAGGGCTGACGATGCCCCGGTGTGCTCTCAGCTCACCTGCTCTCCTCCCCTGTACAGCCCCATCGCTCACGTTGTCTCAGAGAGAACGGGATCGTTAACTTTATGAGTGTTTTCTTCCTAAATGAATTACATAACACAACCATTGCTAATAGCTTGTGTTGTTTCAGAAAGACCACAGAGAAACAAGCAGGTAGGAATGGCAAGAATCCTCCCAGCAAGCCCCAGCACAGCCCAGGCACCCACTGGCAGCAGCCGCACCCACCCCTTTGCCCGCTCGGCGTGTAACTTCATGTGCGGTGGGAGACAGCAGCCGAGAGCCCATCTGCAGCAAAACACACAGGACGGAAGCAACTAGCTTTCCGCTGCTTAAGGTCACCAAACGAGCTATTTTTAAAGCCACTCTTTCCAAAAAGCATTAAGTGAAAAATTCAACTCTGTGGACAGTCAGCAAGGGCGGATGGTTTGGCAGGCAGCTCATAGGATGAAGATTCAGATTTGAACTTCATTGTCCTACTGTACCTGGAGAATTCCCTGGGTTATTCCCTGGGTATTTTCTAGGTTACTTCCTTATTGCTCTCTGAGTAAACTAGGTCAAAATGCTTGCCTTGTCTAAACCTCAGTTTGCCAGTGTATAAAATGAAGGCAATGGGACAGGTTCCTTCCTGCTGTTTCTTCACTGTGTGTGACTATTGCCTTGATGAAGTGCCCACACGATGCCTCTCTCCCTCATTAAAGCCACGAAGGCCTTTGAAATCCCCAAATGCACAGCAGCTGAGAAGCACCACGTGTTGTTATAGGCAGTTCAACACGAGCATGTGTTAAATGGGGACAGCAACTAGACTGAATAAATAAGATGTGCCAGGGGTTAGTTAATTATTTGTCTCTGATTAAGGGGGAAAAAACAATGCATTATCTATAATTGCTTTTCCTGATCACTCTGCCAGCTAAAGGCTAGGAATATCTTCACAAATCGCAATACTCCAAAATCTCAAGAAGCGCTAGAGGAACAAAGGGATTCTGCTGCCCACTGAGCTGTATCACAGATTTGGCCGTGTCCCCTCCTGAGTTACTGCAGTATATCCCAGCCTCGTTGGCTGCCAGTCTACACACACAGTACATTCAACTGTGCCAACCTCGTCGATCAAACACTGAGCATTTAAAACCATTGCACCTTTTGGGGGTCCTACATCATTTATATTTGGGATCTGATAAAGGGAGAGCTATTGTGAATAGATGATTTGGATATCTGTAAAGACTGTAAAATATCTCAAATCTGAATTGATACACAAGGCTATCAGGTTTCATTTGGTAAAAATGGGTTGTCTACAAGGATATAGATATGAAAGACGAAATTTTTTGAAGGCAGGTATTTTTTGAATCAGATGTCTGCCAGGAACAATGTTTTACTGCATTGTTAACATGCAGTGTAAACAATATCAACTAACAATACCCAAGATATGAGGCTATTCTTCACAGAGGTTCTATATTTCAGTGTCTGCATTAAATATGGCAATAAAGCTGGACCAATTTCTATGCAGCTACATCACCCTGAATTTCAGTGTATGTTACACTGCAACCAGCACTCAGATACTATCTATATCTTCCCATCCTTCCTTATATAATAATATCCAGCAATCTGGACAGATATTTGGCTAGAGTGACTCCTCACTCCTTTACTATTTCAGAATTCAGGTTTAATTTTGTTATCAGGTCTTTAAAAATGTATCCATAGTCTTTCCAGAGGCAAACATACCCACACTGAAAATTCTAACTTAGCAAAACCACTACAGGGAGGTGGAAAGCTGTTGTCTCAGTAGCATCACCATGACGGTTGTTTCCTACAGCATCCTTGTGACTGCTTTTCACTGTCGAAGTGTCCCCTTCCTGGCTCCCCTTTCTCAGTTGTCCCACCTATAAGCTAAATATTTTCTGTTTCATGGCCCTGCACAGGCTATGACCATTTTAGAGTGAGTATCTTCAGAAGTTCTTACATAGCCAGGATTGGGACACAGGTTCAAGAGTGCAAATACTTTGAACTGCCTTCCTCAAGTTCACTGTTTACCTCATTATCAGACTGGTAAAGGCCAAGTGGAAATGCAAAAATCCCAGTATGAAATATACTATTCTTGGGGCTGATTTTCAACTCAATGACTATGTTTAGAAAAGAGTTGGTATGAGACCACACCATGTACTGGACCATGTGCATTGTTTGCATTTATTCTACTTTAAATGGTTTCTTGCACCTCAAGCTCAATTTTTCACTTTTCATAAGTAAACATTTTAAAGAGTTCATACATTAATGACACATCATTAGGCAGGATCAGAACTAGTTCTGCTTAGGCAGTTACCTTGGACAGAAAAAAATGTTCAACCAGTGACTTTTCGATACATGAATTGGTTCCAGGCTTTAAAATGAAGAACACTTGCTACATTGCCAAACTATAGCAACTCTACAGCTAAGGTTAGAGATTTAAGACAACAGTGCTGTTTGAGGATGTTAGAAACTTTCCCACTGACTGTTTAGAAAAAGAGAAGCTCATTTTTTACAGTTTTAAGGCTTCTTTGCTCGCTACGGTAGAGTGAAAGGAAAGTATCATAGCGATGGGTGTAGTGATCTTGCGGTATCGACCTTGGGACATGCCGGGTCCACTAATGCACATCTATGACTTGTGCTGAACTGAGCAGAGGCTATAGACGCACTATCCAGGAGCACCCTGCACATACGCTATCCAGCGGGGTTTTGCAAGCCGCTCAAAAGAACTGTTGCATTAAATTACATTTAGCTTGAGCGATCAGCAGCTCATTGGTTGACCTCTGGCTCTAATTCTCAACTCCTAGAAGCATCTGACATAAAGAAAGCCCCTAGAGAAGGCACGGGGAAGGAAATAACTGTGCTAATTAAGCTCACAAAGTGCCTTGGAGAAGAGTGCTCCACTTCAAGGATACCCTGACATTTCTGACCTATTACAAGTTAAAGCAGCAGAGAAATTTCAGGAATTTAATGCGGGGTGTTTCATTGAGACATAGAGGAAAAGAAGTCAGTAGAATTTAAAACTGATTTCTCCCTTACAGCTAAAATATGTTAGCTTGAAAGACTTAATAAAATATTCTTAGCCACTAATGTGTCTTTATTTTGATTGTACAGGAGGTAAATCATCCTCATAAACATGGTGGAAAACCATGCTGGCCTGGTGTGCTTATGATGAATTCTTTGCTCACAGTACAAATGTAAATTCAATAGCCCTATTGCCATACCCTACTTAGCACTTAAAACACCGTTTCTCTAATTTATTTCCATCTTTTGAACTTAAGGGCACAGAGGAACATTTTGAATTTTACACATGATAAATACTTTGAGAGTGAACCTTTAAATATGCAGCCCATTTAATAATTCACTAAGTATCTTTCATCAAAAAAACTAATTAACTTCTACAGTGTCCTCATAGGAAAAATATATTGTTTTATCCATTTTAAAAACATAGTTAAACTGAGGCCTGAGAAAAATTAAGCAACTTATCAAGGTCAAAATGCAAGTTAGGTATACAGCTGGGAAGAGAAATCCTGAATCAGACTCCAGTATTTCCTTTCTGCCAATTTGTTGGTACTCCTTTCCTTGCGTATATTCAGACATGGTTCATCTGGATGTACCAATCATATAAGAACTGACAAATGGGAGATAACTCCTCTTCCTAGGTGGAGCCCCCAGGAAGAATTTCTAATTGCTCTTCAAATGAAAATGTGTGCACTGTTATGTAATTTGGGTAATAATTTTACTAGTAGGCAAAATCCAAGCCTCCTGTATTGCAAATAGCTTCCATTTTTAATTTGCCCTGTAAGCTGCTACCTGGGGTCTGTGTGTTACTGGGACAGACTTTCCATAGTCCTCTGTGTTGCTGAAGATAAACTGAATTGGTTGTGATTAACACAGGAGAGCTGCAACTAAGGAGTCTTTTCTATTCAGGTGGTTCTGCTCAGTATCTGGAATAAGACACTAACAATTGGATCAAGCCTCTCTAGACACATTTCTCTGTTTTTCCTGTTAGTGGGAACACAAAGGACTGGATATTCAATCTCTGCCACTCTGGTTTGTGCCCTGAGCTGTATCTAAACCATATACAGGGGCAACAGCTTACCCTGCTACTAGCTGAAAGACTTACTCCTTCTGTGGAAGTGACTGAGGAGCCAGAGAGGAATCTGATGAAGGACAGCCTACTGTTAACAGCATTTTCTCCCTCTGACCTCCTAGCCAGAGTGCTATCCTGCAGACAGAGTAATCTAGATCCCACTGAACGGGAGAAAGTTGACTGGGAAAGGCAGTGTGATCTGTGTTGACAGAGCTAAGGAAGAAAACAATCTAATTCTTGTGCTGCAAAGTACACTGGACCAAAATCAAAACGAGCACTTGGTTTAGTTACACTTGAGACTGGCTTCTAAAATATCTATCTGGGCCTCCTATTCTTTCTCCAGTTATGGACTCAGAATGCTGTACCTGGTGCCTTCACGCCACTCCTGCTGCCCTGCAATCCAGCTGGGGGAAATCTGTGCTCTCTGACTTGCACTTGCTCTGCATTTCCTAATGGCCTCATGTGCTAGTCTAAGCTGCCTTATAGGGTAATAAGCTATTTGCAGGTTTAATATGATAAGGAACACAAAAGAATTTATTTTGGCTGTTTTATTTACATAAAGAATAATAACTGGCTCTCCCTGTCTCAGTCTTGTGCTATTAATAAAGTCCATGTGAGGAATATACAAATTTACATCACGTGTGGAGCCTGTCAACATAACTAGTCTCTAGTTAGAATACTTTCCATGCTGTGTGTCTCCATATAGTCCATTTTCAGGGACATGTGACCCAGAAATGTGTCATCAAGACACATGTAGTCCACCGGACTGATGAAAGGAATTCAAGGGGAACAGAAGCAACAATGCTGCTTCTTTCAACCTCCACTCAGCTTGCTGCTACTGCTCTCTGCAAAAGTGAGCGAGACATGAAAGAGATGTTGGTGTCCTAAATTTGGCCCTCATTCTACCTTTCATACAACAGGCTTTTATACAATGCCATATCTTTCCAGAGTTTATTAAAAAAGGGAATTAAAAATGCATGGATGACAATTTTTAAAAGCAAATAATCACTCCCATGCAATAGCTGAAAGGCAAATTTTTTTTACCTAGAGACTCTGCAACTGGCATCACTGACATTTTTTATTGTCCAGTCAAAATGTTCAAAACAAAAATAAACAGAGTCCACAAAGAGAAAAATACACTGGATTTTAACATTCTTTCACAATTCATAACCAAAGCTGCGGTCAGCAACATGGAGCAAGAAAGATGTTTGGTTATAAAACACGACTTTAATTAGACAGTCTCACTGGTGTCTCATGGAATCCTTCCAAATTAAATGGATGTCCAAATCAGAGACATTCAGACTAAAGATGAAACATCACAAATAAGCTCTTTTGTCTAGAATAAATAGAACCAAAACAGTCAAATGCTCAGGAAGATAACTGATACAACATTGTTCCCTTGGGCATCTTTGTTAGTGATTAACCCAGCCTGTTTGAAATGCTTAAAACAATGAAACTGGTGGACAAGCTATTCTAGTCCGCTGGGCATGAACCTTCCTCCTAATCTCTGCTCACCAGGTCTCCCCACAGCCACATCCTTCTAACGCCCCACTTCTTCCTCCCAGCCTACAGCTGGTGAGTCACTCTATTTAATCAGCACTGCCATCAGGATATGCACCTACCAAATCAGGGCAACCCGTGATCTGGCTGCTGTGACCTCTGCCGTGCCTATTCCCACTTTGTTTATTACTTTCACTCATTGCGCCGAATCTAAACTTAGACTGTCAGCATGTTGGGGCAAAGATCGTATCCCATGTGGCATGAAGCCCCGGCACGCAGCCTCTGCGCTGTACACACCTTATGTAACTGTAATCATATTAACTGCACTAAGGGATGAAGGAAAGAAAGGGCCACAGTTCTAAGGCCTGATTAGGAGCCTTTTGAAATCAGGGATGAAACTCCACTGGCTTCAGCAGTGCTGGATCGGGCAGGAAGGATCTGATCCTGAAGGTCTTGCTGAGTGCCTCTTGGAGATCTGCATCTTCTCCATGGTAAGCGATTTCAACAGCAACTTTGCAGAACAAAGTCCTAAAGCCATCAAGCAGGTGTAAGAGACCCATAAACTCCTCCAGCAACATTTCTTAGAAAGTCACCTGTCATGAAAGACTCGCAAGCATTAAGCACTCTTGAGATCTAGGGGTCACCAGAGGATTTTTATCTTTCTCTCTACGGTTTCTTTGAAAAGAATAAAGCAGACAGAAGATAAAAAGTGAGATTATGTCACAGCAGAGGAATGTCTCTACTTACAGGAAGATAAGCCTTTTCCACCAAAGTCAAGAAGTCTTCAAAAGATGACTACGAGCCATTATGTACTACATTTTCATGCACTGCACAGAATTTCACTCAGCCTCTCCACTTTCTAGTCAGTGGTATCCTTTTATTTTATATTCTAAACTACATTATATCTTACATTATATAGCATAACTGATCTTAGGGTCACCTCCAAATCCAGCTAGTAATTAGAATACAGAGGAATATTAATGTAAGTGGCAGGACTCTTGATTATGTCAGATTGCCAATGGATACTTTAAAGAAGAAAACAGTAAAATCATGTCTTGGACATGGTCAGTGTTTGATTATCCATGGTTGGATTATCTAGGTTGTGGATTAACCAGCTCTGTCTTCCCCATACTCCCTCAGCTGCATCACAGCACTGCAGAAACCGTGATGCAGACTCTCACACCTGCTGGTCGTTTCCTGGTGCCTAAGGTTATCCCTGTGCTCTAAAGAAACGCGTTTACCACGTTTTCAAAGATGAATACACTAAATAGTCACAGTCTAACTGACATATGTTTTGTATTAACTGTGGGTAATCTTCCCCCTCCCTCTCCCTGCCCTTCTTCATTATCTGGATAACTGGCTGCAGACCTTCTCTGAAGGAGTGGTTTTGGAAGTCATCACAGGGGTGTATTAGGAAAGAAGGAGCTCAACTGTGCTAATTTCTTAATTATAACAGAAAGGTCTGATCATACCAAGTTTCTGCCTTTCAGACCCCTGTATTTCAGACCTTATTCTGCATCCTAGAGCGAGCTCTGACACTTGCACACAGAACAGGATCCCTCCTCTGCAGAGGTCACCAGCCCAAGTTTGCCTGGAGAACATCTGCACTTTAAACATGGATTTTGGTGAAGTTTGATGATGCAAAAATATATTGAAGAATCAGCCTGCCAAACAGCAGGGTAGGGATACGAGCAGCAGAGAGCTCCAGTTCTCCTTGCAAACATGCTGTTGTTTCAGGGGCCCTATTTGCATTTATGACGATAAGCAGCAGAGCAGCTTCCGAGTTCTCAGGCACTTTTGGGTTCTGCAGCAGCAGGAACTCCTTGCTCATCTGGGTGGAGCTGAGAGCCCCAGGCTAAAAAACTGACTGGTCACTATCCAGACCGCAAGGATTTCAAAACATATGGTATCCATGGGCCGGGTCTACCCACTTGCAACACATTGCTTTCTCCCTATGCTATCTACTCTCTTCCAAAAATCCCACAATTGCCTCTATTGCAACTTAGCTCAGCTTCCTTCTCTGAAGGGAAAAAACACACTGCACTTTTGGACCATATCTGATATAACAAGCCTGTTCTCACTTCCTGAACTCTCCTTTAACTATAGCCCAGGGAGTCAGCGAAGGGATAAATTACACTGAGCTGCACAGACACCATCTCCACACTGTATTCATGGGTATCCAGAGAGAAAGTGATCTCACACATCTCTAGAAGCAGTGGGGGGAAAAAAGAGATCTGACTCAGAGCTACCTAGGAAGAGTCAGCTGAGGCCTCAGGAATATCTCAGACCAGGGGAATTAACCAGTTTCTTTGGAGCTGAACAAGGTTCTCAACTCATGCACTCAAGATTAACAAAAAGAAAGCATATTTTTGCATTATTTACCCAGTGACATAACTGTATTTCACATTATTTCAAGATATCTCTTTGTAGCCATACTGTAGGAGGAAGTGAGGAAGCAGGGTTTGTAGTCATTTGCGATTAACAGGAGGTGAAGAGTTGGCTGAAAATGCACATCTATGAATTATTAATTAACCATAGACCCTTCCTTTCCTAGATTCTATTTATTCTGATCCTGAAAAAGCCTTTCCCTCTGTTACACTGTTATCTCCCTGAGATTTGTTTATTTACTTAGTTATTAACAGTCAGGTATGTAAGGGATTGTACTTTGCCTTCTATTGGATAACGCTGCTGTAAGTTTCCAAAGGAAAGTCCCCCTGTATCAGCCACAGCACATTCAGTTTGGAACTGTGACTTCTCTGAAATATCTAGTGATATAAATTCTTGGAACAAAGGGGAAAGGAGCCTTATGCCATACACATGGGAGCATGGCTAAACACAGATAACACATGTTGGCTTCAAGAGACTGCAACAGCAAGTTTTTTTCTTGCTTTCATCATGTAAATGTCTATATATGGGGAGTTACTTGAAATCATGTGATTTCCTGAAGTTCAGCTTCCTCTGTTTGTAAACATGTGTAAGAATTTCACTTTCTGATTCCTGGAGACTTCAAGCAAGGTGCTTCTCATGAAATTTTTGCACTACAAAAATTTGTCCTTGTGAAAACATTTCTCTTAACTTTTGCTAAACTTTCAAAACTGCGTTATTTAGCCATAGCCTTCCTTAACAAAGCTTGGGTGCACCGGAATGAAGGTATGAAATTTGATAAATTTCATTATTTATAATGACATTGTCATCAACAGAAAAAAAATGATAATTAGCTGCACTCAGCTGCATTTTCTCTGAGAATTTCAGCATGTTAAAAATGTGGGAGAACTGACTCCCTCCCTTGTGAGAGGAACACAGTATAAATCCTGCTGATTATTTGTGCTGAGAGTGGTATCTACAACTCATTTATTATATGAGAGTACAGAGCTCTGGTACTTTGTTAGCAAAGTGCCGTTAACATAGCAGCTGGCTATGCTGCAGACACTCTGCAAAAAGGGTGGAAATACTTTAAATATAGTTTTTCTCACTGTATTTTAGTATTTCTTCTTTGAACATACGCCCCTGTCTGATGAAACAATCTCACTGAGTCCAGCAGGACCAAAATGAAAGTCTTAGCTGCAGCTGGAATTCAGAAATAGATATTGTGCAGCACTGAGAAATACTGTAAGTCATTAAAGGATTCTTTTAAGGAATCTGGAAACGACTCCCCTGCTGTTGTTCAGTCTCCTGTTATTGAAGGCCACATTTTCAAATCACTCTCAGAAAGAGATTGCAGGTTATTAATTAGCATTTGCTATTACATAAAATCAGAAACATAGGAATAACAATTCGACAGAAACCAAAACACGTTAGACCCCACCCCAGGTGTAAAACCCCCATTTCACAAATGGTCTGTGTTAGATTACTGCCCATGCCTGGATCTGCCATGCTTTACCCAGCTCCACCACTGGACCAGCTGCAGCAGAAAAATCCCTACCTGGCAGCCTGTGTTTGCATAAACTAAGAAGAGATGACAATATACAGGGAAGGGGACGGGAGATGAGGATAGCAATAAATAAGATGATGCAGACTAGATGAAACTTGAAAGAACATGTTGAGACCTTATCCTAGATCGATTGTTTCAGTTAGCTAAGCTTCGCAACTGCTCCACCCTTCTGATAAACTAAAACGAATCCTGCTTCATTTCAATGCTGTTCATATTCAGACTTACGTGCACGTCTGGCTGTCTCTAGGATATACATTAGGAAACTAATGGAAAGCTCCTGATAGCATCAGCCAGATAAGACGGCTGATGTTCCCTCTGCAGCCCAAAATGTTGTAAAAATACAAAATAATATTTTGGGCTGGGATGACTCAGAAATTAGCATCAACTTGCCAACTTGGAAGGCCCTAGGATGTTTGCTTCGAATAGTATCTTGGTAACAAATTCATACGTCGCATTCACATACACAGATCCATACATAATGAGATTAAAGGTCACAGCTCCTTAGAAGAAGCCCTGTTAATACTGGAGTATAAAAAGCTGTCTGCTGTCTACAAATAGAAAACTTTATACTCCAAAGGCATTTCATTAAGTGAATTGATCTGGTTTTGCTGCTATATTCTGTAATAGCCGGTAGCAAGAAGAGCCCTTTGTTTATTTTTTTTCATGTCTTTTATTTGGCATTGTCGTCATGCCTGGCTTTCAGCTGGGAGCATTACATTTTCTGTAAAGGACTTACTTACTCTGAAGATTACAGATTTTGGATAGGCTGAAAACACATTTTTTGTACAGGGAAATTTCCCTTTTGCTATCTAGAGGCTCCATCAGGAGGGTAGGAATGGGTCCTTACATTATGTATAGACAGTTGACATGTGAACCAGATAACAATTTATTTTAAGGACAGCATCACCACAGAGATGGGCTCTATAATCAGTAGCAATAGGAGGAATTAAGAATGGGAAAATTTATACTGCATATGTGAAATAAAAATTCCTGACAGTCCAAAAGAAAAATTCCCCTGGGAAGGGGATGTCATATACCTTGAGATGTTTATGGAGAGTGCCTAGAAAACAAACAAACCAAGCCACTAACAGGAGTACATTGGAGATTAAGCATACATAGAGAGATAGACTTGGACAACTACAGGACTAGATTATTACTGCACTAAGGCCCGCAATCATTTCAGTCACGGCACAGGCTGCCAATGAATATCCTGTAAAATGCACCTAGACACTTTACTTTGGATGGTCACTAATCGCATGTGAAAACTGACAATTTCAAACATCATGATGAGATCTGCACTTTTTTCCCCTGAGTTATTTTGCAGCCTGGAAAAAAGCACTGGGGGAAATGTCTGGGAAATGACTCCACTTCTGTGCCTGCTAATGTCACATGCCTTGATGTGAAAAATTGGTCTAGCTGAAATGATATATTCTGAACTTACCGTTAAATATAAGTTATCAGTTTCTTAAATTAAAACACAATATGCTTTGGAAGTCAAAACAAACCTCCACATGACTGGAGCAGAAACCTAATATTTGATTTCTATGCATTTGACATGAAATACAGAAACCTGTGATTTAAGGTTCTGCATGTTTCACTGAATTCAAAATAGCCTTAAGGGCAGTTCCCAAAACTACAGATAATTATGAAAATAAAACCCCACATTTCTCAAACAAACCGAAGGCTTGGTTTAAACCCTGAAGAGAAACTTGTGGAGACTGGTCCAGACTGGATCACCAGAACAAGAGATAAGGGCTGGTTCTGCACCAATCTGGTCATGTCTGAAGCACGCCTGTAATTTTACACATGAATGCTCTCTATGGCTTCAGTAAGATTATTCCTGCGCTTAGAGATATGCACGTAAAAGTCTCAATTGAGTCTTACTTACAAATTCAGGCTGAAGCATCTTGCAAAATTAGGTGCCTTCAAGAGCAGTTTCCAGGGCCCAAGACACAGAAGCCTGAGGATTAGGCATCATTCGCTTGACCGATTAGCTGCTATTTAGAGCTGTACAGGATTACCAGTACGACACAGGTACAGGCATGGCATAAGCTCATTTAGTCACAAAAAGGCTCACCAAGTCCTCAACTTGCTAGAAACAAACAGCAGCAGAAAGTTTCCTCGCTCAGAAGTCCAGGTCTCCCCCGTCAGTGGGCTGAAGGCTCAGGACACCCTGTCCTTCCTTGCTCTCAGGGTCTCACTCACAACACCTTCTCCTGGTTTCCTCTCTCTCTAGTGCCTATGGCTCCCGGTCGATATTTTAGTCCCTGTTATAGCAATTGGGGCAACCTGGCTCCGCCTTCCCCTGCAGCCTAGTACCTCTGGCACTGGCTCCCGGCACCTTACGGGGCACTGGAATGGGACCACTTGCTCCATCTCTGAGCCTGAAGCCCACCAGCCTGGAGCTGTGAGGCTGCAGCTGGATGCAAAGACCTCCCTTTCCATCAACGCCTTTCAGCATAACACTACTAAACAAATACCACACAGTCCTATTGACTTTACCTCTCCATTGTAGCCAGCACGTAGCCACAACTAGGCATTGCATCACGCAGACTTAATGTTTGCTTTTCGACGATGGCCTATGTTGGCTTATTAACCTCTGGGCCCATTTCCTGTCCCTGACATGAACCTGTTCTATTGCTATACTCCCTCCTAATTGCCCCAAATCACTGCTTGCCTCCTCCATGCACTGGGATGGCAAAGAGAGTTCTGTGGACATTGCTCAAAATATCCATTTCACGGTACTGACACTCCTCTTGTACAGAAGCTAATTTGGTATTATAAAAGCCCACAGGACTTACAGGTGCTCTGTGTGTTTTCTGAGATTTCCAGAGGGGAGTTCACCAGGTTTCCACAAGCCTCGGAGGCTTGGCTACAAGGAGACTCGCACTGCTAAGACCCCGGCAAGGGAGGCCCCACAGCAACCCAACGCTCACAAGGTGGTTCTTCGGGGCTCTCCGAGACGTAGGCCCTTTTAGCAGCAGTAACCAAGGCACTGCAAGTCCCTGGGCAAGGCTGAATGTTTACACCACTAACAACTGCTTATTACTGCTTAGAGTCTGACTTGCAAAATTTCCAATATTCAACATTTAGCGACTTTTAACAGACTTGCTAAAACTTTAAAATATTTTCCTTAAGAATGACAGAACACAATGTCAATAATGTAAGCTATAAAAATTTTCAGTTCTGCTTGTATTTTCTGCATTCTTTCACAGCATGAATATTATAAAGAAACCACAGAAGTTTCAAATAACAGTGGTTTTCTTTTAACATATATAAATTCATGGCCTAGCCTGGGTGGTTTCTGAAACACAGGGACAGTAAAAGAGGCTGTTAGGAGACTCACTCAAACACATACCACCTTATTTCTGCCTACACATTAATTGTATACACATTAATCTGGCCACACAGTAATTCCACCAAAAATTACATTAGCCTGCACACTAAGAGATATGGCTCAGCACCAGGGGCTCCTCACAGAAGAGGAGCTCAGCTTTGCCCCTTGAACCTCATGGGAGGGGAACCTGACCTTCCACATTCAACTCTAAAGCGTCACTACAACCTTAGAAAAGCTCCATCTCTTCAACACTGTTGAATCTTATTTTTGCTTGGCAGATCCTGTTTCCCACAGACCTGCCTCTCCTCTTCTCCTCGTCCCACATCCTTCTCTCCAAAGAGTCTCCCTTGCTCCCATCTCCCTATTTATCTTGGGCCCATTTCCAGAGATCTACTTTTAAAAAATACAGCAACATCCTATAAACAGGCTAGTCTTGCCAGCTTTAAAACTCACTCGAGTTACTGTTTCTGAGGCAGCACAGAGAAAAAAGGATATTCCAAGGGGACCCTCTTGACATGACCACTCATCCATCTAGATCAGCAGTTCCCAAGCTTTTCGGCTTACGACCTCATTTCCGGGCTCGTGATCTCTCTTCTGTCAGTGCTTCTTGGGGTTGTGACCCTAACTTTGGAAACTTCTGGGCTGGATCAGTCCAAAATGACGCCCCAAGAATAATTTTCTAATTGGTGCCATGTTTGTTTATGCTGCTGAGTGGCGTGATTACCCTGAAGTTCAGGTTTGAACTTGTCTCTTTGCTTGTTTTCATAAGTCTGTAAGGAATTTCTGGGTGTCACTCAGCCAGCAGATAGTGAACTCTATAACTTTTGACTGTTCTGGTTAGAGACAATTATATCCCAACTGACCTGGTATGGCATTAAACAGTTGGCTCTAAAGTTCAGCTATGCCTGGATGAAGCAGGGATCTTGCTTCTCTGCAGAGTCTGGAAAGATCACTGTTTTCTATAGTGGCATAGAGTGATCATTCAGATATAATAGTTGCTATACCCAAAATAGTCCTTATACAGTAACATGGTTTCATCTACTGCACTGTGCATCTGTACTGCCTCACGTATGCGTACTATTGGATGAACTCTAATAGCCTCTTCATATCAGTTTGTCTTTATGGTCATTGAGAATTTGTGGTTAGTGCAGCATTATTCAGTTTTCTAACTCTGTTTTGTCATCTTTGTTCACTGATAAAAGGTGGGAAAAAATAAAGCCAAAATAGACAAGGATTTTATAAACTCTACCAAAAATGTTAAGTTTTCAGAATATTTGCAGTTTGGATGTGCTACAGCTAGCCCTGCTTCGGAATCTCCCTGAAATTAAAGTTACTGGGAATTTTTTAACTAGCCATTTATCATATTTTCACATGATATGTCTACTCAGTCTGTTTGTCTCTCCTTAGAGTTGGTTCCCACGCTACTGCATTAAAGGCTGGTTCCTTTAGCTTCCCTGTCCACAGAATTTCTCTCACCTGGTATTCTCTTTCTCTAAGCCTAAAGCAGTTGTTTGATTTCTATTTGACCTCAGCGTATACGAATGTTACTATTTTTCAATGCAAACAGCCAAGAGATATCTGCCTAGATACCCCAGGCTGGAATTTGGGGAATGTAAAGTGGAAGCTAAGCAGTACCAACAGCACCTGGGAGCAGCCAGCCTTCATACCTGCCCTGGGAAAACATAGAATATAAATCTCAAGTCCAAGAGTGACCGATTAATATGAGCATATGAAAGGATCTACTGCCATCCATGCAGTTGAGGAGGATCAAGTTACTGAAGACCAGCAGAGGAGATAGAGAGAAGAAAGATATTTGGGGCTTGTGGCTTTGTGCCACTTGGGCATCTGTGAGTACATAAGGCAGTTGGGTATAATCCTTTTTTGCAAGTATTCAGTCTCCATATGAGGTTTAAGCATCTGACTTTGGTTGCTGCCAATAAAAGAGATTAGGCTGAAAATGTTTCAGCATGAAAGACAACCACTGAAGCCAACATCAGGGCTTCTCTTTCTCTCAGATAAGCCCCATAGCCTAGCAGTGTAGGACAGCAAATGAGGAAAACCAAGTCATGCTTTGTTAGACTGAAACTTCGTAAAAGCCAGAGCACAACAGCAGCAAGGAGAAGTCCCCCTTTGAGCCTGTACTGATCTGCACAAGATCATCACTCTTCTGGTAACACACAGAGTTTTCAGGATGGCTGCTGATTCCTACTGAATTGCAAGAGGTCTTCTCTCTTTCTCTCTCTCTCTTCCAGTGTTTGGTTGCTCATATTGCTGCTTGTAAGAGGGCGCCAAGGTCAGGTTTGCCTTCCCCTGTGCCTTTATGAAACGGAGAGCTGGTGGAGACATCAAAGGGATCAGGCTCAAGAAGCTGTTGTGGTTATGCCACCAACCTGAGTGTACTCTGAAAAGTCTCTGCTGCAGACTTGTCCAGTTTCATCCATGGGGTTTTGGATGGCCAGTAAATTTCAGGTTTGCGGAGTTTTTTCTGGTTGTTGTGGACAGTTTTTTTTTGTTTGGATATACTCCAAGTAGGGTGGAAACAAAGTGTTCTGCATTTCCTCTGAAGAATAAATTCTGAAAAAAAGAACTGGAAACAGCAAGAGTTGCCAGTCTTCCTCTCTCATGGATTCTGGATGTAGAGCAGCTTTGCCAGTGGTTTGCTCCATTACCTGGCATATTATCATTCTAGAGTGCCCAGGCTCTTTCCAGAGAGGATGGAGCACTGGATATATCCTGAGTCTAATCTAATTGGATACTAATCCAATCTCATGGTCAGAAAATGTGCATCTATATGAATAACCCTCTATATAAAGGAAAAACTGTAGGGCTAAATAGAGAACAGATACCAAAATCACAATCATCTTACTCATCCTGGTAATATATGTCAAAGAAGGGTGAGTGCTCCACAACTCTGCATAGACTAGATGGAATTTAGCAGAAAAAGCTGGTGGACAACTGAAAACATTTTGACTAGTATAGGAGATAAGTCTCCCTTTGGAAGAAAAGGCCCAGTATCAAAGGTTCAGGGCTGAAAAACTGACTGCATCTCTGTCATTGTAGCTATGTGGCATCCAACTAATAACTGGGTTGTTTCTGCTGTTCCAGAGAAACCACCAAACAGCATGTGGAAATGCTGGAAGATGGTAGAATCGATCTTATCAGACACATTCATGATTCTCCCCTAGTGGCAAAGTCATATGCCTTATTGACCATTTTCCTGGAATCTGACACTGGCAAAAATGTGTTAGAAAAAAGTGGATGCCAAAGGATAAGGAGTAGAATTCAGATGGGTCTCCATCATGCTTTTAGAAGAGACATATAACCATAGCGGTTCACATCATTAAATGTCCACAGGCATCTCCTACCACTACGAGCTGAGACAAGACTCCAGTGGATATCTTCAGTGTATGTATTTTAGACTTTGGGGTACCAAAAGACCTATCCTGACTAAGAATAATTTGGGGAAGAAATGTTAAGCAAAAGATTAAAGTGCTTTTGAACAAACTAAACCTTGCATACAGTCACATAGCACATGCAAAGCAAGGGATAAAGAGGAAGTCTAAAGTGAACTCTGCTGGCTACTCTGAGAACCATGCCAGAGGAATAATAGCTGGACTGGCATTTCTTGGTAAGGCTCACACTGCCAGTGACTGTACACAAAATGATGCTAAGGGACTCTGGCTGCTCAATTTATCATAAGCAAGATAATAATGCTTGCTCATTTTGCTTATATATCAGTTCTGAATCTGTGCCCATTAACCATACAAATCATATAGAAGGAAAAAAAACAGCTTGTGAGAGAATCTTGCAAAGTGGCATGGGAATACAATAAAAATTTGTCATTCTGAGTAAGAATGACTATCAGAAAATTCAGGGGGCCTCCTGTGTGATCCTGTCCTTATCAAAGGGAGAGGATCTAGACAAAATAAGATCCTATTGGTGAAGCTAAAAACAAAAACAACCCCCCCCCCACATAGTCCTTGAAAGGAAGGAATGAACCCTTTGAAATAAAAACAAGGATGGAAAAGGAATAATTCACCACAGTTTGTTACCTCTTGCCCTTAGGTAGTACATCACTCCCTAAACCAACCCAGCAGAAAACAGATGTGGAAAACAAGTGCAATCAGGTATCAAAATAAGAACAGTGAGTCTTATTCCACCAATTTTCAGAGTGAGTAAGAAGCTTAACTCTATTAAATGATGGTAACAGATCACATCTGAGACACTGACACTTCAGCCTGAAAGACAGAAACATTCTATCTACATTTGGGAAATAATGATCGTGCAAACTTGGAGGCTGATGACTGAATTAAGACAACTTTCATTGAAGGTGCTGAAAGGTATGAATGCCAAAACAAGACCAGGGTACCTGAAATTAGTAATGCACAAGACGATGAATCAACAAAACAGCCCAGTGACTCTGGAGTCAAACAGGGAGAAGAGAGTTGCCAGGACATATGTATATGAACGTGTACTTGAACGTGTTTACATCCAGCATAGCATTATCCACATTTGTCACATGCAAAACCAGAGCCTATTTCCGTACAGTACCCCACAGGAATGCTGCAATATTGCCTTATGACATGGTATTGACTCATGAGACAGGCACTTCTCTAAACGGAGCGCTCCCTAATGCCAGATAGTTTCAGACATTGCTTCTTTAGTGGATGCTTTTTTAAATAGCTTGCTGACCAGTGACTTGGAGTCACATACTTATGCAATTGATCATTCAGAGACTATTTCACAAATTCTTTGGGAAAACATTCAGACTTAACTAGATAAATAGAGCTACACTCATCACAGAATCTCCCGTCTCTGCTTGGAACAAACTGAAGACAGGGGGAGATGTTTCCACAGTCAGTACCAGAGCTGCGACTAAGGAGTGAGAGAAAGGTGCTTACCTGTATGTTTGAAGTCAAGGACTACTGTTAACAAGCCAAATGGCCAGAATAAGTGGTCAGTGAATTAACACAACTGTTAAGACGGAGATATTTAGAGGGTGAGGGTACAGAAGTGGAAGAGAGTGCTGGGATTATATTTGGCCAGCTTCTGTTGTTTCAAGAAATGGATCTCTACAGAAGAGGTAATGGAGACAAGTCAGGGACACAGATGTGCCAGGATGGGCAGAGACAGAGACGGCCACAGCTAAACCCAAGGGGGTGGTGAAGACAGCTGGGTGGGCTCAGTCACCTCACGTGAAGAGCAGCAGGGACTCCCATTGCCACTGGCCAGTTCCTGCCTGTAGCTGGTGGGGTGCAAAAGGAGCTCAAGGCAATGGGATTTGAGTGAACTGCACTGGTCTGCTTTTAGATCTCATGTTTTATTACCTTCCAGATTTACAATGGGTCACTGGTCTGGGAGCATTAGCGTATCTGTGCAAAAGCCGTTCCCTGTTTCCAGCTATTCTATTTGCATACATGTGACAAGGACAGGAAGGGAGGCATGGCAGCTTTAGAGGAATAAAGTGACTTCTGGATCCTTGCAGGTGCTTACCTTTTGTCTGGTGTGGATAAGAGCACCCTGAAGCTGTGAATTGTGCTGTTTCTCAGTGCCCATGATGGGCCTTACTGCACTGCATTCAGTTATGGCCCATTTGCAGTGTCCCTGTGCCCTTATGCAGTGTTTCACTTAGCTGGGAAAGTCCCCTTGGACATGAAGTATTGCAAGTGGATTGCTTTCCCCTCTCCTGCCCCCTTCCTACAGTCCCTGAAAGCGTTCAGGGCAGCATAATAGGGACTAAGTGTGAGTAGGAGTCAAGCCCTGCCCCAAGAGTGACTGAGAAGAGGTTTGTTAAATAAACTGGCGGCTCAGACTGGTAAAGGAGGAAGGAGACCACGTGTCTTCAGTTACGTCCAAGATTGCCATGGACCTAGAGCAAATACTCTGGAAGGCAACAGGAATTCATTAACAGGAATTATATCTATTCTACCAAAATCCTGAGATCTACTGCACTGCAAGTTCCCACACAACTAAACCTCAGTACACCTCAGTTTTTGAAAACCTGGAGCGGGACTGACTATGTAGCTTTCTGCCAAGCACCACGCGCCTAAGGCTGGAAGCAGTCACCTTGTCCACCTCAGGCATCTCTGCGTAGCTGGTCTGATTCATTCTCTTAGGTGTACCTACTCTCTCAGTGAATTTTAAAGAACATTTAGGCACCCATAATTAGACCTCAGAACTGAACTGAAGTTAAAAGGCTAAAGCAAATGGTGCAAATATTCCTCCTCTTCACTGTCAAAACATGTGAGGCGGAGAGGATACAAAGGAGTGCAGTGAATTCTAATACTTGATCAGAGGCCGCCGTAAAATTCCTTGTGGAAACAAGAGACCTATTATGTTTATCACAAATTTGTTAAGTGAAGTTAATACCCTGGGCATTGACCCTGCCTCATATGTCCCTAGTAAAGCTACCATGCTTTCCCACTAAGATTTTACAGCAGAAGAGATAACACACAGTTGATAACCCATTATAACCAGGTGCTTTTCTTCTTCTGCCTGTCCCTACGGCCCCCACCCCTTTGTAGCAGGGAAGATAAGGCTCCCGCCAGAGAGCTTGTTTCCAATGTCAGCCTGTAACTAGCTTATGCCCAAAGAAAAAGAGTCTGATCAGCCATTGTGGTCTTTATCCCGGCAGTTGAATAGCCTGTGTGAATATCAACATTATCATAAATCATTCAATTGCTAGAAGTCATTTTACCCTCAGAAGGATCTGAATAGCAACCATTTCTAAATCCTTATGTACATCCATTTACAGCAGCTGAGCTGTGGGAATAGATAGACCTATTTTTTTCAGTTAGCATGACAATCAAGCCATTCCTCATTTAAGAGTGAATTCATTTGCCCTGGTATTAGTCCCAAATAATAGTTCTAGAAATTGATATGTAATCTCCAGCTGAAACTAAGATCAAGCTGAGGCTGCCAAACTCCTTTATTCCTCAAAACACATTAAAGCCCCTAGCCAGATTCTGATCTTGGTGTGAATCTGAAAACACTGTATTAAACTGAAAAGCCACTGTTTTGAATGGTGTTTCTCAGTAGCTCCAGCATAGCCATGAAGATCAGAATCTGTCCTTAATATCTCCATGCACTAGTACTGTGCAGAAACTAGCTCCAAACTATTAATAGCTCACACTATATATATACGCACATTGCAGCTTCCAAAAGAATATTTTATCTTTCAGGAGGACAATGCGCTCAGAAATGTAATAAAAGGCACAGTTTTGTAAAAAAAAAAAAAAAAAAAAAAAAAAATCTGCTCAAACCCTTAACCTGGAAGAGTGGCCCCACACTGCCAATCAGATAATAAGCTTAATTCTTACATCACACTTTATTTGTAGCTCACTGCGTGGTTAATGGTTACAGCTTATCTAACAGGAGAAATGTGAAACCCGAGTTTTAGAACAATAGAAACATGCCTGTCACCAGCGCTCTGCCAATGAATCATGTCCCTGCAGTCAAGTTCTCCCAGAAGGTCATTTGTAACAGAAATCCATCTATGCCTCTAGCTGGCAAAATGCTGAAAAGTGTTTCTCAATTTTGCCCTAATAAAACGTCAAGCAGATCAATTACCAGAACAATTTCACTGCATAGTATTTTTAAGTTCTGTTGACTGCAAAACTTAATAGCAAAGGTTACCAAGTGAGCAGGCCTGCTTGCTTCTGCACCTAGGATTATAGAGTTTTTTAATTTTGTGCTAAATTCAACGTATCTAAAAAATAAGCTTTCACAAATGTTAAGACAAAAGTGACTTACTGTTATTTTTCACATTTCCAAAAAAGAAAGACATATTTTTAAACACAAAGTATTTTGCTCCCACAGCATTAAGAACTGAAACCCTGCAGGAAGACAGTAAAGCATCTAAAAAGAAATCCACACGAAACAGAAAGTGACACTCACACTTTCTCTTTCTTGCCCAGACAGGGAGAAATGCAGGACAAGGACAGGTTAAGTACAAAAAAGTCAGGTATTAACTGAGTCACAAATACAGAAACTGCTTTTGCTAGTATATATTATTTTAAAGTAACATTTTCACTGCTGTGTTTGCAGCTTAAAGAGAAAAATCTCTTCTGCTGCACTTGCAAAAAAGCTCCAGATTTTCTGAAAGAGGGAAAAGAGCAGATGATGGGGGGGAAGCTATTCTTTTAAGAAGAATGTCACTGGCACAAACAGCTGGCAGTTGGTGGCGTATTATTTATATGAGCAGTTGCTCATGTTTTTTAACTGATAAGAAAGCGATATCTCATTTGCAATTCAGGTGAGGAACATGAGAGGCTCTGCAGCGCCGCTGGCCCCTGGGCCATGTTTCTTATCGGATCAGAAACATCTGTCACGGTGCAAATGAATTCATTATAAAAGCACATCAAATGTGCAGTTTCAGAATGAGACAGCGGTCTGCAAAGAAACCAAAAAACCAGCCTCCCCCTAAAAATGCTGGGATGGTCTGTCTCATTTTCACCAGTTGGGAAGAGGGGAAGCATGGAGTGGGAGAGGGAGGGGGGAGAGGAGAAAGAGAGAAACCTTGGAAATGTCATGATTATAAATTATCCTTTTTCTATTAACTGTCTGAGAATGGGCTTCCTCAGGAGGGTTTGGCGTTTCACACGCAGAGTGTGCAGCCACCCTGCAAAACGATTATCACCTCACTCCGCATTGCCTTCTCTGCTCCCGCAGGCTGCGAACGGTCCCAAACGTAACCCTGTCTTTTGTGGCCCAGGTGACTTTAGTCGAGAAAATACCAATGGGCTGGGGAAGAAAGGGTGCGCGTGGGGGTGAGGGATACGACCAGAAGTGCTCTTGTGGGGGCTCCGCACAGACAGATGGAGGCGAATCCATTTTAAGGAAAACTGTAGATGAGTTAATAGTAGCTTCCACTTCCAGGGGTGGCAAGGTGCATCTTTAATCTGTGCTGAGGAGAAAAAAAGGATGGCTGAAAACAGCTCACGCACCTGCATTCATCCGTACTGTAATTCTGCACGTGGCACAAATTTAGAACGCAACAATTTGTAATATGGGCCATATTTGTCTCTGGTCTTGTTCTTCAGGGCTGTCTCTGATGCCCCTGTGAATACGAGGACATTTTTGTGCTCTTCTTTAGCAGGGACGAGAACAGCTCAAGGTGACTTCAAAGCTCCCTTATGCTGAGAAAGGCCTACAAATGCTTCTGTAGTTGTGGAAGCAGACGGCTGGATGGAGACCACTGTGTCACACTGAATGACCACTTCCCTCCATGCATTTGGGCTTTTAATAAAATACAAAAGAAAAATGATGTCTTTCCTCCTTGCAGAGAAACCCCTTTGAACTTCAACTGATGCACAGGGGTCACTATAGACAGAGATTCTGGACTGCGGTGTGCATAGCAGCCACACATGGAGTGCCTTTCTCTGGTCCACTTTGAGCCAATCTGGCTGTTGCTGGGATTGTGGATGCAGGGTGGAACACCACCATTTTCCACCTAAAAGTATTAAAACTGGGCACGCAGCTTAAGAAAAATAGGGGAAAATACCTTTTTTAGCTTTGTTTCTAATGATAATATGTATATTCTCAAATATGCATGCATCAGCAGAAACATCGGGTAAGGGCTCCCCTTCTAAAACAAACAGAAGTGTGCACTTTGAGCCCTCATGTGAAATTGCAGTAAAAGCCCAACCCAATAATTATTTTCCTTGATTTTCAGCCAGACGAGGCACAAGACAAACAAGTCATCAAGGACAAATAAAAGGAGGTTCATTCATCGCATTCAGGGCTGGAATCTTTAATGGTCACCAAATGAACTAAGATAACTAAGTAACCATTGTAAATATTAATCTTTAAAGGAAAACAATACTCCCAACAACAGGAAGCCTGATAAGACATTGGATGTTGCCATCAGTGTTATGGAGTCTCTCTAATTTCCTTAGTTTTTTCTTATGCCTGTAGAGGGATCAGGAAGGGGAACATATGGTATCTTTCAAAGGAAGTAAATTAACATTATTAATAGCTAATGTGGGAGAGGTGAAACAGTGATTGTTCGTGGTAGTTGTTATTGTGTTTTTTTTTTGGGGGGGGGGAAGGCCTGTCTGCTAGCGAATTTAAGCACTGAAGCCAAATTCAGAATCTTGTATTTATAAACAGAGATCTGATAACAGTTGCCTAAGCATCCATGATGCCTTGCCAGCGCACGCACATCAAGCTGATGCGAAGGGACTGCGCCTGGGGGTTGGTCCCAGGAGTTACCTAACGCAGACCAAGGGACCACGAGAGCTTACGGCCCAGCCGCCGTTCCCAAGTAACTCCTCGTAGGGACCCTCATGTTTCCGGTTGCATTAATTTAGCCTGAAGCAGAAGGATTAACCGTAAGTGGATGAGCACTCCTGAGGAGGAAAAGCTGTCCCCCAGCACTCACCGAGGGGCCCCTTGAGGAGGTGGGCTTTTGCAGGCAGTGGTCCCTGATGCAGGACGTTTACTCTCAAACCTGTTGCGATGGGCACTGGGGAGTTTCCAAGCACTGTGCAGCAGTGTGATATGTAAGTGGCAGAATTATTTTGCAGGAAGTGGTGACTAAGTGCTGTCTTAGGATGGATTTGAACTGGTGACCTGGGAGGGTATCTCAGATTCCCAGGAGCCCTTGTGATTTCCCTGATAATGTATTAAGAGAAGAACAACTTACCTTTCCTAGGCCTTTTGCTTTCAGCTCCCTCAGACATTTATAAGATGGTATTTATTTACTCTAACTAGCATTAAATCACTGATTGAACATATGCCATAAGCCAGGGCTACTCAAAACGGTGGGACTCCGATCTAGCACCTCAAAGCATGACAGTGCATTCCTCATTTCTTCAAGAGATCTTATAGTTCCTACTCTCCTCCCAGTCATGAAAGCCATGGCCATGCTAAGGCAATCTGTAAAATTATTTGGCAGACCTCAGTAAAAGCGAGAGGACTCCATTAAAATTACCCAGCAAGCTTGGTAGACACATGCAAATTTTGGTGAAATTACTCAGTAAACTCTTAAAAAAAAAATCTGTGGATTTTGATATAATTACTTACTGGATCTCAGTAAAAATGGAGTAGACCAGTAAGGAAACTTCATACTTCAGGGCACATGGTGATTGCTTGGTGAAGACAGCAAGAAATTCCCTCTGCCCTTGAAAGCTCACACTTCAACTGCAAGTTGACAGCTGGACTTTCATTTTTAGGCCTGAAGAGGACAACTTAGAATAAATACTTTAAGACATTAGAGACCTTCGTTAAACTTAGGTGGAACTGCACTTTACGGGAACCATTTCTCCACCATGTGACTCCTCTTGAAAAGATATTCAATAAACTATGACTAAATTTATGTATTAAAGCTGGTCTAAAATACCTCTTCCTGGGTGATGATGGGATATTTCATTTCTTAAGTAACTCATCATGTTGACCAAAAAGATCATGAAAAGCTGACAGAGCTGTGCATTGTTTGCTGGCTCTGTGGAGTCATAAGACAAGGATAAATTGTTCTCTCTGCTGAAGCCTGGGTGGTTTGTAACGTTGAAGTTTTCCACACCGCCAGTTTTAGGGCCTTTTAATATTTCAAGTTACGTAAACTTACAATAAAACTGTTCCTCCTTGGCTTTGCAGAATGGGACTCTCTACTTGATTAGGACAAGACTAAAGTCCAGACATGAAAGGGAAGATGGCTTAATGATAGCTTAGCAGAGGGCATTTCCAAAACACCCATGACAATATAAGATGACGGATGTTTAGGCAGGGCAATTCCAGGTGAGACTCTGACTCAAAGCACTTAAATGTGACATGCCAGACTCTTTAGTGACTGAAATATCTTCTGGGGAAAAGGTAACAAATCTGCATAGCTTCATAACCTGAACTACCAATATGACAACGTCACACAGACAATTACAACTCATTACGCTGGGGTCACACAGTTGCTCCTGCCCGCCTGCCCCCACCTTCCATCCACTTCAGGCACCCAGTGGGTGTTTGGTGGTGCCAGATGAAAACTCCAAAACCACCACAAACTAAAAGAGAAAGGCAAGTTACAGTGTGCTTATAGAGAATTACAACACTAAGCCCAAAAGTTTAGATCTCAAGAGATAGCTAGGTCCTATCTCACTCTGATATCGGGGGATCTTAGAGGATGTGCGTCTGTAGCAGTCAGCGAGGGTGAGCGCCACTGTGCCACGCAAAGGACACACACAGAAGGTTAACCCCTGCACAAAGCCATTGCTCAGTTTTGACCTCCTTTCTGTGCTTATCATGTAGTTAATCACACTTCATGAGAGCTTCATGGAAGAAGTGAGTTGTCTGGGGGTGGCTGTGATTGCTCAGTTGTAACTTGGACTCTCCACCCAGGCAGGGATTATGAGGAAATATGGCACTCCCTCTCCCTGCTGTTCGCCCGCCTTGGACCTTGGGCCCTGGTGCAGGAACTGGCCCTCTTCCCCCAGGGCACGCAAGAGCGAAGGGCGGACTTCAGCTCTTTCACTTCTCCTGGCCGCAGCAGTGGCACCGGGAGCTAAACATCAGATAATGTTAACAGGTTATTTGTGGTACAGCTCAGCACTTGATTACTAATCTCTGGAAACGAAGGGAAAGCAGAAGAGGTATTTCTGACCCCGCGGTATGCTGAGACGGACACACACTGCCTCCCAGGGCTACCCCTGGGAAGCACGGCTCCAGGGCATTGCTCCCCACTCCCTGCTCCATCACCATGGCCTAGGGCTTGCTTGTAACTTCCACAGCACACTTTATAGGACAAATACTGAGGATAATTAAGGATAATCTCCACTTTAGGTGTTTTATAAAGAAGATCAGGTACTCTCTTTCCTTGTCAGGTATGAAGTTAGGCAGCTTCCATTAACAGCAAGTACTTGTTTCTCAGAACAAATAATAATAATGAACTGTCCAGTTCCTAAAGGTTCCCTAGATTTAATCTTCTAAAAACTCAGACAAGATCATTATTGTGCACTCTGCCTCAAAGAGACGTAACAGTGAATTATATACCCTGCACCAATCTCCCGTTAGTATATGATTTCCTTACTGCATCCATGCTAGCAGACACAGAGAGGTACTATAATATTACCTCCCCAGCTAAGGCAACATCCTTTCAAAAATTTTGGCAGGTCAGGCTAGATTAGATACAGTCACATGAAAGCAAGGGAGGAATCTGCCCTAGCAACTTCTGCTATTTTTCTTGTGATCTGCTGATTTCATAATATTTGGTCATAAGATGTTGTTTTTGATATTTGCTTAATATTATCATGACAGGCTTCTTCCTAAATAGCCTTTGGGTAGCAGGCATTTGTGTCGCTGGCAAAGTGGAAAAGCTAGGACCAACCAATTCCTGCTCTTGAAAGATCTCAGTACTCCCCACCCAAGGGTGTTTGGGAGGGCACGTGCTGCATGACCTCTTTTGTCTATGGGGGCGATGGCTGACATTGGAGGTGGTTCAGTAAACCACCAGGCTCTGTTTCATTATCCTTGTGCACCTAAAAGCCCAATTTCCAAAAGATCAGAGCAACTATGTCCCTGTGAAGAAGTGGGAATTCACAGCATCTCTAACAGCTGGCTCTGGAGGAGTAGCAGCGGTGAGCACCTGCTCTTCCATGGGAACACCCACCTTGCACAGGTGGAGGCCAGATGCTGAAGATGAAGGACCAGCAGCCTTAGGAGGCTGGCTGGCCTGCGGTCAAGCCATGACTGTACTCAGGGTCAAAAGCAAGAGGCTAGTTCAGTGGTTTTTACGGAAAGGCTGATGTCAGAACATACGAAAAAGATACACCGCAACACATTTAACATCCACTGAGAGCGCACAAGAACAGTCAAGCCATTTGCAGTACGCTTGTGGACCAGCGCTCCCCTCTGTCATGCCTTCATGTCTCTATCTCCCTTTTGCCATCTAGGCACGCTGCTGCAGTACCAGAGCAGCTTTAGCAACATTCTTAACATATCGTCCTGCCTATATTTTAATTACAGCTCAAGGGATTGGGATCCAGCATTTGATGCTCAAGGCTGCACGCAGCAGTGCAGCTTTACAAATAACCATGCACACACAATTATGAAAATAGGAACCGAGTGAGAGAGGCCTTTCCATGCAATCCAGGTAACTCCACAATTCCACATACTCCATAATGTTAAACAAATACAGGTTATTTTATTTCTGTGCTGCTCTGCTTTCACGATTCTTTGAAAGCTCAAAGATAAACAAGAGTCCCCTCAAATGACCTCTCTATACTGGATCAAAGAACAGGTAAGGGAAAAGTCCTTGCAGTTTTAGGCAAACTGTCCAAGGCTAGAAAGAAACTTCTCCCTAAAGCAGGCTAGCCCCCACTTATTCACTCTGTGGAACATTTTAGCTCCAACAGATTGGCCCTAGTCCTATTTTTTTATGCTTTCTTTAAACCCCAATTTTATAAATGAACATACCAATAAAAGCACTAGGGTCTGGCCGCTGTCAGGTTAACAGACTAAATGGGCTATTGGCCTGATCCGACCTGGCATCTGCTATGTTCCCCAATGAACTTACAGTCTAGTACAGACAGACATAATGTAGGGCAGAAATGGCATCCAGCTCCAAACTGCTCTTAATCTGGGGGAAGGGAGGTGGGAAGGAGTCTGGATCTCAGGTTTAGGCCTCTAGCAGAGTCAGAATTAGCGATACACAGGGACTAGGGCGGGCACAGGCAGAGCGAGCCAAGACGCAGGATAAGCTGAATGCTGCTCTAGATACAACAGTAAGGCTATCGTGTACAAAGCAGAGAGCACAGTGATGCTTGTTCATTCTTTTTTATACAAGCCAGCCTGCGTTCCTCAGCTCCAGCCCAGATTATCTTGTCACCCATGACTATGAGTTCTGCAGAAAGGTGGGTGCTGAGTTCACTAGCATGATCCTTGTAACGAACAGCATCTCACAAGCAAATGCTCAGGGAGCAAAGCTGACTCTCTGCGCACTAGTCTCCAGGTCTATGGTCTTGGTTTTGGTGGGTTATGGGGCTCCTCAGAAATGGAGATGACCTCAGACTGATCCACTAAATAATGCTAGTCAACAGCTCCAAATGTAAAGTCTCACCAGAATCACATTAAAGGCCTCTACAACTTATCTCATGTTTTGCTGGCTCCCAACAGAGTGCAATAAAGGGGCAGTGGGCTGGCACTAATTTTTAAACTCTAGGACACTGATCTGAAGCTTGCCAGATTTATACTCCAGCTTTTTAATTCAACTTGATGTATATCCAGTCTTTATGCCAACTATGCCTCTTTGAATAGATGCTTGTATTCCACAGGCTGCTGTGCCAGATTCACCTCTGTCCTGTACCTCTCGTGTACTGCCTACACAACCACCACTTAGATGTGCAAGCAAAAAGGCAGAGAGAAGCAAGTTCTGACACCTGCCCTCTTCTCAGCAGCTTGATTCAGCTCTATATAGAATGAATTCCACATTTACGCTATAAAAGGTACCAGAGCAGGGCTAATTTACTTCTACACCACAGTATCACTCAAGGGCCTCTGACTTGCAGTTAGCCCTACCATTTGGCCAATAATAAATAGTTATAGATAAAGCCCAGTTACATATACAAACCTTTCACCCTTAGACTTTACAACAATTACTTATAAAGGACAGATATCATCATATTGCTTTACAGGTTGGAAAATACAGGCTTGAGAAGAATATCAAATACCTTGTCCAGAATCCCATGTTAGTAGAGCCCAGAATTATATCTAGATCTCTCCGTTCTCTAGCTAACGCCCAACTGTCTCAGTAATTTGCAGTATGGCTCTGCTGAAATCTTCTGTTGTGACAAAAATCTAAATGTTTTATATCACTTTCAACTTGTACACTATGACATGACATTGGTAAGCTGTTAAATTATAAGCAAGGCAACCAAAATTAAAGTTAAGTCAAAGCAAAATGGAAATGTTTTCGTTTGAAATTGTGAAGATGGGTTGTGCTTACATGGTCAGAAAAAAAAAGACAAAAAGCATTCTGTATTTAACATAAGTGTGCATTCAGTTTGACAATGGATCTGTCAAGTCTAGCTTTTGCTCTTCCCCCCACATCCATGATGAACCAGATTAAGTATTTTGTGTTGCACCTCTTCCTTAAAAGGCTCTAGAGATAGCCCAAATCCAGTGACAAAACCACTTGCTTGTACAGGCAAGTCAAGTGGCCAAGCCTACAAAAAATCATGTGCACCTGCTTGGAAGCACTGCTGGGAAGTTTGGCTTCTACCATGTTTCATGACTGTGATTTTAAAAATGGGGTTAGGAGCTGAATGCTCAGTGACCATTCATGCACAATGGCTGCTGACTGCATTCCCTTAAGTCCTTAGAAAATTCCAGCCTACAGCATGAATTAATTTAAAATGCCAGCCAGGAGGAATAGTTAAATCTTGATACAATCCTGTAGCTATATTAATTAATGATAAATTGACACCATTAATCCCAGATTAACAGGGATAGCACAGTATATGCAATAGCCTAGGCACGCACTGGGTGCAACATGCCCAGAAGACAGAAGTGCATTTTTACCACAGATGCCTTATGCACAGAGCTGGATCAAGCCTGGTGCTCTTTGAATACTCCCTCATCACCATCAAATTTGAAATTTGGGGTTGGAGCCTTGATTATTCATCCCCAATGAGAAAGACTCTGATCTCTTATTTCATTGTGAACCCAGCCTAACTTCATTAACTACAAGAACAAAGGTTGGACTCTGTTCAGTTTGTACTTTTACATCCCTTAATATCATCTTAGCTATCAATGCACTGACATTTTTGGTCTTCTACTATCACTATTTTGTTTATGTTCAAAATTTATTCATTACCATCTTGCATTAGGGCTCTGTAACACATTCTCTGCCCTAGTGTTTCCTGCCACTTTCTTCTTACTTGAACCATCAAAAGTTTTTATCTGTCACCAAAGAAGTAGTTTCCATAGAAACTGTGAAGAACAGGCTAAGTTAATGAGGCATAAGATGATGACATCCGTGTCCTCAAGCTCACCCATTTTGAAAATCTAGGTCAACAAGGTTTGCTTAAAACATTCCACTCTCTTCTAACCATGTTCACTTGCACGTTAAGGATGTAATAAAAAAAGGGGCTTCAAAGGTGCCCCAAACTCAGCATGTTTAATATAGTGCCATATCTCCATGTGAATAAACCATTCTTACCATTTCTTCCAGCCCATTTTCCCTGTTGTGTTTCCTTGGACAACCAATAGGCATTAGTTTTATCATCCAGTTACTTATCTTCACCAAACATTTACTCTAGCCATCACAATCTAACTTCCAGGTAGTGTTTGGGTAACCTGTTATGATATCACTGAGAGTAGGAGGTATTAGCAATGTCATTCATTATAATCTCATTTAGAAGATCTACAGGAACGAAAAGACTGTGCACATGAAAGTCAAAGTCGATCTCAACTTGAACAACACACAGAAGGAAGCCAAGGAATGAAACCAATGCTGAAATTCTAGTTGGGTTTGCTTACAGTTGATGCTGATTGATCTCAGCCACTGAAGATGAGTAGCAAATGTTGACCTGTTGAAGCATAATGGATTGTGCTACAGTAAATGAATTAATTGTATTCAGTGGGTTTCCTTAGTGAGAACCACAGTTCCTCTCAGGAGAAGAAACATAGCCATACCAAGTGTTAGTGCTAAAATATGCTGTCAAGTACATAAGGTTATGGAAGGTTGCCTCAAAAAACTGCTGTGGAGGGAAATAACACTGATGATTTGCTAGTTTTTTCCCCTGCTAATTGAAAGCAGAAAATAGTTGCGGTCAAATACCTTCTGAGATGCAACTATTTCACTAGATACTCAAATATTCAGCCTTGTCTCAACCTGATCTCCACTATTTATCCCTATAATTTATGCTGAATGAGGGCTTCAGCACTTCTGATAGCTGATCAATGACCTGTACCTGTTGAAAGGGCAAGTCTCATATAAAGGGGACCTTTGCTCTATCTGTCCAGTTGATGGTGATTGGATTTCAGCTGTTGATGACAAGCAAGAAACAAAGGTTAAGAAAATATTTATAACCTTATGACTCTCTGAGAAAGCAAGGTGCACATGACGACAACTTAGCAAAACTATCTGCTGTACTAGCAAAAAGCTATTGCATTCCATACTATGTTTGTTGTGTTATTAAATATCAAATCTGTAGTGTAAGGTAAATCAAGCACTTTTGTGACCAATCTCCTTTCCCTACCTAAATCCCTCTAGAATATATTGATTTAGGAGCGACATGTAGCCACAACAGCTTGAACAATTTATCTGAAGCAGAACAGCAGTCCCCAGAAATACTTTGGTGTAATCCAATTACACTAATTAAAATAATTATTTCCACTTAGCTTGTTGCCGAACCGCTTGCTTGGCAAATCTAGAGCCAGTGCATACAAAGGTCAGGTGTAGCCTCTCCAAAATCGAGGGAAGACAAAAAGAAGTATTGGAGGATACAAGTCTCTAGATGTTGGTAGTGGTTGGGTTTTGCTCAAGTATGCAAGTTAACAACAGGCACATGGAGAGCCTCAGACTTGTTTGATCTTGTCTACATACATCATACTTTCCCCCTCAGCTCTTAGTCTACTCCTCAGTTGTGCTGCAAACTGAATTCCCAGCCTGGGAAGTTTCTTCCAATGATTCTTGGAGTTAGGAAACAAGATGTGCTGAAACCTTGTAATCTAACTGTAATCCAAGCAAATGGGTACTTTGTAGTGCTGATTCTGGAATAAAAACCATAAAGTAGAGAACTTGCCCTCTAAATTTGTAATTGAAATGTCTGCTACTTATGCCTAAATCTGCTGCAGAATCTCTGAATAGAAAAGCAATCCATTTTAGAGGGAAAAAAACAAAACCAAAAAAACCAAGTAGGGACACAACTGTCAAACTTGCTTTCCATTTTTTCAGTATGAGCCTAACGTAAAGTTTCCTTCAGCTCACCCCATGCTGCCAATATGGTTTTGTCTCCATCACACTGCAATTTTCTAGCAAGTGCTTGTCTGCTGCCAAATCCTTCCCTGGACACAACCGCAGAATAAAAAATCCCTTGCTTCCCTCACTTGAACCTCCAACAAGCCACAGTGGCTTTCTTAACTACAGCCTTCTACGAAGAAGCACGGAAAGCAGTCCTCAGTCATTCCCACTGGACAACCATACAAAACTGCCTGATTTAATGTTTTTTTCTTGAATCAGCACTTTAGGTCTCTAATAATGCCTTGAATTACGCCTCTTTAACTTGCCTCCTCAACAAGCCCCTAGGGTCTCAGTGGACCTGAAGCATTCCTCTTATCCATAAAATCTGTTGACAGCGAGTGGCAAAAAAGCAAGCCCTTCTTCCCCCTTTGCTACCCCAGGAAAATGGGATTGCTCCCTCACCATCTGCTCGCAGCCAAAGCAGGTGGAAACAAAAGCAGGAGTTCCCAAAGCACCAGCAACTTTGGTATAGGGGATACTGCTGTGCAGGAACCTGGTAGCTGCCAGAACTAGGGCACTAGGATTTTTCTACATGACCTTATGTCCTCTCGCTCACTGCTCTCGGCTATATCAAAAGGATGAGGCCACAACGTCCAAACTATTATTATTTCCCTGTGCTCTAGATTCTTATATTCTACTGACATCTGAATGTTCATGCTGCACTTGCGAGATAACCTTACATGGCTTCTGATGACAAGAGGAAATGTTATCTCTTAGGGTATGTGTCTTCATTCGCAAAATATTGGCCTAAAACTTCCAGATAAAATACAGATGAGCCTGGATTAGCTACTGTTTTGACTCCTGGGTGAAATTGCAGAAGTTAAAAGCATAGCACAGCAAAACAAAATAGTACAGTCAGTCAGTTCTCTGATAATTATGATGGGGGAGAAAAAATTAGCCTGTTCAGTAGATCGATAGATCTATTGATCCATCGGGGAGAACATAAATAATGGAACATCCACCAGGCACACGTGGATAGGAGGCATAGAATAATCCATCTCAAATGGCATCTGCTGCTTTGCTGAACATGTAAAATCTGCCCTAGCAATCTATTGATTGTCATGGAAATGGAGCAAAACACTGATCTCTTAGTACTGACAGTAATCTGGCCAGTGCTCAAGACCAAAATATACAGCAAATCCAAACCAAGAATCTTTCAGGCTCCATCTCTTCTTTCATTCTCATTCAGAGGGTTTTCAGTGCATCCATTTATGTTGGTGCAGAACCTCTGAGTTATCTTTAATCCAGGATTATGCTTTGATGACAAACTGCATTCTGTCATTCAGATGTCCTACTTCTATCCCAGGAATGCAGCTAGATTATAGTTTGTGTTATCCCAGGGAGATTGTGAGATGCTAATCCTTTCTTGTGTTACATCTTGGCTGGACTCCTCACACTCTTTGCTGACAGCTTTAACAGGCAGGGCTATAAATTTATTGCAGCTTAATCCAAATTTATCTCCAAAAGATGTCACCTGAGACTAAACATTCATGTCTCATTTTGCCTGGCTTTAGATCCCATCAACACTCCCCCCAGGATAGTAGTGTATTGATATCAACAATTTCTCTGTTAATGCTTATTGCCATTCATTTGTCTGATCAAAGGTGTACATTGCTCTAGGCTCATCCTTTCACTGGTGGACTGATTTAATGATTAGACTGGGAAAGCACACTAATTAAATTCAGAGATGATGATTCCTAATCAGGAGTTGCTGGGGAAGTAGGTAGAGAGAAGGGAAGAGAGGGAGAACAGTTCAGAAGTTCATAAACCTAGGGAGTAAATGAACCTCCCATGAACCTGGGAGAATGGAGACAGAAGTTTCTGGGAAAGGGGGAATAACATAAAAGATATTTTAATAGAAGAATCACTGTAAAGCATTAATACTAAATGGACAGCAGAAAGTAAATTGGATCAAAGCTTGGATTAGAATATGGTATTAGTGAAGAAGAAAAAAAAAAACCCACATAGCTAAAGAAACTGGAAGTTTTGTTGGTCAGAGGCAGGACACATCTCTATGTTCAGTTTATTCCCAGGATGCTGTGGGCCAGAAATATAGCCAAAAACCCCAAAGGGCAAAAAGAAAGCCAAAAATGAGATGGATTTATAAGGAAAGATACAAAGGACTGAATGTGAGTGGCACAGCCAGATGGATGGGGGGGAGGAGTAGAAAGGCTGGCAAAGGCTTGCTAAGCAAAACTACCGTGGAAGAGGGGAATTAGTTGAAGCCTGGAGGGGTCCAACTGGGAAAAATGAAGTCAAGCTTTGAAGAAGAAAAAAAAAAAGTAGTGTAGGATTACTGTCCATAAAGTGGTGTAGTATAGAAATCTGTTGGTCTGAAATACATTCCCCAGGCAAGTAATGCTGACGACTGATATGGGTCAGGAATGGGCTAAAAGGCAATGAAAAACATTATTGTATTTTTAGCACATAGAATTGCTAACTTTTTAATGATCAAGGGGCCAGCTCCTCAGCTGCACTAGATCAGTGTAGCTCCACCAAAGCCTGTGCCAGTTTACAGCAGCCGAAGTCTGGCATGCCTATCGTTACTCTTGGGCTCCGAGTTATGAACTGTAATTTACCCTGCCTTCACCCAGCGAGTTCCCTTGCCCTTTATATTTGTTACTCAATATGCGTTTTAGGAATTCAGGGCTGGAAGGACCTCCCGGACAGTCTGAGCCTGTCTTTTGCTGTTACAGTGACCAATACTCACGCCGGCTGACAAATTCAGCAGACTTCACTGTAAAATGACTTGGGGGGTTTGCTCCCATTGCTCTTTGACAAAGAGACTCCTGTGTACCTCATGTCAGAGGGCTGGAAACCTCCTAACTTTCAGCCTAAAATGACTAAGCCCAGTTTTAACTCCCTCTTCCCTGAGCTAATGGGGTCCTCCTGGCATTTAGCAATCAATAACATCCCCTTCTCAGCTGACAGGTTTTTACGTTGTTTATTTAAAAAACAGGTTTTATATAAACACTCATGGAAGACAGTGTTCTTGACCCAGCAATTCCATTAGAAAGTACTAATCAAAGATCCTTTTGAGAGCTGTGGAGGATGTGCTGTTGAGGATAGAGTAGTACTGGCAAAAACAGTAGTCAAAGAGAACTCTTCCTCCTCCAATTACAACTGATAAATTCATCTTGCTTCCAATTTTGCTAGAGAACTAAAGATATAACTGTAGAGCTTCTTCATTATCATTTCCATAGGTGATGCTTTGAACTAAAATACCACAACATTCATACATCGTAATACTCAAAGCCCCAGAATGACCATGGCTGCCAGGACTGGTCATGACAGCAGTGCCTTTACTTTATTCAGCAAACCACCAGCACTGGCTGGGTGGAGGTACCAGACTGAAATCCTGATCCAGCTGAAGTCAGCTTCATTTCTGCCACTGGCAACAATTTTGCTGCAGATGTATGACTTGAATGCCTTTGCCATTGCTCCTCTACACCAGAAATCCCTCCCCTATCTGAGATTCATACCATCAGAGAGCTGTCCTTCCCCACTACACTCCTCCCAGGTCATTTTGGAAGGCAAGATGAATGACCTTTTGCCAGGACAGAAAAATCACCCTCTGCATATTCAGCAGTGCCAGGCCTACATCTAATTTACTTGTCCCAGTTCATCCCCAATAGGTTTTCCACAGAGTTAATGATTTGGGGAAGCTCTGAAAAGCACCAGTGCAGGGAGAGAGTTACAGAACTATTTGAACATTATAAATTATTTTCATGTTGGTGGGAGTCAGAAGCCTTATGAGACTGGCCAGGCAAGTATGCTTATCTTCAATGAAGACAGAAGATCACCGCAGCTGTCTTGGGAAAAGGGCGTTCTCTCCATCCTGGAGAAGGAAAATCAGATCCCTAGCTCATGAAAGGTAACAGAGCTTTAACTAGGAGAAGCATTTATCTTTATATGCAAAGAATTGCAAGGATTGGTATAAGTCTTTATATGTCAGAGCACAAGCTCGTTGTTGAAACCAGGGAGCAAATTCACCCTTTGACACAGCATCATATAATGTATGAGGAAACAAAAGGCTTACTGAGAACCATTTTCCCTGGCAGGTCTCTTCAATCGTCCAAGTTCAAAGACAGATTATCAAAATAGGTATTTCACAAGACACTAGAAATCCAGAGTTATGGGAGGGGATAGTGACAGATCAATTGATACAACTGGAAAAACAAGCAAGTTTTCAGTCACACAAGCCCTTATTCAGTGCTGAAGCAGAAGCAGCTACTTTAGCACAAAGTAGGGGCTAGGAAAGTTGTTCTGAGTTTACGTCTAATGCTCAGAAATACACCTTTTGAAAGGCCTGCATTCATTCTCCTTTGTATGGCATCTGTCTGCCTGTTTCAAGCCCTAAGCAGCATCTCACACTTTCTTCTGGACAGGCTTCCCCTCCCCCTTCTTAAAAAAAGGCAAATCATCATGAAGAGTAGAGTTCAGGCTTTGCCGTTCCTGTCCAACAGCTGAAGATATGGGAAGGCAAACAGGAGAAGGTTGCTGTATTATGATATGTAGATTAGAGAGGAAAAACAGAATCCTTTATCAGGTCATGCAAGTTAAGTAGGAAGGAACTGGCTCACAATACTTAATATGCTCCAATGTCCATGAAAGACTTGCAAATATTAACTAATCCTCACAAAATCCCTGTGAGATAGGTTAATGTACACCATTCATATACATGCAAGCAAACACCGAGTGTCCAGAGCCTGCCTGCAAGTTTTGTTAACGATTCAGGAACTGAAGCAGTTCAGTCAAATATGTCTTCTAAAGCTTTCCAGTCCATCTTGCTCCAGGGTCAGTAGAAACATGACCAATATCATGCTGAAGGTTCAGACATAGCCCAACCCTGTCAGACAAGCTGGGACCTAGAATTTCATGGAAATCTGTGCTGGGATTATGGGAGGAGCGCAGTTTTACAGGATTGGGATGAGAAGCTAAGAAAAGGCTGGCCATTTCAGCACAGTTTTGGAAATTCTAGGGTTGGTCCAAGTGTGTGACTCAATAAAATCTAGGTGCGTGTATGTGTGGTGTTCACATTCACACAGACACTGAAAAAATTCTCCTTTTGGGCAATGCTTACTGCCATGACTGATAGGCTAAAAGGCATTTTCCCATGAAAGGCATGTCCTTGTACACCTAATCCAGGAATTTAATACAGGACTTTTTTTCCTAATAACTAAATTTAGACTCTTATGTTCTGTCTCCTCAGCTTTATTTAATCTCCCTGATTACTAAGGAATGAATTCCACTCCTTATTCAAGCTGATGAGCACAGAGAAATGTTTTTTTTCTTCCTTTCTGAAAGAAAAGACTTTCATTGGCAGAAGGAACCTGGCCAGATTTGTCCCATTTTCCTGTCCGAGCTATGACATAGAGGTGAAGTGGCAAAAGAGAAGTTTAGCCTCCTGGCCTATGAAATCTGATCTCCTGTGGCTAAGGGTGAAGTGGCGAAGCTGTGACAGTGGGGACTGTCCAGTGCCAGCAGAACTAAGGAAGCCCTCAGCCAGCTGAGATATAAGCAGAACTGCCAATTTATCTGTATTTGACTTGTAGCTGTTTCCTAAAATCAGAGTTCAAATAGTTTAAAAGAAATTACCTCACCAAGGGAAATGATTGCTCAGAGCAGGGAGGCACAACTAGCAATTAGACATGGGGACAGGATCCAGGATTCCTGGGTTCTGCTCCCTGCCTTGCCACCGCCTTTCTGCATAACTGTAGGCTAGCAGTCGTTCCACATCTTTGTGCCTCAGTTTATTCTTTTTTACAGAGCGTTATAACATTTAAATGCAGGACTTCACAGAGGATGCGTTTTTACAATTCATTATGTGGGGTACAACGAACCAGTTTGTTGCTTTGACATCATAGGCTGAATAGTGACTGAATTGCTGCATGCCTTGGTTTTCCACTGACAAAAAGAGAATATTCAAGCTTCCTTCTCACGTGCTTTGAGATCTTGGATAGAAAAGAGATGCAAGTACAAAAGTGTTACACTTCTATTGAGAGGAAGAGACAGGTTAAATTCTACCCTTTGGTTCCCCACTCCATTGGGATTGGCATGAAAACATAAAGATGACAGGCTGGGCCCCATTCTATTAAGATTTAAATTTAGCAAGGAACTGGAAAATTACTGGGACCCTTACGTCTAACCTCCGCCTCAGCTAGAAGCAAATATGCATAATTCTTATCCCATAGCTAAATTCAACTTAATTGTCAAATGCCAGGCCAATAAAAGAACTGTCCAATGCAAACCTTATCTGCCCCAGATGCATATATCTGCTTACAATATCCTTTGTTAGTTAAACAAAACAGAATCATTGTTGCTAAGAAGTTAATATTGTTTAAGATTCACTGGCAAACACACAGAACACTCTTTCCTGAGCTCCCCCAAACACATTCCTTTTATATTCTCTATCTTTATTTCTTTCCCCTCTTTTTTCTCTCCTTCTGCCTTGGCTAAAGCTGAAGTTTTCTTCAGGTGAATTTGCTTGCAAGGTGATATGAACTTTGAGGGAAGCAAACATTTCAGATGATACAGTAAAGTGCAAATATCTGTTCAGATCAAAGCAGAAGAAAAAGCAGACAAAAGCAGAATTTGACTTGAATTCCTAAAGCATTCAACAGGAGTCTTTATTTGATCTGTCTCCCACCAGCTCACCTTTTCTTCTTGATTATTTCCCTAACCTGCAGCAGCTTTTGAGCATGTCGCATGTGCCCAAATTACCTTTGTCCAATCAGCCTGAAATGCAGTGGAATGAAAACCAACTGTAACGTTCCAAAGTCCCCAAGAATAAACACACTGTATTGCTTTCTATGATGTATTTTTTTTCATTTGAACATCTTTTCTAGTGCTGGGACACTGCATGGCACAAATATCTGCATAGGAATGAAGATAAAAAGAAACACTATCACCACTGTAATATCAGTCAAGACACCAGATGTAAAATGTGTGCTGCTAGCAGGCATGTGGTTAATACTAAAGCAACACTTTGTATCGATTTCTTAAAACTATCCTGTCCTCTATCTTCATTTCCATGCCCTGCGGCATTACAAGGTCTACCACTGAAAATACGATTGTCAGGGTAATTTCACCTGCCCTGTAGGTGTCTGCCAGCAGAACTTTGCCCACCAGGGCCATAACCACCTTACACCTCTGCCCGATGGAGCACGCCAGCACAAGTCCAAGAGTCAGCCTGAACAAGTAAGCTATTACAGCCCTCCGGGATCCTTGGCTGCAGCTATACTGCAGGAGGCTACGCAGGGTAACCAAGGTCACAGGGAACTTTGTGCCACTGTAACTAGACATCCTGAGCATCTCTGTGCTAGGCTGCGGTCTGCAGCGTAGGCAGATGCCTCTGCTAAAGGAACAGAGGTGAAACTTCCCTACAAGAACTGAGGGCACCGTTCTGCTTTGGCTGTTACCACAGCATTGATAGGATTCATCTTTTACAGCATGCATTTCCCTGTCAGAGGCAAGTATCACAGATACTTGGCTCTTCACCAGCTACCAATTTTTCTAGCCTAAGAACTGATGAAAAACATTTTTGGACAGGCTGAAAAATGAAGTCTTTCACTCTGCACACAGAGCAGAGAACAGGAGGCAGCAACGCAGGCTTCGTGCTCCAGGAATCAATGTGCAAGGCCCTGACGAATCTTTAAAGGGTTCGATTCCAACAGGCTGGCAGTGAGAAATTGCTTGCTCCACAAGCAGTCCTCATCACCAAACAAACAGCAAACTCCTCTTCAGCGACTGCAAGAGGACTGAGCTCTGACTCTAGAAATTTGTGCCCTATGCACAAATCCACTCTGAATTTCTCCTGGCAACAGGCAGGCCTCGGTATGAGAATAATGTTCAGACCTAAACGCATAGCATGGACTGGAGGTGATGGGTAAAGTGGGCTCCGTCTCTCTACACAGAATGTGTTTGACACCATTTGCAAATTCTTCAAGGCACACAGGCATGAGATATGCCCCAGCACGGGAGAAATGATTGTCAAAAGTAAAATATGATTGTCAAATGTTTTGACTCAGTTTCAGTTTTGCAAAGAAACTTTAAAAGCCTGGCTGTCTGAGGGCTTCTGAACTAGCATATCCCAGAGATTTATAAGACAGTAATCAAGTAGTTGGTGAACATGCATCATTGCACCATATGAATCTTTTCACTGCACGTCAGAGACCACTACAGGAAAAAAGCTAATGGTGCTTCACACTGGCTAAGGTGGCAGGCATCTGCAGCTTCGGAGCATGAGGAATTCGTTTGCCGCCTGGTTCTGTCTGCTGTGAAACGACACATAGCTATGATAAATAGCACAGAACCAATTGTGAAATTCCCACATGACCCTGAAATCCTTATATCAAAAGCTGGAAAAAAGAAAAAAAAAAGGGGGGGGGAACAACCCCCCTCCATTCAAAGTGTGAATTTAAGAGCTAGATGGAAGAATATGTTCCTTTCCAGACCAAGGAAGATCAGTGAACAAAATCAGATTAAATGGAACATTATGCAGAACTGTTCCAAGCCCAGGAAAAAGGATGCCAAGATCAAAAAGAGTATCTCACATCTTAGAAATACTTCCCTCCCCATCCACAATTAGATACAATCACATAAAGCAGAACATAACTGAAAAGATTCATGGTATCTGTCAAAAGAGAACAGCACCTCCCTGATCTAATTTGGGAAAGGACTATTCCCTCCTTCCTTCAGAGCATTTCATAATCTGCATTCCTGATCGATTGGGAGATCCTTTTTCTAAGACGCAGAGCACTCGCTCTCTGGAACCAGAAACTGAAATAAACCTCCCAGAAACTAAGGACTGTCACAAACTTCCCCTCTGCTTGGAAATCATAAATCATACTTTTTCCAGCAGCTTTCACAGCCATAAGCACAAAGCATTATAGACCACATGCACGCACCTATAAATCCTTGCCATAGGGGAACACATCACAGCACAGACAAGGCGTCCCTGCAAGGAGGGCAAAGTGAGGACAGGGGACACATGACAGCCATTCCTCATGTCCCATCACGCAGGAGTACACTGGTGCTTAAGGCAAAGGGGACAGCCGAACAGGGTCAGGTAGGAAGTCTCCCAACTCCCAGTCCCGGGCATTACACACTTCCACCAACCCATCACAAATCCAGCTTGGGCACCTTCCTTTACAAATCCTTGTCTGCATTACTTCAGCTTTTGCTGTATTTGTCCATCTTCACTTCACATGCAGGTTCCTCTTCTGCGAACTTTTCTGTGCACATCTCTTCTGAATTTACATTAGTTGCTATAAATTTCCCCTTCTTCCACCTCAGTTTATATAAGCTGCTACCTACCTACTATTTTAGATTATACATAGCAACATGATTGGGAAAATAGAAACAAAGAGTTTGGGGATGATTTCCCTCCCTCCCCTCTTTGTTTGGTTTTCTGGAACTGCTTCATCCCAAACATTTGTAAATAGTGCCTAGAGTTACATTCCGGCTTCCAACAGTAAACACTAAACTAGCTAATATATATAGAAGGATCCCTGTTCTTCCAGTGTATCTAGGCAACCTTGCAATACAAAGTTAAAGCACAGCTATTTGTTCAAAAAGTGTTTTCACAGCTATTTCCTCTCTCTCCCCCCTTGACTTTTTCCACTAGACTCTACTTGTATTTATCATCTGGAGATTCTGTTCCCTTTTTCCTTTTTAAAACCTTTAAAACAGCTCACTTGAAGAGCAGCAAAGCCCAGACATTTAGCTTATAATAAGGTTCGACTGGGTTTATGAAAAATGAAGGAATAAGAAGAAAAGTTTCATGGGTGCGCACAGAATGCAACTCCTCTGTAACAGGCTGTGATAACTCCTGGAGACAAAATTATTTCCAAATGCTAAAGCAACCCAAAATTTATAGAAAGACAAAAAAGTTTACATAGACACCAAAGCAAGCTGAAAAGGTGGTTTGCTATAGCCTACCAAATATTAGTTGAAGTTTTCATTAAAAAAAGAAGTTCCCTCAGAGAAATTGAGTTAGGCTGAAGTCAAATTTTTTCAAAAGGAAAATACCATTTTTTATTAAATTTTCCAATTGGGAGAACTTTGGAGTAAAGCCAACATCTCAAAATGAAGCGTTTTTTATTTCAAAGGGTCAATTCAAAATGAAAACTTTGACATATTAGGCAGCTTTATTATGATAGGCAGTGTTGACATATTTCATGTTGACATTCCTGATTTGAAAACCTCTTCAGAATATTTTGTTCTATTATATGCCTCAAGATTTCAACTTTGGCTCCCTATTCTGATTAGAAACCAATTTTTCTAATGCTATAGGTTTCTGTAAGACTAAAGAAGTCTATTTACTGAACATTTCCAGTTCTAAGTGCCATTCTTTTCTCATCAAGTACTCTACAGTACATAGTTCAAATTTTTCATCTGAATAATACAGTCAATTAAATAGTGCTCATTTTAAAGCTTTTCTTTTTTTTTCCATGGAAATGTTTATTATTTTCAGCCTTTTGGGGGGAGAAGGGGAAATAAGGAAAACACTCCTAAGTTTCAGTCACTGGTTTTGGCAACAGCATTGCCTTGCCATATTTCCCACAGCAGCCTTAGTGTTTTCCAACTACCTTTTCGTGTGCCCAACAAGCCGAACAGCGGAGGACACAGAAGTTATGAAATCAGCTCTTACTTTCTTTAGAGAAGCAAAAACCACTTCCTAAATGACAGTTTTGCCTCTACAAAATCCACAGACTGGAGGTCATGTAGATGAACTAGGAAAACCAGGCTGACATCAGAAAGAGCTGGAAATTAATTTACCTTGTTTATTAAGTATGCAGTAGCTAACATATGTCACATTAAGTCTCCAAAATGAACTCGTGTAGCTTTATCAGGCCACTAAGCTTACAGTAAAGTGTCTTTTTCAGAGTGCTTTGTTCCTCAGTTTACCAAAAAGGAAGCAATGGGCGCAAGGGCAGATGCTGATTTAGTAAACGCATTGGCTCCTATTGGGCAAGTTGCTTTTCCTGAAGTTGTTTATGCTGAGAGTTGAGTTTGAGCAGCTGAGGTCAGCAAGGGAATACAGTTTATGGTTTGGCCTCAGAGCTGCTGACTAATTAGTCTTCCAAGTCGTGGTCTTCAGAGGAAACTTGATCTTCACAGTCACAGATTTTTTTATTCACCTCAGTACTAAACCTTGGCTCGTTCCTGAAGAGGTGACGATCTTAGGTGAAAACTTACTGCTTGCTCCCAAAAGGTTCTATCAAAGAACAAAGGTGGCAGGTAAGGTCCGCTGGGAGTTTCTTTTCACTTTGAACAACTCCTTGATTCTTTATTGAAACTGTTACAGGATATGGTGGATTCCATTAAAGTTGATGGGACAGGTGAAGCAGATCTCTGTTAGGTCAGCGATTTGCATTTACCACTGGCTACCTCATAAAAATTAAGCTCTAGGTCTCTGATGCTATATTATGACTATCTAGTGCCAATGGTAACACAATGAGAATATCACTGTAATTTCTTACGCCAGTTTTGAACTACATTGCAGGTAAAACAGCAGTACAGCTAACAACACAAGACAGACACTGTTACAACACATGTGAGTTTTCAGGGCACTGATTACAACAGTGGTAAAATGCTAATAGAACAATACCAAAATCGTGTGTAGATTGCATCTTCCTATTATTTACTGAGAAATAAAGAATATATCCCAAATAAAGCAAAACATGTTTCCAACCAGTAAGTTTTCAAAAGGCCCTGCCAGATGTCAATAGCTGTTCAACCACCGCAACATATTTCCTATTTCATTGCTCCCATGCATCAAGGGAAAGAGTGGTTAAAAGGAACAATGTTCTTGTGGTTATAAAACACAGGAGAGAGTCAGAAAATTTACAGCCCTGCTCATGTTTCTGGTGTGACTTCTACAGAGGACTTTTTCTTTTTTTCAATTTCTCTTAAAAAAAAAAAAAATTAAGCCAGAATGGAAGGGAGACTGCAAGGTTCAGTTCAAAAGGTGTTTTTAACTTGCTTTACAATCTCAGCTGGACAGCATGACAGAAAGTTAAACTTTCACTTGCAGCAACAGGGCTGGGGGAGCACAGGCTGCCTTGTGTGCTCCTAGGCACGCCAAGATGACTAGGAATATTGTTCTTGCCAGTGAGGAGCTTTTCTCTTGATGGGACTGGGGCTAAAATTTTTGCCACCTTTCTTCTCACATAATTTGACTGCTTAAGCTTTGGGCACATGCAACAAACAAACAGCACCTCCCTTAAACTTTGGTTAAGCAAGTGTCTTGGCAGGAGCTTGCATTTCTGGGTTACCTCTGCACATAGATATGACTTCATTTCCTTAAGAGCAAAAAGCAGCTAGAGTGGGGGCTGAAATTTGTTTGGTGACTAACTCTGCCTTTTCTCCCCCCCACCCCCACTATAAATTTAACAGAAAAACAGTTCAGACATTCACACAGCCAAAATAATAGCTTGGAGGCACAAGCTTTTCCAAAAGGAGGCACAGATTCATCACCATAAGAAGCTGTTATGGGACACGACAGCACATCAGGATGCTCTTCCAGTTACCTGGACTCAGCAAGTGTTACTGTCCCATGCCCCAGGAGTTATGCTGCATCCACCTGATGGGCCAGAGGGCAGATCCATCCCTCCCCTGCAGGCTCTGGGATCATCCTCCTTTCCCCACAGGCAGGCAAGCACCCAGGAATCCCAAAACCTTTCCTAGCCTTGGTGCAGGGTACTCCTCTGGAGTCAAGCACCTCCCCAGGCTCCAACAACCCTTTCCACAGTCTGCCCTGGTCTCTGAGAATAGGATTCAGTCCTCAAGCATAGGCTTGTTCCAAAACCCAGTGAAGTAATGGATGTCCTTCCAATTATTTCGGGTCATACCTACTACAGGAGGCCAATTAGAAATAAAATCCTGAAGGCATAGAAAACCCTGCATCTAGCAAGAGAGAAAAAGCAGGAAAACAACATCAAATAGGTGAACTAGAGTTTTGGCAGAGGTATCATCTCCTTCCTGACCTTGATTTTTACCATTCTTGTTGGTAGACAGTCCTGGGAGGGTGGAAGCTTGGCAGGTTCACAGAATGACAGCACCAAGATCTCCCAGTCATGGAAAGACAACTGCCGCTAATGTAGAACGATGGTGAAATCAAAGCCCTCCGACTCCTGAAAGTCTGGCTTAAAATCCACAGACACTTGTAAATCTCAAGCAGACAAACCCAAGGGGCAACCACTTAAAACAGATGGACCAAATACACAGTGTGACTTGGATACCACCATGTCAATTTATACTATGTGAGGGAGCTGTCCTGCATGTTTTAAAGTAACAAACTTCGACTAGATTAGGCTGGCCTCAATCAAGAAAATGTTCCCTTTGGAGAATGGCCGTCACCCAAAAGAGAATTAACAGAGCACAGTCATTGTCAGCAGGAGAATGGAGACCAAATGCTTTTCTGGCCAGCCCCTGCGGAAAGGTTAAGGTCAGGAAAGAAGTCTTCTTGCTAACTCTACCAGGACTCCAGCAGGTTGAAGAGCCACATTTCCTCCTGATGGGACTGCATGTGCACCTTCAAAACATGTACTTGGCAGAAACTTTGCTTATTACTCAGAACTTTATTCTTCATTCCAGTTTTAGGCGAAATTGAATCTGCCTCTTACAAGTGGAGGCCTGCCTGAAAACCAGATCTAGTTAAAGGATCCCCAAACCATACTACTTCCATGTGAGAGAAGGGGGAAAAAAAAAAAAAGTGCTTGGGGAGTTTTAAAACATGAGCATTTGTATAGGAACAACGGAATGGGTGAGGCAAACCTCCACACTGGAAGACAAACCCAGGTCATGCTTTGGCTTGGTTGTTCCACTTGATGCACACTGTATCACGAGGGGAACAGGTAGGTTCAAGTTGGAACAAATTTCCTCTGGAGCATCTCCCTGCAGAAGGGCAAGCTATCACGTGCTCAGCCCCCGCAACAACACTGCCTCTCCAAGAGCAGTTGGCATGCTGAGGCCTGGCAAGCTCCTCACAGATGTGGAGGTAGTGGCGTGCATCATAAGTGAAGGTGGAAGCATACTGAGTGCAACAACAGCCTAGTGAGAATGTCTGTCCAGGACCGCAAGGGAAACCATGACTCAAGCCCTCCTCGTTTTCGCCTTCCTCAGTCCATGCAGCCAGCAGTCGCTAGCAGACTGAGGCCTTCACATGGAGGCCATCCACTGCTGTTAGGCCAAGCAAGAGCCCCATGGGCTCTGCTTTCTGCAAGCCCTTTAGCAAATGCCAGCAGCTCTGTAAAGGGCAGCCTGGCCATGCATTTATGGACTCTCCATGGGACCAGCCAGGTAGACAGAACCTCTGACCACCAGCACTTCTGAAGGAAGGCTGAGTCATCTGCTTGCTCAAACTGTGTTTACTGAGGAACAGGGTCCTTTGCCCTCTCCTCACTGCATTTTCAAGAACCATTTTTATGGCAGCCCCCAATGCCTGCCCAAGGCCTCCCTAGGCCATGAAGAACTTGGCTGACCCAAATGAGCCATTCTCCAAGTCAGTAGTTTGTATCAGCAGTCAGGAACATTGGCATCAAGCTGTCCTTTAACATTACGTCCACAGGATATTTATATAGCACTGATGCGAAGTGACTAATGGCAGGTTTCAAATGAACAAGAGGATGTTTCTGGACACTTCAACTTTCGTTTCCAAAACATTTTTGGCTCAAGTGGTGAAGCTCACTGGAAAATACTGTTTATACTGGTGCTATATAAATATATCATGATGCTGCTTACCAGGAAGAGAAGAGACTAGATCTCAGGATCCTTCTATCATTGAGAAGTTAAACCTACTCAGTATTTCATTAATATTCATCAAGTACACATCAAGGTCTTCAAAAGTTCTTCAATAATTTAGGACCTGAGTTCCCGAGGGACCTGTCATCTTACGACTAAGTAACTAAGCTAGAAGAGATGTCCCTTAATAGCAGGATTCAACAGTTCTGTGCTTGTTGCTCTGGATTCTTTTTTCTACCTAACATGGAGCATGCAGAGGACATCTAGCCAACTAACATCCTCCACACACTGCAAGAGTAAAAGGTACAGGTTTGAAAAGCTTACCTTCTGCTCTAATGGAGCCATGTCACCAGTGTGGTTAATTGGGTTTGCAGTTTATTTTTTTGAGGGTGCTAGGGTCCCAGAGAGATCCCAGGGACTCATACTTTTAGTATCGCACATAAAGCTTAAATTCATCTTGTCTTGCACCTTTCATTACACATAATCCGTCAAACCCTTCTTTTTTCACTTCCTGCTGACCACTGTAAAACATGGAAGGCCATGTGTATTCTCCCCATGCATGGGCACACGTGTGCAAGTGTGCACACATACTTGTGTATGTGTGTGACCAATGCCCTCTAGAAAGGATCAATGCTGCAGGAACACAGCTGCTCTGAACCCAAGGGTGCCAGAACTGGGTGCTGCTGGACAAAGCTGATGACACCATTCTCACTGCTAGTGTTTTCAGTGAAAAGCCTGTTGAGAAAGGTATTCCCTGAGAGATGTTAAGAGTAGCCTGGGGTTAGGAATTGCCCTTCCATGGCAGTTACTAAGGGCCCCCTTAGGGAACATTTGTCAGTCAGAGCTCGCTGCATGGCATACGAGTTTCCTCCCCAACAACCACTCTGCTGAATGCTGGGGCCAGGGAAGCAGAGAAGATGAAGTAGAAGATAATCCTCATTTGATGAGGCCTTTGCATGCCAACAACTGCCTGGTTAAAGGAGCCAACTGCTTTCTTACCAGCAGAGCATCTTTAAAGAAGCTGGTCTGCCATTCAAGATGCATCTGCATTTGTGGGAACATGTATCAGCTGGCCAGATGAGACTGGTAAATACTGGGTGAACCATAGTGAACTAAGTCCCCTCTACCAGTGGATCCTCTCAGCCAGGTCTGAGCAGGCATGTTTGCAGCAAGAGATAGGTGCTTTTAGTGTCACTATGATTCTCTGCCAATCCAATGCATACATGCAATACATCCCTCTCCAGGTATTTCTGAATACTAGTGAAAGAAAGAGTCTTGATCTGATTTAGCCTTCCTGAATGTGTCTGAGTAGGGAACTCACTCTCCCCAAATGCAACTTTGACCTAACCTTTCTGTATATGACTTTGATCTATAGACCCTGCCACGAACACAGCTTTCATCAGGGAGCTGTCATCTGGGAAGGAAGGACCTAATGGAATGAATATATTTATATCCAAAACACTTTGTAAAGCTGTTACATACAGTACAGTCTATTCTCTTTCACTGCATATGTATAAATAGTCTCCTCCTCACCTAGGGGTCAGTTGAGCTCGTATCTCACTGCCTGCTCCAAGCTCAGAGGCCCACTCAGTTGCTGCCTAAAATCTTCACGTGTCTGCTTGTGCCTATAAACTGTTCTGGTGCCCAAGTTTCTGCTGACCGTCACACATGCTTTAAATCTTGACACCACGGATCTACCAAGAAGCCCTTGAGGATCCTGCAAAACATAAAAAGCAGGGGTTTGCTTGAGAACCTCACCTGTAAAACCTCATCTGCCAGATATTGTGAAAACCATCCTGAACTGCGCCTGCCACAAAAACCCCAGCTAGAGGGACAGGAGTCAGAACACTGACTGGCTTCTGCTTCCATTTCAACCAATAATTTTGTGGGCAAGAACATACTGCAGGATGTGGGAAAGCAGGGTCAGGGCTGAATTCCAGCTTTCCAGTGTCTGTGGAGTATGCTTAGCATTGAAGTGCCTAGGTCCCAAGGCAAATCCAGCCCTTCTGGTATCAACTAAAAGAAAAAACACTGAAGCATCTTCCATGACTTTCTAGCCTATTCTTTATTATATTTTTGGCAGCACAGGAACCTTTATTTAGTGCATACTTTTCTAGTCCCTAAAGAGTAGTATCCCTGTGAAGGTAGGATCTGCAGTCCTGCAAGTTAAGAGGAAGGAAGCGTCTAATGCCCTCAAAAGTTTATCAGGTAAGACAAAAGCTCTCCTGGCTGATGAACATCACAGTCACCTCATCCTTTTGTTGTGATTGACAAAAAGCTATACCAGGGAGCTGGTCCAAGGATAAAGCTAATTTAGAAATAGAAAAATCTCTACTGGCTCCTGCAGTGTTTGTCTTCCCTCTAAACTCAGTGCAGTATTTGCTCCCCAAAGCTTTGGGCAATCTGGCTTTAAATGCTTCAAGCACTGAAGCCCCCAGAATTACAGACCAGCAATTAGGAAACATTTTGCCAAAAGCCAACTTACATATTGCTTTTCCCTCATTTTATCATCTTAGTGCTGTTGTTCAAATTGTTCACCCCTCAAGGTTTATTTTAGGCTCTTTCTTCTCCTCACAGTGGGACTGAGCGTCCCAATAATTACTGGACCTTATCTTAACATCTGGGAAACTCAAGGGGTTGGTGGAAGTCACTCCGTAATGTTTTAGTTATTAAACATTAGAAGATTTATTGATTTTAAAGTTATTCTTCAAAAAAGTACTTGGAACAATCTTTCCAAACCTCTGGCCAGGTCTGCTGGCCAGATCTATTTATACATGATCCCAAAATCCTGAAATCATAATAGTTCCAGGAAAAGAGGAAAGAGTGAAAGAAATGTGCTCTATGGGCTCTTGGGTGGGTAAGCCCACATCTATTTCTGCTCAAGTTCCAAAGCCTGTTTGAGCTTCCTGACCACAGTCATTCATTGTTTATTTGACTTGTTTATGCAATCTATGTAATTACCAAAAATAGAGAGGAACTATATTTTTGTTGCATTAGAACTTAAGTTTTACTTAAAGACTGGGATGTTAAGGAAAAGCCACTGAGGGAAAAGGCAGGAAAAAGCTAAGAACATTTCCTTCAGCCAGCTTCCCAAACACACCGTGCATTTCCTCTCCACATGAGTTGGAGAGCAGCTTTGGAAAACCCTTGTTTCTCGCACTCTTTCATCTCATGGACTGGTTTCAGAGACAAGCATTCACAACTGCATGAAACAAGTGAGAAGCTGCTATTTGCAATTGTTATTCTTCTCTTGATCTATAAGCTTTGGAGAGCTTATATATGGCTTCTTTTGTCCTTTTGGTCCCATTCACGTCACCAGCCAGCTGGCTTTGTGCTGGTCTGCCCATGTCTCATTCATAGGACTTCCCACCCCATACAAACCTGGCAGGCTACCACATCCCTACCACTGCAACACTTGCAGAAGGGTCCACATGACTTTGTAGTTGTGGCCAAATCATTCTGTTCTCTCCAACTATCAGTGCAGATGCTGTTAGCAGCTCAGAGTCTACAGCACTAAGATTTGTTGGTACCAGAATCACTTCCCTTTTCCACTCCTCTGTATTTGCTGAATACAATAGACTACCTGTAATTATGCTTGCTTTAAATCTAAGCAGAACCAAACATTTCACACATATGCTTTCTTGCCAAGGTACTCTGTATTTAGGAACACATGTGGCACTTTCCCTCCTGAGGATTTCTAAGAGCTTTGGAAACATGTAATTAAGCTTCCTCATTCCTGAAGCTGGTAAATGTTATGACATCTTCCTTCAAGATGCGCAAGCAGAGGTTAATAGATGGGTTCAACATCATACATATCCACGGCACAGGTGAGAATAACACCCAGGCTGAGAGAAGACCCACACTTCTGCTGCCTATGTGGGTCATAAGGCATTTATGAACATCCTCGCTCTTCTCCCCTGCCTCTCTCCCAGCATGGCTCAGTTACCAAAAAACAAGACAAAACAAACAAAAAACCCCACCACAAATTACATCTACCAGCACTTGGAAATACTAATTACTTCTTTTTCAGAAACATGTTCTTTTTCTGATGACTGTTTGGGACTGTCAGCAAGTGTCCCTTGCTGCATTTTATGTGCAGGTGGTGGGACTGACCACGTCAGACAGCAGTTGCCAAAATCTGACCGCTTGCTCATGAGGATCAGTCCTTTGCCATTGCAGGGACAGCTGGGCATGCAAGGCAGTAAACGGTGTTCACAAGAGTATCCAGAATTGGCCCTGAATGAACACTGAACTGAATATGAATGGACTAACCTCAAGGAAAAACACATACTGGTTAAACTCAGTTACGTTTCCCTTAAACATGAACTTACAGATCCTTCAGCAGCTCAGATGAGGTGTCCACATAATGGTAGCAGGTGGCACTAGGACGAATTACCTGGCTCCTTAAATACACATCTCCCAGTAAGGAGCTATGCCATTTTATACAACACTGAACAGAATTAAGAGCCCTTCAGCCTACTCCTGTGCCCACACTGAAAGCTGTAACATTGTCACAGGAGATGATGGGGGCTTTACTAGAAAGGAGAGGCAGCTCCTTTGCTCCATAGGACTGTATATGATACCTGCAGCATTAGCCACTCTGCATACGGTGCAGCTTGAGGCCTTGCATTTCAATGGTCGCAGAGGCAGGAGGACAACATGACCCCATTCCCACCAGCAGGAAAGTCGATCTACTCTGAAGGCAGGACTTGCAGACAGGAGGGATGAAAATCTGCCTCTAGCACTGGCCAAAATTCTATCCCTCATTTGCCCTGCAGATCACTTTTCTGTATGACACCAGCCTTCACGCTCTTCACATTATTCCTATCCACCCATGAGTACAGAGAGCTGTGTCATGGGAGCACAGATCTAGACTGGGTGAAACTGCCTGACTGACTTCACTGTACCATAGCCTTTCTCCTCCTCATCTGGTTAATGTATCCAATCTTCCATCTGACTAAATGACCTCCAGGACCCTGCAAGGGCATGCGAGAGAGAAAATGAAGGTACCTGTGATGAAATCTGCCAGCAGAGCATGCATGAGGTAGGATGAGAACAATTACCAGACAACAATAGAGACCTTTATTTGTTTTCTGGAGAAATACCTTCCTATTGCCAGCAGAAGAGCACGTAGTTGATCTAAGTTTGCCAGGTCAGCTTTTAGCACAAGCTACTGCCATTTGCCTCCTCCTCCCCCATTCAGCCCGTCTTCCCTCCCTGGCATGCAGCAGCTTAAGAGAGGAAAGTTACTGTGCCCAGGAAGGGCTTGGCACTGCACTAATGTACATTGACAGTGTGTTTTCTTCCCTGGCGCCTGGCCACACACAAATCCCCTTACTGAGTCACTCCCAGTGAGAAAACCAACACCGGCGTTCTGCTCTGCTGCAATGGTAAGCCTGAGAGAGCAAGCATAAAGGGAGCTGCTTTTCAGAAGGGGCCAGGGATGAGCCGATGTCTGGAAGCATCAGAGACCGGGGAAGGAGTTCCTATAAGTGTAGTGTAATAGCGATAAGGAGGGAATAAAAAGGCAGCAAAGGATGCTGGAAAAAACACTGCTTGGCAGAGCAGACAACGCACCCTTCCACCAGTGACCAACACAGAAAGCCAAGCCTCACAGTCCTGATTCCCACTTTCCATTTTCCTCTTATTATTTCTATTGCCATAGCACTTGTCCCAGACATCGGCACCAGTTTTGCTCAGCTCTGTACAAATGTGACAGATGCCATCTTGACAAATACCAGGGTTGAAACAGCAACCAGCAGAGCAATAAAAGCAGGATTCACTACAGCTTGAGGTGGCAAGCCAGGCCAGGCAGCTGGGAGCTATAACAGACCAATATCCTCTGCAGATCAGGCACAGATGTGGACATGTAACCACAGGCCAGTGTGTTACACAAACACATCATGCGGACAATCCGTGCCTCGAATGCTTACAGACTAAACAGAGCCAGAGGGAGGGAGAATGGGACAAGTAAAAGATTGCTAGCTAACGCAAGAAAAGAGTCTCTGGTTTTCTCAAGAGACTAGTATCAGAGCCTAGAAATTAATCTAGATCTCTTGATTACCAGAGAAGAGTCTTATGCACAAAACCGCACTTCTCCTTCCAAGAGAGAGTCTTTACACTTGTGTATACAGTCCACAGTGCTGACTCAGGCAAATTTTATCTTTAGTCTCCAAAACAGAAGAGAAAGCTGAGGTCACACATACTTTCAGTAACTTAGTTCCCCACCGGCTGGTTCTTCTAGAGTTATTAAAGTTACTAGTTACTTTCTGCTCAAACAGAGCAGGTGGAGTAGGATAAGTCAGAGGCTTGCCTGGCTAAAGGCAACCCATCTTCTGCCTCGGAAAAAGCATAACAAATGTCAGTGGGACTCCATTCAAGCACTCCAGCAACAAAGTCCTCTCGGAAACTTTTAGACACAGCCTCTAGCATGCATCTCTGATAGCAGAAACATGGCAGCGCACACAAGCTGCGAGTCACTGCAAAGCCACCTTACTGCCAGCCAAATACTAATAACAAGAGCTTCTCAGCAGTGTTTGGGGCCATTTGCAGAACCACCAGTTGGTGGTTCCTTCCCAACCTTTCCTCACAGCAAAGACATAAAAAGCAAATATATACCCACACATCCGATTATGCTTACTGCATACTTGAAAGCGATCCTGAGCTCTGGGCTGCTAGGTCAAGGAGCAGATTCCTATTTCCAAAGCCCTCTCTGACCAAGCAACAATTAGCTGCTATGAACAGAGGGTCCTTTGCCATGTCTGTGAACTATTCCTTCCCTCTTCTCCCCCCCTTCCCGGTTGCTTCTAGCAGCCCCAGTTGATCATCTTTCCATAGAAAGATGCCTTCTCTCCCCCCACCCCATCTTATTCCCACATTTCCTGAGTCTCCTTTCCTCCACACCACCAATATTTGACCAGCATCGGATGTGTCAGCATTACCACATTAACACTCTTCTGAGAGGATGGACAGGGGCATTAATACCATGGAGGCATTAAGGGCTGCTGTAGCAGAGGTCAGTAGAAAAAGTTCCCAGAGGTAACGTTGTGGCTTCCTGTCGTGCTGGTACCAGTTGCTTGATAAACAAATTGCTGAGGTGCTTGAAACTGTGACTGAACTCGACAGAGGCTGCATGCATTCCTTTTTCTCTCCTTTCAGATTCTCCAAATCAAGAGGCATCTTACTTTTAACACCTGAAATACACTCTGAAATTTTGGATTTGTACCAATGTGGCTATCCAAAGTTATTGTATTAGAGATAAACTGCCAGCATAAGTATTGCAGCCTTGCAAGAAAAAAGGCAGGTGAACTAACCTATTTCCGTAACTGCACAGTGTTGCGTACTGCACACAAAACAATACGCAGCTCATGTGGCCTCCATGCAATAGAACATGATGTCCACAGGACTAAGTACAACTTGATGGTTTTAGGCAGCTACTTCAGGCCAACACAATTTTGAGCAGTTTTGCAAAGCAGTAACTAATGTAATAACTAAAATATGACAGCAGACATTGAGTGACTTCAAACAACCAGGAATAGCACACAGAACTAAGCCTTTATCATCTGGTTGCCACTGTGAAATGGGATGTATAAATAAAACTAAAGTGAAAATGGGCTTGCATGCATTAAAGGCCAAAACTCAGCAGAGCTTAGCATCTCCCAGGATGACGTCTCATGATGGGCACAGGTGATATGACTGCAATAACACTAGCAGCCAGCCACAAAGAAGCCAGCTTCATCTTGTCTTTGACACTGTTTCATGATGAGAGCATCTCCCTTGTGCACATTCATACTTCTATTGAAATGCTTCTGTACAGTACGGGTGTGCAGCACCCATCCACACAGGCCCTCCCAAGCAGTTCAACAGCTACACCTGCAGAATTTCTTTTGGCAGGGGGATGAAGCCAGAGGGGAGTCAGCACTCACCAAATCTGCTCAGTCCACATAAAAAGGGTGAGAGGAAAGCATACTACTGATACACGGCATAAGACTGTGTAGCACTTCAAATTATAGCAAGAGCCTCCTATAGACAGTCTACGTAAGTGAAGGGTCAGTTGCTTCTAGAAGCAGTCTGGGTACAGGAAGGTAAAGTTGGACATATCTCCAGATCTTATTATGGCTAAGGACCCTCACTTGATCTCCACACTGCATGGATATCTTCTTGGTTTTCCTTTCTTTCCTGAGCACACACAGAACAACTTGAACTACCTGGAATGACTGCTCTGAGACAAAGCCTTTGTTTTTTTTTCCCAAAGCCTGGCTACAAACCTAAGAAGATATATATGTGTATGTGTATAAGTGTACATTAACATATACATGTGTGTGCATGTCCACATAGACACCACGCTTAGCACTGGCCCACCTAAGTTGGGGCAGAAGTACCCTAGAATTAGGCCAGCACTTTTGCAAAGCCCAAACCACAGACTGAGGGAATATCTGTAGTGAGATAAATCAGCAGAGATATGAATTTTCACCACCAGAGGATCTAACACTGAAGTGCCTCCCTTTTGCTTGTTTAAAACAAACTGAAATTACAAGTTACAGCTTCTGTGAAAGAAAGCACATGCTTGTTAAGACATAGCAATCACATCCTCACACTAGCAGTGGTACCAGGTGCTGATATGATATCTCTACCTTTGAACTCATCCATGCATGAGTCATCTCTGAGATTGCTGAAGCTGACAGGTTGCTTAAAATCACTGCCCACAGATTACATTCAAAAGGGAGCTTTAAAATATTTTCTAATTATTTTTCCTTCCACTCCACTGAACACTGTTAATCAAGAGTTATTTCCAAAACATGTTGTATTGTAGCAGTGCTGTACTCCACAGGAGATGCACCAATTGGGCTGGACACCTTCCAGCTCAAATTGTCAGATGACCAAGTTGTTCTTGGAATGAGGTGCCCTTTACGTGCAGAGAATTTATATTTTCTCTTTATTTAGGCAAAAGCCAAAGTAGAGTGCATGGCTATGGAGAAATTGAACCGTTTAGCTTGTTTTTGCTTTTTGATGCTCATTCACTCAAAGAGATATTGATAAGACTTTTTTCCATTTGTTCCTTGTTTTATCCCCACTGTGGTATTATTTCTCCAGGCTACACACAAAGATCTGCTCAAACTCCTTCCTTTAGGGCACAATGATTTAAAACACTCAGTCCCTTGCTGTGCATGTACTAAGAACAAATCAGAAACGATTTTACAACTCCAAAGGCTTGGGATCCAGTTATGTAAGTCTTGCATCAATTCTGGGGGGTGACTAACATTGTGGAGTACTTGGAGTTTCTGTCTGCAAAGACCAATTCAAACTGCTCCTGGTTTTCCTTTGCGTTCCCCGTCTCTTGCATCCAAAGCTCAGTGCGCATGTGTGCACGCGTGCATGCAGACACAACATGAATAAAATACAAAACAAGTCTCAATATCTTAAATACAGAATTATCTGAAAGTATCACAGCATGTGCAAAAGCAAGAACAGGTTCGACAGAAAAAAAAAGATTTCAAGTATGTCTAAAAAGTGACCCTTCCGTCTTTGGAAGGCCTCTGAGCCTCAGAATCCTTTCTGTAACATCCCTAGTCTAGGCTTAGTAGACCACATGAAGTTATCTCTGTTTCATAGTTTTCAAGTTTCATTCTACAAAACGCTGGGAAACTTTTTGAAAAAAGCTTTACCATGCATCTCTAGTTTACATTAGAATTGTTATGGATGTGCAGTGACTATATATAAATTGATCAAAACTATTCATTAAAATATACCTTCAGTAAAAAACTGCAAAAAGATAAATTTTTAGTAGAACGCATCCTGGAGAAAATTAATCAGTTTTAAAATGTAGTTTAAGTAAAAGCAGTTTGGAGGTTTGGAAAAAAAATTCTTTAAAATCAATCCATTTTCAGAAACCTTGAAAATTTATGTTAAGAATTAAAAAAAAAAAGTTTCCTGAAAAGAAGTAATTAATACTTTTGTTAGGTAACTAACCCACCAAGCAGCAGCTTTGGTTCTAATGAAAACAGGTCCAAGATACTAAATGTGGTCTTGGATCTGGATTCTTCCAGACTTTAGTTTTCCCTATGTACCCACGCATATTTTGCTGATCACCAGAATAAGTGAACAGATCCACAGCTAGCCAAAAAATTCATATCTTGATCCTGATCATGGACTGTTCTGATCTGGAGTGTTTGTTCAGTCTTACGACTATAAAGAGTGTTTTCACACAGCCTCTCGTCCTAGGCGTGTTTAAACAAGAAGCAGTGTGTGGTGCCAGAAGTGAACAGAAACATGTTCTATAGACAAGTAAACAAAATACCCAATGGCTTTAGCTACCCACACCAAACTGGGATTTTGAACAAGTCACTTCAAATTATGCTCCAGTCTTTGGACACAAAGCAGAGTCAGTTTAGAGTTCTTAGCCCATGTTTTGTTTTTCTTTATTGTTTTGTTTCTTAAGCCATTGGCTGGCCCACACTCCCCGAAGATGTGGTCTATTCATTCTGTTCCAACTTAAAGACTCAAACTTGACTTGGTTTCAATAAGAGCTGTGTGGCATGTAATGTGGTTATAATTTAGCCTGAAGACATACAGAGTCATCCCCACCACGCATGGCTCGTGGGCCTCGTGGCTGCAGGCTAGACTACCCGGCCTTTAGATCAACCTATTTAGACTGGATTTGATGGGCCTTAATTAAACATGTGCTTGGCTGGACAGCTGGGTTGCAGCAGATGAATTGGGACTCGCAGCCTTAGCAGTGAGGATCAGTCCTGACACACTGCAGTTAGGTTAAAAAAGAAAGCTAAGGAAGAAAAGCAGCAGCCAAGGTTATACTTCTCCATAAATCTGTTGGCAGTGGCATGGAGCGACATACCACCTCCCCTCTCACAGAGCTGGAGCCAGCCCGCAGGAAGCGGCCGCCTCAGTGGCAGGAGCGGGCAGCTGGCTCCTGCTGCCACGTTTATGCATCTCGGTGACATTCCAGCAGTAAATTTCCTGTCGTGTGACAGCGCAGACAGGAGGGAGCAGAGCGGCCCACACATGGCTCCAGCAGAGATCACAGCTCTGTCAGAGAGACCTGAAAATAACAGCTAGCCGGCACTGCTTCTGAGATATGGCATTGTCTCCCTTCCCTTCAGACGTTTCACAATATTAACTCTCAACTCTTCCAGAAGTAGCACATCGTGACCTGGAGTCACCTGTTTTCCATCACTGGCATTTTTTTCTCCCTTTTCACTGGCTTTGGAATGGTCTTTTTTCTCTTGAAATTTGTTTTCTTAAGAATGGATTCTCGGGGTGTTTGAAGTCGCTCCATCAGAGTCCATCGTCTTCTGCATCACCAGCCCTTCAGAGAACGTGAAGTGCACATGGACCATAGGGCATTACCCAAAAGGAGCATCACCCTAGGCTTGTCAGCTGCAGCATGCTAGCTATCTGTAGCAGTTCAGCACGAGGGTGGATGGGAGACTTCATTTCACTACCAGTCAGCCCAGCTAATGAACTCTGCCCTGTCAAATGTGATCATGGGCTCCCCGAGGCTGAAGGTGTCTCAACGTTGCTGCTGAATCTGTGCTAGAGCTGCAGTTACAATGCTCGGCTCCACAGAGGAACGTGCTGGCATGGAAGAAGGTGAAACTACAATGACCTATAACTAATCCTCTAACACAAATATTGGCAACGCTGTGATAGGCTGCTGTAGACACCTCCCTACTACTTCTGTCAAAATTATTGCTAGCAGACACTAGGGCTAGCCTGTATTTCATGTTGAAGAGCAAAGAAAACAAGCCTGCCCCAGACCGACAGGCACTTTCTCCCCCTTTCTCCTTTCATTCTTTTCTCTATGCTCCCTTCTCCCTCCAGCGGGAAAATTTAGTCTGTTTTGACACCAACTTGCATCAAGTGCCAGGAGGTATCTGACAGCATTTTGTCAGTGACAGACAGCACATCCTTCTCACTCTGTCCCAATTTGTGAAGCACAACTCTTTTCACTTGAAACCGACCGCAGTTTCAGCATTTAGAGTCCAAATGCTGTGTTAGAGCTGAATGTTAGCATCTTCTGCCGTGTCCGATTTTGGCAACTCCACACTTTTAAGGATTCAACACTGTTGACATCATAAAATGAAATCTAGAGCTGAGGTTCGAGATGTTGTTTATGCTGAGGAAAGGAATTGCCCAGTATGGGAAGTTTCCACCACAAGTAATTATGACCCTCATTTTAAATCAGGGCTGCACTGTGTGTTCCATATTGCAGTTTGGGCTTGAATAGATTTAATTACATGACAGCAGATGGGTATTAAGACCCATTAGACTGTGTGCTCATCCTGCTCCCACCAGGACATGATTTGGAGAGGACTCTACTGGATTCAAGCACCTACAGGAAGCACGCGAGTGTCACTGAAGCTAACACCACAGTAGAGTGAGTAGGTGATACAGAACCATTGCAGAATGCTTGGGAAGCCCTGGGAATCATTAAAGGAAGACAGATGACTGGAAAATGAAAAGTCACTGAAAAACAGTATTTCAGTGACCTTTTCCGCCCCAGCTTTTTTGACATTTTTCAAACAGCACCAAAACACATTATATTACTTTTAAAGATATTACTGTTTCTAATGTTTTCTTTATGGTCAAAACCAGCAACCTATTTGCTTCCTTTCTGAAATGTTTTCACTCCATCACTGTATTGACAGTTTTCAGGTAAAGTGGCTTATTATTGTGTAGCTTGTCTAGGGCACACAGTATTTTGTTGACTAGCAGTTACTGCACACAGGGGTTTATTATTGTAGGGTTGCTCATAAGTACTTGGCTTTAAAAAAAAAGCAGGTAGATTTTATAGGGGTACAAAAGAGCTCAAAGGTGCAAAGTCAGCCACATTAAGAGTGGTTTAAATAGGAACATCTATTCATTTATTTTGTTAGGGCCGACAGCTGTTTCAATGTGGCACTTATATTCCAAATGACAGATGGCAGGGGGAAAAAAAGTATTTGGAACCTAACTAACTTTGACCAAGTTTCTAAGTAAAAGTGATATAGCAAAGTGAAATGCCAGATTTGAGGCCTTTGTAAACAACAATCCCATTTTAGCCCTTCTTCCTAACCGATGAACTTTCCCCCATCTGGCTAAAAGCTCCAAATTTACTCAGGTTTAATGGGGCTACACACATCAGTAGAGCTGCATGGTATTTAGGTCTTAATCTTGCAGACTTACTGACTGTTTCACTTTCACCTGAAAACAATCACAACTGGCCAAATAGCTGAATTTTCAATCCAATGGCAAAACTGAAAAAAATCTAGGAAATTCAGTTTTGTGTTTATCCAGGAGAGACTAAAAGAACTGTTTCATGACTTTTTAAAAACTGAAATTTGACTCCCTCCAGAAGCTCTTTGCAGACTATTTTACCATATTGAAAACCTACTGGATTGGGGGAGCGGGAAGTCGAGGCAAGGAAGGGTTATTTCTCAGTTCTAAATTTAGATCAACTTCACTGAATTTCAAAAATGTCAAGATGTTTCTGCATTTCTGTAAATCTTGTTCTGAAAACACTGAAGCAGAACATTCAGGCATTTTTGTCTTTTTAGCTGAAACAATGTTGTAAACAACAAACTAAAACCTTGATGTTTTAGAGACAGGTAATGGAAAAAGAGGTGAACAGACACCTTACTATTCACTGGAAGGCTGTCCGCCTCCCTTCCAGCCCAGATACTAGTGTTCAGCATATAAGCATGTGTTATACCTTTACAAGTTTGGAGCCTACGGACTTGCAGAATTAAGCCATATGGGAATCCAATTTGTAGATTAATTATTATTGCCAGAGAATCCAAGCATCTCACAGTACAGGCATTCCCAGATAACTAACTGTTATTGCATCCCTGGTGCCATTTGAGATGTCAGTGAAAAAAATAAATCCCATCTTGATGAAAGACAAAGCAGTGTGGTTTCTCCTCATGAGTTTCATGCAAATAAAAGCAGAAAACAAATTTTTCACACATGAACTTTTTGAAAGCATCTATTCTCACTGTGAAAATGGTGCCATTCTGTAGGCAACAAATGCCCCAAGGTTTTCTGTGATCCATCATTTTTTCCCCTTGTAATGATATTACAGTTAACAACCAAATCAGCAACTTTCTAACATCACAACTTTGCAGTTCTCCATGGTAGAAACCTCCAGATCAAAGGTCCAAAGAGACCATACAGACCATCTGCTACATACAGTTGATAGAACATTTTTAATTCATTTAATTAGTGATGCATGCTACTTTATCCCACTTGCACACAAGCCCTGGTAACTCTACGTGCAAATTAAGCACATGATTGCACCAAATCCATGTCATGCTCTTCTTTGCAAAGAAAGGAGTATTTCAGAAAGGTTCTATGGACACGGGTGGAAGTGGATGAGTTGTGGAGCCTACTGCAAGTCTGCCACCTTTACTGCCATCTGTCTATTACAAACTGACCTGAACATGCCCACTTCTGTTTTATATCTACAGCCACAGTTCACTGCTACCTTGCTTCCCAAAATAAGATAAAGTGTCTTCCACCTGTGTCTGGGGACTTAGGTATTATATTTATTTAGCTCCAGGTTATTTTACTTATTTCATTCCCCAGGAAGTAGATATGGAACAAGTCAACCAAGCCACATGCCTCCTCCTCATAGTCCAGGCAATGCTGCACTCTCAAGAGGCATATGAATAGCAACACAGGAGCTTGACTACTTCTTTCTACAGAAATAACTACAGCAAAGGAAGCAACTCTAACCTTCTGCCACACCACCCTGCCAGCACACCTGCACCTTAGCCCTTAAGGTTTCCCTCATCCCCAGCCGTTCTGCTGAGGCTGCCAATAAGGACAACAATCAGCGTCAGTTGTGATGGGAGGATCTGCGATGCTGACATATGACCCCATGGAAACTGCATGGTGCCCAACATTTCTATTTCCACAGGCCACTAAGCAGCTGTCAAAGATTGTTGACCTATAATTCCTCCCACCCCACGCTAATTCTGAGTCAGTGACAAGATGTGAAAGGCTCTGGGCACCCATAATCACCCAGGCCTGTAGAACGAGGAACCATCTAATCCCTAGTACTGCCTGTTCAATGGCAGAAAGCATTTTATAGCTGAAGATAAATACACCTCTCCAGTTTCCAGTGATCTACAACCTCAAGGGCAGGCAGTCTTCACTCCCATTTTATACTATGAGAAAGAAACTAGTTGTACTTCGGAAAAGATGTCAGAGAGATCCAGCAATTGCCCTTGGCCTGTCTCCCCCCACCACCCTCCCCAGGGGGAAAAAAAAAAAAAAAAGGGCAACCTCTATTTCTGGCAGAAGTCCCCCTTATCAACAGCATGTTCAGGTGGCTTTCCATCCTTTGATTATCAGCCTGCCCCTGACAGTTTCCTTTCAGGCTGGATGGTACCATCATTTTGGTGTTTGCATTCATAACTGAAGAGGAAAACAGCTGCAGTCATTTTGCACAGCTAAAATGCCTACTGCAGCGTTGGTTTCAGTAGCATTTTTTTCCCAGCAAGGTTCCAGTAGGCACTGCAGGATTGAGGCTGCAGCACTTTCAGTAATGAACTCCCTCCATCTCCCACTGATCTCTTTATACCTAGCCCTCTCCTCATTTCTTATTTCCCTTCTCTTCTCCATCCCACCCATTCCCACCATTTACCACACATACATATGTTATGTATGTATTATGGAGGATCACAAACGTGTCTCTATCCACCACACAGGTGAAGCAAGACCAGCTCTCACAGCACAGTCATAAGACTGGGATTTGCAAAACCAAATCCACCTCATAACCCTTGCCTTTAAACTACTACCTAATCCTGCCACATTCCCTTTACTTCTTCTCTCCCTGCCTTGGCTACACTTATCAGGTGTTCCCCATGCAGGTGGATATGGCAATGGCTGGGACAGAGCTCCTGCCTGACTGCAGAGATGAGAGCCTGCTATATGCTTTTGATTTACATCCTGTAAAATGCAGTGTGTGAAGTTGCATATAAGAGACCCTGTAAATGAGCAGAGGGCCAGTTGCTTTATACAGCATGGAAAGTTTCTATTTCTTGGAACAGACAGGTCAGCTTGGAAGGAAGTCAACTGTCAAGGTCTTTCTCCCTCTTTGGGGCTCATCTGAAACACAGGCTAGCTCAGACAGTGCTGCCCAGGAGTTAGAAAAGCCAAACAAATAAACAGATCAGTGTAAGGCAGCCTCAGCTGCAGCAATGTTTCCATTTCTTGACTGGCCAGGCACTCAGAGGTGGGGTCGTGTCGTCAGACCGCTAGTATTTCCTCATCTGAGAGAGTCAGCAGTTTAGAGATTTCTGCTAATGAGAAGCACAGCTGGGACTGGCAAGCAGCAGATGTCCCAGGGTTAATATATGCCTGTGTGCCTCTCCTGAGGAACTTGGGAACTCAGGGAGAGAAAACCTGAGGACTGTTTTGGAATTAGATCAGATGGCCCCAAGCCAGCTCCATGTGCCCAGAGGACAGGAGAGGCTCAGATACCAGTTTCACACTCATGAGCCAGGTCCAGCACTAGGCAGGATGAAATGAAAAGTTCATTCACCTCTCTCCTCCCTTTTCCGGCTTGCCTCTTACACCAGCAGAGCCTGCTTTCTGCTTTGTTTCCCCTCCTCCTCACAGCAGTGCTCCGACCTTCCTTCCCCCACAGCTCCCCATGCCTAACTGAGCTCCAAGAGGTCGCTCAAGAGGGTGACACTTCTGAAGAACATCCAGATGCTTCAGCTATTTCTACTCTGCCTGGCATAAGGTGAATATCTGAGTCAGCTGGCTGTGCTCTATCAGGTCTTCTACAGCCAGAGTCCTGCCCCTCAAAACCACCCACCTAATTTTGGAAACACCAATCCTAACTTTGGTGCTCCTGATGAGAGGCAGAAAAACACACTCAGCTTAATCCCAGCTGCAGAAAAGGATCCAGAGAAAGAAAGATGCCTGAATAGGAAAAAAATACTAGTTCCTGCTCACTTACAAACATTGTATGTAGTTGTTATGGAAGACAGAAGTTGCTTGCCAAACACATTGTCTTGGCATAATTATTCCTCTTTCCGCCTTCCCCCACCAAGCTAGCCTCCCTCTGAATCAGGCCATAAGGAAGGAATGGAGCCAGACAGGACTTCTACACATCTTGGCTCGACATACTGCAAATGTAAGCTGTCAGGCAGTACTGTAGCAGCAGAAACGTGTTACTGAGTTGTATAGGAATATTAATAAGCAAGATACGAACAAGAACATCTGTCACAGAGAATCCTTCAGAACTACAAAACGAATAGGAAAGGGCTAACAAGAAAATAAAGTAATCTGCTGTTCAGGGCTGTACCCCCTTACTCCAGAGGGAACAAAGTTACCCCACGCCAAAAGCTTCAACATCAGAGCGTTCATTTGAAGTGACCAGTCAGGCTAAGATTTGCATAACCGGTTTAACTCTGCTCCCACTGACACCAGTAGTAAGATATAGACGGATTCCAGTGGCAAAAGAGATAAAACCAACAAGGAGTATTTTTCAAATGGTCACCTTCACCCCCCAGCCCAGAAGCAACCTCAAAACAAAACAAAACCCCTCAAAAACCCTCAGCCTATTTCCATGCCACAGGATTAGCTCTACCTTTGCCACACCTTACCAACACTTCTCTGCTTGTCCTTAGAGCTTTGCAATGCTGGAGGCATGGTGCACTCCCAGGCAATCTATCCCAGCAGTTCACTGCCTTAGAGTCTCATCAAAATCTCTCTTCCAGCAATATAATTAATCCCATTCCTTCTTGCCCAGTCTACCACAAACACTGAAAACAGTTTGTTCCCTTTCTTTCTGCAGGGAACTTTTCGTTATCTGATGGCTGCAAAGGCTGTTATCAGTTGTCACTGTCACAATTAACTGTAGGAATGCTGCAGTCTCACATTAAAATGCTCCAGAAAGCAAGCAAATACAAACAGCAATGAACTCACACCCAAACTCAGCACCACAACACCTTGACTCTTTAGGAGAAGGAGGCTGCTGTGTGGGCTTCAATAGTAAGAGACAGCTTTTAGAAGCCTGGCCCTGACCATTGAGAGCTACTCACTTCCTAGGCAATTAGTTTCGTTTACTTGGCAGCCACATAAACACAGTCAGCTATCAGACCTGGTTAATCTCTGAGGTATTTTTCCCCTTATAAGACATAGCTCGTAGTTGCCTCTTTGCTCAAAAACAAACAACAAGAACAAAAAAACCTACCACAAGTTCCCAATATCATTCACCCTTCACAATGCAGCCACCTGTCATTCTTTACTGATACTTTCATCTTCAAGCCAACCCACAAATGAAAGCTTCACAGCCCTAACTAGAGAAACTGAGGCTTCTCTGGGCATGGCCTTTCAGAGCTGCACTTCATCAGGTTAATGAGGCTGCCAGGGTGCCTGTCTCCTGGGCTGATGAGCTATGCTCTGACCTTTCCCCAGAGGTACTATGGGGACTACAGAAGTGTAGTTCAGTACACCTCCTCAGCTCCAAGCTAACTATTCTGTGGGGCTTTGTGATTTAAAATTAGAGTGGAGACCAGAAGGAGCTTGTATGTTACTTCCAGTTTGATTGTGAATCTTCTGATGGAAAAGCATTGTGTACTTCTAACTCTTGAAGTAAGGGTTAGAAAGGGTCAGAAGGCTCTAAGTATGAATCAGCTGTGAAACTTAATTCAAATCTGAATTTTGGCTCTTTGGCCTTTTTCTAATTAGTATTCCCCGTTATTGGCATGTCTAAGAGGAGATGTGTTCTGCCACTGAAAGTAGCTACTCATTTGTAGTTTGAACAGAGAAGTCAAGAGAGCCTGCCCTGTATTAGCTAGGGAAAAATCAGGAGGAAACTCAGAGGTAGTGGACTAAGCACAGTGCTGGGAATGTAGTATTGCTATGCTCTTCTTCATGTTACGGTAAGGCATCATTTTGATGTCACTGGGAAGATCAGTTAATGTCTCCGCACTTTCTTCTCTTGAAGATCTTCATCTTTTCCATGCTGAAGGTAAAGTCATTACATTCAGTTATCCATCCCTGCAAGGGGTGGAGGGGGAATCGCTTTTGCACAGAGCTTTGTAAACCTACATTTTAAAGAATTATGTGCTGGCACCAAAGCAAGAAGCCATAAGTCATCCAACACCCTACAACTAGGAAATTAGATTCTATTGACATCCCTGGGAATGTTCTGTCTGGCTTGAAGCTGTTCTTATTTACGTATCACCGTAAGTGTGTCTTGTAGCCAGCATTGTTCTGTGGCCAATACTATTGCTATAGCTCTATAAATCTGCAGACACTCTGCAGTAGGAGTACAGTGCCAAAAAAATGCAGAGTTCCCTGCTCTGTTTCCAGTTCGGCAACACATGTTGGAGCAATCCAGCTAGACAGATGTAGCATGCTGAACACCTGACAAAGCCACTTGGTAACCATAGAGGGACTCCTGCATGTCTCAGAACCTAAATGATTTTTTCTGCTCAAGTGTTACTGCAAATGACTGAAAAATAAACAGGAGACACAGCACATTAGTATTGTTAGGACCTACACCCACAGGAGGTGTAGCCGGCAGTCACTGGGGGTGTCTGTATGTTCTCAGTCTTTCTTTCCCTCCCTGCCAAGATCAGCTACCAGTCTTACTTTCCTTTGTAGCATGAATTGGGTAGCAGCATGCTGGAAGACTGCTTACTGCAGAAAAAGCAGCCCCTATAAAGAAAGGAACAGGAATCAATCCAAGCTGATGAGGCCAAAGGGGGTTTAGCAGTGCTGCAAGAGCCACCATCCCATCTTTGCAACAACTGCAGCAGAGACCTGGGAACTCCAGGGATGCTCTTTCTTGGCACCCTCCCACGTTCTCTGCTGGCTGCTCCATTCCCACTTGGTGTGAACAAGAGAAACTCTGGCTTCAGATGCTATCCTGACTCTTTGCAAAACCCCGCAGTCTGGCAGGAAAGGAGGTGTTTTAGCAAGAGGAATTCAAATTTATTCAGTGCAATTCAGCCTGCTGGGGACGAGAGCTCTTGCAGAGCAGGTGGGAGCTTTACAAGGGTAGGAATACCTACAGTAGCTCTGCAGTGATAATTAGCATGATGCCAAAAATCACAATCTGCCATCTCATAGGCAAGGCCACTCTGCCAACCAGCACTGCCACCCACAGCAACAACTGCAGCCATTCTACCACCTGCTGCAGTCCAGCGCGAGTATTGCTACCAGGTGAGCACGTTTGTCATAATCTGTGAGTGTCCTGCCTTCTCTGCCACATCATCTGCTAGGCAGGACAGTGTTCCTCCTTCAGGTCAGGTATTAATTGTCTGCTGGATACTGCAGTCTGGTCTGTAGAGCTGCTGCCTGCTTGAGAAGATGGAAAGGGAAGAGGATGAAGAATTACTAGAGCTGTACTGACACCAACTCTCCACATCATGTGCTGTAGCCATGGGATTTTGCCCTTAGGCTGGCTCTTAAATGACTGCTCAGCTGGAGTGGGCTACTGTCTGGCCTTGCAGATCACAGCGCAGGAGGAAATCTGAAGAAAATGGCTCTTCCACTGCTGAGATGGGGACTGCGGGTTGTTATTATTTATATTGTGGTGCTGCCTAATATGTGCTGGACACTTTCCAAAGACAGAAACACAGGCCTTGCCCTGGAGTGCCGTGTATAATTGAAAGAGCAGTCAATGCATTATCCAAGCGGCAGCCTCTATGAACAAGCCATTCCTTCCATTCAGAGAATTGTTTGAGGCTGAAGGGAGTGCCGGGGATCATGCAGACCACCCCAGCTACTGCCACGGAGCGGGATTTATTTAATCTTCCCGGAGCGATGGCTAGAAGCTTAAAAGTGATTCCACAATGTCCCCTGACAGTTCATTCCAATTGCTGTAACTCTTCTTGGAATTATAAAGTTTTTTCCTAATATTTATACTAAATGTTCCCTGCTGCAGCCTCAAGCCATAACAGTATTTTCTGTCATTTTACTAATGAGAGTATTTGATGTGTGCTCTCCCTCAGAACATCCCTTAATGTATTTGAGCACAGCCAGCCTGTCTCCTCCGTGGTACGAACCAGCCCAGGGCTCCCAGCATTTCCTCACAGGCCACAGCACTTTCGTGGGTCAGTGCACAGCTCCAGTCAGTTTGCCTGTCTTCATCTCAGCTTGTACCAGTGAAAATTAAACACAGGAATCTCTTTCTCTGCCTTTCTTAATACGTACTGCATGGCCAATGCTCTCAATGCCTCCAGCATTTGGGCCCTCTGAGCTCTTTGCAAACCATCATTTATGAAGCTTCACAGCCATTGACACAACGTAGGACTCTTCAGTTATAATTGAACACTTTTGTTAGAGAAGCAGAGAGATTAAGTGGGGTTTCATAAGGTGTTTCAGCAAGACAGCAGCAGAACTAAGACTGCAATCCAGAAATGCTGCACATGGACCTCTAGGCAACGTCCCACCATTCTGTTCTCACACATGTATCTGCGTAGGGCTGGAGGAACACGCTGAGGTGATGTCCTGCTCGCATATTCCTGGCAAATCAAATTCTTAGGCAAAGCTAAATACTCTCTGAAGCAGATTCATGTGGTTATTCATGAGCTGGGGAAAGGTATTTTCTTTTAAACTCTCCTCCTCTCTTGTAGATAACTGGTAAAAGCTTTTATGTTGTGCTCTCAGCTGTGAAAAGTAGATGAATTATTTATTGCAAATCTCCCTGGGCAAAACTTCTCAAAATCATGTTCTAATCTTTGGTGCCACAGCTGAAGTCCCTGAAAAAGGAATTTGATTTCTGTGAACATTGTGTAGCTTCGCAAGGCCTTTTATTAGTGTCTGGGCACCCAGGATCATAACCGACTCTGGAAATGTTGGCCATCATTAGCAAACAACTGGTTAAAGTGCAGAGCGGGGGCCTGAGTCCTCTGTTCTGGATACAGCCATGTAATTGTGATTTCACCAAGAGGAGTCATGAAGGGCACAGATTACACGGGTGAAACCAAGACTGCACTGACTGATGATTTATCTCAATAGAGATAAATCTGAGAGGAAAGAAAAAAAGAGAGGGGGAAAAAAAAAAGGAAGAGAGAAGCCAGGATACAAAGGCAAGATCTTTAAATAAAGATTTTTTACAGGGTTTGCTCTGAGGCATCGGGTGGCCTTCCTTAATTCTGACTCAGAGAGTGCATGAATCTTCCTAAATCTAGTAGGAGAGAACTGTATTGCATAATGTTATTCTCTCTGAATTGCTCTCTGAAATGCATGCATGGGCTTCATCGATGTTTTTAAACCCTTGCTAGATTCTTCAGTAGCTCCATCCTTTCTCTCCAGATATTGTGTGAGCAGGACAAAACTCCAGGAGGAGGGAATTTCAACTGGTGCAAAGCAGCATAGCTCTATGCGCTTTAAATCTTTACAGGTGATGATGGTCTCAGCAAATGGATGTGCTCTCCTTCCAAAAGGGCAGTAAATATGCTGTGGAAAAGTCTACAGCAGTGTTCCTGTGTTCTGCAGGCTGATAGTGTGCATGCATAAAAGTATTTGCTTTTGTCAGTTTTACTTGTGTTCTCTTTAGGTCCTGAATCACATCTTAGACAAACTTCTAGGGACTCAAGCAGGAAAAATCAGTGCATGCTGATACCAGCATAACTGGTGTCACAAAACCTGATACTTCTTCTCAGCTTAGAGCCAACGTGTCCCTGTAAACATTTTATACTGCACTTGGCCAAGCACCCGAGATGAATCCCAGTCTGGTCTTGCTGTCCTCCGCCTACAGAAGCAGATCTAGGCATTTGCAAATCTAAGCGTCTATACAATGCAATTACAAATCTAGGTGTTTATACAGTGCAACATTTCAGAATGAAATCTAGACCTCAGCACATGACGCCAAACAACTAGGCTGACCTAAAAGAGACTGTGAGCCTTTAGAGAGGGGCAGCAAGCTATTGTGACCAGCTACATGATGATAACCATGAACATCATGACACTGATCAAAGGACAAATGGAAGACGCAACTATGGGCATTCACTGAATACCCACTCTGAGGACAGGGAGAAGAGGAACCGCACTGCCCATGGAACCTTAGGGGTGCTGTGTGTATCACAGCATGGCAAGGCTCTCAGCATGCCAAGACAAAACAAACTGGTCATGTGATCAGCACAACCAGTGGAGCTAACATGGGCCTTCCAGTTTGGAAGAGGAAAGGATGCTGGGTTTTGGGCAGCCCCAGGACCAAGCGGTTCCAGCTGCCTTGCTGTCATTTGCTTGGGGTTAAAGCTGACGGCTGCAAAAACATTCCATGAACTTGCTGTTCTTTGCAGGGTTTGTCATTCAAACTCCTGGGTTTGGCTGGACTCAAAGGAAATCACAGACTATGTTTCCAGCATGGGGAGTGAAATGAAAAACCACAGCTAGAACAGCTGCTTCCTTCAGCCTCCCTGACCCCTCGGGTGGAGACCAAAGCAAGTTGTTTCCCCTGTTATGCTCACCAGCTTGAAGGGCAGCCCTCACACACGCTATTAATTCTTAATGGAGAGGAGGACCTCAGGTAGAGCTGGTGGAAATCCAAAAATTTTTTTTTAAAAGTGAGGTTTCAGCAGCTGTTTTCATTCTGCACAAGAATGAAATTGAGATGTGCAAATCCTCCCTGGAAAATGAGTTTATCCTTCACTGGGAAGAGACCCTATCCCAGCTGAGTGCCATCCCCATTGGGCAGAAAGACCCAAGCTGTTGGAGCTCTTCCAAATCAGGCTACGGAGTTATTCTTTCAGTTTCTTGCAAGGAAGATGACCCAGTGGTTCAGAGCAGGGAGTGCCCACCCAGCTGTAGTATCTGAGGCTGGGGGCTCTTCCTTTCTCCCCTCCCCTTCAGCTTGTAAATGAGAAACTTTCCCAATGAAACGTTGGCTGAAACTCACCTGGGAGAGTTGGTGGAGGAATGCTAACAAACACTTAATGTGTGACTGGGCAGAGCTGGGAAATGGGCTTTCAGATTTTCTGATGGGAGCATGTACAGAAATAGCATTAGGTATCTAGGGTACTTTAAGAGCAAATGGGAAAGTGCTTAATGAGGTTTAACTGCTTCCTTAGTGGGTTATTGGAGAGCACTGAAACAAGTTGGAATAGGATGGGAATGAAACCCATATTCCCAATGTCCCAGGGCTCTAATTTCCAGATTGTCATTTCTCTCAAATACATTGCATGTGACTCATATCTACAACATCAGAAGTGAACCAACATACCGCAGTAAATGGAAGAATGTTTCCAGCCCCTCTGCGACCTAAAGTTCCTCAAAATTTCAGTCTCCTAGAAGGGGAGGCAAGGACAGACCATACAGGCAAATGGACAAGAAGAGTCCTCATACATCACTGAATCCAGTCTCTTGCTATGCAGGCAGCCATCAGAGAAAATCTTTTCATACAGTGATCAAATACCATCTCAGAAATAGATCATCTCTACTAAATAGTCACTCCAGAACTGAACTCTCTGAAAGCTAAAAAACTTTTCTAATTTCCAGCCTAAACATATTTCAGTAGACTATAACTATATTCTTGGCCAGTTCATACCCTTTTTTTCTGTGCCAAAGTTGTTCTTCAACTTAAATAGATTTTAAAACCCTGGTTCTGCATTTCCAGAATTATTGTATCCCCTCTTGGCCTCATCTTCTCAGGCATAATAAGAAAAGGTTAACTTTTTCTTTAATTATAGTTTTTCTGTTGGGATCAACCTAGTAGACCATTTCATCCCCATTTGATTTCCTGTTTCTCCTCTTCATTGACAATTCCTCCCATTCATGAAACTATTAAGATAGATAGGTATCAAGCCTTTCTTTGAAGAATTGTACTTGCAACATCTCTACAACCTTTTTCAACATTACCTTCCATCCTCTCCACTTTAGCCTGCTCCTTTTCCATTTTTTCATTCATGTAGTAATCTCCAACTTCTCCAGTTCAGCTAATAATTCCCCATCATAGCCTTGTATCTTTATAGTTTCACTGAAGTCCAGACAGATCAGATATGCCACATCTCTTTTGTCTAGATCAGTTATCTTTTCAAAGAAAACTGTGAGGTCAGGCATGATTTACCCTCGATAAACACTTGTCGTATTTTACCTCATTTGCCATTACTTCCTTGTCTTTAATTATTGTTTCCTTCAAAAATTGTTCTGTAAGTCTTGTATGCTATTGAGGTCTGACTCATAGTTTTACAGTTTTCCGGATTGCTTCTTCCCTCCATCTTAAGTATAGGTACGATATTTTCTGTTCTTTAATCATATAGTACCACCTTTGCCTTGATGGTTTAATTAAAACTACTTTCTAACAAACCTGCAATTTCATGTGCCAGGTCTTTCAGAATTTGAGGGGAGGGATTATTTGGTCCCCCAGCACAAGACAATTAAGCAGTCTACGTTTTCCTTCTATCTCAACCATGGTCATTCCCATCAGCCACCCTGCATTTTTTGCCACGTGCAGTATCTTCAGAAGGAATCTATTTTGTCTTTGTGTCATTTCTGGATTTTAAGTTCTACTGACCTCATGCATAAGAAGATTGTGTCAGGCATCCACTCAAAAAACACGTACATTCACAATTTTCTGCATCAAACCATTGTCATTAGGCCTGCAATTCTGATTCCCCTGCACTGCTACTTCAACTGCCATCCTTATATTTTCTTCCTTCTCCCTACCTTTAAATTAAGATGGGAGAAAAAATACTCTATGTCTCCAACAAACTCCCTTTGCTATTTGATGGCTCAAATGTGCTTAGCTCTCCCAAAACAATTTATATCAAAGAGAGAATGGAGTAATTCCTAGAGCAAAGAGGGGAACCCGAATTCTGTTATCCACTCTGATGTCAAAGCAAAGAAAGATACTAGCTGGTGGCAATGCCTTCCCAGAACACTTCTGGACTGTCTATAGGCAGTTCATTTTTAGCTCTATAAGTTGAGACCAACATATATTAGATGACTATCTGGTTTCAGCTCTAGCTCTAAACATGTCCATAAAGGGTCCTAAAGTGAGACATGTAAATCATACAGATTAGCTCAATCTCCTTGTTTTAATTCCAGCTACACAATCTTTGAGAACACCCTGTCCTTTTCCCTACTTAGAAACCTTATTAGTAAGTGGCCTCTGCTCAGTTCAGATGGGTTTGTTGCCAGATGTATCTACAGGCAAGACTGCTTGTTAACCTCATTCTAATAATAAATATGACCACTGCTTTCACAATACCTTTCAGCATGGGAATTCAAAGTTTTTTAGATATGTTGAACATTTTAACAGGAAGAAAGAGTAAATTTTGTAGTTTTTTTCAACCTTGTAATAGCAGATAAAAATTAACCCTTGGAAGAGTATAAATATAGCAGGATGGCTTTGTCTTTTCAACAGGTGACAATCTACAACACCTAATGTGACAAATCCAATCTTTAATAAACTTTTTCAAGTGAATGGTAACACTACTGAGACCTCCTTTAGCCAGCAGGGATGGCTCCTGGATAACAGATAACAGCAATCATTGAAAGCATCTCTCCACCAAAGCAAGGGAAAGCATCCCCTTCACTCTATGTATAGTAGTTTCATTGCCTTCCTGCTAGGTTTTACTTAATCTACAGTGAACCCATTAAATTGGTGTTTGCTCCCCAGGTATATCCAAGAGCTTCAGGGAAGAACAAGAACAAGATGTCATCCCAGATAACAGGCTCATTACTCTCTGCCAGGCTTTTCTACAGGTAACGGTCCTGTCAGCAGTGCTGCCCTGCTCCTGTAGCGATCAGGCTCTGAGTTCAGCTGCCCTTAACACCCCTGAGTCATGTAGTGAAGGCTTTACTTCTTCAACATCATCCTCATCCTAAAGACTACATGAATTAGTTTAGGAAAGAAAGTGTGATGAGAGTGCCTCAGAACCCTCATGGCCCTCTTAAGCACTTGTGCTGCTTGTGACTATAGTAAGTTATCTAGGTGCTGCCCATAGGAGAATGATTCTGTCTCCAAATGAGATGTTCTGCAATGCCAGTGCCTGGAGCAGAGCATCTACAGGATTAAGTCCATCTTCACATAGCATCTGTGCACACTACACTACATCCTGGTGAAGGAAAGACATTTCTCCAGGCAGAGCATGATGGTTCAAATCAACCAGCCAGCTTCCTTTTGCTGGAGGACAACAATGCCTGAACAAGGGGGATTCAACACCTCTGATAACAGAAGCTTTTTGCATTGGTCCAACATTTTGGAGACACTTCAAGTAATTTTTTGTGTGCCACAGAGTTTGGGATCAGGGAACTGCCTTTGTTGCAGAAGGAAAGAACGTGGGAGCCCTAAGCCATGCTATCAGCTGCAGGACTCCCAAGTCTTCCAGGGCTCCTGGACATGTGGTTGGGAGCTTGGAGGCCTTGTGAGCCCCAATTCAGCATGGCAGAACTACTTGGGAGCTACAGACCCTCGATGCCTTCCTGACCTCCTGCCAATCATGCTAGAAACCAGGCAGAGATCCAGGGGAATTTTGCCTGTATTTCAGTGGGAACTTATTCATTTAGATGAAACGGGGTTTGTTTGTTTTCCATTAATCATTCCTTTCTGATGAAGAGAACATTTTGTCAGAGAATTCCCAGCAAACTCTACCCATGATTCACTTTCTAGATCTCAGCACTGAAACTCAAAATCAGCTCAGATTCCCTCTTGCACCTCTGCACACAAAGCTCTTTAATAACCTTTGCCTCTGCGTTTGGCACCCTCAGAGCACATTGACCTTGCTGCAGTTCAGTGGGACTGCAGAACACAGCAACCATGGAGAGGAGGCTTGCTCTTTAAAGTATGGCTGCAGTTTTGCTTCTCTGACTATCTCATCCCCCTCTTCTGCTTCTTCATTATGTATAACAAAGCCCCAAAACATTGTTTTCTCTTCCCTCTCCCCCCAATTTATTTTTCAGTCCCATAAATACACTGGAATGGCTGTTCTACTCTTCTTTGAGTCAGAGAATTGGCCGGAGAGCTCAGAAGTTCACAAGCGTTGGCAGCTGCCACTGCTTTGTCACAAGATCCTAATGTTTACTGTTTGTCATACAGCTCCAGCACCCAGGCCCATTTGATGCAACACAAATTTTCACTTTCTCTTACATTTATTCCACCATGGTAGCAGAGAAAGGATAATTGAACAGTAAGATTGAGAGAAAAGAAAATGGAAAAAATTCCAGGCCTTATTCTAAAGAAGTAAGGCTTTCAAGAGGTCTCAAAAATAGTAACTGTTTGCATACTTTGTGCAAATAAGCAGATGGTGAGGGAGAGAGACCCTATTAGTTTGCTCTGAGAGGAAGGCTGTAGCAGGGTTCAAATAGTATTAGACATCAGAGAATTCACACAGGCACTCACCTGCAGACGTAACTCCACTAGGCTCCATTAGTTCTTTTGCTTTTCTGTTTCATTATTTTGAACTCAGTCCTCCCATGTCAAGGAAGGCAGAGTCTCAATTTTTTAAACAGAGTCAGTAGTAAAGAAGGTGAGTGCTCACTTTCTTTTTACAGCGGCAGATCACTGAATTTTTTTATTAGCAAAGCTTTATGCTCAACTATTTATAAGACATTTAACAAAGGTTAACAAAACAAAAGACACTTAAAAACCCTTTAAAAAATCAAAACCTGTATAGTTTGCACTTCCTTTCACTCCATAAAGGAGAGAAGGAAAAAGAGCCTGGAACCATTTTTTTCTTTAACATCATCCTACGGAAATACGCAGCCAGCCCCATGGCACTAGTCAGCACAGACCCATTGCTTTACACTAGGCAAAGATTTGGTGTTGTGTGTTTTGCCCTTTGACTGTGAGAAAATACTACAGGATAAAAGTGCTGGTGCTTTCCGTTTCTTGCATTAATCCTCTCAGTCTGTAGAGTTAGCATTGTCATTCATATAAAATGATAACAAACCCAGCCATCTGCTAAAAAAGCCTAGGCTGCTCATAAATCCACTGGTTCTCTTAGATTTAAGAGAGGGGGCAATGTTCAAAGCGAACAGGCTCTTATGTAATCTCAGTGCCCTCCCCAGGAATGCTGAAACCTTTAATCAATTAAGGAGCGGGGAGATGCACCAAGGCTGGGGAGCCCCTGCTGTCCATATTATTCCTCTTACGTAACATTCTGCTTTATTTGCTGACTGAGTGTTTGTTTTTTGTTTTTTTAACTGAACTTGTCTCTCAGATGCCAAAAGAGCTTAACGGTAAATTGTAACCCTCCCCCAAAGAAAAGCAAACCTCACCTGCAAGCAAAAATAAAACACCATCACAGATTGAGATTTGCCATCTAAAACCAAGCAATCATTAACAAGAAATAATCTAGTAAAGAAGGTGCAGCAAGCAATGGGCATCGCACTGACACAAAAAATTAGGGCTAGCATGGATGGACAGAAAGACAGACTCCCTCTGTCTCCCACAGAATGTGTGTGGCGACAACCTGTGCTTGAATCACCTGCTAAGTATTTTCTTTGCCCTCCTGCAGGGAAAATGTTTTATTGATAAGGCCTCTCCTAGGCTTCTGATTACCCCCCTAGGGCAGTGCGAGATTTGAAGCTGGTCAGCTTGACATCATGTCTAGACAGTTTCTTTCACTGGCAAACACTCAGCACACCTGAGAACAGACCAGTGAGCCCAATAATGTGCAAAAGAGGGCAGGAGGAAACTTTAAGGGGCATGTGGTCACAGTGCAGAAAACATGTATAAACTGAGATGCTCACATATGTGCATATCACAAAAAGTCATTTTATATAGGTGCACACACCTCATATAGGTGCCCACTCCTGTCCACACACCCAGCTTTGCACAGTCATTTTAGCATAATTAAAGCACCATCCGTGTTTCTGACAAGGACACATGCAAGTGCAGCCACGCATGCAGCAACAAAGATGCTTTTGATGCATACGTACACCTGTAGTGACAGCAGGGCAGTTACTCCCGCATCCCCCTGTACCCCCCAGCAGTGACTTGGCAGGGCTGACTTCCACTGCGCGAGTGTGTGCAGGGCAGTGACACCACCCAGCACCTCCAGCCCTCTGCTGTGGGCCTGTTGCACAGACAGCTGCACTGCTTGGGATATCCCCCTGCAGTTCACAGTCTGATGCTTTAAGACAGATAAAATCAGAGCCAGTTTACCTTAAAACAGAGCTGCTGAGGAACAGCTTTACCAAGCTGGAAGGGGAAGGCACCATATCTGCCCTCCAGTGTAAACTATGGTTCCTCTTATAGCACAGCCCCTGGCTTTACGATACACATATGTGTACATGCCCACTCATTTGCATGCTTGCATGCTAATGACCACATATTTGCACATGAAAACAGCTACATCTCATACCCTCCCTTCTTCCAGGGTAAGCACACCCACACGCACCAGTGCTTGGACAGTGAGCCCTGCACGCAGGGTCCCTATTCACAGGCATTCATGTGCAAAAAGGAAAGGGTGGAGATCTTGAAAGTCCCACAGAACAGCTAGGCACTGGATTGCCCTTGTCATCTTAGGCTCACATGACAAAGCTGCTGTCTGCAGACCACAACCATGCCAACTAAATTGTTGTCTTGGCTAACCAACACCCATAGGGTCCAATCCCTTTTGTGCTCTCCCTCTTTGAACTGGGTAGAAATCATCTCAGTGAAAACCTCTGGTATTTTTAGGCCAAAGCAGAGCTGCTTGAATGGCTCATGGCTGGTTCCCTTCTTGCCCCTTGGGAATGGAGCATGAAGAAGGCAGGGAGGAAAAGGCACGGTCACAGCACACTGTTTTGCAGCTGTCCTCAGCTGCCTGGGTACCACAGAGAGCCTGAGGGCACTTTATTCCAGAAGTAATATAGACCTGAAGAAGCTCTACATACAGGGAGAGTTCAAAGGTCAGTCAGAGCCACCTCTGCTAAGAAGTGGGACCAAATGGCTGCAAACTGCTTCCCTCTGGTACTGGTTAGCAGCTGGCTGACTCAGCCGAACATCCATCACACAGCGAAACGTGATAACTGTCTTGATCTGTGCTCCCCAAACCTGCCAATTGTGGCCGGTGCCCACTGCTAGCAAATCCGACCCTCATTATCTGCTCCCCACCCTCGGCTTTCCAAGGCGCCTAGCACTGCAGTGTGCAATTAAGCACCCGCCATCAAGTTGCTTCTAGGCCAATTTGTCATCAGCAGCATTTGTTTGGGAATGTTTGTTGGGAAGCACATGGTGGCAGGGTCAGTGGATGTTGCTGAGGTTTTTTCTCTTGTGCCTGCGGGCCAGAGAGCTTTGTGCATTTCTCAGTATGTTAAAGTCAATTAGAAAAAAATAAAAAAAACCAACATCAGGATAACCTAAAGCAGATGTGAACACAACAAGCCTGAGACCCTTCTGAGCACAAACACAGCCATTTCATTGCAATTCCAAAAGACTCTTCTGGCAAACCTCCCCTCCATGTCCTACATTCTTTCATTCCAAGGAAGAAAAACAATTCAGATTGGAGCAGCAAGGCACGTTTTTCAAATAAACAGGTTCCCTCAAACAATTTTTGCCTTTGTGTCACCCCAATACACACATTCCTCTCTTAAAGGAGCTTTTGGTATGCTCTGAAAGAGAATTCAGCTACTTTCTGGCATTTGTGTCACACCTTTCACATAAGGAGTTCAAAGCATTGCACTCACTCTGTGTGATGCTCTCACAAAACACTTCTATGTCTCAGCATAGTATCTGCGTGACCTGAAGTTACAATCTGCAGCATTTGTGGATGTTAAAACCAGAAATCCTGTGCAGGCCTTTGCAGCCTTTCATGGTTGGAAGGTGAAGGTGGACTAATTGTTGGTGAGTGAGGACCCATTCTATGAAAAGCAGGTTCCTTGATTGCTTCTGATCCTCACCACTGTGTACGCGTTTTTTAAAGAAAAGATAAATCCTATTTTACCATACTGTTTGTCAGGGGCTCAAATGCAGGGCCTTTTTCGGACAGAAGTAGAGTTTATAATGCACTGACTGATTCATTTGTTAACTTGTCTTTGCCTCTGTTATGTCTCCCCTGTACCCCTCAGTCTGGCTGCTGGCCTTGATGGAAGTTGCTCATTGCTACTTTCTAGTTTCTACCTTTCATGCTTACTCTGCCAGCTACTTGTGACTCTGGCTCTGGAGAATATCAGGAGCATGGGTGGAGACAATTCCAAAAACTACACCTGGGATTTAAGACTGTTTCTCCTGGGCCCTCCACATAAAGCAAACAAAAGCTAGACAGACTAAGCTTACAGCTCTAGCCTTCTACCTAGAGAAAGCAGAGAGTCACTACACACAAGCAATTTCCATTTCAAATCAAGATTGCTTGGAAATATATTGAGCTGCCCTGCGTCGGCAATTTGAGGGGTTTCTTATGCCTTCCAGTCAGAGACCATCTCTTTGCACCAAGTCAGCATCTGGCACTGCTGGGCTCTGCCCATCAAAAAGAAGAGCAGGAAATGTCCCCTGCACACAGACATGAAAGGCTGAAAATCTCCCTCAGAACACACACTTGAGAATTACCTCCTTTATAAAACAACAACAGGAAGGTCTCTAATCTGTTAAGCAGCTGCATCTATTACCATTGACTCTAGGACAGGACTATTGGAGACCCTGAACAGTGAAACAAGGCATCACTGACTATGTTTAATTAAAATGGGGACCTGGAAAGCTAGAGAAAGTTAGAGAATCTGTACCTCAACCACAGACTAATTCCTGTTCATTACAGCCTAAGTTTTGCCTGTTTCTTCAGAAAGAGGATTATCAGTGCTGATTTCCAAGGGGGAAGAAATTTGACTGTGGGCAGATCACCTTGACACTAATCCTCTCAAGGCAGGAGTCATCTCACCTAACTGTAGATATCTATGAGATATCGTTAACAATACTTCCTCTATGGCCAGTTCAAAAAAATACCAACTCTGGAGAGCAGTTAGTCTTAGGCAACTATGGTTGGATATGGGAAAAACTGCCCTTTGAGAATGCATATTTCACACTACTGATGGCAGGACCATAATCAGTTTAGGCTTGGACAGAATACAGCTAATTTTCAGATGTCTTAAGTTAGATGAGATAAACTCTATACTTGTAGACCAGGCTTGGGGCTACAAACAGCCTTGAGAAAATAAATGTCTTTCAGCAACAGGCATGAACCGAACATCTCCTGAGTGATGAAATCCAGACAGAGGCCACTTTTTGGTGTTGGCTAAACCAAACCGTCACATTTGAGTCTTTAATTCCCCCTTTCTGAACACAGGAAAAATCCAGATCTATCTATCCGTCCTTCCCACCCTGACACTGTACTCCGTGTGGTAGTGTCTAAACAATTCTCAAGTACATTGGTACTTTAAGATCACTAAGCAAAGTTACTGAGTAACCTGCTGTTTTCCATTCTCTGATTCAAGGAAGGGTAGCAGACTGTCCTACAGAAAATAAATAAAGAGGGAATAAAATAAATTACAGAAGGAATGTCTTCTGCAGTGCGGGCACAGAGCAATAGCTTGAGGACAAACAGCAAGTCAGTCCACAGCTGAAACTTTCAGTCTGTACTGCTTTCTCCTCAGCTCCAACAACTTCATCACAGGTTTCTAAGCTGGAGTAAGCAGGGTGTTGTCCTCTTAGTGGGACATGGATCCAGATATGAGGGTTGAGGTTGTTGGAGCCTGGTGACTCCAGTGGAAGGGGGGAGGCAAGAGGACTGAGATGGCCTTCACAGCCCACCTCTTACAGGAGGTGGGTTGTTACGTCCTGTAAGAACAGGAATATCTCCTTCAACGTCCTAATAGGATTTTCATATTCTTCATGAGCTTAACATGGGAAAATATGTACAGAAAATAAATTGATTATTCCAAATCATGATGACGAAAAATCTTTAAACCTCTGAAATCCCTCTAAATCCCTTTACAGGATTCCGTACTTCCCGCAGTAAGTTCCTTTGGTTAATTCTGCCATTGAATTAAGGTACCCAGAGGAGAAATAAAAAAAGCTCTGCTTGAAAAACATTTTTCTTTGAGTGCTGGACATCACAGGACCTGAAAAACCAAGGGACAAGCACCCCACATCAAGGACAGCTGCATAAACTTCCTGAGCACAAGAAATTAATCATAATAAAAGGTTTTTTTTTTTTTTAATACAGTTAGGTACCAAAGATAAAATGGTTATTTCCCAGAATTGTTCCTGTTTGGCACAGCTCCTGATTGCTTAGACGAAGAACTTTTATTATTTAGCTTTTCATAACCTCTACCCTCAAAATCTGGGAAATGTCTTACATGGAAAATACAGAATGCACTAAAATTGCAAGCATTCCAGGCTTTTGCATTCCCTGACACCAATATTCCCTCCTCCCCTTCAGCAACTCACCCCAGGGCCAGGCAAGCAGCAGTGGGTGAAGGCTGCTTGCAAGCTGCCTTTTGGCTAGTAAGACTGATTTTGAAAGTTGGATGAGACCAAGCAGAGCAAAACAAATTGCTATATAAGTCTATCTGTATTTGTTTCTACTTGCACAGGATGGTAAATTGTGTGCTTAAGGGATTCAGGTTTTTCCCATATTGATTGATGTTTCAGATCCCCCTACCTATATTGCTTGAAAGCTGCTTGCTGTCAATATTCACCATATGATGGTCTCTAGATGGTTCTACAACACAAAACCATGGCTCCACTGTGCTGTATGAAGAGATAGGAAATGCAAGCTCATTGCTTACTGTCTGGAGCCAGCTCCACAGAGTGACTTGGGAATGTCAGTCTAAACCTGAGTACCAAGTGTCCACTCACAAACCAGGCTCTATTGAAGCTCGTGGACAGGAGGTGGGAGGGAGCAGAGAAGAGATGCCCTGCTGCTGCCTAAATACAGTGTAAATGCAAACACTGCCTTTCTTTTACCACGTCTTTGCTCACCCTGGATGTTCAAGCAATGGGGGAATGAAAATAAAATGAGAACCAGGCAGATGTGAGTTCAACCCTGATCAGGCTGGGGTGTGGAAACAGAGGATAGGCAGCACAGCTTGGGCCTCACCGATGGCATAGGAGCACACATCAAACCAGCTGGTCCTAAGGGGGGAAGGAAGAGGGGAAGCTCTCTCCATCCCCATCTGCCACAGATCTGTGTCCAGCCTCATGCTGTAATTGTTGTTAGTATTATTTCATCACTTACAAACTTTGATCCTAATTATTAGCCTGTCCTGTAAGCTGTCTGTGCAGAAAATAAATTTTAGGGACACACTTGATCTGCAGTGGCCTTTAACATCAAAAAAGAACATAAAACTATTAAGTGCAAGAGGAGAAACAGGTACGGGGAGAAGGAGGAGGACTTGTGGCTCAATTCTACAGGGGATTCACTCAGAGGAATAGTCCCTTCGAAATTATCATACAAATCTGGAGGCTCTTCAGCAATTTTAGCTAAATCCTTTGGGTTTGTGTACATGAAGAGGTTAACCTGGATTAAAGGGGTATGGATTAAAAGCAGAACAGTTATTCCTGATTAATTCATTCTGTGGTTGCTCCTATTTTGGAATAAAAATGCAATCCATCCCCAACCTGGGTTAAGTTTATTAAGAGTAAGTCAGTCTTTTCCAGCTAACAGTGTTTATAGAGAGAATTAATTGAGAATAGCCAGAAAACACTTAACATGCAGTTGAACCTTTACTAATTCAGAGAAAACACATAAAATGTGGTGTATTTACTAGATCAGATTCAGGTATCAATTATACCATTAAAAAGTTCAGGTCAATTCTGTTTTCTTCCATGAGCCAACTTTTGATCTAATCCAGTGTAACCAAGATAAGAATCTGACCACTGACTTTAGAAGAAGTTTTTCCAAGAATTGAAAAAAAGTATAAGCAAGCCTTTGGCAATTGATTCGGGGAGAGTCATTCACAAAGGAAAGGGGGACAGGACTGACCTTTTAGTTCCATGTAACTAGACAATAATTTGTGATTTGAAAGGAAAGACTCAGGGGAGAAAAAGCATCGAAGGTCTTGAGTTGGTTGTAATTTTTTCAGCTGGAATTTGCATTTGCTCTGTTATAACAGACAACGAAATGTTTTATGAACTTTTTCTGATGCTGATGGAAACTGTAGAAAATCTGAACAATGCACCAGTCAGGAGACTGAAAGTGCAGACATAGCCTTGTGCAGGCTGGCTCGAAGAGCCAGCTGAAGGGAACGTTAGAGCATACCCAAAGACAGCCAAAACTGAAGCTAAGATACTAACAAACTACCTGTGAGTTCTGGAATGCTCTGGGGCCTAAACGTGCAACTACACAGCAATGCCTTGCTGTGCTGCAGAACTCCTGGAGAAAGCACAGCCTCAGCACGTGCCTTCTGCTCGGGAGTAAAGCCTGTCCAGACTACGTGCTGATTTGGATTTCTATAAATCATTAGTTTCCCTCCTCTGCAAAATTTAGCCACCTCCAGAAGGGAGCATGGCAACTCTTTGAATGCATATGGCAACATGCCAAGGCAGGCGAAGACAAAATGTAAAGCAAAATTATCTAGGATGGAATATCTGGTCCTGTAGCAACTCATTCAGGCAAACTCCAGCAAAATATCTCCCCACTCCTGCCCTGTAGGCAAAACTTTCACCTACCAAATTCATATCCCCTTTACACCACAAACTGTTTCAGTCACCAGTCCAAAAATATGCCTCGCACAAACCAAGCTGAGAGAGCTAATCCTAAAAAACACATTTACAAATCTCTGTGCAGTGGATGAAGAAAGGAGGAATCACTTGACTAAAAAAGTGAGCAGTGATAAGGGAATCTTAAAAAGCTGGGGGTTTTAACTCAAAGCACCTCTAAAATTTCTGCTGTCACTCTCAGGCTGCCTTACTGTGGTGTCCTACAAGACGTTGGGGGTAGTAAAAATATACTTCAATTTACAGATTGCCCAGGTAGGTGGCAGGCAGATTAGATCGATAGGTAGATTGACTGATTTGAAAAAAAAATAGGATCTTTGGGTGACAGACACCGTATAAACATCAGTCACTGTTAGTTACTATGGGTGAAGCACAGCAGGGTACACAGAATAGTGCAGGAGGGGGCCCGTCACCAGGCTGCGCACGAACAGAGATGCCAAGCTATAAATATGCTGATATATTTTTACATTTGTTACGGCAAAGTCAGGGTGGTTGTTGTGATACTGGGATGTTGCTGGGGCTGTTTCCTAATTATAATTAGATTCTGTTACTTTTCCAGTGTCGTTATCAGAGACCCAGTCATGTGTGCTTGCTTTTAAATGCTACTAATTATTCTGGGCACAGGGAACTCCTTGGGGGGGGCATACAATCCCAGTCCCAGGAGCGCCTCCTTCCGCTGTCAGATGGTGGGTACCGTTCTCTGTCCAGTGCCCTCATTTGTCCGTAGCAGGTCTGCTGGGACATGCTGAAAGATGCTGTGACTGATTTTCTGATGCCAATCACAGCAAGCACCTCTCCAGAAGCACACTTTATGTGGTGCTGACTGTCTCCCTGCAGGTGCTCTTGCCTTGCCCTTGCTCCCTGCCATTACACGCTGGTGCCCTCATGTCTGCAGGGTTTTTTCCACCTGTGGATTCAGGGGCAGGATTTGAAAGCAAATGTACTGGAACATTTTCAGAATCCAAAAATAAATGACACCTGTCATAAATGACTAGCTGAAGCAGCCACGCTTGAATGTCTGTGCCTTGTCAGAGCGCCTGATGCTGAAAGGGCTTTTTGTTGTTGCTTGCGGTACCCTTGCTCTGCATTCCACAGATGCCAGTATGGGAGCCTTCCCAAACAAACTGCTAGGAGTTGTGCCCAAGAAAGCCAGGACGCTGGACTCTGCTAGTGAAGCTGACGTGCAGAAAGATTCCAGCGGAAAGCACTTGAAGACTTACTGGAGCAGTTCCTCACCTACAAATCCACAGGAAAGTGGAATTAAATGATTGGAACTGACCACTAGGGAGAACTATGCTGACTCTGTTTAATCTTGCTTGTAGGATAACACAACCTAGGCAAGGGCAGGAAACAGCCCATCACATTGATACAACTCTCCAGGACTTTTTGTTGGAATGATACACTACCAAGGACATTTTTGATAACCAAACAAATAATATGAAGAAACTTAGGACGGTTCTGTACAAATGTGCAAATGCTCCCAGAAGCTTGGCCATACAGCGCCTGATCAGGTTTGGTGGATGCTCAGGTGCCTCCATGTGCACTTCACCTCTTTGACCCCACAGCTAGGAGATTCTGGTTACTGCACCTGAGCCATTCCCAGGATGCCTCCTGCCTTGTGCAAGGCCTCCTGCAACTGAAATGTAAAGACTCTTGGTCCGCTGAACCTTGCGAACCTCACTGTATTCACAGAGATGTATCCTTAGGGTTGAGGCATTCCTTTATACTTGGATCTGAATGGACTGTTGGAGCTACAGAGGAAAAAGACTTTCAAGGTCATCCATGGTACTGCTTTTATCAGCTGCAGGCTGTTCCTTACACTGTCTCTGTGTGTGAGAGAGGAAGAACAGACTGACCTGACTCTTTCATCCAACTTTCTGTAAAAGTATTTATGGTTTTCCCTAGTTATACTGGCTTTATGTCCAGAAAATAATGGTATTAGTGCCCAGCCTATGTCTCCCTTTGATTGAGCATCAATCCCTGAGTTCTGCTTTCCCTTCTACAAACAGTTCTTTCCTCTCCTGATGGCGATGCCCTTCTAACATTTGTAGATTGTTTTCCAGTCACCTTTGAAACATCTGGTAGAGCTAGGCCATGTATACTTAGCTCCATTAACCTTACTTTATTTAGCTTCTATGCTGCAAGGCAAGATGCTTCCATCAAATAACCCTTTATCCTCCCTAGTCTGTCTGAACATCAAATTACTCTCAATCCGAGGGACTAGTCACCTCTGAAGACCCTTCTCTGCAGCCTGGGAAGTGTTCTACAGGCAAGTGTGGGTCAGGGTGATGGAAGATAGTATTTCACCCTACTTTACAGCTTGGAAATAGAAGGAGACAATCCGAAAGAATCGTTTTTACTTCTAAGAACATTATATTCATTCTCCTGATCAGAAAATCTAATTGGCCTGGCTTCTCTAACAGCATTTTCTCTTGGGAAAAAAAGTTCTGTTACATTTCTTCATCTTCCAGAACTTCTTAATCCTGATGCCAAACACATTTCTCTGAATTAATATTGGTAGAATGAAAAGGCTTTCTTCTCTGCTTCAGCCTTCTCTCCCAGGATAAATCTTTTTGGAATTTGCTTTATATATTGTGCTTTTGAATGTTCTTTTAAATGTTAAAAATTGACTGTGTGAGAATGTCGCCTTCTCATTAGCAAAATTTACTACATATTTTCCCCCATTGTTACCAGTACAGTTCCAGCAGTGTTAACAATGGGAACCCTAGAGCAAATGGTCTGGCACCAGCACTTGTCATCTAACTATGGCTGGTCAAAAATGTGTTTGAAAAGTGGTTTTGTGTTTTTAAAATATGCTTGCTTTGAGCAAACCTTTCCAAATGAATTTTTAAATTAAAAAATCCAATTTTTAGTTACATTTTAATTAGGAAAATATTGTTTTTCTTGTTTTGGGAAAACCTACAGTGGTGAGTAAAAGAAAGTAGGTTCTCCACTCCCTTGCCTTTTTCTTGACTGGGGCGGGGAGGAAGTTAACAGAAAAAGCCCAGGAGAGTGTGATTTTCCTCATTAGAATGAAATTAGTTTTTTTTAAATATGAAATTTCTTTAAAAAATCATAAAAAAATCATAAAACCTTCTGATGTCTTTAAAAAAATTATTTGGGGTTATATTTTTTTCCTTGTAACTCAGACCTGGGTCGGTATAATATACCCCATCATGACAAGAGTTTGCAAGCAAGTTTTCAAGTCTCCATGAAGCTCTCAACACTGTAAGTAAAAAGAGCTTAGCTAGGTTCAGCAGCGGTAAGAAATGTTTAGAAAATGTTTCTAGCACTGGTAAAACAAATGTAACATTTGTTACATAATTCTCTGGCGGAGGCTCTGCAGGAAGCCAGAATGGTCCCCTCTAATATTAAAACCTAGGAACTTGTGAAAGCTGCTTCAACTCATTGGAAACAACTGCCTCTGTTTTCCCATTTGCGATTACCTTGATCTCCTCTGTTACCACAAGTCTTTGCTGTAACCAAAACAGAGCAAAAGCACACGCTCTGAAAACCTTCAGCGGTGCCTTCCTACAGCCATGGAAACAGTTTTGCATGCCCAGGGCAAGGCAAGGTGGATGTTTTTTCCTGTGATCTGCCACAAAGTCAATTTGCTTCTCCAGTGAATATACAAATCAGGAGCTTGGACCGTGGCATTGCTATTTTGACTCAAACCAAAGGTCACACCTGGGCACAATCTGAACTCGACCAGCCTCCCTCTGAATCGCTTTTATACTGTTCTCATAATGAATTTAAGTCATCAGCTGTTAATACTTCTGCAGCCCTCCTGCTTCCTTCCTGGTGTTAGACAAGGATTCAGAGGACCCAGTTAAAACTCACAGCTCTATCCAGTTTAAGAAGGGGATTTGGAGGCTCAGTTGGGTCACTTACTGGCTGCTTCTGAACCTGAGTGTGGACTAAACTGTGTCAGAACCTTCCATTGGGTCAGACTGAAATAACTGAGATACATCAGGACACCTGAACCTCTCTGCTTTCCCTTTACTGCTTTGCATTCCCTCTGCAGCGCTGAAATGCCTCCGTTTGTACAGGAACTGCTCCACTGACAATGCAGCCTCTTTCATTTGGTGCTGGCATAAAGTGATATTATTAATAGTTTGTGATCTACTGCGCCTTTCATCTGAGGATCTCTCTTAGCATATTTTAGGAGGCTGAATCAATTTTCAAAACACTCCTGTGTAATACTATCCCCATTTTACTGGAAGGAAAACTAAGGCAGTGGGAGGCAATTTTCCCAAGGGTTCATTGGTAGAGTCAGAAATAGAGCCCTGGACTCATGCTGCAAATACAGCCTACGCTCTCGCCCCCCGGCTGAAAACTGAACGCAGGAGTCCCCCCTTTAAATGCTAAACCTACCTTCTGCTTCGTGGTTTCTGCCTCTGACACGGCTGCCTGTTGCCATGGGAACTGCAGTTCAGATCTCTGGACCAGATTTGCTTCAGTTACATCAATGCAGATCATGGGCAAATTCATTTAAGTTAATGGAGCTACTCCAGATTTCCATGGGGGAGGGGGGACGCAGGCAGGATCTGTCCCCCTGGATTTGATAGGAGATAGAAAAGATGGTGATCTCTGAGTGTGGGGGACAAAAATCTTTGTTCGTTGCGGTGGATGGAGGGAAGTTGCAACAAAGGTATAAAAGGTAACTGAGAACATGACTTTACCTGGGGTGACAGGACATTCTCAGAGCTACTTCTGACCATTATCAGTAGAAGCTCTTAAAGGTCCCAAATGAATCTACTGCTTCCAGTTTGCACTGAGCAAACACCAGATTCACATGTTTGCTGGAAGAATAAGGGATGGTGAATAATGGAGACAGAGGCAAAGACAAACAGAAAGTGGGAAGAACCAGTCTGGGGGATCTGCCTGCAGCATGGCCTCGCAGGGGTGCAGGAGGCTGCAGTGAGCCCCTGGGATGCATCCCTGTGGCCTTTTCCTGGAGGAGAAGGGAGTCCCTGATGGACAGGGCAGCCACCTGAACAGACAAATGCTTTCTTCTGTGTCTGCCACAACACCATGAGGACCTGGACTGCTGCTGCCCGGGGAGATGGAAGAAATGTGGAGGGTGAGAGCTGAAGCAGAGACCCCTTCTAGCAATAGTAACCATCGCCCCATAGCTTCCTCACAACCTTGCAGCCACTCAGCTTTCTAGGCCAGACCACAAAAAGCAGGCTGGCCCAGCTTGTCCCCCCTCCACAGTCATATGCCACTTTGTGCGCAGTGAGAGATGGAGGCTGTCCACTTGCACAACTGCAAGAGGAAGAGTATGGTATATTGCAGGGAAGGGTATTTCAAAGATACGGAGATTGGCCACCCTGCACTTGTGCTAACGCACAAAGTCTAATTTGAGATGAACTCCTGTGATACTGGAAAGCAAACCATCCTGTGCCCAAGGCTGAGTAAGCAGCTACTATTTCATACAGTTCACACAGATACTGGAAATATCCTGCTATAAAGCTCAGTCTTTCACACTGCCATGGGACATGCTGCTAATATTGGTGCCAAACACTGGACCTCAAACACTGTAACCCTCAATTACTTATTTACTTATTCTCATGAATTAGTACTCAAACTTCCCAAGCAGCTGGCCATGCAGAATAGATTGCTGCTGACCACCCAAAGGAAACCCTTTGGATCAGGTAGATTCAGTATTCAGAGAAGGTGTTAGCACCCTGGCAAAACTGATGCAGATTTCTTGCGAGTGGAGACTCCTCAATGCACAAGAAAGAGATGGGAAGCTGACGAACAGCAAGGTTTGGCACCATCTGCTGTTCCTTACGGCAAAAAATCCTGCAGAGCTTTCAGATCTGTTTGGATGTTTGCACTGCAAAGGTTGTTCTCCTGATCTGGGGGCGAGGACACCTGAAAATGACTCCAGACGGTGGTAGGACTCAGCACCACTTTGGAGGGCTGCAGCTGCCATTCCAGAGGGACACTGCAAGCTCGACCCTTGAACACTTCAGACAACGTAGCAAAGACTCAGTATGAAAATCAGAGCTAATCAGTCAAAGCATAGGACCCTACTGACATGGCAGCTATGCTAGCAGTGCCAAATGTCCCAAAGCTGGATCCGGCTCATGCACAGTCAGCCAGACCAAGTTCTGTTTAGATGAGATTTCAAAAACCTCAGGATTTCTTGCAAAACAAAAATTATTCTTTTGCCCACCTTGAAATATGAGGTCCATGCTCAGATTCAGTGTCTCACCACATGCTAAAATTCGGACTTGGTCCCTACCTTTCTTCATAAACTTGGCTTGAGATTCAAGTTTGTAAAGAATCCCTCCTCCTACAGGCGAACTTGGTGCGGGTTCAGGCTCGAAGGTGAGCGCTTTCCAGATCCTTCATAGGAACTAGCCAGCAAACAAAAGGTGACCAGAGACAATACAGAAACAAAGCTTCTATGTTGCCAGCATTTTGGGTTTCTTAGCTCCAGTTCTTTCTGGAACTAGCTCCACATCTTTCTGGAAAGATGTGAATCCCAATTTTCTTTTTTTCTTAAGTAATTTTCCAGTCCACATGACTGTGAAGAAAAGCTTGAAAAAGCAAATTCAAATTGAGTTGTCCTAAGACTAATAACAAAGCATGCTTTTAAAAAAAGCCTGGTGATTTTTATACACATTTCATCTCACATTTTTGTGATGCCCAACACATAAGATTTAAATACTTGCAGTCAGTAATACTAGAGATGCCATTACTATGAGATAGCAATACCTATTCATGTAAGATAAAGTTAGTAAGCCAAATTCTGTCCTTAAGTTACACCATGTTAGTCTCCCAGTCTCCTGGAGAACCATCTCTCCTTCTCCACTGACTTAGGAAATCAAGCTACTCTGTTTGGTTACAATAATTTGAAGGAGTAAAATACTTACGGTGAAAGGCAAAAATTCTCAAAATTTGAGTTTGCTGCTTCCATTAAAAATTCACAAAACAGACAATCACATCAACCATACTTTATAAATCACTGCTTGAAAAAGGACATTGCTCCAGTAAAAATGAGATTATTTCTAAGTTTGGTGGAAATATAAAAAAATACGAATACGGCCATTCCCAGATGATCCAAATATGCCCATTGTCTCAGAGATCTCAGAAGAGCAAGATCTGCAGATGACAGTCACAAAAGTTTCCAGAATGAACTCCTGCTCCACATGCTGTTTTTTACAGAGCTAATTGTGTTGTACACTATAGACAGTGGATGTAGAGTGTGCAACAGAAATAACCCAGGTTACTAGGATGATCTAGGATTGCAGATCTTCTATGTCTAAGATTGGCAATGAAAATCCTTTGGGTCTCTGTTTTGTCAGTACCTCTTGGATGTGGAAGTGTATCACATACATGGGAGAGGGTGAGAAGGTAATATCCAAACCACACTACTAATTTTGGCCTCCCAGACATCTCTGACCTTGTGCCTACACCAGAGTATCTCACTGAGCATCATTCCCCACCCATCATGGCTGCCTGTGGAAGTCCAATGCAGTAATGCCAATCCATTGGACTCAAATTATAAAAGGAGTTTTGCAAAGGCAGAAACTATCAGAAGACACAGTTTGATCCCTCTGTGAAAAGGCCTTATCCCAGTGACTTTACCAATGTATTTAACATGGTTTACTTTTGTGGACTTTGTCCTGGGATTTTTATATTACTGTTCACTGCCATTTTTCAGACTATGCAAACCTGTTTCAGTGGCAATTACAGTAATGCTCTGAGCTGAAAAGGATGGAAGCTGAAAACTCCATCTCAGCTAAAACATATATACAGTAGGGTTTGCATAAACGAACTTTACCTGAAAAGTCAAAAGTGCATGGCATACTGTCATATGCAAGTCCCTGACTACTTCTCCTAGGTAACAAGATAGATAGACAAAGCAAAAACACCCATGGACAAACCAGGTCCTAATTGCATTATTCTGCCAAAGCCGAAGAGCCAGAAAAAGGAAACAACAGTAAATTATCTCAGTTACTTCATGAAAATAGAAGAAAGTGTTTGACTGTCATGTTCTATAGCATGGCTTTGACTTGCTAGAGTTGGACATCTGCTGGTTTTGCATACATTTTTGGCTTTGAAGACTCAAATTTCTTATTTCCCCATAGGCAAAAAACTGCCTGTCCTGCTTCCATGGTTCCAGCATGCAAACTGCACCCACCTGCAGAAAGACCATGCTCTGCATCTGTGCCATGCAGTGGAGAACCATGCAGAGATCCTTGAGCTAGCTGAGACTTGACATGCCAAGCACACACTGTGGTTTAGCATGGGTAGACCTAACTCTGGTGCCATGTAGGCATGCCATTAGTCGTCTTCGAAGAAAGTCCTCTGTAGTGAAAAATCGGGTTTAGGTGAAGTAAAACAGGCCCTGAGCCAGTCTATAATCCATGTGCTTCCAGGGAGGAGGAGGATGCTGTGTAACAGGGATGCTCTGTTGAATTCCACATGAACTTCCAGTGAGACCAAAGTTTGGATAAACCTATTAATTTCCACACACCTCTGTTTTCCCACATAAGAAACCAGGATATAAATCTCCTCACAGAGAGGCCACATGGGTAAATCTGCTTACACTCCAGTAGCAATAGGGACCAATTGCCAGAAGTGACAAAGTCTGTAAGAAATTCACAATGCTGTTCCACAAGCATTTGGTCTTACTAAATTAACCTTGGGAATAAAATATAGAAATAAATGGCCAAAAAGGGGGGAGTTAAAATCTGAGTGATCAAAATGACGTCAAAACATGAACCCACTAAGGAAGCAACAGAGCTGCCCATCACACAACAGCTATTCCCTGCACTCTTTCTCTGGTGCAGAGCCTGACCTACTTGATACATGTTCCTGCACTAAGGCCCCAGCACTAAGTATCTTAGACCCCTCAAATCGCATTCCAGATTTATAATTGCAAAGCAGCTGTCAGCCTTGAGCCCTGCCATCGTATCTCCCCATCTGTTCAGCCCATCTAGCATTACAGCAGAGGACAGCATGAAGGCTGAAACTGTATCGTACATGAAGACAGACCCTGCTGCACTACCCACAGGGCCAGATGAGATCACTTGCACTTTCATGGTCTTGAAATCTTCCAGGCTTCACAAGAGTAGTGGGCAGAGGCAGATCAGAAGAGGGGAGAGGGGACACAGGCAGAAGGATCAAATTCTGCAACATGACTCTGGCAGCTGAGTCAAAAAGACAGACATCCCCACCTTCACTGGGGAGGAGATGTTTGACTCCAGGCAGGGCTTGAGGCTCATTTGAGATTCCCTCAGAGGAAAACCTGATACTGTAACTTTTCCCAGACCCTCCCCCTTCACACTCCTTCCTATTAACTCTTTCTGTAGCAGCTGATCTTACACAGTCTTAAATCATCTGACCTGAAATGCACATACTGAGCAAAAGTCTCTCCTGAATTTGTGGGCTATTGCTTAGACAGTGCTTTGACGGGGGAGTACCTGCCTCTGAGTCAGATTAAATAGTGGGCCCAATCCTATAGCCTTTTCCATCAATATCACCAAAGCTCCAGATGGAAGCTAATTGTTCTTTGGTCTAAAGAACTATGGAAATGTGGTGGAAGGACTACAAGATTTGCCTCCAGCTGAATTGTACTAATACAGTATCAAGGGAACAATCCACATTTTATCCAGGAGCTGAAAGGGATTTGGTTCATTAGCTTGCCAATATTTAGTCTGCGGTCAAGCAGTATATAAAATGCAGATCCCCTGACTCCCAAGGCCCCACATGAACTTTTAGATCCTCCCTAACCCCAAGACCTACTGTGTCCTTAGACTGAAGCCACTGTAAACAGGCAGCAGTTGCTAAGAAGACGTGAGGAACAAAACAAGGTGCCATTCCCCTCCTAGTGAAACTGAAGAAACGTAGTGCTGACCTCCCAGTACCACCCACACCAAGCAACGGCGCTGGCAGCTCTGCGCTGAGGTCCAGCAGTCCTTGTGCTGACAGACATGTTTTTGGCAAACACGTTCAGAACTACCAGGATCACTTCCCCTATCCTGCCTTACCGACTGGGCTCTTCCCCCTTTCAGCCTGCTGCTCATGCCTCCAGGTGACCTAAGGCCCCAAAATGCTGTCAGGGAGAGCCAAGTCTTCCCACTTGACCTTCCTGAGGATTTCTGCAGACTGGGTCCTATCCACGGGACAGGCGCAATGACGGACATGCAGCCTGGAGCTCCCCACCCCACGCTCAGCGTTTCTGGGATGCTGGGGGACCCGCCGGGGCAGCAGCGCCCGGAGCTGCAGTCTGCTCGCCACAGTCCGTGTGAGATCACACGCTGCCAGAGTAACTGCGCCTCAGCGCTCTTCTGCGTGCGTGTGCGTGTGCGTGTGCGCGTGCGTGCGGCCCCGTGCCTGCGAGCGCCAGGCTCCCACATGGCAGCAGATTGGAGGCAGGAGCTGGCGGCTCACAAATCCGTTCTCTGGCAGAGCATGGATGGGGGAAGGAACAAGCACTGTTTGTCAGCCCACGCGGTCACACTGAGCCCCAGCCTGGATAAGCCGAACCTCTTAAAGGCACAAAATGTGTGTGTCACCGGCAGCCGCTCTGCCTTAACTCCCCTGGACCAGCTGGCGCGAGGGCAGCTGTGGGTTCAGCAGCTGGGGCAGAAGGGCCGGTGACGCACAGTGCTATCTATATCTGGAGATCTGCTTTAGCGTTCTCTGTTTTAACCTCCAAACCTTTGGGTGAGATCTGAGGGCCAGATCTGGAGCTCTGGGCAGTCCCTCCCAGGATATCCTGCATTTCTTACAGACAAATTCCCATTGATTTCAGTGAGACGTTTGCTAAGTAAAACCTACTTCAGGACTCCCAAGTTTTGGCCCTCTTTGGCTTTCCCTGATAGCTATAAGGGGGGAGTCTGTATGGACAGGCACGTATACACAAGGGACTGGCTTCTGGTAAGCCTCGTGCTGCTCTGGGATGGACCAGGGCTACAACAACAACAGTGATGGCTCTTATCAAGAGCAGGCTCGAGACATTGCTGACTGGCAAACTGGGATATGTGCCATCACTGCGACTGGAGCAAGTGAAGCACACATTGCCTGAGCGCTCTATCCCTCAAAGCCCTCCTTTGGCTCCAGTGTGGAGCCATATAGTCAGAGATGTCAGCCAGGATCTTTTGCTGGGACAAAGAAAATCTTCTCTGCAGTTTACCTGCAGTACTACACCATGGCTCCAGTTTGATATTTTTATCACTTTGGTATACGCTTCCTCCCTACATATACATGGGCTTATTCAGAAGCTTTTGCTACCTATACAGGTAGCAAAAATGCACCACAATAAGAGGTGTTTGTCTTCCTGGAACTCCTAAATTAAGAAGGGCAAGCATTTCCCAGGTTACTGGTGGAATCCCATTTCTGACTCAGGAGGTCTCTAAATCTCAGCTTGCTGCAAGGCTAGAGGGCTACCATGCAAAGAATCATGCTGTACCTCTCCTGATCTTATGTATCCACCACTGGCCAGCACTAAAGGCAGGATACAGAGCTACATGGACTTTTAGCTTGACCTAGTAAGTCTGTTCTTATAACAAATAAAGGAATATGTGTTACCGCCTGGACAGCTGATGGCTTCACACATGCCTCCCTATTCCAAATTGGCAATTAGGAGCAGAGCTGAAAGGGCAAAGTGTCCTTTACTCTAGATCTCTAGCCAAGTCCATAGGCACAGGATTCACACAGGCAAGCAGGAATGCTCACGTGGATACTTAAGATATCAAAGCATTTGGGCAGCAACACATGTAGCAACACATGACAAACCTGCAGCATAGATGTGATTTGCTAGCACATGTAGACTGACATCTTCAAAACATGCTAGGAAAAAACAAACCCCTGGAAATTACTTGAATAGAATCATTCAGACAGTTTCGGTACAGCTCTGCAGGAAATAATGCAGCGCGGCTGAAGCACATCTTCACCACGAGGACACTTCACTCAACAGGACGTTGCTGCCTGTAGCCTGGAAAATGGGATGATGGCGGAACACAGTGAACTGAACTGCCTCAGATCAGGTCCGGTAGCAGTCCAGTTTCTTTCACATGATGCTCCACTTGCCCTAGTAATTCCTGCTTCCAGCCCTGAGCTGGTGAGTCTGCAGACACTGTAGTGATGAGCTTCTGTGCCTGCCAGTTCAGGAGTTGTGCGCTGGCTGTCTTTGGGTAGTACGCACATGCCTTTATTACCAACCCCAGGAGAAGGGAGCCGACATGACCTAGACTGAGCGGGAGCATAAGGACCAAGAGTCTGGGTTCCTCAGAGCTCAGACACACTCATCAAGGAACAAAGACCAGGACTGGCTCAAAAGGACATGCAGCTCAGGTCTCTGAAAAAGCAGAAAGGAAGGAAGGACTGCACTGCTGAGTCACAAAAAAACAACTACAGGCCAGGCTGGTCACTAGCAGGGAGCAATGATCTCATGGTGCCAGGCTTAATGTGGAGGACTAGCACCAGACAACCAACACAGGGGTTCTGAAAATCCTCTCTGATACTAGGGAGTTCAGCAGGAGAAAGGGAAGCACCTTCTGCCAGCACGAACAGGGCACAGGGCTCAACTGGAATGTGCCCAGGGGAGCGGGATGGTCACATCTGGTGGCATTCAGAGGATCTGCTTTAGTCCACCATAAACACGGGACCACTGAATCACCTCTGTCCCCAATGATTCGCTGAGAGCCCAGCCTGTGCTCTGAATGTCGATATTGTACGACTACAGCAGCCTAACAGACACTGTGTGTATTCCCCATTGTGCATTCAGTCTCCTGTATAAAGGCATACTTAGTCCTCTCACATGGAAAAATTTTGCTGAGGACAAGGCAGTTTGTAATTCTCACCTATCAACAAGTTGTGACACAGCCTAGTCTCCAACTGTCTGTACTTGGCTTGCTCACACACAAATAGGAAAAATCTTTCTGTCTTCTTCAGTAAGATTTTAGCTCATCTTAACAATCTTCAACTTCCTGTTTTTTTCTAGTAAAGACAAGTCCTTTTTGGAAAGTTCCAAGGCTATCTCTCCAGGCTTTATCACCTTAATATCCGAGATGCCATATTTCCTTAATACCAGTAATAGTGTCTTTCACTGGTATAAAATGCACAATTTTTAATTGCTCATTCTACAGCAAAGTTTAAAGCGGCAGTTTTATAATGAACTCTGGAAATCGAAAGCTTGTTCAATAAATATGAAGAGAAACTGACCTATGCCAGGGTAAGATTTCACTTTTTTTTTTTTAAATATATTTTTCCTTCCAACTCCCACAAAGGAAAGGGTAGAAAAATTAGCCTGGAACTGACCTATTTTCATTGCCAGATCAGGCTGTTACTGCGCCAAAAGTATTCCATCAAACTTCTTATTGTTCTTAATGAAGCAACACCATTTCTATGAATGCAAAATGACTTGTGAAAAGTAACCTCTTGTTTTGTGGCTTGCAAATTCTATGCAAGTCTTTCAAATACTTCCAGAGCACCCAAACTTAAGAAATTGCCCCTGTGAGACAACATCTATAATCTCCTTCATCTTTCCCACTTCTTACAGTGATGGTGGTTATAGCTGCAGTATACAGGTTTGCCAATTGTCAGGCTTTTATCAAACCTTCTTAGTATTTGAGCATTTTTCTAATCCCCAGCTTCTAAATTCATGTGATTAGCTGAGAATTTCTACTTTGTTAGAAAAGGAAGAAAAGGTTTTAGCTCTCTTGATTGCAAAGTGGAGCTTCAAAATATGAACCCTGGAGGCTACAGCACCAGATAATAAATAAAAATAAGTACAAACTGATTATTATTTTAAAAATAAATGTAAATCTCATGATTTGCTGGAGCATGATGCATGATGCTGTCAGTGCTAGGAGCTGGGGATAATGAAATACGCTCATTCACAAACACCTTCCCAAGAAACAAATTGATTTTACCCTTCTCAAATTATCTCATTTCTCAATTCAAGAGTAATTCCTGTTCCTGTGAATAATTTCTGTGAGTAATTCCTGTGAATTCCTGCCCACAGACAAAAACTGATTTTCTGGGGAGATGACAGAGTTGAGGGGAGCAATTTTAGGTCAATAATTAATGTTCTCCAGGAGACCACACTCTACGTCCTAAGGCTGTGCCAAAAGCTCCCTACCAACACTGCAGCTATCCCCAGCCTTTCATAGCAAGTTTGATCCTCAGCCTGTGGTTATGTCTTTCTACCTACCGATGCCAACTGCAAAACAGATCACTGTAGGATCTGAATAGCAATCACATGGGTGATCTTATTGATGGTAAGGAATGAGGACTCAGGACAGTCCCCTTTATATCTATGACAAGGAGGAGGGTACCATCAAAAAAATCAAGATACTCAAGGGAGAAATGGGAGCGGAGGTAGGATAACTTGGGAATGTATCCATCTCCCTTGAAAAAAGAACCTTAGGAGACTTGGCCTTGACTCTGACCTTAGAGGGGCTCATCCACAACAAACTACTCTTAGCCAGATGTCTTGCAAAGACCAGCAGTTCTGAAAATTAATAACATTTAAAAAAAAAAGCACACACAACTAACTTCTGTGATATCTTTCCAACCTGAAGTGTTTCTTGGCTGTCTTGTACCTTACTCATTCATAGGGGGGAACTTTTCACTCTCCCTTCCTCTGTCTGAAAAGTCAGTAAATGTCTGAATATTTCGCTGCACAGATCCCCTTTCAAGACCTTGTTCCAGTCTTGACTAACCCATAAATGCTCTGCTGGAAAAAAGAATGCTGTTAGCATCCTTAGCCTTTCACTTCAGAAGTTTGTTTTGCATCCTAGCACATATGCCCAGATAACAGAGAAAAATCCTAAATGTAGTTGAATTTTGCTGCAAGAGAAGCAGAAGGTAAGCTTCATGGGTATAAAACAAAAACTCACTTCCAACTTCATTCCTTTCATGTTGCAAGTAGGCTATGCCACTTCTTGAAGCAGTGAGGCTTGTCAAATGATATGCACAAAAAATAAGATGCAGCTTCAGGACACTGTCTTTACAGAACTTTTTTTGGTTTTTTGTTTTTCACTTCTGGCTTTTAAATCAGCCTACACAGAGTATAGCCCCTTTTAAAATCCCTGCAGAAACTTCCAAAAATTCAAACTAGGCTTGTTCAAACCAGGTCTCTGCTTCACAGACTCCTGAAGGCAAACTATGTTCTGCGTAGGGCTCTCAGATGCACAGCACAACAAATTCAGATGTTCAGGATTTTACCAGAAACTTGGGACGATTCATTAGATATCAGAACTGTCCCAACTCATTGAGATGCTCAACAATTCTAACATCATGTGTTCAGATCAAGTGCGCAGCACAAAAAACACCCTGATGGCCAGATTTCTTAGCAAGTGGTTTAGCACCAACAAGAAAACACTCTTGTCCTCTCACTATTTACAATCTACAGAGAGGACAGAGAGATCCTGCCAGATTTCCAGACAAAAGCAGACTCACAAACACATCATGGGCATTTGTCCTATCCAGGGATCCAGGATCCTGGAGGAACACAGAACTCCTCAGAGATGGTTAAACAGGTGGAAAATACACAGTTAAGACTGAGAGGAATTGTCCTATACAGTTAACCTAGTATCAGTGGGGGTGAAGACTAAAACCTTTACTTTTGTTCTGAGATATTTGGGAGTAAATACTGATCCAAACAGAAGCTGCAGCTATGTGCCTGAGGACAAAACTAGATATGTTTTTTTCAGCACAGATCTAAGCTCAGTATTCCTTTTTCTGCACCAGAGCATTTCCAAAGCACCATTTCCCACTAATTTTTCCACGTTCCGATATTTCTGTAAATGAATATCTCACAGAAGGCTCTGAAGGATCATGGAGAACATCTGATCCTATATCCCTGAAGCACCATGAAACTCTTGTTAACATCAAGGGGCACATGTGCTGTGTACACCCCCAGGACTGTACCATGGACTTGCAGAAAGACAGGCATGTTCAAGCTGTACACATATACACAGAAAGCCACATTTTCAGGCATGTGTGCACCTACACTCCTTTTGCACCTTACAGAATGCAGGACTTCCAGGTCTGCCAGCTCAGTCAGTGCAGCCCTACCACAAGCCCATTACCTGATCCTACAGCCTTTCACTTTACAGTGGGGCCATTTGTGTATGAAAACAAGTTACAAGCCCAGGCTCCCATGAGGAACTTGCAGTGGGTGTCTCAGAGCAAAGAAAACTGACCTACTTCTCCATGCTAATTACACACTTGCGATCCCCCAAAAGAGCTGCTAGGTGACAGCTCCAGCATGCTGACTGCTTTGTGCTTTTTTTTTCCCCTCTCCTTTTTTCTGCAAACAAATAATTTACTCTGCTTGAGGGAGCCTACTGAGTGTGTATCTGTCTGTAACAAGCTCCTCCTGAAGCAGCTGGACTGGTACATGATGAATGGAAAGGCAGCCCACCTTCCTTCTGAGAATGGCAGGCAAAGGAAGGGTGCTTGCTGGGGACAGGGAGTTCAGCCTGTCTCTGCTGTGCAGTGGTGGCACCCGGCCGTCCTCTCCGCACTGCTTGAACATTCTGTGCCACTGCTGGCTGCCCAGGATGTCATCATGAATAAGTATAACTGTCAGATTAAATCACTGCCCGGGTAGGATCTGCTGAGCCTATGACATGCATTCTGGGCACCTAAGGCAGGTCAGGGAATCTGTCCAAGAAAGAAATCTAAGTGGAGCTGCTTCACATGGCAAATCAGCTTTGGGGCTATAGGATGAAAGTGTGTCCTGTCCTGTGTCAGTGGGTTAGAATGGGTGGGAGGAAAAGATACATAGACACCCTTCCCTTCCCTGCTGCACTTGTAGAGTAACTATATTTAAGTCTCCAGAGGCTTGGAGCAGGAGGAGGATGAAATGACAGCTAGAGCTGACAAAGCAGAACTTGTGTGTGGTGAGGCACAGTCAGCTTCCAGTCTCTGAACAGTGATGGTCAAAGGGGTGGCAAAGGCATCCAGCACCCAAAAAGGACCAGGTTTTGCCTACAAGTCTCTCCTGGTAACAATTCCCATCAAAAGTTCTAGTTGCTGGAGAGAGAGACATGAATTACTTCACCCCACCAAAGCACTCAGTGGCTGGCACTGGGATGGTGCTATCCACACCTTCTCTAACTTAGCCAGGAGCCTGCGCACATTCTCCAGAAGTGTTCTTCCATGGATTCCTCATGTAGACACAGCGCAGAAAGCATCTGGGCCAATCCTCTTGGCAAAGTAGAGGTATCATCCTGCTTTCTAACAACTTCTGAAAGGTTTGCCGCTACTTGTCTGAACAGCTGTCTACCACAACTCCATTTCACCCAGTGGTTCATCAGAACCTTACTCCACCTGATGCTCTCCCAGTCTTTTCAGGGGATCTCAGGAAAAAAACAAGAGTGAGAAGCAAGCATACCTGTTGTAGTGATAAGTGAATGGGAATCGTGTACGGATCCCCTCCCTCTCTCTCTCTCACTTGTGGATTGTTTTTTATATGAAAACACACCCAAACTTTATTTGTGCCTACAGTTTCAGCTACAACTTTGTCACCACCAACTCCAAGTGCTAATGTCTATAACATTTTCTGTTGGTCTCTTTTCCTTCCACTTTAAATATTTTTCCTGTCACCATGGGTTTTTGACCACCATGCTGTTCTGGAAGCTGGGCTTCTTACATATATTTGCCACCTGACTGTCAGAGTAGAGTGCTAATTTTTGATAAGTATTTATTATCATGCTGTACTTTAGTATGGGAAGCGAGGAGTCCTGTTTGCCCTCGCTCTGACCTTTGGTGACTGTGGCACCAGGCCAAAGATCCATCTCTGAGTGGATTCATTCATGGTTGACTGTTTAATCAGGCAAAGTAGCACCAGTTTAAACAAACTTCCCTTGAATGTGCTCACTGGATGAATAATAATGACCGTAATACTTTATGCTAATATTGTGTTTATCATCCAATGCCATGACAGTGCTTCACAAGGAGGGCAAATTTATTACCTTCAGTTTTATGAAGACAAGGGGGGAAAAAGTGAAGTATACCAAGGTGAAATGCTTTTGCAAAAGTCACTGGTAGACACCAGCGAGCAGAACCCAGCAGGACTCACTGCCAGTCTGGCTCTAACCACTACACATTACTCCCCAAGCTGATGAGAAAATGGATACTCCCAGACCCAACCTCAAGACATGCTGTCTCCTAGTGATTCTCAACCCTGCCACTGTCCTCTTACTGTCACTGAAATAAAGAGTACAAACAGTATTGGGTCTGGGTCTGTTAGCTTAATCAAAGACCATGGGGTCCTTAATTAGGATAAATGAAAGGCTGACTTTTAATCCTTCCTAGCATCCCACAGGAAACATCTTCCTGTGAAGAAGCTGCCTCATGCTCCCTGAAAGCCACCTAAGAACCCACCTGCCTCCAGGACTAAGCTCCTGCTCCATCTGGCTGTCGGCAGCTCTTGGAGGTGAGGAGTGACAGGAATCCCCATGTGTTAGTCATGCTTCTCTGCTTTCTCTGGATTTGGTTCAGCAGTGCGCAGGCACTTGTCTTTGCCACATTGAGCAGCCATGTGGTGGGTTTCTGTGAGCCAAGCCAAGCTAAGCAGCCCAGTGCTTTTCGATGAATGAAGGAATGGGTAGAAGCAGATCAGGAATATGCAAGGAAGAAGGCAAAAGAGGCAAAAAGAGAATGAAAAGCTAGTTCTGAACACAGAGGGAAGGTAAAACTGGGATTAAAAGGAAGGAGAACTATGGACACAAAGGGGTAACAGGGAGAAACAGAACACAGATGGCCACATCTGCACTAGGCACAGCACAGATCTCTGGGGCTGGGCTTTGCCAACCCATCAGAGCAAAGATCCAATCCAAACGAAAGGCAGAAGACTGCTGCCCTCAGTGGAACCCTGCTCCCTCCCTCTGAGATCACTTGTCATGCTCCTGATGCTGTCACTGACCCTGCATTGTCCCTTCAAAGTAATTCTCCATAACACCCTGCAGAGGAATAGACATTTGTAACAGGTGGTGGGGGGAGGTGGGGGTGGGCAGAGGGAACTGATGGGGAACAGGAAATATTGGGCCCAGCAGAGGGATGAGTAACCACCAGGCAACCCTAAGCATCCGACCTCAAAGAGCTGTGCCTAGCGGACCCTGTGACTGCAGCTCTTGCTAGGTTTCCAAAAGGGAATGTAAGCTTAATTTGAGGCAGTGGGAAGCCACTAGGCACTTGGGGAAATTAGTAAAAAGAGGTGTTGCTGCTACTTTATAGAAACTTGACATGGTGTTCAAATGCTGTCTGTTGGAAGCCTGGATTACTTTATTATTATTTTTAATAATTCCAAAATAATTATTAATAATAATTTCTTTTGCAAAGGAACTCAAGCTGAGAAGGTGGGTTTGTACGTTCACTATTCATTTGGAGGGAGACTTGTTGATGAGCACTGAAGTTTGTGTTCCTTTAGCAATGAGAATTGCTTGATGTTTTGTGGCTCAGATCTGTGTTCTCATTTTCACCATGCAGTTATGTAAGATTCTGAAATAATACAATAAGGTTGTCTTTTTTTAAAAAAAAGAAATGTCTGCATGTGCTGTCAGTGTGATGGCTTGTGTGGGGTATTCAGTTAACAGTAGAAGCCTGATCCGTAGGGTCCATTCTGATGAGTCTCAGACATCCATCAAGATCCTTTGTTCTACCGCTGGGAAATTAGGAGTCTGTGCTTCAGAAGTACAAAGGATTACTGGACTTGTGTGTGTGCTCTAGACTGTATAGACATGAATTAAGATCAAAGCGTAGATCACTCACTGCTCTGATGTGTGTATTTTGGGGGAAAAGGGAAATGAGACATTTCTAGCACTGAGAAGATCTGATAATTTCCATGGTTTAACTGATTTCCTTTGCTCTCATTCATTTTGAATTTGCTCACACTCCCTTTTTGAACCATGGATATTTTATTTTACAGAAGAATGGGCATAGGGTCATTTAAGCTGAAAAGAAAGATTAGTTTGTCATTTAGTCCAAAGCACTGCATCATGCCCAGCAGGACTGATTTCTTAAACTCCCAACATTCCCTGAGATGCAGGTGTTTAGTCAATCTTTGATCTCCAATTATACTGATTCCACAACTTCCCTAGGCATCTTGAACCACAGACAAAATACTCTGCAGAAGGGTTTACCTAATGTTTAGTTTAAATTGCCCTGCCACAGTCTAAGTTGATTTACTTCTGTCCCCTCTTCATTGACTAACAAGTATAATTGATCCCATGCGTCATTTGCTTTTCTCAGTAGTAACAGAAGGTTGCATAAACTGTTTCCCACCATACTGTTTTGCAAAATGATGGGCTAACTAGGTATTAAAATACAGAACAATACCCAGTTTAAGATAAGAGATTAATATTAATGCACTGCAAAGACTGGAAAATCAGGCAACTGAGATTCAGGAATTCTAAAGGAACTAAATTCTGCTCCTGTCTGTGTTTGGATGCAAATTCAGACTGACTCCATCAATTACAAAGGAATTTGGGATGAAGATGTGCCAGACTGAGAATCTGAATTATATCTCCAACTGTTGTACAAACATACAGAGAACTTTTTTCATGAAGCATTATTTCCTCAGTAAGTTTTTACTGACTGTAGTCAGTTTGCTACTCAGTTAAGCTAAATGAGTGTAAGTACATCCATGTAACAGAGAGGCACCGATATGCAGTAGGGATTTAGGAAATTATTTAGTCAAGTCTGCGTAGTTTCTCTGTGTAGAATGACCCTTTCTGTAAATGAGGCCCAGTGGCTCAGACTACTGGGGAGGAAAATCTCTCAGGGTTCTCACATGCAGTATCCTCCAAATACTTGCCCTGGGAGAGCAGACTTGCTGTTTCTTTCCCATATACAAAAAGCAAGAATCAGCTCAGGCTGAACAAAGCAAGAGTAAGTTGCTGCTGCTCCAAGATCATTAAGATACATCTAAAACCAAGGCATCTATAATAATTAGGGGCTTTGCTTTTATGCTGCTTCCAACCATGTTGTGAACATCCCCAAGATTCATGAACAACATGGCTGTGATGAAATGCAACAGATAGATAAGATTTTCTCTGCCCTTAAAAGAGAAAGTCTGAAGGCCCAGGAAGCTCTGCTGGAAGATAATGGGACACAGGCTGTCCCTTCTCTCCAAGGATCAAGATTAATGATAGGCTGATGATTAATTCAAGCGATGACAAAGAATCCCACTGAATTGTGACAAGATTTTATACATCGGCTTTTTCTCCTTTATGACCTAGAAAATTTGAAATAATCCATTCTCAGAAGCAATTAAGATCAGAATCTGGACCCTATCTTCAGGTTTCATCAGTTCCCATTCCAAATCTATTTGCACACAAATACTGGGAAGCCTAAAAGAGAAAGTGTTAATATTGTAAATCAGTCAGCTATGCTGTACCAAAGCCTCTGCTTTTATTAGTAGAAAGAACTGAATCATTTGCCATGACTCCATGCTTCTTGATATGATTTACTGCTTCTGCTGATCATTACAGAAAACCACAAACTAGTGCATAGCGCCTTCCCTAAATTTCACATCAACGCTTACTGGGAACAAATGGACATGGACACAAATTATTGTTGTTTCTGAACATCCTTCCAAAGTTGGACCTGCCTTTGTACTGTGCGGCACATGTCTTCTGGAGCCACAAGAGAAATGTGAGACGCAGGTTGTGACACAGACCCAAAATGAGGGACAAAGAATAACTGTTTGTCTCAGAGATGCTGATTTCTTTGTTTCAGGCAAAGAGTTCTTTCCGGACTCTCTGAAAAATGATTCTTCATTTTTGCTGTAAACTCTCAGAGTAGGGACATCACATTTGTCTGGACTATAGCTAATTTTATACAGAAACTCACGACAGGAGAGAAGTAGTTCAGGTCCCCCTCTGAAATGGCAGGGAAAAGAACCGGGGAACACATGGATTGCTGTGAATAAGATTGGTTAGCAAGCTTCAGTCGGAGAAGGCAGCATGATTTGCTGAGCATGGCAGGACCGCATAGAGCTGTCGTTTCAGCAAAGGTAGTACTTTGACTAACAAGTCAGTAATGCTTTAAGTTACTGTCCTGCTGCTAACTATTGTCTTCATACTAATATAAGAGGGACCACTGAAGTTGCCTCATTATAACCTCATCTCCTAAAGATATTACTAAATGGTATCTTCCAAGAATTTGTGTTTACAGGATTCAAGGTGAATCACTTCCATGGAAATTGTCCTTCTCCTTTTAAAAGGGGAATCTTGTTTTGGTACACTCACATGCTGAGACAGTTTGGCCTGAACTGTGAAATCTAGATCTGAATCCAAACTTCAACTACCTTATAAGCTGTTGAAATCTGAAGGTTTGTAGCCAGGATGATTTGATTCAAATTTCCCTAAGCTGTGAATATATTAGAACATGGGGAGAGTAATGGACTTGTGTAATACAGCATGGGCTGTTGAAACATATCTGGATCAAGCATTCCCTGTTGGACCTGCTACAACTGTACCTAGAGAGACTGAATAAGAGAAAACAATTTGCCTAACATTATGGTCGTTCCCATGGCCCCAGCTTGGCTGTTTTGTGCTGACCTTTGCAGAATAAAGCTAGCTGCCTCAGAGCAGTAAGGGTGAGTTCCCTAACAGAGTCATGCATTCCCCACCGCAGAGGCTGGGGAATGGGCAGGCCAGGGGAGGAGAAGGAGAAGGCAGTCCAGTCCTCTACCTGCCCCTCAGCCATCCCAGAGGTCTGAGAGAGATCACCAAGTGCTTAAAATACACTACATCCTTCTGGGAGCCCAAGCTGACCCTCCACTGCTTAAGGAAAAGGAAAGGTTGGGTATCTTTGCTGCCTCAAATGAAAGCTCACTTATGTTGATGATCTGTTCTGTGTCTATTGTTTCAGCTTTCTTTCCATCAAATAATTTTCCCATCATAATCTAATGACCTTATTCAGCCTAACACAGTGGTACTGAAAATCCCACAGAATCTCACACCCAAACCGTATTGTTACAGGTCTCTGTGGACTTGCACTGAAATAATTTTTCCATGTAAAGTGACATTGTCGCTTCTCCCCGCAGACTTGCATTGAAACCATTTTCCTGTTATATCTCACATATTATAAATGCTGCTGGTCTCCACAGACCAACTCTCTTTGGAGTATTTTTCTATGCAGTCTCACATTTTAAAAGCCATAATCGATAACCTTAGACTACCACAAAATTGTTCCCCCTAAAACTTCATATTCAGACAGCATCACTTCAGTTCCCTCCAGACTTCCATTGCAATAGGTTTCCCATGCTAACGACATTGCAAAAGAGATGTTTGAGTTGTTGGTGTTATATAAATATTGCAGGCAATTTACACTTCTCCGACTATAAATTCGCACTTAGAATCTTGTGTCATTTATAAGTGCCAGTCCAAATGGACAAATACTGACCCTCACCAAACAACATTCAGAATGATGTGAGACTTAGCTAACACAGTAGTGCTGCAACAACTTCACTCATAGCACAGAAATGTCAGGCTGCAACTCCAAATGATCTTATTTGTATCATGCTACAATTTGCCCTTTTTCTTATGTTGCTGTTCTTTCAGTTTTTCCTAAATCTTTTCCCTCAATTTGCAGTCTTTGATTGCTCACTCTCCTTTACTCTCTCCTGTGCTGTATACAACCAGTAATTTCTCCCTTTCTCCCAGTACTGTTCTCCGTCCCTTTACTGGAATATAATTTTGAAGACACTTGCTGATGGCCATCTCATTTGCCTCTGTGGCTTCTTGCCTTTTAAAAAGAAAGTTCAAATTAACAGGATATCCTGCAATACAATCAATTCCAGGCTGCCAAAAGTAATGATGTGGGTTTAAAATCAGGAACCCTTAGGTTTGCTTTTTTGCTTTGTTTGTTTCTTCCCCCTTTAAATTTTCTGTTATCTGAACCACTGAGGAGATTCAATTTCTAGATTTTCTCTGCAAACTAGGGCCTAGAAAATGTTTTATTTTTATGAAAGTCAAGAGTTGCAGAAAATCACATGATTCAAGAGACTAGGACTTTAAGACCAATGTCAAATATCCTGAAAGGTGCAGCATGAGAAAAATATGAGAACTGACAATGCAGGAACCATAACGGTCATGGTTGGACAGTTTCCACCGTCTTCCTACGCAGGGAGCACATGAGGCATCAGGCTGGCTCCAGATTTGCTGCCTCTCATCTGCAGTCCTATAAAACCCTGAACTTAGTTATCCTACACAAGTAAGAGAGCCCCAAATTTGTAGAAAGCAGGAAGCGGTAATATATGTTTGTTTGAGGCTAGAAATCTGAAGAATCTGTCAGAGGGGTGAGAGGTCTGTTAAAACCTGCTCTTCTTCCCTAGAATCAACAGATTTCCATCAAGATGAACAGAAGACATGGATGTGCCATCCACCACACATTTCAATATGTCACTGTGGTCTTTAATGTCCTTTATAGTGTATTTAGAAAAAAGAAGAACCTATTGATGCAGCTGTATGACTACTACTAGAGGTTGTTCTGCAGCAAGCATACATCCTGGGAGCATCAAAACAGAGATATGACTATTTGACCCAGAGTAAATATCTAAGGGTAACATTTGGGTCTGTACTCACACATTTCTGGATTAGAACAAGCTTCTTCACAGGGTTTTATTAGGACTGAATTATTATTTATACTCTATTTTATTTAGCAAGATGCCCTCAAATCTAGAGCACTGATGTCTTTCACTAAACCTATAGGTGTGAGTCCCTCAACCAACAGCAGCAGCAGGTTATTGTTTCCTGGCAAACTAGCAGTTCCAGAGAGCAATGATGCACTTTGCCAATGTGCTACATTTGCAGCCAGATGGCCTGATCAGGGTCAGGGTCTCACCGTACTTGGCACTATACAAAGACATAGTAAAGCACAGCCTTTGCCTGAAAGAGCCTTCTCTTTGTAAGAGTTCAAAAACGAGCCGCAAAAGTCAAGGCTATGGAGCAACAGGAGAAAGAAAACACAACCGACTAGGGCATTCCACCTGCTGAGCACTCTGTGTGCTCACTAGGAATGGGATAAACACACATTCAAGCCCTTACTCTGCCTGACTCAGGGCCTAGGACTTTTCCTTGCGTCATCCCAGTTAAATGTCCCAACCATACTTTTTTTTAAATCAGTTTCTGACTCAGTCCTTCCTTTTTTGGAATTTCTGTTTTGTATATATAATTCAATGCAAATTGGGCCAAAACTAGTGAGAGCGTGCGTGTGCATGTGAGACCATTGATCTATGGCCTGGCAGTGAAAAGCCGAGCTGAAGTCCCTCACGCTAATTAGACAGAGTTGGATTTGAATCCTGGCTCAGTGCTGTTGCAGGTGAGTTCTGTAGCACTGGTGCTACCAGCTAAGCTGGGGTAGAGCTCACTTCCACATCTGGTCCAGCAAGGCTCTTCTTGATAAATCAGAACTTTTGGATGAAAAATGTCTTGTCAGAAAGCTCCTGATTACCTCCTTAATAACAGTAAGATCATATAACAGGACAGGTTAGCTACTGTACAGCTTTAATGGCTCTGAGTACTGTCATCTTATCTCCAAATGCTGCTCAACTTAGCATCATTAGTAGGTTGATTTCTCCCAGGCATCATAGCAAAAGCACAGCTTAAGCTTGTTTTTGACAAATAAAGACAGGTCTTATTTTTAAAACCAAGGTAATCAGGAGAATAATTCTGGTGGGGGAGAGCATTCTTGCAATCATTCAAAGATACCAGGTTAAGATGTTTCAAATCCAATAAATGTGCTTTAGGCCACCTTTGATTTCATCCTGACCTATGCACTGTACACATCAGTTGGACCCTTGCATTTTCCCCCTCTTTCTGCAGTCATTTAACTTGCTTCTTGGCACAAAGGGCACCTTAGGCAGTTCTTAAATAACACATAACTGCAGTTGAGCTCTTCTAGATGCGCACATGAATACCTAGTTCCCTTCATTAAGACCACAGTTCAGATAATAACCTCCCCAGGAATTCATACTGATCACACACACTTCATAGGGAGAATATCTTAAAGATGAAATTATGCAGATGAACATATTAGCTAACAGTATCTGAAGTTATTCTATGATGAGCCCTGGGGAATTAGAATTAACAGGAGAAGCAGAGCATGTGAAAAAAAGTCTTTCAATGTCACTTTGTGCCAAGCATTCAAAAACCACACACAAAAACTGCATAAAAACTTGGCAAGTGCTTCACAGGGCACAATCACCATAAAGCTGGGATAACACTCTATCTATTCAAAATAATTTTTTAAAGCACTGTTCTGTTGATGCTGTCTTTGTTCTATTTCATCCGGCTTAGACCATTCTAGGCTGGCTGAGTTTTTCTTTTGTTTACAGAAAGCTTCTCAAAGCCCTAAGTCTCAGAAAGTCATCAGGATTATTATTTCAGTGGGACACAGCTCAAATACGGACAGGCTGAGTGTACAAGCGTGAGCTGCAAATGATGCACATGTAGCCCTAAGTAGCTACATGATTCCATTCTCACACTTGTATTTTCTGGAAAATTGTTCAGTTTAACTTCATGTTCCTCACTTACTAGAATGAGTTCTAGCTTGGCCATACATGACTATCTTCACTTTTCCCTTAAAAAGGTGTGCACTTTTTTTGTCCTTGAAACCCTGCAAACAAAATCCCCAAACCCATTCATGAAAGCTCCTCCTTTCAGAACAGATTTTTTAAAACAGTTAAAGAAGCTAAATATTGGGCTCCAAGCGTTTCTGGCAGCATGTTTCCAGATGACATATGACACTAGGTTACAGTTTAGGATAAACACAGACACGTGCAGAACAGGACACAATACGGCACAGTGTCAGCATCCAACTCCAATCTGCAGTCAATGGCTCTGGGAGGGTATTAGAAAACACCAGCATGACAAGCAATACATTGGGAGCAAATCACCATTTCAGAGCTGTTTACGGCCATGGAAAAAATGAAATATTAAAAGTGTCAAACAGGTTGCACTCAGGAATTAACTTAGAAAAAGACAAGATGATGTTTGTGTGCCTTTAAAATAAGAGCACATAAGCCTTGGATTGGCTCTGGATGTACTTAACTGTAGCATCTGTAATACCTACCAAACAAGTTGAGTTTATCAGCCACAGGGGAAGAACACTAAAGTACCTTCTTTCTTTGCTTATTAAGAGCTTGTAAATCGTTTTCCGATCTTCTTTAACAAGAAGACGAATGTTACTTTTTAGAGAATACAGAAATGAATGAGGAAAGAGATCTGTCAATTGCCAAGTCAACCCTTGCTCATGGTTGAACAGTTTTATTTAAATATTAGCAAATTTTTTCTAATATCAAACCCATGTGAAAACTGGATTGCAGTTGGGGTCCTGCCCATCAGCAGTCCACTGACAGCTGTGCTGTTGTATCTTATACAAGTCAAATGGAGCAATGTAGGAGACATGCATTTAAGAACACTGGGATGCTTCAGAAAACAGTCAAGTGAAGATGATGGCAGTGATCTCTTAAAAAGAAACAGACTGATAGAGCTACAGAATATATCCAGTAAAATGCATATACTGTTTCCCCTCCCTAAAGAGGAAAAAGTGATTAGCACAGTTTACTCAGTGCTGTAATAGGATTACAAGTATCTTAAGAGATCTGATACTGTCCCTGCAGGAGCCTGTGTACTAAGGCAATAGATGAAACAATGTGATGAAACAGCAGGATATATTTGGAGACACTGGGGAGCAATCTGACCAGATCTTTGGTGAAGCAAATGATTCCCAGGACTGATTGCCCCTCAGTGAGGATTACCATCGTACATGAGAACAGAATTGATCGCGAATGCTTTACACCATGAAAAAAGAGATGTGAGCTCCTCTAGCACAAAATGTAGCATTTGAACTTTTTTATTGAAAAACTAAATGTCAGCCAGCATAGTCAAATGGAAAGGGCATTATACAATGGATCAGGAAACACTCCATCCTGCCATCCTTTATGAAGTGGTTGAAGATCAGTGGATGAAAAACTGTCATTCCAGTTACGATTTCTGTGGGATAAGAGAAATCTTCTTTTGAACAAGAACATGACTACATGTTTAAAAGTGGCACATTTTAAAAACTTTTCCAGAGGGGCATTCTTGACTACTACTTAATCTAAGAAGTGCTGCAAATGATGCTGAAGCTTTTAAATTAGCATTTGTCTAAAATGAAAACATTAGCATTGTTACCATGTGATGAAAAGAGGCTAGATCCAAAGCTTGGAGACAACGTACTTACAATGTAGGAGCCATGGACAAAATGTCAGGGGAGTACAACTCAGGGACAAAGATTGTGTTTAAAGTCAATATTTTGTTAAGATCACATGAAACTGGCAGGTAGAGACAACAAAGTTACAGTTCCTAGAGGTAAATAGTTTAAACCAACATTCACGTGAAGTATTTCTTTTTGCCAAGTGCTGGCAAATGGTGATGAAAAAAGATAGTAGTTTAGGTGAATACTGTACTTGGTGCCTATAATCATTCTTCTGCCCAAGGCCTCTGTTGTCCACTGCTACTAGCTCAGACGTTATTCACAGGGAAAACCAGGAGGCAGTCTACCTTCAGCTGGGGGAATCTTACATCAATCATTAATTGGGCTGGAAAGCAGAGGGTTTTTTTCCTCTAATGACGAATCTGAGCCACAGAAGTCATTCCTAGATTCATATCCAGACCCCAGATTTTTCAAGATTCAGGGCTGCTCAGATAAAAGTTTGGTTGATTCCCAATATGTACTAAGTTAGCCATGAATTTCAGTTGTGAGTCCAGAGTGGAATATGAACCTTCCTAAAAACTGAAGGAAATGGTTGCTTAAAACTACAGTTAATGTATGACTACCTTGAAATAAAACTTATAGTAGCTGCTTTCACAGAAAGAGAAGTGTTCCAGTAACATAAATCAACAGGTACATTTCTTAAGCTACTGATGAAAAAAAGTATCAAAAGAAGACATAAAACTAGGATGACAATCAGCCTTATACAGATTAAAATCCACTGAAATAGGGATATTTGAGAGTCATTAGAAAGTGGTTTGGTATTTGTTCAGGTTGTGATTAGTAATTTGTTTGTTCTGTTTTGAGAAAAATATCTTCCAGGAATATGTAGCCATCCCTTCATCAGAACTTTAAGTCGTTTTCTTAGACAAATTCAGACCAAAGAGAGAAGGTGATGAAGACGACTGGGATTCCTAGGTACCAACTGAGCCGTTGTTGCTGCAAGTCTCATGTGGCCTGCAGAAGTATTCTGGGGCAAATCAGGGTGACCTGAGGGGACAGCAGTCCATCAAAACACCAGGCCTGGTGCATGGTAGACTTCTAAATCTTAGATCGTTGCCATCTTTTTTTCTAATTTACCATTTCATCCTACTGCACTGTCTCTGTTTTGTCTTTCTTTAGCCTCATCAACTGACTTTTCCTACGTATTTGCCATATTCAGTGCTGGAGGGTGATGCGATATAAGCACTCCAGCTACATGTCATCACAAGTTGGAGAAACGAAACAGAGTTAAAGATCTGATGAGGTATCAAGATATGTGGTCTGCATCACACCTATGAATGAAGTATTGCAGGCAGAGTTTCTCTTACAAGTTGTTTCTTATATGTTTTCATTTCTTTTTCCTAAATGCAAGATTAAAAATCAAATGCTGGACAAACAACCTTTTAATTCACTCAGCAAATTGACTGTGCAACTTTTGGTCTCAAACTAGATCCTTTTGTTCTTAGCATCTGTAAAGATTCTGCAGACCAGACAAGGCTTTCAAATACAGCTGTGCAATTCCAATGCTTTGAAAGTAAAGTCCTCAGAGGAATCAATCAGAATTTAATAAGCAGCACCCTAAAGGAGGAATTCCTTGCAATTCCCTCTACATTGCTTCGGCTTTTACAGAATGAACAGAGCAAAAGTCAGAAGAATGTGCGTTTTTACAGAGCCCATGACTCTGACTATGCCCAGAAATCAGTTGAGCATAAAGATCCCATTCTGACAACCTCCTTTACAAGACATAGCTGTGTTTTAACTGAATACAGCTCCTGCCTCCAATTCTGGTTTCCTTGCATTTGGTCTGTTCATTGTATCTGAACAGCAATCTCAGAAATCATCATCACCTACACATATACCCACACACCCTCAAAAATTAATATAGGCTCAGCTTTCAAATATCTTTACCCACAGATGCACTCTGTTCATTTTCACTGCTAATATTTGCACCATCAGATTAGTGTTTCTTAAGACTGGAGAGTGGCATTTTCCGTTTCTCCAGAAAACGTTGCACAGGTAACTGCCATGCCAATTCCCTCATCTTCCTACCATCTCTACTGATTTTGATCTAGATTGGATTGCTCTAATTGACTAATATTCCTATTATCTTAGGAAAAGGTTTTGACTGTGGCATCTATTCCCTGCATTCTACTACAGTCGCTGTTGCCAGCACTACAATGCACACAAACAGTGTCTTTACAGGTGCACTCAAAGTTCAGACTAGTCATGAATTACAGCCATGAATGGGAATTAAGTAGAACATTCCTTTCTAAGTACTTAGAACTTGGCAATGGAGGCTTCATTTAGTAACAAAGGTATTAAGCCTGAAGGATTTGGCACTAAAATGGAGCTTCTTTCTGGGGAAGAGATGATTTTACTGAAACATTTGATAATTGTACTTATTATAAGCAAGGGCTGGTAGCATCCATTATTACAAAGGTTGCTTGACACTTCCCATTCATTATAAAATCCTCTTTTCAATTGCTGAAAACTTTGCCAGCCTTTAACTACCCAGGCTGAAATTTTCCATGCTGCGTGTCTGTCTTAGGCTGATTAATTTTTTTAAAAGGAAGTTTTAGCCAAAACAGTCCGCCTTTTCCAAGAATGAAACTACAGAAAAATACATTGTTTTAGTCACATTAAAAAAAAAAAATCTGGAAATTGCTATACTTCAGAAAAGATCCTGAAGGAGAAGAGAGATTTTTTCATGCACATCTCTTGTGCTGTCCCTGTGAAACTCAGAAACGGTGTTTCAAAAACTGTGATAAGTATTTCTTGAATGGGAAATATCTGCAATATTAAGTAAAAGCCTGCCAAAAATCCATTTTCACTACAAATCTACATTCCCTGACAGCGCCTACATGGGAAAGGGTGTGTGTGTGTGTGCACATGCACACCAACCCACCTCCATCTCTAAGCTGAGGCAGGGCATGCAGCATTCAGGACTATGTTACTGAAGATGGATTTCTTCTGCATACAGGCATTCACATCGGTCTGAGATAGATCCCAGCACTAAAGACAGGGTTAAGACCATGATTCCCCTATGCTTTTCATGACCACCTTGTTACCAACCAGGTAGTATGATGGGGAACTGTCCCCAACTGATGGGGAAACTGTCTTAATGCAGAAGGAGCTAGCTTAGTAAAAAAGAGAAAGAAAATAGTAAGAAGGGTAATTAGGAATTAGTTAGAAGGAAAAGAAACAGGCTGAGACAAAGTGTGGTGAGGCAAGGACTGGAAGAGAGGCAAAAACTCAGTGCAGGGCTCTTAGGGTGTAGAAATTGGGGTGGAAGGAGGGGGAAGAAGACTAAACAGCTACTGGGACTGGGAGCCCAGAAGTGCAGTGAGTGGGGCCTGTTTTGAAACTCCTGATTTGAATCATGTTCCAGACAAACCGCTTTCACTAGGGAAACAAACCTCCTGAGGGTAAAGTCAGGCTCTGTGAAAGACAAGCTGTGAAAGGAAAAGGAGGGAGATAATTCATTTCCAGGGTTCAGCAGGAGAAAGGGGTTTGGGAATTCACGTAGGAGCAGGGGAATTGAGTCTCTTCTGCACTGTGCTTATCGCACCAGGTCTGTTAAAGGAGGATGAATGCTGTCCCTGCAGACCTGGACTCTACCCCTCCCTCGGCCACAGTGTTGCTAGGCAAATCAATTAATCCACATTTTTACAGCTTGTCAGTCATCCTCTTAGGGATCCAACATGAGACCTTAGAGTCTGATCTGCAGAACTGCTGAGCATTCACACCTACAGCTGAAGTCAGTAGGAATTATGCTTTGAATATATAAAATATTTTACTGTGCTGTGAACTCAGGAAAAAAAAAATCAGACGCTCAGAATCGTTGGCAATTTTTTCTCTTCATCTTCATATCTCTGTTTGCCATCTGTCCAAGTGGGGGTGCAGCATCCCCTCACTTCATTGAGGTGTTATGAAAATATATTATTTCATGTCTGTGAAGCACCCAGATACAATAACAACGACTGCTGAAGGAAAGCTCCCAAGGAAATTAATAACTCTGTATTCAGAACAGACTTTGAATAGTGTGCAGTAAATAAGCCATGGGGTGTACACTGAACAATGAAGATAAAGGAAAATATTAAATAGCTGCCCATTAAGTGAGCAATGTCCATCCTGCACTCTAAACGAAGCAGAGATTTAATAGTACATGATCCTGTGATTAAAGACAATACCATAATGCATATGCACAAAGGTGATAGCGAATTTGCAGCAACAACTTTAATTCTTGCATTTCCCAAGTTTTGAGTGTTTGGTTTAGCCACTTTGTGAGAGTGCCAAATTCTCTTAATTTGGCTACACGCAGAAAAATGACATAGATTAATAAGGATTAGAGGGGGAGATGAGTTCCAGAACTGGCTCAGCACAAAGTCCAAGGGTGTCTGGAATCAGTTCATATTAGAAAAGAAAAAAGCTGACCACACCTATTGGTCTGGATCCAGACGTCCTCAAATTTCAGAGCTAATCAAGCTTTGTTTCTGCTTTGGGACCATCTCTACTGTGATTTGTTCTCCCTCAGTTGCCAGAGTATGTCTATGGACTTCTTTATAAAGGTTTGACCTTTATAAGCATTGTAATACTAATCTTGCCACTAAATTCTACTTATTCTTGTTAAGTATGTAAAGTTTTGTTTAGCAACATCATAAAAATGTGAGGTAGGCAGGGTTCTTTCCAGGTAATTTGGGTAACACAAAACAGGTATTCTTCACTGTGAAACTTTAGTCAGAGGATAGAACAGAAGACCTGTTGTTTGGCATCTGGAGTAGGCATCCAAAAAGGGTCTGCATGGATCAGGAACGGATGCAACCCTCTTGGAATAAGAAAAACTCTGAAGCCATGCAGGCATTCCTGGGTCACATCTCCTACAGCCCTCCAGCCACACTGGATGGTAACAGAAGAAGACCCAAAGAGTGATAGGAACTACAGGAAAAGCAGAGTCTCAGTCAGGTGGGAAATCTGATGGTGGAAGGTCCTGTTTTCCAAGGCAGATAAACCAAACTGCTGCACCTGCTGTTGCAACCTGCAACATCACCCTGATATGTTCCTCAAAGGTACCATGTGAAGCCATAGACTATCAACAGATCATGCGCTATTTCACATAAGGCAGTCAGAGCATTTACATTTGTGTTGTCCTTCAGGCTGTTTGCTCTTAAACTTCCAGATAAACAAACATTAAAATATGCATGCAGGTGGCTGTCTCACTGCACTGGGAGTTACCACAGTGGTGAGAAAGTACCTGGTTTACACAGGGAATTGCACTAATCAATGCATGCATGCTCCTGAAGGTATGCTTTTACAAAGGCTACACTCTTAAAAATTTAAATGTAATATAAAGTGACTGTAAAATTTTCTTTTATATAGTAATTTATCCCAAGTGTCTTGAAAAGCACCTGGCAACAAGAAAGATCTGCTACAGCATCGTCTATGCAGCGTAATCGAGATCTTTGTTTTCTGATGGCTGAAAGTACTTCCTTTTATCCATTTTGAATTTGTCAGCTTTCAGCCAACTATATGTATGTTTGTTCTTAAGTCCTGAGATAGAGGTTAGAAGTTTTTGATTTGCTTTTCTTGTATTATTCACTACTATACAAAAAAACTTCACTATCTGTCCAGAAAAGATAGAAACAGCATGTCAGAGAAAAAGCATATTAACACAACGGGGGGGGAGCAAAAATCAGTTCTAATCCATTCTTCTCCCCACTGGATCGGTTGCCAGGAACTTCAGTATTCCAGTCCTGACCACTGAAACCCACCTCCCTTGCAAGAACATGGGTAATACTCTCTTCTAATAACTGGGATGTCACATCTGCTGAAGACCTATTTCCTGCTCCCATCAGGTAAAGCTCTGTTTCCAAACTACAGACCGTTCATTCTAGGCTTTGAGCCACCTGTAAGCAACAACAATTGTGTTATGTACACGTGTGGGAACCTACAGAACTCTGCCACTACAGAACCATGCACCCTGAACTGCTACTGCAGATATCAAGCAAAGTTGAAACCCCATCCTTATCACATAGGCATTTCCACTGACACGGGGGAATCCAGAATCCTGTCTGTAATTCCAGATTAGCCAGTTGACACATTCCCAGCTCTTCTCAGCGTGTCCTTATATTCCCAGCCTCCCCCTAATGCAGTTATACAGCAAATGCGCCAGACAAAGCACCTATTTAATACAGGAGACCTGCTTCTGCTCCCAAAGTCATTAGCAAAACACCCAGGGCTGCAGGAGAGTTGGGCACAGGCCTTCCCTAACTTTGTACAACACCGTCATCTAGTGGAGCCAAGCCGAGAGAGCAGAGAACCAGCTGTGCTCTCGCAACACCAAGTTGCTACACTGCTAGGTAGCTGGTACGAGCCGGGAAGAGTAGCCATCCACCTGTAACTAAACATGAACGTGCTTCTCATTTGTAATCTCTCTTGAATATCAAACAGAAATTCCATGCTGTTCATTCTTTCTGCTTCTCATTCCCCTCATAAACCCACTTTGAAAAGGGTATTAGAAATAAATGTGTACTTCTGCCTCGACTCTGCAAGGTTCTTCAGAGCAACTGCTGGAGATCAGTGATTCAGCATGTTTAAGGACAAATCATTTCCAGTGGTGGCATGTTAATATGTTATGAACAGGCAGTTACCAACCTTCGCTGGGCAGATTGGTGGTGTTCAGACAAAATGCTACAGAAAAAAAATTTTTTAAAGACATATTCCACGCAAGACCCTTAGAGCATTTTGGAAGTCTTAAGTAAGCCTCACTTGTCCCCAGATACCAAAGAGCAATACTAGCACCCACTTACAGATGGTGAAATTATGTTGCTAGCATCCCATTCCTGCCTCTCTGAAAGATTTGCTTAACACAGCAGCCAAGTTCTTCTCCTCTCCTTTCCAATTTAGAGCAGCCCGCTTGAGCAACTTCATGACACAGCTTCTGACTGCTGAGTTCCCACAACACAGTGGAAGCTAATGAAGAAGTCAGTACCTGGCATGTTTGAAAGATTTGTCTGCAGGTGTTTCAAGTGGGCAAACTCAAATACAGAAGTACTGCAAATCAGAGCCTGGCAATGGCTAACCAATTTGTTGAAGAAGGAGTAGTATTACTAGAATGGGCCTAACCCTTGTCTTCTATGTAGCTATAGTTAACAGATCTTTACCTAGGTTGCAGCTAACCTGCAAACCTCGGTATCTACACATGGTGACTACAGGTAAAATTATTAACTGCCTAGGGCTATCTCAACTTAAGGAAAAGACATTTAGCTATCAAACTTTTTACCTGAGTTATAAAGTTCCTCTTCTCTAAATACATCACTTAGTTTCCCAGTGCCAGTTTTATTACACTGCTGCTTCAAGTCAGTTTAAAGCAGAGAATACATTTCAGAAGGAACATCACAAAAATGCAGCTTGTTTTAAGAATTAAGGTTTCTCCTATAAGCTTTACATAGCTTGTTTTAAAAATGGAAACTCAAGAGGATTTGGTGTTCTTCCCTCCCCTGCTTTTACCCCAGGGAAGGCAGCATGGCTAATAAAACCCACAAAGATCAACCCTAAAAATAAATATCTGCTGTTGGCCCAGACAGCTCTGACTCTTGAAAGAATTTGATCTGGGTGGTAATTACATTTCACTTTCAATCCATACGTGAGTTCAGTGCCGGCAAGATGTGTCTTTTATCTTCCTGTCCTCCCTGATCCATCCATCAGCATTTACGAAGCATTCATCATAGCAAGAACACTGTTGTAGACCGAAGTGCTTTGTTTATTCACACAGCAAATACAGCATAGACAACAGTATTGCAAGCTGCTTCTTTACATCACCCTGTGATCATTCCTGCACCATACCTGTAGAGAACAAGTTTAAGAGCAAGAAAGCATCCCTTTCATTCATCAGTCTATGTTATAAAGTTGCCCAGTAGAATCCTTTAAGGTCTCTGAGGGTAGGGAGAATATGCTTACAAATATCTAATAAAAGATATCATCTCTCTCTGTATGCCTAGCTTTCATTCTATCCTTAGACCACCATGCCTTCAACACAGCTATTACATTACTAATCAGAAGTAGACTGGGAGGTATCAATTTTACAAGAGAATACTTGTCTGATGATAACAGTACTAAAATCTGGTGAACACTGTCTAATACCCAGGGGGAAAAAAAACGAGCAAGTCATTTTACTACTTATCTCTTCTGCTGCTCTGGAGGATATTTCTATGTTTACCTTCTTGTCTTGAAGAATAAGCATAACAGCTTACTCGGTGGTGAATGGATTTTGTTCTTTCAGCTGATGGCCTTCACAAAATCCTGTCCTGAAGCACCTAGTTCTTGGTGCAAAAATAGGTAACAATGGCTCTTCTAGCATCAGAAACTGGGGAGGCATTTTTACGATGAGTGGATTTGCCATTTTGATCACAACACTGTCCTGTCTAACTTAGCTTTACCAACTTCTAATCACTTACTTGCCAGAAGATAAGCATTTTTCTGGATACTTAAGTATTGGGTTTTTTTTCTTTAACTTCTTCGTTATTCTTGCTATTTCCATCACCACTATTGTAAAAACAATTAAAAACGAGGTAAACTATCCTAAGTCTAAATCCTTCCTTTGCCTCTACGCAAGACTGGATACTTCTCTTTCATAGTAAAGATTTTCATTAATTTCACTTCAAGGAAAGAATTTCAAGGGAGGAATAGTATTACTCACTTGCCTGCTGTTCTTGGCAGGCAGCGACATGTACAGAGCAAAGCCATAGGTCCTGTTACTGCCTTCAAGTTAGAGAGAGAGAGAGAGGGAGAGACAAAGGCATTGCTATTTCAGAGTTAAAGAGGAATGAGTAATGAGTATTTTGTAGGTCACAAACTAGCCTGTACGGACACTTCTGAGTTATTCTTTGAATCCTAAGGTCTCCAGGAGGTCACTTGTTTCTTGAGCTTCCATTTATAGTAAACTTAGAAAACACATGGTGCTGGATAAAATGAATCTAAATTCTCCTACTCACTGCTGAAGATAGCTTGAAATCATGTCAGGATCACTTGTCTAGTTTCAGGCTCTATTGTGAGGCTTTATATTGATACATGGCATTATAGATTAAAAACAAACATGGCCAAAGATACTTCAAAAAGTGAAGATAACGTTTTAAGTGTCCAGGAAAACACATCTTTGGGAAAGACCCAGACCTGAGAAGGCCACTGATTTCAGTGAAGCTATGACAATTCATATCAGTAATCCCTTACCTTTCCACGAAAGTGGAAGTTAACTCTTGTTGAACTCAAGACAGACTGGAAAAGGAAACGTGTGTGTTAGCACAGCACCTAACACAATGGAGTCCCAATTTCAGTTAGGAGTTCCAAGCACTACTAGAATATGAACAAGAATAATTAACAAAATTAGCATGTTTAGGAGCCTTCCAACTAGAAGTGAATACCAGGGATGTCTAGATCAGAGAAAGTGACAGCCTACAGAGGCTCAACCTATGGGATGAGTCTGTCCCACTCTCAAATGATTTTCCACCATAAGGTCTCTGGCTTACGATCAGAGGTGGTTGTAGCTGTGGGAGCTGAAGCAGTTATCATTCCCATCTGTTTACCCATTTCTGTGCCAGAGTTTACTGGTTCTGCAGCAAGGAGGACTGAATGGTATGTGTAGTCCTATTCAGATACCATGCAATATTGCTTGCTCTAATGTAAACTGGAACTAGCTGCAATCTTTGCTAATATGTTAGACTGAGAACTGTGATAACTCAGGAAGAGTAAGAGGGAAAGGTAGAGAAGAAGTCAGATATCTCTTCCACCGATCACAGCAAAACACCTTTCTGTGACTGTGAAGCTGAGCCATAATATACAGTTCAGAAGCCCTGCATAAAATGGTATTATATTATCTGGCCAGAAATTGGACATTCTGAGTCTGGAAAATCCTAATTCTCGTCCATAATTCCTTCAGTTCTACCTTAAGTAAATCTCTGCATGGCCATACTTCAGCTTAAAACGTTTAAGAGAGACATCTAGAAGAGAGCTATGAGGGTTAATTGTCCACATTTGTTTGTTGCTGAATCTGAGTAATCTCCAGGGGATTCATGATTGCAGTGAATCTCCAGTTCCTCTGCAGGTTTCTTATTGATTCAGGGGAGCCAGAATTTCATCAGTAGAATCAGTAGCAGCTACAGACCAGCCCTTCCTGAGAATTCAAACCAAGGCATGCTGAGACAGGAGTTAGGGAGCTTAGGAAGGGCTGTGTGGCTATGAATACAATACAAGAAGGATTAATGATGCTATAAGCCACACTATTAGGGTCTGAAATCAGAAGTTTCCAAGATCCTGGAACATGTAAGAATATAACAACAATCATGCTGAGCCAGCTGACAGATCCCTTTAGCCCAGTGTATTGTTTTCAACAGTAAGGCAAAGAGTATAAGAAACAGGGTGTGTATGTACAACAACTCTTCCCCAGGGAAATCCTCCTACTTTCCAGCACTCAACAGTTTCGAACTGAGAGATCACACCAAGAACTGTTGTTTTTAAAAATCGCAAATGGACCTACCCTCCATAAATTCCCCTAGTCCCATTTTTAACCTACATAGACTTTTGACCTCCACAGCATCTCATGGCAACAGGTTTCCAAATGTAATTAGGAGTTGTGTGAAAAAGTACTTCGCTATTATTAGCTGGAAACACAAGATTGGTCAGTGCCAGGCAGCCACTGACTAGAGCAATGCTCGGTCCTGCTCTAAGTACTAGACTTCAGTAATAACCTGGGTAATCATATGACACCTTAGACTGTTTAAATTGTAACGATTAAACACAACCTTGGGAGAAGAAAAAAAAAAAAAGGTGTTTGCAAGAGCAGGCAATGTTGGCTATCATCCAAACTACCTCCTCTAGCAATAATCCCTACCCACTGTCTAGACCGATGATATTCAGATAAGAATCTGAATCTTGATCACTACACGGGAATCTCAGGCATGGAAATCATCACCCATCACTAGCCAGAATACCTTTCTAAGTGCTGCACGCCACTGTTTTTAGAGCAATGGGACAGCATGCTACAAAAAGCTATATTAAAATGCCTGTAACAGATGGAGGAAAACATAGCTTCCTTTGCCTTCTGTGCACAAGCACCTCGGTCCCTCCCCACTCAAACTCTTATGTCTCAAAAACATAAGCCGAAAGATGGCTGCACAAGCTGTGTTCACTTCTGTGGCTGCCTACAGCAATCCAGTCAATAAACAAAAGCCATTTCAGCTGAAGAAAACAGTCTTTGCTCCTTGGTGGCATTGCCAGTAGAGTGCAAAGTGTCATGGGAAGAAACAAAGAAAACCAGACCCTTCTGCAAATACAGATTTCAGCATCTGCCCACCTCACAGGGGTATTTCACATTCAGTGTCTTTCTCTAAAGACAAAACTTTCTATACTGATCACTGAGGGAACAGTTACAGGAGAGTAAATCGGCTCCATTAAATCAACAGTGTCTGAAACATATGGGGACAAGCCAGTGGACTTTTTTTCTTCCACAAATAAGCTGCTTCTATTATGGAAATAATCTTAATGTTTGCTGACACTGTAATTAAAAATTAAAGCTGCAGAAAAATGTGAGGTTTGCTAAAACACAATAGATATCTTTTATCCGTACAATATATGGCACCAAAATATTCAGCATTCTGAGGAGCGTAATTTGTCAGTGCTCTCATGCTGAAGTCCTTTTAATTGTCTATGATGGGGTGTGTTGGGGGGGGGATTATTGAGTTTTAACATGGAACAAGATCAGGCACCATGGGGAATACTTACGTGAATAAAGATTGCATGATCAGGACCTTTGATCTGGGAATTGCTATTCTGTAATCATCTGTAAAGCACCAGAAGTGCCCCTGGCACTGTATATATAATAATAAACGATTAACAATAAATCATGTAATTAAATCTTCACTTCGAACATTCTTTTCGTAATTCTTGTCTCAGATTTAAGTTCCCACATCAGACATATTAGGTCCTCATAATATTATTAAAGTTCCTACACTTCAGCTTTTACAATTCCCCTAGGGATCTATTGTTTCTCTGTTTAATGTGTTTATGAGCCAAAGGCCCCATTAAATTCAACAGGGAAACTCCCAGACCTTTAAAAACTTTGCCACCAGAGATATTTCTTAGGAAACAGGACCATTTTTGTCATTCCATCATGTAGCTATTGGAAAGTCTATTGATCAGAGAAGTTCCAGGAGGACCCCCCACACACCTCAAAAAAGATCATCAAGTCATCGAGGCCACTGGGTGGGCCAAGACAGAACTGCTGCAACCATATCGTCTTCCCTCCTCCATTCCATCTGGTCATTCTCATAGACACACATTAGGAATATTTTGTAATATTACCATCACTCTTTATACTTCATCACCTTTCTCAATGCTTTCTGTAAGGATAAAGAAAAGACAGTCTCCTTGTCTTTCTTTGGTGTGAAAGATGATGAGACACGTAAATGTTTGCATTTATCTAAACCCAAGTTGAACCTTATCCCCAACAGATTTAAGTGGGACATTATATCAGAGACAGGATATTTTGCAAAAAAACAGTGGTAATTTCAAGTATCAAACACTAACTCTTAACAGTGAGCTCCCACCCACCTTCAAAAGGGACTTCTTAACAAATGCGGAGACTCTTTACAGAGAGCAGGAGAGAAGGATGAAAACTTTATCAGTATGCTGAAGAAACTGGAGTCTGCCGCAGACAGGCTTCACGGTCTGACCCCCTGTTGAAAATTATCTGACATTGCTTTCTGTAAACCAGATAACCAGTAAATGCTGTTTTGTTTTAGAGGAGTTATCTTGTCTAGCTGCAAGGCACTTCTCAATTGCTTGCCTCATTTCTCTAAAAAGTAAAACCCATTCAGAATTTATTTAAGTCTCCTTGGTGAAGCCACAGAGGACAAGCAGGGGTGCTGTGGTTTATAAATTCAACCTCAAGACTCAATGAAGGCACAGAGCAAAGGGAGTCCACACTTATGTAGAAGTGTACCCAAGGGATACGCAGGGTCACTTGTGTAAAAGCCAGGGTCTAAAGTGAGAATGCCTGGCATCAATCTGAGCAAAACCATGCCAGTAGAGACAGTTCATCTGCAGCTGAGTTGGCGGTTTCTCAACATAGAAGAACTTATATGGGTTAGAGTGAGCCCTGGGTGAAATGAAAATTCCTTTGGCCTTGACTAATGCATTTTAAGTGACTCCCACTTAGGGTCAAATAATTACAAGTTCATTTTGTTAAACAGTTAAAAAACAAACACAATCTGTATTAAGCTGGAAAGTTCTACATTCCAGTGAACATGCGGGATGGCAAATGTAGCCTGTGGGCCAAACACAGCCCACGCAGAGCTTCACACTGTTGAAGCTTTCATCTTCAACATCCCAAGGTACAGCCCACAGAGACTATAGGATCTCAACAAGCAGTGTTCCATCTCGCTCCAAGCGAACACGTATCACATGCTAGGGCCTGTACTTTTCATGAGCCATACCGTCACGCCACTACCGAAGAGGCTCAGTTTGCTGTATCTCTAAAAATCAGTGAGGGGCTTAGTTTTGTTTTCAACAGGGTGAGAATTATATGTAACTCTTAAGTAACCAGCAAGGTATCCACATGGCTTCCTGTTCAAAAGGTAGTAATTGATGGCATTCATATTCGGCTCGCTGATTCTTTGATGAACTGCATTCTCATATAACGTATACTCTATGCTAATGTTTTGAAGTCACTAAAAAGACAAAACAAGTGCATTTCCTCCTATCTCACCAAAATCCAATGACATACAACTGAAGTCATACATGAAATGGAGTACACGCTCAGTTATTAAGATATCTGAAGAGACAGCAAGGAACAAGGCCATACAAAGCTTCAAATAAACAAAGGAATTCTCACTGTAGATAATTTATATCATTTGACCCCATATCAAATAACAGGCAGTTTTAGAAAAAAATGAACCTTGAATAAATAAAGTTGTAGCTGTATCTCTGTAATACCTTTGGAGGGCTTCATGGTATAACCCTAATGAAGGGACCCTGTAACATAATCTACCTTTTCAGCTTGCCAGTGGAAAATTATAATACTTACTACAGATACAATAACTTACTCTAAGAAATGATTTACAAACAAGTTCTTTCACCCCTGTGAAATAGCTAAGTACAGGCTGAAATGCAGAGACACAAAGAGTTTGCATGCCAAGAGTATCAATCAAGTACATTTGCTGTCTAGTGGGGATCCAGCTACCAGTACAAAAGTCCTTATGCAAGCATAGGTTGTGCAAATGAGACCTGAGTGATTTAATTGTGGCAACAGAGTAAGAAAGGATTGTAATATATCTGTAATTTCTGGTTCCCAGTGCTTGGACCAAATCTGGCAATAACCTCTCTTCTCTTAGCCTAGCATTCTATTCTGTCTTCTGAGTTACCTTTTGTTGACTTGAACTTTACAGCAGTAGGATCAACCACTATCAGCTCTCTGTAAAGAAAGAGATTAAGTTATTCAGGACAGATTTTTTATTTTTTTATTTTTTAAGATTGTCACTTAAATATATATATATTTTTAGCCTTCTACCTTTTTAATATGAAACCCTCCTACAAGTCTCAAAACTGAAACTTATTTTCTACTAACATGACCCACTTCTACTTGCCTTTGTGCACCAGCTTCTTCAATGCTACCAGTGGAAACAGTGACCCACGTACTCATGGTGAGGGCTGCATTACTGGGTTCTATGATTTAAGAGAACTTTTACAGAGGACAGCAGTGTACCCTGTTTGGAACTCTGCCACTGGCTCAGCATCCAATCTTGAACAAAATGTTTAATTAAAATATTCCGCTTTCTTTTCTTCACACGAGAGATAAACTAGATAATAATTTATAGCCTTCTTTGTAAATGCTCTCAGATATATGAATGAAGCATTCCTCCTTCCCTTGCTATTGCATTCCTGCAGAGGCTTTCTGTCCCAAACAAAGGATGCTGGGTTAGAACTAATTAGCAGCCCAAAACCAAAAAAACCCTAGTCTAAGGTCAGCATGACCTGCAGTAACTGCCTCTGCTGCTCTTCCACACACCCCAAGGATTAACAGTCACCCTACACAACTCCCTAGAATGGCTGAACAGTAAAAAAATGAGATAAGACAAAGCCTCTTGCCCTAAACTTACTGCTCAAAGGGCACAAAATACTAAGTTCATTCCTACGTATAAAGAACATTTATTTGGAGAAATCTCTGGCAAAGAACCCTATAGAGATTAACTCTTGCTTCTCTGGATGCTACTACTAAATGCAGAGACCTCCAGATTTCTCCAGAAATTACTAGTCCCTAGAGGCAGAAAGCATTCGCATTAGTTTCTCACATAACCATCCAGCTCATAAACACAAGAGCCACACTGAAGGGAACAGTTATGCAACAGGGCCCTGTGGAAGAGCAAAAAACTGCTCAAGGCAAGTTGGCCGTTTACATCATATATTTTCATGCTCTGTTTACAATCTCTCTCTATAGAAATCTCAGAATTCCACTGTATAAGACGTGGGTGAATAGCTTCTGATGAAATAATAAAAAATCCCCAAACAACAACTTTTTGAACATTCACCTCAAATTTCAACTAAACATAGTCTTCTTTTAAATGTCACACATTTAGCTGAATTTTTTTTTTAATGTCTAAACCCTTAATAAGCTACGTATGAGGAGTGGGGATACCTTCCATATACTCCTTGTGAAGTGTGTTTTGAGACTACATTTTCCTCCATTTTCATTTCTGAATTCTCTCTAATATACTTTTGCTTCATATCAGTACCGAGTTAAAGAGGTGAGTCTCAGACCTCTGTGCTGCACTAAGCGGGCTCTGACAATAATGTTATTTTAAGCAGTAACTTAAAGAACACTCCTCCCAGTTGCAGCGCTGGCTGAAGCAGCTTGTTTCCTGCTCCCAGCAGTGAATTAGATGAGGGAATTGATTCAGGTTAAAGTTCTTTTTTTTTTTTCTTTCTTTTTTTTTTTAACCTGTGTCAGTTCCCCAAATTGCTCAGTCCCATAAACGGTTCCTATCATTGGCCCTGCAACACTTTTATTAGCAATAACTTAGAAATTGCAGGAAATTCTCCCTCATCCACCTTGCCCATCTCTTAACCTGAGCAATCCATGGACTGATTCAGTGAGGTCCCCCCAAATAAATCTGTCGGCAGAAATGGGAATGCTGTGCTGAATATGAAAGGGAGATCAGGCAGCTGGGAAGGAAAGATGTATGGGTAGGAAAAACCTGAGAACTGCCCTAAAATCCCCAGTATCATGGAACTGCAAACCCAGGGATCCATCTCTGAAAAAAGGCTGTTCCTAAAGATGTCATTATCTCACTAGATTTTGCCTGATTAGAAACGAGGGATGTCTCCAGCCTAGGGAAAACTGAATTTCTGCAGCTTGTCTGAACACGGATAATGTTCGAAGAAGGAGGCCTACAAAGCAAAGGCAGGTTGTAAAGCAGACACACTTAAAAACACAATACCTAACACATTCAAGGAGGACTCACAGGGACTCGAAGAGGCAGAGCAGAGGGAATGTGCTGACTGAAGGATCATCCAGAACTAATGGATACTGCACAGAGCAGTTGGAGAGAGAGACCATAATTTTAAAGAAATTTAACTGCCTGAAAAGACAGAGTCCAGCCAGAAACGAGGAGCTCTCAAAGAGCTCCAAGAAAACACAAGTGGGGGATAAAAACTGAAGCAGGGAATGGCTCATACAAAAATATATTATAAAGCAAACAAAAAAACCCCACACTGTAGATTACCTTTGTGGTCTAGAATAAAGAACAACTAGTTTTAGAAAAGCTTCTGCAAAGCTTTCCATCAATTTGTTTTGACTATCACGAATCCCTAAAGAGCTAATCAAGAGGAAGCTCTGCAGATCATGTCCTTAGCAGTCAGGTTGCAGAGTCTCACTTTTAAGAAAGGAGATCTTGACTTCAGAAAGCATTTCAGAGTGACATGGACAGTGGCTAGAGTTCACTACAGAAAAAGAAGTAAAAAAATTCCCCAAAACTTAGGCACAGTAATTCATCATGCAGACTTGGACCTATCAGCAAAGCATGAAGGAGACAAAAAAAAAAAAATAATAAAAAAAAAATGCTGTAACAACTGATTTCAAGACTGGAAAAACAAAATCAAATTTCCTCCAAAAGTAGAATATCTCTGAGCAGGGAAACACAGTAAGAGGGCTCATCTCCAGCTAGAAGCAGAAAATAGCATGAACACCACATACATGTTATCTCCCCAGACTTTCACAATTCTGAAGACAGACTAAAAAAAAAAAAAAAAAGTTTTCAAATATTTGGATACTCTTTGCACCCAGAACTGCATGGCTTTAGATATTCAGCCATTATTTAACTCTCATCAGAAATAAGAATCCTAAGGCATAATGAATAACATTAACACAGTGCAACTGCTAATGCCATAGGCAAGGCTTCCTTTAAATAAAGGTCAAATAAGTGGGTGGACAATTAGTTCAAAGGGTGTTCTGCAACACCTTCCTTTCAGCACAAGGAAAGAGGACTTCCTGAGGCAGAAACACCTTAAACAGAAAGCAAATGCTTCAAAGATGTGCACGCATGTTTTAAACTGGACAAAAGTTAAATCCTTTCCTAAATAGCTGTAGTTCTTTATCAAATAGTTTATGGGAATGGGGTTTTTCAAGAAATAGCTTATTGGAATAGGGTTTTTCAAAAAGCAGATGCTTACTTCACATGGGGATTCAAACTCTGTTGGGCAACAGTGGGTCACCAATCCAAGCTCAATCTTTCCACGTATAACACTTTCATTTGCAAGAGTTCATAGCTCAGTGCATGTCTGGGGTTTTCCCTGGGAGCTCTAAAACCAGGCAAGCCTAACATTTCTAAGCAAAATGAATTTAAGCTAATATTACATACATTTATGGGATATCTAATTCCAGACACCACTTCTCCTACCAAACATTCTGGAGCATAAGACCCTGAAGGGTGCACAGAAAGGGTAGCTTCTTGCTTTTGTTGTTGTCGTTGTTGCTTTCCATGAGACAAGCATTTTTTTAGGTCACATATTTCTTTGATTTAAAGGAAATCAGAATACTTCCTTACTAATTTGCAAAGGCAAACCTGAGTGTTTCTTCTTAACTGTACTAATGGCTTAAGAGCTCAAACTTCGAGTGCAGCTTGTCAAAAATTAAAGATGACTATCACTATAAAAGTATTTGCTCCACAGATGTCAGCAGCTATGCATTCTATTTTCCTTTGGTCATACTTCAACACCAGATTTATGTGGCTTCCTCTGACCATGTACTATCTCATTAATATCTCCAAAGGGACTTGAATTTACAGTGAACATTGAAAACTAAATCTAAACCTAGCACATGCTACAATGAAGAAACAATGTGATCTAAGCCAGTCACACTGGAGAAGCACAAGAGGAGCCCCCCCCTTCTTTTTTTAAACTGTGAGACTGTAACGTCATCTTTCAAACCTTTCCACTAGGCCTTCCTTTTGATGCCTAACATATTCCTGAATATTTGTACCATGATGATAGCCAGCATACTGTGAACAATACCCGTCTCACAGCTAACCATCTTATACTGCTGCTGGTTGAATCCATCTACCTACTGCTTCTTGTATTTACACAGTGCACTGCAGAAGGCGAAAGACAAACTTGCTGCTCCTTCTAATTCCTTGCACTAGAATCTTTCACATAGTAAATCTTGTACCTGATCTCCCCTTTAGTATCACGATCAGAGAAGATAACTTGCTTAACTTCTCCCAATCACTAAGGCAGATCAGTGCCCTGCTTTTCATTAGGGCATCATGAACATGAAAAAGTCATGTGCCTGACATTTCTCCTACCAGCATGCTGAGATTATCATCAGATCAAAACTGCAGCTGCAGTCTGTGTGGGTGGTTTTAACAGAGCTTCAGAGATTTGCTTAACGTGGCAGAATTAGGATGCCCATTGATGGCAACTTTATTAGACATTTCTTCTGTGAGATCAATGCAGTGTCTATAGAAACTTTATCAACATGCAGATGCTTGTCAAGTGTTCACTGATGCTTGTGATTGCTCTCCCTTTTTTCATTATTTATGAGTAAGAGGAGGAAGGAAAAGAAAAGAAAAAGCCAACTGCATCAGTTACAATAAAGAACACACTCTGGTTGAGAAACAACTTACTAGCTGTAGGCTACAAAAGAAGGAAAAAGCCAGGGCAATTAGATCAGTGTTTTTGTTTACTTTGTTAAAAATGGCTTTGTTGTAATCAAATTCGACAGTAACTTGTATTGAATCAGGTATAGGACCTGCATCCTTTTCAAAAGAATTCAAGATTATGAGACAAAAGCGTACTGAAGGAATCAGGACAGTAGAAAAGATGCTGGACCAAGAATCAGCAAATCTCCTTTCAAGAGTGATGCTAGTACTGTTTGGCTGTGATTGATAGCATTCTCTTCTCTGTACAGTAGCATCACGATCTTTTTTGGGGGGAAAAAAACCCCAAAACCAAACAAACCAGTGCTTACCCTCTTTTGAGGGCTGTGTGCCAAAACTGGCACCTGAAAGGTAAGAGCAAGATGGAGAAATACCTGTTCAGGAAGATTCACCCCAGAGATGTCACAGCCCTTCACAAGAACGAAACTTTGTAACCCCTTCTGTGGGACAACAGTGCTAAAAACCAGAAGTATGGGAAAGCTAGACAGTAAACTGTATATTCAGTACCTGAAAGACCACATGTAGAATGTTTCGGTCAGGAGACTGCACGCCTGAGAGGGGAAGATCATTGTGTAAACACCATATTGCCTCAGGGAAGAAAAAATAGCTATGACAGCCGGCTCTAGGATTGAGAACAGTGGACAAACATCTCCTATGATATTCATAGGATGTTGTGAATCTGGAAGCTGCACGTGTAGAGTAATGCTGGTTTTAGGCTGGTTGAAAAGGTATTTTCAGAGAATGAATGGCAGGACAAATAAGTTCTAAAGGTTTAACATTTAATCATGAGGAAAATCTCCATTAGCTGGTACTGAGATTAGAGCTTTTGTTTTATGGACAAGGCAGCCCTTATACATAAAGAACCTCCTGATTGCTTGAATTACACCAACAGGCAGCAGTAATGATTGGCAAGTTTAATATATAAAAACTTGTAAGAATTATGTTTGATTTAACTATAGTTTATTCTCCTGCGCTGCAGTGGAACTTTGGATCTCTTGCTTTATATAAGCAGCACCTCAGTCAACAAAAACTTAGCTTGGAGGAATGCATTACAAATGTAGAACAAATCAAATTAGCTCTCAGATGTTATCTGTTGATATCTCATTTCTTCCTCAGACTTCTGTTAACCACTGGAATGCAACATCTGGCCAGTTGGGGAGGCAACTGCTTTACTAAAGAGTACTAAATATAGGTGCTACAGAACACATTATGACACACTGCTTTACTGCACCCCCTGCAGCACAGGATGAACTAATAGCAATTACCTTCAACAAAAAAAAAAAGGTAATTATGCCTACCTAAGTTGTGTCACCTTTACAGCATAAAAGACTACTTAGAGCAGCAAAAAAGACTAGAGCAATTAATTGCTAAGGATGAGCGTGACAAAGTCACAGTCATCTGCTGTAGAAATAATTTAAAGGGGAAAAAAAAAAATCAAGACTTAGAGCACCGTTTGCTTGTTTCAAATTTTTTCCATACCATTGAAATGTGGAGGCTCTGAAGGAATTCAGTAATACCTTCAGTGATGGCAACCATAGGCTTTACAATTAATATTCTACACATTTTAAGTTAAAGTTTAGAGCAACATACTTTTTTCTTTCTCAAAGGAAAAAGATTGCTTTCATGATTTTTTTTTTTTTTTGGGTGCAATTTCCATAAGACAGTTTGGGGAAGTGATTTTATGACATCCTCAGTCAACATTTAGACAGCATCTCACACTGATTAGTGTAACTGGCAGGCTCCAGTGACACACACATTTGATGCAACGATTTACATAGAAACAGAGGTTTTACTGCCTGGCAATTCAGCAGATTAGGTAACAGCAAATGAAAATTTACTGTAGCAGGAGTGCCACAACTGTGAGTTCTATTAGGTAGTGGAACAGAGTATGAATCATTTAATAAACCGTACTGTTGCTAGCAAAGGTTTCTGCTGTCTCCTTACCAAAAACACAGTGATCTTTCCGTGCATTAGCTGAGTGCTGTGAGAAAGGAGCAGCACTAAGAAGAACAGTCTCCTTTAGAGGCTAAAATTGATCCAGTATGACAGCAGAGTTTACTGAAATGAGGCTGCCACTTGTCAAGCAGGGAACTCTTTACAACACATTCAAAGACACTGGTGAAAGTTCTTTGGACAAATCTTTTAGAAACAGATTGGGCAAAACGCTAGATCATCTACTGTAGAGAGCGACTATGTTCTCACAGAGGCTTTCGGTGACATGAACCAGATTGATCAGTCATGTCTTTCCAGCACAGCTGAAGAGAGCATAGGTCTTTTAATTCAAAAACTGATTTTAAAACCTTGAGCGGATTTTCATCATTAAAGCAAAGAGAAACTAGAAATGCATCACTTACCTGAGGTATTAAACATAGGTACTTTATGATCAAAATGTAAAATGCAGATTTGGCTTACTGAAGTTTTTGGAACTATACCAGTTTCCAGAAATTATTTTGTGTTGCCACATGAATATTTCCTTTATCTTCACAAACAAGGAAATCTTTCTCTTCCATTTAGGTTTTATGTCATCCCTTACTTTTATAATTAATACAAATAAGTACCATGTGACTAAGGAATGGCGTACATATTCTGGATCAAATAATATCTTTCTAATTCTTACGAAGTGCTTATATTTGAATATTCTGATCTCTTCGAAACATGTCTGTACACTCCTTCAATAAGTAAATCTCCATGTTTACCAGGTACAATACCCAGGAAAGCATTGCTAAAAAACAAACAAACAACAAAAAAAACCCAACCCCAACCACCCTCATGATCCGTCGTTACCCAACTCTTTCAAAGGCTTATGCGGTGTTTTCTGCAATAGCTTGTCCACCCACACAGACAGTCAGCACGTCTAGTCCCTCACTGTTGCAGGCAGTCACATCATAAACCGATCAAATGTCATTGTAAAACTAAATAGGCTTTTTGGCCTAAGTTTCCAAAATTTGGGAGTGGGCCTCTCTTCCATTCAAACTAATTTGGGTAACAATGAAAAAATTCGCTCATAAACAGGGTTTCTGACTACATCTTTTTCCGTCAGTGGTTCTTGTTTTCCGCTCCAACCCACATCATCTATTCTCTTCCTTCCACCCATTCTTCCCCCCTCCCCCCGCAAAGGCTGGCTTAGACACTGTGCTTCAATTTTCTGTACGAACTTTCTATTTTTCTTTCCCATTCTTTTTGTTTAGTATATGAAAGCAGCTTCCTGTTTAGAAACATTGGAGTCCTACACCCTCAGTAATGATGTATTCAGCCCATCGATGATCTTGGCATGAATGCCTTAAACCTTAATAAGCCTGATGGGACTTTCTGTACATGTCATCATCGGCCCAAAAAACAATGCACAACATTTGTCATCTTGCACTGAATCACGCTCCCTTCCCAGTGCTCTAGTTCTTATAAGAATTCTAAGGGCTCACTAGCTTCTTTCTCTTAAATATTTCAAATCATAGATTTCTAAAGCCTACAGAACAAGAACAGAAACACCAAGAGAGGACAGTGGTGTCCTGTTACAGAATTCCCCACGTGAACAATACAGGCATACCTTGGAGATATTGTGAGTTCAGTTCCAGACCACCGCAATAAAGCGAATATCTCAATAAAGCAAGTCTCACAAATTTTTTGGTTTCCCAGTGCATATAAAAGTTATATTTACACTATATTGTAGTCTATCAAGTGTGCAATAGCATTATGTCTAAAAAAACCAATATACATACCTTAATTAAAAAAATACTTTATTGCTAAAAAATGCTAACCATCATCTGAGCCTTCAGTGAGTCATAGTCTTCTTGCTGATGGAGGGTCTTGCCTCCATGTTGATGGCTGCTGATCAGGGTGGTGGTTGCTGAAGGTTGGGGTGGCTGTGGCAATTTCTTAAAATAAGACAGCAGTGAAGTTTGCCTCATCGATTGACTCTTCCTTTCATGAAGGATTTCTCTGTAGCATGCGATGCTGTTTGATAGCATTTTACCCACAATAGAACTTCTTTCAAAATTGGAGTCAATCCTCTCAAACCCTGCCGCTACTTTATCAACTAGGTTTATGTAATATTCTACATCCTTTGTTGTCATTTCAACAATGTTCACAGCATCTTCACCAGGAGTAGATTCCATCTCAAGAAATCACTTTCTTTGCTCATCTGTAAGAAGCAACTCTTTATCCGTTAAAGTTTTAGCATGAGGTTGCAGCAATTCAGTCACATCTTCAGGCTCCACTTCTAATTCTAGTTCTCTTGCTGTCAGTCTATCCTTTGAAGACTTGAAGCCAGGTATTGACTTCTCTCTAGCTATGAAAATCCTAGATGGCATCTTCTTCCAAAAGAAGGCTGTTTCAGCTACATTGAAAATCTGTTGTTTAGTGTAGCCACCTTCATCAATTATCTTAGCTAGATCTTCTGGATAACTTGATGCACCTTCTACATCAGCACTTGCTCCTTCACCTTGCACTTTTACATTATGGAGATGGCTTCTTTCCTTAAATCTCATGAACCAACCTCTGCTAGCTTCAAACTTTTCTTCTGCAGCTTCCTCACCTCTCTCAGCCTTCATAGAATTGAAGAGAGTTAGGGCCTCGCTCTGGATTAGGCTTTGGCTTAAGGGAATGTTGTGGCTGGTTTGATCTTCTAACCAGACCACTAAAACTTTCTCCATATCGGCAATAAGGCTGCTTCGCTTTCTTATCATTTGTGTGTTCACTGGAGTAGCATTTCTAATTTCCATCAAGAACTTTTCCTTTGCATTCACAGCTTGGCTGTTTGGCACAAGAGGCCAAGCTTTCAGCCTATCTCGGCTTTCAACATGCCTTCCTCACTAAGCTTAATCATTCCTAGCTTTTGATTTAAATTGAGAGACATGTGACTTCCTTTCACTTGAACATTTAGAGGCCATTGTAGGGTTATTAATTGCCCTAATTTCAATATTGTTATGTCTCAGGGAATAGGGAGGCCCGAGGAGAGGGAGAGAGATGGGGGAACGGCTGGTTGGTGGAGCAGCCACACACGACATTTATCAATTAAGTTTGCCATCTTATGTGGGCACGGTTCATGATGCCCCAAAACAATTACAATAGTAACATCAAAGATCACTGGTCACAGATCACCATAACAGATAATAATAATAATGAAAAAGTTCGAAATATTGCAAGAATTACCAAAATGTGACACAGAGACACAAAGTGAGCACATGCTGTTGAAAAAATGGCGCCAATAGACTTGCTCGATGCAGGGTTGCCACAAACCTTCAATTTGTAGAAAGTGCAGTATCTGCGAAGCGCAATAAAACAAGGTATGCCTGTACTATTCTGCTTTTTCAACCCTGAGTCTCTGCAGAAGTCTACGCTTGGCTCACACCGCTCAGGTCTTATTGTAACCTATTATCCAAACCCTTGTCTTGTCCGGTGCTAGAAGATAGATATGAAATGCAGAGTGTAATCTCTGTTCAACTAAACATGAACTAGAACAAAGTTATGAACATTCGAGGCTGGACTTTACTATTTTGTTCAAATAGGTAGGTTGGATCAAAAAGCCATTTCCAGAGATTCAGAAGGAAAACAGGTTTAGTGACAGTAAACTGAGATACTTGTCACTTCAAGAGTTTAATGGACTTACATTCATGTATGCAGCCTGTTTCCCTGGTGAATTTTAACTTCAGGTGTGAAGCTCTCCAGCGAAGTTACTGGACAGTCAGACACATAGTGCTTGGATCAATGGACGTAAAAGCAATCTTGTGTAGCGCACACACAATGTGCTGCTCATCTGCAAGCACCTCTCAGCAGCGAAGTGGTTAACCCCAGTTTATTCCAAATGCTATACTTCTTCAGCTAATGCCATTAGCAAAACTGCTAGCCTGGATTTCAGGTATTTTGAATCTGACAACACAAGACACAAATTGTTTTACTTTAACTCTTCTTGGGACTTGGTCTGTGCCTACATAAACATCAAAACATATTTTGCTCTTTACTTATGGGTGAGCAGCAGAGTTAATTTAAAACTGTCAGCAAGTGCCATCCTAATTAAAAACAAATGACTAATTGTACAACTACAGGGCCTGTTGACACAGGCTACATACATCAAAGTCAGGCAAAGCAAGCCAAGCTTGAACCAGAGGAAACACAGCACCATCTAGTGTTCCACATGAATTAGAGATTCAAAAACATCAATTTTTTAAAATGAATCTCCATGGAAATTTCACAGGCAGCTGACACTCAAAAAAGCAACAAGATTCAAAAAGTCCAACTATACCAGCACTCCTCTCTCTTTCTTTTTTCTTTTTTTTCTTTTTTTTAGAATTACAGTGGCGGGGGGAAGAAAATCGTTAAGAAAAGAGCTGCTGAGAGTCAAATCTTTGCAACCAGAGCAGAACTTCTTTAAAAACAATAAACTGGAAAGGTACTCTGCCACCTATCCAAAAAATACAGTCTAAAAGCATGACTAAAGAGATGCAAGTGGAGGGCTACAAGAAATAAAAGGCACCCTTTAAGAAGTTGAGTCTAGAAGAAATTCTGGCAGGCTAAAAACATAAAATAGGCTGAAAAGGCATTTGAGAAATCTCTCAAGAAGCATAAAAAATTAATGATAAATTCTTTTTCAAACACATTAGGAGCAAAAATCTTGACAGAGTAAGGCCAAGAGATGATCAAAGAACAGAAAGAACAGTTAGAGAAGACAAGACTACAGCAGAAGAGATTTTTTTTTTTTTTAAATCCACATTTATGGTGGAGAAGTGTAGGCTGACTCCCTCATTGGAGAACTCATTCAAATTGGAAAGTGAGTAAAACATGTTACTGGACAATTCAGCAAGATAATAACAATTCTTCATGAACAGACAGTAAATATCCAAGAACTCCTATAGGGGGGAAAAAAAGAACTAATAACAATTATGCACAACCTCTCACTTAAAACTTCCAGAGAAACAGAAGGTGACAAGAGACTGCTTTTAAAAAAAGGGTTTATAGAGACTCAGGTGAACTGTGGACTAGTAAGTCAGCCATCTATTTCAGATGTGCCTATAGTCTATAATACAGAATTCCTGGATGCATAGATAAATGTGTTACACTGGCAAATATGGCACAAGTAAACAGAATTTATACCTCGCATCTCTAGCAGCACCTTCAGAGAACCTAACAGAAATCATTACCAGATATCCACTCTTGGATTTCTGAAAGGCAACTGACAAGGTCCTTCACCAATGCCCTGAAAAACTAAGCTGCAGTAAGGTAAGAGGAAAGTGCCTTCAGATAAATAATTGCTTAAGAGACAACAAACAGTGAGAATAAATACATGGTCAGTCTTCACACCAGTTGCTAGGAGAATTCCACATGATTTGTACTACAATCTATTTTGTTCAACAGCCGTAAGTTTTCTGGAAAGAGGGGGCAAACAGCGAGGTGACAAAGTTTACCGCTAATTTACTGTTCAGAATTGTAGAAACAAAAAGGTAATAACAGCAAAGCATTGCAAAAGGACTTTTCCCTATTGAACAACTAGGAAATGAAATGGCCAAATTCAATGATAATAGATGTAAGCGATGCACCTGGGAAAAAAGACAGTCCTAAGCTCACATAACAATGATCAGCTCTGAATTCCCTGTTACCATTCGCAAAAAAGATGTTGGAGCTAAGGTGGTTCTTTGTAAACTTCAGGTTAATGTTCAGAAGCATCAAAAGTACAAATCATGGAGTAAGAATTATCAAGACATTATTAGAAAGTTAAATTTAATCAATATAGAAGTTCATGAAGTACCCACACATTGTGTATCATGTCAGTTCTCCAATACAAAAAAAACATATAGTGCAAAAGCCATGAAGCAGCTTTCACCAAAAACAATTAAACAAAAAAATCTCTTTTCCAGGCTACAAAGAGCCAACTCAGGGGTCATACATGATAAGATTAGGAGCAGCACAGAAAAAATGAAAAGGTAAATATGCATTCACCAAGTACCACTAAGTTAATATTGTCTCTAGGACAGAATTGAGGGGCATCACATGAAAGTGTCAGGGTCAAGTTAAAAACCAAACCCACACTAGCCAAAGCCAGAACCAGAAGTATTTCTTCAGAGACTATGTGTTCAGCCCATGGCATACTGTAACAGTACATGGCAACAGGTTTACCTGACTCTTAAAAGCAAGTCGACAAATTAATGGAAGAGAAATCCATTCCCTCCTTCCCCAGGTCTGCAGATCCCTAGGAGCCTGGGGGCTATCACTACTTGCTCACCCATTCTTTCTCTTCCCTAAGCATTTACTCTGGCTTCCCCTCGAGTGAGTGGTAGGAGGTAGGACAATAGTCTAAAAGGATCTCAGTACAGTTGTCATTATACCCATTCCAAAAAGCAACATGTTTTAGCATCAGTAGCTTTCTTCCAACATGCAGGATAATGTACACTTGGTACAGGAGTTAAACCTTCTTGAGCCAAGATGACTCCTGCAGAGACGGCATATTGGGAACTGATGAGATGTGGATCACAGACTGCAAGTGTTTTCACCCTAGCCCAGATCACCTTCAAGCAAGGATGGCGTACTGAAGGAGAGCCTACTAAAAAGCCACTGCGTATGTGCTCCTCATTCAAACCCTACTGTGGTAGTAAGCTGTACAGGTACTTTCTTCTTTGCATAAAAAGGACTATACAACAGCATCATGCATAGTTTTTTTAAGATCAAAAAATTCTTGCATGTGTAGAGGATTGGAGTGACTTGTTGCCCTTTCTAAGATGTGGTGCAAGGAATATGCTATTTGGTCTCCACATGACACTCCTCTCCCCACCCCGCCAAAAAACACCCCAAACCTATTCAAAATAATTGCTGTTAATATATTTGTTCTCAGCTAAAGCATCACTGTTTCAGCTTCAGCTATCACTCCTATTTTTAAAAGTGCATCTATCCCAATACTAGACATTGCATGAGAACAGAGTACAGATGCCACCTAGAACACAGAGCAGATTTTGTAGTGGTCCTTGCTCTCCTTATTTCAGAGGGAATGAAGCATATAGTCACAGCTTTCAAGGGTGTATATTTTACTGCCAGAAAAGAACTTGACTCGGGGCTTACTAAGGTATAACTTGCATTCTTCACCCTTGTCGCAAGCTATGGATATCCCAAGTTAGGAAGATTTTAACTGCAGCAGAAAGTGCCAGAACAGGTGCTTTTGGTAACCATACAGAGCATGCCTAAAAAGCTAAATTTAAGTTATGAGTTAAGATCATATCACAGGATAGATCTACATCTTTAGTCCATCTTGCAAACATGTACTTAAAGTATTTCATGCCATAAGTTTATTCAAGCCTTCTCCTCATAAATAACAGGGGAAAAACTGTACATTAAGAATGGCTTTGTTGAGGGTTCTAGTGCACCCTTCACTAGAGATAACTGAGTATCTTAAGTGCTCTGCAGAATTTAATGTACAGCATTCAAGAACTGAAATAGGCTACAGAGTGTCAAATGCAACAAGCAACACAACTGTACGCTAGGTAACATCCTCATTCTCTACTTACAGCATTGCATACCATTACTCTGCTAATAAAGCCACAATAAAACCATCTAAAACATTGTTTAAAAAATCATTTTTAAGTACTGTAAGTGGAAGATGCATATAGATAAAACTATACAAAGAATACTACAAGAATACGCATACAGGATTTAGATACAGAACAGTCAAAAATGATGGCACTGTAGATTGAAACAGTATTGTTCCCAAAAGGTCATAATCTGGAAGACTCAAGTATTAGTAAGGGCAAAGATTAACACTACACACAAAAAAAATACTCCTTCCTCAGAAAGTGAGGCTGCGTACTACAACTTAATGTAGTAGTTCTATAGAAGTACATAAATACAATCTCTTCAACATAAAAACATGACAAGTCAAATCTGAAAGATAAACCAAATTTATTTAGAACAAAAAATTTAAGACACTGCTATCACCAAGATTGCAAAACTGAAAGATTCTTTTACTGATGTGACAGACAGCCAACTTACAGCAGTTACATTAATTCTGGGAAAACCAGGTTGTTTTACACCACTTCAACTGATTACATGTACTTTCAGTAAGACAAGTTGGCTCCCCTGCCCTTCCCTCCCCTTCCCAAAAGAACAGACAAGAACATCCTATAAAAATGCACACAGAATTTCAAGACGCGTGATCGAAACAGGAACCATTGTCCAAAAGCCTGAAACCTTCCAACAAGGTTAAATCCTTGGTTGTTTCAGCCAACCCTCAACGGGGGAGCTACAAGCACAACGCCGTCACCTCTGACAAAGAGCATCGGAATATTCCTTTTGGTAGACTAAGAAGAAGGAAAGAAAAGTTTACATTTACAAAAGTATAGTTGACAGAACACACCTGATAAGCATGTGACCAAATTCAATCATCAAAAACACCAGAAACAACTCCAACAAAAGCAAGCTTGATTTTACAACTTACTGGCATACTGAAGAGATCAGTACAATTAATACTAAGTCTTTGGACACTTCGTACTTTCAAAAGAATCCGCCTGAAACTTTTGTCAGACGTTGGCCCAATAAATAGCTAGCAGCAGTCTATTTCAAACAGATAACATTGTTCAGTTAAAAAAGAAACAACAACAACCACCACATCTTTCTACAGGGATAAATACACTGAAGTCCTTACTTTATAAATCTCTTCATAGGTTTCTTCATCAATCTCTATTGTTGTTACAGTTTCTTCCACATCACCCAAAATCATATTTAGATGCTGATCATACGCCTGTAGGAATGAAGCTAGTTTATTATTTTTACAAAGTTCAAATACAAGCTCATTAGAATGAGAATTTTAGTGAGACTTCTGGACAGAATTAGTTCAGCCTGATTTTGACTAAAATGTGCCACTGTTAATGCAAAGTAGTATTAGTTATAGTTAAAATTTCAAATATAAATGCCAACAAATCAGTACTCAGCAGCACAAAAAACAATTGCACATATATTTGCAGAAAAACTCTTCTAGGAAATGGCTCTGAAGCTTTCAATGAGAACGCATGCAAAAGCTCTGACAGACACACCTATCCTTGTCATTTATTAACATTAAACAAGCTATATGTTCTTTGCCACCAGTGCAGCCTCCTGGAATTGATTGTCTGGGGCTAACTTAACAGACATGAAAGCTGCTACAAAAATTTTAAATAAGCAAGTGTTCCAAACACCTTCCAAAAGCATATTACAAACTATACTATAACCAGATTTTCACAGATATGTCCTCATCACTGAGGTCCCAAATGAGTTGAGGCCCGGTTATCTTCCCCAACACAGTACAGTACTCAGGAAGGACAACTGGCTCAACAGAAAACAGAAACCTGTCTCATTAAGTGACATATCACTATAGGAGAAGAATGCACTTGGACAAATCAGATTTGCAGAGAGTCGAGCTGAGCACATATCCCATCATACCCTCATTAGGTGTACCTTAAGAGTAATTTGTTTGATAACGATAATCTTATTCTTATTTCAATCTTAAATAGACCTCAAAGTGCTTTACAAGAGGAGATCTGCATCATTATGCTCATTTCATAAACATAGCAACAGAGGCCAAAAACAGTGGAAAGAATTGCTCAGTGTCATCCAGAAGACTAAGGGAAAGAAAAACAAAATACACCTCTTGAGTCTTTACAGCAGCATTTTATAGCAGATAGAGTAGTGAACAAACTAGATTTTACTACTGCCACCACAGAAAAAGCTTCTGTGAAAAGAAAGGGTTCAACCCGTTACTAAGATGACCTTTAACTTTCTTCTCTAACCCCTTCTGCATTTTTTAATCATGAGATACAGTTACATGTGCTTTTAAACTAATTATTATACAAGTTTACCTGTAATATTCCTTAGATTGTATTAAGACTATTGTACATGAAATAATGCTTAGCTGGATAAGCACTGTAGTGTTATGAAAGTGTTTTACTTACATGTAGTCTGCCTCTAAGTTCTCTGTCATTCCTCATTTTAACATAGATTCGCTCATCTAGACTGAGTCTGATGAGATCAAGTGGCTCTTCTACAGTATTTGTTGTTTGTTGCTGAAAAGTAAAATTAAAAAAGAAACATTTATACAAAAGAAGTCTGAACTTCTCTATTCCTCAGCATTGCTGAGAAACACAAAAGAAGCGGGTAAGAACAAAAAAGTCAAGAACTCTGAAACATTCTTTCAAATTCCGTTGAATCTTAGGACAATTGATATTACCACTCTATGAATGTTTAGCAGCATGAACAAGACTAGTTAACACACTTCAGCTCAGGCTGCAACAAACTGCGCTTCACAACCCTTGGCTGTACTGCAGCAGAAAGCCCAATCTGCACAACTAGCTTTGAAGTAGCTAGTTTAGGAGCCAGCACCACAGCTGGGGCATCTACGCCTCTAGCTAGAAAACGGAAGGTACAGTCTCATTTTTGGCAGCGTGTTTGGGTCGGCAGGGTAACACACGGCCCCTCCTGCCCCAGACACCCGCCTCCAGCTGAGGCACCGGCACCACGACGCCGGCTGCGCTAGGCCTCGCGGCGGGGCTCAGAAACCGGGGCACGAGCGGGGCGGAGCAGCTCTCTGCGGTAAAGGCGGCCGTCAGAGGGCAGCTGAAGCGCGGGGGCCCCTTCGCCCGTGCCCCCAGCAGCACACTGCCTATTCCCGCCTCAGCCAGCCCCGCAGCAGCGCTTTCCCTCGCTGCCTCCCTCCCTCCCTCCCTGCCGCGGCTCCGCGGGGAGGCCCGCCCGGCACAGGCGCCGCCGGCAGCCCCGGCGCTCGCAGCCCCCGGGCGCCGCCAGCCCCCACGGGCCGCCGAGCGCCAGCCACCGCCGCCATCTTATGCCGGCGCCCCCCGGCCGGGGGCTCCGTCCCCGCCGGGGCCGGCGGCCACGGAAAGCGGCGCCCCGCGCCGGGAAGGGAAGGGAGAAGAGGGGAGGGGAGGGGGCGCCTGGGCAATAGCGGCAGGAAGGGCCCCGCCGCCGCAGCGCTCGGAGGCCGGGAGCCAGGGCCGGGCCGCGCCGCGGCGGGGAAGGTCTCCACGCTGCCTCCCGCCCCGCGGGAAGGAGCCGCTCACCTGGTCCACCTCGTCCGCCATCTTTCAAACCGCCTCCCGCGCCCTCCCGCGAGACTTTATGGCCCGGCCCCTTCCCCTTGCGGCGGGGGAGGCGGCGGTGGCCCCGGCCGCACCGAGCGGGGACGCGGCGGGAGGGATCAGCCGGCCCGCTGCCGCCGGAGCCCCTCGGCGCTCGCCTCCGTCGCGGCGGCGGCATGGCCAAGAAGCGCAAAGCCTCGCCGCGGCCGGCGGCCGCCAGCAAGAGGCGCCGCGGGGGGCGGGGGGCGCCGCGGGGCGAGGCGGAGGCGGAGGGTGAGTGCGGGCGGCCATGGCGGCCGCGGCTGGGCGCGGCGGCGTCTCCGCGAAGCGCTGAAATCCCGCCGACGCCTCGGGCCCCTCCGTGTCCTGGGGGCCGGGGCGGCCCGAGCGAGCGCCCCGTCCCGTCCCGTCCCGCCCCACAGGCTGGGTTTGATTTCAATAAAGGCAGGAGGGCAGCGCTGAGGGGACTTCGGCCGCTCCGGGAGGCGAGGGGTGGCGCCAGGTGCAGAAAGCTGCGAGCTCCGCGCCCGTTGCCTGGGCGCCGCCGCCAGGCCGCGGCCCGCCGGGGCCCTGCAGGGGGAAGCGGCCCGGCGCAGCGGGGCCTGCCGGGGCCGGGGGCTTCCGCGCCGCTCCTGGGCTGGGCGGTGAGGGGGGTCCCGGCGCGGTGCTTGGTGGCAGAGCGGGAGGCTCAAGGTGGGCTGCTGCTCGCCGGATCTCCGCGGCCGCCTCTGTTACCCGAACGTGCTGGATTTCAGCTCCCTCTTAACACAGCCCGGGAGTTCAGCAGCCTCTGACGCTGGGGAGGGTCGTGAAAGAGACTAGAAGCTCTCACAGTCTAACCTCGTGTTTGCTCTGTCCCTGCCATTCGTTTGCGTACCCAGCGCGATACTGCGTTATCCTGGGCTTATCCCACATCCTCACTCCATTTGGGATATTTCCCTCTGGATTTTCCAGGGGTGAAAAGATCATTTGGTGGCTTTCCTGAGCTGAATAAACTGTTCTCCACAGTCCAAAAGGGTAGGACCGAAATACATAAAGCAGGGATTTAAATCAATGCATCAGCTGTCCAGCGGGGCCCACATGTTATCTGGAAGATGTTAAGGGCTTCACACACTGATAAAGGCTAGAAATCAGGAAGCAGGCGACCTGTTAAAGGTCTGGCTGACCGTAGCTGTGATTCTTCTGTGAAAACACACCATGCTGTAGCGTCACCCTGTGACCCTGGAAGGTCATAGTCAGTGGTCAATGTCCCAGGAGATGCCTTAAATAAAGTTCTTCCGAGTAGCTTTACAAAATAATAGTTGTCTGAAGAAAATAATTGCTTGTGAGTGGTAAGTAGGATGCTTGTTTTTCAACTACTCTCATTGGTAAGACTATAGGAATCTTTGCATATTTTTGCCCACTACATTACTATGATTATTTTTTTTCAACTGTTGTTGTTCAGTTATTCCCTATTTACTATGCAAATGCTCAAATGATATTCTTTATGAGTATTCACTTTCTTCTGTAGCTGGTAGATAAAATTCTCATCTAATGAATGATATGAAGGTATTACTCCTGACTGCGGTGTAGATGAAATTTCATCCTTTGGCATATCTTCCTTTCTTCTAGCCAGTGCAGATGATTTTGAAGAGAAAAAGCCTAGTACGAGAAGGAACAACTCAAAAGTTCCAGCTAGAAAGAAGGAAGAAGACTGTGATACTGGAGTTTGCAGCTCAGCAAATAAGCCTTCAAAACAAAAAGGGGTAAAATTGCTAATAAAGGAAGAAAATAACAAAACTACTAAAAGTAAAGGGAATCATAGCAAAGAGGCCAAGTGCAGGTAAGTTCACTTATAGTTCATTATTAGAGCCTATATGAACTCTTTACTCATGATTATATGTTTTTGTTTAGGGCCCAGTGCTGCAAATATGCATGGGTAGCTTAATTTAGGCAGAGCTGGTCTTGGGGAAGAGAGTCTGGAGGGGAAGCAGATATCTGAGCCTTTTCAAATTCAATAGTTTAAACCTATTTTTTTTTCATTTGTTATTCTAGTTTTTTATGGGGTAGGGAGGTTTTATGGAATCCAGCATGTACAGAAATGTTGCTGTGAGACTTGAGTTTACAATTATCTGCAGCATCCTTTAAACATATCACTCCCCTGTGTTTTTAGGAATCCAAATATAAGAGCAATGTGATGTTCCCATGGAGGTTGCCGTAGCAAAATGAATTAATAAGAAGACAGGAAACTGATTGGTTGGTCTCATTTCACTGGCCAAACGGAGCCTTGGGTATTAGTGTAGTGAAACAGAAACAGTTTTAATTTCAGTACACTTTGATCAGTAAGAAAAAATGATTCATTGAACCAGTTCTCCAAGAACTCATTTGCACAAGCTGTTCAAAGGATGGGACCTTTTGTAAGTTCAGGCATCTTCCTTCTTAGAAAACCTCGCAGGACCAGGACCTAAGTTTGCACTGGAAAAAAAGTTCCCCCAGTGAGCCCATGGTTGTTTACAGCTCAGATGCTTTGCTTTTCAGAGAAGGCATCTGTGGTTTAATTGCCAAATATTCAAAACCTTTGCATCTGTTGTTACTGTTACAGAGGTCGTGCTTCATTTATTTCCCTATTTTTAATGTTTCCCTTTCTCTGTTTTTTTTTAAATAAACAAGCACCTACACTTCCCAATGCTAAAGCCATTTTGATAATTTCAATAGTGACTCACTGAAGCCCCCTCAGAGGGAAATAAATTTGAAGAGAGAATCTCCTGTTAAAAAAGAGACGGATGAAGACAATGCTGACGATGATGATGAAAGTGAAGATGAATGGGAGGATGTGGAAGGTAACAACCTTTTATTGCATGTTCATTCATTTTAAGGAGCAAGTATTCTTGTACACAATGGGTTTGGGTTTTTTTTTGTAATTTGGTTATTGAGCCATTTCTCATTTGGATTCAGGTAGGTGAGTTCTGTATCCTTAGAGGATGTTCCATGTGCATATCCATATCTTTTAAAGCTGATGTCTCACAATAATGTTAAGAATTGTTCCAAAGTAGAAGAAAACAAAACAACTGACCTAATGCAGTGCCTTGCATCTGACAACCGGTTGGCTTATGTTAAAATGCTGCAACTGTTCACAGCACTTTTTCAGCTGTTTGGGTTATCTAGTACTGAGAGAAGCTAAGAATGAAACAGTTTGAAGATTCAAAACTGTGATTTCCTAGCAAGGGAGAATGGAGATGCAACCAACTGATCTGTTTGGCCAGGTGCCCATCAACAGATTGTGATGAGAACCATGACAATCACAATCTTTATATTTTGCTGCTATAGATTTATGCCTTCTAAAGGGAACAGCTGTCAGTTTCTTCTTTTCTCCTCCACAAGCACCCTTCAAGTCTGCTTCATTTACTGGCCTTTTTCCTGTTTGAGTTTGTGACAGAGTGACTTGCCATTAGACTTTGCTGATCTGGTTCCTAAACAGTAGGGTGACTAGCATCCCACAGCTACCTGAAATAGCTGAGCCGACACTGCGCTGTAGAAGATGCAGGAACTGGTAATCACTGGGGCATTCTGTTTGTAGGCTGAGTTTGAGCAGATGAGCAGGAGTGGGTTGGTTCTTATCCCATTGGCAGCCCTCCCTAGAATATCCATTCCATGTGGATTAATTATAATATTTTATTTTTCCAGAACTCCAGGAACCTGTTGCGGATAAGTTAGAAGAAGTTGCTGTTGTTCCGACAGCGGTGCTGCCAAGCAAACCAGTTGAGATAGAGATTGAAACCCCAGAGCAGGCAAAGAAAAGAGAGAGAAGGTAAGAACGGGGAAGGTGGTGAGAGGCAGTGAAGGGATGTTTGAAAGTTGAAGATATGCCCAGTGTTAACTGTCACTAATTTGCTCTATTCTGGGTAGAAATCCCCAAATTGTGCAGACTGTTGACTTGGAGTGATTTGAGGTAATGAGATGGAGGACAGTTTACATCCACAGAGAACTTTTCCCCTGACATTTTTATCAAAAGTCTTCAATGAAAGTTGGTGTGAATGGAGGCTTTTCAGCTTCTTTGAAAATCAGGCCCATAACTTCATTGTGCTTTAGTGTCCCCATCTCCAAACCAGGGATAGTAATAGGTGTCTTAATGGAGAGCTGTGGGTAAATGGTGTTGTTTTACTGTAAATATCTAACAGCTAAGGTGGAAGCCTCTGTGTGCCCATACCTGAGCGGTGAATAGAGGGAGTCAAATGAATGTCATCAGCATCTGTTAGCATTCTTCCCATGGCAGCTGGAAGCCTGGCAGTGTCTCATGCAGTTACAAGGTGGGCACTGTCCCAGACCAGCTTTTTATTGCAAAGCATCAAGAATATCTATTGCCTCCAAGTCAAAAGATTTCATCAATGAAAAGAAAATTGTTTATCCAGGAAACTGGATGTAAGGGTAGCAGTAAAAACAGACGATTCAGAAAGTGAATAATAAGTTTAGTATGGAGCTGTCTAAAGCTGTCTGGTAGGAAACTCTAGGTACATAAAGTTAGGTGGAATTTAGGCAATTTGAATGTATCTGAGCTCTCGGTAGTCAGTTACATGGAGTTTATATTTTATTAGTCATATGCATCCTGTGTGCCTATTCACATAGCCATTAACTAAACTTTTGCTAAGTGGGCACAGAATATTCTCTGGGTCAGATTCTCTTTGTGAGCTGATACAGTTCAGGAATCTAGAAAGGCAGGTCCATAGGAAACCACAACATCCATTTCTTTTGTAAACTTATGCAGAGAAAAAAGAAAAGCCGAGTTTGAGGTGTATCTTCGGAGAATGATGAAACGTTTCAACAAGGAGGTTCGTGAGGACACGCATAAGGTATTGGTCACAGAAAAACCCGGCAGAGAGAAGATTGAGCATAGAGATCTCTGAACTGATGTGTAATGAAGAAGAAACTAATTCTGATCAAAATAATTTTGGGCCATAGTTAAAAGTGGAAAAAATAAAAAGGCTGTAGTCCAGACAAATGCTCGTAGGACTTTTCTTAAACTGTAAGTGGGAAACATCAGTGACTGCATTAGTAGACTTCTAAAGCAAAACAGATGTGAGCAGGTGTGTATTTCTCCACTGAGCATGTATTTGCTCATTTCTGTTGAGGTTAAACTGTCAGTCAAATGTAGATCAGGAGACACTGATAGGGACTTAAAGGCTTTACTGTCTTATGGTGATCTGAAGACAGCCCTGTGTCCACCCTGTATACTCTTGGGAGGCTTCATTGTTGCGTATCTGCGTTAAAGGAGTAATAAAGCCCTCCATGTCTTTACCATGGACAATAGTTCCAGCAAAGCAAATGTCCTGTGAACTCACTGTAGAAACTTTTGTTTCTCTCAGGTTCATCTTCTGTGTTTATTAGCAAACGGTTTCTATAGGAACAGAATCTGTAGCCAGCCAGATCTTCTTGCTATTGGTCTATCCATCATCCCCACCCACTTCACAAAAGTGCCTGCAGGCCGAGTGGACCTTCTCTACCTCTCCAACTTGGTGAAATGGTAAAACTCTCTCTCCTAATCCTGCTATCCTGTGGAATAGAGCCACGGTTAAGGGAGAGGGGTGAACATAATTATCAACTTTCAGTGATTTCTCTGATTTTAAATACAAGGATGAGAAACTATCCTTTTAGTGAAGGAAAGGAGCTACGAAGTTCAAGAATACATTTAGGATACTAGAAAATAAGTAGATGTCTCATTTTTCAGGTTTGTTGGAACCTTCACTGTCAATGATGAGCTTTCTATTGAAAAAGGAGAGCCCCTTCAGTCTACCTTGGGGAGGCGCTTTGCCATCTATGCTGCACGAGATGATGAAGAGTTGGTTCATGTAAGTGACTGGGAAGTGCAGGGTTGGCTGCTGAATTTGGATGCCAGATCATTGCTGTAGAGCTGCCAGGTCGTACACCAGGTGGTGTTTGAAGGATGGATTTGGAGAAAACAACTTGGTAATTTAGGTGATTGCCTGGCTTTTTATTTCTCTTGTATTTTTACCTGGTGTCCTTCTGTGATTAAATTTTTCAATTTGAGCTGTGTCTAACTGGAGCCATTAGTTCTGATAGGGTCCCTGCATGCTCCATGTTCTGCTGTGGATGGCCTTATGCATAGTGTATAAAGTAGCTTATTCCCGAGTATGGTTTGGCTTCTTTTTATTGGGTTAGCAGTGTAGATTGAACAAAACCAGCTTGATAGGTTTCTCCTGAAATACTAATTTGAGTGAGGAATGTCGCAGCTTCTCTCTCACAAAATGGGAAGTCATAGCTGTGGTGGGTTTGCGACCTCACAGTCGCAAGAAACACCACTTGCTGGGATGGGAGGAAAGAACATAACAAGCTCTGCTTAGGCATTTATTAACAGCACCTTCTGTTGAGTCCCATGCAGAAAGGCAAGTTGCCAGGTCACAGCTGTTAGTCACTCAGCTGTGACTACTGACACTCTCTGAATGGCTGGTGTTTTTGCTGGCTTCAGCTAATGCTATGTGACTGGCCTTGGCCACCTTTTGGAGGGAGGATTCAGTCTTTTTATTTCAGTTTGCCTCCAGAATGAGAGATTGATAGGAAAGATAGGATTTGGGCAACTTAATGTGTCTGCTCCAGCAGGACAGATCACTGAGCCTCCTCAGGCATCGGCTCTTCATCTGTGAGACAGAGATAACAGCAGTCCCCCTCTCACTGTAATGCCATAAATAAGAGCCAGAGAAGGCTGTGCAGCACTTAGATACTAAAGCAATTTGGCTAGCTACATGTCTGTGTCAGTGTACAGAGCTGGGTAAAAGGTAGGAATGAAAATTATGTGTGACAGAACCCAGATCGTAAAATAGTTTTAAGACCTTTTTTCATATATCTTAAAAAAAAAAAAAAAAAGGCTAAAGGTCTTTTATTTTTTCTTTTGCAGATATTTTTAATTATTCTCCGAGCATTACAGCTGCTGTGCCGTCTTGTGCTGTCTCTTCAGCCTATTCCTCTCAAGGAGACAAGAGCAAAGGTTAGTTTTCATTAAGTGGGTGGAATAGGGAATATGTCACTGTGGGTCAGAGAAAAGGAGTGGAAAAACTTTCTGGCTGTTGAAGCTCAAAGGGAATCACTTGTTACATGAAACCAGGGTGATGACAGTGTTTTGTCTGTAGTGCAGAAGACACAAACCCTTAATTTTTAGGTTTCTCTGTTTAAAAAAACCCCTCATTTTGTGGCTTAGGTAAAGACTTCTCATGCTTCAATAGTTTTAAATTTCTTTAAAACTTTGACAGCAAAACACTTGCCGCTTGAGTAATACTTCTGCATTTATTTTATGCCATTTTAATGAGTTAAAGTAAGTTTAAGCTTTGCCACGTGGTCACAGTATTGATTTTAATTAAAAAATATTTAAATGTTTAGAAGAATTAATTTTGAAAAGTCTTATTTTTTACAAGAAAGTGTAGAAGTGCCATTAACTTATTTTTCAAGAATCCGTTTTATCCGTTTCATCTTCCTTCTGCAATGGCTGCCATGAAGTCTAAATAACAAGCTGACTAACTTCAAAGTCAGCTAGTTTGCAGATGTAGCTGCTGCTCACTTTGCTGCCTTTACTGAAGCTGGGAAAACTGAACTCAGATGTTGGAAGTGGCCAGACATCTCTCTTCTACCATTTACCTGAAGCTTTAGAGTCCCTGAGATCTGCAGACTGTCTGTGCTGGCCAACCTTTGGTCTGCATGCACCTCATGTAGTTAATCGAAGCCAGTTTTCCTAACATATGCTTAGCCATGGTAAAAGTGACCTAGTCTCTTTCTTTGCAGGGGAAAGGCTCATCCAAGAGGCAGTCTCTCAGCAGTACCTCTGAGGGGCAGGAGAGCTCTGCCACAACACCCAAAGCTGTGGCAAAAAAAGGCTTCTGCAGAAAAGCCAAGCAGGATGAGAAATCCTCAGGAAGTGAAGAAGACAACAGAGAGCCAAAGAAATCAAACACTGCTCAGAAGAAAAGGCCGTGCAAGTCAAAGCTGACTACAAAAAGCCAGGAGCAGAGGGAACCTAGTAATGAGGACTGCAGTTTAGGGGAAAAAGATATGCCAGTCAGGCCCAAAAATGATCGCCGGAGACGAGTGGCCTCCAAAGTGTGTTACAAAGAAGAGAGTGGAAGTGATGAGGGCAGTGTTTCTGACTTTAAGGCTTCAGAAGAGGAGAGCAGTCTGTCTGATGAGGATTTTGAAACTGTACCTAAAAAGCAGAGGAAGTCTTTGGGCTCCCGGAAGTCAAAGGTAACAGCTGATAAAAGCCTGAAAACTAAGACTTCAGAATTGAGGCTATCCAAAAGTTCACATGAAGCTGAGCCTAGACCAGCAAAAAGTACAGCTACTGCCTTGCCTAAGGCACAGAGAAAGAGAAACAAAATCCTTTCTAGCGATGAGGATGATGGAGAGCAGGAGCTGAGGAAAGTGACGGACACAGACCAGTGGCTGGAGGTTTTCCTTGAACGGGAGGACAAGTGGGTGTGTGTAGACTGTGTTCATGGCAATGTTGGCCAACCCCAGCTGTGCTTCAAGTATGCCACAAAGCCGCTTTCCTACATTGTGGGGGTTGACAACGATGGGAGTGTCAAGGATGTGACACAAAGGTACGACCCAGTGTGGATGACTGCCACAAGGAAGAGCCGTGTGGACTCTGAGTGGTGGGAAAACACGCTGCAGCCATATAAAACTCCCTTTGTGGAAAGAGACAGGAAGGAGGAAAGGGAGGTAAGTGACACTTGGTTATTTAGACCAAGAGACAAATAAGGTTAAATAACCTTATTTATTCCCAAGAGTCCAATCCTTGGGTCCTCATTCAGGCAAAAATCATTAGGAAACATTTCATGAGTAAGGAAGTTTGTTTTTGAGCTTGAACTACTGAGTGTGTGCATGTTTTTTTAAGGGATTGTACAATGATAGATTCAAATAATATCAAATGGAAGCTGTTTAGAGAAATCTGGACAGCAAAAATACAGAACAGTCTATATCAGAAACCTGATAATGTGGTTTCTGTATAGCTCAGCGTTGCGCTTCTTGGGGAGGGTCTTTTAAAATACATGGATCTGGGTACACAGAATCACAGAACAGTTGAGGTTGGAAGGGACCTCTGGAGATCATCTAGTCCCTGCTCAAGCAGGGTCACCTAGAGCATATTGCACAGGATTGCATCCAGGCAGGTTTTGAATATCTCCAGAGAAGGAGACTCCACAACCTCTCTGGGCAACCTGTTCCAGTGCTCTGTCACCCTCACAGTAAAGTAGTTTTTCCTCATATTCAAACGGAACTTCCTGTGTTTCAGTTTGTGCCCGTTGCCTCGCGTCCTGTCGCTGGGTGCCACTGAAAAGAGTCTGGCTCCATCCTCTTGACACCCTCCCTTAAGATATTTGTATACATTGATAAGATCCCCTCTCAGTCTCCTTTTCTCCAGGCTGAACAGGCCCGGCTCTCTCAGTCTTTCCTCATAGGGGAGATGCTCCCGTCCCCTAATCATCATTGTAGCCCTCCGCTGGACTCTCCAGTAGTGCCACATCCCTCTTGTCCTGGGGAGCCCAGAACTGGACACAGTGCTCCAGATGTGGCCTCACCAGGGCTGAGTAGAGGGGGAGGATCACCTCCCTCCACCTGCTGGCAGCACTCTGCCTAATGCACCGCAGGATACCATTGGCCTTCTTGGCCACAAGGGCACACTGCTGCCTCATGCTTAACTTGGTGTCCACCAGTACTCCCAGGTCCTTCTCGGCAGAGCTGCTTTCCAGCAGGTCAACCCCCAACCTGTCCTGGTGCATGGGGTTATTCCTCCCTAGGTGCAGGACCCTGCACTTGCCTTTGTTGAACTTCATGAGGTTCCTTTTCACCCAACTCTCCAGCATGTCCAGGTCTCTCTGAATGGCAGCACAGCCCTCCCAGGTGTCAGCCACTCCTCCCAGTTTGGTATCGTCAGCAAACTTGCTGAGGGTGCACTCTGTGCTTTCATCCAGGTCATTGATGAATAAGTTGAACAGTACTGGACCCAATATTGACCCCTGGGGGACATGGCTAGCTACAGGCCTCCAACTAGACTCTGCCACTGATCACAACCCTCTGAGCTCTGCCATTCAGCCAGTTCTCAATCCACATCATTGTCCACTCATCTAACCCGTACAGATTTAAGTACCTAATTGCAACAAGAATGCTTCAGGCCCTTGGCGCACCTCTTTTAAGTTTCTAATTTTTTTTCTTTGATTCAGACTATAATCTTTCTTATTTTCTTAAAAGGCTAGTGCAAGAGAGTTGTGAAATCACTCTTCTTTGCATAATTCCTACAGTTTCAGGTTAAGCTTCAAGACCAGCCTCTGCCAACAGCAATTGGAGAGTACAAAAATCACCCCCTTTATGCGCTCAAGAGGCACCTCTTGAAATATGAGGCCATCTATCCTGAGTCAGCTGCTATCTTGGGGTACTGCAGGGGAGAGGCTGTCTACTCCAGGTGAGTGGTGCACATTTTGTCATGTGTGCCTGTGATCTTTATAACAAGCAGTTAAGGGCATTGTGAATATGAGCCAGCATTTATAACGTGTGCATGTGTCTTTGCAGTCGGGGCAAAATAGATCAGGGATTTTAAGAGCTAGTTTGCTTGAAGACTACCATGGTAGCAGTGGTAGGTTCCAGGCCACATGCATAGGCAGGAGGAGGCATGCAGCTGCTCAGACAGCATTTACATACCACTTAGATGTAGCTTTCTTACCATACCGACATGTGGATAGCAGTTTGGGAGTCCCTAATGAAAATGGTTGCTTCCTTCTGGCCTCTTTAGAGATTGTGTACACACACTGCACTCCAAGGACACTTGGCTGAAGCAGGCTCGAGTGGTGAGGCTTGGAGAAGTGCCCTACAAGGTAAGAGGGTTTGGGTCCCTCCTGTGCAATATGTCCTCTAAGACTTGAGCTTGATTCTGTTGTGGTTTTTGTCTTCCTTCCATTGGCAGAAGTACATTTCTCACTCTGTAGTATGGCTTGTGGTAGCCTCTGGCTGCACGGTGGATCTTTACACCTGCTGTGCCTATGGTCCACATGATGCCCAGCCACCTGCTCTTCCTACCCCAAGGGTATCTAGCAGAACTGTACCCTTTTGATCTAGTTCAAAGGCATCCTGGGACTTTATATAAACTGGAGGATCTGGCTCCCTGTTGCATACAGGTGCCATGGGTTATTACATATAAGCAATAGAGACTGAAGTTAGGAAATGGACATTTCTTCTCTCCCAGAGCCTTCTCCTTTGATGTCCCAGGAAAGTCTGGAATCACTGGCAGTTTGTTTCTGTGGTGTTACAAGTTTGGCCATTGTATTTACACAGATGGTGAAGGGATTTTCCAATCAGGCAAGGAAGGCGCGTCTTGCAGAGCCTGCAAACCGGGACAAAGAGGACCTGGCACTGTTTGGTCTCTGGCAGACAGAAGAGTTCCAGCCACCTGTGGCAGTGGATGGAAAGGTAGTCAGGAAGGCAGCGGGCTGGGGATAAAGGAGATGTTTTGTATGGACCTGTGGGCTTTATTTTTCCGGAAGTTGTTGCATGTTTTAGGGGTGAGACCAGTCAATAGCATCTGGATCCAGACTTAGGGTTCTGGGGTAACTGTGCCCAAGATGGGATGGTCAAAACTTCAGTTAAGCCTTCCTGTCCTGAGTACACATAAAGATGGGTGCCATCAGTGCAGGCTGCTGACTGTCTAATTTAGTTCATTTAATTTGCCTGCCCCATGTTTGTTTTGCTAATTCTCTACATCACAGCCTTAGTAACAAAGCCTGGACAGTGAGCATGAACCAGGATATCTATGGAGCTAAAATCTAGGTTTGTGTCTTGTCATACGAATATTATAGAGTACTCCTGTGCAATGTAGCAGATCAGAAACAAAGGAAAATCTCTGAATTGCAGCAGGGTTTTTCACCTATTTCTGGAGGGCAGGAGGTGTCACCATTTCTTTTTAATTATGCAATATCAGGTTCCCCGGAATGAATACGGAAACGTCTATCTCTTCCTGCCATCCATGTTACCGATCGGCTGTGTACAGATTAGACTCCCCAACCTCAACAGAGTGGCGCGGAAGCTGGACATTGACTGTGCTCAAGCCATCAGTGGATTTGATTTTCATGGAGGCTACTCACACCCAGTGTACGTGAAGCTGCTTTGCTGCAGCTGAAGGATTTTGATATCCTGCCAAAGTTGCATTAAGCAGGATACGTCCTGCTCTTTTGTACTAGCAGTGGCAGTGGAGTCAGTGGCCCTGGCATTCAGGAGTGATTTTATATGCTTTAAGAGTCTGCACTTGTGTGGGAGGATAGGTGATGAATTACACACTTAGAGCCTGTGAGACAGACAACCTGTTCTGTTAATATTCAGCAGCCTTTGGCTAGTCTGGGTCAGCAGGCATTTGCTCCCTCTCTTTTTTCTTCTAGTAGCTGACAGAGGATTGTGTTCTCCTTCCTAGTACTGATGGCTACGTTGTTTGTGAGGAATATAAAGAAGTGCTTATTGCTGCCTGGGAGAACGAACAAGCAGAAATAGAAAAGAAGGAGAAGGAGGTGAGAATTACTTTTGCAGCTTCCTTACTGTTACTTTTATTAGGTCAATTCGATGTAAGCTGGGGACAATCAAACATGGGTTGGCTGTGTAGGTGGTAGACAGAGCTCAGTGACAGTGAGGGGTTAGTTGCATCCCTTAAATGCCCTGTGTTGAGCTTGCTGTCTGCACTGTAGTGGGATCCAATACAAGTGTGTAGCAATACTTGGAATAGCACACACTCTGGAATAGCTTTTCCATGGCTGCTGGGAACCAAAAGTGAGGAATACACATATGAGGATAAATTTGGGGGGATTGTGATCTTCACAGTCAGGGCACATGTTAGACAGGGACAGTAATCCATACGTAAACAGTTAACTGGACAGCAATAGATTTTGAAAGGTAATAGCCCAATAGGATTCTTGGGAGTAATGTGTGGATTTTTCAAATGGCAGTTTTAAATCCTGAAGTACATTGGCCTAAATACATTGGAACTTATAGCAAAGTTTTCTCTTTTCAATGACACCCCCATACAGAAACGTGAGAAAAGAGCTCTGGGGAACTGGAAATTGCTGACAAAGGGACTTCTCATCCGAGAGAGACTGAAGCAACGCTACCGCATCAAGGTATTCTGCATATCTGCTGTTAGTGACCTCTTTTGCAGGGTGATATTTCTGTGTCAAGAGATTTTTTTTTTTCCCAGTACTTCCAGAGTGTTACATTTCCATTGGTAGAATGCAGGACTTCTGGAATGTAATTACTCAATAATCTTCCTTTCCTGTTGTTAACTTGTGAATAGCAACTAGTAAAAAAACTAGATCAGAGATTCATCTCAGTTATGTCCGTGGAAGTCTTGTTATTGTTTAACAAGAGACTAGTGTTTTCCAAAGCATCACTGTTTTATATTACTGTTCTGTTTTGACATACCCACTTCCCTGATTTCTTCCTCCAAGCCAAGTATGTAGCTAACAGGATCAGAGTAGTCTACCCTTTGTCATGTGTTTTAGTTTGTAATTTTTACCCCATTGTGCAAGGTGAAAAGCATGATCTTTTTAAAGCTGGTTTTATTCTTTTGCCACCAAAAATACTTTGCTTGTGTTGAAAGAATGCTTGACATCCAGAAATAAAAACACACTGCTCACACTGCTTTGGATGAGAAATCTAAAGCAGAGCAGTCAACTTGTGTAATGTCTGTAAGTGTCGCTGTGACTGAAGACGAGCCTTTTTAGAAAGGGCCAGTTAAGAGTGACTTCCAGAACTCCTTTTCCATTTTCACACCTGTTTTTTCCAGACTGAGCCATCAGCACCTGAGGCAGAGAAAGGAGCTGGATTCTCTTCTGATGAAGAAGGAGGTCCAAGTTCAGAGACTGCAGTAGGGGATGTGGCTATTTCTTGGCCCCAAAATCGCCAAGTAGAGAGGCAGAAGGAAAAGAAGACAACCAAGAAGAGCAAGCGAGAAAAGAAAGGAGAAGCAGCACAGTTGTTTCCCTTTGAGAAGCTGTGATCAGAACAAGCATTTCTTTACTGTTTCCAGATGCAAGGAGGATGCTGTTACAATAGGAGTATGCTTTGCCAGCTAAGGAGTTTTAGCCTTCCTTGTATTTCTGAGCTGTTAGGGACCAACCTTCTAGTTCAGCATCAAGAGTTTCTTTTGCTATCACAGAAAACCATGTTCATCCTTTTATCCTTGGAGTCAAGAGAAGCAGATGTGCAGTTGTATCTTCTGAGAAGATCACTATCTATGCACAGCTGGGTTTTTTTACTCCCTTTTGTAAGTATCACTCAGCATGCTAATAAATCTGTTTTCTTTGGCATTCCTTTCATTATAACTGTCTCTTCCCATTTTTTTTCCTTTCCATTTTTTCCTGCTTGTCCAGAACTAAAACATGCAACTGCTAGTTAACTATCTGAGGTGAGCTGTCAAATGGGCTAAGCCCTCTTAGATGCTTCCATTCATATCATATCCAAATCAGTGGTGATGTAGAGTTCTAGTCTCACTAATTGCTTCTTTATCACAGAAGGGAAGCACTTTCTGCAAGGTGTGAAGAAACATATGATCAGTGTTTGAAAGATCTGAAAATTTACTTGTTAAAGAATACATACTTTTTGTGAAAACTCAGATTTGGCTTTTCAGCCCAGGATCAGCCCAGGATTCCCCAAAAAGGGGAAGCCCTCTCCCCATTTCAAACATCAGGTTAAACATGGCATCTTAAGTCACTTTAAAAAATATATATGTGTTTTGGTTTGTTTGGTTTGTTTGTACATATGGTTTGGTTTTGTATCAATACCAGGTGGTTTTGTTCTGGAGCACAATGTCTAAAACTGGCTGAGTGTCACTGTCAGAAGTGAAATTCACTGAAAACAGAGAACTTCTGTAAATGTTATTTAGTATTTAAGCACTTGCAAACTGTTAAGAGAGGAATATTAAATCTACAGAAGCTTTTCCTGCAGTTTTATAACAGAAATACTTACTAATCTGTCTTTTGCAGTGATTTTTAGGACAAAATGACACCAACACAGTCTCTTTAAAAATAGAGGGGGATACAGTCCATTCATTGCTGGACATTGTCACAGGGGAAAGATTGAAATGCAAGAAAATGGTTTTCATTTAAATATGCTCAGAAAAAAAAATTCTATTTTTATACTGTATATGTGGAACAAAATAAAGTATTGAAAAAGATTAATCTTGTCTATTACCCCTCCCTTCTGGCCAGCTCATTTTTCCATAAGCAGCTCTGTTTACCAGGAAGGATTCTCACACAAGGATAAGAGCACAGCAGCTGAGCTGCCTATTCGGTTGTTTTATTTTTCCACTGTGTTGCCAAAAGTTACAGGTCAGGTCCCAGAATATCCCAGCATGGGCTGGTAGTGAATTGTTTTAATGTTGAGGGTCTTTTCTGAGTTTTTGTAATCAAGTCCTACATAAGACTTAGAGAAAAATTTTAACCCTTTCATGAGCAGGTAGAACTGCAGCAGGCTGAGGACATGGTTTCTCCTGTGTTACTCATGGTGCAGATATGCAGGATACACACTGTGATGAATACTTTGAATGTAGGGATCCAAGTGCAGCTCCTGCTGACATCAGTAGTTTTTCACCCACTTAAAATAGGAGTAGGTACCAGCTACAGCAGAGTAACTCTGCACTTCTTAACTTGGGACACTTCACATAGATACCCAAAGTTATGAAGCTGGCCAGCATATAGAGTCTGCAGGGAAAGAGAGAGTAACTTCCAAAGGCAGGAACTTACCACTCCTTAGCCATCTAAGGAACCAACCCTAACTTCAGATGCAAAAAGTAAGAGTAAATATACCTTAAGGGAGAGCAAAGCAGAAATGGAAGATTATTGACATATCAAGTGCATGTCTTGTCAAATTTTGGTAGGGAGGCAAGAGAAGGACTGCTGCAGTTGTCTCCGTAGGAACCTTGCTTGTGTACACATAGTGAAAGCAAGCCCTGGCTCCTCCACAGTGCCTGTCATGGGAAACATTACATTCTTTCCTGTGGAACGTATCTTTTATTTTGCATCATTCCTGTGCACAAACTAGTATATAAAAACAAAGTATTTTAAGCTGCTGACTACATCAGTAAACCTCCAGTCCCCTTAAAAATAAAATATGTTGAACCAAGTCAAGTTGAACCAGCACACTTTTCAGATGATCTCTGGAGGTAAGGAAGTTACTGTTATTAAATAAGTAATGAGGAGTAAGACTACAGTAGCCTGGGACCAACCTGTCATCAAGAAGAAGTATGTGGACTGGAGAGCAGCTGGGAGTTTACTGGGAACTTGCTTCCCAAGATGGAAAAATATTTGCAGGCTCTATAAAAGCTCAATTGCACATTTATCTAAACCACCAGTAGGAAACTAGTTGGTTTGGAAGCTACAGATTGTATTCCTCCATTTACTTGGGCACTGTCCATGGACATGAAATACAAAATAAAGGCAATCAAAAAAGAAGCCTATAGACCAACCTTTTGAAAATCATTTTTATTAAATATACAAAAGTTCAGCACTTTGTAGAAAATTATTTCTCCATCTCTAATATGGTAATGCTGGTTGTAGTTTCCTGCATCATTTGTATAACAGCAGTCCAACACTTCTGTTCTTCTCCCCAGCAAAGTGCAATTCCTCATTTGATGAGGCAAAAGATATGTTAGAGTGGCAGAAATAGATTGCTCAGTCTCCCTAACACATTCTTTGCATTAGACTACTTCTTGCACTTCAAATAACCTTGCACTCACTACCACTGCTTTCACCAGCAGAGCAGAGCCATAAGAATTTGAGGCTGAACTGATAGTGTTAAAATATCAAAAGAGCAAGAATTAAGGCTTAAAAAATTTTTTTGTTTTTTTTTAATAAATCAATTCTCTGTTTTAGTACCATTTTTTAGCAAACATTTGCTTCTACATATGTTCAAGTAAGTTCTTTTGGTATGGGGAACACATTTCTCCTGACAGTCATAACTGGACTTCATAAATACATTCACTGAAGACATTTCCTATTTGTGTACTGAATTATGTATACTTAGAGAAAAAACACTGAAGTGTAGGTAGGGCACATCTAGAAGCTACACTCTAGCTAGGAGGAGACAGTCCTAAAAACAGTACTAGATCATTTCCAATTGCAAATACTGGTGACAGCAGAAATATGTAAACATGAGTAATCACAATACTACATGAAGGCATTGCATTAACATGATATAAAGCTCAAGATTTAGGTTACTAAAGTTTATGAAATCAAGCAAAAATGTTTCCATGATTTAATTTCATGGAGCATTTTCATTGTCTTTGCTAAGTGAAATTCAAAAAAGAAACAGTATACATAGGAAAAACACCAAATATTTTACAGAAGAACGTACATCAGATTTTAAAAGTTAATCAGTTTTGTTTCAAGGCAGCAGGTTTTATTTTTAAAGACTAGTTAAAGGCAAGTGACCTCTGAGTATCCCTTTAAGCAAGTGCAATTTGAAGTTAAGTTTCTGAAATACTTATGCAATGGTACAGTCCACACTACCACCTTGGATGCCTAACCAACAACTTCAGAGGCTTTTAAGAAGTTGGGGAAAATCAGTGCTTTCTGACAAGCCTGCCCTGCCTTAGAACACTGCTAACCTGGCCACTTGTGACTGCAATTTACTTTTAAATTAGATCTTCAGTCCAAAAGCATATATTATGCTTAAGTACTGTGTCTGTCTCAGACAAGTTGTGTTTTTTCTTTGAACACATACACTTCAAAATGTATCAGCAAGAGAAGTGTACATGACTGCGTATATAAGAAATAAAGCGTCAGAGGGAGGGACTGTCAAAGAGAGGTACACACACACATTTCCTAAGGACTTCAGATGACAGTCTGTGTGATGAATCTGGCCCTTTCTCCCTATAGACAAGGTGCCCCACTGTCAGTGAGGACTTAACCAGTTCTCAATAATCAAGGGAATTAATAAGTGGTAAGAGAAAATCTGCTTCTTCACTGATTTATAATGAATGCAGACACTCCAAAATGCTTTGTTCCTGAAGTCAATTTTGACTTCCTACAAAGCAGCATCCTACAATAGTCTTACTTTTCATGGATAAGTGTGTCAACAATCACATCCCAGCCCCCTCCCGAGCTCTTGGTGCACACTGCCAAACTGTGATGGGCTGCAAGCGTGCTGCTGTAATTGGAACAGAAATGCACTGGAAAGGTTCTAACCAGGACTGAGCACAAAAGCCAAGCGCCCCTGTCTCACTGGTGCTTCTTCGGTGGAACGCGAGATTTTGCGATCACAATAGGAACTGCAGAGAGCAACGCGATCAGCAAAGCCCAGAGAGGGCGGTAGAAGAGCCAACCAATGGAGATCGTCAGGAGCGACAATGAGCTGGCGACACAGAAGGCAAAAGCTTTTAATCCAATGTTAACCAGATCTCTCACAACAGGAAACCAGTCCACTGCAGAAAGAATTAAACAAAGGATAAAGCTGTTGACAAGATGACTGTTTACCAGAGATCCTATGTTGCTAATAATTCATTCCTAGGATTTGCACACTAACTATTGTGGTCAGAGGACTCAAATCAATATCAAGGGGTACTGAATAATGTATTTCATTAGAGCATCTCAAGGCATTTGATAAGTGAGCAACTCCATCTCTTCAGATAGGAAGTCACCCAAAAGCAAGTTAAAAGTCTTGTCCGAGGCTTAAGAGGCAGAGCAGATGCCCTAGACTTATTCCACAACTATAAGGCTAACATACAATATGCAAACACAAAAAAGTAATTTTTGACAAGAGTAAATCTTGCAGTTGCATATATATGCACAGTAAGAAAAAAGAGAGAGTGCACAGCTACAAAACACATTTCCAGCAATTAAGAACTGATTTCAAAGCACATGATAGCTTTGATGCTTGAAATTTATGCAAGTTTGAGGCACCCTACAGTTCTTCTGTAAGTTTTCATTCCAACACTTTTATAAGTTAAAAGAATAAGCCAAAACCTTATTGGCTGTGTGTTTATGATAGTGTAGACACGGCACTATAATAGAAACAATGCTAATTAAGACCTCCTTTGGGGGAATCTTTTGTATATGGGTATAAGATCATGTTGCAGTACCTGGAGTTAGACTTGAAAGAACCAAAACAACTTGTGCTTTGGCTTCTGATTTTGGTAAGCACTGTGAAACTCTAAGTGGCAAAGAGCTATTTATATATATAGTTTTATGTTCAACCACCTGGTTCTGGCATCCCGTTTATTGTCTGCAATTTTCTACAGTGACTTTCAGATCCAGAGCCCAATGTGAGTTCAAATCAAGTTTTTCTTACCCTCCAAATTAATCTCTTTTATTCACATTTGTAATTAAACTTTGGGTATTATGATCTTATTTCTGAACTGTGGTACCTTTCTGTAACAAACTTACCCAAAGTGTAAAGGATTCGGGTCATTAGGTTGATGCCCACAAACATTGCCAGCCAGCCTGCAGCACGGAGGGCCCAGGTCTTCATGGTGTTACTCTCATGCTCTTTTTGAAATGCCTCCTGAAAGTGAACACTGTTATATGCACCCTGACTCATTTTCTTTCAAGATCCCTCTGTTTCCAGTGCATTATGAGCAAGTCAGAGCCAACAGCATTTAAGCCGTACAAATTCTCTTGTAGAAGATACACTGCAGCTCATTCGGTAGGGTCTTAATTTTAGCAGTAATATCCCAGTACATTATGACAGATTCCAAAAGGCAACACAAGGGAAATGTGCATCTTTCTGACCACGCTAAGAAAACCAAACAAGCATTTTCTTATACTCTCTGTAACCAGGCAGAAGGTGCACATTTTTTGCTGCAAATAGATACATTGAACTTTATTGTGGAAAATAAGGTATTAAAAAGTAAATGTAGTAAGGAAGAAGGAGCTGATTTTAGTAAGTCTGGAGGAAGGGGAGAGAAAAGGCAACAATATCCACTGATGGCCGAAGGAAAGGTGTATGAAAGAAATAAAGCAGCATGCAGAGGAGAGGAAAAAAAAAAGCGCTATGATATGCATATGTTTCACTAAGAGAAGCAAAGCATTTATTTGCAAGAAGTCTGAGTAAGATTTTTCAGAATGGGGTGTCTGCCCCTCTTCCTCGACAAAAAGCATACATGCTCTGGAGATGATCAAGACATAATAAAACGTCATGTGTATGCCTGATTTCAACTTATTCATTGTAGTGACTATTTCCAGTGTAAAAGTCTGTCTATTGAAGATTCAGAGCTCACAGCAGAGAACTGATTCTACTGCTGCTCCTTCAACTCAAAACGAAACCCTCTTTAGCTGTTTTGGGGAGCTCCTGTAAATTCTTGTCATCTGGGTTTTTTGCAGCAGGGCATGAAATAATCATTAATGGAAAGCAACCTACTAAAAGGAGTAAATGAATCACCAGATTTCTGGAACATGCAGGATTTATTGATGCATAACACATTGCCTGAAGGTTCCTGCTAAGCTAGAATAGCAATAAACATTTCAAACAGGCCTAAACTCTCTGTTAAGAAAGACAGAAGAGAATATTGCTCCTACGGTTTGTTAATTAAAGCCTGGGTTTTATTATTTTTAAATACAACCTCTCAAAAAGCATGCATGTGTGTGTGTGCATGTGCATATATACACACACGCACATATATGCATATTTATTTATATATTTGCGTGTATATATATATATATATATAATATATATATGGCAAACTACAAAAGAGCAAATAAAAGCAAAATGAGAAGCACAGGTAAAATCCTTAGAGCAAAGGGTGTTCAACAGCAATGGAAGGTGGGTTTTTGGGGGGTTTTTTTTGTTTGTTTTTAATAGGGTTGCTTTAGCCACAGTCCCTTTTAAACTGTCAGAACAAGCAGGAAATTACTCTTTCACATAGCCAAATTAGGTACTGTTCATGGATGAAGCACAGCACTCTGCTGCAACACATTAAGAACATGCAGAAAGCTAGAAGGCAAATGCAGGCTATAATGCCTTGCCCTAGATAGGAGAGAGAAAAGGGAATGTTTAGACCAGAGCTCTCCTCCTCTAGAACAGGCCTGAAGGAGAACAAGAGCTTATTCCCTTGCTGCTTTTGGGCTGCCATCTCCAATTTTAACCTTCCCCGGTATGGTTTGGTATCTCACCTCCACAGAGAGATCTCCAGGGTAGAGAATCTGCAGGACATCTCCAGACTTGGTGTGATATGGAATCAGTTGATCCCCTCGTTGGCGAGCAATCACAGTCACCTTGGAAGAAACCGAATTTTACTGGTTACTGAGTTGGTGCCAGAGTTTGCAAAATACAGGAGAAGCTAAAGACTTACCTTATCAGCTGAGCCCAAACGGGGGTTATTTCCACTCAGACCTGCATAGGAGAATGAGACACGAAGGTCTCCCACCTACAAACAAGAGAATATTGGAAATCAACAGAGAAAGTTCTTTCCAAAGGAGAATCCCAGGAAAGATAACTGCATGGGAACACCATTTATTGGATCACACTTTTTCTGAACATTTATGTCAAGCCAGAGAATATCCAGTAGGATTTCCAAGTTGTATTTTTTCCAGGCCGGGTTGATAGGAGAAAGAGGATAGGCTCAAATGCTGCTTTGTAACACTCCCTCCGATTTAGCTGCAGGAGCCCATTAATGCCAAAGAGCTCCTTCATTCATCCCTTGCCATTTCTTCTTTTGGCAGAGGAGGGCAGGCAGCACAAGCTCACAACAAACTATTTCACTGTATTCAGTTCAGTACAGCAAGGCAGAGGTGGAACCATCCCATGTCTCTTTCTATTTAAAAGCCTGGCAGAAGAAGAGACTCAAGAAAACAGAAGATGAAGATGCAAGCAGGATCAGAAGCTTCCTGCGAGAGAATCACTCTTGCTGAAGCACTGTACTAAGAGTCTCATCCTGTAGTGGTGGCACCACTACAATTTCTACATATTGCAATGGAAGCGGGACCTTCCCCAACCTTCTTTCTCACATAATAATGATTGTTGCTTTGGTTTATCCATCTCATCTTACCTCTGGACGCCTGGGGTTCTCACTGTGATAGAAGTAGTCTCCTGCCCGGGTAACATCAGCGTGTGGGTCCTCAAGGTTTGACAAGCTTAGCTGCTTAAAGTCATCAATCCTATCCACAAGACCTAAACAGAATAAGAACAAAGCTCAGGTTTGGCTATCTAACTTGGAATAGCCAGCTTGCTGGCTCCCTGATTATCACTTGAAATGACTGTCATTGTGGAAAGAGCCAGCATCTACTGCTGATGCAAAAGGAGACACAGCATCAGTACAAAGCAATCCTTACCTTTAGAAAGAACAAAGCTGCCAACTTGGACATTAGGAGAAACAGCAGTGAAAGCCTCCACAGCCATGGCACTGGGGAACAGAAACAGCTCTGATTAGTTCCAGAGTTATGGGCAAACTCTTGATTCACAGTATGTAATACATGGCACATAACCATCAGGAGAAACTCAAAGAGCTGAATGACTGACACGATGTGAAAACAGATCCATTGGGAAACTATGTTCAGACATTATGGTGCTGGAGCCACTACGACACGTTAAGGAAAGATATGCCCTGCCCATGGGATCCCCTGGCCTGACCTTCTATGCAGGCAGGGCATGGGATTTCACAAGTTATTTCTGTACTAAGCCTGCAGTGGGCTGAAATTGAGTTCAACTCTTAGCAAATTGTTCAATGTTGTTATAAAGGTTTTGAGTGATAATGAATTAATCACATTGCCTGATGAATTCCTGCAATGGTTAACTACAGTCATAAACGCACTTCACTTCTAGCCTGAGTTTATTTAGCTTCATCTGTCAACCACTGTATCTTATCCGCTAATTTAGAAACCTAGCTCAAACTTTCTCCGCATAAAGGTACTTCTAGATCATGACCAAATTAGATACTTAAATTCTCAATTCTGGAATCCTTTACTCACAGACTTAACTTCATTCTCATAAGTAGTGCTATTGGATTATCCTTGGCAGTAAGTAACACAGATAAATGTATTCTCACAAATGTCCAAGTTGCATTAGCGGGTAAGATGGATGGAAGAAAAACATGTAATGCACACTTAAAATACAGTCTCATTAATAATAAGCATGATTTGGAAAGATCAGCATGTCTACATACACAGGGTTGATTCAGGCAAGGATCTACCATAGTTATGCTCAGACTTCTTGGTCTGTACCACTACACTCAGATGAAATGTTCTCAGCTGCAGCACTAAATCAAAAATATTTCTTACTCTTAACTAGAGACTGAAGAACAGTTGGAGAATTTTCATTAAGAAAGTGGTGTTGGGGCAGGGAGAGAAAACAGAAATGTCATCTGTGCAGCCCTTTCCCATTACCTCTTGTCTAACCAGATCTAAGTTAGTTGGACTTATAATTAGAAGTATATGTGTCTTAACTTTCCCTTCCAAGGTGGTACTTCCAATTAAAGGATAGTTTATTCAGAAAGCACAGAGCACCAAAACAAAGTTCTGGAGATTTTGCAAGTTCAAAATTTTCTTCAAATTCCCATATTCCTGCCTCTCCAGCTGTATTTTTTACTTACACCATCACATTACATCACACAGATAGCATCCTGCACCCCAAGAAACCAAGCAAGTGCTGTGAGAATGACATGCAAAGCTAAGACTTGGCATTAAAAGTGGTATACTGTAGCGTAATCAAAATGCTGCAGATGAGAGAGATAAGAAACAAATTATATGTGGGTGATTGCCACAAACAAGCACGTGAGTTCACACATGCTAGCTTAGAAGAGCAGAGTGCAAGTAGTATGACAAGCACATGGGATGCCTGCTATTCCAGCTTTGTATTTGTAATAGAAAGAAAAGAATAGAAAAGAAAATTAGTAATGGACTACATTAATAGACAATAAAAGTCAGAAAAAAGCCCACTCGAATTCTCCTACATAGAGACCACGTGGTCCAGAGGTAACATGATAACAGCCTGACCGACCATAACTAATGGGTAAGTTAATTTTGGTCCCACCAGGCAGCTTTGAACTGTTATCTATCTAATCCCTTCATGTCTAAGCTTTCCCAACTATAAGAAGTCTGGCGGCTTTCATCTACCTTGCGGTGCCATGAGGATTAGTCATTCAGAACTCATCTTTGATCAGATATAATGAGAGAATCTAGAGGGACTGTCTATGCAGCACATTACCTAGGGTTTTTATGTCCAATTTCTCGATCAAAGTTTCTGCTGTTCACAACTTCTGATTTCCATTCAGTATCTAAAGAAAATGAGACCAAGACTGAGGACAAGACAGGAAAAGTTGCCACTAAGATCTTAGTTACTGAAGAAAGGCCCTTCTCAATCAGTGAATCAGTTCCAAGTTGCACTTGCTGTAATACTTTTTACATCAAGGTATATATGTGAGAGTCTGTAACATTATACTTAAATCTAGCCTTTTAACATATTAACAAGGAATGGAAGGAATTAGACAGAAAGGATTTTTAGGGATAAAATTGTGGCCCAACTATGCTCAGTGGCATTTTCCCTGATCAGGCTTTGATTTTTGGCTCCCCTCTTTGGGAGTGATCTGGTTCTGCAAGAAAGGGATGTGAGCTCTGCTGGAACTAGCAGATTCAGTACAGCAAAGCAGCAGATAGAGATGGTACCTGTACATTTCACAGGCAAAAATTTATAATACTGCTTTCATTCAGGCCAAAGCAGTCTCCCAACACCCCCAAGACAGGCTCCAGTAGATTTCTTACAACTGAAAAACTAGGATCCCTTTTTTGAGCAGTTCCCATATTAAATTTAGCTTTATATGCTTCTACGAAGGAATAGAAAAGAAGGAAAGGGAATCTGGTTAAACAGTGGAGGAAGGATTATTGTAAGGGATATTCTGGCAACATACAGCCTAATATTGGACAGAATCTATCAGTCTTGAGAGGGGAGCTGTTTTTTTTTTTTTGTTACGGCTTTTCTTTTTGTTCCCTACCACTGTAAAGCTGTTTTTTCCATAGCTCACACCCACTAGTTCTGATTCTATACACCTCCATGCTGCACTGTCCCACGTTTCACTGAGCTGGCCCAAAACTGCTGCACACCCACGTTACGCATCCACGTGCTTTAACTGGGAATAAATGAGGCAGAGACTGATCTCCAGAGATGCAATGACTCAGAGCATTTTTATGCCACTGGGTAGATCAGAATAATCCTCTTTGTTCTGCTCCTGCCAAAAAAAGCATTTGGCAAAAGCTGCAATGCACATCAGAAGGTGCTGGTGGTTTTCAGTAGCTGGTATCAACACCTAAACAGACTCTCAATATATTGCCTTACAGGCTGGGGCTATGCTGTTCTTCCCTGTCTGTTCTCTTCAGCTCATGCCTGACATGTGCCCAGCTACACCACTTCTAAAGACAAATCTCAGGAGACACACTGTGCTCCCAGCTCTGCCCACTTCCTGCCACGGAGGACTCTACAGTACCTGTCTCTGGAGCATCTTATCCCTGGATGCTGCTCTGAACTTCTAGGATTTCTAAAGTAAGACTTAGATTTTCTGTAGCACACAGTCATCCTTTCACTTTGGTTACCTCCAGAAAGGGAGGTCCTGACATTTGCTTAGGAAACAGAACGTTTTCTTTTTTCTTCAAACTCCTTTCCTTTCTTTCCCAATGAGAATATTATAGGTTTTAAAACAAAAATCAAAACACACCCACATAAAAGTCCAAAGTCAGAGTCATAAAAGAATACTTTCTGTTGATCAACTTACTGTATGTATACTTTGTCTCTTTCTTAATTTCACCATTCTCTTCATATTCCCTGCAGAGAAAAGGGGTGTGGTGAGAATCGAAACAGAGCACGCACACAACTGGTCATGCCAGAACACACTTCACAAATGAAACGTACAGATAGTTCCCTGGCAATACACTGCTAGTTACCAGCCTCCAACTAGACTGAGCCACTGATCACAACCCCCTGAGCTCTGCCGTTCAGCCAGTTTTCAATACACCTCACCGTCTGCTCATCTAGCCCATGCTTCATCAACCGTTAGATCCACTTACTTTTCTAAAAAAAAGCCTCATTTGGGAGATTAGTGACTTTTTTTTTTTTTAACCTTTGTGGAGGAAAGGAAGGGAGCCTAGGTGTATGATGAGATTCCTGATTCAGCAAAAGCCTTTTTAATTTCCTCTTTGAGGACAGAGAAAAAATTGGCTTGAGGATCCATTCTCCAGTTTTAAAGAATGGCAGCAGGAAGGGCTTACCAGACAGGGTAGATAAGGAGGGGAAAAAAGGCCGGGGGAAGGGATTGTGAAGTTTTAGTTAAAAAACAAACAAACAAACAAACAAAAAAACACAACACAACCAGGATGAAGTATTTAGGGATAAAGGCTTCGATTCTGCTAATGAACCAGCAGGCATGGAGCATTGTGGGGGTGGAGTCAGGCAATTCCTGATGGGCAGAAAGAACATTAATATATAAAATGGAGTTTTAGGAACATTAGAAAGGGCAGAAATCAATTGGGCCTTTGGGAAAGATAGATGGAGTGTTTTCTATTGTTGGTCCATAAATTGTTAAAGATTTTTGAATTCTGTTGACAGCATATGCAACAGAAAATAATCGATGGGCTCTGGGAACAGCACAGGACAACAATAATGAAAAGGAAAGCCATAGCTGTAGCATGAAGGCTAAGAAGTCCCATAAGAAGCTATACAAGGTCAGGAATTAGAAACATTTTATAAAAGGTTTTGGAAGCTATCCAAATTTTATCAGATGCAAATTCCACAACATGAACCATCTATAAGATCTGACACCTGCAGGGAAATAAAAGCAACTCTGTAGAAAGCCCCAAGAGCTCTAGAACTCTCCTGCTGTAAAGTTTTGTTTTTTTTCTGGGGATGGGGGGGGAGTGGGGGAGGAGAAAGAGAAAGAATACTGTTGTGATGTGACCCTGTTAATACAACATCTTTCTAAATAACTTTTTAAGACTTCTTTCACTTACTTGGAATCTTCATATTCTACCCACTGGTACATTTCCACATTACGCTTAAGTTTGACGGCATGGATGGAGAGCCCGTAGCTGGGATCAAACAAAGGCTATTTAAAATTTAAAGAAAATACAAGTCAGTATTTATGTTGTACTTCAGGTAAACTCAAGCATCGTATTTTTATTCTAGCAAAGGCAATATTTTTTGGTTTGTCCTAGAAAACTTTCTCATCACACCATGATTTGGAAAAGAATAGCGTGTTCAAACAAAAAAAGAGCGAGAGTGCATGAGCACAAGAAAGTCCCATAAACAAAATATAGTGGAGCAAAGCTCCTTCAATTTTTGAACAACTGCATGACCAAAAGGGTGAAATGATGCATCAGATACAACAAAGTGCTGCCCTGCTATCACACAGTTTCCTTCTTTCAAGATTCTTTAAGAACTACACATTAATGAATTAAGTATCTTAAAAAACATATGGGGCAGTATCTCCATCCCAGGGATGAGAAATCAATCATCTCACCAGCACAAATCATGAAGCCTCAGTGAATCCATCTACATACCTCAGTGTACATAGTTAGTACATAGTTGTATACAGTACAAAAGCCATGAAAAGACAGGAGGGAGCATCTGTTTATACCACTGATAAATTTGACCTAAATAATCCATCATCACAAATCATTGTCATAGTAAAGAACAAAACCAGAAATGCTGACTCAGGGGACGCAGGCTTAAGTGTTTAAACCAGGGGGAGATTTTATTTTGGTGGATGCTATCACGGTGTGTTACCTCCTGCAACACAGGCTGACATGGACAACGTCACCATCGCTGAAAAAAGAGAGCTTGCAGAGCCTCTGTACTGCAAGTCCCTAAAGACTTTCTAACGTCATGAACGCACAACAGGTTCCCTATGCATCAGAAGAATTGAAATTATACAAAGGCAGTGGGAGGGTAAACACAGCTAGAAGTAACATATTTCTCGGGAATGGGGAGGCCAGGGCTGTCTCCCTGCTTTTCGGCCAAGAACCTTAGATGGTAGCAGGCCATGCTTACAGGGAAGAAGAGAATCTACATATCTTCTCCCTGGATATTAAAAATACATAGTTTTAATCAGCAGTAAAGACTTCTCCTTTCTTTCAAGCTCTCCTGTCTTCAAGATGCTAGTTTTATTTACCTTTGATGTGCTCAGAGGGCCGGCTAAGCGCACTAGTCTTCCCTCATTCTGTTGAGACACAGTGTGGATACTATCAAGAGGGACCACCAGAGAAAGTCCCTCATCAAGAGATTTGGCTGTCCTCAAAGCTCGTCCCTGCAGTCAAGAAAAGCAAAATAGAGTTGTGGAAGATCAATTGTACAGCATCGTTTTGTGAAAAAGGTTAGTAGACAAGCAATCTGCAGACCCTACACAGGGCTTGCACATTTAGCCTCAAGGCATTTTCTCAAAATGCACTTGTAATTCTCAGCTCTCTCTTTCTCTGTGTCTGAAGAAGTTTGAGGCAGGACTTCTTATCCATGCAGCAGGCCCATTAACGTTATCTAAGCTACTAACACAAACACCGATTACTCCCACAAGGCTCTAAAATTATTACTCTTCACCTTTTACCTTGTTCGTTATTCTTGAATAAGTGCAATAATTACACCAGTTCGGATTCTTTTTCTCAGTCCTATTTGACTACTGGGCAGAAGTTCTGCTCCCCCTCTTCAAAACTGCCAAATATCCAAACTCCGACACCCTCCATGGCTGTGATCCTTCAAACACCTATATCAAGTTCAACTCTGCCACCACCAGGACTTCCACTGATTGCAGTGGCAGTTCTCGGGATGAGAAGCATGTGTTTGCAAGGGTCATATCGTAAGATTACCTCCTTACTTTAATTATTTTTTCAATCTAAAACCAAGACATAAAATAACACTGAAAATAATTAACATGCTCAGCTTTGCAAGGTGGAGTATTAATTCCTACAACACAATTATAACAATACTAGAAATGAAGATCCTACATTATCTCAAGAAAAAGACTGGTTATTTGCCTGGAGCAAATAATTTTGCTTTTTTTTAATTTTGTTTTTTGAGACTAAGTTGGACATCCTACCATCTTTTGTGTGCACCACTGATTCCATACTTGTATGACAGGCTCCATTCCTCTCAGCTGCACAACACAGGCAGGGACATAATATTGAACCACTAGCACACAGAAAGATATTCTATATGAGCTGCTGCTCATACAAACCTCTTTCAATAATACTGACTATAACCTATTTCCACACCAGCTCAAAGCTTTTGGATCTTATCTTACTGCAGACAGCCACCATCTCTACCACACTCTGTTCTACAGAAAACCTCTATCTGTAGCCCGGAGATCCCCATTCTTCTGTTATCCCCAGCACAAGTAACAGATTCTCCAGACACATTATCTTTTTCTCATGGGTGAAGTAATAAGGTTTGACCACGACCATTATAGTAAGTCTATAAATATGAAACTAGTTGAATGTCATGTCACCTGTGACATTATAAAGCAATGTAAGCATTAATAGTGTTTAACTTACCTCATTGGTAAAAAGAAGGTAGAAAGACAGAAGAAATGTCACAAGTCCCATCAACATGCCCCCAGAAGTCTCGCTGAGCCTCTCCAGGAACCCTGGTTTGGACTGGCTTGTGATTTTAACATGTTCTTTTTTGCTGCCTGTGTCAGAGAACTGTTGGAGGCAAACCAAAAATGCAGTATTGCTGTGAAAGGCCAAGACATTCTGTTTCAAAATAAGTCTTTTAGCTTTGTTAAAACTGCTGTTCTGCAGAGTAGCACCTTTTGCCTTGGACATAAGCTTTTCCTCACTTGTAACTGTTTTGTCACACTTCTGATACTAGAAGTGTGACAGTCAATAAATAAACTTGATAGAAGTAAATAAGCTTGATGGAAAAAATCGCTAACATACTGGTTCAACCTGTCCCTAGCTTGCCTATTTTGCGTCCACACCCTGCAGTCCGGACATGACAAATTGAGCAATACTCCTGACTTCCAGACCAGCTACAACACAGCTATAAATAACAAGTTGCTTTTTACTTCACTAGGGGATAAGAGCCTGAAGCCTTTAAAATAATTGCACCTTGGGCAACAAAAGGAGACAGCTTAATACCAAATTGTTATTCCTGTCCTAGACGGTGCTGCATTAAAGTGCACGGGTTTCTATACGCGAGCGCTCTCCGTACGCATTTCGGCAGCGGGGAATGACCGAGAAGCAACTTGGGAGCAGCAGACGCAGCTAAGGGCGGCAGGGAGGCCTCCGCTCGGCCCAGAGGCCTCGCTCGGGGAAGCCCGAGGGGCTTCGCCCCGGTCCCGCCGCCATCTCCACGGCCAGGGCCCCCGGGGGGAGCCGGCGGCGGGGCCAGAGCCCGCCGCGGGGAAACTGCCACCCGGCGGTGCTCACTCACGTTCCTCGACATCTTCAGCCTTTTCCCCTCGCCGGGCCCCGCCGCAAACACCACACAGCACCAGCACCCGCGCCGCCACCTTCGGACCCGCCCGCCCGCCTCAGCGCCTCTCCCCGCCCCAGGGCGCTGCCGCCGCAGGGCATGCCGGGACAAGTAGCTGCCAACCGCCACCGTCGCGGGGCACGCTGGGAAATAGAGTCCTCCCGGCTGGCGCGCGGCAGGCCGGGATATGTAGTCAGAACCGGCCGTTCCCTTCCCGCCTCGGCTCTCGGGAGGAGGGGCGCCCGCGGCCGCCGGAGGGCAGGGAAGGCGCTTCCGGAGGCGGGAGGTCACGGCGTGGAGCCGCGCGCCGCTGCCCGTTGCGTGGTGGTAGCGGAGGAGCGGGAACGGGGGCAGCGGCGGCGGTGGGGAACGGGTCGCCGGCGGGGTCAGTCTGTGCGCGCGCCGAGGGGGAAGCCGCCGGACCGCGCCGCCATGTCGTACTGCCGGCAAGAAGGTGCGGGCCGCGCCAGGGCGTCCTCCCAATGTCACGCCGGGGGCCGGGCCGGGCGGGCTCGCTCCGAGGCGGCGGCGGCGGCGGGGGAAGGCGGCCTGTGATGGGGCTACGCGGGGCGGGAGTCGCGCAGCCGCCCGCTCGCCGCTGCTCGTGAGGGAAAGGCGCAGCCCGAAGCGGGAGGAGGCGGGAAAGGCGCCCGCGGGCCGTGTGTGGCGGCGGCCCGGCCCTGCCTTGCCCTGCCCTCCCCGACCTTCCTCCTCGCCGCGGGGCAGCGCGGCCGTGGGGCGGGCGGGGTGGCCGCTGTGGGCCCCGCGGGGCCGCGGGCGCGGGGGGAAAGGCCGCCCCGCAGCTGGCGGTTGGCACGGCCGCGCTCCTGTGGGGGACGGTAACTGCCAGCAGAGGTTAAACTGTAAAAGCTTAAATAGCCGCAGTTTGTTACCTTATTAACCCTCCCCGGCAGATGGGCAGGGTGGTGTGGGAGGCTTCATGCTTATGCACCTTTACAAGGTATTGCGTTGCACGGGTCATACTACTTACTAGGCTTGACCAATTGATGCCCTGGGGGCTTCTTTTTTTTCTCCTTTGACTAACGTAAAATGTCTCAATGTAAAATTTCAAGCTGGCAAAATCCATTCTCTCGTTCTAAATGTCATTTCGAAATGGCAAACTTTGGCACACTGAATGCTGATTATGCATAATGGTAAGGTAATCGTAACCTGTGCTGCTGCTCTTGTTTTTTTTTTTTTTTTAATTATTTATTTTAACAACGTCTTGGGTCTTTGCAAGGACCCTCTGTAAGTTCTCTCATAGAATCCTACAAAATTACAACAATTTCAGTGACAGGAGTTAGAGTTTATATATTTCTAGCTCCTTTCATGTAAGAAATCACTGGACATTCCTCATTGTAAAGTCTGCTGGAGTACAATGCAGAGCTGACAAAAAGCACCGTTTTTTGTTTTAAGAGATTTAGATTTATCTTCTTTTCAAACATGTTAAAATGTGTATTGATTACAAAGCAAACTAAAGGGAGTTTTTGAACATCTGCTGATTGAGGTCACATTGACAGGCAGAAGATCCTAACTTCTAATATGTTGAGTCACTGTAGTGTCCTTTCAGAATTTGAAGAATAAGAGGAAGATCTTGGGGAACTTACTATTTTCTTTCCACTCAATGAATAATCAGTTGTGCATTCAGAAGAGTTATTTCTGGTTGTGTGTTGCATTTTTCTTTTCGTGCCTGCCTTTAGAAGATTCTTCTGTAGTCTTACAGGGTTATTAGGAAACTCTACCTTGTTTTCCAGCTAAAATTTTTTTTTTTTCCTACAGAACTGCTTTGTTAAAAAAAGGATGGCACAAGAGCAGGAAACACACTGTTATTTTTCTGTCCTTGATAATGTTCACAGTACCTTTCAGTATAACTTGTTCTGCACTGTTAGGGACTGTGCTCTTTAATCCAGATCACTATTAGAAAATATTACACTGGTCTTAAGGTAGACTACTGATCTTAATAAATATCCTACCAAACGCTTTACTATAATTCAGTATACTTTTCCTTTTGCTACCCCTTTTTTGTCTAACCCCTTCATCTGGGTTAGTCTATGTAAGAGAGTAGTTGTCCGAGCTTGTTTTGAAACAACTTTTTAACTTCGCTGTTCAATGAACTATTCTATGATCTGCAGCTATTGCAGTCTTGCTGTGAAAATTAGAACTTCAGAGCAATAAAATTTCAGTTAGCTTCTATATTTTTGCCAGGTAAATGGATGATCTGTTCTAATATATTCTAAGACTATGTAAATGAGTGCTTTAAAATAACATTTTCCAAACTATTTTATCCTCTTTTTACCCTTTTCTGTATAACAAGAGTGAGGCTGCTACTTTCATATGTTTCTTCTGTGCATTTGGTGATTGTGGCTTCATATTTAGTTAGCATTGCTTAAGAAATCTTATTTTGGGCTGCTTGCTCCCAGCGCCTGTCACTGCACTATGTTGGCCCTGCTGTCCTAACTTCATTAGGTCAGGAGGGTTTTAAAATTCAAAATTCTGTGAAGTGTTTCTCAAATGCCACCACAACTCAAAAATGATGTGCAGTCCCACTACTACTACCTACTGCTGTGAGTCCTGATAGCTGATTCTGGTCTCCCATTGAACTGAGTACTTGTTTTATCTTGCGTCTCTTTAGTGAGAACTTGTCCCTATCTCCCTGGACATCTAGTTCTACTGCCTAACTGAAACATTTATCATAAATCACGCTGCTGAGTTATGTCTTTTTTTCTGTTCCTATTGGCTAATGAGAATAATTTCCTACAGGCATGTGAGTATGGTACAAAGAGGACAGGGTCTGTTTCTCTCAAAACTGTAATTTTCCTTCTAGATTAATTACTACCTGATCTTTTAAACTTATGTTGATGTTTTTAATAGGTCTTATTCCCAAGTCTCTTACAATTTTTAGCAGCATTCCTGTCAATACTTGTCAAATTGTCGTTCTGTATGTGATCCTCTGAACCAATAACTGTTCTAGTTGAAGGTGATTGATAAGTTAAATAGAGTTGATTAGTTATTAACATGTGATGTTCAGCAGCTTTGTAAATGACTTGTTCTGTCTTGGCTTTCTCTGAAATTTGGCTTGTTTACTTTTAAATGGCAGGAAAAGACAGAATTATATTTGTGACCAAAGAGGACCATGAGACACCAAGCAGTGCTGAGCTGGTTGCAGATGACCCAAATGACCCTTATGAAGAACAAGGTCAGTAGCAAGCAGAGAAGTGGAAGTAAGGAGTGTTACAGCACATTATATGATATTCTAGTAATCTTCAACAGCAACAACAACAAAAGCCAAACCTTGTAGGAAGCAGGAACAAAATCTTGATTCATTTTTAAAGAGTAAGATAATAGGGCTACTGGTTATTCCGTAATAAAACACCAAAAATCTTAGCAGTTTTAGCTTCTGAGTTAGGACATCACGGATAATTTGCTTTCCATACGGTGTTGTTTTTTTTTTTTTTTTTTCTCTCTCTAAACTTTTAATCGTCTTTCAGTGTGGTCTGCTCAAATACATCAGTTGATGGTGTATAGTTTCAGTTAGCAGCGAGAGATATTCAGAAAAAGCTTTTCTTTCCTTTCTTGCATTAATGTAGTCAGAGCTTAACCAGTGAAAATTCTGGTTATTTTTCACTGTCTTTAGATAATGAAGTGCAATTTTCAGAGAAGCTGGGTCAAGATGCACACCACTCATCTCAATTAGTTGTTCAGCTGCCTACGTGCAGAAAAATTGCCTCTGCAATCTTTGAATATCATTTTTAATATGAATTATATATATATGACTAATCTTTTACTGTACTAGTAGTAATATAATCAATAACTAGTACAAAAATCTTTTGATGTCATATGACAGACAACTTTAAATTATTCAGTTGTCAGCTGCAACTATCTTAAAAAAAAAAAGAGGAGAATTCAAATTTTCAAATTTTGAGTGAAGATTGCAGTTCTGACCCTAAGTATATCTAACCTGAAAATGAAGTAATTTAGGATATTTGAGAGATCAGAATATTTCTGAGATCAAGACTTGTAAAGTTCTGGTTGCACAGATCATATTTTGAGTTGTTTCTACTGGGTAAATTAAGCGTCTTTCTTCCTGTCGTGGTGATTAAGTAAATTTTGCCCTAGGTTAATAAATTGTCAGGAACATGTGTGAATTGGGATTAAAAAATTATTGAATTGCTTTTATGCTTTCAGGCCTGTTAGCCTCTTTTGCTTGTCCTTTAAAATATTGGTTTAAGTTAGGTAGCTTTCATTGAGGAATCTCCCTTTAAAATCATATTGTGTTGTAACTTGTGGTCAAATATAGTGTAGCTATGAATAATGAGCAATTCAGGAAAACTGGGTCACTTCACTCAGCTGCCTACCTTGGCTTAGTTTCTGCTTCTCTTTGAGTGAAGTGATCTCATTGCTTTCAACTCAGCTGAGATAGAAATAAGCCCTTTACTGTTTTGGAAATTTTGTTAAAAAAGTAAAAGCTTTGCAAGTGGCTCTGTGACCCTTAGAGGGCAGTGTTTATGCACAGTTTAGCAGCTGGAGCACACAGGGGTGCTTTGTTAGCTGACATAGTATGTAGTTTAATTTGAATCATATCTTTTTATGTCACTAAAATAACTTTTTGTTTTCATACATAGATTTGTTTTAAAATGATTTTGCATTTAGCTGCCTGTTTCAGTTTTAGAGCTTCGTTAAAACAGTGTGCACAGTCAGCAGTTACATCTAAACATTTTATTCTCTGGACAGTAATGAGTCCATTCAGTTTTTTAATGACCCAAATGAAAACAATGAGGAGAGTGTGTGGAAACTTCATGTTGTTTTAGATCATTACCTGAATGAATAAACTTATTTCAAGTCTAATAACAAATTTTCCATCGTATGCTCAAATCAATATCAGACCTTCCTTTTCAAGAATTAGACATTTTTGTCAGAGATGCTCTGAATCCTAAATTCCTTCTCTGATCTGATCACAGCCTGCTAGAATGTTTTGTAAAGCATGCCTGATGAGGATGCAATACTCATTTCCTAGAAAGAACATTTAGCATAGTTTAAAATGTGTGAAATCTATGTCCAACCCAAGTCATTGTAAATACAGAAGCACTGTTGACTGACCCAAGGCAGAATCACCTTGGGAAAGAGGCTCACAAAACAGTTTGTGGATATTCTTGTGAAAACCAATAACAGAAAAAGATTGAATAAATCTTTCAGCTTTAAATCGGCTTCAGTGAAACACACAATTAGAAACAGTTTTTTTTTTCTTTACTGAAAAATAAACACTGGATATGTTGGTTCAACAGTAAGTTTCACTAGCTTTTCAAATATATGGCAGGGTTGGTGTGATTGAGGTTAACCTGACACCCTTTCTGAGATGAAAAGAAGAAGCTGTTTTTATTCTCTGTTCTTCCCCAAGCCATCAGTGGCTGTGTCTTATTTCAGAAAGATGTTTAGAAGCTGAAGTTTAGTATCTGTCAGGAATTCCTCTATCCCTCATATTTTCGGGCAGAATGTGTCGCTGGCTAAGAGCCAATATCCAGACTGCCTATTTGGTGGAAACAATCTGTGCTTTGGCACGCGCTGTCGTCCTCTTCATGAGGATGGTGCTTCAGCTCCTAAAGGTTTCAAATAGAGACCTACTATAGGCAATGAAATCCAAGTTGCACTTGTGTCTGTTATTGTCTTGACTCGGCTGGAAGATGGATCCTACAGATGATTCTTGTAAAGCTGTTCATCCTTATGTAGAAAACAGCATCTGAGGAGAGCTGTTTTTTAAAACAGTGTTTACTCCAGTTAGTATGCTATGTGGAAGCGAAACAAAATCTGAATTTTTAAATCCTGTCTCAGACATGTTAAAAATTTATTGTTTGTAAAGTGCCCAGGTAATGGCCTCTAATGATCAGATGGTGGAGTTATGTTCTCAGTTCCTTTTCTTTGGCCTGGGGCTTTGTGTCGTCTTCTGGAAAAACTAGAGGCTGCTTGCAAAATAAAGAAAAAAACAAAAAAACAAAAAAAAACCCTGTTTCTAGATATCACATCTGGGGAACATAGCAGCCCATGGGGATCTTATCATTCACTGAACTGTTAAGTCACCTTGTGTGGTGTGGCTAAACAAAGTAGCCTGATGTTCAGCTAAGTAAATCCATGTATACAGGCTGTCTTTGAGTTGCATGTGGTTGTTTAAAGTTTGCCTGGCTTCCCAGTTATAATCAGTTATGGTCTTACTTTTTGTTGAACAGAATACTTTTTTAGTGATAAGAATCTGTTTAGCAACAGCATGTGGATACATATTTGTTCTAGAATTAAGCATCTATTTTTGACGCCAGATTTTCAGAGGAAAGAAAAGTGTCCATCTTATCGTTTGGGTCATCTAGCCTAATACAGAGATATACTGCAAAGGCTTGGAATGTGAACATAGGATGTGATTCTCTTGGGACCTCTAAAGAGAGGTTTCTTTTTCTTCTGTCTTCCTCCTCCCCACTCTCAATTATTCTTTTTCTGGTTGTACATATGTAATGAGTATATAAGCTTGTGCCATTTATTTGGATAACAAACTAGCCCAAATTAAAGGAGCCACTTCCTCCTTGTTTAAATGCTATATTCAATGATTCCTATATGTGTATTTTATTAGATATGGAGAGGTTATTGGGAAGAATAGAACAGGCTTTTTTTTTTCTTTTCCCCTTAGCAATCCTTAAGTCACCTGCTTCCTATACTTCAGGGTAGAAAAGAGGAAAAAGCCAGAAGCTAGTTATGTTAGGGAAACCTTACTATTAAAACATGTATCTGTATGATTCAGAAAGAGAATTTTTGTGTGTGCTTAAATAGTTATTCTTAAGCTTATTCTTAGCATGTGGTAAGTTACTGCCACGTTTTAAGGGCTCTCTGAAAAATTCTCACTTGAGCTGTCTCAGGCTACAGTGTGGCAGATCAAAACAGAAACATTTCACGTATCACACAGAGTGTAACTGCATCTAATGAGAGAGAAATTTATGGGCAAAAAAGACATATGGGAAAAACATTTTGGAATATGTTGTAGTGCAGAAGCTCTGTCTCATGTATGGTTTTTATTTAAAAGAAAATTGGAAAAGACTTTTCTGTACATAAAGTAACACGCAGGCTTTTCTAATTTAGCTTCTACTTTGAATGGAAGACTTGGTTTCCAGTGTTCAACTTCTGTGGCATAATTCACCCCAATAATTCTTTTGATCTTTTCTGCTGTACTATATACAATCATATCTAAGAGTGAATAAGTTTATTATATAAATATGCCATTATCTGTATTGTTTTCTAATACACATTAAATTTAGTTTGTTTGGGATGATGCATTTATTGTAGGGCCTTTCTCATACTTAAGATAAAAATGTAGGGGTCTTTTCTTTTCATAGTTCTTATTTTTCATCAGGCGTTAACAAACATTAGTCTCTGGGTTTTGGTCAGTAGATTACTCAAGAAAACTCACACTTGGTTTCTCTAGGGAGAAAATAATATGAAAATAATGTGAGAAAATTATGTTGAGTTCTTTTCTTGATTTCTGTACTCTCAGTTGTGAGGTTTCAGTAGCCAAAATTTGAAGGTACAGAATCAATTTGAGCTAAAAGCACTGAAGGAAAAATACCATCTGATGAGGCCATGTGAAATGGGAAGTCAGACAGACCAGGGTAGTTCAAATTAGTGTTTTGTATCACAGAGCATCTCAATAAAGTTCACTGTATATGCCTTTTAACAGCTATGGCTGATGAAAACAGCTTAAGAATCCATTTGCGGCAGTATTGAATTGCGGAAATTAAAAACTAGTATTTCCACTGTAAAGCTTGTTTTTGGTCTTATGTATTACAAACAAATACATTTAAACCTGGAAGATCTCTAGTTCCCATTGAGTCTTTGCTCCAGTGGCTTAGAATGATTTCTTATTTTAGTTGACTTCTATGAAGAAGACACTAGTGAGTTTTATGCATGAAAAGTAATATTTATTATCATCACAGATGTGGTAAGAAGGCTGGCTAAAAGTGCTTATAGAACTGCTGAGCAGGCTGTTGCTGTCCTGTCCCTTTTCTGTTTCTCCAGACTTGTTCTGGTCATCTTATTTTAGAGGCAAAGTTTTGTAATGGTTTCCACAGAGGACTGGTGAAGCAAAAACCCTCTCCTTTTAAGGAAGAGCTTAATAAAATGACTGTTCATATGTACAGGACTGTTTTTATGACTTATGCAGTCCCTTTCAGTCCTGCTTCCTATGTTTCTGTCATCTTGCATTGGCAGATAAGCTTGTTATTTGAATGTTTGGCTTGTAACATGGAAGAAAGCTTTATCAGAACAAGAGTGGGACTTTATTATAGCAAGCACAAAGACAAGTGTTGACATGAAGGCAGATGTTCTGCCTTCATGCATGATATTAACAGATTCCCTGAGCTGAAAGAGATTAGGGTGTGTGAGGTCAGCAGTTAATGGCTAAACCAAACCTTGATCTGTTACGATGGGTGGGTTTTTCTTTCCCAAGTACAGACTTAAGTAGATTGTGACCCACTGGATCAGTGAAGTTCAGGCTGCATTTGAAAGAAGTTTTAATTCAGAGAATTAAAAATAATCACCCTATCTATTTCAGGCTTGTGCTTCAAGGAGAGTGATGGATGAGATCTGTTTTGATTTTAATTGTGTTCTAAGCTAGCTGATACACCTAATCGTTTAAGTACGCATTCTGCTATAATTATCAGTGAGGAAATGTTTGCCTTATTTGTTTGCTTTTTAAAAGAGAGTTTCTGTGCCGATAGCATCAGAAACTGATGCCACTTAAGTGATCAAATAGGTACAAGCCAATGTTCATGTGGTATCCAAGAATGTATAGATTAAGGGGTAACTCCTACTTTGTTAAAATTTGCATGCTCACAAGGCAGTTTTGGTTTTAAAATGAACAATTTCTATTTTTATTTTAAGAGGATTATTTGACGAGTAATTTTATTGCTGTGGTGTCTTCAGGAATATTCCAAAACTCCTCTTGTGTTGTTTTTGAAGTATTAGAAAAATGAGTGTTTAAAATGACTGGTTGATGTCAATGGGGAGGAATATAGAACTTCAAAATCTAGTTTACAAAGCAAACCATATTTCTACGCTGCATGATCAACGTCTCTTCTTTCTGCTTTATGTCATTGTCAAAAAAGAATCTGGCACCAGCCATCCATTTCCTTGTCTCAGCAGTTCTGCTTTTCTTCCAGGCAGCCAGAGATGCCATGATACACTGTACTAGGTATATCTGTTCAGTACAGTGATAATCACAGATGTTTTACAAAATTAACCTGTTGGATAAAGCTTGGCCTATGAAAAATGACAATATTATAGCAGTTGACAAAGTCATGCTAAGGAGACTGTTACTTACAGTAATGTAAAAGAGACTGATCAGCACCAAGAAAGGACTAACAGTGTAACTTTTTATACTGGACTGGGTTGACCAAGTTAGAGCAAGTGATAGACAAATTGCAAATTAGGGTGAAATTTTCCATTCATTCCTCTTAATATAACAATAAATATGGTTGGTTTGCTGTTGCTCTACCAATACATAATATTCATAGTATTGTGGCCCAATGGCCAAGGAGGTACTAGTGAGGGTGAAATGCATCTCTGGAACTTCATGATCCCATGGGACAAGGCAATAAGTAGGCTTACTGAAGTCTGTGGTAGCATTTTAGGTGACTTTAAGTTGCACCTGGCCCTAAATATAATTTCCTCTTCAGATCGGAATTAATGCAACTCTGTTCTCTGACAACAGTAGTTGCATACCTGCTTCTAAAAGGAAAGCACTTAAACTTCAATTTGATGCACATATTGTCAGCTCCTGCAGGAACTCAACCTGGAGTTGAAGTTAGGAAGCTAACTTCTTCTGGAGAGGAGAGGAGAAAACTGTCAAAGTAGGGAAGAAACTAACTTGGATCATAGCACAGTGTTTTTTTTGTAGCTGAGCATAACTGCACGTATGCTCGTGCGAAGTAGGGAAGGGGAATGAAGATATATTGATTACTTCAAGCAATATAACAGAGACTCTAGAAGCCCACATGAACTAGCCTGTTGTATTACACTTCTATGCATGACAGTTTAAAAGGTTTTCTAGAACTTACAGGGGAAATGTTCTGCTTGAACTCTGTCATGCTTATCAATTGATATCTCAAAGAACATTGCTAATTTAAATCTCCACCTTGGTCTTCCACCACTGAAGTATTTAATTTCTCTGTTCCAGAGCAGAAACTTCTAGCTATTCCAGTTTATTTAGAGACTAGAATGACATCCAACTCATTTTCATTTGTAATCTGTAACTGAGGGGTTTTTGTTTGGTTGTTTTGGTGGTGGAACTAGGCATGCTGGCATGCTCTTACTATTCCTTTTGTTCTGTGGTGTGAGTTGATCTGTGCATGTCTTAGAAATAAGCTGATCTTTGTTTTTGTGATTCTAGTTTTCAAATTTTAAGGGGAAAGTTGTGATTTAGTATTCCAGAGTTCATTTAAAAAGAAAAGAAAAAAACATCCATCCAGTTTGATTTGAAAGAGTTCTATTCTTAATGCTGGTATTAAATTCTCATGACTTGTATGAGAACATTTTAAGGCTTGCATGCTCTTCTGACAGACCTGTCAAGTGGATTGACTTGATGCCAACTCATGGTTATTTTCACTTTGGAATTTTCTTAGAATATTCTCAGTGGTCTGTAGTCAAGGGAGAAAGACTTAATTCAGATATGGAGATGGAACTCTTCTCACTTGTGCCCAGTAATGGATCGTACAGATCAGAGATGGAAGCAGACTAGCCAGAAAATGGAAGGTGATTTGCACTCTTGAAGCTACAGAACCAGTATGGCAATACTGGTACTTCAGATTATACCTGCAATGTAGCAGATTTTGTGGGATGAAATTAATTTTTGAAAGGAGCACTTAACTTTTCTTCTCTCTTTTGTTTGTTCAGGATTGATATTGCCCAATGGAGATATCAATTGGAATTGCCCATGCCTTGGTGGAATGGCTAGTGGTCCCTGTGGGGAACAGTTCAAGTCAGCGTTTTCTTGTTTCCACTATAGCACAGAAGAAATAAAGGGATCAGACTGTGTGGACCAATTCCGTGCCATGCAGGAATGCATGCAAAAATACCCAGATCTTTACCCTCAAGAGGATGAAGAAGAAGAGAAAGAGAAGCCAAGCAAAGATTTGGAAGCTAATCCTATGGAAGCTTCTGTAGCCAAAGAGGAGAAGGGATCTAGCTAATGAAGATGCAAGGAGGCTGTTGTCTCCACTTCTTATTTTCAGTCATGGACTTTTGCAGGGTGTCTATCTTTTGAGTCCTCAAGAAATGTTTCACCATTGTTCCTGTACACTGTATCATAATAAATAATTTATTGCAGAAGGAGAAATCTGTGCTACAGCCTTGCAAATAAATACTGCAAAAAGGAGGAGTACGTGCATGTACTGTGTAACCTGTTAGTGGACACAGCCAAAACTTTAACAGCTGTCTTTTCCCTCCAGTTCTCAGCTAGTGTTTTGTCTTGAAAAATATCTCTAAATATATAAAATATACAACTTTCAACTAAAATTTCCACTAGTGCACCAGGTCTGTCTTCATTTCAATGTGTTCTGATTAGTAGCTGTTGTGTTTTGGGTTTTTTTTTTAAATGTATTCTGTCCTATGAATAGAAATTGAACTAAATGACTGTATTTGCTTAAGGCTTTTTTGCCAGAGTGATTCAGAATGTTGAAAATGACCTAATTTAGAATTTGTAAACTAATTTCAAATGGCATTATTTAGATTATGGTTGCATTTTACTACTGACATCAGGTAAGGACTGCCAGGAGAATGTTGGAATGTGTGGCTCCTTTGATTTCATTAACTGATTGTGATGACTTTTACATTTTAAAAAATAGTCTATTGTGCAACTTTTGATATGAATGGAAAGAACGCTGATCACTTGTTTTATTTTTGCTCTGAAAGCACTGTTTTTGAGTTTTCTTAGTTGGTGCCTGCTTCTTCAGTGTATAGACAGGCTCTTATAGAATGCTTTGAGATTAAAATGAAAATGTTACCTGGTGTAGTGATCTCAAAACAGATACTGTGACTTAAGTGCATATTAAAAAAACAAATACTTTTTACCTTCATTAAAAGCTCTTCTTTCTTTGGGGGGTTTTCATTAACACTGCTTGGATTTGAGAGACCATGACATTCTTCTGCATTGTAAGCAGGCTGTGAATTAGTTTGTGTGTTGTGAAGATCAGTTGCTTCAGCTTGTCGGTTTTTATTCCTGTCCCGTTCTCTCTCTTTCCCAGCCCCGAGCAGGGAGGCACAAAAAATGTAAACCACTGTCAGTAACTATAGTGGATTGTATCCTGAACCAGCACTATAAAGGCTTTGAGGTCCTGAAAAGCTGTTCAGATACATGAGTTACTTTAGAATTATGAATAGTTTAAAATAATTCATTATAGCTTAATACCTGTGGATAAGGGAATGCTACATTGTATTTCTTTCCTAGCAAAGTAAAGGCTGCGTGAATCTTATTACAAAACCAACTGTACCAGTGGCTTCAGTAAGTGTCCGTTGCAGCTTTCCTCCATATGTGTTGCTTAACTTACCAAAGCATAGTAAAGAAAATTTGCGGTGACAGTAATATAGCCCCATAAATCTAGTAATGCTTGAATGCTTGCCTGTGTCTGTGGGCAGGAGTCTTGAGCACTCAGCAACATTGCTTCTGGACAACACTTTGGTGTCTTGTTGTTGACCTAAATTATTTCAGTGTTAGTGGGGGTGCTTCTGAACGTCTTGGAGGAATTTCTGTTAAAATTTAAGGGCTGTATGAGTTCTTCATATTTCAGTACAGCTGTTGGATCCTCAAGAAAATTGGAAGAGAAGAGGGAATTAAGTGGCTGACAATAACTCAGTTCTGAGGGGATGGATAGCAGGTACTCTCAGCGGGTCTTTGCATTTTACAGAAATAAAGCGTGACAGCTTCTCAGTGTGACTCTTTCATGCGCAAGAAGACAAATGCCAAGTTAACCTGAGTGGGCACAAAAGCGGCAGTGATAAATCTTGGCGCTTAGGCAATTGGACCATGAAAATGAAATCTTAGGCAATCAGATAAACACTGGGCACCAAATACAAAAAAATCACACGCACCTGAGCTTTTGGTTTTTCAAATGGAAATCCAATGCGTTATTTGTAAAAAAGCAAGAACAGTTCGTGAAGGAGTGCTCTGTTCTAAGAACTGTTTGCCTCCTATTCTTCTCTGCTGTGCTTTTCTTTCCCACGCTGCCTGATGCTTTACAGGTTTTGGGTTTATCCTCTGTAACAGTGTTTATAGCACCTGTGTACTAAATGCAAAATGCAAGAGTTCTAGTCGTATGGTAGCAAGGGACCTGAACCTCTACTTATGGCGGTAACCTACAGCTTATAATCTAACATACTTGAACATTTGTTTAGGGTAGAGTTGCTTCTGTCAGAGTTTGCTGTGACTTGGTAAGCTGTTGTGCTAGATCTTGTACAAAAATGGGATGTGCCTAAGGGACCTTACACTAGAAATAAAACTGTGAAAACCACTATTTAATGTGTTTGAGATGTTTTGAGAAAGGAAGTGATAACTCTAAAGAGATGTTTGTGGAAATTGTAATTTATGTTATTTTCTTTCCCCCTACCCATGGGGGATAATTTCTAATTTTCTTTCTAATTTTCAAATTAGAAAGTAAAATAATTGTCATCACTTCCCTGCATTTGTGTTTTGGGTGACTCCTTAAAAGTGGAAGTGACGTATATCAGACTAAAACAATCAAGCTTCATTCATTCTCTTCCCCTCTTTTCTTTTTTCTTGCTTCTACTCTTGCTTTCAGTGTCAGACTATTCTTTTTTTCTGACTGAGTTTTTAACAGTAAAATTTAAAATAGTAATAAGGACAAGGATGTGGAGTTATGTGTTTAGACACAGAATGTAGTCCCACCTATCTTCTGGTTTTAGTCTTCAGAGTACATTTCCTGCCATGGAATTTGGATTTTGCTATATTAATAGAAGTAAATGCAATCAAACTTGTTTGAGATTTAAGTTCTTGACAATCATGTACTATACTTGCATGAAATATTAGGAATTAGAAGGCAGATCAACTGTAAATATATGTTTCCACTTTGCTGGCCCTACTAAAGTGAAGAGAGACTACTCAGTGTGGACTCTGGACTCTGCAGCAGAATCTGATCATGCAATTTTAGGTCAGGTTGTCTCTCTTGACCATGATGCATCCCTTAGAGGTATTACAGAATTTATGTGGAGATTTCTTTTCCATCTCTAGTAGTAGACTTTTTTTTAAGACTGGATGAAAGGAGAAAATACATCGTCTTGGGTTTCTTCTTTTGCTGTGTAAACTAATGCAGTTGTCTATGTATAGATAATGTGTTTGTTATATTTCCCAGCATCGCTTTGTTGACGTGATTTTTCCTTTTGTGCTTGTAAGCTCCCATTTTAAACTTAAAATCATTCAGTGGTTATTTTAGTAGGTAATAAAGATGATAAAATACTCCCTGACAGTACGTGGCAAGCTTGTGAAACAGCAGATGATAAGAAGTTGCCTTTTTAGCATCTAGATACAAAACTTAGAGCAGCATATTGCTGTGTTTTTCTAATGTGTTTCTTATTTGCTTCATAAATACTGTCTTGGTTCTCTGTCTGCCGTCAGTGAGCTACTGATTCTTTGGGGGAAGTGGTAAATTCAGATGTTTTTGAGGAATTGCCTGCATGGAATTATTTTTCAATGATTTTATGCATGTTTCATCAGGTGCTTTTATATATCAGGGCAAAAGCAATCATAGGAGGGGAGAAGAAAATGTCTGAAATAATTGATCTTTAAGCTTGGGCCTCTTAGTTGATATCTATCTTATAAAATCTAAAGTGCTGAGTATCCTTACACATTTATTAAAGGTTAGCTAGAAGAAAGTATTAACAAGGCATGAAGCGCTTCTAGACATAATAGAACATGTTTTTAACATAGACTACTTGGCACAAATGATTATGTGCAAATGTAATTCTAGCTGGATTTTATCCATTTAGTTTTTAGAAAAAAAAAAAAAAATTGGATTCATCCTACAGCTTTTTATCATCACCCCTAAAATAGTGCCTGGCACAATATTAGTGTTTAATACCTCAATTCTCCAGTTTCATACAATCTCCTCACTTATTGCACACTCTTGTAATTCTGGAGTAAATGCAGTGGTGAAACAAATCATAGTTTTTAAGGCTGGATAGGACTGTTATGTACTGTCTTGAACCCCTGCAAGATGCAGGCCATAAATTCCGATGTAATTTGTGATAACTTGCTTGTCAGGATGGGGTTGTTCTGGCAACTACTTAAAAACTTGAATCAATAGACAGTGTACCTCATCTTCTGACAAGGGTAAAGGTAGCCTATAAAAGTTGTCTGTTACAGGCTAATGTATGTTTAAAAAAACCCTATAATATAGTAGTTAACTATAATATATAGTTAACTAATGCAAAGTGGTAACATTTACATAAACTGCATTTTCAGAATGTGTTTAAAAATTATTTACTCACTGTTTAGGTTTTTTTTCTGCTTTTCCCTGCAATATAGCCTACTTGCATGTCAAAGACCTAACTTTAATTGTGTTTAGTAACTTTCCTAGAGATAAGACCTTGTCTCAGGTGTGAAAATGACCTTTGTTTGCTTTTTCCTTCCCTGTGACAAGGTGTCTAGAGGGAAAGGCATATCTTGCAGGTTATTCTGGGGATCTGGCAGAGCTAAGTTGGAAACAAGATCTATATCCTATGCAGTTCTTATTGAGAATGTCCTTGTTAAACCCTACAGCAATATAACCTGTTCATCTAAGGCACTTCATCGGATCATACATCAGTGAATCTCTTAGTGAGGAAAGTTATCTAAATAAGTAGGACCTATTTTCTTATTCCTAAGGGGGGGGGGGGGGGAAGATACTCTATGCTTCTTAGACTCTTATTTTACTTTTTATTGAAGTTCTAGCAGTGCTGGTGTAGGACAATGCAGAGAAGCTACCAGTGTAGAGAAGCTGCCAGCAGCTTGTCATTTATTCTAGATCAGGTCTATTCGTTGGACATGGCTTTATTTAGTAGATCAGCACCAGCCTGTCTGCAGTCATTTCTCCAACTGCTTGTAGCCCCTCTGGAGCTGAAGTTTTGCTAGTAATACTGAGAAAAATTAAGAGAAAACCCACCCAATGGAGGAAGAATGGAGAGAACATAATATATGGAAGACCAATGTTACGCTCTCCTGCTAACACTAGAAGATACCTAGCATGTTCCAGGCATCAGTGTTACACTACTGAAAAAGTCGAACGGGATAATTTGGTGGTGAATCCATAATCAGAGTATGAGATTTGGAAGGCCTGAAATGGTAAGGTGTTGATATATATATATTTCTAAGTGTTCTTACCTTCACTGTAGGCTAATTCTAACTGTATAGTATAAGATAGCTAGAATTCAGGTTTGTGACTTGTGGATATTTAGCTGAGCATGGAAGGAAGAGAAGAAGCTCTTAATGTTAATGTATCTTGATACTATCAAGATCAAGAAATGGTTCAAAGACTCTTCAGTAGAGGCAAATGTTAAAATGGTGAAGTGTTAGTAAATATAACGCATAGCTGTTTTTACTAAGACACCCTGAGAAGTTCTGACTGCTGCTATTAAAATGTTAATAGCATTAGTAAAAGCTTGCCATGGATTTTGCTCCCGTCACTGCCAGAAGCACAAGGGCTTATGATTAGAGTACCCTGTGCATTCATCCAGTGGTTCAAGTTAGAACAGCCTTTTCATGAATTTAGATCCACTGGAAGTAGCCCGTACAACACACTGAAATGCCTGGAATGTTGCTGTATTTTCTACCATTTGTTAATTTAAATGAAATCATTAAATAATGGACCTTTTGTCCTGCTTGTTGCAGGGAGCGCAGTGTTTGCTTCTTTATTTTTTGCAATTCAAAGAAAATAAACTTGAGGTGACAAGTTTCTCCCAGTGGTATCAAGGGTGGAATGTGTGGCTGTGTCTGCCTAATGGCAAACTGTCAGTTTCTCCTTTCTGTTATTAATTTTACTTTCCTCAGGAATCCTTGGCCTTTGCCTTTTTATTCTCCCTCCCCTTTTCCCTCCTGATTTCCCCCCCTCCATGAATTCCATGTTTTTAGTATAAACTATAGTCAGCAGCAAGAGCCTGAATGGAGAGGCAGTCTCTAAAACAGGAGGAAATGTACAAAAAAAAAAAGGGGGGGGAAGAAAAAGAAAAGCACATTACAGATTAGTTTTGATATATCAGTGAGCAGACAGCTCATGAAGGCCCTGTCATAGCCAAAACAAAGAGCACAGGAAGATTTGTAGTGATTGCACATTGCAGATTAACCCAGATCCCGCAACAATGATTTGAAGGGTAAGTGGACATAGGATTTGCTGTACCAGATCTGATGACTGGTCCTGTTGATGGGTTTGTTTCTGAAAGCGACAAGTTCCTTATGCTTCCTAAGAAGATGAAAGCATCCACTAGTATTGCACTTATTCCCTTCATAGGGTGCTGCGTAGGAGAAGGGTATTTGATTTCCACATCAGTGATTTCTAACCTTTCTTTTTCTTGCTATTACCAGAGTGGTGTTGCTTCCACCCCTTTTGGCTTTCTGTGCTTTCTCCTTCCTGTATGCTCCCAAACAGTATTATCATAGTTGTCATCCCACTTCCCTGCAGACATCCACCTTTCTCCTTGCAGGTATTGGCTTTGTTTCCTTCTCTGGCCCAAGGGGCCATCGTTTCTGCTTGCAACATGAAGAGCTTAAACTAAAGAACTAGGTTGGATCCAGCTGATCTTGTTGTGTGTTGGCACTGCATGGAATCAGCGAAGGCTGGCAGAATTTGGTAGTTGAATTCTGTGCTTGTACTTCTCATTACCTATGCTTTGGGTGCAGCTCCCGATTTAGAATTAGTCCCATGGATAACCATTATGTTTTTATATTATGAACGTGTACAGATGTTATTAATGGGTGTCACCTGCACAATTAAAGATTGAAATATCCTCAGTGATTGTGTGTGGCTTTTTTTCCTTAAAAAGCCATACTTCAAATGGATTGGAGTTATTATTTTCGGAGCTAGACTTATGATTTCTGAAAACACAGAAATGCTGAGGGCCTGCAAATTTGGACTAACAGAAGTTGTACTGTGTGTTGTCCCACACTGGCCCACATTACTTGCCATGAAGGGACTACACCTGACATAAAACTTTTATCCACCACCAATGCACAGGCATAATCTCCTAAAATAGAATTTTGATCCAGGACTTGGACCTGTGCATTTGAAGTGATGCATCGTAATATTTCACATCACTAAACTACAAGTTGAAGGCTTGATGGCAGTTATTTGTCATGTTAATAATGTGAAGAATGAAGACCAAGGCTTAGAGACACAGTTGTTTCAGTACAAGTTTACAAGTTCTGTAAGAACTTGTACAGTGGTGCAAAGAGCAAAGGTAAGTCTCTGTAGTACGTTGTTTTTGTTTTAACCATGGGGACCAACACAAACAGACTCTTACCTATTCAAGGTCTGAGCATTTGTAGTTAAGGCATCTCTCACCTACCCATCATATGTTTCTATTTTCATGCCTTGCATCCCACAAAACACCTATGTGCCAAGGAGCAATTTTGGACCTTGTTAGACCTCAAACCACTGAAACTTTATGTATTTTGTATGGGAATGACATACCTGCAAATACCTATATTTAAGATTTTGCAGGATTGGGTCTTGATCAGTTATTAAATTAACATGTTGCTTATATAAATCAACTGCACCTGGTTTGTGTTTCTAATACGCGCATTGTCTCATACAAAATATGCATACAGTTTCTATAAATTATTCACTACTTTTTTGATAAGAAGTTGCTCAATAGAAGAATAACATGTATCATGGTTGCCTTATTAGCTAAACGCTTTTCTCCGTTTGCCTGGCTCTGTGCAAAGACTATTGAAGCAAGAGCCTGATGTCTGGAATATTTGTGGTTTATTAACTTAAAAAGAATTAATATGCATATGGTTTGAGGATTACATGGTGTAAAATTTTAAAAATAGATCCCAAACCTCACATCAATACAAATCTCTATGTATTTTTAATTGAAGTTTTAAGTACAGAAAAGAAAATGTGCTACAACACATAACAAATAACACACTAACTTTTCCAGGTTTGAGGGGCTTTAGAGAGCACACTGTGTGAATTGTATCAATTCAAAGAAAGCTTACATCAAGCAGCATGGAAAAATTTGGGGACAGATGGTAAACACTACAGAGAAAACTTATTCTTTATAGCAGTGAGCCACTTTTCTTTCCTCTTAGTTGCTTGCCAAGAGCAGAAGTCGGAGAAGCATTAGTAGCAATATGTCACTGCATTGCAGTTAGGGCTCAGCACTTGCAACAACTATTTAATGAACTACCTTGATTCTTTAAGGATCTCTATTGCCAGAATGACCATGTTATTCATGGATGCATGCTCTGCACAGCTGTTACAGAGAGCTACTTTGGCCTCCAATGATCCTGAGTTTGCTGCTATCTGTGGGAAACTACATGTGCTTCTGCTTCAGGCTATTGCCTGCCTTATTATAAATTTTCTACAGCTTTCCAGACTTCTTTTCTTGTGGATAAACACTTTTATTTCATCCTCATGCAGGGTTTCAATGTGATACATCATTGCTACTGTTTGGCATGTGATTGCTACTGCTCCTGAAGCGCCTTGTCTATTTGAGTGTTGTAGGGTTGTTCACGTGGATGTTTTAGGGACAGGTCCTATTTTAGAAGAACTAAAAAAAAGCTGTCCGTCCACTTCTGTAGTGGGTGAATGCATCTTTTTCCCATGTTAATATTATCACCTAGGAGACACAGTCACAGAGAGGTTCACAAGATACATGGTATTGTACACAGACCTACAAAACAATTCCTTTTGGATAGAAGTAGCTTCTATGGTAGTTTTTCTAATTCATTAATATGACCTTGTTTGTTCTTCTGAGGAATATGTAACAGCTATTGTTAGGAAGATAGATGTCATCTTGCACTGTTTCATGCTCATTTTCTCTTGAAGCCCCAGAAGAAAATATCTTTTTAATTTCCTTTTCCAAGTCTCATGGTGGTGATTGTGTTAAACTTTCTTAGCTCTACTTGAATTGATACCTGTTCTAACTCAATCTCTGCAGTTCATTTCTATTTGGAAACTTCTTTTCAGGTAGGCTACTTGGGTTAAAGCACTGCAGAACAAATTGATTGCATGTGGTAGTTCTGGGCAAGTTGGAACTTTTTTTCTCCATTCTTTGGTTTTTCATCTTGGTGAATTTAAAGAGATATCTGATTAGCAGAAGGTAGTAATAGCAATAAAAAATCAACTTGCAGCATTGGCTCACCCTAAATGCTTTTCATTTTGGACTTTCTAATCAAGTTGCATGCTTATGGAATACCTGCTACCCTATAAGGCAGAGCCACTAAACAAGAGCTAGCAGTTGGAACATAAATGTGCAATGTTTCTGACTAATGGAGGGCATGAAGTAGACTTAGCTTTACAGATACCAGCAAATAAATTAGAGATTCAGAAAGAGTGTGAAGCGAGAAGGAGGAGAAGAAATTGGCTGGATTTTTCCTGGCCCTCCCGTTCCCCGCTTGCTTTACATTTCTCTTTCAAGCTACTGTGTGTGTCACCTGATGTGGAGATAGCTGAAGTGTGCGATACAGGGATGATTATCTTGTGTTCACATAATGGTGTTTGCAGTAAAGTAATCATTAACCATTTGTATTGCAACAGGCCCCAAGAGAACTCACTGAGATATTAATATTCTTGTTCCAAATAGTATTTTTACTAGTGGTAGCTGGAAATACTTGTGAATGACCTTGTTAACAAACAATGTTCATTTGCAGAAAGGAACAGTGTGGGTGTTTATCCTCACTGCAGAATCACCTGTCTGGCACAAAAACGTAGAATATGGAAGTTTGCCTTAATGTGGTACTATTCAACCAATATGGAATATGATCATCTTCAGCAGACAAAATGGCATGTGTTGAAAAGTGTGTTATTTAGTTCTAAACTTAGTCTTGATTATCGTTCTTCTGAAACGCCCTTTGAGAACACACTGGGAAGTCGTGTAGACATCTTTATTTTTTTGCGGTCTTTGAAAGAGAACTAGTCGATCACTTTGTTGTCAGACAGTTTCTGGAGCTGATAAAGAAAGCAGTTGCCATGCTCTTAATTTCTATAAGCTGACATTTCAAATTAAGCCAAATTCCCTGGTTAAAAAGTGTTTTATTACATTAATTAGATGGCTTGTTGGAGATGCCACATTGTTGGATACTGCTTTAGGTAACAACAAATAAATAATAAAGTGTGTGCAAGACAAATGGAAAGAAATAAGGAATGCAATGGCAATGGAAGAAGGGAGAGCCCCTGAAAAGGGAGGAGGAAGAAACACTGTTTATGCACTGTCAGGAGAAAAGTGAGACTTTTATTTTGTAAATATCTGCCTGTCTTCCACTTCCAAATGACCTTAGGAATTTTCTGCTGTTCAGTCACCTACCCTAAGTTAAAAGGAAAACAGCAACCAATGGACTGAAAGAGGCTGTTTTTTCAGGTCCCTAGTGATAAAAAGAACAAATTGATGATTTACTTAAGTTTCACATCATAACCTAGGACTTCTATCCTTTTGCATTAGGCTTAGGTTTTTCTGCATATTCTATATGCCAGTCATACAGTGCTAGAGGGAGATATCTCCTCCCTTCTTCCTTGGGAGCATTAAAAAAAAAATTGCAGGCATGGAATAGAAGCATGCAGAAGTAGCATGTGTGTGTGTTTTTTTCTCTGTAATCTGCAAAAAGAATAGGCTGACCCATTATAATTTCTGCTTTACTTAATGAGGGAACATAACAAGCTTCATTTGATCATGAGTTCCCTGTCACAGGAACAGAGGTCTTAAATCCTTCCCTAACAAAGTGTTTTGAGGAAATTTTAGTTTCACTAGCTACCTCTTAATTACTGTCAAGTAGGCTAAAATGAATTTAGAAAGAATGCTTTTGCAGAACAGAAGTACTTTACCTAGAGTGCAGATGTTACCACCCTTGTACCTCTCTGGAAAAAATCTTCAGGCCAAAGGGGAAGGCAGCCTAACTTCAGTATTTTAACTCAGAAGTGTGACCAAGAAGTAAAGCAGAATGAAAGCACCAAGGGCAATCGAATGCCAGTGGTTGAGCACAGTTTGAATAGCCAGGTGGCTCCCAAGTCACTGTAGTTACCTCATTTAATACACAGTCCAACCAGTCCATTTGCTTCTTCTTTCTCTTGCCTGCTTGCTTTTGTAGTATCACAAACTCAACATTAGAGCAGGTCTAGTTCCTCACATGTTGTGGCTTGGTGATTCTTTCCTAGCATAAGGCTTTTTGGTGGTAATTGCTATGAAACCTTTGTGTGGTGTTACAGGCTAAAGTACTGCAAAGAGCAAAATGATCTTTGAGAGCAAGAGTTGGGTTTGGAATCAAAATTGAGCTGTTGAGCCAGCAGACCTCAGCACTAAGAATTGATGATAGCAATGTACATCTATAGAGGACCTCATCAGAGCTAAGTCCTATGTTTGTCTCCGTGCAGCAATGTGATAATTTTGCCCTCTAGAAAGCAGCATGTTATATTGGTCCAATTGCAGTTTGATGGTAAATAAAAATATCTGAGCTCTTTTAAATAATTTCATTTGACATGCTTGTTTAGTATTATGGCACCTGTAAAGCTGAAAGAAATTGCTGCTGGTTAGTGGTCACTTAAATAAAGAAAATTACACCCAAGTAATGAATGCATTATGTAAGCAGCTTGTATGTATTAATATCAGGCTCTGACCTGAAGTGTGGAAATGCTAATCCATATCTTCAGTTTTGCCTTGTAAAATGATTCTCTGGGTGTGGTGGAGTCAGGCTCAAATTAAGAACTGACTTGTAACCTATGTATGATGCAACAGGTAATTTTGCATGATAAGACTATGTACTTTTTGAAAAAAGTAGTCATGTCCCAGGTTTCCTGTCTAAGCACGTGAAAGGAGAAAGGATGGTAAGTCTGCTTTCATTGCTTCAGCTAGGAGCGTGTTGAATGGGAATGAATGAACTAACTACACCTTTCACTGCAGTGTTATTAAAGGGGAAAGTTCATCACTTTTAACTTCTGAAGCAGAAATTACTTGCACCCAGTTCGAAGAATATCTGCTACTTGTTTTCCCAAATATGCTTTCCAGGGTTTCACCAGACTGTTCATGTTCACAAGGAGTTTGCTGGTCCTAGAGTCCTCCTGGCCTGCTATAAGATAATCAGTACCTAGTTAAAAAAAAAAAAAGTCAGTCACTAAATAGAAGAAAATAGGACTAAATGCTAAATTTCTCCATTGCATAAAGCAATGGAGAATTGCGTAAAGCAATTTCTCCATTGCATGTAGCATCTTAGCCAACTTTGTCTAGTTTTTATATTCCAGTTTATGCACACACAGTTTCATGTGTATGTACCTTCATGTGCATATTCTCAGTGCTGACTCCTGGGCACACAGGTTAGATGTTTTCACATGTGTATGTGCAGAAATCACAAGTGCCCAAATTGATTTAGTTCCAGGCAGTTACCACTTGCAAATTCAGTGTCTCCATATGCAGATGACTGGGTTTGATTCTGATCTTCCTGCCTCCCCCTCCTTTTTTTTAAAGCTAGTGTAACTCCATGTGCTTCAGTAGCATTACTCCTTGCTTGCATAGGTATGATGAATAGCAGAATTTGATCTGAACAGATGTGGAAGCTAGTATTGCATATGAAAATGGTTAGCCAGACTTCCTAGATTATAGCCTTTAGGTACAGGTAGCGGGGCCTCAAAAAGAGGTTTGCAAACAAAAAAGTACATAACTACACATGGAGACAAGAAACAACTATCACTGAAAATAATGTCCTGCCTTAGCAGATATATAATCATTCCTGTTGCATCAACTGCAGTAAGTAAAATTCCTTCACTGATCAGAATTTAGAGAAACAGTCATCCAGGGCAAGTTAAGCATAAGTGTATGTATTTTGGTTTCTCAATGTTAACTTAATAGATATGTGGAATGCAGGTTGCACATGTATATTTTCTGATTTTGAAAACGCAATGTGGAATGACTGCATTATGTGCTGCTAGATTTTGGCTGGCAATTTATGACCTTTTATTCTTGTGTTCAGAGAGGAAGAGTATTTTAAAGTTGTATACACAGAATAGGTGAATTTATATTTCTGTTTTTGGATATGTTTGCTCTTTTACTGCTTTCTATCTAATTTTGCTCATTATTGTAAAATTTTGTTGTTTGGTTTGTTTTTACTGTTGCACATAGATTTCTCTTGTGTGCATTCCTGTTCATTTGATCTTAACTGAAGTTTGCACATCCATCCTGATGAAAGGCAGGCAGCCTTTTTATATCCACCCAGTTAACTTCCAAAGAGCAATTCTTTGGGTTCAATCTGTGGAACGAAACTTTTGGAGTAGAGACAAGGGGGAAAATGTGTTACAGATCTTGCCCTCTCAGTGCTGAAGCTTGCAGCAACAGAAGGACCACGCTGTCGGTCAGCGTGTGCTGGGGAGGAACAAAATAAACACAATTATTAAAGTGCCTGAGCAGAGGCTACGTAGCAGTTGGCTGGTGAGCAGTCTAAAGGGCCAGATTACTGCGTGTGCCCCCCGCAGCTCAGCTGACACGGCTGTTCACTATGACAGCTGTGTATTCTTCTGGTACAGCAATCCACCCTGTCCTCTGACAATTAGGATGTTTTACAGCAGTTCAGACATCTCCAGGAAATGGAACCATCAACCATCCCTGCAGGATCAGAGGAATAGCCTTCAGTGATGGGGCACCCTAATACATGATCATTTAATTAGCGTCTCACAAACATTTAGTGAACTGTTACTCAGACGGACCTTAATTCTTAGACTTAAAATACGTTGAAATCACAAGGCTGAGTCGCCCCAGGGTGCTTTCCCTCCACAAGGATGGGTGATACTGAAATGAGATCCCAAGGGTTTATACGTTCATACAGATGCTTAGTGGCACAGCTGTCAGTCACAACAGCGGATGCTGAGCCCCTGCTTTATGAGGGCCAAGGCTGGTGGATCCAGAATCACCGGCCCAGCCTCTCTTCTTTGCCTGTTTTCTCCAGCAGAAGCAAACCAGACATTTTTCTTTAAATGCTACTTCATTTGAGGAGCATGGAAGGCAGCTTGGTAGTTTATTCTGGCTGATAATAATGTGAAAAGCAGGGAGGTTTTTTTTGTTTGTTTTTTAGCAACTATACAGCAAATTCAGTCATAGCTCTATTAGAAGGCTTTTTGATTAAACTGTCCATTATCTTTAATTTTCTATTAAGAAGAGGCAATGGCATAACGCCTGCATCTGTAGCACTGGAATTTCTCAGTCATATATCTTCAGACCTATGCTGCTAAAGAGGTAGAAAGTACAGCTATAGAGTGAGTACAAAGGAGAAAAATCTCCTGTGACATTTTCCCTCTTGAAATGTCTGTGTGGGGTCAGATGTGCTCTCACTCTATTTAAGCATATGTTTTACTCATGTCTGATTCAGGGCTCCCACAGTTTCACAGGGAGCAATGGAAAATACTTAATTATGCACAACTGTGCCACTGCAGTTTCAGTGAAAGAAAGCACCTTGTTCATTTGGGCTACTTTAAGCAGAAAACTTTATGTGCAAATTTGAGAAACACCCCTAAAACCCTATAGTCCTCAAGGACTATGTTCTACTTCCACGCAAATTCAAATACAGTCTTTCACTTGGTATAGATAATCGAAGACAAAATCCATTTCTGAGACAGTACAGTTCATTTTGTCATAACAGGAAGAATTCATATGAAGTTTGATTTGACCCAGCCTTTCGTAGAACAGCTGCCTCTTTTGTGTGTGACTGATTTCAGATGAGAACTTGTCTTAGAGGTTAAGTTAAACCTTACGTTTAAGTGAAGTAGAGGGAATTCCTTTCACTCAGAATGGATATGGTTTTAATCTGTTCAGAGGAAAAAAACATAGGGGAACTTTTCTGTCAAGTATTACTTTTATAATGATAACAAGTCGCTGTTTTCCCTGGTGCAAGGCCTAATAATAAAACATGATCCCCAGGAATATGTCTCACTGGGGTCTGATCCCAAGACATGCTCCCAAAGACTTGGAACTTCTGGGGACACGAAGGAAAGTTTTGAGTAATCACAGACCATTAGAATTAGACCATTATTGCCTACTTGAAAGAGTGGAGTCCAGGCTCAAATTTTCAGGATTCAGAGACTTACCAAGAGGTTTCAACTGTTACAGTAAAAGTATTTCTCTGTGCAGTCCACCAAGTTGCATGGCAGGAAAGGCAGCAGCAGGAAAGGCTGAGGCAGGGGATGCTCAGCTCCTGATAACATTACTTAGCACCAGTGTGGAACTTCCCAGTCTATAGTCAGAGGTACTATTTTGCCTGCAGCAGAGCCAGGGGAGAAGATTGCTGCTTTCAGCAAACCCACTTCTCCACTCCAATGCCAGAGGTAGATTCCCATAAGTAAAAGTGGAAGAACATGGATCATTTTGACAGAATGTAGTTAGGGAGCAAAAATAGAGACTAATCCTAAACTGGTTATGAGAAGGGGGGATTATTGACTTAAAAGATGATTTTTATAATTATTAAAGATGTCACTGTCTCATTTGGCTTGACATTAAATCCACTTGATTTTATGCTCTCCTTCCACAGTTGGTTTCTCACATGCTGCAGGTTGTCAGCTTTAGGCTTTGAAGGAATAAACCACTGAATGCACTGAGAATTTACAGTAGAAGAAAAGAGGAAGGCTCACTTTTCATTATTTGATACCATTACAAAGGCATAGAGGTATTATTCCCAAATTTTCGTAAAGATTCCTAGCTTTTTCCAAAAAGATGTAAAACAGTGTGTGAGTAGAGTGAGGAAGAAAGAAAACTCTCTGGACATAAAAATTGAGGGATTTTTTTCTCACAAAAATTCTTCTAGTCATAAATTTTCTGGAAGATCAAATCAAGTCACTGAAAGTGAAACATTTCCAGAGAGGTTTGAGTTATTTGGCAAAACTCTGTTCTCGAATAAGAAAGTATTCTTTACTATAGCTGTATATTGACTTCCTCTGCAGTGGGGATGACTCAGGAGGGATTATGTTCCTTAAAGTTTGATGGGAAGTGTTCAGTAGCCATAGCCAATGTCCCTAAAGAGTTGTCATCGCTGTTTACAGGGGAAGGATAATACCCTGCCAGCAAGCTGTTGGCAGGAATGGCTGCACTGTTCATGCAGCAGCTGGGGAAGGTAGTTTAAGTCTAGCTACTGTATAGCAGCGATAGAAAGGTTCTCTCAATCTGTTGTCTTCTAGCAGCATAGTTCAGCTTTGAGTGTTTAAACCTGGAATCCCTTAGTTCTGTCCTTTTTCTTAATAGTCCCCTGAAAGACACAGTTTTACTCTGCTTTATGTTACCTGGACCTGCGTTACTGCAATGGATTATTGCACGGTTGTCTTTGATCTTGTGTCATTCTCACACAGGTTTCACTGTGTGACCTCATTCTTTCCAGAGTTACTGATTTGCAGTGGTGCAAACAACATAGAGGATGAGTCTGATGAGCAGCACTGCAGCCTGAGCCTAACCTCAGAGAATTAGTGCTATAAGCATTTTGTCCTTACCGGGATTGAGAATGGGACATGTACATCCTCTGTTGGTCCAGGATTCTGGGTAAATGCTTCTGTTGCTCCGAGCAATTTTTACTTTGCCTGATTTCAGGACCTTCTTCACTTTCACGACAACTTCTGCATGGGTCCCTTTGTCATGAGCTGATAGGATTCTTGCTTTTATCACTGCCAGAAAACACATATAAAGATAGAGACCAACAATGAATTTTTAAGTGAGATAGCAGCATAAAGAAAAAAAAAACAAAAAAACCTAAAAGGTAGAATTTGAGAACCTTGGGAATTTAGAACCTTGAGAGAAGACATGAAAAATTACTGCAGTTGTACAGGAAGAGAGTTGCAATGCTTGTTCACTTCAATCATGGTTCCTTTTAAGTAAATTTGGGAAGAAAAACTGGATTTTTCTATTGAAGTAGTTAACTGATCCTTTCACTGTGCTATTTATCAATCAACTTTTTTAATGGGTTGTGGTGAAACACTTGGAAATCATAGGAAAGCACTTGTGTATGCATAGGAAGATTGTAAAAAGCAGATCAGCAGCTAACAGATTTTTGGTGCACTGATTCTAGGCCTTATATTTGGCGGTTTGAAAACTTCTGTTGAATTTGTATATCTTTAACACTAGTCTTTCAGAACTTCTGTCCTGCGGGAAGGTACTGTCAGGAAGGAAGGAAGTCAGGAAGCTTCCTATCAGACTGCAGGCATGTCACATGGCTAAAATTCCATGATTGCACTACAAACCAGAAGAAGCTTGTGGCCTAACATGTGGTTGCCATGATAAATTTCTGTTCTTTCAATTTAATAGGATTCCATAATTTTTTGGCAGGATAGTCTCATCCACGGTTTGGCCCTACAAGCAGGTTGTTTTGTGTCATGACACAAAACAACATCAAACCTTTGGAGCCTGTAGTTTTCCTTTCTTGCTTCGTGTGATGGCATGAACCAGTTGTTTATGCTACACAATATTAAATGCATTCTTGGTAAACAAGCATGGCCATTTGTACCTGCATAATGACTACAAAAACAGTGGCTGTCTGGATGCAAGGCTTTTATCATTTGTTCTCAACCTGGAGGCCAACCATTCTACTGGGTTACAATTCTAGCGTTCCTGCTGTGATGAGAGAGGTTAACTAGATGGAAAAGGGACACCAAGGAGTCTGGCATGAAAAAGGCTATTCACTGATCAGTTCTGATCACAAGTAGGACACATCACTAGACAAAAAAGCCAGAAGAAATTCTACCTCTTATTTCATGACTTAGCCAGTCCTGGCCTTTTTCACAGCTATCAGCTAGTATCTCACATTAGAGAACACTGTGAAATTATCATACCTGGAGGGTATATCACCCACTTACCATAGGCATATTTCATTTGGCAGAAATCAGTGACACTTCCAAGCACCCTCTCTTTGCACACACACTTTTCTAGCAGGGGAACCGCAGAACACAAAGGGTTGGAGACCAGCCAGGACATGAAAGAGGAAAGGAAAGCAAATTATATTCAGTTATAAAGTTGTATTTATGTAACTCCCATAATCTAGATAGACAGAAAATGTAGGTTTGAGAGTGATCTCAGTTATTTAAAAATCTGTTTCTTGTTAGATGATACAATAATGGTTCTGAAATCTGATTGGTATTATCTAGTAAAATGCAGAACTCCTGGGGTCTATTATATGGTTAATAGGCTGATGCTAATAAAGAGATTTGTCAGAATCAGATCCAGGTGTCAATCATATAAGTAATACCCTTGTTCCATTTCATAAGCTAAGAAGTGCTGCTCCTTGCCAGTATTACGGTAATATCTCTCTAAGAAAGTCAAAGTATGCAATAGGTGGCACAATTACCCCATCCTTCCTATGGCATGCAAAACTGAGAATATTTTAAATATTAAAGGCTCCACCTCATTCTATAAGCCTAATTTCTTTATGACTTTAGCTGGATACAGTATACCTCTTTACTTCCATTCCTGAGCTGTTGTGCCATTACGAATACCTTATTCTTAAAATCACTTGTGTTCTACCCCAGAGGTGGCTGTATTTCAGTGATGGCTGATATGATCTTTCTACAAATAGCATTTGAAGTTCTGAACAGCAACTGAATGCTTAGGAAAGAGCTGTGTAAATCCACAAGTATTATGACTGTACATTTTTGGAAAATGAAAAATTGTTCACACCAATCTTATTTATGGTTCATTGATTTCCAGAAAAAGTTGCATAGTACAGCCTGATTTGGAAAATAACAATGTAGGTGTAACGATAACCAATATGGTTCAGATTAGCAGATGTTGCCAGCAGTTGAGGGATAGACTGGAGCTAGAGAGGAGTGGAGAAATTTAAGTCAGGGTGGAAAAAAGAAAGAGCTGGCACTGAGTGAAGTTACCAAATATTTCCAGGCTCTGAGGTGTACCTGGGTGTCTCAGTGCAGAAAATCCCTGCTCATGGTCATTCCATTTCCACTCATCTTCACTCTCATTAGTTGGCGTGTGCACAAGGTCAGGGATTCGTCCTCCAATGGGGATATTAAAGAATGGCTCGTTGTCATAGCTGTAGGGTAGACAAAAAAGAGAAGACTCAGGACATGAGAGCAGTAGGAAGGAGGTGTTTGTGGCATGCAGGTGTAGCATTCAGTATCCAAACAAGTGAGCTTTTTCTCTTTGGGTTGGGAAAACTTCATACCATACAGAGATATCATGCACACTTCACATTTTGTTAAATTACTGTGTAATTACTGTGTAAAAATTTTTGTTTTTATTATTTACTGAATCAAGTAATTCAAAGTTAGTGATCGCCTGCTGATGTCAGTAGGAACTAAGGACATCTGCAGGGCCAGCAAAACTAGTAGCCACTCAGCAAATCTCAGGATTTCTATACTGAGATTAATGCATGTTTGGGGTGCAGATGCCTGCCATCTAGAAACACGAGGGAGACCTTGCAACTCATTTCATCTCAGACACAGATGAGAGGCAAGCTTTTCAGACTCTTCCATCTATTTCCAAGGCAAAGAGATGTATTTAAAGATGTTGTACAGATTCCTGGGGAGTTGTGGAGTTGCCTATTCTTACTGCAAAAACTCATCATTTCAATATTGCCTTGGACAATACAATGGATTTATAAATGTGCCAGCCACCAAATGGCAACTAAGAGACATTTTATGTGACTTACCGCTATTCACTGATCAGTTCTGATCACAAGTAGGCCACCTTACAGCCACCTTTTCAAATGATTGTGGGTCCCCTGGTTCCCACCAGCATCCTACAATTACTGTTATTGCTGTCATCTCAGTTAATCTTTGTTTCATTTTACAGAATCCCATCTCAAAATTAACCCAAATGAGGGCTTCTTTACCCATTGAAACAGTTTCCAGTGTGCTGGTCGCAGTCTCTGGCACAGTCACAAGGACGACAGCCATTTTCTCCAAAGCCCCAGTAGCCCATGAGACATCTGTCGCAATTGGGGCCTGCCACGCCAGGCTTGCAGTAGCAGAATCCCGTCTTGGGGTGGCATCGCCAGCTTCTGCTGAAAGTGGCGTTGGCTGAACCCATTGGCTGGCAGGAGCAAGCTATGGAGATATGGTAAGAGGTGACTAAGATTATGTGCCCAGGGGTCATCTTGTTAGGTCACATTTTTGCAAGGCTGATAAACTCCTGACCTCTTCTTTATGCGCAGTAGTTTTACAGCAGAACTGGTAACCATTATATTGTCAGCTACTTTTGCAATATTCTTTTTGTTTGTTTCTAACTCATTTAGCACAGCAAAACAAATCCAACTGGGACCTGTTTATATGTGAAAGCCACTTTCCTTTGCATCCTCACATTTGGTCCTCAAGAAAAGAAAATATCTTTTGGAAATATTATAAAGAAACAAAGGGTGAACAGTTTTGTTTAATGGGTATTTCTCTTATGATCTGCTACTACGTAGTTATTTTTTTCCACCATGCCCTGTGTTCTTCATGCCAATATTTTTAATAATATTATTACACTCTGCTGTAGACAGATCTCAGTCAGTTCTTTCCAAGGGACACTAGCACAATAGCCTAAGGACAGAAAATAAGCGTGCTGTCATGGGCAATGTACTCAACACAATGAGCTGGTTGGCAGATGGCAGCAGGCTTGCCTGTGTTTGCCACAAAGCAGTCTTGACTTTGGGAGCAAACCCAGGGATTTTGCTGTCACTTCTGGAGAGGTGGTGTAATGATGGAGCACACATTAGTGCTGACATTTTCTAAGGCGACTTCTGATTTGCTGCTGCTCAACTTGAATTTGCCCAGTTTTTCGAAGGGCTGACTACATTACCCCAAAAGAGAAATACTTAATTCTGTCTGCCATTGAAGAAATGGCTGTCATGGATTTCAGGAGGAGGAGAGGAAACACGTGCTTCCTTTACTACAGACAGGGAAGAAGTCAGAAGTTGCCAACATCCGGGTTGGCTTGAACCCAGGTTTCTGATTTCCCTCTAATATCTCTGTAATTAGGATGTACCTGTGCAGATTTCACCTGAAGTTTCTGCTAGTTCTGCAGCTTCTGGATCTGTCTTTATTCCCATCTTATTTCCAGTTTTCCATCAGTTAGGGTCAGATAGCAACAGATGGCTACATTAGCCTATCTATCACCAACTGAGGCTAGACCCCGATTCAGGAAGGTGGGCCTTCTCCCACCCTATCCTAAGGGAAAGGATTACAGGAGAGTGATTTGCAGAATTGACAGAACCTGATGAGGAGGTAAAACAAATGGCATTTCAGGAAGGTTCATGTTACTAAAGGAATTATGAGGCATATTCCCCAATTAGAAACTGGAACAGCTTCCAATGCATCAGAAAGCAAAGCTGAATCAATAAATATACAACCCTTTCAGATGAGTTAAACAAGTGACTTGCAAATGCCTTAGTCTGTGCTTATTTAGCATTTCAGCTCAGGTGTGTATGTTGTCTGACTTCCAGAGTGTTAAGGCCAAAATCCCAGTTGTGTGTCTATGGTAACTTCCAAAATAAGAACTCAGATGTCACATGCTGAAGGGGCAGCTGTTGATGACTGCGTTTTACCTGTTTAACAATATCAGAAATTTGCTGATAAACCTCACAATTAAGGGAACAGAAAAACAAGTTTCCCAAAACGCACCCTTCTCCATTTCCGAATGTTTGACAACACGGCATCTTGCCCTGCTGATTTTTGCTTCTTTCCTCTTGGCAAACCCTAGTTTTCTCCCCATCCGCCTCCCTGTCTAACAAAACACCAGCCAACATGACAATGGCCTGGTTTGTCAAAGGCATCATCAGTTATGTTAGGGACGGTGTGCAGACAGTTCTGGCTCAGAGATGGCTGGTTTATTTGGGTTCCCCCCTTGAAAGCAGCATAATGAAAAATTTCATCATTGTGCATTAGAAGTGGCTATCAGTCGTGGAAGTATCACGAAGTGTCCTCTTGGCTGCCAACTCCTATCCTAAGTATTTTGTCAGAAACTACTGTGAAAAAGGGAGACTAGGAATAAAAAAAATGAATTATTCATATAGCAGTCTCCACTCAAGTCCTCAGTAAATCTGTCTGCCCTCAGCACAGCTGTCTTCCCCATGTAATTAGACACAGCTGTAAAATATAATATTGGTTGCAACAATATGGTCCCAAATTATAGGAAAATAGCAAGTATTCCAAGTAATTGAATGGACTTTGAGGTATCTTCCCTCAAACTTCTGTCTAATAATACTGTGTAAGATATAGCTATGAGAAGACTGGCTATTTGATGAAAAGCAGGCAAAATGAAAAATCAAACTCTTTTAAATCTGAAATATATATATGCATCTTTGGAACATACGACCAAATCAGGGCAATTTTTAAAGCATGTCAGGTGCAGGGGTTGACCCAGCCAATGATGTCTCTGAAATGAAGGAAATAAGATAGCTGTGTGTGTGGTCAGAGCTGACTAAGACAGTCTCTGAACCAAGAGGTGATCAAGCCTTTGTGATATTACAATTAAAAGTTCACTCCCTCTACTCAGAAGTAAAAGGAGAGAAGTGGAGCTTTTCAGAGTGTGTGTACATGCATCTGGACACATTTTAATTTTCAACTCTTGTGCTTAAGAGTAAAAAAGCTTGTTTTGCTAGAGATCCTTTTTAATGGTTCTACATGCCTGCATTTTTTTAAGCTAAGCAAAGGGTGAGTACAAAAGATGGTGCCAGTTCAGAAGGATCCTTTAAGCCTCCAAATAAGCCGCAGGAAAGAGCTAAGGATACACCAGCTTTTCTAACCATTGGTTAGGAAATGATTAGGCTTCCGAGTCAAAGCTCCCATACAACTCTATATCCAAACTATTTAATCCTGTGTTGTCACCCCCAACACACACAAGCAGGTGCGTGCCTTGCTCTGGGGCTCTTTTCATGCCTTTTTTTTTTTAATCTAAGCAGTGTCAAAACAAGACTCTGCACATGATCTGGCTCTCATTCATCCCCAGCTGCTAGGAACAGGAGAACCAAAGGGCTCAGAGGCAGGCTATCTCTGCAGATGAAAAAGAATAGCAGATTCATACTTACATGTCACATTTCAACAGATTTTTTCTCAAGGGAATGTCTTTGCAGTCTCACATTGGGGGTCAGCAAAGGGTGGTTTGGATAGTGCCAGGACATCCAATTGTTATACAACTTTTTTTCCCAGCAGTGATTACGAGACAATACTGCTCATTATTACGGCTAATGCTTAAAGATTCCTTCTGGGCCTGAGCAGTGTCCTGTTAACTTCCTGGGAGCCCGAGGGGGCTGTCACAGCTGAACCTAGACTTTGCTCTGGATGGCAGAGCACTCTTCAAGCGTGCTTTCTCAAAGGGATTAGCACAGCATTTCATTCAGCTTTTTCATCAGATTTCCTTTCCCAGCTCAGTATCTACTGTACACATGGGTCAAGTTTTGATCTCCCATGGAGCTTTTTTTTTTTTTCCTCTCCAACTTCAAAATGAGAAGCTGAGGACCAGGTTGCTCTCACCAAAAACATCCCTTCAGTCTGCTGTTTCCAGTTTATTACTGTTCTTTTTAGCACTTGCCAGTGGGTGGGTTTTTATTTAGTGTTGTTAGTCCGGTACTGTTTACATGATTTTCCTCAGACAAAGTGAGATGATGCCTTGGAATTGGTACATTTAGAGTCTCACAAACACGTTGATGCAGAATTGGCAGCCCTTCAATTTGTGATCAGCAGGCTGAGGTATGAGAAAAGTACACCTGGTTGGTCTGATTGTCATATTTCATATATATTCTCAGTTCTTAAAATTAGTAAATGGTTTTTAGTGAATAAGCAGAGTTACTTTTAGAGTTACACAACCTGGGCAATTTACTTAGACTACCAGATTAAATTTAATAGTGGTGCAAGTTTCCCAACATACAGATAGAAGAGGGCCTCTATCTTAATTATGCATGGAGCCTTTCAGTCTAGTATCAGCTCTAGGCTTGAGGTGCTAATTCTGGTGGTCCTGGAGATTAACTCCCCCCTCCATTAAATTGAGCCCATTTTAATCAAAATAATTCTGCCTGTCTGCACTGGTGCTTTTTTTGCTGTCAGTGGTAATACTGACCAAGGTAGCGTAACACTCCCTGGAAGTTCTCTGCACAAGTACAGCATAACACACACATACGCTGCATACCTATCATATGGGGGAAATGTGGGGATCAGTTCTTTTAGCATAGAGAACACTACCCTATTAAGGTACTTCGTCAAATGTCATCGTAGGATTCTCTTCCTCACCTTCAGTAAGAAAGGGCATAGACTAACCTCCCCGTTGTAGTTATGTTTCTCTTAACACTGATATCTGGAATGTCCCTCCTTGTTCCACACAAGCATCATGTACACACCAGTCTGCCGTGAAAGCTGAGGCTCTCCACAGTTGCATGCCCTTTTCTTATCTCTTAAGACACCAAACATTCATGTGTGACTCTACATGCCTGTGGATGTTTCCACAGGCATGAGTCATGCACAGATAGGGTCATGCCAACCTATTGGCAATAATGCTGAAACCAACCTGTTAGGTCTGTATTCGTCTCAACCAGCGTAAGCTCTCTAGTGTAGGCCACTGATCCAAAATATCTCTTAACTCAGGGAAGAGAAATAGATACCTCAAGAGGGCAAGTCAGCTCATTTCTCAGGCATCTATGTTAGGCTGTGATGAATCATTCCCTAGAGGTCCCACTCTTTCTCCACTGACTATACAGGGAGTCTAGAAAAGACACTTAACTTTCGGGTGGCTAAACTGAGGTGCAGAAATCCAGGCCCGAGTGTGCAAGTCAGAATAGGAACAATTGCATTTGGGAGCCTTTTGCTGGCAGCAGTGCGTTCCCAGGTGAAAAGAACATTACTGTGTCTGACACTGGCATGATAGGAATAAAGCTCTTGGAACAAGGTAAGTTTCTGCTTATCCCTCTGTATCCCCTTTGAACTGTTTTTCTTTTGCTATGCAGAGTATTGGCAAGATGCACTGAGAAGCTGGTAACCAGACCATACAAAAGGGGCAGAGGTAGAATCAAGGTCTGATTTCACCCAGCAGACTGTTCTAGGGTTTCCACATAAATAGGCTGTATTTTCAAACAATTTTTTCTTTTCCACTGCTCTCCAGTGCTCCTTGACTTTAGTGTGTATCTAATATTACACATGATTTTTGTTACTACACCATCACCCTGCTGTCAAATGCAAGAATTCGTGCAAAGATTCTTTTAGGCGCTATGAAACTGAAAATGAATCCTCTGGTTCAGCAGTTTATTCTCATTGCAAACATTTCCTTGCAGCAGATCTGCTCAGAGTAGTCACAGGCCTGGAAAGTGGGCCATGAAACACTATGGAGTACAGGGCATGTTAGCTAAGCTGACCAGCAGCCCTGTCTGCTGAGCAGTGCTCTTTGATGAAAGGTTATGGAATCAGAGAGAAAGGGTTGTGTGGAGGCAGTCTGTGCTGGCAACCAAGATCCAATGGAAAGAGAATACAAAAGAGCAGAAATATAGGATGTGCTGTGCACAGAAGTTTTAAGTAGTATCACAGCCCATATGGTCCCAGGGAGAGGAGTGTTTGTAACCTGAGCGTTTGGCCGAGTGTAACCTTGATGTAGACTGTCAAAAGGGTAGGAAAGCTTCAAGAGCACAGGCTGACAATGAGCATGAATGAATATAGATGACAGGACAAAGTTACGTGTGCTGGCAACTGCTGTCCTAGTTGAGGGTAAGGAAAACTGTCCAGAGGGAGGAATGAAATGATACGTTGTTGGAAATAGCAACCTCCCAAACAGGTGCCAGATGGAATCAGAGGTGTGAAGCCTGTCAGGATACTCAGGAAATATCTACGCTAAGGGAAATTTGGACTTGTTCTGGCTGTGTTCCAGACTGACTGGATGCAAACTGCCTTGATCCAGAGGTTGTACTCCCATGTTAGTGCCTCTATGCCTCAGTTACTTCCTAACACATTCCACTGAAGTGTTAATGAGGCAATTAATTTGGGCAGAACACCCCATAATACAGCTGTAGAGTTCAGAGGTGAGGCTGAGTGAGCTCTGATCTACCTGTTCCCATGTGGACAGACAAGTCTCAAGCTTCCTACAGTTCCTGCAGCCATTATCATATATATTTATCTGCACAGATGTTGCCATATCAAATGGAATTTAACAATAGCTTACATGTAAGCACACATAGCCTCAAGAGAGATGCAGATAAACCAGCTAAATATGACATGCCTCAAATGAAATGGGAGCCGCATTATTTTAAATGCAAGCCCAACAATGTATCTCCACAGAATATACTGGTTTTGGAGAACTGCAGCAATTAAAAAAAATAAAAAACACTAAAAATGCACTTAATTTCATGATTCCACAGAGGGAAGAATAAACACAGAAAAATCAGGAAAAACACCTTTGACTAGAAAATTGTATTCTAGAAACAAAATAGGAAGAAACAATAATAATACTTAATAATACTCATGAATTACTTCTACAATAGTTGATTCTTTTCATAAGTTTCCACCACTCATTTGCCTTTACTGCATGTGACAGTAGTCACTTACGTTTGCAGACCTCTGCGGAAGACATGGGTTTACCTCTATCTCGGTAATACCCCGGTTTGCACCTTTGACACCGATGTCCCTCTGTGTTATGCTTGCAGTTGTCACAGACTCCACCACTGCGCTTTCCTGATGCCAGCCAAACGCTCAGATCAAAGTGGCAGCTATCAGCATGGTTGTGGCAGCGACACTCTGGGGGGTAAACAGGAAAATATATTTCAGATTTATATAATAGGCACAGCAATACTTTTTAAATGGTATCATTTTCCTACCATGAATCATGGAAATATATCTGAATGTAATGTATTTCCTCTACCTGCAGTCCTCTGTTTTCGTAAAAACTAGAAATTTCAATACAGGGTGAGTTCTATCAGGGACTAGGAAGCTTGGATGGTTGTGAACTGTATGGTATTCTGATACCGAGACAAACCAACCTGATGGTATCCTAGGCCCTATGCAAAACCCTAGAATACTAAAATGCCCGAGGAAATACAACTGTGTGAAGACCAGATTTCTGAAGCGTAAATTCTGCTTCCAAATAGCCCAAATGGATCAGCTGTAGTAAAACAAAGTGCATGCTAGAACAACTTTCAATCAGCAACCAGCAGTTTACCCCCACTCTGCTGTAATGGCACCATTAATGTAAATTGATTGAAATCTGTGTTGTAGGGCTTTGCCTGCTTGAGTGGTGATTGTTCACCCTGAAATGCTGGATTAGCAAACACCCTCCCACTTACTTCTGCATTCATTTGGTGCCCCTGTTTTTCCATCTCCTGGCTTCCAAGGCTGATCGTTATATAGTGGTGCACATTTCTCACAGTGGTCTCCTGCTGTGTTGTGTCTGCACACACACGTCCCGTGGACCTGTCAGGGGAAAGAAAATACATTCAAATAGCTAAAATCATTAACAGGGTGGAGTGCCCACCAGCCTCACAGGGAGGTGGGACTCCTGCACAACTCCTCCCACAGCTGCCTGTCTCTCTTAAGAAACACACAGGGCTTGGAGCTTAAATGTGTAGGCTACATCTCCTCTCACAGTCACTACTGATGGGGATTCTTCCCGTCTTGTAATTTAAATGAACATAGCAACACTTCTTTTTCTCTCTCCAGCTGGCTATTTCACTACTACATCAGGATGCAAACTGGAAACAACAGGGAGGTTCCTTCTAAGGGACCCTTGCGACTACGAGAAAGGCTTTACAGAATCCAGACTGTTCTGATAATTGCTGGCAGGGGTATCACAGTACGGCACCCAGCAGTATCTAGTGCATAGGAAGATAAAAGGTTTTGACCTTCTGTACAGAAATAGTATAGCATATTCAAAGTATCGAGTCCTGTCCCAATCAATTTTGCAAGGCTCATGTGTTAGGTAAAAGAGAACCTAGCACCCTCTAGCAGGCTGGGAACGTCTGTTCTTTTCTGGCTGCATCTGGGCTACCTGGGGAAGTTGCTGGCTCCAGCCTTTGCTTCTTCCCCATAACTGTTCATTACCAAAGGCTGTCATGTCCTCAGATCTGTCAGCTGAGCTGGATCAATAGAGGCCAGACTGTTTAAACTGTGTATGCTAACAAAGCTTATTTTGACTGATGAGTTCAGAGCAAGAGCACACAAAAAGCCTGAGCAGGTAGTCACCTCCAAAGGCAGTGACAAATACACTCTTGACTGACACAATTGCAATCACAGGAGAAGACAGCCTAACGGAAGGTGTTGGACTCTGTCTTATTTGACATTAACAGTGATCTGGAAGAGGGAGTAAATACAGGGTAATGAAATCATCATGGATTAGTTAATTATAATTTGCTAAAAAAGCAAGTAATCCAAGATCTCCTAGCATAGTTAAAAGTGTGTCAAAAATAACTATTAAACCTGGAAAAATACCAACTGGTATACCTGCAGAAAAGCAATCTGAACCCATGCCTGTTCTGTGATAGGAAGGAGCTGAGAAAGCACAGATGTTTGAAGAGACCTATGTACAATAGGCACCTACTGACTTGCATATGGATATGCAGAAGGTAGGCAGAAGAGGGCCAGTGAAATCTTGGGCTGTTTAAGAGCACTGTGATGCAAAGTGGAAAGGAAACAGTTACTTATTTCTTGCTTGCAAGAAACTGTACATGCAATACTGTGTTCAGTTCTGAACATCTTGTTACATGATAAATAATGAGAAATTGGAAGATGTTCAACAAAAAGCAGTAAAAAGTTGGCACAGCTGACAAATGGGGCTAAACTACAAGAACTAAGTATATATGCCTAACTAAACTAGGAAATAACAATTCACAAAATATTTGAGGAGGAAACGAAGAGTTGCATGAAGTCCGCCTAAAGCTGTCTGAATAGTGTGATTTTTCCCTGTGACTATTTGCTTGAAGATCCTGAAAATTCACTTGAAAAAAGAGCTTGCTTCCTTTGTACTTACCTGCCCTCACTGAGACCGTAATAAATTAATTTTACTCATGGAAATGCTCTAATATATGTCAGTTTTGGAGTCTGGCATTCACACCAGTAACCTGACCTTGGAAACTGAGCTAGTCCAGCCTTGAAATGGAAAGGTACTTTTGAAATTGGTTCTGTTCTCACATCATTTTGCACATCAGAAAGATAATAGCTGTGTCCACTATAAACTCTAATTTGATGCACAAGATTCTGAAATATCTAACTACATCCAAGAAGTGTTATACAGGAGGTTTTTTTCCAGTTAAGAAAAGGGATTCTCATATCTGTTTGCAGTGCCTCACAGAGAAAGGAGATTTCCATGAGACATTCTTTGAGGAAACATCCAACACAGGGAGTTGGAGAAGGGGAAAGGTGGGGCAGTAGGTGACGGTCTTGCTCTACACACATTACAGGAGAAGCTGCCAATTAGTGGCATGCATTTCATGCTGAGAGACACACGTACTAGAGCAGGCAATCCAAAGAAATCAGGGACTAAAGGCTCCCCTCCCTCTGTGCCCTGTTCAGGATGCTAAGCTCTGTAACCACTGTCACAACTCTGGCCCACTGCATGCTATACAAAAAGCAGAGGCCGAGATTTCATTTTGACTGGAGTATGAATTGAATCTAATCCTTTAGTCTCACTGCTAATGTGAGTTGTGTTTCTCTATAGTCTTTCCTGAAAGTCAGATTTTCCCTTTGCAGTTCTGTCCCCTGCCCTCATCTTGCATCGCAGGTAAGTTGGGATCAAGAGAGAAATGTTAAAAAGAGCAATTGCCTGAATGTTCTCCCCTGCCCCCAAAACCCATTTCCCTGCAGCAATTTGCTCTCCAGTCTCCTGGTTTCTAATCCTCCCAGACCAGATATTTCATGTAGCTAGCAAAGGGGATAGGCTGCAGCTGATGCCATTGCCCCTCTATGGCCAGCTGGCAGATTTGCTGCTGCACAGAGCGGTTGGCTGCCTCCTCACGGAAGACTGAACACAGACTTCAGGGTATGCATTTCTCTGACAGAGCTCAGCACCAGTAAACCTCAGGAGGATACAGCATGCAGCACATTACGTGATGCCTCTCCAGACCTGTGTACATGTCAGTTGTCCGTGTACAAAGCACTAAGTTGGATGACAAATTACAGAGACAAATAAGGAAATTATTAATAAGTTGAGGGTGTTGAGCTTCTTTCCCTTTGGATTTAGCTTTTCAGACTTATAAGTTTTTCCCCTATGGACACAGGCAGTGAGTGACCTAAAAGCAGCAAGTCCTTTCCAGAAGCCATAGAACAGAGGGAAAAGGACCTAGAGTGGGGGGGGGGGGGGAGGTAAAAATTGAGAACATTAAGATCTACTGTTCTGGGACTTCAGACTGTATCTGTACTTTACAGTTCATCCCAAAGTGGACAAGAACAAAAGTCTTGGATCCAATCATTTAATTTGAGGAAAGTGCCAGCGTATTCCAGTGCAAAATTTGTAAATTGGCCTCTCTTAAAACACATTCAAACTATACATTTACTATATACAAAAACCCATGAAAGGAATGTTGAACTTGTACAATGAAAGCCTGCTAAAGTTGGAGAATGGCAGAATTAAGCCATGCAATCTTACTTTAGCCTTGAGTGACTGATCAAATATTCATTATTCCATAGGATCTTGTGCTTGCACAGCACAGATGGTGTGAACACTCATGAACAATTATTCAGAGAGTAAACAGAAAAGTTCAGTGAGGAAGGAAGAATCAAGTTGTTGTTCTTTGGAGGTAAGTAGGTGCGTTAATTTAGCCATTGCCCACTGGTTTGTTTTGTTACAAGTTATAATTTGCAAAGACTATAAAGGGATCGCATGTTGTGAGTAGGGCAGAGGTATAGAGGAAGTTTCCTGCCAGTGACTCCTGTTATTGAACAAATTACCACCAAATCTATATGTAGAAGGATGACTGGCTTGGACAAAAGGCTTGAAAAGCCAAACAACCAGCAAACAGGAGAGCTAGTGAGCAGGCAGAAGTAATCATGGAGCTGGCATGGAATTTTATAGGGAGTGTTAGAAGGTCTGAGGAGTACTCTTTCTCTGTATAGGTAGAGACAAGGAAGAGAAAGTACAGATGGATTTTAGGGGGCAATGGTGGAGGATAATGGAAGAGAAAGCCAATCTATCATGTGCGTTATCTATGGGTGGGTTAATTCATGGAAGCTGTTAATTCATGGAGAATCATCTCACATCATTCAAAGGGGAAAACAGATGAGGAGAAGAGCACAACACGAGGTGACAGTGAGGTATAGAGAGGGTTGGTGAGGAGGAGAAGAGAGCAGACGCAGACAGACACCTCAAGTGGAATACAGATAAGGAAGGTGATTCATGGACATAAGTGACTATGACAGAAAAATCATTTAGTGGCAGAGAAATTGAGCTGTGGAAGAGGCCTGTTGCACTGAAGCAGAAGGTGAAATAAGGATAGAAGAGGAGGGAGTAAGTAACAAGAGAAGAACAATTTGTTCTGTTAGAAAGGAAGAGATAGGGGAGGCAGCCAGGGATTGGAGTCCAGGAAGGAACAAGAATGATATATAGGAAGTTGTAAGATAAAATAGGAAATAAGATAGCTGCTTAGGGAAGGGAAAAAGGTGAGAGTCAAAGAAAGGCACAACACCAATACCAGGAGAACAGGCGTGTCTGACTCATTATTCCCTGCTAAAATAAGCAAACACATTCCTCAAAAGTGGGTCCCCAAAACAGAAGTTCGTGCTCTCTGCCAAATGCAAGACTGCAGGATACACTGGATCACACTGAAAGAGATCAGAGATGATTAAGCCAAGGTAGAGAAGAAAGTCAAAGAAACACAGATTCAGGTGAACTACACTGACTTTTTTCTACACCCTAGAAAGCAGGGTAGAAATACAAGTAGATAATGATGATTAAGGAGATCACTGTCAGGGAATAGCAAGAGCCAGCTGCTCCCTAAGGAATGGGGAGCTAGGAGCCAAGGGTGGTCCTAACACAGGCTATATCTTCACTCATGGGGCACCTTCCCATAGGACCTGAGCAGGAAGCCAGTAACAGGGTCTACCAACAGCCACAGACACTGCAAGGGTCTGGACCAGAGCCAGGGACCATTCAGGGAGCTCAGTCAAGAGCAGCAGGAGGCAGCCCTAGAGACAAGGCTACAACACCAGTCCAAAGTTCATCAGGAGACTTGTACAGAACTACAGACAAGATACAACGTACATCTGAGGGGCCCACTCAGGAGGGAAAGCTACCTACAGCATGCAGCTAAGGTCTATCCAGGAGGCAGAGCCAAAGACAGAAGTGCAGGCAGGCACACCTACCTCACCATTCACTGAGCAGGGCTTAAAGGGAGTCCCCAGACCTATGGACAGAGGGTGTGGGTGTGGGTCCCAGGTGAGGCTGGTCAGGACCGTTAAATGCATATTAGTGCCCTCAGGGCCCCAATAAAGGTTTTTTGATTGCCACTGGGTTGATCTCATTAGAAGGTTTAGGATATCTGACTGCTGGGAGGTGTTTGAGGAAACAAATATTTCAGCTCTCTGGGCTTGAAGCTAGCATGCCAGATAGGGGGGAGCTGGAAAGCAAGACGTGAGGAGAAGAGGCTTACATCAGATTCATGTCATCCCTTAGGAAACCTAACCAGTTTTCAGCTGAAGCCTGGTCAGTTTATGATAAGGATTTGTATGAAGCAGTTCCTGAGACAGCAGGGAAAAGATTGAATGGAAGGAGATTCCAGTTTCATCTCTCTAATATTTCACTTTGTCTTGATTGTTCAATATGTGACACACTGCATCATTCAATATATGCTGTTCCTTAGATACAAAAGCGTATAGGCCTGCATGAGCTTTTCCATAGTGCTTACTGCTGCAGTACTTGGGTACTTCAGAAATATTAAGGAATTTATTTTCATGACACCTCCCTTCATCTGCTTCTCCTCACTGCTATGCGAACTCTGGTTGTCTCCAAGGATCATTCCCATTCATTGGAATGTGATTGCATTGAGAGCTCAGCTGCTTTGACAAATTTGTCTGAAACTAGATGATACCTTCCAAAATTATTACAGGGGGCCTATGGATCAGAAAAATAGATGCATTGGCAGACAGGCAGACTGTGTCATCATATAAACATCCTAATTTCATAAAGCCAGTCTTAAGTATCTTCTGTGTGCATAATCTGTAATAGTTTATATTCTTGTAGTCATGCTTTCAGAATGCTTTCAGCCAGGGTTACTTGTGTCACTGATGTATGCTATGAGCATGTTGAAAAGAGTTGTTTCAAATACTAATATTCTGTCTCCATTAAACTTTCATTTTTCTGATTAACTTTTGCAAAGGTTAAAAGTTTACAGGCTGATATACTAGCAGTCTGAGGATATTATTAGTTGAGGAAAGGAACACAAATATATGCTACATATTTTATGCTATATTCTCAATCACCATCATATTGGATTTAAAGCTTTGCTTTTGTGCCTTGTTATGGCAGCTATATTCTCAAACTGTGGTTTCACGATGCAAAGTTGATTTAAGACATTTCTGCTTTCCTTACCATTTTTTCTGTGCTATCACCTTCTGTATCATGCCCTGAGTCATGTGTAAACTGGGCTGTGAAACTTAACCATGTTAAAAAAAATCACCCCTCCTTTTTTTCCTTGGCACCAGTATTTTTAATCTGGATCAATTCCCTGATTTGTGTCACAGCACAGTCATGCTGGTCCAGCAGAGAGAAGAGAAAACAGTAAAGGGTGCAACAATCTGGTATTGCTACCAAAGAGTTTGATTTGTGCATCTACCACCTGAACAGCTTTGAAGCAGGACACAGGAGGTTATAGCTTCATGGATTTTAATGCCAGGAGGATTGGTACCAATCATTTAGCTCAACCTGCTGCACCAAGTCATGAATTTAACCAGTTTTTACATGAAGTTCAATAACTTCTGGTTGATTTGCAGCAAATAGTTTAGAACTATATGCAGGTTTTACACCATACTTCCAAGAAATTACATGATAATTATTCACCTTTGCACAAAATTATTTAACCTGAATTCTGATTGGCAGCTGAGAGAGTAAGTGGACATTTCCCATCTGTATGTCCTGCAATTTTCTGATTTTTTAAACTCTTTTCAGCTTCACATAATAGCTTAAGCCCCTTGCTTTCTCTGCCCATTTCATTTCTTTTACCTTTTGTCCTTTTAGTAAATGTTGTTGTAGCTCCTTCTCCTGGGCTGCTCTCAGTCTATTTGGTGGGTTTTTTTCTACTGAATGGAGCTTAAATTTGGAAGCCTTCCAGAACAGAGCAACTGTTGCTGATTCAGAGACAATGTTTGTCTTTGGGTTCTGTATTCACTTTGTAATGTTGCCAGAGCAATTTTGGATATAGCAGTTTGCCATGACATCAGAGGCTAGTCCCTTACCTGCTTGTAGTAAAAGAACTCTTTCTGGGTCATTTTGAGTGGTTGCATACAAAATAATCACTTTATTTTGCCTTTATCTGCCTCACAGCTCAAACTGGACTCTGTCTTCTCTCCAAATGGAGAGGTATATCTATGTATGGGATTTATAATAAAGGCTTCAAAACCAGATTCTGGGAAGACCTCATATGACTTTTGAGAGGCCAAATAAAAAATTTACTTCAGCTTTTTCAAATTCACAAAGACCTAAGGGAGTGGGTATCTTGGGAGTAAGTCCCAGACTGGGTTGGACTGGATGATCTACAGAGGTCCCCTCCAGCCTCAACCATTCTGTGATTACAGTGCCTGCTGTGAATAGGTTGATGGTTCAAATTCCTGCTCTGGTCAGGAATGAAGAAAGCCATTATTTTCCTATGTCATTTGTTGATTTCTGGGAAATGATCTAATAAATGTGGACACATGTGGGTGTTTCTGAGAGAACTGAATTTCTGGCTCATACTTAGTCACTTCGGTAAATTAAGTCTGAGAGAAGCCGGCAGGGATAAATATTGCTGGGAGGTTTGTGGCAAGCTCAGCTGCACCATACGGGTTTTCTTCTTCACAGCAGTGAGTGAATGAGCTGCCACTATTTCCAAATTCACCAAACAGGTACTGTTGAAGAATAAATAAGTGACAGTGTTTAGCTGAATATTCAGACTGGTATCACTAAGCCTCTTTCTGAACAATAATAAAGTAAAAGCATAAATAGACTGGAAGAGGTATAAAATTTATGCTTTACATGAGGAAATATAACAGACTAACCTAGGCCTGTGGCAGCTTCAAGACACAACTCCATCCTCTGCCTCAATTCCCCACTGTAGGTCTTCACATACATGCCTGATTCTGCCTTAGCCCACATTTCACTTTGCTTGCTTATTGTTTTCCTCAATGTTAGCTTGATTTTCATTCATTTTAGGGCTAAGCTGTCCTCTCACTTCTACCAACATTGCCCACAATTCCATTATCAATCTGTAGCAAACTGCTTACAAATAACAGCTGTCACGCTGATACACAGCCCCTGAGTTACAGCCGGACACCACATCGTGCTGTCTGTCCTAAGAAAGGAGGAAGCGGAAAGTGGAGGGAGGCTCAGGATTTTAACAGGCAAATACCTGAATCAGTTTAATAAGTGAATAGCAAAGTTCAGTTCTCCTGAGAGTGAACGGCGCAAGTGAGTTTGGTCTTGTTCAAGGCTGTGTTCCTGAAGCCACTAAACAGTCTGGCCTGAGGGCCAACTGTTGCTGTAGAAAGACCCAGGATTAATTTTCAGAGGAGGAAGAAAACGAAGAACCTTTAGATTCTGTCTTTGATACATGGACAAAGAGTTGTAGATTTATAGGTCAGGCGTATGGGTTGGCACTGTACGTCGACAGTTCAGAGAAGTTTGGACTTGACCTGTTAACAGGCAAAATAACTCTGTCATTTACTTTGTTAGAAGTCCAGCTAACTCTAGTGACTGTCTGGACTTAGCTGGGCTTCCAGTGGTTAATTCATAGTGGCTCTAGGAGTGTGTGACTGAAAATCCACTCCAGAACTGGGCCTCTGAACGCTTTCTGAGTTTCTACCTCTGTACTGAGCAAACTTGCCAGCATGTGTAGCTCTCATTCAAGTGAAATTATGTTGGGCAATGGAATAGATGAAGCCAAGAGAAAGATAGCTTTCTGCAACTTCTCTGCAGATGGCTGCAGTTTGGAGAGTGGAGGAAGGACAGAGCTGACATAGCACAGGACCAGCCAAATTTATAAGGAATCTGTCGGAGGAAAGGGAGAAAAAGGGAGAGAAAGTCCATGATTTAGCAGAAGACCTATGCATTGGAAGAGCAGGGTTCTAAATCCCTAAAAGCTAAGCCCCAAGACCCATCCAGCACAGTGAGTAAACCAAGGCAAGCAAATACATGCAGGATTTTACACTTTTTGTGCTGAGTAATATGGAATTTGTTTTAAAATCCTGTGCAAAATTTCTTCGTGTTGTGTGCACCTGCCTCCAAAGCTTAAAACAGCAGATTCAGAGCACCCTCAAGGTACAACTTGGAGAAAGATTTGCTTAAATTACTGGGAGATTTTGGGGGGATGAGTGCACTGGCTGAAAGACCTTGAAAAGCCTTGATAACAAAGTGAAAACTTTTGTTCTGATAACTTGTAGGTGAGCTGAGAACAGAAACAGCGTAAAAACACAAGGACTTAGTGTATAAGGCCAAACACAGCAGTGTGATCGGTGTCCAGCTCCTGCAGTTGTCACATCACAGCAACTTCCTAGTGTTGGTGGCTGAGTCAATTTTAATTTAGAGAGGCAGGACAGTGTATATTGCATAGAGTTAAAAAGAAAAATGTGCTGTACTGCTGGACGTCAAAGAGGTGTTGGTAGCCAAGTGGTGGCTGATAGCTGTGAGATAAATCAGTTATTTCTTCCCCCACTCCTCGCACTGCCTGCCTTAGCTTTACTGTGAAAAGAAGGCATATTTTACCAGACCTAAGTATATTTACATGTGTTTACAATCAAAGGTTTTTACTGGCGGCATTATGATGATTCTTTTGCAGAGAAGAAAGTAGCAGAGCATCAATTAAGTGATTAAAATAACAAAAAACACCATTAATTAGAGCAATTAAGCAATAAAATTAAACTGCTTTTAAACAGCTTCTCAATAGCTATCGCTTTTAAGAAAAAGCTGTGTTTAAAGACTAATAACGTCAGATAGGAAATTATCTGCCACCTTATCCCACAAAATAAGAGTCAAAGAGTTTCCTACAAGTAGAATGTCTGCATGAGTGGATCTACTCTGAGCCCTGATTAAGGAAAACATTTTGGAATGTGTTTAAACACCATTTCTGAATAAACATGTTTTCCTGATTTGGACTTTAGTAGCAGTAAGCGACATTTCTCCAACAATAGTAAGTGTAGGAAAAATTTGTTGACTTTATAATTGCAGAATTCCTGCTGACTGAACCACTACATGGATCATACCATCGCAGTTGTGGTTATTCTCTAAACCGTAGATACTCAAAACCTCATGCTGACAGTATGAATGCCAAATGCTCTGGCTGAAAACCACTCAGTAGAGCTCCTGGAGAACCTGCATTTGATGTTGGTAGCACTGGATCCAGGATGTCAAGTTAAACACACTGATCTCCTATGTTTTCAAATAATTAATGGCAGAGCTTGAAGTCCATATTCAGTTTTTATTTTGGAAAAAAACCAGCATAAACAGCTGTTTCTAGAATTTATTGTGCCTTCATCTAAAAGTTGTTGTGATTTTTTTTTAACGTTCCTGATGCTACTTACCTAGCTGAGGTACACAGGCTAACTTTTTCCTGAACAAAACCTGCTCTTTGAGTTGCCAGCTACAACAGAGAGCACCTCCTGGCAGCTCTGAGTGCTGGAGGTCATACAAACTGGCACAGCTTGCATCAGATAATGTGATTTCCACCTCCTTAGTTGGGGGATTATCAGTAGAAGTGCACAAGATATGTGAACAGGAGATAGTATTTGCAAGAGAAACAACAGCCAAGTCACCAAGAAAACTGCTGTAGAAAAACAAGTTTTACCTTACATAACCTCCTGTATGCCAAACAAGAAATCTTACTTAGGACCAGATCCTGCTCTCTTTGAAGTAAGTGGAAAATTTTCTATTATTTGCTTCATTGTGGAGGATCAGACCCACAAGGAGCCTAGTTTGTCTCTGTAAACAGGATAAAGAAACAGAAGAAACATCCGAGACAACTTGTAAGAATTTCCTGGCAGTGAAGGTACCAATAATTAACAAGTAGAAAACTCTAATGCTTCGTATGAAAACATTTTAATCCACATTTGCTTTCCTCCATCCGTACTTACTTCTCATGGACTGGAAAGAGAATTGTGAAATATTTGGCAAATGGAAAGGAATCTGATCTAGATTCTGGTCTCTGTCAATGTGTTCTTTCTGCTTTGTAAACTCTGTATGTTCTGGAAGCACACTTGGGCTCAGCTAAAACGAGTCAGCGCAGCAGACGCTACACCTGACAGCTCTTCCTAACTTTACTATATAGCAACACATACCCTTGTACAGCCTGCAGCAGTGATACTCGGGACAGGATTACTTTAAATTGTATCCAGTGGTGGAAGAAGACTAGATGTATTCAGCTGGCCATGTCCTGACGTTTGTTTCTGTTACAAGGGCATATTAATGCCCTCCATGTAAAAGAAAATGCTTCGCTGTAGTTCCTGTGGCAAAATACAGTCTTAATAGGCAATTCCCCCGCCGATGATCACAAAGGAGCTACTTGAAAGAGTTTGAATGATATAGCCCATGAAATTTCAAGAGGAGAATTTTGTCCTTTGCTATCCTAAGAGGTCATATAAGTTGCATATCATATCTCTGTGTCTGTTGTCTTTTGTCTGAGGAAAGGAAATAGAAAACAAGAAAATGTCACTATCTCTAGCAACAACCCCCAAATTCAGGATATGTCGGCCCAGAAATTTCTTGCCTATTTCTTACAGTTCCCATCATGACTGCTCAAAGTTTTTCTCCTGTCGGAAGTGATATTCTCAGTAGCTAGTGAGGAAAATGTGATCTAGATAAATTGCAGTGAGGTGGGTGTGTTGCTACTCCCAAAAAAAAGACCACATTGAAAAAGTAGTTATTAATGGTTTGCTGTCAAACTAAGTCAAAGGACATTTCCATGGGATCCTACAGATATCTACTTTGCACCTTGCTCTGTTCAGTGTTTTCACTAATGACTAACAACCAGATAGAGAGAATATGCATGAAACTATGTGGGTTCCAATTCTAAGAGGAATTATGTACCGTTTGGAGGACAGTTTCACAGTTTGCAATCATCTTGCATCGTTAGTTTCCATGATACTGTGAATTCTGTGACATCATTACTTCTCATACAGATAGCTGCACTGTGACTACCTTTCATGTTGGCAGACTTAGTGGAGAAGCCAGAAGCTGAATGGATTGTGATGATTGAATTAACAGATCCACAACTAAGTTGATCATTGGGAGATCTAGTAGTAATAGATTATCTAGTCTCTTCAAAATGGGGTTGATAAGTGTGGTTCAAAAGTGTCAAGAAGCTTTCTGTAGCATTCTGCATTATTCAGTTTCCAAACGGTATCACTCTAGCAGTGTTAAAAGTATTACAAATGGAACAGATTTCCTTCAAGAATAAGAAAAGCAGACTTACCAATTGGCACATTTATGTCTCTCCCAAGACTTGAGCACAGAATGATCTCAGTTTTTGGGCCTGTCCCATGACAAACAATTACAGTTGTTTTCTACATGGACTTGCTTTTGTTTTTGCTAACTACAGAAAGGAAATACCTTGTATGAGGACTCTCAACTCTTAAGAGATTGAAACTCCTATTAGGACTTTCTGTGGAGGTCTGTATTTTTCCAGCATTTTATTTAATTGCTTGACAGCAGCCCAGGAAACATGAAGCTGCTCAGACCTTCATGCTGTGATATCACCCACATTAGCCAGATAAAAACTGTGTGTCTTGAGATTTTCTCTGCCCATGTGTTCATTAAATATTTGATGTGGCCAGTGGAATGAGCAAGTCAAATTATTTCTGAAAATATAGTGTTTGTTTTTAACATCCCTCTTCTCTGTCCTGTTTTAATCTCTGTGACTGAAAGGAAAGCAGCTTCCAAGTCTTTTCCAAGAAAGATTTGCAAGATAACAAAAAGCTTTTGTTGCAACGTAGTTTGGCTGATTCGAAATGTGTCACTGGTGTTCGACAATCAACAACAGAGGCTTTCCTCTTCTGCATGTAGTCAAGGAGATTACCATACTGTGACATGCAAAGTAATACACTTATGTAAACTCACTCATGCTAGCCAGGTAGATCAAATCCTGAGGTCTGTACCTAGGTGAACCCTCCCTTCACTACTACAATGTCTTCATCTGTAAGGATTAGATAAAATTTAGAAGGGATCCAGGAAACTGGCTCTTCCAGGAGTGGATTTTCAATGCATATTTGAAAAAGAGCTAAAGTTTAATGGTTAAAACACAGAAAAGAGGAGCAAAATAATATGATCGTCTCTACTCTGGACTTATACAACCTGGGAGTAGAATTTTAAGTTTTGACCACCTAAGGTTTCACACTTTTCTGGTTAGTGCAGAAAAGCAAAAACTAAGGAAGGATATGATAAGAATCTTTCAGTTGTATCAACAGAATGATCACCTGTTCTCCATAATCATTGCAGAAGGACCAAGAAAAAATCACTTTAATTTGCAGCAGGTATTATTTAGGCAGGCAGTAAGGAAAAGCTTTCAAGCTGTCAGAACAGGAACAATACTGAGCATTGCTGGGGAATCTCCTTCATCAAAGACTTTCAAAAACAAGTTCAACAAGCATCCTTGGGTGAATGGCTTAGTTATGCTTGATCATACCTTAATGCAAGGACTTAGACTGGCTCACTCATGGTCTTTTCCAGCCTTACATCTAGGATTCTAGAGGTAAAGTAGTCAATGCTCTGGAAGTCCTTTCTCACTTCCTGCTGTATTTGAATCCCTGCTTAGGCAAAGACTTTCTAATATCTGTGTCTGTATGAATGCTGTGATGCATCCACCCTCTTGCCTCCTGGGGCATGAGTCACTCGTGAAGTGCATTTCATCAAAACTGTTTCACAGTGAAGTAATTAATGGCATAAAAGGAGTCTATTCCCTTGTAACTAGTGGAAATTTTTCTTTTTTTTAAATCCAGTCATAGCTTACAATGATTGTGCCAATAATACACACAATATTGTGTTTTCCTCTTTTGCTGGGCAGGGTGTTTATTCTTCTACCAGCTGTATTCGTTTAGTGTGTTATTCATCTATTTGGTTTTACCACGTGTATATTTAACAGTTTGCAATGGGGAGAATGCACTCTTTAAACAGCCTTTCTCCTACACAGTTATGTCTTAATTGGGTCTGTATTTGTAATTAATGGAATCTGCAAACATCATCTAGTTCTAGAATACTGTAGATGACACTTAGATTTATTCTACAGATAGAACTGATTCAGAAATTATTTTGCAAAGATTGTGCAACTCATACAGTCCTAATTATCTGTACAGTATCTACCTCTCAAACTCAGAAAGTTGAAAGAAAGACAATGAATTCACATTCCAGAAGACAATAAACCAAAATGTCAAGTGTACCATAAATCTAAAGGAATAGAAATTAGCTGAAGATGCATTTCTTGAGTCTATTATGTCTGAGTGCACCAGCGACTGAAGAAGTGAGGATTATTTTGGTTTTCAAAATCCTTTGCAGAGACAGGCAGCCTTCTAGGACCAGTGGAGACAGTGACTGGTTAAGTGGCTTGAATTTTGTCTGTGATATATCTATTTAGGTGTGCCTGGGTATTTGGTTAGCATCATTTCCTTATGACTGTTAATAGAGTTCTGCCTTAAAACATTTGCAGCTAGATCAAGAGTGAGACAGCAGTTGTTCCCCTCGAGCAGCATTATCTGAGTATTCATACAAACAGAACCCACATCTTCTGCACACCCAGGGTCACACACAGATAAAATATTGAACTGCAGCCAGTCATAGTACTATAGAAGAATACAAGGTTTGGCTCTTTTTTTTTTTTTTTAATCCTAACTTATTTTAATCTGGATGGGCAGAAAAGGGGGGAATTGTTTTCACATTCTGAACACTGCACTCCATGTAGTAAAAGTAAGTAACAAAAATATACAAGGAGCATTGTGAATTTGTGCTCATTCTGTCATTTCTTGTAGATTTATTTAGGTATCTTCCTCCTAGCTGATCAAAACATATTAAAAAAGAGTAGCTCCCAGCTTTTTGCTAGCCTTTTTCTATAGGTAGAGACAGGACTAGACTGAAGGCCAGACCCACCACTGTAGACTTTCTCCTTCTTTCAGAACCATTCCTGAAAGAAAACAGAAGTTTCACACTTCATTCTGTAGAGATATTGTATTCATAGATCTTATTTAATCTCTGGCTAGAGGTTTAACTATGTAATACCTCTAGAAACACAGTCCATTCAAACAAGTCCTTCCATGTGTGTGCCTACAGAAGAAGAAATTTCTCTGAAATAAAACATGTGATACCCATCAATTCAGCTGAGAAGGAAATTGTTTGGCTCTGAGACCAACTTGATAAATACTCAAGTTAAAAAATAATGCCCTAAACTATGAACCGTTGCCACCTATACTGGACCAATGAATTGCCAATGTGGACTGCCAAAGCTTTCCTGTTCTTATCTTTTTCCTCTATTTACTTTTTTAGTGTTCCTTTTTTAGAGTATAGTTTCTAGCTGGTACATAAATCCTTTATGAATCAGACGGCAGAGTTGAATGGATGCTTCAACCTAAGGCCACTTCAGCAAACAAAGGCACTATCTTGCTGAAATACAGTAGAAGGATCTAGTTTATCAGGGTTTCTTCTGACTCTTGATCAAGCTTTTCAGTTCAAAATACATTTCTGTCAGAACCATGTGGAAACTTATGCAATATGAAGTTGGAAAAATCTACGATTACTCCCCACTCTTCCCTATATTTGGGTTTGGATCTCTATTACAATTTCAAAGCTCCATCACAATTTATAAGTATTTTCAGGTCACAAGATTTTGGAAGGACTCATCTCTAGCAATTGATATGCATGGAACTGCAGGAAGAGTTATACAAAATCTTTTCCCAGAAGTGAGTTAGGTTTCACTGATGTGACTTAACAGTGCTGCCCTTTTTAAAGGGGCTTAGGGAAAGTTGGACAGGATCTTCTGCAAAATCTCCTGTTAGATTCAGAAAGCACAAGCAAATAACAAGGCTAGTAAATTAAAGAATGTCTAGAACTCACCACATTTTCCGTGTCTCCCGTCCTGTTGGCAAGTTGACATTCTTCTGCATGCCCATTACAAAAGCAACTTCCCCGGACAATCAGGTCATAAATAGCATAGTGGGCAAATCTCTGAGGTTTCTCTAGCAGTGCTGAACCATGGCATGGACATTCCTGTCTTTTTAACAAAAGGAGACGGAGGTTGGTGAGCTTCAGAAGATCTTGGGCCTCAGGACTATAGGGATCTTCAATCTTGTTAGCCAGAGTTAAGGCACGATAAATCACCTGAAAGACAGAAGATACACCTCCAGAAACAGATGCAGGACTCTCCATATGCAGCAAATATCCCAAGGTGATGCTCAGGAAAGAGTTCCTATTTTGAAGACTGTATAAGCAATTGTGGGCCTGCAGCTAATTCCTGAACATCACACTGAGTTATTACCAGCTGACCAAGCCACAGCAAGTGACTGTGTATCGCTTTGATCTCATCTCAGGTGTGAGATTGGAAACACCCAAGTTGAACTGTCTTTCCCTGGAGTTACTGAACCCAGTCACTTACTGCAGTTCAGCCAATGTGTGGTTACTTGTCAAACTCTGATTACTTCCTCGTGTTTCTGAGCCAAGTGACAACAAGGTGTCACTCAGAGAAATACGAAGTATATTGACACAAATGCAGTATTAATGCCATCCAAATTTATCAAAGCATTTTAAGAACATAGCTTTAGCATGAGTTCTGCAGTCAGGTAAACTAAGGCACTAAAGGGATCTGTGAAAGGAGTGAAAAAACTGATCAGATTTTTGGTTTGCTCACTTGAACTATGTGCTAGAAAACACAACCTGGCTTAGGGTGAGTAGGGATCAAAAGAACCCTGTTTTCAAACAAAACAAGACGTGTTAATAATTGGAGAGGAGAAATAGCTGCACTGCAGTGAGCTTGCAGGGCCAAAGGCACTTTGTGCCTACCCACCGTTTGAGAGTTGTTACTTTTTTACCAGGACTTTTATGCTGTTCTGATTGCTCTCCAGAGGAGCAGCAGTTTGTTTTTGGATATCACAGATCTGATTTGGTGCTTAACAGTGACCAAAGTGACATGTTTTATTTTAGCTCATGTACCACTCTGCCCTTCTGTATCTCTCAGGGTGTATTTGTTTCTGTTGGTTTTGTTGTGGAGAGGGTGTCAATGGAGGGCTATCACAGTCCATGCCAATGAGCTAGAGAGCTGGTTGCATTCGTTCCCAGGCTTAGATGCTCTTTATGGATGTGTTAACTCCTATCTGAGAGCTGTTTTCTCCTCTGGTTGAGTTTTGCCATCATAGCAGAGGGACTTGCCCTCGGGGTTCTTTGGTCCTGCTTTATGAGCAGTGACAATCTCTGTCTGGGTAACTCTGTTAGTGGAGTGAAAGCTTTGTTTCCACAGGGATTCCCCCTTTCCCTCTCTCTCTCTTTTTTTCTTCTATTTTCTTTCTAGTGAACTGACTGATTTAAATACTTGCAGGATGTAAAATATTTTTGTTCCTTTTTGCTTGCAGGAGCCAGAAAAGAGCTTGTGGTTCATGCTTGGAAGATAATTCTGTTGCATGTTGATGGCACATGGGGAGATAACCCCCCTTAAAATAACAGTGTCAGCTGCCAGACTTAGCACAGAACTATACCTGACAGTAATACAGCAAAGGCAGTGGTACATTTCCCACCTGTCCACAGCATTTTCTATTCAGTTAATTCTACACTTTTTTCTTTTCTTTAATTCTCTTCCTTTTATTGTCAGCTATTTACAAAGCTGCAGATAGACCTGTTTGGTCAGATCAGAGGTGTCTGTACTTCCTTGTCTGATGGAGCTACGGGCAGATTGCCCAGGCTGTGCAATGCAGGTGCCCGCATTCCCCTGACCAATGGAGCCATGAGAAAATAGCCCAGTCCTTTCCACCCTGATGTCTACATTCCCCTGATTAATGGAACCATAAGCAAATGACCCATTCTGTTTTGTCCAGGTGCCCAACATTCCCCTTATTGATGGACTCACAGGACAAAGACCAAATCTCTTCTGTGCAGTTCCCTTAATCCGAGGTGGTCCAGTCTTTCCGGTGGAGGCCAGTTTCATGAGCCCCCTCTCCCTCCCTCTAGACCCACACGGAGGTGGAGTGATTTCCTGGAGTCCTGAGCACTTGGTCGTGTACGGACACACGTCTTCCTCCCACACGAGTGTGTCAGTTCATCTAAGGCCAAGGCAGTGAACTGGGTGGAATTGTTCTGCAGAGCCTCCTAACCCAAAGGATCTCAAAGCAGGGTTAAAAACTAACTTCTAGGACATTAATGGCTGAAAGTCCTTGTGAAGGTCTCATAAAATGCCATAAAACAGAGGAACCAAGGGGTAAAGCAGTGTGTTCAGTTATCATTTTTTATAAGCTCCATTCTCACACTTGGCTTTCTTGTCTATGCCTTCTCTAACATGCTTGGTAAAAATGTTCTCTCCTTTCAGGAGAGCTCTCCTAAGGATACCTGACATATCACTGGTCCAAGGATATATATGTTAGAGGTATCTTGATCCAGAACAAGACATTTTAAGAAAGATAACCAGTATGTCATTAGCCTCTGAAAGGTCTGTGCCAGTCCTGCCAGTGACTTCCTTATACACACCTGGACAAGAGGCTTAGTGTGTCTGTGCCCCAGAGTCCCCACTTGCGAACAGGGAATCATAGTATGGATTTCGCCACAGGAGATAGAGAAGGAAGGTGAATAAGGGGAAGATTAAGAGTTTTTCATTGTGCTCTTCTGAAAGAAATGACTAGGTAATGGTCAAAGTGTTTCTTTTTACTCTACATCTGTGGTATTGTACTTCTATTTGATGACAATGGCCTTGCTTTGTGCTATGTTAACCATGAATGATGTCTTTTGTGTTGTGCTACTAGAAACCTATTCTGTATATATTACAATGCATTTAAAGATATGGATTCATGTTTTGGGATCTCCAGTCAATTATCCATCCTCACCATGTGTTAATTGGTATCCAGATAGCAATGAGTTCCTTAGGCCAAAGGAACAGCTGTTGGGTGCTCTTCTTTCAGCACAGTGCCATTTGCTATCATGAAGTGGTATCAGTTTTTCTTTCTTTGCTTGACAGCTTGGAAAAAAGCTTAGGTTCCCTGTGGGTTTATTGTTTTGCAAATATTTTCATTTCAGGCCTTGCATCTCTTAAGGAGAGTTGCTCTGGCATTTCCAGATCCCCTTAGAACTCTGAACATCTATTTGTCAGTAGAGATGTTAATAGCTTGGATGTCCCATAGGGATTGCGACATCCTTTTAAGAAACATCAGTATTCCATTCCAGTTCAAATACAAGAGTTTGCTTGTATGATTAATTCATGACATATTTTTGCTTGGAATAAGCTCAGTGGTGAGACTGGATTTGTTCATCCTTGTTTCTCCCAAAACAAGACTTGTTAAAAGTTAAAGATCTGATTTGAGTGACATAACATTAGTGAAGTCTTTTGGGAGCAGCATTTAGATGTTCTTCTTGGGTTCAACAACCACCAAGGAACTAAGCTTTCCTAACTTTATAAAAAACAAAGATATTGAAGACTTACATAAACAAAGACATTTTGTGTCAGCAGAGTCAAAGTGGATAAGTTGTGCCAATGTAAAGTATGTTTAGGTGAGCTTCTTTTTGGACTGAGGTAACAGTTTTAATTAGTATTTAAACCAGCTTAGCAACATTATTTCAGATATGCATAAAACTTGAATGGAATTTTCTCCTCTCTCTCCCCTTCTGGGAGACACATTCTCCTAGAAATTCTGGAGATTAAAACCCTTGAGCACAAACAAGAATATAATGTAATCACGATTCCTTGGTTCATTTTTAGTATTTGATTGGATATGTCTGTTTACATTATAGTGGTGGTTCTTAGGTCTTCCTTAACATATGGATTACTTTACTGTCAAGAGTAATATGTTGCAGTCCAAAAATTATATTTAATCTCTTATGTGCATTGATTCAAATGATTGTAGGGTGGGATCATTTTTTAAAACAGATCTGATGTCTCACCTTACGTGTTTCTGAATTATTTATCCATAACTGCATAGTTTACCTAAAAAAAAAAAAAGTACCCCCCTTTTTTTTCCTATACTAAAAGCACATGATGGTATTTTAAATGCATGTATTTGAGTTTTTGGTTCCCTAAGAAGAAATGAGTCCCTGATTAGGAGACAGATTGCTGGTGGTTGTATATATGGGCTTCTAGTTTTGTATTGCCCAAGGAAGGGTTTTATTACTGCAAAGAAGGAAGAGATGTCACTGTAGCCAAAATACAGACTTGGGAATTTGACTTCTTGTTCAAATTGCGCAGCATAACTTTCAGCAAATACTCTGGCCTTACTCTGGTCTGGACTGCTAGTGATTTCAGTAGGAATCAGAGAAGGCTACTGCATGCCCTGCTTACATTTTTTTTTAACAGGACACAGCTTCTCAAATACTTCGCAGGAGGGGAGGAGGATGAATAAATTTGTCTGTAAAATTCTGTAAGGTTCCCTATAGATGTATGCTTCATATGTGCAAAATTTTAGAAATAATAATAATAGGTAAAAGATAAGAGTTTAGCTATCTCAACCATTTCTACACAAATGTTTGAAAGATCTTTAGATTAGAAATGGATCTAAGTTTTAATGAACTCCCAGAGTCATGAGCTGTAGGAAGAGACACTTCTCACTGCGTTATCTGCTTTTTTTTTTTTACTTGACAAGATTGCATTGTGCTTTCAAAGCCTATGAGGCAGGTTCCTTCTATACACGTGAGCATTTGATTCTGTCTTCTGCTTAGCTTAAGAGAAGCAAGATTTATGTTTATTTCCCAGGGATATTTTACAAATATGCAGCTTTTCAGTATATTCATGTAAAGGATATCAAGAAAGTGTAATGAAAAAGGAAATATATTCCTATAATTAAGATGCAGGCTCTGAAAAGAGTTTCCCAGTGTTGCTCACCATAAGGTTATGTCTCATCTAATTAAGTCTTTATCTAGTATCCAGCTCCACAAAGCTCTGTTCTTTTTTTTGCTGTAACAGTCTGCTCTGAAATTCCCCAGTGTTTTCTCTAAACATCAGTGTGTAGCTTTCATAAAAGCAGCATACGCACAGCTAGAGAAGAAAATGTGCTGCTGATTAAGACTGCTAAGGGCTGAGGACACCCTTAAGGACACCCTTAAGGACACCCTAGAAAGCTTTCAGTTTCCACATACTTGGGTGGGAGAGGAGGGTGTTCAGCACTTCTGTAGAGAGCCTCAATCCTTTGTGGAAATAATACATCCTAATTCCTGAGTTTCCCTTATAATCAGAAACTGACACTGTAGCTGAATGCTGAGTAGGACATTCATGCTTATCTCCATATCTGCTATCAAGCGCATATTTGTCATTCTCATTTTTGAAAGTCAGTCAGCTACGCCTCAAAAAGATGGTCTCTATCCTGTCCTCTCTTGACCTTTTTAAGAGCAAGGAGGTTTGGAGAATGCTGTAAGTGTGCAAAGCTAAAAAAGACAGCCACTGTTAGAGGATCTGTTTTACTGTACACAAGTTGGCACAGCTTCACAGGGGTGGTGTTTTATCACCAGTCAAGAGGATCATCTTCATTCCAGAGACAGTGTCTCAGATTTTTGATTTCTTGCCATTCACTGAGTCCATGTTTTGCTTCTCTGTACTTGATGCAGATAATTCTGTTTTCTTAACCTGATCTTCCAGCCAGTATTAGTCAGAAAAGATGTGGATACAACAAAGTTTCCCCTTATTGCAAGCTCATAGCCTTAGGTCAAGGAATATGAGTCATAATTGGAGGGCAGTGGTAATGCACGGCCTCCTACAAAAGAAGATCGCTGTGCAGAACAAGAATTTGATATTTCAAATCATCCTTAAGCTATGCTGATCGTGTTGCACACAATCAATCAGGTTAATGAGGTCAAAAATGTCTGTGTGCTTATACTAGGCCTGTCAGAAGGAAGCTGCAGTAAACACTCTCATCAGTCCTAAATCCTCTTCATTAAGAGATTTTTATGTGAGTTGATTTTGTTCGTAAAGGAATAGTAAACAATTGTGTCTTAGAATTTTTCCTACCTGATGACAAATATCCTCTGATCAATTTGACAGAGCCCCTTGACTTAAATTCATTCTTCCATCTTGTGGTACAGTGCCAACACAAAAGTGGTCTTTTTCCTCTTTTGAAATACTGTTAAGAACATGAAGAAAGTCCAGCTATTCTCTTAGCTATTAGAAGACTAGTCCTAGTGGTTCAGGGGATAGCATTTTTTAATCAAGATCCACTCCTTTTCTGTCCTTCTGGACAATAAAATTTGGAAACCAGTTAAATATAGAATATGACAGTTTGTTAAAGAAATAACTGTGGGTTTAATTTTTTAAATGTCTCTGATCTGTGTAAACCCAGTTACTATCAACAAGTAGCATCTTGAATTCATTCTGTGCTTTCAACAACAGAGAGGGTCAATGTCCCTTCAATTTGCATTTGCTTTGAGGTTATTCCAGTAACCCAGTGTGTCATTAATATTAATATTTAAGCATTGCTGCCAGTATCACAATGGGGAAAGAATGTACAGTCGAGGTTAGAGGCAGACAAATCTGAAGTGTCATGCAGACTTTTTCTCCTCCTCAAACTTAGTGTTTCCTGTAGGTTCAGGTTATCCACAGATGTAAATCCCAATATCTGTGTAGAAAGGCAAGGTTTGTAGGGAGAAGCAGTATCCTTTGTCAAACCAGCTAATGTAGATGGAATTCAATACCTAAAGTATTGTGCACTAAAACTGTTCTTCAGGTTGCAGTCTGTGTACAGGGAATGGATGCAATTCCCTCCATTCCACACAACATCATCTTGCAAGAGCTTGTGAGGACCAGAGAACATTTCCATGCTGCCACCACAGTGCAGCATCATTTTTCATTATGAGAAATGATGTTTGCTCTGAAATGGGGCAGGGCAGCATGAGGGGTTCTATGATTCAGACAATTCTACTGGGAACTGGACTGAGAATGAAGAAACTCATTTCACACTGTCTGCTGAATTGTCAGGAAAGTTAAAACACTTAGTCACTATCAGTGTCAACAGGACTAGAGCTATATTCTCATGGGAGAGGATCCATCTCTCGTAAGTGGGGCCACTTATAACACTAGCTCTTGGCTGAAACCTTACACATGAACAGATGTAGAGAAGTTTACAGTCTCGCCATGACAGCGATGTGTGAACAATCATAGAGCAAACAGCAAGTGTTCTTCTGCCTGGAGTCTAGAAATTACAGCAATGAATACATAAGATTCATAACATTTTAGATAAGATTTTTTTCTCATTTGAGACTTTAAGAAAAGTCATGGCTGCAACTCCACTAAACTTTTATGAAACAAGGTGAGATGGACCACTGATTTGATATCTGCTGCCTAGTATGTCAGGAAATGCAGAAATAATGCTCAAGAAGATAACTGTGTCTTTCTGGCTAGGTACCAAATGTCTGTGAAATGGCTCATTACAAACCAGGTCAGAGTAGGACACTTGGTACTCTCCCGAAGTTCACTTGCCAGGGATGGTAATCCTGGACCAGTCTCATGTCAGTTCAAATTCCCCTCAGACACAAACCCTTGAGCCCCTTAATTCTTCCTCCAGGGAAGCAGGGCCTGGCAGTGCTATCTGCTTGTTTACACTGCTGGTGTTAACTGCTTCCTCTCAACTTGCCTCTGCATTTTATCTCCTCTACAGTTCAAGTTAGAAATGCTGAACAGACAGCCCTAGTCATAACATTCAGGCACATCCCTTCAGGAGTGACTAATCCCTCCTGGAATCCTTTCCGGCTGGAAGTTGGAATAACCCAAGCATTGTGTGGCTTTGAGAGGCCTGGTGAGTGCTGGACAATTCACTACAGCGCAGTACCCTGTCCTTGCATTTCAGCTACTAGGAATCAACCTTGTGATGTGCTGGGCATGTTTCTTTTAGGTGACCCCACTGCTGTATGAGTTCAGACCTTTAAGAAGCAACTGAAACCTTAATGGTGACCTCATGAATTATTGATGTTGCCATTTAATGAGGTATGTATGTTCGTGGGGATCCTTCTTTGTTTACCAAAAGGCATGAAGACTCTAAAAGAAAAGCCTGAGAAAAGACAGCAAAAATTGTGGGTATTTGGAACAGTCAGGTACATTCCACACATAGCCCTGTCCTTGGACTGGTTTGGTATCTGTGCAAGTGATCCTGCTCTGTAGTAAGCATTGCTCATGGAGTCCTTGTAGATGGAGAGGGGCAGCAGAGGTCTCCAATGGCAGTGCAGAGGCAAAGACCTTCCACAGGGTTGGCTGTGGCTTCTGTTTGAACAGCCTGGTGGCTTTTGAAGTAGACAGAGCTGCATGTTGCTTTGACACTCACAGAGTATCTTTAAAAGAGTGATTGAAAGTCTTTTAGCTACAAAGTGAGTCCACTCATCTTTGAAAAAAGCATTGCTGCGGACTTCGGTCCCTAAAGAGGTCACCACAGGCTCAAAACAGAGAATGAACAGGTCTTCTGTGCAAGGCACATTTAACATGTTGCCATAGGAACCAGTTACCTAATTCAGGCATACACAATTCTTCTTGCCCCCAGTGAATTCCAGTAATGGGTTTATTATATCACACTTCATTGGTGTCATCTGTCACCCAGACACTCACATAAATGAACCAGCCTTTGATTTTGTGCTGCCTTCCACTAGGCAGACCCAGCAGTGGATGGGTCTCCTTTTGGGTCTTGTGGTTGTAAGCTGGTCAGTTTTATATGCAGCTTTGCATGCTAATGTCTTCTTTACATGTTCTTTACATGTTCTTCTTGAGGAAGAACATTTGTTTTCATTTCCTGATATTCTGGTTTATTAAAAATGCACCCTTAATCTCTTAAGATCCTTGAGAGCATGTGCTGTCAGGATGCAGGTCGAAGCATTTCCAAACCCTTTTTCCCCCAGATGGTGTCTGAACTGCAAGTCACACTAATGTCTGATGCAATGTTGTGGTCATTTCTCCTTTTGTTTGAGCCAGAATTTTGATTTACATTGGCTGAACTGAAGGTTCATTTTAGGCTTCATGACTACACAGTACAGTGCTTTGTTTGTCAGAAAAACAGATGGATGGATGGATTGGTTGGTTGGTAAAAAAGATCTCAGTAGCATTTCCTGTAGATGCATTTGCAGTAGATGGACAGACCTTAAAAAGGTGGGGTTGGTTCTTAGTTCATGATGTTATGTTGGAGGTTGGTATTTTGAAGCTGAAGAGCATAACAGTAACTATTCTTCCTACAGGATAAAGATTAGAAACACTTGTTCCCCATTTAATATGAAATTTGTTGTAGTGCTAAAAGTTAACAAGCAAAACGTAGGGTACTTAACAGGCTGGTCTGGACATAAGATATGCTGGTGGAGGATTTTCACTGAGAAGTTTTTGCAAGTATAGAAAGCTAGGTGTTGATTTTGCAGAGCTGTTGTGTTTAAAAGTAGATGCAACCAGAGAAAACGTAGGAACAGCTAGCTAGAGAGGCAAGAAAGCAAAGGGCAGAGAGTGATTTACTTGCAACAGGATGACTTTTTGGTGAGCTATCAGCTGGGAAAGGAGGCTTTGAACATTGTGCAGAGAAACCACCTTGCTCAAAACTTCCTGAGTTCTGGAAAGCAGGACAGTGTGGCTGTTCTTTGCAAAAACCAGGATTGCCTGACCTCTTCAACATCTTCTTTTCTGAGTACAAATTATTTGTGAGAGTGAGTACTGGCTAGCTGTTTAGGTAAAAATTGGGACCATTGGGACAGAGAGGCAATTTCCAATTAAGCTGGAGCTGCAGTTAAACCAAAATAGAACAGTCAGTAGAGATGTTCACAGGTATCAAAGATGGTTGAAAAATCAAAAGAAGTTTTCAAAAGAACAGGTGATTTCACAGGAGAAGTTAAAAAGGCATCTGGAGATTTCCCAGAAAAGGTTGGGAAATGACCTCTTGGTAGGACTGGAATACTCACTGCAGCAGTGAATTCGAAGTGCTGGACAGACTGGGAATCTCATCTGTGAAAAATTCTACCTGGAATGGCAATATGGATCAGAAATAAGCAATAACCTCAACAATACAAACCAGTAGGCTTGCCACAAAGAGTCAAGAATAGCCCTGTAGACTTGAAACCTGGTAACAGCTATGAGTTTCACGAGAATTTAAAGAAAGACCTGAAAAATGACTTCTTGAAGAATATCAAGGGTCACTGCTATACTGGAAATTTGCTGTTTGAAGATAGAATTGGATCAGCCAGAAAACTTCAGCAAGACAGTATATTTAAAACCGTTTTCTACCTCATTTGTAACCCAGAGAGGCTGCACTGTGCTAGCTCAAAATGAAACACCGCTGTCTCCGAAATGAAGACTCTGTAACAAGCTCATTGGGTTATGATAGGCAAGTGGGTGGATGGACAGAAAAAAGGGCTTGATTTTTAAAACCAGCTTGACTATCTTATTCCTAATGAACTTCACTTGAATATTCCAGATGTGATTCAAACTCTTGACATGATGTTCAGAGCCAGCTGTCAGTCTGAGCTGGCCTGGACTCTGCAAAAATTTGAAAACAAAAGAGAAAAAAGGAACTGTACTGAAACTGGCAAAAGTCCTGCGGACACTTAAGTTTTTGGCATATCTACTAACAGCAAGGGCTTCTAAGATAGAATGGCAAGAAACCAACATATACATACTCACCTGGCTTGCAGATCGAGACCAATGAAAGAAGACAAAATACTCACAGGGGCTAGAAAATGCTTTGTAGTTTGTTTCTTTCCTTGCAGCTATTCCAAATGTATTGTATATAGTATTATAAACAAGTGAGTCAGGAATCTGCATATCCAGTGATTGCCCCAGTAAATAGCAGGGCCAGTACGCTGAACTGGCAAAGTCTGGAAGAATGAGTATCAGACTCCCTATTTTCATTTAGTTTTCAGCATTGCACAGCTTTGGGAGATTAGCTTATCAGTGTAAAACTGATCTGTGAAATACAAGAGATTGGTGAGAACAGGCTCAAACATAGCAGCTAATAGACCATGCTAAACAAGCGAGAGAATTAGAGGATCCTAATTAGTCTTAAATGGCAACAATGACTGAGGAAGGAATAGTCAGCCAAAAACTGAGTTTGAAAACTGGAGCACTGGAACTGGAACAGGAAGTTTGGATAGCGAACATAATTAATGAGCTAATAGTTCATGTGGGCTTCACTGGGCAAGTAGTGGTGAAACAAATGCCAGGAATGCTGTAGATCTGAACCCTAGAGCAGGGGATTTAATAAATGCTGGAGTAAAAGAAAACTGCAAAAGGGGCGTTAGGAAGTCATCTCTGTGCATTTCTGATGCTCTGTGCTTCCTAATGCATGACACCTTCTGTCTCAGTTCTATCTCATCTCAGATGGTATGGAGATATATGACCCAGTCAGAGGTGAAAGATAAGGGATAATTTAAAATTGATAAGTGATACACCTTAACTTAATGATATACTGTGTTCTGTTATGACATTGTTACATCACCCACCAAAATATATTTTGCTTTCATTCAGTATCCTCAAAGTTTCTCTTCTTCTCAGTTTCCTGTTGTGCTGCCATGAGAAACCTTTTTCAGTGCTCTTGAAGGGGCACCAGAATGTGCTCGCTGAGAGAGATGCATCTCGGTTTATAGATGCATATATGTTATTACAACTCTACCACCTTCTCCTTTCACACCTACATTCTCAGTTTTGGAAGCCAGCCAACCTGAAATCTTGTTCCATGATGCATCCCATATGGGTTTTAAACCTAAGTGTTTTTAGTAAGCTATCTCCTTTTTGATTCCTGTTGTGCCCTGTTAAAAAGGAATTTATATCTCTTCTGAAAGCAAATAGGACAGTGCCTAAGAAAATCCTGACTGTCATGCACTGGAAATGACATCAACCCTTTCAGTAGAGAGAGCTGACATTTGTCTCAGAGAATTAATTAGCATGTAAGCTGGAAACAGTTTTGATCATTCCAGAAATGTTGTCCGCTTGTGATGTGAGCTCATCAGCTCTCCAAGGCTTAGTCAGTATCAGTAATTGGATAGGTCAGAGGGGAGGTGAAAAGAAAGCAGAGAACACTGCAGAAAGTAGTGGGGGGGATTCAGTCAGTGACCTGCTTCCTTCCAAGTCACTTCTGAGTCGGTGCTTGAGAGGCTGCCCTGATGACATTTGTAAAATCTTTAAAATATGGTGTAAAGCTGCATTTTGGAGATGTGTGGGCAAAAATCCTGTGAAACTTGCAGTAAGAGTAACAGTGTCACTCAAGCAAATCTGATCAGATACCACTTTAAGTGACTACACTTTGCCTCCCTATATTTTTGTTCACAAAAGAATTTGCTGTGTCATATTGTTGGCCTGAAAAGTCGGATGCAGTTGTACCCTTGTCACAGTGATATTTCATGGATTAGTTAAGAGGTCTCTGTAAAGTCTGTCCAGAACTTCAGAATCCTCTCGGATTAACGTGCTGTGAAACAGTGTTTGTCTTGTTCTCTGTTAAGTTGCTGTATAGATCTCTGTGTGCTGCTTTATAGCTTCAGCTCTCCATCCCGTGGAGGAAGTGACCTCTGTATGTATTCAATTCATTTAACAGTTCGTGAAAGTATTTGGGTCTGTAAGGGTATGACCTATAAATATATGACTGTTCTTACTGTTACTAGTATTTTCTGTGATCTACTACCACAGTGTAAATTGATTAAGCATACACATACTCATTTCAGTGTACTTGCTGCCCACGTTGACAGAATCATTTTGACTTGTAATCACAAAGGCTTGTGTTGGATGAAGATTTTATTGTTTGATTTTCTGCCATCCACTTCTCAGATTTATTTTAGCAGCAACACATGGTCTTAAATGATATTTTCCAAAGTTAAGTAAGCACAAAACCCAACAAAGTGCAGGAGAACAGGGGATACTGTACTAGAGAAGGAAGAGCTGTTTTGCATTTAAGGCCAAGGCCTTTGCCTCAAACCTTGGATTCTACTCCTTACTCTACCAGAATTGTCATGTTTTACCACAGACCACTTCACCTTTCTGTGCTTCTCTTTCCCCATCTGTGAAATGGCAATAGGACCCTTATATGTGTACTGAAGATCATTAAATAGATCTTGTAAAGTACTTCCAGATTTTTAATTGGAAGGCACACAGAAATGGAAAATGATATTAGATGCCTAGATTCTGTATTGACGTGGCAAGTAAAATCTCTGTACAGAAGACATTTGTATGTATTTGACGGAAATGTATCATATTGACTGACTAGCAGAATTGCTACTCCAGCAACAAGACAGTTCAGCAGATGATTTACTCCAGATTTCCAATATGCAGAGATGTTTCCCAGTCTGTTGCACAAAGATGAACTCAGTCTCTCTGTACTGCTGCCTCCCTGTTTCTGGTATAGTACACTAGTTCCTTTCTTCTTGAGTGCATTTTGAGGTGTGCTGCTGAAATCACTGTGTTTTTTAAAGCCTATCTGGACCTTTCATCTCACACCTGAGCTTAATTTGTATCAAAATATTACTGCCAAATCTGCATGATCATTTCCAGAGAGGGAAACCAAGAAGAGGTTTGTGACTTCTCTTGGAAAGAGAGAAGGAAGTGAAAGGACTCCAGCAGCTGGTGTGACTATAGGAATGTCTCATAACCTCCCTGTTCATTCATGCCTCCTCTATAAAAAGATACCAATGATATTTACCTTCTTTCCCATCTAAATTGTTTTGAGATTGATGAATGAAAAGGGTTATAGCTGAACTACATACCTGATTAATAAGCAGTTTCTAATGTTCTTCTCAAAGGAATTTATCAGAGTAATCATACATTTATTTAAAAAGAAAACCCTCTGCATCTAATGGCACATCAAAATACTCATACCAAAGGAGCACTTCCCCCCTGTGTTGAATAGTGAAACATGGCTGCTCACTTCCACTTCTTGTTTCTAGTTTCCTTTCTGGAGCCTATGCCCTGATATTCCATCATCAGAGCTGACCCTCCCAGCAGGAACAGTGTGCATTGAATGTTATGGGCAGGATGTATTTAAATGTCATCCAAGCATCTAAGACCTTTTATATGGACAAAGATAGATAATACAGGATGCAGTTCATGTCATCCTGCAGTAGAAAACCATTTCAGATAAATCAGGCTCTACAAATGCCTATATTTCTCTAAATTTTGATGGAATTTTAGTTCACCTATTGGCATCTGCAATGTAAAATTAGGAAATGTTAATCCTATCCTATGCAATTCTCATAAAAGAGATCATTAAATCATTTCCATTCATTTTCTTTGACATATTTCTCTTTCCCCTTTATTTTCTTAACATAAAGCCTTTGGGGAGGGGCTGCCTTTCTTAATTTATATGGACAGTGTCCCTTTGAGCACATACTCACTGATTTTCATCTAGGCTTCAGCTGTTCAACATTAAACATTGTCCAAACCTCACTTATTGCTTACCTCTCCTCTGGTGCAGGGCACTGCGTCTGAATACCTGGAAGTACACATAGAGCCCTCCTCAATGAGATCATCCTGGAGCCCGAAAGTAGCTGTACAGTTGGCAGAGAAATATTTGTAGGGCCTCCAAGTCTGGCCATAGTCCTGGGACCTTTCCAACACCATCGCAGCTGGGCGGGGTGACTTGAACACAGCTATGACATGGGTCAGATAGAATTCAGTTTCAAAGTCCAGCCTGATTTCTTCCCTGTGTACCCCTTGGGCAGACTGCCACCAGGAGATGGGGTTTGCAAAGAAATCATCTGTCATGTCAGCAGGGAGATGGGAGTTATCAGGCTGGTTGGCATTGCATTTGGTGCAGCGAGGCTGTCCACAGCCATGGGAAGCCTGATGGAGGAGGTTCTGATCCGGGTAGAAGCAGTACAGTTCTGTGCTGTTCTGCCCACATGTGGTGAGAGTGGCTGGTGTCCTTCCTGTCGCAAGGTTGCCCACCGGAGGGTTGCACGAACGGCCACTGCAGCGGAAGGCTTGTAGCCTTGTGGGATCTGAAAGACAGGCAGAAGAAACAAAGCTAAGCAGAATTTCCCAGATGATTCTCAGGCTCTAAAACCGCTGATCATGCAAATGTTGGGACTCTCTTTCCACACCCAACAGGACTCAGTGTAAAGAAAGCTACTTCACCTTTTCACACAAAGTTTGGAGGGCGTTTCTCAATGAGTCTAGTCCTTGTTTTAGGTGCCTAAGTTGTGAACTGATGTCTTCAGAAAACTTGACTGCTACCTGTGGGGATTTGTAGGTCTAATGTTGATTTCTGTTAAAAATGCAGTTGCGCTGGTCTATCAAACTGTGTGTTTAAATACAGAAATCTTGTGTTTTCTTACTTTCACTCTAGCAAAGCTCCATATCTAAGGACTGAATCTATTCGATAGACTTATGTTCATTATAATCAGAGAGTAAAGCCAAACTCTACTACACACTGTAGGTACATTAAAAAAGAGATGATTCCAGCCCAACAGATTACAGACACTGTTTACATATACAGTCACCTAAAATAAAGCATGTATCTCTATAGTTATGCATTACTAGCCTAATTTTAAGAGGTGTTGAGTTTCTGCCACTCCTATTGAGATCAGCTGGAGTTGTTAATACTTAGCAGACCTGAAAAACAACTCTCTCTTTTGTTTAAATGCTTTAATGTGGAGGCAGATGACTATATTCTGTTTGCCAAGTTTACAAATATTGGCAAACAAGCATTTTTTGTGTATTCAATATAGGTACCTATTTATTTCTAAATGAATAAAAGGTAGGGATCACTGAAAAAGTCGTAATATTGTTTGGAAATCAGTAATGCCTTGTGACACTGGATCACAGGTCATTCCCAAAACCTTATTACCAAACTGGAGAAAACTGTTTTTCTAATGACATACAGTGTACTCTTTGCATCTTAATAGTCTAGAAGGAGTTAAAGACTGACCTTGCAAGGTCATAAATCTAATTCAAGAGGTCACAAGTCAGATGGCTCAATGCAAGTCCTACCGGAAATGACCCTTCCAATGAAACATAGGATGACCGTAAACCCTTAGTAATCTAGGAGCAGTTCAAAGGTCAGCTATTAGTTCAAGATCCTAGGTCAAAATTTAAAATCCCTTCTCAGTTTATATTCAATCTTTCCTCAGGCAAAACTTGTTTTAAAATCAAGTTAGACCAGAGAAAAGACTTTCTTGTTCAGCCTTATAAAAATACTCCAGTTTTAAGTGTACTGGGGTGAAACTGATGTCCTTCTTTCCCAAACAATTGTTTAAGGTGAAAAAATGCATCCATCTTGCATGGCTTTGCCTTTTAGTTGCTTCTGTCCTTAATTTCCTAGTGACATTTCTGCACAGGCCAGAAAAGAAAGATCAGGGATGAATGTTGTTCTGGAAAACACCTCATGCATTTTGCATCCCAGGATTCAGACACAAACCCAAGTAACGGCATGTCCAGTGAATCCCACTGACCAATGGGGTGTGGCATTCTATCTTACATACAGCATAAGTTAAGCTTAAACTTCAGACAGCAAGGAAGAAGATAATCCAAACATGCTCTTGACTGCTCTTATAAACTAGTGGAAACCACTCTCAAAAGAACTTGGACTTAATGTGTGTTTGCCTCACATGCACTTTAAGCAGCAGCCTCAGGAAAGTGGAGGGGTCTGGAGCCACAGTAAATTTCCTTCTGGTGGAGGTGGTCTTCCAGCAGTGGGTGGGATGGGCTGGCCAGACTTATCTTAGTATTCCGGTGAAGTCCTAGGAGGTCGTTAGAGCTCAGAGGGCAGCAGTGCCTGAGTTATTTGTGCACCTAATAGTCCCAGGATCAAAGCAGTGCAAGTCACCCCTCCTCAGTCCCACCACCACTCTCTGTGCCAGCATGGAAGTGAATTTTCATAAGAAAGGAGGAATTGCAGAAGTCAGCTGGAGAGGAAAGGAGGGAAGATGGTGATGTTTGTTTCTCAGTCCTTTTCTTTGCTTCTCGACTTCAACTGAGCTTACTCTCAGCTGATTCTTAGCACAATGGTAGATCCTCCACCAAGCCCTCACACCGTTCTGACTGCTGACTGCCATTTCAATGTACTTTCTCTCTGATTAAGAACTTGTCATTCCATCTGAGCCTAATACAGTTACAGGGAAACACCAGGAGGTTCAGAGGTCTTATCTGGAAGCTGGCTTGCGTTTTCTTTGAGCATTTTTTTTCCTGAGCAAGGACTTGGTTTCCCACAAAAGCTTTTTAGAACTTCCCTACTTTTTGCAGAGCATCTGAAGTCTTAAATTTCTGTCTGCTCTGGAGGGTGAATTCCACTGAGTAGCACAAGAGTTCCTGAAAACAGATAAAAATACATCCTTGCGGATGAACAAAAATTTTATGAGCTGCAGCTGCAATGCCTCAAGATTGTCTTTGCAAGTGGCATTTTGGTGTCTACATTGTCGTATTTGACTTGTTCCTGTTTGGTAAAAATTACTGCAGATATAGAAAGTACAACAATTCCTGTGTTTATGGTAGATTGGATATTAACTGATTTTGCTCAGTGCTGCACAAAGGTATCATCTTTGCCTCCAGAGAATTTATGTGGGACCAGTCTTCCAACTGAGCTCTGAACAAGCATTAGCTATGACAGGAGTCTAGGGCACTTAGTTTTGATCAAGACTGGGCTCATGTTACAAATCCCATTGAAATATGGATAAGCATGTCCTGTAACTAAAAGAAAGTCCATCTTTATTGATGTATCACGCCATGAAAGCTTTCACAGAGGAAATTGGATGCTGGTGTTCTAAACTGAAGGAGTTGCATAGGGGAAGCTTTGCAGACAAGAATGGGAGAAAGAAAAAAAGGAAACATTTTTTAAAAGGAAATGGCTGCTTCTTTTATTTCCCGTAAATGGGCTACCAGTGTTGTACTGAGTTTTTCAGCTGTATTTATATGAACCTGGAAAGGCAGGAAGAATGTGGTCATTCTCCTGATCAGCAGTCACAAGAAGGTTTGACTGCTCTGCCTGCTAATGCAGCAACATCAATAAATAGTTCCTGTCCAAACTGCTGTGTCATTAGGAAAATGGGAGAAGAACAACATGCAAATTAGTGGAAGGGAGGTTGAGAGAAGGAGAGAGACTGGAAAACGAATTCTGCAGTCGATTAAAAGCTTTGCATTTAAAGAAATCAATTGGCAAAACATTGCTTGGCCACAAGGATAGTGCAGCCTGTCCATCACTCACTGATTCTGTGGAATCAACACGAAATGTGCAATCTGAACAGCAGGGGGGACCACTGCAGAAGAGATACAGCAGCCAGGCAACCAAACAACTTATCCCAAATGCCAGGAGGGCTCACCGAATAATTCATAACAAAATAAACAGTTTGATTGTGCATGGGCACTGTATGGCATTGAGGTTGATTAGCTTTTACTCCATGATGGGTGGCTTGGCTCTGTAAATGGTATCACTAATTTATTTGTTTGTTTTCTGCTCCCTCAGAGCTGTGCCACAAAGTGGCAGGGCAGTGGCACGTGCCTGGCGCTTATTATAACAATAGTGTTATCTGATGATTAGGATGCCATACAGTTTAAGAGAGGACACAAAACTGATATTACCAGGAGACAGTTTCAAACAGAGATGTCTTACTTCAGAGCCTTGTAACACCTGATTCAAAGCCTGCTGATGTGACTAGAAAGATGCCTAATGTTTTCTATGGGATTTGGACTGGGATTTTTTATTTCTTGTCTGTATGCAAAATAATGACTTTGTGCATTCAAGGCTCCTACAATGAAAAAGGAGAGCAACTTTGACAGTTCTGAGCAACTTTTAAATGCTGAAAACATTGGATATCTTCTACTAAAGTCTTGATGGAGCGGTTTCAGTGTGTATGTGTGCACACACACATGCCCACCTGAATTTCACTTGTTCTACCTCTGATTAACTTTCTTTTTAAATACCAAAAGCTTTTGAATGTTCATTTATAGCTAATTGCCTTGGGGACATGAGTTGCTCAAGTCTTTTTTAATCAGACCTAGGGCTTTTTCTGTAATGCTGGTAACAACAAAAGTGCTACAAACCTTTGGTTTGTCTGGGGCCAACATGCAATGGGTTTGGCAGGTCTTCATCCATTTATGAGTAGCCAGATGTATTTTAGCACTAAAAGAGCCCTCACAACTGGAGCTTCCTAAATATCCCAAAGGTGAAGTTCTGAATAAGCTATGAACCTGAAATGCCCCCATGGTCTGAGGCACAGAGTGAGAATAAGATCCCAGATCTGGGCAGTCTTCCAGCATGGCGAGTTGCAGTCAGCTCGCCTGCATCCCTCCTGGAGCAGTGCTTGGCTCCAGCACCTGCAGCCTCATTTGCAGAAGAGCTGAATAACCCCAGACCATAGGAAGCCAAACCCTGCTGATAACCAGGCAGCGCAACTCATTTTAAGCCTGGTCCTAGAAATGGCCGTTTTTGACCACACCACGCCCCCTTTTGGAGACCTGCCATCGGGAGGAGAGCTGCCCCAGGCACTGCTCTCCTGGGGGGTACGGGCTGGCAGCCTGTGAAGCAAGATCCCAGGCAGTCCCCTGAGTTGTCCCAACGCACAAGAGTTTTCAGGCTGCTGCGGAGTTTATATGAGGGGGATGCAGCCCTCCACCTGAAGACGACAAGGGGAAGGACAGCCCAAGTGTCACATCTCGCAGTATAAAACCTAGTTGACCCTTCCAGCCTAACCACTAAGATTTTTTCCCCCTCTGCGTTATGTTTAAAGAGCTAAGGAGCCAATCTTGACAGCCCTGGCTGTGTTATCTGCACGGACATGGGCAAAAGGCAAATATTTCCCCCATCTTTTCCTCATAAACTACCCCATCAATTTATCTCACCTCTGACCAGGAGGGGCCAACTGTAGGGATGAAAAGGAAGTTTTTAGGCTAATAAGGTGTGAAAGAAAAAACACTTCTCTATATACATCTCTGCTCAGGAAAAAGTTGAGATTTCCAAATCATTTTACACAGATTAGCTAGATGCTGTCAGAACCTTAATCTAAGCAATACTGACCCAGCCTGCAATAGGAACTGTAAAGATTCAAGATTAATTCAAGATTTTTACATTGCTTCTAAAAAAATAAAAAATTAGAAGTGAACAGGTAGCCCTTGTGCTTTCACAGGTTGGTGTTTTGCACAACCTTTTGAGCAAGCACTGTGTATTTATTTAAAGTGACATTGAATCCTTAGTGTCATCACCTTTAATATCCAGTTATTTTGCTATTAATCACCATCCCTATACCATTATTCTGAGAGTGCTTAACTTCATACAGAACACATCCCCTCCCCTCAAATTCTCTTTCCAAGCAGTCAGCTTTGGGCTGCCTTTCCTTGAAGATTTGTTTTCACTTTGTGAATTGGATGCAGAGCAAATTTAGGCTAGTTTATAGCAGACTACTTTTCCCAACAGTATCAGCAACTTTATGAGGCACCTCTGCAACCTTTCTGTGCTACGTGTCAGCTTGCGTATCCTACAGGGAGCGTCCTCGCCTGGAAAACTAGTGAAAACCCAAGATAAGACACTAAAAGGACTAAGGTACCATGTCCTCCCTCCACTCATTCCCAACAACACTGTAATAGCCAGACTTTTTCCCAAGTGAGTCACTGGGTAATATGGCAGGATTGTAAATTTATGAGCTGTTTTCAGTTTTTAAGAAAATAACACTTGCAGCTGTGAAAATCTAATGTCTATGTTATCAGAAAGGTTTTAACCAAGGCATAATCTGAGCTGAAGCCACCTGATCTGCATTTAACTGTACTGGAGCCTGCAGGGTAGCTGAACACTTTAGCTTTCAAATCACTGCATGAAGAGTGTTGTTCCTATCCTAACACTCTGGGCATGCAGGTGAAATTTAAACCAATGATAGGTTTTTCTCTACAGAAAGAGAGACCACAAGCCAGTATCCCAATGGGAAAGTCAACAAGGATGTATTGTTGTCTTATCAATGTTTGTTTTTATTTTTCTGACCTGATCTGCATAATTCATCCCTTTTAACCTTAAAGATGTATTAAACCACAGCAGGAAAAATACAGCGTACTGCCTGCCTTCCTTTCCCTCAGAGAATTATTCTCTTTCATTATCAAGGTATTTTTAGGACCACAGATAAATACCAGGCCAGCTATATCATTTCTGAATATGCTTATTTGTACACCCACATACACACACACCACTAATCAACTTCTCTCTCTGTCCCAGTCTGTTTATCCTCTAATGCTAATTTAGTCTTGTCCATTGCATATTAACTATCGTATGAGGGAAGACTCTGAGTGGACTGTCTTGGATAAACAGTAGTTCCTAAACAGTGTCTCTGACTAATAATGATGCAAAATGAAGTTAATATAGAATGAATCAGATCCCTCCTGTGATGCTGTCCAAGAACGTTGTCATTTCACTCTTGTCCTGCCTAGCAAAGTAGTGTTTCTTCCTGCAAACAAATATCCAGAATGTCTCAGCCCATCGCCCTCTTTCTTTCTGTCTTATTTTCTTTCATTCACAAAAATACTACACTGTTTTCTCTTAAGGATGTAAGAAACTACATTCTGTTATAAGTCACAGGGAGGAGACTGAGCTGCAAAGCTGTGTGTTGAGGGGAATAAGAAATATTTATATATATTGACTAACCCAGATTCCTTATAAGAGTACAATCTAAAAAAAAATAAATGTTGACATAAAAAATTTCTAACGGAGTTTGCAGATTTGATTTCCATTCCCTCTTCCTTTGCTCAACTTAGGCTGAATTGTTTTATGGATGGCAATATTGATTTATTTTGCTTACCTGCTTCCCCATGGCCAGAAATAAAATATTCCAAGAACACAATCAGCATGATGCCTTTATGCTGCATGGCTGTCAGTAAAATATCTGTCCTCAGTGAAGCAAAAAATAGCTGCAGAAATCTACAGGTTTGGTGCTTGCATGGCTTTTCTGTATTTTCTTTCTTTCCTCCTCTCTGCTCACCTTCCTCTTAGTGTAGGGGTCGGGGCTGCTGTCTCATTCTTCTCGTTTTCGTTTGGATCCAGAGGTTTTTTTTTTTTTTTTCAGGGCTCGGATGCCTTCTGGGTGTCACCCGTACATTGCTTCCAATAAATAAATAAATAACACGGATTTTCTGCGTCTTTACCCCTCTTCATGCAGCAGGCAAGGGATGTTCACATCCTTGGTGTAGCCCCTTGAGTGCACCATCGAGGGCGGAGGCGACGCGGAGAGCTCTGCCCGGTCCGGTCCTTCGCGGTTGTTCGGATGCTGTTTGGGAACTTTCGTTTCTGCTCCTTGCTTTTTGCGGGGCTGCGGTTTTGGCTTCGCCTCGGTTGCCGCCGGCAGCTTCCCGTGCCGCGGGGCAGCGGCGGGTGCGGGCGAGGCGAACCCCGCTTTGTCAGATGTCTCCCGGCCCCTTCTCCCCGGCTCCCTGCAGCGGAGGGGCAGCAGGACGGAGCAGAGCCGCCTGCGCTCGCCGGGAGATGATGAGGAGCAAGGGATTTCTTGGCTCCTCTCTCGTTTTATTTTGTTTTGGTTTATTTTATCTTATTTCCCTCCTCCCTCTGCTGTCACAGAAGCCACTTCTGCCCCCCCCCCCCCTCAAGGGATTTGCTTCACCCAGCGAGCGCCGGGGGGTAATAGTAAAAAACAAACCAAACGCCGGCTCGCCCGTGCCGGTGGCGGTGGCGGTGGCGGTGGCGGTGGCGGAGCCGGGAACGCCTGGCCGTGCCGCGGCTGGACCGCGGCCCCTCGCCGGGAGCTGGCCCGGGGCTCACGGCGGGGCCCGGGGGGGGCGTCGCGCTGCGGGCGGGGGCTGCGCTCCCGGGGAGCGCGGTGGCGGCGCAGCGCCCGGCTCCCGGCCGGGAGGGGAAGAAGGGCAGATCCTTCCCCCTGCGGCTACGGCGAGGTTTGGGGCTCGGGCTGCCTTCCCTCCCGGGGGCTGCCCAGTTATTTCCAAGTTTCCTCTCCGCCTCCCTTTCAGCCCCTAGCACATCCCGCAGTCCGAACGGGGCAGTTCCCCTCTCTGGTCCTGTCTGGATGCAAAGGGGATTGTTTTAACATGTGATCTTCTTCCTGTTCTTTATATGTGCCTTTTTTTTTTTTTTTTTTTTTTTTTTAGGGGGGAGGAGGAGGAGGCGGCTGGCTCGGTTCCGCACCTCCTCGTCAGCTGGGCTGCGCGCTGTTGCTCTCAGATGCGGCCGTTGTTTTCCAGCCGCATCTTCTCCTCCAGGAGCCCGGGCGTGTGTGCGGGGTGTGTGTGTGTGCGTGTGCGTGTGCGTGTGCGTGTGCGGGGCGGGAGCAGGCGTGCTCAGCTCGCCCCAGCTGGTCCCTGCTGTCCCTGCAGCACCCTCTGCCAGGCGGCCGGCACATGACACCTGCCCTGCAGCGGGGCCCTGCCCGCCCCCCGGGGCAAAGCCCCCCGCCCGGCAGGGGCAAGGGTGCTGCAGGGCGTGGGGAGAGGAGGGAGGCTTTGCGGGTTTATATGGATTACAGAGTGCTCAACCGGACACACACGAGGGTTTTGTTCCCATAATCAAACATAGACATGAGCTGGGACGTGCCCTGGAGGGTACCTGGCACCACTGAAACACCTGCCTGCCCCAAAGACCTAACCAACACTGGGCATGACCCTGAAGTCAGATTTGCCCAGGGGTAATTCCAGCACAGAGCTTCTGGAGACCCAGAAGGGCTCCAGCATGTAGAGATCACAGTGTGGAAGGGCTTAGCCCCAGAAATAATTTAATTCAGGGAGTGAGTTCCCTCCCTGGCTCCATTCTCTCTTTCTTCAGCTTTTAAGGCAGTGTGATGCCATTAACTTTTGACTGATGTTGTAGAGGGAAGCAGGTCCAATGGGAGTCCAAATGCAGAAGAGATTATTCTTGTGCCCACATGTGCACAGGATCAGACCTTAGGGGGATATGGAGAATGTGGGTCATACAAAGAAACACGAGGAAAGATTTATTTCTCCTTGGGTTAGGATGTTTATGTAAGGCAGGGTTATTTTGCTATGCTTTGGGACAGAATTTTCTCACTTTACCCTTCTGTTCCTTTTTCGTATGTTTTTAATAGGAAAACTCAATATGAACTTTTAAAATATGAAGGAGAGTTTTTCCTCTCTTTTTTGTCCTTGCCTTTTGTTCAAAAACAGCTAAAACACTGTATAATTGCAAAACAAAATTCTCCTGCCGTAGATGACAATCAGTATCCTTCAGAGGGTTTGAGTCTGCTGTGTGCTCGGCTCCCCTGGGATGTTTGGAGTCTTTCAACTCAAGCATCTCCAGTGGGAGCTGGGGATGTGCAGTATGTCCTAGAGCTAAAGCCAACGTGACATTAATGAGAAGCTGTCATTTCATAACTGTGCTTTATGGTCATTGCTTGTTGATTGATGCCTTTGTGGGAAAATGTGGTCTATTTTTATTCCCAGGTTTTAGGCTCATTCCTAACTGAAATGTTTCTCCCAGTTAATTTCACCAGGCTTCAATGGTGGCATGTGAGAAAATTCCGTGACTGTGAGTTGTAGTTCCATGGATGTAATAAAGATCAAGAAGCTGCTGTATAACTTAACAGCTCAAAACAGAGAGCAAAGTTCATGTTGCATTTTAAGTGGAAAGTCAAAGTTAAGCTTATTCATTTAGTTGCGATGTCTGGATGGCAGTAGCATAAGACTTTGCAGTAGTTGTTGACCATGGGATATAAAAGTGACTTAGAACTGAAAACCTTAATTCCTCCTCACTATTATTGCCTGTCTTGAGAAAACTGATACCAGTGCTGATGAGGCTGCTATGTTTCCAGTTTAATTCTGCTAAAATCCAGGCACTCCTGTGAGCTAAGAGGAGCTAACAACTAAGGGTAGAAATTTTGCTACTGTCGACAACCGCTGCTTTCTAGACGACAAACTGATCAGATCTCAGGAACAGCCTGTACCCGGAGGTGTCAAACAGAGAATGCCCATCTTACTGGAACGATGTGTCTGGATAGTGATGTGAATCATGATGAATAACTTTAGTCAGTTCCTAAGCTATAGAAATGTAAAGGCACAGTCCTTGTGGTCTCAGGCAAGGCTCATGCTCAAGACTGTCACTCTCACTAGGCCATTGGGGGAATCAACTGATCTGGAAAGTGACTGAGTTTACTCCAGAGGGTTAGCACTGCACCAGCTGACAAAGCACCTAGAAAATAAACAGCAAAACTGTGAATCATTCATTTTGGGGGAGGAGGGAAGAGCCAATGGCATGGCTCAGAGGGGGGAGGTGTGTCATCTGCACCACCTGCCCTCAGTGCTTTGCAGGCCTGTTTGCAAAAGCCAGAGGACAGGCCGTCCTCTTTGAGATCACCCCAGCGTGGTGGCACATCTCAACCGCTCAGCAGGAGCTGACCTGCACGCTTTGGTCCCCAGTCTTTGTGCCTCTCCAGTTTGCCTTTCCTTTCCTCCCAGTAATTCCACAGCAGCTATGACCAGCCTGAAGGAAATCTGTCGTGGCCTCCCTCTACACCCTTTGCCCGAAAACAGAGGTCGGAGGAAAGGAGTACCCCATGCACCTGTGAGAACCCCTAATCTCGCTGCTCAGGAGAAAAAGGTAACATGGGGTTTCATAGGGCCTCACTTCTCTTCCTTTCGGATAAATGCAGCTCAGAGCAGCAGACCTGATTGCCTCAAATGCTTTTCTGGATGTGGGCCTAACTTTGTGGCAAATGCATTTCCTTGTTTTTTTTAATTTCAGTGGAAAATGGGACAAAGTACTGGGAACTCTTCTGCCTTTGTGCTCTCTTTCTTTCTTTCTTTCTTTCTTTCTCCGCAGATATAAGCAGGTTGATATGAAGGAGATTTGCAGCACAACAGATTGCATGCCTTTAAATGGCTGAACAAGAGGCCTTAGACTCCAGTGCTGTCAATCCAGCATCATTCCTTGGAGATGGAATTATGAATGCTGTCACAAGAACACTGGATATTTATGGGAGTAAAAGCTAGCCCCTCAAATACAGTAAACACAAAATGTGGAGAATCAACATCTTAGTACAAACCGGGCACACATACATATCTTTGCATCAAAATATAATTTATTTTAAACCCTAGTCTGAAATTTTCTGGAATTTAGGCAAGTTTGTAAGAAGTTGGGTTAATTATTTGTCTTTAGTTGTGTAACTTTTCCTGTGTCTTTTTGTTTGAATTGTCTACGTGAGCACTAAAGTAATCATTGCATTATTTCATGTTAGAGCTTAAAAAAAAATTAGCAGCAGAAAATAACGGTTGATGGTGGAGATCCTTAGGAATTTTGTGTGGGAGAGGACAAGGTGGGTTCCTTAGTTTGAAAGTCTGTACTTCATCACATATAACATCAGTTATAACGTGACATTCCGGTCAGTACACTAAAGTACCTTCCCCACTAAGAACTTGCTCACAACTTCCTTGCTTTTTGTGGGAGTTCCCCACTGACATGAGCAGCCAAATTCTTTCAAAGTCCACTTCCACAAACAAAGAGCCCAGACAAAGGGTAAAAAGGGGAACAGCTGTGAGATATCCAAAGAGGATTTACTGTGGCATCAGGCAGCATTCATGGCTGAGGCTGTCTGTGCCTGGGATGGCTCAGACATGTGGAAGTGTGGCTACTAAGTGTGCAGAGGGGATCGTGGTGATGGCTATGAAGATAAAAGAGCAGGGAATGAGCTTCACTGCATGGCAGAACGTTGCCAAATGTCTCCATTTCATTCCTTCTGCTTGGGCCTTGGCTAAACTCACTTTTCCCCCAAGAGAAATCTACTACAGCATGTAGGAGTCCATGTTGCAGGGGGGGAGGAGATGGTATCACTTACAAGGATGCCAGACCCTACTCTCTACCTGGGAAGAGAATGCAATGACAAAGCCCTCACTCTCTGTAGAGAAACTGGAATAGTTTCCTGCCTCCTGTAATTGCTGCAAGGAGAGAGCTTCTACTGGACTGCTGTTCTGGTCCTAGTCTCAGGCTACTGTCTAGCATCCTACCCTCATCTTCCCTTCTTATCTACCACATGTGATAAAAGGTCATGCTGGTTGGTTTTTTTATTAGCCTGTTAAAGATTTAAAAGCTTCCTTTCTGATTTATTTTACTCTTAATCTTCCACCTTAAACTCTTAACAGGTTTAGAGGCTCAGCTGGTATTTATTCTATATCTGAAAGGCCAAATCTTTTTTTTTATGAGGTGTTCCATGCTTAGAAAAGGTTGTCTGTGTTCAAGGTGGTGTTTAAGCCTTGAGACAAGCTTCCAGATACTGTTGGCAGTGTGTAGTGCTGAGTGTATTGCAAGGCTTGTCTTTCCATATGACACTGCGTTCATTTTCTAATTAAAGTGCTCATGGGAAGCCTTGACATAAGTTAATAGTGCTTCGCTAGTGTCTTTCAGTAAGGATCTGTCTTTCTGTTCATCTGCCTTTATTCTAATTTTACTCTTTTTTATAGTAGTAAACCTTAGCACTGCCAATGTATAATTTTTGGGGCCTCCTTTTCTGGTTATGATAAAAATCCTGTAAGTGAGATTTATCAAGATCTGTGTGTTTTGGGACCTGCTGAAGAGATACATAATTCTTCCTATCATACCAACTTTAATCTCTTTGGATAAATCAAACCATTCCTCAGAACTGATTTTGTTTATACATTTCCTGAGTTCTCTTTCTTCTGCATTCTTCACCTGGGGCCTGAAATAACTGCATCCTTTCTCTTTCCCTTCCCAGATCAGGAAACACTAGCTTTTTGTTTCTCAGCATCTGTATCTCAATATAAATATATTGCAAATAAATTACCCCTAAAACCTCATGCTTGGCGTGTCCTTTGCAAAACAAGGACATTGCACATTCATTGACCTTCCAGTAAAGCTGACGCAACTTGGGAGGAGTATATTCTTGTCAGTGTTGCTTAGAATCAGAAAAAAAATACATTTCCTTATCCATTTACCAGTTTCCTTATGTGTATTTGAATCCAACCATGTTACAGCCTTCTTCCTACCTCAATATGATCATCTCTTACCTGATTGCAATATCTTAATTTGTGTTCCTGTGTCTGGGCCCTGAGGGCACTAACAGGCCTTTAACAGCCCTGACCAGCCTCACCTGGGGCCTCCACCCACGCTGTGGGCCCAGGGGCTCCATTTAAGATCAGTCCTGGGCTTTCGCTCCTTTCTGAACTATGTGGTAGGAGTACTGGTTTCCAGCTCAGCTGCAGCTATGCCTGTTCCTGGCTATAGACCACACTGATCTGGACCCCAGCCCGCAGACTTTCTTCCCAGCTTGACCTTGGACCTGGCTTGTCACCATGGACTGGCCTGGTGATCTCTGGGCTGTGTCTGACTCTGGTTACTGTCACCAGACCTGATCCTGACTTGCATCCTTGGCTTGAGCTTGGACCTGCCTTATCACCACAAACTTGCCTGATGATCTGGACTCTTGGTTGAACCTGGCTGCCACCCCTGGCCTGCTCTGCCCTGTTCTCCTTGCTGTGGGACAGTGCCCTGGCTGGTGAGGCCTTTGCATTTCTGGCTGTGTTTTGCCTTGGCTCCCCATTCCTTAGGAAGAAGCCAGCCCTTGCTGCTCCCTGACATCCTAGTATAAAGAGTTAAAAATCAGAGCTGGAAGTGTTGCAAAGTTGCATAGCACCTGAAAATCCTGTTGACCTTACTGGTGAAGGAGGATGCTTGTCCTTGATGGTTGCTTTATGCAGCTGGAGATCAGGCCACTTTGGAAAGTTTATATAAAGTGGTTGGGAAGGTCAGCTATTAGCTCCTGTTTTAGAAAGCTTTGGTGATTAAAAAACTGAACTTTCACAGCCAATGGGACATTTATAGCAATGGCTGGTCAGAAATGACCATACTTACTTCCAATCTGAGCTGGTCTGAATTGAGACCTGTCCAGGGAAAATAATAATGAAACCACAGTCTCTTACAATTACTGCTTAGAGAATAGTTCCACCAATGATTCTGGGCCTGGATATCATCAAATGGGAGACAGATAGGAGACAAACAATATCTTCACTGGGAAAAGACAGGAGAGCTAATATGGAGGCTGTTGAGCTAATCACTTGCTCTTTATGCTTTACTCTCCCCTTAGCAAAGGGGTAGACTGCAGATCTTGGTATTTGTGAAGTGTCTTGAGATCCTTAAATTGGAAGTCCTTAAAATGTTGTTTGGAAGGAAAATGAATGCCATTCATTCTGAAGAGGCACCAGCTCTTCAACAAGAACCAATTAACAAGAGGCTGATTTGATTTCTCAAGAGACTCCCATGACAAAGATACAGTTGATTGACTGAAGCAGGATTTCATAGACTCTTTTGACTACCTCCCGTTGATAGGTTGATGTTGATGAGTTCTGACTTTTGATTAAATGGCAGCAGGATCATGTTTTGCTGTGTGAATTCCAGTAAGTACAAAAAGACAGTCTGCTAGTGAGAGCTTAAACGTAAGAACCAAACGTTAGATCCACTTGGCAGATCTGAGAGGAAGACTGCATCAAATACTTGCATTGTGCTGAGCTGAATCAGGGACTCTCCACAAATTCATGGTGGGATTTGCAAAATGACTGAACAGGTTCAGGAGTATAATCACTATTGATTTTTTTTTTTTTTCTTCCAAATTTCTATGAACTCTGAACCTGATTTTCAGAGGTGCTAAGCACATGCAGCTTAAGCTGCTGTGAGGGGAAACTAAGAACAGGAATAACACCTGAGTATCAAACCCACAATGTCTAAAATTCACCCATTATGGGTAAAATTAATCCTATATAAAGGTTAGATTAATATTTAATATGGTTCTTTAATGAAACTTAAGGAATAGGTGGCCTTGTATTGCCTTTCCACAAAAGCATGATGATCAGTCTATTTGAATTTGGTCCTTGAGTGCCTTTCTGAGGTTATTCAGTTTAGGATTCAGTAATGAATACGCAAAATTCATCCAGATACATGTGGCAATTACCTTTTCATAAACCAGTCAGGCTTCATCTAACCAATTTCAAATGTCCTAGCTCTCCTATTTAGAGGCTCTTTCAGAATCTTTTATTTAAATTCTTCTAATTTGAAGACTGTTTCTTCATGGCTAGTTAATACCTATTTATTCCTCTTCCAGCATTTCCCTGAAGCACCTTCCTGCTTTGACATTTATCCTGCAGTGACACAGTAATCAAATGCCACCTTTGTTCTTTTAGGCTAAACAAGCCACAGTCTTAGTCTCCTTTTGTAAGATCAGCTCTCTATTGTCTACACAACCCAGGAGCCCTTCCTGCCCTTCATGTAGCATCAAAATTCATGTTTCTTTAATGCTTGCATCATCAAAATTCAGGCTTCTGTTAACATGGAACGCTAATAGGACAGAGGCTCTGTTTAAGTGAATTTGTTTGAAAATGCAAACAGATTTTGCTTGCTCTTGTTTTTAGGGTAAATACAAAAATTCATTATAATACAGATAAAAACACTGATCGAAGTCTGGGTGATCCTTGCCAGACTGGAAACAAAATGTTTTCATCCTGATCGTTCTCTGTAGTTCTCATAGGCAGCCAAAATTCCAAATGTGGCAACGTTTTTTCATTTCAACAGATGACACTTTCGTTCCTTTTGTAGAACTTAATTTTATTGTTACAAGGGATGTAGCATTTCATTGTCACTTCAGAAAATTTTCAGAGCTGAAACTCTGATGATGGCTGCTTGACTCAAAGATGCCAACTTTGAAAAACCTCTCGCATTTTGTCACAAGGTAAATATAGCTGGGGTTTTTGTTAGCTTGCTGACATACTCTTGAAAAATGACTGCCTATCTTTCTGAAGAACAATAAAGTGGTATTTGAAGATGGAATTTGCATTTGCTAGTCTGGTAAATAGGTTTTTCCCCTTGTCATTCTCTGTGAAATGGCAAATCTCATTGCAGGGTTTTACAGGTCTGTTCCTCATTTGGTGTAAATCAGCATAGCTTTGCTGATCCAAAAGCATCTGACCTGTGTGTGTTCAGTAGTAAGTATGCCAACAAGAACACTCTCTAAGTGGTATTTTTAGATTTAGAAATACTGTTCTATCTGCTCTAAGGTATGTGGGACCAGCAATCTTGGATGATGAAGTAGCTGGAGAACGCTACTCATGAAGTCCAAACCATACTCATGTTGAATCAACAAGAGGTTTATCACTAAGCCAAAATGAGGCTTTGTAGAGCTTTTGGGGACTTTTTGCTGGGGTATTTTCTTCTCCCAGAATAATAAGGAGAGTGAAGATACCTAGACTGGAGGGTTCTAGATGCCTTTGTTCTAATCTCCATTTCCTGTATTACAGCCCACCCCTATACTTCCTCCAGAAAATACTTGCTTTCATGGCACTTTGAACTGCCAACAGCAGGTGCTTCAAGCATGGGGAATACTTGTCCCTCTCCAAAACTGAGTTTTCCTGGTTAGGGTCTTACCAGATCTAGAAGTAAACTTGATTTCCTTCTGCCCTTGCCCAGTCCTTACAAATCAGCTTAATGAAGCTGTGAAATTTTGCATAGTTTGTGAATCTCTTCAACTAAGAGTTGTTTGAATAGTGCTACCATTTATAGGGGAATCTATAAGGTCTTGTAGTACTTTGCATGCAATTGGCTTTTTAAAAGATTACAAAATCTTTATTTTCATTACGGTTTTAAACAATGGAACATGAAATATGCAGACATGACTGTTACTAAAGATAGTGATTTATTTATGGTTTCTTTCATCCAAAAGGACACAATGTACTTAGCAAACTATGGGTAGTGTCTTTGAAAGCAATAGAGAGTACAAGTCTCAGTATCACATGCAGAATTTAATTCAGTACTTACTAATCACTTTACCTAATTTGGAAGTGATGTATGTAGCATCAGTAAAATAGTGTAAACCACCACCTTCTGCAATGTATTAGGATGCTAAATGTAGTGAATCTTTATCTCATAAAACTTAGCCCCAAAACATCTTCATCAGGGACCAAGTCACATAATGCAGGGCCATGTTCCCTTTCTTGAATGGAAAGTACGGTAGGGTCTTCAGTGTCTCTAGGAGTTCAGGCTCTCAGATTAATGATTTCTGAACAATATTTTTCTTGGTAGTTCAGTGCCCCCTAGCACTGTGAGAGGGAATTTGTCCATTTCTGATTTATAGGATGGAGTGCTACCTAACAAACCTCCAAAATCTCTCACTACAGAGTTGGGACAGGGGGGTAGGCCACCCTGTACTCAGCAATTTAATCTACAAGGAAAGATGCAGATGGAGACATTTCAATAGTAAAGCAGGAATGATTTCTCCCCTGATATGAGCTTGGCCTTTAAAAATCATCACCATATTATCCTGGGCAGGTTTCCAGCTGAGTCTGCTTAAAGTTTGGGGCCATCCACTTACCTGCATTTCTCTCTTACCTTGTTTTGTGTGTGTGTTTGTGTGTCTTTTGCTCTTTTGGCAGCTGGCTTTGCGGAATGCCTTGCGTTATTTCCCACCTGATATACAAAAGATACTGGCGCTGGAATTTGCTGAAGAACTCAGGCTGTATGGACATATATATATGTACAGATTCTTTCCAGATATTGAGATGAGGTAAGGACTAGAGCATTCAGAATTTGTTGCATTTGGCTGGCATTTGCTTACTGGCTTTCACCTGTGGAAGTAATCTTTGAATAGAGACACCACTGCATCCTATTCTACCTCTTGCAGAAGTCATGTCATGACATTAACAAAATGTATCAGCTGAATAAATCAGGTGTTCTGTGTGTCACTAGAGACAGTGGTTTCATTTCCAATGAGTGTTACTCAGTGTTTTGGGATGCTCTTCTGTAAAGCTGCGTAAGAGATCCTTCATCCTCCAGATATTGTCCTGCTTTCTGTCCTCATCCGAGTTCCATGGAGCTAGTCGGGAGACACTCTACACCCTTCTGGATGGTCCCTGGCAGGGTCAGGACAGTCTTGCTGCACACTGTAAAGCTCAGCATCACTCACACAGTGCTACCTGTGCAGTGTCTGCATACCGTCAAGATGTACTGCTCTCAGCAGTCTGCCAAGTCACCCAGAAGGGGTTGTGCAGTGTCCTGCGTTTTAACACCAGCTTTGCCCTACACAGAGATGATTACCGCATTTCATGAGCCTCTTTAGGACTGTCCCAAATGCACTGAAATGTGTGTCTTAAAGTTTCTAGGGACCTGTCTTTATTTGACCTCTAATTGCAACCTGAACAGAAAGTCTGCAATAGTCCTGAGTTCCTGTAAGTCAAATGTTGGCTGAATCAAGAGGAAACATCAGATGAGTGGATGGCTTAAGACCTGCTGTGAGTGGCTGGTTGCTCTTCAGTCACACACAGAAGGCTTCCTGGGCTTAAAAGGGAGGCTGCATGTTCTTCAGTCCTTGGAGCCTGTGTCTGACCTTGGTTTGTAATATGCTGGGCTTGTTGCCTGATGGTTTTGGAGCATTGCTTCATTGTGGGGCTAATTAGGCTAATGTTTGTGAAGCAGAATTGTTTTGGTGAGGGCTGCCAGGGGCTAACTACTTTTTTTTAAGACTGGTTGATTCCTTCTTGCATCCAGCAGGGGCCTGGTTAATGTCTAAGAAATCTGAATAAAACAAGCAACTGAAAAGCACTCTAATTTGTACAAACAACTATATTTGTGCTGTCCATGCTAGTGTGGAGTCAGCTGTTGCTGAAGACATGGGGAGAACAACCGGAAAGCTGAAAGATATTGCAGTGCTGGACTTCAGGGGAGATGAGTCCTGAAGTACAGATGAGGTTACCTTCCACTGGCAGGATAGGATGAGACAATCCACCAGCTGATTTCCATTGCTGGCATCAGTGACTCTTTGACAGCTTCAAATATTTTTTTCATAGTTTATACCTATTTCTTTGCCCACCCTTCCTAATACTTTCTTAGAGCCTGGGAGATTAAGCAAATGCCTTTTGTAGTCTAGCAGTATTTGGGTTTGTTTTATATTTCCAAGGGAGCACAGTCCAACTTGTTTCTGTTTCATTTAACACCCTTGTTCCCATATCAGCACTCAGTTAGCTAATACCTGAACTTGGTGTTGGTTATATTCTGAGTAGTCTCATGTGGAAATAATTCCTTTGGATGAGTTGGTATCACTTTTTACAGAAATCCTGTTATTTTATCACCTTAAACTTAGAAGAAAAAACCCACTACCAACAAAAATGTATTTCGAACAACTCATATGCTTTTCCTACTGGTTTGGCAGTGACTGCAAGGCGTATATTTTAGTATCCTGATGTAAATAGCTAGGATAATGCATATAGGACCATGGGAGGAGCCCATTTGCTAAATCTATATGGTATACATTTCAGATCTTGGCTCAGGAGCTGGTCAGCAGATGTCTGACTCTTTTGTAGTTGGCACTCTTTAGCCTAACCTTTTCAGTGTAACTATCTTCCCCATATAAAGCAAATGTCCAGCCATTGAAGATCTATGGGCCAATAAAAGGACGATGATTTAGAAAACATGTCAAATGATCCTATCTACCTTCAGGAATTTCTAGTGTCTGTAATAATGTTGCTGCTTATGTAGAGGGAAAGAACGAAAGAGTGAAACTTTTGATTAATGTTTATACTTATTTTTGGTATTAGACCCTAGAGGCCTCCAGACAATTGTACTAAGGCCTGTACAAACACATAGCAAAGGGATTGTCCCTGCCCTGAAGAGTGACAGTGTAACTGTAAGACTACAAGCTTTAAAACAATTTGATACAAGAAATAGATGGTGAAGGAGAAGATAACAGTGAGGTGATTGCAGCAGCTGCCCTTAAAGTACATCAGTGCTAGGAAACCTGACTCAAAATGGCTTTGTGAGGGTTCCACATGCCTCTCAAACTTCTGGATGAAATGCATCTAATGTAGTAAAAAAAAGCCCCAGATTTCTCCTAACTAGTTATATCTTTGAGAGCTTCTTTGGGACTGGAATTCAAACTGGAGATTTTTCTCCTTAGATAGGATCTTAAATAACAAGGCTGCTGAGCCTGAAAGCAGCTTCCACTGATGCTGTTTTCCTTGGCCTTGCAGGATGTAGCTACTTGGCCTGGCAACTGGGATACAAAGACCAGTTCAAGCATGCTCCAAATAATCCAGGCTAAGAAGCAGAGAGAACTCATGGCCACCATATTTATAACCACTTGTGATTAACTGACTCAGCAAATGATAGGCTGAATCCAATTTTTTTTCTTAGTTTTCTTTGCTTAATTCTGATAGAAGCTGAAACCTGATTTGCCTGTACATGTCGTTTCAGATTTGCACTTTCTCCTTTTAGGTTTTTTTTTCCTTCCCTTCTAAATAAAACCCTGTAACTCAAGGCAATCTGTTGACATTCAGAGATATTTCTGTGGGATATTTTGTTGCTGTTGTCTTTATCTATGAGTTGAAGTGTCTCTCTAAAGTTTGGTGGTACTGTTTCAGGGCGTACCCCATAGAAGAATATCCTTGCAAGACCAAATCAGCTGCTGCTATTATGCTGATGATCATGAATAATCTGGATCCCTCAGTGGCTCAGGTAAGGCACAGTGAAAATAAGGAAGATGGAAAGTATTCACATGGTAGAAGTTACAAGTTACTTCCTGTATATGCTCATATAAAAATTGAAAAACTTAGGTGTATGGGTGAAATTAGTCTCTGTGCAGATGATCCTCCCTTGAAACCTTGAATAGGATTTTAGTTGTTCATTAGCCTTTTGCTGGTTCTGTGCCCTGAGGTACGTGCCAGTCCTCCTATATGTAGAGCTGGCTGCTCTGTGTTAGCTAAGCAGGCGGATTTCAGCAGTGCCGCACTCTTCAGTGTGATAAGCCAGAATGATCATTTCTGTGAGGCTAGACCTGAAGGGGACTAAAGTGTGATCATACATCTCTCTTGCACTCTTCTTATGACTATGCTGTGATTCCTGGGGTTTGGGGTCTTTTGTATTAAGTTCTTAAATTTGCTACTGTATGTAGATTTTAATTCTGCGCTGTGGGCCCTGGTCCTGGCTCTGACTTCTGAGGCCTCCTGTAATATTAATGAGATGTCTCCAGCTCCCATTACATACAGGAGCTTGATCACCTTCTGTGAGATGGGTAGAGTTCAGCTCTTTGTACGTTGCTTCTACACCATATATTGAAAAAATGATGTTGATACTTTCTGCAGGTTTGAAAACTCATCTCTCAAGGACAGATTTACTAAAGGGTTACAGGACCAAAGTCCCTCCTTACAAGCACTACCCAGTGTAACACATTTGTTGTACAAATGGCAAGGGAGAGGCTATAAAACCCTGCCCTGCTGGTCCTTGGCCCTTTCAGCAGCAAATGCCAGTGGCAGTCTGACCATGAGATCAGTCAGACCTATTTAACAGAGTTTTCTGGGATGTCTGTTTGTTACAGAAACTGCAACCCAGAAATAACTTTGTAGCATTTGGCATCACCAAAATACCATTGTAACAATAACAAAAACCATTTTAAGATTTTCTTTTTTTTTGTTTAAACTATTACTTTTATGGTGGTATTTTCTGATTTCAAGAATCTAGAGGGTGTTGATGCAATAAGCCGCAGTGAAGATCTGTAATTGAGGTTTTTTTTTTTTAAGGCAGGATATACTCTGAAACTTTTCCAGAAATTGCTTGCTTTAATATTGTTAAATTCCTTTTCTCAGTTTCCCCAGGAGCTTGTCACTTATGGAGGAAACGGGCAGGTCTTCAGCAACTGGGCGCAGGTAGGACACAGTTACTTTTGTAACTTGTTTCATAAAACCTGTTTCACCCTCCCCCAAGCACATTCTGCTTAGGCAGAGTTTGTGATAATTCTTGGCAGTCATTGTCTCAAACTACTCCAAAACATCCTGTCTGGATAGATGAATGCTCAGTTATGAACTGCATAGATGGAGAGAGCTTTAGTAAGAAGAGCACAGACAGCCCTGTAGAAACATTGCAGTGTAAAAATATCAAGCTGTGTATGAGGATGTAAAGAACAGTTCTTTATTTTTTTTTTCTTTCTCTGATGCCTTTATATGTGCCTCTATTTTGAAAAAATAATTTTAGAGGCAAACTGAATTCTAGGAAACAAAGTATATCTTTTGTTTGCTTGTTTCTGGTATTTTTACAACATTTCACAACAAGTAATGGAATAAAAAATATGGATTTGATTTAAGAAAGAGAAAAGGAATTTGATTTAAGATTTTTATCCTGAGTCATCTTCCAATCAAATCACAGATTAGCTGTAAATGTTTAAGTGCTAACTGGTCAGATTTTAGTGCACTTTACTTTCAGGTCTAGCAACATTACCTCTGATCTCTGAGAATGCCAGGTGGGTAAAGGCCTGTCTAAAATTTGTGCTGGGCTGTTTAAGGTGTGATTGTATCATCTATATCATCTGTCTCTATCCAAAAATAGCACTAAATACACTTGCTTTAATCCAAGTACTGCAAAATGCATGTGGGAAACATTTCAAGGAGATTTTGGCATCAGCAACATGCTTAGACTGTTATCTTTTGTATGAGTTCAGTTTATTCTCTCAAGACCAGTCCAGGTCTGGATGCTCTACAGGTGTGTGGTGGCAGGAGGAACATTCAATGAACAACCATCCTGGGCCTCTGTAGACTGCCAGGCACAAATTCAGTTGTGAATGCTGAAAGTGTGTCATCCCTGCAGCCTCTGACATTATGCTCCAAGGTCACAGAGAGGGGACAGGTGGAGATGTGGCAATGAGTTTTGCAGTGTGGTACAGATAAGACACAGGTAGAAAAGTGCATTATCCTGAAGGATAGTGTCACTCCTGAAGGCTGGAAAGATCCTGAGTTTGGGTTCTGTAGGTGAAATAACCAAAAGCTGATCTACAGTACCAGCTTCTGTCTTGAGGGGTGATGTATGGACCTTGTTGTGTCTTTACCTAAATTTGGCTTCTTGGTTATTAAAAAAAATGCAAGCAAATCTAACTTGTAAATGAGATTCCCAGTTAGGGAAAAGTAATGAATTTCTGACTGTAGCACAGGACTCTGAGACCGGAGTTTTCTTCCCAGTTTGACTGTGCTTTTCATCTGTGGCTAAGAGAACTCACTTAAGCTTCAGTTTCCTAATCTGTTAAGTGGGAGTTAAATGGAAATCTTAGATGGCTTTTGAGAAAAAACTGTTCTGACTCTTTGAAAGAAAGGTACCATGGCAATGCACAACACTTCTTTATTCTGTGTACTGATCAGTTAATGCCTTGCATGAAGGTTTTACAGCAGTCTTGATGTGAGCAGTGCCAGTAGCTCATATAGTAGCATTAATATGCTGACATCCCTTAGGCAGATGTTTCACTACAAAGTGAAATGGAAGCACTTCCAAGTTCAGAAATATTCTGTCTTTTCCCTTGTTCTCATTGAGGTTAGATGGAGCTGTGACCTGCAGTTGTTTCACAGCAGAACAAACAATACCTTTCTGTTTCTGGTTAGAGTAGCAATCACATGAATGATTCAGTTATGGTGGAATGTTTTGTTCTTTGTTTATTCCTTGAAAACAACACACTTTTCATCAGTTTATGTCATTGCAAAATTCCCAGGGAAAAGGTTGAGTTTTGTGTATATCTTCCACAAAGCTCTGTGCTTTCTTCTGAATATTTTTCTAAAAAAAGAACAATGTCTAGAGCTAAATTCCCCCTTACCAGTTTTGCCAGCCTCAAGATGACAGAACTGTATCTTGTATAGTTCTTTAATCTAGGAAAGGCAGACTAGATCTTCCTTTTGAGACCCTCACTGTTTCTTTAGTCATCTAAAAGTTGCTTCATTGTGCGTAAAATACAGCAAGATCTAACTATCTTTCAGCTTTTCATTTTATTGCACCTTTTTCCCAGCTGGCTAGAGAAGTGCCAGATCCAAATGGTTAACCTCAAGATAAAATTAGAACAGCTCTAAAAATGATGCATTAAAATGCTAACAAAGCATTTCTGGGGTTGTACTGGAGAAAGTATTCTGGAGCTTATTCAGACCTTTGCTAGTTGGTGATTTATGTTTCCTGCTGAATGATGTCTCTTAATGGACTTTATTAAAAGCAAGAATGGGATGAGAGCGCTGGCTGCTATTCTGTATACAAATACACCTTGTTATCTCTATAGCTGCCTTCGTACTGAAAGCTTGGGAGATTAGTGATGAAACATCATTGCAAGATGGAAATGGATTCACTCATTCTCCCTGGTTTCCCTTTCAGTTCTGGTTGGTCATGCACTATTTGTCAGAGATGACCGAAGAGCAAACATTAGTAATGTACAGCGGACATCCTCTGGGACTCTTTCCCAGCCATCAGTATGCTCCTCGATTAATCATTACTAATGGCATGGTAGGTATTAGCATCTTGCTTTCTCTTTTTCCTCCTCTTCTGTTTAGTTTTCAAGTGTTTGCTGAATTAAGACATTATTGGTACTATCTGAACTTACAATAGCACACAGGAGAATCTGCAATCCAAATTCTGCATTGTTTATTCCAGTACAGTCCCGCTTACTTCAAGTGTGCTGAACTGCAGTGATGGAGGGAATGAACAATCCTGTCCTGATCAGAGGACTTCTGTTCTGACTGAGCCCGATCTGCCTATGCTCTTGACTAAAACAGTTTGGCCAGGCTCACTTTGGAGGATATAAAAGTCCTCAGGAGGCAAACAGATGATTTTCAGTGGTGCCCAGTGACAGGACAAGAGGCAACGGGCACAAACTGAAACACAGGAAGTTCCATCTGAACATGAGGAAAAACTTTACTGTGAGGGTGACAGAGCACTGGAACAGGTTGCCCAGAGAGGTTGTGGAGTCTCCTTCTCTGGAGATATTCAAAACCCGCCTGGATGCGATCCTGTGCAACATGCTCTAGGTGACCCTGCTTGAGCAGGGGGGTTGGACTAAATGATCTCCAGAGGTCCCTTCCAACCTCAGCGATTCTGTGATTGTTGATCAGATGCTCAGATATCTGGACTGCTTTGCTTCGAAGGCAAGCTGGACAATTGGACCTGCTGGTCCCTGGCCAATGTTCTGGGCCATTCAAGGTCCATCTCTCTGTGGGCTAGTCTTGGGCCTAGACAAATGCTTTCCTCGAGACTTGCATGATCATTGTGTTGCCAGAAAGACCAGACACTACTTTCATAATAGTAGAATGTGTGGAATAAAACACCTGCCTTGGTTCTACTGTTTTTCTCTGATTTTCTGTGTGTGTGATCATAGTTACGGAATTTGGCCTGTGGAAAATATCTGCTTAAATCTCTAATTTGCTTATCTGGGTTTTCTTTTAATTGTTTTCCTAGGTTGTTCCCAACTATTCCACCAGAGATGAATATGAGAAGATGTTTGCTTTGGGAGTAACAATGTAAGATGATACATCACTATTAAAATATATCAAAGATTTAACTAAAATGTAATTCAAACATCAGCCACTGCTTGATTAAAATTTCTAGTGCAGATGAGTTTCAACTGGGATCCTGATGCTGCAAAGCATTAATGAACACTTAAGTGGAATTACTCGGTAGTTTAAGCTATGTTCAGCCACATACAGTATGTAAGGATGTAGTTAAGGCCCACTGGACTTGATTAGGTTTATGTGTATGTTTTGGCTGAATTACAGCCTAAAGCCTTAATCATAACCTACTTACAGGACTGGCTAGTTCCACTTTGCAGTGGTTTTATTGTAATCTATAAAGAATTAAGTTATTAAAAGTTCCTCTTCTATTATACTAAGGCTTTGAAGTAGAAAGTTATAAGTTTAAATATTTTTTGAATAATTATTTGCCTACCTTTTTTATTATGCATCTAGTTGATGAGCAGAGGGCTGTTATTCTGTTGTGTACCATGGAGAGAATCAGTAAAAACTACTGGAGATTTGGGTGTGTACAAATGAGGAAGCCAGAAGAAATGAAAGGGTATAAATACAGAGAATGATGATTGCCACTCTCCTGGGGATTTAATAGGAGTGTGGAGAACTGTTTTGGGGTAACACTTTCAAAAGCAACTATTTGACTTAGGAGTTCCATTGAAAACCAATGGCATAAGAATGCCAACAAGGTGAAAAGGTGTTTCCTTTTGTCCTAGTCACTATGCTAAATGCCAGGACTAAATTTCCATTTAATTTTTTCATCCATGCAGTTTTGACAGATGAACTCAAACATTTAAAAAGCTAAATGTTCTTCTGAGAATGTGTTGGTACACTGCTAATAAAGAAGGAACTCAGTTAAGTTGGGAATTTGATAATAACAGTTCTTTAACAATAAATAGAGGCACAGGAGATAATTACCTTTGTTATACTGAAAACACATAGATACGTACAGACTTCATTTCAGCCTGAGTAACATGTGGTATCATTGCGTTTTTTTCTATTGCTAGGTACGGTCAGATGACTGCAGGGAGCTACTGCTACATTGGGCCCCAGGGGATAGTCCATGGGACTGTGGTAAGAAATTGGGGGAAGGTCTATTTGGGGAGAGCCAGGAGGAGGGTATCTCCTGCAGTGGCTGGTGGCTTGAGTGGAATGTGAGTAATATGCAAAGAAATTCTCACTGCTTCCTTCTTTAAAAAAAAAAAAAAAAAAAAAAAAGCGTCCTCCCGCTCAGTGCATGGCATCTTATCCAGAATCAAAACCCCAAAAGATCTTCAATCAAGGTTTCAAACTGAGCTCATATCTAGCTACAGCAAGTGAAGTATGAATTGACCAAATGTTCACTACATGGTAGATAGATAATGACATATTCTTGGACCTCATTTTAAAACAAAGCATCTTGGATCTATGAGACTCTGCATAGCATCTAAAGTCCTATCTAAGTTGTCTAATCAAAGAGTATGTCCACAGAGTCTTTTCTATAGAACATACACAACGTTAAATTTTTATCTTTAAATTCCAAGAACTCTAGGAAAATGGCTCAGAATAATTGCTGTATTGTGTGTTGTCTGTAGCTCACAGTGCTGAATGCAGGCCGTCGCTACTTGAAAGTGGAAGACCTGTCTGGAAAGGTGTTTGTTACCTCTGGTCTTGGGGGAATGAGTGGGGCTCAAGCGAAGGCTGCAGTCATTGCCGGGTGTGTGGGGATCATCGCAGAGGTGAGAGCAATGCTCTTTTCATTCTGTCTTCTTTATATCCTGAATCAAAACTCTCCTGACATGCTCCTCAATTAACCATGGAAGGCCAAAATAAGGCTAACTACAAGACTTACAAAAATCTCGGCTCTAAACAGCAAACTTAAGTTCTTAGGGCAAATGCTGATGATGTTCTGCAGTGCCATTCTTGCTGTTCCCTGAAGCTTACCCACAGCGTATATTCTTGTTGAGTGTTTTGTCCTGATGTGATGTTCGTCTGTTCCAAATATGTTAAAATAGCACAGCTATTTCATCCCCTGAACATGGAGAATCTAATAACGATCTGTGATTCAAAGACTGCTAATGTCCAAGCAATCAGAACAGTGTGTGGTAGGATCCACTGGATCCTTAGAGACCCATAAGAATCATATATAATCTTGAACATCAGTGTCATGACCTTGGTAAGTATATATGCCTATAAGTTTCAAGTGAAATACACTTGCCTAAAATGAAAGTAACATTAGGATCTCCTAATATCTGCATTCTGCAGCTACAGTGCTTGTTGCATGGTTTTATTCTAACAAATCAGACAGAAGAATGGACAACAAAAATATTGCAAGATTTTTCTAACAAAATGTTGCTCTGCAATTATGTGATAATGGCAGTGAATATCTTTGTTTAATGAACTGAATCTCTGGCTATTGAGAAATAAGACTTCCATGCTCTTTTTTTCTTCATGGCAGCCTTTTAATTCAATACACTGGGGAAGCATTTGTGGCAGAGCAGATACAGAACCAACCAAAATGTGGTGCGCTCTTTGGAGTATCTGTAGTTGATGAGCTCTTGTTACTGCTCCAGAGAGCAAGAGATTTTTGAGAACCAAACTCCAGTCAGAGTTGACTGGAGTGGGAGTTCAGCCTTCTCAGCTGAAGTAGTTTGTAGAGAGAATTAGCTGGCAGACCTCTGCTATAGGCATGTCATTTGCTGCAATGAAAAGAATAAGAATATTGCAATCTGACCCATGGTAATTATAATTAAACTTCAAAACATTATGGGTCAGACTGCCACGTGGCATGCAGTAAATCTGACCTGCTGTGGCTAGCTGAGGTCTTATTCATGGAATGCTAGAATTTCATCTAGTTTGCAACGATGGTGCAAAAGCATTTTTGTCAGCACAGCACTAGCTTTGCATGCCTTTGACATCTCATCAGGTACTCCCCTGCAGGTGCAATAAATTTATTCAATTTATTACTGAATAAATTATTATTGAATAAATGATCTTATCCAGACTTCTACTCTATCATCATGATCTTTCAAATGCTAGAATACAAAGGAGGGATTCCAGTGAATGGTATTCGCAGCAGTCCTTTGTCCTTTTCATCTCTACGGCTGCAGATGATTTTGTTCAGGAGATTGAATATCGCCTGGTTTTTATCTTCTGTGAGATGATCCATGTCAGAAATGAGTCTCAGGAACACATCTGGATAGCTATATATATATATACACCTATTATTTATTTAAGGAACTATTTATGCAAATGACATTGAATTGTGCATGAGATGTCATTTTGTCAGCCAGGGCTTCTGAAGCTCAGACAGAAGGATTAATGGTGTGAGTCTTTTACCTCTTCTGTTTGACATGAAGCAGATCGTAATTTTATGAAATAACTGTGTGGAGGGTCAGGCAATCTCCTGTGAGCTGCACTAAGCTCTCTAGGGTTACACTGGAGGTGACATTAGCTCACCATGTTTGTGCAGTCTTTTTAAATTACTGAGATACTGATTAAAAAAGAGCATTTTTCTGAAAACAGGATGCAATGGAAGCTAGTTTTCTTCAGTGCACTAGCACTGGGTGTGAAAGCAGGCCTAAGACTGTCAGAGTGGTCTGAAGTAAAATATGTAGGCTATGGTAACAGATTGAAATAGATCTGATCTGTGCTATACTGAGCTTTAAATAAACCCAATCCCCGTAATTCATACGGACCATTTAATAATATCTTCTCCCCCTGTGTTGATTTAATTAACTCCCAAAGAGGCTGTCTCCCTCTGCACCTGATTTCTCATTGAATAATTCCATTGGCAATGACATTGACATTATCATAACCTGGGGTTTTGGTAGGATAGCCTTTATTAATGATGTAGGAATTGATGGAAGGTTTCTCATGCTATGAATAATTGGGAAAGAGGAGGTTTCTTGGAGTTCAAGCAACTCCTGAATATGGAATGTGTTTAATTGACATATAAACAAATATTTTGGTAACAAGAAATAATGGACTGAAAATGATGGGGGTGGTCATAGAGAAGTAAAAATGCTTTAATGAAGTACTATAAAATAGTTGGGGTATGTGCATGCTTGTGCTCACACCACTTTGGGTGTTTAAATCGGTTACTACCCCATAAATTTGGCTTGAATTAATTTTGTTGCTTGCTTTATGCCACTGGTAACTCATTATAAAAGTCTCAATGCTGTACAAGTTTGTACACTGAATCATTAATGTGGAAGCTGTGCCAAAGGTTCCACAGCTTGTCTATCCATTTATATTTTTACCCATCTGTCTCCTATGTGTACAAACACTGACACACACGGAAACGGAGGACAGAAGAGAGTACAGATTTTGGATTCTGCTTGTTTGGTGCTTGAAAGTTCAAAGCAAGAGGGGATCAGAGAATTCTTTTTTTTTTTTTTTTTAATCCATTCCATTTTCACAGAGGCACCAGCTGGTTGGGATGAGAAAATTCTTTCCTCTTTTCCATATTTTGTTGAAATTTTCATGAGCAGTCAAAGAACAAAAGTGAGGGTCAATTTTACTCAGCAAACCACTGCTTAATCATGGGCAATCTGGCAGAAATTCCTATCTCCGAGTTGATCAAAGAAAGTATTTCCTTAGTTAAGTATAAACTTTATTTTCACAGAAAATATCAGGGTTTATTTGAAAAAGATAAATCAGAAACATTTTGGCTTTCAAATTTTTCAATAGAATCATGAAAAAAAGCAATAAAAATCATGAAAAACTGGTGGAAAAATATCCCGTACAATTTTAATGATAAGTCTTGTTTTGCAAAATGTGTTTGGGAAGTGATGGATCAAAAAGTTCTTGTCTTGTCTCACTTCTAGCCTGAAATAATAAAGAACAGAACTGATAAAAACCAGAGATGGAAAATAACCTCCACTCCATCTTTTTAAGGCCGATGCAGGGCTGTTCCCTTCACCCATTTGCTACTCTTTCTTGCAGGCTAACTGAAAAAGTAAAAATAAGTCACTGGATGGGGAAAATGGGAGTATTAAGATCTCTGCCATTTCTCTTAGGTTGATGAAACAGCACTTTTGAAACGTTACAAGCAAGGATGGCTGATGGAGATCTCTAATAACCTGGACCACTGCATTGCTCGCCTCAGGTATGACTTGCAACATAATTTAGTGAGCTTCTCTACTCTTTAATGCTCACTTTACATCTTTGTGCACTCTGCAATTTTAGTGAGCATGGAAGAGGGACTAAGGGACACCTCTTCTTATCCCAGCTCTGTTGTTCAACACGAATCCATCATTTTGAACAGCATCTGTCATTATTAGTAGCCAACACCGCTACCAGTGCTTCTTGTCATTTGTATTATGATATGTTAAATGTCTTCAGTTTCATGAATATGCATACAGCAATTACAACTAACGCTACACTTGAAGCATCACTAAAACATTCTGGAATCAATAATTAACAATTGTGTAAAGGTAAAAAGATTTTGATGTTATTTTTATACGGATCCAGTGTCCTTGAGTGTTTATTTCTTTAGCCTGCTACTACCCTTTCAGAACAGGAAACAGTTCTGATTTATACCTGGGAAAACGAGGAGAGGATCAGGCCCAGGTTTCACAAATTCAGTGCATTAATTCCCTTTATTGTTTTTACTCCTTATCTGTTTTAAAATCACTCTCCTTTTTACAAGGCAACAGTAGAGCAAGCAGGGCCAGATGAAGCCACAAAAGCAATGCTGCATGGCTGCTCCATCAGGATGTGCACATGACACCAAGTGATGCTTATGGGAACCTAGGGGCCACATTTTGAGACTGTGAATTAAAAGCATTGCTGACTTTCCTTAGGTGAATGGGGTAGGCTATGGCTTCTCTTCAATTTCTGTGTGGAGGAGGAGGAAAGAGGTGTGCTGTGAAGGGGAAGTAAGGAGTAGGCTGTTGAGCTCCTGTCTTGAGCAAGTGGGAGAAGGAAAAATGTGGAAGGTGGGGGGGAACCTTCAGGTTGGAGCCTGTTACAGACTCTGCCTAAATTCAGTGAGGATTAGATTGTGTCATTGACAGCTGGAGCTGTTTTTGTCAGCAGGTAGAACTTCCAGAGTGCACAGAGCCAGGAGCTGCTGCCCTCCACACCCCAGGGCTATATGTCCCTGCCCAAGTTAACAGTGATGCCTAAGAAAACCAAGTGGAGGAAAGAAACTGATTGCTATGAAACCTTTTGGAGACTCCTTTGTTTTCTCAGAAAACCTAAATAATCACAGTGCCCCCAATTCTTACTACTGTTCGTGATTCTGCACTGTTTGGGTACCTAAACTTCTGCTCTGTTCAGAGTCCCAGAGATGTTTGAATGAAGGGGTATCTTACTTCCTTGCTAATATAATCTATTGCCTAGTTGAGTGTTTGGAACTACATATAGACTTTTTTGCTGTTTTTTACTGTGTATGTGATTTGTACATTGCAGTTATCCATGTGATGTATGTTCTTCAACCAGTCTTTTTTTTACTCTATTTTAGAGATGCAAGAAAGAATAAAATCGCCCTTAGTTTGGGTTACCATGGGAATGTGGTAGATTTGTGGTAAGTTGTAGATAATTGACATATAAGTGCTCTGGCTTGTTAGTCAGCTTGGAATTAGTTCCCAAACTTGGAATAGAAGGAACATTAACCGAGTGCTAAGTTTATGACTCTAGATGCTCATGAAAAACTGTATTGTCAAAAGAGGGATCTTGTGTCCTGATTCTCTTGCTTCCCATGCATCTACTCCTTTCCTCATAGAGCAATGAATATTTTAGGGAAAGAAATCCCTAAGATTCCTTCTCAGATAGAGAAAACGTATCCCCCTTATTCTAACCTTTGGCTGATTGGATAGCAAGAAATTGTCCTTGGCTTCAATGAAGAATAGAAGTATTGAGATAGCAGTTGAATAATAATCAGATGATGGATAGAAATTCTGGCACTCTTGAGGCTTTGTCTGATGGTTAACCTTGCTGTTACTCAATATGCCGATGGTTGAGACTGACCAATATATCTGGTGGTATGTCATACTGGTATTTCAGACTTATCTATCAGCATTCCTGTACAGGGAAATGTTTAGTGTAAAATTTACACGTCTTTCTAAATCTTTATCACCATCATTTTCCACCTCCTGACCCCTAAAACAGACTTAGCCTGCCAAGAGCATTCCTCTATAGACAGTGTCTTGGGATGCAAAAACTCCTCCTTGAAGCAATTGATATTCACCTGGAAGAGGAACAGGAATGTGGAATGAGAGCTTCTGTTCAAACACTCCATTGTCTTGCCTTCCTCCAGGGAGAGGCTCGTGTATGAGCTGGACACAACTGGAGACCTGCTAGTCGATCTGGGATCTGACCAAACTTCATGTCATAACCCATTCAGTGGTGGATACTATCCAGTTCAACTCAGCTTTGAGGAAGCAAAGCAGCTCCTGTCCACCAGTCCAGGAAAGTTCCGGACCCTGGTGCAAGAGAGGTAAATGTTTTAGTGATAAATGTTTTTTAACCTTTATGTTTAGTTGCTCTGCAATGATCAGATTTTTCTTTCCCGCAAGAAGTTTCACTGAATCATTGGATCTGACTCTACTCTTTGGTATTTCAGTATAAATCTGAGGTAAAGTTATTGTATTTTCACTGATAGCCCCTGACTTTGCACTTACATGGCTATTATTCAGAATCTGGCAGACAGAGCCTACCCTCCATTTCAGGAGTAGTCTCTAGTGCATGTGATCTAAGGTTTGAAAACTTACAATTTATTTCACTTCTACAAATTACTAAATTGTATTAGATTTTAAAAATCCGGGACAATAAATACAATTCTACTTAGATGGAATTGTATGTGGTGGTTTAGGTTCACTGATTAGATCATAAAACCATAATGGGTAAGTCAGAAAGTCCATCTAGCCTGTTTCCAACTGTAGCCAGCAGTAGCTTTTTAGGTAAGGATACAAGGAGGGGACAAACTCCCCCAATCCAGCTTTTTGCAAATGTAACTTTTGTTTGCCATCTTGATTTCAGGGGGCTACTCCTGATTTACAAGTTTGCAAGTGAAATTAGAATTGGACATTATAAAGTGCAAAATTAGGTATAATTTAGGTATAAAGAATTTTAGGACAGAGGCAGAGAACTGTGCTGTTCTCAACAGATACTTTTAAATCTTCATGGCTCCTCCTCTCTTTGTGTTCATCTTGGGAACATTATCTATATGACTTTGGATTAGGCACCTACAAGCACCTTTCCAGTTTCTCAGTTCTGTGCTCTAAGACTGAGGAAACAAAAGATAGATTTCTGGTAGGTGCTTATTTGTAAGGAGCTGGTATGATCTGAACCAATCCAGTTTCATTTGTTAGACATTGGTTTACCTCTCTAGAGTTCCAGGAGACTCCACCTACACATATACAACTGCATATACAGCTATTCATTGAGGGTAGAACTAGATATTAAATGAAAATGATATCACAGAGAACAAACCTGAGTTATGGTTCTCTTTGCATGATTGGAAGCAAAGGGAGCATCAGTCTGTTTTGGCCAAGGGAGAGGCCAAAGCAGTGATGTTTAGCCATCTTCAGTGTGTTTTCTGTCTTTGCTCACTCTTCACTCTTTAAATTGTATTGCAGTTTTCTGTAGGCTGTTAATGGTTATTACCTTTCATTCTCAGAGCTGGCTGCATTTCTTTGCTGGAAGACGTGACCCCTTTCTATTAATTGCCCCATATCTCAACAAAGAAGTTCTCTTGATGACTGTAAATCACTTAAGGATTTGGGGATAACAGATGCTATAGAGATTGAAAGTATCTTGATTGATATCTTCTGGGTTTATGTCTGGATTTCTCTGGGATTTTTCAAATCCATTTGTTTTCCACCCCTTCCCCCCAGTGCCTTTAGTGATTTCATGACATTCTTTTTGAAATTTTATTAATCTCAAGGACAACTGTTTTTCTTCTTTATTTCAGTTTGAGGAGACAAGTGGCTGCTATTAACAGGCTAGCTGATAAGGGCATGTTTTTCTGGGATTATGGCAATGCTTTTCTCTTGGAAGCTCAAAGGGCTGGTGAGTAGCTGCTGGAGTTCTTAGACGAAAACAAAGATAATTCAAAGTACATCTTCCGAGCCCTATGCTTTGCTAGGATAGGGCTGGCCACTGTTATATTAATTTAATCCCTCTTCTCATGCTGACTTTTGGGACCCCTAACCCTTTTCTCTGACTGTGGTAAAGCCTTCATAGGAATGCAGGTGCAGTCTGGTTTTACATTTTACAGGTTTTCTTCATCTAACTGAGGACCTTTAAAATCCTTTTTTAGGTGCTGATGTTGAGAAAAGAGGAGCCAATAAAACAGAATTCCGATATCCTTCCTACGTTCAGCACATCATGGGGTACGCTGGGGAGAGCTTGGAACAAAATGCTCCAGAATGAGTCATAAACCGCTTCTATAGGGGAAGAGAGATTACTACAAAGACTCCACTTACTAGTGCAAATCTTGCTGTGTAATATGAATGATGTTGAAAAGGAGTGAACTGTAGCAGTAGGAAATTTCATCTCACAGGTGTTATGCCTGGATTGGTTGCCTTTTTCTCTGCTCTGGATTAGTGTCTGTGTGTGGCATAGGAGAATGGGCAAGTTACAGCCTCAAACTATGTGCAACTTCACCTCTAGGTGTGTAAAAGAAAGAGCTTGTCTCTTCAGAGCAGTATAGCTCAATTCCAAGTCATAGAGGCCTATGCCAATGCTGAAGTTTAAAGCAGGCCTGAAATAGCATTCTTTTCCATCTGTGCTGCTGACTGTACCCTCTACCCAAGCTCTCCGTACTGCCTGTAGGAAAAGCTGAGCTCAGGAGATCTGTTGGGCAACTAGGTTGTGACAAATTTTTCCATGACTCATGCTTAGCTTGTCTAGACCATGTGAACAAAGGCTTAAACATGGTAAAGCACCACCCGGATTAGATCTCTTCCTCTGGAGCTCAAGTGAAGTATGTTTTACTATTGTGTGTAAACAATATGGACAGCAAGTGAGTCTGGATTTGGGCATTTGTTCAGACCTAAACTTGTCTAATAGTGTAGATGCACTCAAAGTTAGCCTGGTTTAAGAAGGAAGAGACCAGACACCAAGAACAGTAGGTTTTGTAAAACAAATGAAAAATTACAATTCATCTGATGCACTTGTTTGATTGCATTGCCCAGCATTCCTGTGAAAATTCTGATCTGCCTGTGCATTTGTATATATTGTTTGATGGCTGTGTGTAACAGCACTGTTTAGTTTCTGGGTTCATGGTCCCTGATGCTTCTGTTTAGATTAGTTCATTCAAAATGTTTCAAATTCTTCCATCTCCGGCTAATGAAAGAAAAGCACTGCTAGCAGCCAGGATAAATAAGGAAAGAATTTCAACTATCTCCTAACGAAACATATTCTCTTCCCAGGGACATTTTTTCCCTGGGATTTGGGCCATTTCGCTGGGTTTGCACCTCAGGTGACCCACAGGATCTTGCTACCACTGACTCAATCGCCATGTCTGTGCTGGAGGACTCCATACGTACGGGAGGTAGGATACCATCTCATGCGCTCTTGCCTGGGGGTGCTTTCAGGAAGAAAAGTAAAGCAAGAGTTGTGTGACTTCTGATGGCTTTTGGCTGAAACCCTAGAAAGCAGTTTCTCGCCTATTCCCCATGGGCAGGAAATCTCACTTGTCCCCAAATTCCTACAAAGAGTGTAACCAGTAGGTAAGATGTAAAAACACCATGTAGAGGGATTATTGATCCTGAAGCGATTACAATTTTGATTAAGAGTGTTTCTTTCCATTTGTTATACATTTTCCTGCACTTTGTCACCTTGAAACTTTAAGGCAAGAAGTGTCTCTCGTCAACAGGTTTCAGAGTTGGGTTTTTTTGTTTGTTTGTTTTTGAAAGAGTCAAATTGCTTTGTCCCTATCTCACTGACAGAGGAAAAAGGCAGGGTGATCTAGAGAGATTTGTAAGAGGTTAGCAAGCAGATCAGTGGCAGGGAACCCAGGTTTCCTGGGTGTGGTGCTCCATCCAGTGTCATTTATTTGTGATTACAATTTTGATGTTTGTCTGTCTTCTATGTCATTTGGTAACCAACTGACACCATATCCTACTTGCTGATGGAACCAGTCTGGAATACCTACATGGATCTATGTTTTACTCTAGGAATTACACCAACTTTCATTCTTCCATATCCCTTAAAGTGGACCACTGTTATACTCAGTTTATGAATGGGAACTGAGACAAAGAAGCTAATCCTGTGTTGGGAAACATAAATCATGATCTTCCAGATTACTGTGGAGGGCCCTAATCCTTCTCTTTTTTTTGGTCTACTTTTACAGTAGCTGGACAGCAGAATCAGAGACTTAAGTGTCATTGTCCCTTAGCACTGAAGTCCTCTGTTTCCGTGCAGTGGACCTTTGTGCTTCTTGGAATCAATTTTGATCATTAAATCTATTTTGATCATTAAAAATATGAATTGCCACTTCACCTAAATGCTGCAAGCACCCTTTCCTGTATCCCAGGTTGCATTAGTCTACCTTCTGGTTTGCTTTTCTATAGTGCAAGCTTGCTTTCATCAAACCTTGCCAAGACTACCATAGCTAGTATTAATGGAAAAGTTCGTAAGGGAATGGATCAAAAATCAAAGCCATGTTTTGTCAGGAGGAGAACATAATATTTTTGTCTGGTAATTTCTTCCTTTTTTCATATTGAAATATTTTTTGCTTCTTTTGTGAAAGACACTATGGAAATGTAACTAGAAGTGTGAAGACTTGGAATGCTCTCCTATTTGTTGTGGAACAGTTAGTCCTGCGAGGATCTGAAGTGGTATTCCTGTAAAGAATCTACCACACTCAGATATGTTTCTTATTTGAAACAAAACTACTGTTATCTTCCTGTAATGCAAGGCTGGTGTCCAGCCTTCTCATCCTTCTAAGAGGTGAATCACTGATGGGGAGGGTCCAACCCTGCGAGATCCTCAGTGCTGCCAATTCTCATAAACTTCTCTTAGGTGTCATCCTGAAGAAATAGCACTGAAGCATGGATTGTTTTTAATGAAGTGAGCCAGAAATTCTTCCCATTTTATGAACACTGAAGTTTTTGTGTTTTTAAACCTGGCCCCTTGACATAGTTGAAGGAAGGGTAAAATCCAGTGCTGTAGTGTTGGATCTATATTCAAAAATCTGCATCAGATTTTCTGCAACATGCTGCAATATCCAGTTGTTTTCTTCTCTCAAGAATGAGCTTATGTGTGACCTTTGGATGGTTTGAATTGCAAGAGTAGGAAATGAATCAGTTTCTGTGTGTGCATATGCACATGGGTGTCTATATAGATGTTAATGCAAGACTGAGGATAGAAATCTCTTCCATGGACAAAAAGCATTAGACTCTATACATGTATATTCTTAATTTAAGTAAAAAATGGCATTTTAAAATCCGAACAGGTGAAAACAGGCATTAGGGTAATGCTATTATTGGATTTGTTGTATTTGGCAGGACCAGGGGAAGTGAAAAGAAATCCAAAGAAGTGAAAACAATTTGGCCAGAAAATAAACACAGCCATTCATGGTTTTGTGTTCTTGACTGTTCCACTTGTTTTCCACTCCCTATGGAACCAGGGCTTGGACCAAATTCCAGTGTCTGGATAGCCTCATGTATATATGTGTCCAAAATCTGAACATACCTTTGAATTTTATAAAAGAAACTGTCATTGTAATGGCTGACTGAAAACTCCGCAGACCTGAATTCTGTCACATTCCAAGTCTAAACTTTTGATCTGATCTTGAGTCCAATTTTAACTATTCTTTTCCTTTTGGGAAGATGAATTTTTATGCTTAAATCCCATAAACTGTGAGGAAGCCCTGTGCAGTATTATTGTTTGCATCCGCTTCCAACATACCCAAGATTTTAAGTTAGCCCTGGTGTGAGAGATGCAGTACTCATGGTTGGAGTGAAACTTGTATTTACTACCTTTGTGGTAGTTTGAAGGCTGAACTAACACGTAACGACAATAATAAATCTCCCAAGAGCAAAGGGAGGCAATCTCCCTGTTCATGGGGACTATTCCTCTGTGTGCACAATGTTCTTTAGTATCTTCTTAAGCCTCAATAAGTACAAGGGCCTGTGGAATATCAGAAGCAACACAGTAGCTTGCCTGATTTAGGAACAGATTTCTGTTGGGTCAGCAGCAGTTTAGCAAATGAGACACATGGGACTAATCCAAAGTCAAGCTCTTTCTAGAAAAAGTACTGTGAGATTTTCAATTGCAGGAAGTCATACTAAATAAAAGGGAGGATTCTTCACCTCCCCAGGGCTAACAAATGAAATTTGACTTTGGACACACCACCTCAGAACAAAATATGACAGTTTATTAGAGGTAGGTGGGAGGGACAGATGTGCTATGTTGAGATATATCCTTGTAGCCAGTTTTCTCATCCGGCTTCTCCTCTGGAAAAGTCCTATAGAATTCAACAGACAGTAAGATCCTTTCTGTTAGTCTAAGCACTATAAAGTATAAAATGTGATAAGTACTCTCTAAGGTTGCTTATAAGAGCTATAGAAAGGAATTAATTTTCTATTCAGTTTTCTAGATCAACTCCTATAAACTCTCATTAAACTTCTATAATAACTGAAGTGAATACTAGCCATTACCTTCTAGAAGATATTTCCTTAAAGCTTATGAATGGTAGTACGATCCTACTAGGACAGCGTAAGCAGATGTTTCATCTTTCACTCCTTGCGAATCTAAGGACTGACATGTTAATCCTCCTTGCAGAGTTTAGAGGTTCTCACTCAGAGCCAACCCATAAAGCACTAACAGGTCCTTTTAGCATCATTAAAACTCTCTGCAGGAAGCCTGCCTCTGCAGGAGTGAATGTGTTTTACATTTCCCTTTAACAATGTGTTTAACCCAAATTAAATACGAGTATCTTGTCTTTTCCTCATTTCTAGTTGTACTATGCATATTTGCTGACATACTGCTTAGTGGAAAGACAGTAGTCTAAATGCTCAGTTACCTGGGAAAAATTTGAAATTAGGAGTATACAGGGTGACTGACTTCCAGACATAGGTCATGTGTACATTATAATTTGATTTGAAAATGGATGAGAGCTGGAAAGTGGTGTGGAATATGGTATCTTGACATCTAGTGGGTGCTGAAATTATTATAACTTAAAACTCCAGTGCATGAGCAAATCACTGTGGCTTAGCGTGTTGCTATGTGTCAGCTGAGCCCTGGTAGCTGCCCAGGTCTCTTAGGACAAGATAATACAACATAACTTAGCCCACAGAGAAAGAGCCTACAGGCTACTGCTACTGTAAACTCAACTTCTGAGCTCACATTCACGCTGTCTGGAAAGGCATAACTGTAAAAAACCCCAAAAAGGAGGGTGGTAAGAAAATGCTTCTGCCCCATCCTACACTTGCTCTTCTTTGTTACTCACTTGCTACAGCTAGTTCCAGGCCTTTGGAGGCAGCTGATTGTACTGGGGTCACCACATACCCGAGTGATGTGTCATGTTTCCCTATCTTTCATTTCAAGCATCTTTATTTTTACTGCTCTTCAGTTTGTGTGATTGATGAAATGGGATGGTGTGGGTATAAATGAGAGAGAAAGCTAGAGAATGGTTAAAAACATTATGTATAATTTTCTTCTCGGATAATATATCTATATAGCTATATATCTGTAAACAAGGTGCAGGGTGAACTTACACACGGAGTAACTTGCTCCAAGATAAATCCTTCTGTGCAGTCTTTTACTCCCTAGTAACATTACACAATATACCGCAGTTTCACTGTGGTATGAGTGACCTTAGTTTTCTCTTGAGATAAAAACATTCACATGAGCAATTAGTACAGAGCAACTGCTGTGCTGTAAATCTATACTCCAACTTACCATTGTAATAGGTTATTAGTGTAACTTATCCTCAAGTACATATTACCAGCTCCTTCTGAGATTTTCTGATGGATGCTCAAATGAGTTATTTCTTACCTGATGTAAGACTGGACTGTAGAACTCAGTATCATGGAGTTTGGCTAAAGCTACTTATTTAGCAAAGGCTCAGAGAGGGATTAGGCATTTAGTAGGCAGAAAGCCAGGTGACAAAGCACGAACAGGACATATGACCTGTATTTCAAGATTTAATTTAGTTTCTTAAAGATTTGAATGTGAGACATCATTCCCAGCTGCCTCCTGGGTGACTTCTTATACCTTCCTCTCAATATATGGTGCCAGTCACTGCAGAGGCTGCAAATGATTCTGTATGGCACTTCCTATATGCGTGCTTATATCTGAGAGCAGAATTTGACTCTCTAGGGCTGTCAGATGAGTTTAACTTTATTTAGAGCATATTGCATTTATTTTCAAAACCTCTTTTCATTCTTGTTTTCTCTTGCAAGTGAGCGCATCTGTGAAGCAGCAGTACCATGACAACATCCGCTGGATTCGAGAAGCTGGTAGGCACAGTTTGGTAAGTGTACAACCTCCTTCAGCACACATGACCTCTCCAGGTCCAGACCACAGTTGTGAAGGCTGGAGTGAACAGCAGGAATGGGTGTGAATGAAAACACTGGCTCTAACTCCCTTTTCTGTAATGAGGGAGGGTAGACAACTTAAATGTCTCTCTATAGCAGAGTTTTAGGGTAAGCCAAACCCTTCCTCTCCTCAAATGGAAATATCCAAATACTCCAGCAACATCTGGTCTTGCCTCTGGAGAGAAACAAGCCAGTGATTCATCCTCCACCTTATTTGTCACTACCTTTCTTTTGGTGCCATACAAAATGTCCTCCTTGGCACTTCTTTGGCCCTACCTCTTCAGCCCTGCAGTTCCCAGAGCTCCTTTCAAAACAAGTGATAAGGCGAAAGGACTGCATGATCCTATTGCATGGTGGGAAGCAGGGCACAGGGAAACATTCTTTGTTTTTTTTTAGGGCAGAATCACACTGTGAAACTAACTGGTAACACTGTAGGGTTTATGCATGCTCTCCTCATCTGGAAGCCAAACTAGCTTGTGCAATAAGAGCTGGAGAGGAGCATAGCTGTGTGGGACAGATGTTCTTTGCCATTCTTTGTCTCTGTATTTCTTTTCCAGCCCACCATTGCTGGTTCCAAACCTCTGCTTTTCAGCTGTTGATAAGGCGTTTGTTGATAGGGGGATTAGAGCCTAGCAATCAGGTTGATTTAAAAAGAAGGATTTATTGGACAGTAGCAGCTGAATACAGAAATACATCTCACTGATTGTGTGAGTGGAGATAAAACTCGGTTCAAAGAGGGGCTTTAATTTCTTTTTTCTGGAAGCTGGATGTTGATGAATGAATAATCTGTGCTTTCTCTTACAGAGGGGGACAATCATATGACTCCATTTATCTGGGACCTGACGATAAGCCAGTTGCACAGGGAACCTTATCTCTTTGGCATTTTTATCTTCCAGGTTGTTGGCTCTCAAGCTAGAATCTTGTATTCTGATCAGAGGGGTCGTGTGTCTATAGCTGTGGCTATTAATCGAGCGATTTCTGAAGGAAAGATTAAGGTTTGGCTTCTTCCATTTGATATAACCTGGCAATTTTCTTTAATATCCAAGACTGGGTTGGCAGGTGGGAAGGGCAATGAGAGGAACCAATGAGAGCAGAAATACCTGCCATTTATGTGGGACCAGTATTCTGTTAGCATCTATTATGGCTTAATCTTCCTCTGTCTAATGTCACCAGTATTGCCCTGTGTAACAGAAGAGAGACAGGTTTAGAAACTCTCTCTGAAATATGCTACCTTTGATTTCATGTTGGGAATCTGCCTTATTTTGTATTTGGGCATCAACAAGCACAGTTTGTCATACTGTCTGCAAGAGGAGATTTGCTGAAGACAAGGCAGGGGCTCTAACTCCTTAGCAGTGCCCCAAACAGGCCAAATAACAAGAAAGGCCCTGTCACCACTTGGCACTTCTTCCCCTCCATCCCTTGCTTTCAATCATATTATGGCTACAGCCAGCTCTGCAGTCAACACTCATTTGCACTGTGTATGAGACTGAAAAAAATTATTAGACCTGATGCTGCTACTCTGGTGCATAGTGAATAGTATCTTTCTTGGTTAAAATCCCACTGAGCATATGTACCAGTGATAGAAACACATTTTATGGAAAGAACATATGTGGATTTTCTAAGTTCTTCATGAGTATTGCATGTGGCTGTACAGTGTGACATCCTGGCAGACCAAAATTCTGAAGACACCGCGCAATAATTATACCTATTATTTAATGCCTTAGAAGATCTTGGTGTTGCAGTGGGGTTCAGTTGCCATATGTATGATACGGATAGTTCGGAAGCCCTTGGCACAGTTTTGTTGTGGCACCATCCCAAGCTAGTAAGCTCTGGGAGGCAGGAGATATTAGAGCACAGCTCCAGACAGAATGAATATTTGTCTGTGCAGACACACCTCTAAGTTTCTGTAACACTGGGAAGCCAAAACAAATTGTGTCAAACCTTTAGTGAAAAATGATTTTTTGCAAGGGCTGAATCACCACCTGAATTTGCAACACTCAAATTGATCTGTAACCTCATGTTTACCAATTTGATTCAAATTGCTCTTTTTTTCATTCTCTGGATAGTAAAGCTTTTGAAAAGGTGTGATCGCTGCTCGCAACTAGGCTTTGTCAGCATCTGTACTGGCTCGTGACTGTGTATGCAGCAACATCAGACCTAGGCATGTTCACTCATTTATCTCCCTTGTATAGCCAAACTACAGTAATTACCTTTTTTTAAAGAGACAAATTCAAGTAAAACTTAGAACAGATTCCAGCTAAGCAAGGTCTGTTTTTTGTTACTCAGAAAATGCTTGCTAAAATATTTCAAATACTGTTGACCTTCTCAGGATTCAAAATGAACGTCACTGCAAGCTAGTCTTAAAAAACAAACCTGACCAGACAGAGCACTCCCTTGAAGCGATGACTGACAAGGTCAGACTCCCAGGCCCTTCAGATTTTGTTGTCACTTTTTTTTCTTTTCTTCAAAATCTCCATTCCCTCTCTGGCAAGCTGGGTGCTTACGTCTCTTTTCAATGATTTGCTAATTCACTGACAGCATAAAACAGCCAGCTAATTCCAGACCGCACCATGCCAAGAGAATGAATTACTCTTGTATAAACCCTCTGCCTAGCAAAGGATAATGAAGACCTGTGAGCTGATCTAGATTCATCCTGGCAGTTAAATTCCAAATCAAGAATGGACTTATCTGAGCTGTATGAAATTAATAATGCTCATTTCCACCTTATTTTTAATCTTAAAATCTTCCAAGAGATGAAAAAGTACAGTATTTCTTACTGTTCAAAAACAGAACTATTTTTGAATGAAGATTTTTGCATGCTGAAATGTCTTTGAAATTTCAGCCAAGAAATGCTTCAGATGAAAGTCACATTGCTTCCCCTCCTCTCCCTGCCTTGCTTTGAGGGTACCATTGTCATAAAAACAAGCTCTTGTTCTCAGTTATGAAACGGTGGTGACTCTCATGCATGTGCCAACATTTCTAGTGGAATAAACAATAGCAGAGGAGGAAGGAGGTTCAGGGGGTTTAGACAAGGGAACAAAGTTTTTTTTCAGCTGAGATCTGAAATGAGGTAAGAAGTGAAATTGGCAACAGATAATCTTTTATTGGCAGCACTGACAGTCCATGAAAGATTCCATTTTCTTGTCATTGACTTTTTGCAGGCTCCAGTAGTCCTCAGCCGAGATCACCATGATGTGAGTGGGACCGACAGTCCTTACAGAGAAACGTCAAACATTTATGATGGATCAGCCTTCTGTGCAGGTCAGCAGAACAGCTGAGACTTGTCTGTCCAGGGAAACAAGAAAATTGCTTTAAAAGAGAAATTTTTAATGCAACATTTTAAAAATGTTTTTGTTTAACCCCTTAATCCCACTTAATCAGATTTCCTGTGAACTTGACATAGAAGCTTTGTGGGATTTAAGTGATACAGAAATGAATGTTGACCTAGTTAAATATGAGAGGATCAGAACAATGATGGTATAAATCTGAAGCAATGATGAAAATTTGGTGAGGATGCACCAGATTTACCTGAATGGAGAACATTCTGTCCCAGAGGACTGTATCTTGTGTTTGATTTTAATTTTGCACCTTGAAGTTTCAAAGAGGTAATCTGAGCAGAATTACAGCAGTACTTCCTTGGGATATACAAGGTAAAAATCAGGTCTATAAAAGTACTTTATTTAAAGCACTCAGATTCACAGTTCTGTTCGTTCACCATGCAAGGACTCAAGAAAACAGTCTGGAGTGTTTGAAAAGGACCTTTTTTGGTCATATGGGAACATACTTTGATAGTAAAAGCACAAGAATGGAAGTCAGGAGTTCTGGATTAGATTCCAAGCCTTGGTGCTCACTCACAGTGTGACTGTGGGCAAATAGCATAGGTTTGCTATTCAAAAGGAGCCTTTAGTTCTGCATACCTGATCTGAGCTAACCAGAATATGCTTTTGAGATTATGAAATGGCACTTTAGAAAAATAAACTCAAGAAATATCAGATCAGAGACATGAAAAATGAATGAAGTGCTAAAAAAAATTTTAACCTGAGTCTTCCTCAATTTTCTGTCCATAAAGTGGAAATGATGATAATAGCTTTAGCCCAGTGGTCTTTGCACATGTCATGAATTGGCAATCAGGAAGTGACTTGAGATATGAGGATTCCAGCTGCTGTAGAAGGAGAAATTATGATTGAGGTACCTGAGAATATTGAATGACTTCCATTATGACTGGGAGTTCATAATAGGACTAAATTATGGCTCAATTTTAAGGAGGAAAGTTCCCTGCTATCTTAATTTGGTTTCCTGATGAAAAGAGGCTTATAGCTGTGTGTCTATCAGCTCCACCTCAATAATTTTTGAGTACGTTGGCTCGTTCCAATGGACCAGATGGATAGAGGCCTCAATGTTTGGTTCTGACAAAATGTATGAAAATGGTGAAGCTGCATAGAGAACAGTGATCCAAATCAATGTCTCCACCAAAGGATTTAACCACATAAATAAATCCCAGACAAATGCCCACAGAAGAGGGCAACAGGAACAAGGCTCGCTAAATCCCATTGCTTATTGCACTACTTGTTCTTGTTTATATTTTCTGAATTACATGAATGATTTGCCCTTATCCAAAGCCTGCTGACCACTGGTTTCAATGATCTTGGAAATCAGGCCTAACTGTTTTATCAGCTGAGCTTCTGGAGAAAGTACAAGGCCATCCTAGGTTTTCTTCTCTCCCTCCTTTCCTGTCATTTTAGCACCACAGCATTTAAGCTGATTCAATTTAAATTGGTTCCTCTGACACGCTGGATTTTTTCAGAATATTTCTCTGTCTCACTCTTTTTTCACAATAAGTACCTCAGCCCCATCCCTGGCCAAGCATGGGTCATTGCTGCTCTGCAAAGTGTATTTCAGCACAGACGTTTGTTCCATTAGTGACCTTTATTGAAGCCAAAGAAGAGAACATTATTACATACTTAGTCTACTTGCCGCACTCCTCGTCTGACCTTGACTCTTAGCATGCTAGTGGCTGAGGAAAAAATCTGTATGTTTCTTAGAATATGAGGTTTTTAATCTCTCCTGTTCCCCTTCCTTCTTGACAGCACTGTAATTATGATAATTGGGTTATTAAAGTGACATAATGCCACATAAAAGATGCCATAATGGGGCTTTTGACAGGGTTTAACATAGATTAATGCTTGAGTAAATTCATTTTTCCATCAGACATGTAACAATTGTGGGTCTGCAAATGGGGCTGTGGGGCTTATTTTTACTGTTAAAACCACAGCAAATGATCTATAACTCCTGAAATAAAAATCTGGACACATTTTCAATGGGTTTCACCCCATTATTCTCTGCTGTGTGCATCTCTTTCCACCTCTGAGCCATATGTCCTTTAGCACACATACAGGTATGGCAAAGGTTGGTGCCTTCAGCTGTGCATGACTTGTATATGAAATTCTAGGGAACATTTCAGTGGAAACCATGCATTTGATGTTAGTCCCCTAAATTACTTTTCTCCATTTTTTTGAAATAAAACAAACGTCTTGTGTGACTTCTGCAGTTACAGGGTTCAGGGTAAAATTCCCTCTTGTCCAGAGAATCAGGGCCATACCACTTCCAGGCCAGGTTTGTTCCCAAAAATGCAGCTCATGAGCTTTAGATGTTTTTTTTTTTTTGCACAGTGTTGAATTAACTCTGCGGTTCAATGTGAAACCACTTCAGTTCAGGCTCTCCTGAGAACTGCAAGATGTGTAGGTTTTCAAAAATGTCCCCTCATGTTGTAAGCTTCCACATGGATGTGTCCAAGCATCCCGATGAGTGGACTGTATTTCTTGCAACCCTCAGGAGGTATCTCCCAGCTGAGGAATGGTAGGTTCTTCAACTGCTTGAACTTGATCACAAATACAGAAGGCACCATAGTCCTCCCAAACCACAGTGGGAAATTGGCTTTTGCTTCCCCTGTTGGGGTTGGGGGGAAATAATCTCTCTTGCCTGTTTCTCCCAAGCATGATGTGTTCACTATATATTATCTGTGAGAGAAGCTGTGAGTAAACCCTGCTTCCAACAATACCTTCACACAGTCACAATGAAGGTGTCAGTGGAAGGAAAGAGCAGCCCAACCAAAACCAAACGTAGTGTGCCAGGGCTATTGTAACATCTCTCCTCTTCTCCTAGACATGGCAGTACAAAATGTTGTAGGAGATGCATTCAGAGGAGCTACCTGGGTTGCCTTGCACAACGGTGGTGGTGTTGGCTGGTAAGGAGAACTGACTTATGTTTCTAAAGATGGACTCTCAATCCAGTTATCACTGCTGTGTATGTGTGTGGGGAAGAGAGATGGGGAGGGAACTGTAGAGAAGATGTGGTATGTATTACTGGAGCAGTACAATGCTGTGATCATGGGAAGGATGGGCTTGGAAACAAGGGCTGAAAGGATGCATTATAAGGCGAAGTGTGGTGTTGTATGAGGCTTTTTTAATTAATGTCCATATGTCAAGAAAAAGTGTTTTGGACATTGGCCACTGCACAGTTTGGAGAACTTAATTTACCAAATAAGGACAGTCTGCTGTGGTCTTTTTGAACAGATCCCATTTCCAAGGTTGTCTTCACACATGCACAGCCAGAGTGTTAGTGGATGGATTATGTTTAGGTTTCCCCTTAAGCTGCATTTAAATCTGTGACCTTAGGACCCCAGTATAAATGCCCATGTGCTAAAGTGCAATGAGGGGTTATTGATACAAAACAGCTCAGGTGCCAGCAAACCCCCCAGTCTCCCTTCTTTCCACTTGCTCGTGCCTGGTAGGATGAAAGACCACAGCCAAGTAAAGACTTGATTAAACAGCTCCTCTTTCACCTAGGACACAGAACTGGGAGAAATGCCTAAGCTGAGAAGCAGAATGAGACAAATATCATATATGGAGAGGGAAATTCATCTCCTTCATATGCCACTATGGGGACTCTGGATTGACAGAGGTTTAGGGAGAAGAAGAGTGGCTGCACTGTGGGGTCGATAGCCTGGTTTGTTCATTCTGGCACAGTCTGGCAAAACGTCTCCCATTTACAGTCATGTCTTCATTTTGTGGCGTAGCTGGTCAAAAGGGGGACACCCCTCTATCAAATACTATAGTGATCCCTCTCGCTCAGCTGTTCCATTCACCTTCTCCGGAGTATGCCAACAAGAGCAAGTCAGATTTAAAGAATTTATTGCAGATGTTATCCTCAGAGACGCTTGAGGATATCTGATTATTACTTGTCCTGATGAGCTGGAGCTAGAAAAATATCCCTTCAGATCAGATGGAGAATTCCCTCCTGTGCAGTCTACCTAACTTTGATTTCAGTGAAATAGCTATTGAATAGAAGGTTTGTGAGAGCAAAATTGGACCATGGAATGAGAAAGGTCTCTGAGGGCTTAATCACATGCAGCGAAAATCTGGCTTTATTGATTTCGGTGATAACCCTCAAGGCCAGGATTTCATTCATGACTTCCAGAATTCCAGATGGAAAATACATACTAGCATACCTACCTACCCTGGTCGTCTCAGTCTCTACAGATTGCAGCAGGCTAGATCTGTTTGAATAGCTTTTGTTGAGTTAACCTTTTAAAAAATCTGGTCATGAAATACAAGCAAATACAATCACTGTCCACTATGTATTGTTCAGAGTATTTGGAGTATTTTTATAATTGTTTAATTATTATAATTGATAAAATAATTGCTTATGCCAGAAGTTATTTGTTCTGTGTGTTGATGTTTATTCAAAATTCAAGCCATACAAATTATCATATTCCTCATCTCTCTCTGGCCTTTTTCAAGGCCAGTCCCTCCTGCACTTTTCTAGCCCTCTGAGCAATCTAAAGAGAGATTGGCCAAATGGTGAGACTGCCCCTACTTCTGGAAAACTGGCAGTGGCCAGACTGCGATTTCAGTTATACTGTTTAAGTTGGTTCCTTAAGTGGGAGTTACATCACTGGAAAGAAGTTATCCCTGAAGGCAGAGCAGAGGTACTGTCACTTATATAATGAATAGGAAAATTAGCATGTGGCTATTCACTGAAATCAAAATATCCATGGAAAAGCAAGGACTGATTTTCCTCTCTTACCAGTTCCTATGGCTGCTTTGTGGCTTGTCATTATGGAACAGTATCTGCTCACCTTGTTCTTGGGAGTAGTCTTAGCCCTCTGTGATTAAATTATTGTGCTTCAGTGAAGAATGTGGAGCCTGAAAATTAGGCCTGTCTCTGTATGAGCCTTAATAAGCCACCATGCTGAGACTCAGACATGGTAACAATGTCGTGTCATTAGGTGCCGCAGTCTGGAGAGCCCACGAAAGCCATGGCATGACAGGTAGTTCTGCTCGGCTTAACTAATCGTGGCACCACCCTGGCTAGTTAAAGCGCTATCCCCCTTTGCCTTTTCCTTCTAAGGAGAAAGAGAGGAATAATTTAAAGGTGGGAAAAGAAACAAAACCAGCCCCCTACCACTACAAATTACTTTCTTTGCCTGGAAGAGCAAGACGCTTTCAGGTTTTTCTTTGCTTCTGGAGAGGTAAAAATTCAGGTGACTTTGCCATAAATAAATCTCTATGTGCCTAATAAAATAAACATCTCATCTTCTTGTAGTCAGCTGATATGGAGGTGTGAAAGTGCATGTGGAAGCTGACCTATATTTATAAACAAATATGCACATGATTAAGAAGAAATCAAATTGCCATTGGAACATCTCTGTTCAGAGAGTTCAGAAATGGCGATTGCACTGTGTTCAGCTACCACTCTTCCCTGCAGAGGTTGGTCTTGCCCGAAACTCTTGACAGATCTGGCATGTCTTCCCAAAAAGACTAGAGAAATGCCTTTTACTTGCTTTGATTTTCAGAGCTATAGCCTTGTGAGGCAAACAGAAAAAGCAGGATTAGTATTTATTTAGCTGGAATCTGCATCACATGTGCTGTTTGAGAGACTTAAGATTAACATATTCTTGACCATAATTACAGCAAATGAATGTCATTAATTTCTTGCAGCCTGTTTATTTGCAGGAGAATGTATATCAGTGCAGAGCCTGAGTAACCTGTAGTAACAAAAAGGCAGAAGTAATTTAAGAATAGAACTACACTGTTGACAGTGTGACATCTTGATTGTGAGAGAGGCCTTGTTTTCTTTGATCACCTTAAAACGAGACATCTGGAAATTATAGGAGGTAGCTTAGGTCAAAATGCCACATGTTTCTTTAATTACCTGAAAATATGACCCAATGCTAATGAAGGCAGAGAGCTCCCCTTTAAAAGTGAGAGGTTTTGCTAGAAAATCCATCCTAACAAACATTGGTGTTTAATTTATGAGTGATTTTTAGACAGTAGGACAGATTCTGATGAGTGCTTCTGATTTACACTGGAGTAACTCCATGGAAATTGATGGAGACACTCTAAATTTATGGAGTGCAAGTGAGATCAGACGCTCACTGTTCATGCCTAAGCTTCAAAGGATGCTCTTTGGGATGCTGTGCACAGAGGGGATCTTTGCTACTGAAAGAACATCATCTGCTAGTGTAGAATATCTTTAGAAAGCACCAGTCCAGAGGTCTGATTTTCTTATTGTCCGATATTGTCAATAGGCTGACTTGAGGTGTGATTATACTGTGATCTCACTTACACGTTGACGTTGATACTCTGGGTTTATGTGACTAGAAACAGAACCTGAAATTTCAGCAAAAGCTCTCAGTTAATCTCAAGGGACAAAATCAAGCCAGATACAGCACAGAATAGACCTCGTGGGTGTCCATTTGCCCACTTCAGGAACTAATGTTACTTGAGATAGTAACTTGTACCACTTTGGCATTTGCTGGCAGTCAAATTTATCTATCCACATTACTATTACATCACTGCTGGATTTGGTCACGGGGAAACAAATGCAACTATCAATTAAACTTGTGCAAGCAACACTTCAGTCCAAGACCCAGGCTGGATTCTGATCTGTTCTGCTGGTGTGAAATGAGACTCATTCCACTTCCTGAGAGGACTCCTCAGCTCCTCTAAAAAAAAAAAAAAAAAAAATCTATAGCCAAATTGCCGTAATGAAACCAATTTGCACATACAGCTTAGAGTAATGTTGGTGTAAAGAACAACACGGGACAAGCTTTTTCTCTGCTTCCAGAAAAAATCCTTTACAGCTGCAACATTGGATGGCCCATTAGATGTGGACACAGTGCGCTTTGCTGGTTTAAAAAAAAAAAAAAAAAAAAAGGCTACTGCTAATTTGGTCTATCAACACAAAAGCAGCAGAATGTAATGAGGTAACTGGCCCTGGTCTTCATACAGTGACATTTGTAATGTTGTAGTCAGGTTGGCCATCTCTTTCTAAGACGACAATGACAACAAGAGGTATTTAAAAGTAGTATTTGCAAGAAATGAAAAAGTTTGGATGTATGCTTTCATTTCAAAATGAGACTAAGAGCAGAATTAATGAAATATTTCATACAGTAAAAAGTTCCTTGGAATTAAATTTCAGGCTGAAAAGTGTTGACAGTGTCAATCAAAAAGAAACATCTCGTTTTGAAATGTCAGCAACCACAGTATTCAAACATCTCCATTGAAAACATGACTTTGTTTCAAATTTCCCTGCTAACTATAAGAAACTGATTCCTCAGCTGACATCCTGGTAGGAGAACCGTCAGTTTCGAGAAAACTGTGTATTTCAACAGAAAAGATATTTAAGTATTTCAGACAGCTCTAATAATAGTAAAGCAGAGGGAGTTCAGAGAATAGTAACATAATGTGAGATCTGGAGTTCTCAATAGGTTCCTTGCTCACCTATGTGATAAGCCCCTACTTGCCACATTGCTGGTGCGTATAACTAGTGAAAGGGAATGAACATCAAATAAGTAACAATATAACACTGAAAATGGGAAAATGTGAGTTCTGATTTCAGGAAGTAGATCTCAGGTCTGTCAGGCTCCAATGTAGCCTTCTAAGAAAACAGAGCAAAGACCCCATTTCTTGAGAAGCTCACGTTGCTGCTGGAAAATATACAGTAAGAAATAATTCTGTACTGGATTGGGAGACACCTAACTTCAACCTAATTCATGGATATGTCCGATGTTATTCTGTGTAAGTGTTGTGAACTTATATTAGCTGTAAAACACAGGACAAATCCTGCTTCTAGAGACCCCTGTTAGTGTTCTCCTGTACCATGTGTATTTGTGAGTAGGATATGCCCCCTTTCTCTCAAATATTACTGATGCTCAGTTATAATGCCAGAACTTTCTTACAGATTTACAGCAACAGTTAATTTTCCAACTGTCCTCACCACTATTCACCACATGCAACAAAACAGGAACTTGAGCAGGCCAGATTCTGAAGTCAGACAAGATGTTTTGCTCTGCGTGTTTCTCCTGTCCTTTAAGACCAGACTGGTATTTGTCCCAAGTATATCTGTTAACTTGTAGCGTATTTCTGTTCCTCTCCTGCCAATAAGTCTGCTTCTTGAAAAGTTGGCTCTGATGTCTTTAAACATCTATATGTCTCATACAAAACAAATGGCTGATTTTGAAATGATCGAGGCAGATGTTTGTTAAGTGGTGCTTAACACTTTTTTAATAAAACACACTCTCATATTTGTCCCGGGAGAATATAAATAGATCCATCTGTCTGTTTCAATAAATACGTAGTCCTCCTCACGGTCCTGCCTATATAGCAGGCCCCAGGGTGGCAAACATGAACAGTTTAATCTCCAAAAATGCCTGAGATAGGTAGCTCTTCAGTCATCAGAAGCACTAACGTTTCCTTACTTGTTGTTTCTAAAGCCCGTACAGAGTGCAGCCCTCAGGAGGTGCAGAGCAAGCTTAGTTTTTGGTACTTGCACTTGGAGCAGACACTGACCACTAGCTGGGCGTTATGGGGAAGACAGCATAGGTTTCCTGCCCTATTCCAGACTAGGCCTTTGCCGTGCTCATTTTTTAAGGTATAAAATGTCATTGATAGTGCCTTTTATTCAGCACCTTTCCTGTGTTCTCATCCTTCTTCTTCTGGTGCAACTGAACAAATCCACTTCTGCAAATTTTGTGGGATTGGCTTGGGTTCTTTTGGTTTAATTTTTTTTACAATTTTACTTTTTAGGGGTGAAGTGATCAATGGGGGCTTTGGCCTTGTTTTGGATGGGTCCACAAAGGCTGAAGAACGAGCCAAGATGATGCTCAGCTGGGATGTTTCCAATGGAGTAAGCAAAACTCATTATATATGTAGATTATAAATACCATCTTCCTGCCTTAAAATGTGCCTTCGCTTGGGGCTAGCTTCATTCAGGTACTTGGATTCCTGTGCTCCTACGCATTTTAACTGAATGGGTGTATGAGCATCCAGGCAAGAGTGTGGGATCTTGCCCTTTGTATCCCAGGAATAGTCCTGATGGGCCAGTGACTCATTCTGTCCACTCCTAATATGGGCTGCTTATGAATGAGCCTGATCCCACTGAGATCAATGGATTTTTTTTCCAACCAGCCTCAATGGGCTCTGAGTCAATAAAAGAGGCTAAAAAATCCTTGGGTAAGGAATTTGCTGTAAAATGTCCAGAGCACCCTCTCTGACTTTATAACATAAAGGAGTCCAATCATTTCCACATATCACAGTGTGAGTGGTGGTGGTGGGGTTTGTTTTTTTGTTTTTTCTTTTGTTTTTTTCTTTTTGTTTTTTGTTTTTTTTTAACAGAAAGAAACATGCTCAAGATTATTTTAAATTATGTTTGTTACTTGCCTCCATAGTATTGACAACTATATGAACTTTAGTCATGCCTATGCCAAACTTTGATCTAGATTTCTTGAAATGCTTGTCATTTAAGTGCCAGCTTGTGTGCAGCCCTTGCTAACACTAGAGTGAGTTTTTGTCTTCTATTAGTGTTTAGATGGACCCCGTTTTTGTTTAAGACTGTGATCCCATCTCTGAATGAGCAGAAATGGTTGTTCAGCTCAGCCAGACGAAGTCAGTATTCTTGTGCCAAGATGTCTTGATTCAATACTTGCAGAGAACACATCCAATAAAGTGTAATGATACATAGTCCAATAAAAGGAGAAAACCTGTTGTGTTTGAGTGACTTAACCTCACAAGGACTTGATGTGTTAAAGGAACTTCTTGCAGATGCTGACATGATCTGTTATTTTACTTCCCAGAAGAACGAGAGAATTCCTTCTTGACTTAGACCTGAATGGTTTTTTTCCTTGAAGGACTCAGCCCTCTAGGGAGGGATAAAAAAGGAAAGGGGCAGGGGGAGGAGAACAATGTGCAGGTATTCCCTGTCCTAGATCTGAAATAACACATTAATAAACTATCAAGGAAAAAGGAGGAGGAGAACTGTATTAATCTGTAGATTTGAGTCATGAAGGCAAACCCTTAACAAGCACAAGAAACTGCCTATTAAAAACTCAGTGAATCTTTTGCTGCTCTGATTTATTGCAAGCAAAAACCCCACTCCTCCACACGCATGTTTAAAAAGGACAATCTCAGAATCTTGCTCATTTTATATACAAGACTGGAAAGAGCCTGGAATGTACCCTAGAAAATACACTGCTAGGAATAATCATAGATGAGTGGCAGGGAAATTGACTTTTTGACTTGAAAGGTCATTTCCAGCTCTTATTGATGTGATCCTGGCAACTTATTATTAGCCTTAGTTTAATCATGTGCTTAAATATTTTGCTGAATTGGAACCTAAGTATTTTCTTGCTTGAGCACTTTTGAGTCTGGCTGAATATTCCAGGCACTGATTTGTAATTCTTAATAAAATGAGATTTGTAAGGCTATGGAATACAGGGAAGTACGTATTTCCTTTGTGCCAAATCTTGACATTTTTATTCATTTAGGGAGTTTTGCCTGTACATAGAGCAACGGGCAGAGCTTTGACTTTGGAAGAGGGCACTGGCAGTTCCCTTGGCATCCATGGAGTATGACCCATATGTACTAGCAGAGAATTTGGCTCTTTGATTTATAGTTTGAAAATGCATTGAGTGATCTTTACATTTTCCCTGTTAATATCTATCCTACTACAAAGGCATTGATTGCTTAAACCATACTGTTTTCTAAAACAACTGCTAGTTTTACAGAGCTGGGATGGAGAACAGGATTATTTTTAGGGAGGGAATTTTGAGACGTACCTGTTTATAAGGTACCTGGCTCTACCAGTCTTATCAGTCCAATAGTACGTTACAGAATGAAAATGTACCAAGTTCATCCAACAACTACTCTTCAAAATGCTTTGAGAGAAGAGGTAGGTATTACAAAAATTACTTTCTTCCATCAGTAAGGAAACTTGGAACTGGCAAGGGCTTGGAAGTTTTATTGCAATGAAACTGGGTGCCTGCGTTTGCACAGATATTGGGTAAGATGGGATGTGGCAAGAGAAATGTACAATTTTTACACCATTGATTTTCTGGTCTGACAGGTTGCCAGACGCTGCTGGTCGGGTAATGACTACGCTTATGAAACAATCTGCCAAGCAATGAAAGAGAATGTCACATTGAAGGTGACTCTCCCTCACAAGGTGGCAGATGAGAGCATCTTGGAGCAAGCCTTGCAACGTTAATGGTATTCCAAATGCAATATTGTCCTTACAGATGCACTTTGAAGTTGCTTCCTTGATATCTTTCCTTGCTCTCTGGCTAAGTGTGATAAAGCACTTGCACATGTTTCTTCCATGGGAGTTCGTTTTTTTTTTTCTTTTTTCTTCCTTTAAATCATAACTGGGGCAGACCTGAATCTGTCTATGTGACGGGTCTGAGATGGGTCCGTTGATGTCAGGAACATATTTGGAATGATAGTTGCAGTAAGATACTATTCATTGTAAAGAAAGGAACTGGAAGTTTGTTCCTGATAATTAAGCTTTATAAAAAATATCCACTTATTTCTGACAATTCAGAAATTAAGGCAACTTAGGTCTGACAGATCAGTTGTAGAATTGAAAATTGGAACTCTCCATTCTAATTCGGAGTCTGCTGCTAACATCAGATAGCCATGAAATCCAGTAGCTAGACAGGGTGTGTGTGAAAAGACTTGCGTAATTATTTTTCAGATAATGGAGGGTATACTGATATCACATGTGCTAGATTCAAGCTTTTCTATACTGCCGTGAAAGTGGTTGGTGTTTGCAATAGAAAGGGACAAATAAACAGTAAATGGTTAGTGCAGCTAGCCTGTGTGTGTGTTTGCCTGGAAAATGATCACCAGAGATTTTCATCACAAGCAGGACCCGAATGCATTGCCAGATGGGGTGGGTGGAAAAGTCTGAGGGTGGTAAGTACTAAGCCATTTCCAAACGCCTTATACCAAGGCCAGGAAAATGTGGAACAACTCACAGTAAATCAGTATGAGTGAAATTCTGCATCAGTCTCAGATGGTGCTATTCTGCTGAATCTGATGTATCCACTTTGCTGGCTCACAGCGATGAGCTTGTTCCACTTGAGCAAAATGGAGCATCTTCTAAATATATGGAAACCTCTGGGAAAATCTAGATCCTTAGTGCTGGCCTCTAGTTTTTCACAAGAAAAAAATAGGCTACTCACCCATTTGGATGTAAAAGTAGTGCAACAGGTAAGGCACTATAACGAAATGATCATCTAGATTTTCCTTCTGAAATAAAACAGGGCTGATGTGAAACAAAATAAAGCCTCAAAGACGGAGTGTGGCCTTCTTTCACACATAAGTTGATTATAAAGTAAAATAGAGATACACAGGTCTTTTTAGTCTCCCTTCCTCTTCCCAGGAAGAGTTAGGAAGACACAGAACCTGATGTGCCTATATGTAATTTATATTTTATATAGCTTTATATTTATATAGCCTTATATTTGGCATCTAAACCTACCATTATATTTGTGTTAACAGTAACTCGCTGAAATATTTTGTTGTAATTAGCTCTGATGCTGATCCAAAAGTTGTGAGGCTTACTTTATATATGTGTATACCTATACACATACATATTGACAGATACATGCATATACATTAGCATTTTACTCACACACACACACATATGTGTACAAAATAGCTCCTTTTGGCTATAATTAGCCTCATGCTAAGCATGGCCTTTGCACTGTCACCCACTGGCTCTGGCATGTGTATATGGGCCTCATGCAGACACAGAGCAGCATCCATCCCTACCCCGAACGTATGCTCAATACTGGACTTCCCTGCTGTGGATCTGTCCTGTTGCTCAGCCCCTCGGTGCTGTACCCGGTTCCCCTTGGGAGGGAAGGGGTGGCACAGGTAAACCTGTGCTGGCTGCTGCAGCTGGGGTGTGATGAGCTGCAGTCCTCTGACAGCCACTGTGTTTACGCTGAGAGAGCTCAGGGGAGGGCAGCTCTCACCGCCTCTGGCTCCCATGGCCATCCCTGCTCCAGCTTATTTGCCTGGTCTGCAGCCAGGGGCGGGCTGCCTGCCTAGGTGAAGAGCATCCTCTTCCCCCAGCCTCAGCCGGGGGCATCAGCCGGGGGTCACTGGTTGAACCAGTCTGGACTAACGGGGGTAACACAAGAACCAGTTTCTGTTGCCTCTTGTGATGGGTTCTTGAGGGTGCCCGTTCTCTGCAAATGGAAGTGTGCTTTTGCTGGAGGTCTTACAGACTGCGTGGTCTTGAGATGATACAAGTGTCGGACTATGTGGCACTTACTAGGTGAGTACTCTCTGCACCCCTGTGCTGCCCCTGGTGCCAAGCAAAGAAAATGGCATTTTGGTGATTCAAAAAAATCAGTTCTTTACACTGTTCACGTAATGTGTATGTCTCCAGCTGAACAGTGTGAGTTGGCATCTGCTTGCAACCGAACCTTCTGTGAAGTACAATCTGCAGTTGATTGGAATTGCTTTATATTATGGAAAAAACGCCCACATTGCCAAGTTGTACGGTTGAAATGTGAGTAGTTGTCAGCCAGATTCGACAGCTTTTGCTTTAACATATGTTATATGTTACCTGTTATTAATAACCACACTGGATTGGGCCCAAAGTTACTATCTTGGTAGCTGTATCCTATAAAACCACTTTAGTCTTCATAATCCAAAAGCACTGGAGTACTGTTTTGTCATGAGGAACATGCACGATCTCTCTGTACTAAGGAATGTAGGTCTGCTCCACAGATTCATCTTAATTCCAAGTTAAAAATCCACTGAAGACAAAATGTTGAAGAAATATTTTTTTACGGATTCTTCACCTACCTTTGTGTTATTTAGTACTGGGTGCCTGCCAGCATGCTCGCCTTTGTATCGCAGACAAAAGGAAACCTGTTTTCATCCTGTGGCTTTACTGACCAGATGACTTAACTTTGCAGGTACATCCATGTTTAATGCCACTGAAGTCCCTGGGCATTTGTAAGCCGACTACTTGTAGGGAGATACAGAACCCAAATATGAGCTCTATGTAAGAGCTGCTAGTTGAAGATTGTTTTATAAAGTCTGTGTCTATTTACTTAGCATGAGTAAGTAATATGAGTTATAAAAAGGCAGTGAACTGACAAGCAGTTTATCATATTTATGAATACTCACTGCTGCTTATTTGAATTATGAGGTATATTTAGTTATGTGTATACACTTAAATCTACTTTGTGGTCCTTTAACGGCATATCTGAAAGGACTTAACTGATGTGAGCTGACTGAGGTTTACACTACCTTTGGGAGAGTACAGGGGAGCAGGAAACTATTACCTGCCACTGGGAATATGCAGCAGGTGATTCCCAAGCATCCTGAATCCACAGACAAGGCCAGGGCAAAGGTTCCCTTTCCCAGCTCTGCTGAGCCTTCTTGTTCTCTCTGTTCTCTGCTTGTTTTGCAAAGAATTTGGGACTGCGAATGTGCTATTGTTCTGCCCCATTCGGTGGCGATGCTGATGTCATTTCTAGGTGGATGACCTCACCCCCAGACAAATGCAAAAAAAGGCAGAGCAGTCTTCTCCAAACCGTACATCTGCAGCCACCACAACAGGTCCACACAACAGACGTCGAGGTAGTGAATTTCTGTAGTGAGGTCTCAGGCTGCCACAGGCTCAGCTGCCCTTCCAAGGAGCCGCGGTATCTTGATGCTCTCCTTGTAATACAGAGACACTTGTCCTGAAAAGCTTGTGCCCAGCTGCAGGTAGAAGCAAGAGAACATCAAACCCTGGTGAAGGATCATTAATGGAGGACACTTGTGTGCCTGCCACTATAACTAGAGTGGTTTTTAAGGCATCTTTTTTAAAGGCATAGTTTCTGCTCTCAGAGAGCTGCCAGCTCCCTTATTTAGGATCTTGTTGAATCCCTCCAGCCTATGGCATGTGCAAGGGATTTATGGCTAGATACTTTTCTTCCCTCCTTCAGGTTTGACATTCTTTAATCAGGGAGGCACGTGATATATTAAGCAATACTGTGCCAAACCTTTCTTTTTCTGGGAATGTGAAGAAAGACTGCTCAAGGGTGCTGCAAAGACCTCCACAGCGAGGTCCGGATGGCCAGGGGCAGCGAGGAACAGGAATTGCCCAGACCCAGGGGCAGACAGCAGTGGGGTAAGGGGGCATCGCAGGGAGGCCGAGCTGAGGCACCCAGCGCCTTTGGTCGGGGCTTCCCCTTTGCGCGGATGGCTGCGAAAGGCGCCCGGGGGGGCTCTGGGTGCCCCTACAGCTCTGTTGCAAGGAGAACCGGCTCCCCCAGAGCCGAGGCTCCTGGCCGGCAGCTTCCAGGCCTCACTGCGTGAGAGCCGGCACAAAATCCCTCCGGGGAAAGCAGAAATCCTTTGCCCAGCGGCAGGAGCACAGCACCATCTGCCGGGTGCATCTCCCCACTCCCGGGGCTGCCGAGGGCGCTCGTGCCATTTCCACCAGAAAGAGGGATAACTTTCCCTTTTCTTTAAATAACTGGAAGAGGGGAGCCAGAAGGCAGCTGAATATTGTCTCAGAAAGGGTCTTGCACAAGACTGAAAAACAATTTTTTATGCATTAGCTGAATTTATAGTTCTTACCTGTGTTCAACTAACTTCAGCACCAATATGTTATTTTAGAGTTTCTTTCCTATCCTCTACCACCTCTGGTGGTTCTGTCCTTCCCCCTCCTTCCTCTGCAGCACATTCCTGCTCGCACAGCAATTCGCAGCGCCCTCTTTCATTAAGACCCTTCTCCTGTGCGCTGAAAAAGTGCACAGCGAAGGGGGCTGGTGATCCTAGGGGATGGGGCAGCACAGCCATGCTGTGAATAGCAACTGGGAAGCCGCACCGCTCAATGTGATGTATTATTAATGGCTAATGTATTATTTTAACATTTCCATTGAAGGTGCATGGGATATTTTACTGAAATCGTTAAAAGTTATAACTCTCCCAGTGTGGCTGCAGGCTTATAGAAGTGCTTTGCTCTGGCATAGCTTATTCCGTGATATTAACAGGAATACAAAGAATAATTGGAATAATCCATAAATACCGAAAAAACACTACCTGTGCCACTTTGTGCTAGCTCCTTGGCACCGGCAGACAGGCACCAGAAGACGCTCGCTGCTGCAAAGCAGCTTGTTTGCGCAGGACGAGGCCAGGGCCGCCCTCCCGGCAGCGGGAGGCCGCGCACGGCGAGCGGCCGCGGGGCAGGCGCTGCCCGCGCCCCGCTCCGCCCCGTCCGCACCTCCGCGCTCCGCGTTTCCCCTCCGCCTCCCGGCCCGCTCCCGCTCCGCCGGCCGCCGCGCTCCGGGTTTCCCCGCTCGCCGCGCGGCGCCCGGCCGGCCCCGCCCCGCGGCTCCGGTTTCAGCCGCTGCTACAGGGACCCCCAAGATGGAAACGCAGGGGCTGCCCGCCGCGGAGGCGGCCCGGGCCCGGCCCGGCACCCAACATGGCGGCCCTGCCGCGCCGCCCGCCGCCCCGCGCCGCCCGCCGCAGCCGCCCGACTGGGAGCCGGCCGCCGCCGCCGCCTCCTCCTCCCCCGCCGCCAGCAGCGCCTCGGCGGGCCTCTACGTGAGCTTCCCGGTGCTGCTGGTGGAGGAGAAGCCGGAGCCCGGCGCCAGCCCGGCGCCCAGCCCCTGCGCGCCGCCGGCGGGGCCCGCGCCCGACAACGACGGGCTCCTGCTCGTCTTCAACGTGGTGCGCGGCGCAGCCGAGGCCGGCGCGGGCGGCGGCGAAGCGGGGCGCGCCCAGCCCGTCCCGCCGCCCGCCGAGCCGCCCGAGGAGGCCCCCGGCTCGGCGGCGCCGCCGCCGCCTCCCCCGCCGCCGCCGCTGCCCCCCGCCGCCTGCGGCGATGGCGGCGGCGGGGCGGAGGACGGCTCCTTCTCGGGGACCATCACCATCAACAACCAGAGCCTGGTGGTGCGCATCGAGAACGGCGTCCTGACGCTGGGGCCCGGCGCCGAGCAGGCCGCGGGCCCGGCGCCGCCGCCGCCCGCGCCGCCGCCGCCGCCCGCCGCCGCCGCCAGCCCCGCCGAGCCGCCGGGCGGGCCGCGGCCGCGCTCGCCGCCGGCCTTCCCGTGCCCGGAGCCGCGCTGCGGCGAGGCCTTCCCGCGCAAGCAGCAGCTGCGGCTGCACCGCCTCGCGGCGCACGGAGGCGGCGGCGGCGGGGAGGAGGAGGGCCGCGGGGCGGCGGCGGCGCGGCCCTTCGGCTGCCCGGTGCCGGGCTGCGCCTGGTCCTTCGCCACGGCCTACAAGCTGCGGCGGCACCTGCACTCGCACGACAAGCTGCGGCCCTTCGCCTGCGCGGCGCCGGGCTGCGCCAAGCGCTTCACCACGGTCTACAACCTGCGGGCCCACAGCCGCGCCCACGAGCAGGAGGCGGCGCACAAGTGCGAGGCGTGCGGGCAGCGCTTCCCCAGCGCCGCCCGCCTCGCCGCCCACCGCCGCCGCAGCCACCTGGAGCCCGAGCGGCCCTTCCGCTGCGACTTCCCCGGTAAGCGCCGCCGCGCCTCTTCCTTCTCTTCCTTCTTTTCGGTGTGCCTCAGTGTCAGGGAGGACCCTAAAGACCTGCCGCCCAAAGCCGGGGGGAGGAGGAGGAGGAAGAGCACCTGGTTCCCCCCTGCCTTTCTCTGTCCGGCTGATGCGCCGCCTGCCCTCTCTCCCTAGGCTGCGAGCGGACCTTTATCACCGTGAGCGCGCTCTTCTCGCATAACCGAGCGCACTTCAGGGAGCAGGAGCAGTTCTCCTGCTCTTTCCCCGGCTGCAACAAGCAGTACGACAAAGCCTGTCGCCTGAAGATCCACATGAGGAGTCACACAGGTATTCGGTCACTCGCAGGGGGAGCTCGCGCCTGGGGCGGCGTGCGCAGGGGAAGGCAGTGGGCGAGCTGGTGGCTCAGGTGTGCTGGAAAGTGGCGAAGGGGAGAAGGGTGACGTGAGTTGCTCTCAGTCAGTGGAAATGTTTCGTCTTGCGATTTGGGGGGGGGGATTTGGGGGGTGGGAACCCACTGAATGAACCTGCTGAAGCTGCACGTAGCTGCAGCTGTGCAAAGCCATGTCGTGTGGCACGTGAACACTGTTCAGAAAAGTTAGCCTGCTAGACCAGCGCTATTCCCAAGTTTTTGTCAGCATTCAACGTGGTGTAAAATCCTAATCTTGGTCAAAAAAAAAAAAAAAAAAACTAGAAAACTAACCAAACATATGAAATACACGTATCAAGATTTGGAACAGTGAGAAGGTAAATTTCAACCCATGGAGGCCCCGTTGATTTTCAAGGACCATCATCAAACTGAAATCCAGCCTTTTGATGTTTTAAAGACAGCTATGCATACTCTAGCTTGTCTTGAGTTTTCCTCTGGTTTCATGGCCTGACAATGCTGTTTCACTGTCTTTTAGAAATGTCCCTGTTTTGTTAAGAGAAAGTTCAAAGCAGCGATGAAAACTAACTTCACAGGGGAACTTCCTGCATAGTAAGCGGAATATTGTCACAGGTCATGAAAACAGAAAAAACATTTTGGTCTTGTTTCTGTTTTAAGTAATGCTAGTATTGGTTATTGAAGCACCTTCAGGATAGCTGTGGGTTATTTGGAAAGAGTCCTTGTGAGAACACTGGGAAAGATCAGATTATAGAAGACAAACAAGGAAAGCTAGGATGGATTGTGATTGCTGAATGTAAAGAGCAGAAAACTGAGAAAGACCACAGTCCTCAGATAAATATAAGGTTGGTTGGTAATGATCTGTGCTTCATGATGCACAGGAAAAGATGTAATGGTCCTCAGTTAAAGAAGCCTTGGATTGGATGACAGGGAAGGGGGCATCGCAGTACTCAGCAATGAGTTGCCTGAGAAGGTGAATGAGTCATTTTGTCTTCTTAAAATAATTCAATTTAAGCAGCTTTTGAGATCTTCTAACAGTAGTGTGTATTTTGATGTTAGATTACTAATGTAACCTTTCTTTGCTTAAGGTGAAAGGCCTTTTATCTGTGACTTTGAAGGTTGTGGCTGGTCTTTCACCAGTATGTCCAAGCTACTGAGACATAAAAGGTAGCCTTTTCTGATTATGCTGTCCTAAATCATCCCTTGCTGTTAGTTTGTGTGTGGGTGGTTTTTTTTCTTCCAGTAGTTAAGCAGTAAATTTAATCTTGCCAATGGTCATTTCCCTCCCTTGTAGGAAACACGAAGATGACAGGAGGTTTATGTGTCCAGTAGAAGGCTGCGGGAAGTCCTTCACAAGAGCAGAACACTTGAAAGGCCATAGTATAACTCACCTTGGTACAAAACCATTTGAGTGTCCAGTAGAAGGTATTTTTTGATTCTTTGGTGCAAATGATGTACCTAGAGAATTTGCATGCTTTTTCCCCAGATGCAGGCTTGTTACAGGTTTGAAGCAATTTAGAGTGACTCTTCTAATGGAATTTGAAGATTTAAAAACTAAACAAAAGACATGTAACTGATTGAGGGATCGCTCTCAAATTTGTGGGATGCAAAGAAAACAGTTGTTCATGCTGTTGCTTGATTTTTTTTTTTTTTTTTTTCATTATGATGAACAAAACTGTTTTATTCTGGAAAATCCAAGTTCTGATACTCAGTTTCTGTAGCTCAGCTTTTTCACTTCATTCCTCAAAAGCAGTGAAAAATGGTCCCATCCAGCAGTTTCAAGGCCACGTTTTGCTGCTGTGACTTGTCATCTGAGTGTTTGCTGTACTAATGTTTTCCTGGTGGTTGTGCTGTGGTAGACACTGCTGCTGGGATGATGGGTGGGGTACGTCAGTGGTATCTGTTGTGGTTTTTGGTCATACAGGAGCACAGCTGATGCTGTGTGGGTTTCTTAGTTACCTGCATTGCTTCAGTAGAACTCCAGTGGAGGAGGAGAACCTAAAGATTTTGAGTCTGATCTGATTGGAGGCAGTTTCTGAAAGTGGGGAAAGCAGTGGATTTAAAACAAGCAAAGTAAAGTCTGCAAATGTTGGAAATGATTAAAAAAAAAAAAAAAAAGGGAGGGGGGGCTAGGTTGTATTTAAAGTAGAGGCTTTGCCTTTTCTTTCACTTGTCCTCCTGTGATGGCCAACATAGTATATTGTAGTGTGCTTGGGGGCCTGTGGCTGGGTCAGACCTGCAGGGAGCTGCCATCTAGCCTCTTCTGAAAGAGATGAGGGGACTGTTGAAGCAGCATGCCTTGCCCGAGTGCTGGACACCCATCTTCTCCATTTCTGTGGACACAAAAGCTTGGAGTCCAAGCTCCAGTGTGTCTTGGGGAAGTAAGATGTGGCTGATGGGATATCTGCACATTGCTTAAATTTGTGTTATGACTTGGGGAGTGGAGGGTTGAGCCCTAACATGATCAGCTTCCACAGATGTGGAATGTTCTATTTCCTAAGGTAAATCAGCTCCACTTGGTGATTGTTTCTCCTTTTTTTGATGATTTTTGCAAGCAGTCATCATAAAATGTTTTCATTTAAGATGGCATAATGGGGAAATGTTGTCCATTCCACTGAATTACTTATTCGAGTTTCTTGCTATCAGAAACAGGTTGTTGAACTATCCTATCCACTGAGTTGTCCTTGATATGAAACAAGGAAATGTATATTTGGCTTTCTTCTAATTCCTCTAATTTACTATAGAATGCATGCCCAGATGCTTCAAAATAGAAAATTGAGTTCTTCAGAGCTACTTTAATTTATTTTGTTAGGGCACTAATATTAATGTCAAATTAAAACTAGGCTGAAATTAATCTTTAAAGTCATATATCATCTTGCAGGCTGTTGTGCAAAATTCTCAGCACGAAGTAGTCTGTATATTCACTCCAAAAAGCACCTTCAAGATGTGGACTCATTAAAGACTCGCTGCCCTGTATCCAGCTGTAATAAATTGTTTACTTCCAAACACAGCATGAAGACACATATGGTAAAACAGCACAACTTCAGTCCAGGTAAAGTATTTTCTAAACCTATGGGAAAGTGCAGTGGAAAAAATAAATGTTTCGTTAAATAAAATGTGTGTTTACTGATGGTGAAATCCTAACACTATTGATATGAATGGCAAAATCTTCAAGACTGGAGTTATTTTTCTCCCTCTAAAATTTTCAGTGAGAACTGAACCTGAGTGTCAGAAAGTGAGACTTGAGCTTTTGACCTGTGTTGATTCAGAAATTACAACCTTTTGAATGAAGTGGAGCTTGTTGTTCTCCTTGCCACCTGTAAAATATAAGCAACGACTAAAAGCACTCCTCTTCCCACTGGTCTAAACCTAACTTAGTCTGGACTGCTTTTTTCCTTAATCTGCTTTCAGGGAAGTTGGGAAGTGTTTTAATAGGCTGAGAACCTGGAGTTTTAAGCTTTGTCTTTGAACATTCATGTATTTTCTCCCCAGTATCTGATAGTAAGGTCTTACTTATAATTAAAGCCTGCCTGAGAAGTTTAGTTGCATTTAGTGTGCTGTTGCTGTTTTACCTTTCTTTCTTTCTGCAAGAAAAGGTACTGAGACAGTCTCTTTATGTATTATCCCTTGACTGTTTCTATAGCTCCACAGCTGAATTCCTGCTCCTGATAAGTGGTATCATTTTCTCTCTTCGTCCTAGTGATTAAAGATGTTCAAAATATATTCTATTCCAGATCTCCTAACTCAGCTTGAAGCAACCAGCTCCCTCACACCCAGCAGTGAACTCACTAGTCCAGGACAAAGTGATCTCAGCAACATAGACCTCGTATCCCTGTTCTCCAATGTGTCTAGTAACAATTCTGGAATTGCAACGGACATGGCGCTAGTGAACTCTGGGATTGTCACAATAGACGTTGCTTCAGTGGGCTCAACGCTCGGAGGAAACCTGCCTGTCAATAACAATTCTTTAAGTCAGGCAGTCGATCCCTTGATATTGGTGGCTAGCAGCGATATGCCGCAGAGCCTGGACAGTTCTCTCTTGCTGGGAACCAGCGCAACGGTTCTACAGCAAAGCACTTTAAATTTGGATGATGTACAGACTGTCAACGCAGAAGCCTTGGGTTCGCTAGCGTCTCTATCGGTGAGGAATTCAAGTCAAGATGTGCACGGTTTGACGTCCAGCAATAATTTAACGATTGACGCAGCCACTTTGACTCCTTCTAGTAGCCTCGGTGGTACCAATGTGCCTGAGTTACTAACGCCAACTAAAGTTGAACGAAATTTGCTTCCCAGCTCGGACGTTGTTGGTCAACAAGAGGGCAGCAAAGTAGTGACTCAGTTTGTTTTCTCCAACCCTCCAGGAAGCTACAGTGCTCAGAAAGAAATGGATCTTAGCACAGTGACTGGCAGCTCATTTTTGGTACGCAGTAACTGTATTCATTACCCTGAGGTGCCTGAGACACCCTAACTTTGACGATATCCATTGCTACTTATTCCTCATAGGCAGACGTTTGTGTGATTTCACTGATGATGTGTTCTGGCTTTTTTGATGAAGGATGTAGAGCATTATGTTGAAAAGTATGTTATCAGGAGTAGATTCAGCACGGTGATAAGTTCGCTTAAGAAAATCTGAATTCTGGTGGGGAGAGTGAAGGGAAAACTGTTCGAAGTAAGGAATTTTAAAATTGAATGTCTAAAATATATGCCTCTGAGGATGAAATGGGATTTACAAGAAAACCCAGGTACAAGAATATACGGTATGTCTCATATGCATTAATGAGAGAGTAATTAAAACATTTTCATCTCAGTCCTCATCCCTGTAGAGCTGTTTTAAGTACTCTTCCCCTTCTGTTTTACAATGCTATTGACATGTAACTTTGTTTACAGTATAAAACATTCCCTCTGTCACAGTGTTTACCCTATTAAAATCTGAATGCTTATAAATACAGAGCTAATTTGTAAGCACATGCAGGGAATTTGCTGAAATTCTAATCAGAAAAAAGTTAGAAAATAAAATTCAGTGTTTGTAGTATGAAAGATAACCACAGCTGGGAACCAGTTAGTTTGATTTCCTTGTCTTAGTTTGTTCTTGCATTCAAAACCTTCCTTATCTCTTGGGTTTTTGTTTTTACTAGGAAAGTGGTGGGTCTGCGAGAACAGACTACAGAGCCATTCAGCTAGCCAAGAAAAGAAAACAAAAAGGGAATGGGAGCAGCACAGGTGAGAAGCATTCCTTTTGTTAAATTTGGTAAATAATTTTATTTAGTGTTTATGGCAGTGGAATGGGAGCAGGTATGAGAGTGTTTTCTAAATACCCTACTTGGTTTATTGTCAGTTAAAAGAATTGTGCACGTGGCATATATGTGTTACTGAGAATGATCATGTTTTCTGAAATCCCAGATTCACAGTAAGCTTACAAATAAATTTGCACTGTAGGTTTCCCCGATTCTTGAAAAAAAAAAAAAAAAAAAAAAAAAGAGAGACCATCTCTTTGTCTCTTCACTTGTTTTTTATTTTCTTATTAAAATTTGACTTGAGGGCACTTTGCTTTCTGTTGTTTGTGCTTCCAGTCTTACTGGGGTCTCTGTTACCAAGCACAGAAAAGGAAAACATCAGTTGGATTTGTTTTGCTTGTTTTTCACGCAGTAACGCTGTGTACGCGGTGCGGAAGATTTTTCTTCCTCCAGTTATCTAGAGCTATGTAAACCTTTTTATTAGTCTTGAGCCTTGTAGAAAGTTCTTGCACAAGGCGTGATTTAGACCATGATTTCAGATGTGTCCTCTTTCTCTTAAACTGTAGCTTGGGACGTAGCTGTCGATGTGAATAGACACTTACTTTGTCAGATGCAATGTGGTCTATGGTTCACTAGACTTGCACAAACTCAGATATTTGAGTTGTGTCTACCCTTGGGGCTGGGGGAAGAACATCGTATATATAGCTTAGTTCTTCCTTGCTGCTTTTTAATACCTGCCACCTCTGAAAATCAAGGTGATAATTTTTAAGATTAGTTAAGAGGCTTTTTCTGAATTAAGCGCTGTCATGTACCTGCATATATTCTGTCTGGTCCAGTAAAGCAGCATCCAGAAAGATAATTGCTTTATGGAGCTACTTTAAATTGCGCAGTTTATCATCAAACATGCATGCTGGACATTAATCTGAAAAGATGGTTGCTCTTGATCTGTATCTGTCTTCTAAAATGGCTTCAGAAAATTCCTATTTCCAGTCTTGCTCAAGGCTCCCAATTGTCATTACCTTAATGCTCATATGTGCTTCTTACAGTGGTGCAAAAAGTCTTGTATTTCTGATTAGTTTAACCAGGTTAAACAGATACTTTGAAGGAAAGTCCAGTGTTTTTTAAATAAATAAATAAATAATAACCATAGTAAATAGGAGGCTTGGGTAACTTAAGAACTGAAACAGCTGAAGGTATTGTACCCTTACATTTATTTTGGTTAGGTTTCTGGTGTGAGACAAGAGACTGGTTTATCTTGTTTTTGACTAAAAATTGTTTACGGGTTTCTTGGATAATCCAGTGTCAGAATTGAGGTTGGTGAAAGAAACTATTTAAACTTTAAAAAAAATAGGGGGGGAGATAGTTACTGGGAAATCTTTCCAAGTATTAGTGTTTAAAATCTGTAGAATAGCAGAACTAACAGTAAGCAAAGCAGAAAAGAATTTGAGATTTTTTTGGAAGAAACAAACCAAGAAATAGCTTGCTGGAGTAGCATTAAAAGAGGCCATAATTATTTCACCCAGTGTAACTTTCCAAAAATTTTCAAAGTAAAAAGCAGCTATTAAATATCTCAGTGCTCACAGACTATAAAGTTCAGGATGTTAATATTTGCAGACTAGATGTCAAAGTCTTGGTCAGACCGTGTATTGGGGTTTAACTCCCAGTTCCTAGAAATAGAGCTGTTTGTCAGTGTTTTCTGAACAATTCTTCAGAACGAAACGTAGTTGACAAATGGTTGTTCATCAAGCTGTATTGTTCAATTTGAAACTTTTCTGTTTGGAGGATATCCTGCCAATTCAGGGAGGGTTTGGTTTGAACTGCCTGGGTGCTACAGTTGCTGGTCACAGGACAACTGTGATTTGGGATTTGTTTAGGGTTGTTGCTCACTTGAGTGTCCTGTGTTTGTTCAGTAGGATAGGTGCTGATGTGGAGTAAAACCAAACGGCTGAAAGAACTAGAGGTGCTTGTAAAGCTTCTGTGTATGTGTTTCACCACCAGTGTCATGAGTGCTAGTTATTTTGTACTTCTGTAGCCTGTCCTGCCTGATAGTCTTTGAAATATTTCTGGAAATAGATGAGCTTCATTGTGCTCTTTTTACAGTTTGCAAAAATGGTGCATGTGACTATTCAGGAAATGAGTTGCAAAATCAAAACCAGAAAATGCAATTCCACTTCCCAATTCTTTTCTGTAATTCCACAAATAGGCTGGTACTTTGCCACCAGAAGGGCGAGCCCTAAGCCTGGCAATTTGTGATATGGTTTGAATGCCATTGCTGTAAAAGATGACTGCTCAGTCAGCAGTTGGAGTTCATGAGCTGATTGCTGTCTGGGCTTTTAGTAGTTATCAGATGGTGCTTAATTATATTGTATTGTTCCAGGCATTTGCTGTGTAGTGTTAATTAGTGGTACAGTGTAAATAACGCCATAAAGTTGAAAAATACTAGCAAGAAAATGTGGCAAATTACTTCTGACAGTCTAAATATTAAAATCACTCTCTTTTAGGGGCATCTGGCTCTGGTCAGAGGAAAAGCAAGGGTGGTAAAGTAAGCCCTACCAGCTTTTCGTCATCCACTCCTGGCAGTCGACTGGGTGGCAATATTGTTCTGCCAAACGGAGGGCTGACGATAAGGGACCCTGCCACTGGAGCACAGTATGTGCAAATTCAGCTTCTTCAGGTAAGGACCGAGGAGGACAGACCTGCTCATCTTCTCTGCTACTTGCTGAAGCTGGCATTTATAGAAGAACCTAGCTACCTGAGAACTTGGGTACTGCTGTGCCCTATGAGATCCTGAGATCTGCAGTACCTACCATGTCCGTTAGGGCAGTTGCCCCCCAGAAACATTCTCCTGTGAAGTTGATATGAAAACTGGCTTTAGAGAGGTCTAGAAATGCCTGAAAACAGAGCTGGTTCAATCATACATCTGCTGGGGGTCAGAACAGATGCACTGTAGAAATAGATAAGATGTTTTTTAATATTCAGTCCAGCCTGGAACATATGGGCACTGTAAGTATAGGGAACATCCCGTCCAGTTCCTTAAGCTGGAGCATGCTTGAGGTAGGAAACAGACTGTGGCAGAACTAAGAGTTTTAACAAGCTTCTATTTTGCATGGGAGAATTGTGTTGCCTCCAAGTATTATAATTTTCCCAGTTTGGGTAGGCTGTTAGGAGAGCCGCAAAACAGGTTTTGCATTCCTGTCCCAAAGTATGAGGTAATAGTGCTTCCAAGAGAAAAGGACTACTAGCATGCATTAGCTTAGGGGATGCATGAGTGTATGACTTTTTCCTCCAGTCTTCCCTGCCTGCCCTCCTCCCCTCCCCGCTTCCAAAATTCTTGCATTACTCCACCTCTCTCCCATTTAAAAGGTAAATAAGACTGGCTTCAAAAGATTCCTGGAAAATAAAGTTTCGGCCTAAACTGTTATTTCTGTAAATGGTTGAAGTAAAGCTTACAATTTTTTTCTGAAAATACCTGGTAGTCCATGTGGGCTGGATAGTGGAACATGTTGGGAAGCACGTTTTTGGCCAGCTGTATATCTGTGTAGTATCCAGCAAGAGGGTAATTTTATTCCACTTCATTCACAATGGCAAGATATGGTAGGGAGCAAGCTATGGGCAGAGTTCTTCCTCTCTCTTTTTCTCTGGTTCTTGAAGCAGCCAGATGTTCACAGTTGCTACCTCAAAAACTTTTGGTGTTAGCATTTGTAACTTTTATATGAAGTACCAGCTTCACAAGGCATGGTGAAACTTGTAGTCTTTGGCATGTTTCAGAATGTTATGTGTAATGGAAGATGAATCATTTCTCCCTTCCTAGGTCTTGCCATTTTTCAGAGTTGATTACAGTAGGATAGTAGGTTGTACATGGGGCTAGGCTCAGATATAACTGGTAGTTAGCTTTCTGCATACCTTTGTGAATTTGGGCCTTACTAGTAAGCTGCAGTAGCTTTATCAGATCTTTTTTTTTTTTTTTTTCCTTAAGACTGTGAGGTTGAGTGAAATTTGCTGTATTGTGTTGTGATGCTTGGGGGTCTCATAATTGCACTGTGTTTCTACCTTCACAGGATGATCCTCCAGGAGAGGGAGATTTGCCCTTTCAACTGAGCTCTCAGTCTTCCTCATCACATTCTCAGCTTACAGTGGATTTACCTGTTCACATACTTCAGGTACAGCATTTCAGAGCTGTTGGTTTTTATTGCCTAGCTTGAGAGTGAAGACAGTTTGCTGTGAACACCGTGGTGTTCTGCCTAATGGAGCTACCTTGTTTGCAGTTGGGAATTTAACTTCACTTACAAGAAGCTGTGAGAATTGCAGCCCAAGATTAGATTTATCTTGTATATGATACCCACCTTTGACACATCATGGGTGGTTGTTTTTCTTCCTCTGTTACTGAGTAATGAGTAAGAAATGTTACTCATTCATTACTGAAGTGCCCCATCCTTGTTTTCCTGATCCCTTATGGCAGGCATTAAATAAGTCAAGAAAGAGGATCAGAATTGACATGTAATAGGCTGCAGGAAGTGTGGGAAGTGGGATATAAGTTCTTGAGTATAGATTTTTCAAATAGGCATCTAAATGGGAAAGGAAGATAAATCAAAAGGTCTGGTCACTTCTAAAATACTTGGTTTCACCACTTTGCCTTGGTAACTGCTGAGTGTCAGGGGAGATTCAGTCGTCTGAACACAGAAAGCTTCATATATGAAGGTAGTTCATTGTCTTTGCTGCTTGTGTAAATGCCTCCTTTTATCTGCTGTTCCAGCAAACCGCGTGTCAATGAGTATGAACAGCTGAGAACCAAGCAGCAATGAAAGATTAGCACATACACAAACCAGATTTTCTACTCGACCATTTGGGGTTTTGTGTTTGATAGACTCTGCAATGCAGTATTCTCACCAAGAGTGCTTCTCCTGGATAGAAAATAAAGCTTTTGTATTTGAGAGAAGTACCTTACTATAATAAATCTAGAAGTACAAGAGTACTAGGATAGTTGGCCATGGTAAAGAGTTATCAGAGGAAAAGCAAATAGTCAGTGATGCTAATTTATCTCCTTCAGTAATACTCATCTGAAGTGTCCAAAGGAAAACTGGAGCAGCACTGTTTGAGTGGGTCTCCAAAGTAGGAAAGCTTTGGGTTTCCTCTAAACCATTCAGAGCATTTCTCTGATCTTGGATAAATTGCAAGGTAATCTTACTGATAAGCATTAAGAGCATCTAGAGGTGAACGCACTGAACTCTTCATGCTGTCTGTTTGCTTTAACAGGAGCCACACAATTCCACTGAAGATGATGCAGGTTCTGATAACTCTCAGTTCACTGGAAGCACAATAAACTTGCAGGATCTGGAATGACCATTATTAAGAACAGTTACTTGAAAACAAATTGGGCAATCATGTTTCGACAGAGTGAGATAACTGTGTGGGTCTTTTTCCAAGGAAACTATGAAAACTAGGAGTACTGGATTATGGTTGCACTCTTTTCAATTTGCTAAGGACAGTTACAGCTGAAAGATTTTTCTTAAAATATGTAAGTTCTACTTGATGTGCCTGTGTAAGATACTCCGTCTGCCTGGTGGTCAGAGAGACTGAGGCAGGCTGCTGTACAGTGTTGTTTCAGGGAGAAGTACTGTATTAAACTTCAAACTGAGGTAATATTTACTGTTTTCACAGGAAAGCAAGTATTCTACAGCTAACACATACAAATTTATAATCCTGACTATAACAGTTCAAATTTTCCTTTTGTCGGTCTCCTGTTGGAGCCAGTGCCATTGAGGAATTAAGAGCAAATTTTGCAAGGGTTTTCCACACAAAAAAATAATTGTTTCAGCCCCTGTTTGTTGGCAGAAAACTGGAATAAAATATCGTACCTAACAAAATTAACATCCAATGCCATGAAAATGAGATGCTCCAAAATCTTTGTTTTAGAAAACTAGATTCTAAATGTTAACTTAGCTGTGAATCAGTTTGTAGCTCATGTTGAGTTTCTCCCTTTTTTGCTCCTACATCCCAAATAATCTGCTGAATTCTTCCAGCAACACTTGAAAAAGGAAACTGCAATAGAACTGTACTCCCTGTAAGTGCTCACCTAAGAGTCCAACAGCATCTGGGAGAAGTTAGTTATCTTTGTGTTCCCTTTTGGGGAGGAATGTTGATGGTCACTTAAATTTAAGCACCTTGATTATATCTCCTACGTAAACTGCTGCCAAGTTACCTGTAAACTGGCCACTATCTTTTTTTTTTTTTTTTTTTCTGATGGAACACTGTTAACACTTATTCTTTATTGATATCCCAGAATATCATGTGAACATGGAGCTTCCGGCTGGTTTACAGAATATGCAGTTGTTAGACTATTTTGGAAGGGGCAAAGAATTGTTACCTAGGAAGATTTGCCCCATTGAGAAACTGCAGTTTCTAGTGGGGGTCGGGGGGAGGTTGTATGTACTGTACTTACCTGGATTGCAGACACCTAAATAAGCATAGGGTTATATAGGAGAAAAAACCCTTTGGTTACATTTTAAGGTAGTAATTTAAATGTTTCTTATGGTGATGTACTGAATGCCTATAAAATTATGTATAGGAGTTTGATAAAAGGGTGTATGTACTGTTTTTTATTCTCAATGAGGTGTGTGTGTGTATGCACGTATGTGTATATTTTTTACAAAATAAGATATGTCATGCAGAAGAACATTGTGATCTTTCTAATCTTGCACATATTTATTTATTTTACAGTTATACTGATGTTGAATTCACCCGAGGTCATTCAGAAATGCTTTTACTTCCTGTGCCTTTTGAACTATGTATGTGTCCAGATAAATGCTTTTGTTGAAGACTTGAAAAAAAAGTATACAGGTTACAGTCAACTTCAGATCCTGATTTGTAGGCAGTATTTTATTCTCTGGTTGAACCAGTTTTATTTTTCTATCTTTAGCTTCAGTAACTGAGCATTAGGGTCTCTGTTCTTCTCATCCTGAATTTACAGCTTAAGTCCAGGGAGTTTCTTAACCCTCTCAGGAAGGGTTTCCAAACCAAACTAATTGGTAGGGGAGATCTTCTGTCTGATGGCTGGAGTCCACTCCTGAGAGGTAGAAAGGTTGAGGAGGAATCTTGTTGAAGGGACTACTGGGTCTTGCTCTAGTGGTCTCCATGCTCTCCCAGGAAGCTGAGACTCCTCGAGCTCCCAATGCCTGAGTTATTCTGTTCTCAAGGACCATACCAGTTCTTAATCTAATAAAATGGCCAAGGAACACTCCATCTTTTTATGGGACTTGCAACTGAATCTTTCTACTTCTGAAAATGTACCTCACTCAGCTTTGTAAATGAATGTAAAGTGCTAACCTCTTGGGGCCGAAAATTGGATCACTTGGCTTGAAGTCCGTTGCTGGCAATGGATACCTGAAGAACTGCTGGTGCAAAAGGTTTAATAAAGCTTTTTTTTTTATGGTCACTTTGTCACTGGTAGTGTTATTGGTGTGAATGCATCTGACATAAAGCTAATGGTCAACAGCTTGCTTTTTGCAGGGCTTGGTTTTTTGTTTTTTTTTCCTTTGCCTGTGTTTTCCCCACAGTAGTTGTGAGGCGGAGTCTATAATGAAACCCATCCTTTCCGCTCCTTTGGATTAAGGCACTGTTTTCATTTTTATAGTCACTCACCAGCTTGGTATTTATAATAACTGTCTGGCAGGTGCTTAGCTTAGTCTTGTTGTAAGAAAGATTGTTGCTCAGGAATATGATAAATCTAACTAGCCTCACTAGCCAGGTTTGTAGGGATACTGCTATTTGCTTCAAAAGCTGAATGAGAAAAGCCTTGTTGCTAGCAGGGACCTGAGAAGCAAAATGAAGGAGAGTTTTAATTTACTTTCTTAAGTGAATAATCAATATAGAAAAAGAAATGATTACCTGGGATCTTGGGGCAGGTGAAAGTAGGGAATTTTGTAGGTCTGTGAAGTTGGTAATCAAACAGAACAGATGACTTAGACCCTTAATGGACTGTACATATACAGAATACAGTTTTCTAAAGCCTTATCAACCCTACATGTTGTGATTAAGGCTGTGCCTGTCAAGTAAAATAATAGAGTTGTTCTTGCTTCTCTTCATCCATTTGTTCTTGGGTCTGCTGTTGCTTCTCCTTCTTGGCAGGTGGGTCGGAGCGGAACACCAGCCTCCTGCCAGTCTGCCGAGAAACAAGAGGTGCGTGCATCAGCAGTGCATTGGAGCAGCGTGTCTCCGAGCCACACAGCTACTGCTAAAGCTGCTTCATGCTGCAGGTCTCTGCTGCAAGGGGCTGTTGCCTCTTGCTGTCTGTTTTCTAGGCAGGTTTGCATGTGTCTACTAAGCTTGTTTTTTCCCTTAAATAGATGTCAAGTGGCTGAAGGCCATGTATATGCTACTGTTGCAGTTTCTATAAAGTACTACTGCGTGTGCAACTCTTTCCTACCTAAAGCCTTATTTGTACTAAATGAGGATGGGTAGTTAAAAAGGCTAAAGAAATATCTGAGGGAGCCTGCAAGGCTCTTACTTTATATTGGGTAAAGCAGCAGGGACTCATGGTGCCTGTTTTCCCTCTCCCAGGCTGTCACCAACTTAGTGCATGACTGAGGACTGGGCTACCCTCATGATTATGTTGATCTGTGAAACATGCAGCTGCTTACTTAGCAGCAGGAGGCATGGCCTGAGGCTCTCTGTTGTACCTCTGAGGGATCACATCTCAGTTTGACATAACACAGAGCATACAAAAAAGGGTATGGTTTGATGGTATGGCTAAACTGATTTAGTGGCTTGGTGCTGTTGTAGGAAGAGCGTCCTGTTGCTGCTGATTCCCCTTTTGATGATTTTCATGTGTTTTCTTTTAATACTGCTAGGTTAACAAGTTGAAATCAGCTTAATGAGAAGATTGGCAAGGAATGGACAGGACCACATGGTCAAGACCCCAGGATGGGAGAAAGGGAGGAAGGACACTGAACTGGAATAACTCGCAGCGTAACTGACTTCCAGGGAGTTGCTTAAGTTAAGTCAGTCCTGTAAATCGGACTACACCTGAGTGTGGGTGTCATTGCCACCCAACTATGGAGGCCCCTAGTAACACTCTTCCCTTAGATGCTTGATGTTTAAGTACCCCCATTTTCTCTGAAGTGAGCTGTCAGACAAGGTGTTCCTAGAGACTGCCGCACTTACCTTTTTCTTTATATCTGCCTGGGCTCTTGCCAGGGCCCGTTGCAATCTTTCTTCCTGTAGCAGCTTCTGTTGTCTTTTCTTTTCCTTTCTGAGCCTTTTGAAGGGAACGAATAAAGGATGAGTTGAACATGGTGGGCAGCTACATGGAATATACTTTTGATGCCCAGCTCCTCTACCAGCAAAAGATCGCTGGAGCAGAGTGATCTGGGTGTAGCTGATGTTCCAGCTCGTTGCTGGGAAGGGTGTTCTGATGTGGGGCTGTCAAGGAAACGCTGGGGCAGTTGCTCCTATTCTTTCTGGGGTGAAGAGGGGAAAGTGTGTCAAGCTTTGCAATGCAGAGAGACCAGACCCTTTTTCTTACTGTGTTACAGATGTGCTGTGTACTGCCTTCAGCAACTGATTTGCGCTCTGCAGCAAGGCTAAGGTGCTCACCAGCTCTTGTTTATCTTATGTTCTTACCAGTGCAACCCGGGTCTGTGACATTACTGATGTAGAGTAGCAGCATTTTACATCTGTGCTGCCACAGTTTACCTAAATGTGCAAAGTGGAAGCTGATAGAATTAACTGGCTCTGATTCCTTATGGGAATAAAGCACTGGAATGGAGATGGGCTCAAGCTGTTGAACACCCTGCAGTGAAGAGGAAGTGAGTTTGTAACCTTGTGATCTTCAGAAAATTTTTAAGTTGTTCTCACAATATCTTCTTTGTTATGTCACATTCTTTCCCTGGTTCTTCCCCTCCATCCCCAGTGTAGGGTAAATGTGTCCTACTTCTTCTGTAAGTTAGAATGCAAAACCACTCACAGAACATCAGGAGGAGGTATCACACCCCTACTACTAAAAAGGTGAAGATGCAGAGAAAGAGAGCAAATAGGAAGGAAATGTCACTGTTCTGACTAAAACCTCATGCTACCTTTTTTTTCTTTCTTTTTTCTTTTTTTTTCTTCCCCACATGAACCTGATTCAGCTAGGGATGTCCAGTTGCAGCTTTGCTGTTTGCAAGGCGAACTTTCATGTGTTGAGCCAACAAGAATGTATCTGACCTCAGAACCTAAATTTCTTGTGTTCGTTTGCTACTTTTAAAATTTAATTATACAAGTTAAACTTCAGAGTTTTATAGCAGCAAGCATTTTAAAACTGCCATTGCTGACAAATGCCCTCAAGTACCTGTTGAATTCTGACAGAAGAGCTGGGTGCGTCAGATGCTGAGTGTATTAGATAATTATACAAGAGCAATTTTCTATTTAATCAGTTTAAATATTGTTACTACAAATTGTCGTCTTAAAATTATGATTCTCATTATTGAATTTGCTCAAGAGATTTGTTTTTTTTTCCTTTTCTTCCAGATTTTGACCTACAATTCAGGACACAGGCACCTTCCAGATCTTTTCTAGTATAACTGTGGGCTGCTGCTTATGATCAGGACATGCAAGTACTATGAATGTGAAGCCCTTAGGGGAGCAAAATGGGATGTACTATTCGCATGCAGGCATTCATATTTCTGTTACTATTTCCTGGTTTGATCTGACAAATTGGGCCCTTTCAGTGGCTTTGCTTTTGGGTGTCAACATTTAAAAAAAAAAAAAAAAAAAAAAAAGCCCCGTTTCCAGAGGAGGGTCTCCTCTTACCTTATCCTCCGTTCTTTTTCTTTAGCTTTCTCAGCCTGTTCTATCTTTGCCGACGGGATTCTCTCTAGGCGCTCCAGTAAGTCATCCAGCTGTTTTTCTATCACTGCTAGCATCTGCAGTGTCCCTAGGTTTGCCTCGTTTTCTCCGATGCAGCGGCGATAGACTTCCAGCACCTTTTTGTTCAGGCTCGCAAGCATTTTGTCCTAGAGGTAAGAGGAGATAGGGTGAGACAGAACCGGGAGGCACCAGCTGGGTTCTGCCCCAAATCACTAAGTCTCTCCAGAAGAAAACAGAATTAATACACTTTAATTCCCTCAACAAGATGCTATTGCTTGTTTTCTGGTTTGCTTAGCACTGGTGTCTGGGATAGACAGCTGTACTGAGCCGTTCTGGTGTCTTGTCTCCTATTCCCAGCTATTGCCGTGGTCTGGGCCAGGTTGCAGCCTGCTGCCGCAGTCCTCTGCGGGCCCTACTCCAGCCTTGCAGCAGCAGCGAGGAGTGGACATGCTTGTCCCAGTTTGCTGCCTCAGCAGTGCCTCTAACCTGCCCTTGCTACATCTCCAATGCCGAGAAAAAGGGCTCATCCCTCACCGCTGCGACCAGGGTGTCCACTCTTTTCCCAGGCTGGATATGGCTGGTGGACAAGAACAGCATATTTTTTTCCTACACTAACCCCTTGCCCTGCTGTGTGCTTGATCTTGGATGTACCTGGACATCAGCTTTGTATTCTCCAAAGGAAAAGATGTGAACTCTGAGCTTCAGATCTGCTGCAGTTTCTTCTTCTTTGGCAATAGAGGATTTGACAGTGGCTGCAAGCTGTTTGAGCTGCTCTATCTCCTGGTCCCTAGCCAAGAGAAGAAGGCAGGCATGTTTTTGAAAAGGGCATCTCTGAAACGCGGCTCCTTGCTACCTTACACACTGGGACGGTCCCTCCTGCTGCCGGCAGATGGAGATAACACTTCATGCCATTTCTGGGGAACACGCACCTATGACTCCCAGAGTAGAGGGAACTTTTGATTTTTCTGAACTAGCGGTTACTCTGTTGGTGTGGGGAAGGGAGAAGTAGCATAGCTAAATAGCATTCAAAAATTTTCAGTCGATCAATGCGAAAGGTAGATTCTATTTAAAAACATTCACAAGTGGTTAAACTGCGCTTTAAATGGGAATACATCTGTCTACCTGCCAATGAGATACTATATTGCAATTACATTTGGATTTCCTGCTGGCTTCCGCTACGAAGAGTTTGCACTGAGTTGAAACAGGTGCTGGTCTGGATCACTCCAGGGCTTGCCTTGTTTCTTCCTTTGATCATTCCTTATAAGAATTAGATGTACTTCCTGGCTTGCATCCCCTCCCTGACTGTAAGACACTCTAGACCATGTCCTAGGCCTTTTTCTCCTAAAAAATCCTCTAGACCCTCCCAGACCTATTTCCTGTATTGCATAGATGGGTCACTCTTTTCTGGGAGTTTACAAAGCAATGAGTTGGATGGGCTCTTTGGTACAAGAAAGAGACTTTTTGCCGTGTGCTGCAAGGAGACCATTATGTGTGGTCTGCAGCATGCAGCCTGATGGTGAGGTGTCAGTAGAGGGGAGATCACTTGCATTTTAAGGTTTTGTCACAAGGGTCCCCTTTCCATCACTTACCGAATTGCAGAATCAGACTTACATCCTGTTACACGTGGTGATTAAAGTGTGTCGGAGCTCGTCCAAAGCTTCTTCAATGTCCTGTGAATTTTGGATGAGGGATAAGTTCTGTTCCTCCAGCTCCGTGAAAATAGACAGCAGTTGCTGGGGGTCCGTAAAATACAATTCCAGCTCCTGGAGTGAAAAACACATGATGAGTGTGTTCTAGCTTCTTATCAATTGAGCTACATGGAGGTTGGTCTACACCTCGTATCTTCTGCTGGTACGTGATAGGATTGGTTTTTTTTTCGTTTTTTGTTTTTTTTATACAAAATTTATAACACACATTGTGGCGTGAGGGTAAGAAGTTGTATCTACTCCAAAGAGCTCACATTTTAAAGAAAAGACATGGTTTGGCTGAGCAGAGAAGGATTGTTAAGAACTGGAAGAGAGGAAAGCAAAGGGCCTTAAGGGCTGATAGGAGAAGAATTACATATCCCAATTATGCATGGATGGTATATGTCATTGTATCTACATGTGACTACATATGTAGTGTTGCAGCTGTGTTGCTCTAAGGATATAAGGGAGGTAAGGCCCTCTCAGTCCTGATCCTTACTGTGCTTTCTCTGCCATCTAACTTGACATATATTGGTAAACTCAGAGGAATTGTCCTGAGCTTGTTTTAGTTTTGATGCTTGATGCTTTGATTTGAGACCTGAAGAAGGTGTCCTAAAACTCACCTGGGTTTTTTCAACCCTCTTGAAAAAGTTGTTATTTTTTCCTCACAGACTTGCCTAAATAGCATGCTGTTTGTGTATGGCTGGTTCACTCCAAAGAAAAGAGAAGTTTCCCTCATTTGTCTTTGGAATTTAAAAATAAAATGGGTTTGTGATCCCTCTCTGTTCCAGAGGAAAGTGCAAAATTAGGAATGAGGAAAGAGGGAAGTGCTCCCTTTCCCCCAATGACTTTGCCCACTGGAATTATTTGTGGCACCCCAGCCCAAGAGCTCTTCTCCTTGCACAGTCCCAAAATGTTACCACGTTCCATCAACAAAATTCACTCACATAGGGACAACCAAAGCGTTGGCCCTGGCCCAGGTTAAACAAGTTTCATCATGCCCCAGAGTGGTTCTCTGGTTTCTTACAGCAGTATGGGGTGGAGGGGCTGTGGGTACTGAAAGGTGAGGTTTTTGCACCTGCTACAGCATGATTCTGAGCAGTGATTTTGACTCCTGTAACCTCTCTAATCTTTTTTTCTAGGACCAGGCCTGTCTCTGAAGCCTTGGCTTTTTACGGACAAGGATAGTGTGATTTGTGGTCTGCAGCCAATGGAAGTCATTAGGATAAACCCAAGAGAAGCAAAAGGTAAGACTTACCCTAAAAGAGAGGTAAGGCCTGCCAAAAGGCTGTGTGCTTTTTTGCATTGGCTTAACTGAGAGGGGTGATTTCAACTTAAATTCAGCTGGTGCTAGAACAGCAGAGGCTTTTACTTTAGTTCAGCAAAGATAATTGGGAACAGGGGGAAACTGAAATGAAACAAGTGAAGAGCAAACTCAGTCCTGGTTATCCAAATGCTCTCCCAGATACATGGGTACCTGATGGTCCATGTCCATATACAAACCCTCTCCCCCTTCATGCTGAGTGTGTAGCTTGACGCTGCCTCAAGTATCTGCGCTATTAAAACAAGCTGCCTTTCAGGGAGTAAAAACTGGTGCAAACGTTGTGATTAGGAGGTCCCTTTAGATGAGCTGAGCCTTGGGGTAGGCGCATTCATGAGATGCTGACTTTTGGGGCAGAAAGACCTGGGAGGAGCAGCAGCTTGGCAAAGAGGTGCTGTGAGGAGATGGACAAAAGCTCAGGTCCTGGCACTGTTGGAGGTGTCCATGGCAGGTGGGAAGTAGGACTGGACATTGGGGCTCAAGTGTCCTGCATTGGAGAACATTCCTGAGATACTGGTCTGAGGAATGAGAGGGAAAGCCTTACAAGGTGGGAAGAGTTGAGAGAGAAAGCTGAATAGGAGGGCATGGGAGAGTCAGCATCGCTTTATTTTGATTGGTCTTTGCTGCCAGAGTGGGATAAAATGATTGACATTGGGAAGCAATCAAATACCTGAAGAAAAATGAAGTATCTAGCTGAGATGACTCCAAGTCCATGCAGTGTTACCAGGCCTGGTAAGACCCTATCATACCTGCCTGCTCTCCACGTTCCTTGTTCCCAGCCTCCCTTAGGGGAAGCTTTGGCCAATCTGTTCCTTTTTCCTGAATCCTCTTTGTGCTCCCATGTTGTTAGCAGGTGTGAGGAGACCAGGAAAGTAACAGAATGGAAAAGAAAAAAACTGCTACTAATATAGTAGCATAAATAGCTAATTTGCAATAGCTGGATAGTTGTTTGTGTAAGATCAGCTATTCACATGCAGTTGCAAAAAATGCATCTGAAAATGTTGGCCTTAAATAGCTATCTCTCAAATTAAAGATTTTTTTTATTTTAAATTCATATTTATCTGAAAAATGGAGGTAAATGGAATCTCTTGGGTGAAAGAATGTTTAAAAATCATTATTTTAAAATATTGACGGGGATTAGGATGGATTTTTGCAATCTAGTTTGCTGCATTTAAGATCAGTATTTGCCCCCAGCTCCATTTCCGTTTTTGATTCCTTTGAGTTGGCACCTGTGATGTTTATGTTGGGTTGACACTGGATGAAGTATGGCAGAGACCACCTACAATAATCTGTTTTTTTAGAGTTCAAGAAAAGTCATTTTTGTACTATCAATGAAAAAACTGTTGTTGCTCTTTTTTTAGGAAAATTTCAATTTTGGACATATGATACCTTTACAAATCTCAAAACCTCATGTTATGTCATGTCATATCTTGTTGGAGGGTGGCAAGCTTTGAGGTGATGGTAGGCTTTTGGAAGGCGGAGGGAAGTTAAATCAAGTTATTTATAATATGTATTGCTAAAAACATGAACATTTATGACTACACAAACATACATTTAAAACTAGTGGCTACAATAACTCCTCAATCTTGCAATGAATGGTTAGAAGGTGAAATAAATTAGTAACATCAATAAATGACAGAGGGGATGAGAGGACAAACAGAATGTATAAATATTTCAGTATGAGACGTCTGACCTCATCCTCCTCGTCCGAGCAGGTTTCACTCTCTTGATCCTCCACTAAACTTCTGAAAAGGCATTCTGTGTGTCAGGTCCTTAGAGAAATGATAGCTCAAAGGAGAGCTTGTTAGTGTATTATAAACATGGCAAATAACCAGGCTGACATCTGCAAGCAACCTCTAGATTCAACTACAGGTAGCCAGCAGCTTCCCTTTCTGTTGCGCATTGGCCATTTGCTCTTGAATAGTCCTTTGAACATTCACAAGTCTTGGGTCCTCCTTGGCTGCGGGCTGTTTATTTGGGGGTCAGTAGGAGCTAGGGTTCACACAAACGTGCAAGGGGGGAGCTGCGTCTGCCCTTGAGTGAGCTGCCTTCCCAGCTGCTAGGAGCACCGCTGACTGCAGCAGGGTCGTGTCATGACAGATGGGCCTGAACTGAGGGTGTTGATCCAAACGGCTTTAAATTTGGTGGGAGGCTGAGCTCTTGGGTGATGAGAATGCTGAGCCTCGTTAAAATGGCTCAGGTAGCAGCCTGGCAAGTGTAGAGAAAGCCTTGTTCTCTATGCAGGATATATTACTGCTCCTAAATGGCATGGTATGGCCACCATGGGAGTCTGCAGCTTTTACCCACCCGGGAAGAAGGCCATTGAATGCTCCCTCCCTCAGCCCGGCCTACTAGTGTTAAACAGCAGTGCAGCCTCTTCCCTGCTCAGCCCCAGGGATAAGCCAGTGTAAGAGCTGCAAGGGCAAGGCAAGAGGCACCCATCTGGTGTCAGCAGTGGAGTCTGCTCATCACCCTGTACTCCTGTCCCCTTGTGCCGTGGAGGGGCGAAAACCCTCTGCTCGCAGCATCCTAGTTCCAGCCCCACTTGTGCCCGCATCATTCCTACCATGTGGCAGCAGCCCAAGGGCTTCACAAGGGGTGCCACCTGCAACGCTCAGAATGGAGACAGAGGAAATGGCCCTGTAAGCAATGGCTTAATTCAAAATCTCTTATTAGCCATGGCTTTTTGGCCTTAGGAGATGTATGATCACCAGCCCCCCATGCTTTGCTCTTCCAGGCAATTGCTTTCTTTGCCTCAAAAAGCTGGAGTTAGCCATACTTGCCTCATATTCCCACCTGCCCATCCAATTCTCTGGGCCTGCTTATGGTTATGGAAGTGTTATTCTGCCTGCATCCCAGTATATACTGCCTGAAGCCTCAGTTACTGACAGCAGAGTCAATGGAATGCCAGTCTACAGTGACCTTGGACCTTCATTCATAGCAAAACAACAGACAGCTCACCATGGAGGTGAGGAGGAGGTTTCCTCTATACTGACTCCTGTTCAGCTGGGTGTTCTCTACCGTACCTGCTGTTTTCATTGTCTCATACTTACAGTTTTACTGTTGACAGAGGCTTCAGAAAGTCTTTGAACTCTGGCCCAATCTCGTGTGAAAACCTGAAATCCGAACTTTCAGAAGGCAACAGAGAGCTTTGCGCATCTAAATAGCTGGTACTAGACAGATCAGCAGTTTTTGTCCTGACTGTCAGATCCTGGCCTGGACAGAAAAAGGGACATACACTTAGAGTGTGGGACTGTCCAAGCGAGGAGTGGGAATCTCTTCCCTGGCACTTACCCTTCTCTGCAGTAGTGCGAGGAGAGGCACTTTCTTCTTCAGCTTTGGAAGCTGTTTTCAACTCCTTTTCTTTTGCATGCTTTTTTGCATATTCTTCCTGCCACTCTTTTGGAGACAGTTGATAGAGGAAGTCCCTGTACCTCTTGTACTCCTGCAAAGTATCCTCAAATTTGGATATATCACTGAGGTGAGAGAAATGGACAAGCCATGCAAAGTTTGTTAACGGGGTGGAAGTCCCCTGAAGAAGGGACGTGTCCTCATGAATGTGCAAAGACAACCATGAACCAGCCCTGCTTGCTCTCTGGGCTCCCTGATGTGGAAGCTGTCTGGTCACATCACTGTGGCCAGACCCTTGCTATAGCTCTGGGCTTGCTAATTTAGGAGTGGTACTAGGCAAGTGTGGCTTGGTGGCTGGCATCTGGCCAGCCTGAAAAACAGGCAGAGGAGTTCAGATCTGTTGCCTGGATCTATTTGATCCAAGGAGAGCTATTGTATATCAAAGTATCATCATTTTACCCACCACCCCATCAGGGTCTTCAGATTTGAGCTGCAGGCTTTGCTGATTAGTTTTTATAGCTATCAGCCCTGCAAAGCCAACACAATTAACCACTGAACCACTTAAGAGGGAGGGAGCAGACATCTCCCCAACAGAAGTGGTTGCGAGCTGCCATCTGCAGCTTTGCCAGTGTTGAAATACAGTGATGGAGTGGGACTCTCATGGTGTCAGCTCGTGGCTGAGCTGGAGAGCCAGAGAAGTGCATTTAGCAGAAAAGTGCTTCTGTTTGCTCTCATGTCCCAGCCCAAACTTCAGCCCCTGCACCTTTGGGAAACCAGCAGAGAGCTCCTGTGCTCCATGGGTATCCCCAGGGGACTAATATGGCCCCTGATGTAGATGATGTAGAAGAAAGAAGAGGTGAGACTGAAGTGACCTGGCCTGACTCTGAGCTCAGCCTGAGCAGACATCAAGGAGGGCATTAAACCAAAGCAGTCAAGTTCCCTTCGCTTAACAACTGCATTTTACTTCAGAGGGGCTGGAAATGTGCACCTGATCAGTTATTGTGTCTCAGCTGAGAAGTGGTAACTTTTTCAGCTGTGGCAGCTCTTTCACCTTCAGTTTATATTCATCTCCTCAGGAAAGAAATATCTGTTCCCCACACACTGCCCACAGGAAAGAGCATGGTGGCATTTAACAAAATGAACAGCTACTTTATTACTGAATGGTCATGGTGTCACTAGAAAAACTCAGTCTTTCAGTCAGTGAATCAAACCTCAAGCTACATTTCATGGCTTTGGTGCCAACCATGAACCAAGAAATCTTTCCAGCTCAACTTGTAATGGGAATCACTTTTTTGGGGGTGTTCATTTCAGGTCATCATTAAAATGCATAGCTTAATTTTGTTTGTTTTTTACTCTGAAGCTACACATTTAATTTTGGCTTTGACTTAGTTACACTTTTTAAAAATGCCATTAACAAGTTAGGTCATTTTAGAAACAAAATCAGTATCTGGAAAACAAAAGTTGAAACATTTTGACACTTTTAAAATGGAACATTTTTGGAACGCTTTTTCCTGATTTCTTTTTCCCACCAAGAGATGCAGCTATAAGGACTGCTAAAGGCTAGACAGTAAGACTATTCAGTGTGCAAACATTACCTTTCGAGGTTCATTATTTGTGAAGTAATTGCTTGGATCTCCATTATTTTCTCTGTCTTTGCTGCAGTTTCTTTTTCAGCACTAGATAAGAATGCATAAACATAAGGCATAAAATAAGTCAGCAATTATTGGGTAGCAAACTGAGATGCATATAAAATAGAGGAAAAGATGTGGGAGGAACTCTAGAAATCTGTCATATATGAAGATGTACCACAGGTGATACTTGGCTCCTGTCTGAAGGCCATGCTAGCAAAGAGAGTGTGTGGTCCCAGTGACACTTCCGAGTCACAGCCTCCCTAGTTTGGCTGCTGGTGAGCTCTGGTTGCTGCTCTGCCCTTGTTGATACTTGTTATGGGCTGAGATGCCCATATCACTTCACCTAGAGGACAGTTCCTGCTGTGAGGGGTTGGGCAGAAGTATCTCGTTGTTGTAAGGGTGTTGTGAGAAGAATGGAAGTGGTGGGGACAATGGCAGGTAACCTCGCTGCAGCCAAAACAAGGGCTTATGCAATGAGGGGATTACTCAGCTATTGGTATGCTTCATCTCTTTCGCAGTATGGGTGGGGAGAAAATGCAACCGGGACTGTAACTCTGGGAAAACCCAGACACAGAGCATTTGCGGGTGGATGCTAGCCCTCCAGGGAGGTTAAGCAAAAAACCCTCCTATGTCCAGTGTAAAAGAGCATGTGGGTGGTTCCCTCAGTTTCCATTACATTTTCAGGGCTTGAGCAGAATTTTTGTCATTCTCCTTCAGGAACTCATCAAACATGAGAGCATCCTTTTCCAGGTAGCATTCAGCCTTTTCCAGTTTTCTTTCCTCTGTCTTCGCTAAGTTCTCCAGCCTCTGAATCTCGTCCCTCTTTACTGCCATGATATACTGAAATGAACCCAAAAAGCAACACAAACACATTGGTTGGCTTGTTCTAAAGTTATTCTAGTTTAACATTGTTCTTGGTTACCTTACTGCCTTATACTTGTTGGCAGAGAGCATGAAGATTTCAAACCAGGGTCTTAGTACAAGCTAGGTAGGTAGAGGCCAAGAGATGTTTCAGAAGTAATATAGGAAATTAGCAGTGAAACTGAAGACAGAATCCAGGAATTCCAGCACTGCATTAGCTCCTGGATGACAGTGATTGATTCAGTTGTGTTATAGCACACAGGTGAATAGAGGTGAATAATGGGGATATGCCAACAGGGATCCCTTATTTTGAGTTCAGAATGGCTCCCAGGTATAATTTATATATGGGATAGTAAGGGCCAAGATGTCAATATCTCTTTGGGTCCCACAAATGAAGTGGAAACAGTTGGAGGGCTGCTACTGGGTGGTAGCGAATGACTTACTTTCACCTCTTTCCTGGTTAGGGATTGCTGGCCATGGACTATGAGTGCCTTTAATACAGGAATCAGACCATCAGCTTATGAGGTGTGATTTATACCTCCCTGGTGTGATCTCTAGGCAATAGCTCTCATGAGAAAACAAAACAAAGCAACACAGGGAAGGATAATTAAACAGAAAGCAACACTCTTAAAGAAAGCCAAGTACCTCAAGTAAAAATATCTGTCTCCTGTTGTTTACATAGTCATGAAAGCTCTCTTTTTCTAAATGCTGATCTGAAATGAGAACATAAAGTTGCTCAGACTAGAGGGAGAAACATGGTCAAAGCAAAACACATTGAATGTGGAGACCTCTGAATTTGGATGTGGTTGGCATTGGGGCCAGCAGTACTGAGCATGCTATGCCATTGTGGCATTGGTTGAGATCAGTTTTATGTGGGCTTTGGTAAAGCTACTCCTCACTTCAGAGGCAGAAGATTTAGCCCTATGTGCACTAAAATCCAACTTTAGGTCAGCTTAGTGCAAATACCTCCATGACACACAGTCCTACGAACTCTAGGCCAACTTCTGTTCTGACTCTCAGCTGACACCCAACACCACGAAGAGCCCAGTTACTTTGGAGGCCACAGGAGATAGTGGAATTCAGTCTACTATGGTGGTGAAATGTGCCGCGTGTGTAAATGCATGAGATGGAGAGGGCCCAGCCAGAGTCTGGCAAGATGTAACAAATGACTACTGTCTACAGTAGGACCTCACTGAAGTCAGCTAGAACTAACTGGCTGTTTTCATCCCCTCTTTGATTTTTGTTTTAGGCTGTTATCCAGCCGAGCAGCACCTGTAGCACCAAGCAGCTACAAAGATAGTGGGTGTTCCCTACCTTTGGTAAGGGCTATCTTCCATGAAAGACTATCCTGAAAAGCTTTCAGTCTCTCTGTTTCTGCTGCCTGTTTTCTGTCCTCTTCTTCTTCCTCTTTCTGGAGAGCTTTCCTGAACCCCTTTTGCTTTACATTTATCTTAGTGGAGTAGGTCATTTTCTCATGTATTTTCATGGTCTTCCTCCTTTCACGTTCCTATGAAGAGATGTCAGTTATGTGGATAGTTTGGTTATGTGCTTTGTCTGCTGTGGTTTTTAATGTCATGGGTAGTTATTCACAGTCTAGAAATTTGCAAGCTTCTGGTATCTTGCTAAAGCTTGTTTGCTTGGTTTATCTGACTAATTCCTGTGATATCTTCTCCGGATGCAGCCAAAACACTTCCTCTTTTCTTAGCATTTGTTCTCATTTGTTTGTTAGTATTCTGCGTCTAGTCACCAGCTGTACCAGTTTGTATGTGTATAAACTGTACCAGTTTGTACCTACCCAGTGTTCTCATTTTTCCTCCTTGGGTTATTCTTGGAAGAGAATGGAAATTTTAAGAGACTCCTGTTCATCCTTCTAATAAAAGGGCACAGGACAGCCCATGCTCAAGACCAACTTTGTCCATCTTTCACACAGGCATGTAAACCCTTAAGTCTGGATTGAGATGATCTCTTCAAACCAACCCCAGAGCTCTCTGGAGGGTGAAAGGTTATTCATGCCCTGTGGTCTCACATGGGGTAGAACCTGTAATTCATTACTGTCTGCTCAATTTGTGCATGGGGTAAGCTGAGGACATCACTCAGCAGACATCCTTAGCACACTTCTTCCTAAGCTCTTCCCCATACTCTTATGGTGACTTTGAACCCAAGCTAAAAGCAGACTATCAGTCATCAAAACGTGAGGCAAGGAGGCTTGCCTAAGCTTGTTTGGAGTCCTTGCCTTTGTGATTTAGAAACAGGCCTCTTCCATGCTACTGCCTGGCTTCTGCAACTATGCGCAATACTCAGACCTCTCAGTGATGCCATGCTCTCTCTGTGACTTCCCATCCCCTTTGGATCACATGCCCAAAGGGAAGTCCACTAGGGAAATAAGGAACAAAAAGACATTCCACAGACCCAGCGCTCTGGTCTGGTGGGTTGCTGTTCCCTATCTTAGGAATAGATACCTAGGGCATGAAACTGATTTAGTTCTTCTTCCTAGGCATTCGTATGGCTGGCACTTCAGAAGAAGGTTGCATCAATCATTAGAATACAACTTTCCAAGCAGAAAGGCAAGCCTGTTCAACTGGAAAGCAAGAGTTCTTGCACCAAAGCGTTCTGTAGCTATAAATACCAATAGCACTGGCAGGCATCTCCTACAGAAACAGAGGGGAGTGGTAAATCTACCTTTAAGTAAGGAGAAAAAAACACAGTGACAATGCACAGATTTTGCACTAACAAACAGCAAACCTGTGCTCCGATCTGCTCTTGGTAAAATTAATCCCCATTGTGGACTTCAGTGGGCTTGTAGCTGATCTGGGAGATTCTCAGCTGAATCTATTAGGTACTGTTTCTCTTGTGCAGTAAATTTTGGTAAGATTTATGCTGGCTGCCTTCCCTGGTGAAACCCTGTAATACCTTTTGGCCTAAAGCTTGTATACATACCTCCTTAGCCTTTTCTCTTTCCTTGTCCCTTATTGAGAAGATATCAATATCTGGAGGGATTGTAAATGGATTTTTTGTGGAATTTTCTTCATCCTCTTCTGAACTTTCTGCAAGAAATGGATGAAGATGTAGAAGTTGCAAAGCAGAATGTCAGGACCCAGTGCAAAGCATTCTGCTGTGTACAATGCCGTGGCTGGAGAGTGTCCAGCTGTGGTCATAGCTGGGGATGTCTAGCAATGCTGAATCAGGAGCAGGAAGCTGGAAAGAGCTTCTAAGAAACCCAAGGATATAACTCAGACTTCTGTATTGCTTATGTTACTTGACCATGTTTGCTGATCAGGTCAGGATTTTAACCTGGGATTTTGGTCAGTCTGGAGCTGTTTTACCAGGAACGGGTCCAGGATACGAAAGGGTGTAGAACCAATTGGAGTACTGACAAGAGAACTCTCACCAGGCAGCCACAGCAGAGGACTCTGAGGCTGAGACTTCTCCTGCATATTATACTCAATAGTTTGCCTTTTATTGCTCATACAAGCCTCAGCCGAGAGGAGGGAGATTGGCTCTCCAGAAATGGTGTGTTTGAACAAAAGGATGACACCATGGTTTAATCATTGTTCTCTCAGGTGCAGCGGTACTATCTGACTTTTAGATGCTAAGAGGAACCTCTTTGTGCCCTGAAGAAATGAGATCCTGCTCCAACCTGTAGCACCTCCAAAAGTGTCATGCTACAGCTATTGCTCTCTAGCTTTTACTGGGACACAAAAAGATATTTTTCTGCCTATGGTGCTGTCTGCCTTTAATGTCTTCCTGTTCCTCTTCCCATAAGGCAACAGCTGGTGAAACTTAGGTTTGATACTTATACGTGTATGTATGTATGTCTTTTATTCCTCCTACGCCCTTCCAGCCCCCTAACCATACACACAGTGCTACTGCAGACTGACAGCCCGCTCTTAGTCCCCTCAGGTTGCACAGTCAGATTCCAAGTCTCTGCCATTTACTTGGAGCGTTTTGAGTTTTGACAGATACTAAGGATTACTTTCTCAAAGAGAACTGGCTTGGCTCAAGCAGTCTATTGATGAAGGTTATGAAAAGTCGCATCACAAAGCGTCCCATTCCGCAACCTCAGTGTTTGGTTTTGTAACAGTTCATGCCTGCAATGATATAAGCATAAAACTTGAGCTGACAAGAGGTATGCCTCTGGTTCGTGACAGCTGACTGCTGACTTTTCATAGCATTTAACAAACTCGATCTGTAAGAGCAGAAGCCCCAATATACCAAGTGTCAACTGTTTGGACCTCCTCCAGCTCTCTTGTTACTGGTAGGCATCTAGCACTCTCAGGAGAGGCAATAGGGAAAGTATAACACACAAGCCATTCCTATTAATATAAAAGAAATCTCTTAGTCAATTGTCAAAGCCTGAGGTATCTCAGGTATCTGAGAGACCAAGAAAAACTTGGTAAGGATCTAGAGTCTTGGCCGTACTAGGAGTTTTGGTCTGTCAGAGTTCTGCATTTGCTCTGAGGAGCCACTGAAGGCACACCCAAGAGTTGTGTTCCCTTGCAGTATCTCTTCCCATTTCCTAACCTCATTTACTGAAGTGTTCATTCACTTTTTTCCTCAGGCAGAAGTTGTACGGAAGCTGTTGGAGAGCCTGTCTCATCTGATCATGGGCAAAGGAGTATGAATAGAGGCCTCTCCTTTGAACTAACAGCAAAAAGCTGCAAGAGCACCATGACATTACCTGACTGCACGAGCTGTGTTTTCGTTCCAGACTGGGGAGAGAGGCTTTCAGAGCTTGGCTTTGTAAGTGGAGATGACATCTTTGACCCTGCCCTAAAGAAAACCATAAACAAATCAATAAATTAGGACCTGCCAGTAGATGATGCAGTAGGTTTTACAGCAGTGGTAGACCCACGGCCTTTCTGAATCTTAACCACTGAGTGTTTTTGTCTGTAGGAATTAACAAAAAGCTTCAAAACTGGAAAATATCTGAGTTCTGACCCCGAAAAGGAGACATTCATCTTTGGCTTATGTGAAGGTTGTGTAAAAGACAGTCCTCTCTACGTACGCAGTGATGGGGAAGCAAAGATAAAACAATTTGGAGATGACAACCAAGTCAAGTCTCTTTCTTGTTCCACCCAGAGCTGTAGTTCTGATCTAAACCCATGGTTTCATCCTTCCATTGCCAGTTTGCAAACAATGTTTTACTTCCTAAAGCAAGAAATTGTTCTGGCACTGGGGATTTTTTGTAATAAGGCCGAATAACTGTTGAATGGTAAAGGCATGCTGTAGGAACTCTGTCCTCTTTAATTTTAGACTGGCAAACTGTTGAAGGTGAGTTCTTTTGTTTCTCTGAATCCACGCTCTGTTGTAGTCTTTGCTATGGATCCCAGGGGAAAAGGCATAATTATAATGATCTCACTTAAAAAGAACTGGTACATCACTGTTCAAGTTATCCTCTAATCAACAAAGGCAGCAACCAGGGAGGTATTAGTTCAACTGATGTAATTCTGCTGCTGGGGTCATTCCTGATCTGTACTGGTGTAAGACACAGCTGAAAATACCCTCTTCCATTTGCTCTAATTTTAAGGCTATTTTAAAATATCATTATTTGCTCAGAACAGCCTCCATTTTTTATGTATTTTGAGCTAAACTCACCTGGCCAAAATTCCATGCATGTCCTTGGTGCTTTGTGTTTCCTATTGGCTGTGTCTCTGTAGCTGCCCAGTTAGTATCTTATTCTTTGGTGGTATCAAACTTTCACTGTTGATGAGACACAGAGACCAAGGTAGAATTCAGGCTGCTTGAATGTGACCCACGTTTTTTTCTGCCTTTTCAGTTCTTGAAATACCTTTCCAAAAAGCCTCTTTGACTGGTCATTTAGTTTTCTTGTCTCTCTGAACATGGGCATAATTTCATGGGATTTCTGTTTTCTCCCCATCTGTGCTGTGGTACAACACAACCCCTGCTGATGTGCTGAGTTTTGGAGAAAACCCAGCAGGGCAAGGGTAGGAAGACAGTCAAGCGCCTGCAGCATTTGGTTGGATACACATTACGAAATATGCAGAGCATTTGTAGCAAACAGTGCTCTTGGTGCACACCTTGATTTATGTAATCTAAAACCCCACTAATCTTGTTCATGTGGTTGATTGTTTTCAATTTCTGCTGAAGGGAATAGGGTTGAAAAGCAGGAATAGACAGGATACTGGCATATGGAAAATGATTTATCAGTGAAGTTCCCTGAGATACACAGTGCTTTATAATACATGTAGCAAATTATGGGAAGCTGTGTTTCTAAGATTAACTTATAAGTATTAATTTTGTCAAAGTATTTTTGGTTTGAGGTTGTAGGGGTTTTTTAAATAGACTGTTTGCACTTTTTGGAAATAATGCCAAAAGCTATGGATGCACCAGTCGTGCTAACTATAGTTATAAAGCTCTATAATGCAAATAAAAAATTGCTTTCTTGCTAGAATCATTTGACATATATTTCACTGCCTCTGACATTTTTATGTCTCAGTAGCTACATACCAACAGCCAGTAGTATGTGAATCAATGGATAAGGCATTCATGGTTTTAATTACTGATACATTTATCCACTACTTTTTGCTAGCATCAAGCTGCTGTGCAGAAAAAAATGCCAAAGCAAACATGCAAACAATTCTTAAAATAATATAATAAAATCCGTCACCATGTTCCCAGAGCACTGAATAAGCATATGTTTTATACACTCAAATAATTTAAGCAATACCATCATTTGCAGAGAAGTCTCATTATGCTCACAAGGAAATCATTCCAAGTTTTGATCTATGGAGAAACTATTCTAGGGACAGATGTGTCCGATTTCCAGACACGCATACCCGCTCACTCTCGCATGGAGAAGTAAATCATTAGTGCATGTGATTTCCTGGTGAAACACATTAGTTCCTCCACTTGTCTTAATGAAAAGTCCTATTTGATGTTGAAAACAGAAAAGAAATTGCTGCGATGTTCCCTCATCCCTTTATTATTATTATTTTTTTGTCTTCTCACCCAAAGGAGACCTCCCAGTGCTCCTCTCCACTGATGGCCTTGGTGGGACACAGCCCGGTCGGTGAGGGGACACAGGCACCCTGTGCACCCGGCTCCACTGGCACTTTTGTTCTTCTCATGTTTGTGCTGTCATGGAAACCTTCGCTCCCGTTGCTGGGTGGCATCTGACGTCATACAGCGGAGAAGGGCTGCACTGCCGGAACGGAACGGGGCCCGGTCAGGTCGGTCCTCCCGACAGCTGGCCGCAGTAAAGGTGTCCCCAAACCACCTGCCTGGCTGCCCTGGAGGTGCTGCTGGAGGTCCTGGGCAGGCAGCTGCCCGACTGCAACCAGCCCTCTGAATGGAAAGGGAAAAAGTTTTGAGGGGTAAAAGGTTTCCATAGCTTTCCAAGATTTTTTTTCATTATTTTAACCCACTGTACCCCATGGCCTGGGCCTCAGGCATTTAACTGCATCTCTGCAAGCAAAGCAGTGGGTTGAGGAAATGAGAGCTGGAGGCTGGGACTGTAAAACCGACTGTAATTTTTAGTTGCTCTGTGACTTTGATCTATCATTTTATAGCCTCTGCCTTGGTTTTTCTGTCTGCAACGTCTGAACTGTTAGAGTTTGGAGGTTGTGTGTGATATCGGTGAATGAATTGCCATTTACTGGAGGTTCTCCAAATGAATAGTGCTATAGAAACCTAAATATTATGTTCTGTAATATCATATATTTCTACAGATGGTTTGATAAAATATGAGCTGAAAAAAATAGTACGTTTTCAGGGAAGAAAAGATCTCTAAATCCCATATTTTCTCTATCTTGTTTCTGAGAAGAGAAAATCGGTTCCAAATGGATCATCTTCTTCTTTAGACTCTTTAGACTCTGTATTAATAAAATTTCAGCTTTCTGAAATAGCAGTTTCTTTCATTTACTGATAGGTTTCCAGGCAGCTTTCTCCATCTGAATAAGTCACACAATAAGTAGCGTGATTTTCTGTAAGTGCAAACTCCTATTTGATTGTTATAGTTCTTTTCCATAATTGCTGATTATCAAGAGACTGGATTCAGGCAACAGAAGGAAAATGCTTATGAAGAAATTTCTCTTTATTTCTGCACATGAATGCTTTGACTTTTAGCAGTGATGCAGAAAAACACAGTGCTATCTTTAGTATGTTTTGGGAAATTTCCCAAGTGTACTGGGGAATATGTATCAAAAATAAGACTACAGAATGATTTCCATTACCAAAAAAAAAAAAAAAATCAGGAATAAATTGTGCTTGAGATGCACTTTTCTAAAGGCATAGCATCAAATGGTCTTTGTTCAGAAATACAGGTTTATTACAGAATTGCAGATTTGCAGCAGTAATAACATGAGTAGCAATCACGGAAATAGATAACAAAAACCTAGAACATTTGTGTAGCTGTAGCTCTGTTTGGCATAATTTCTGGCATCACTGAATGATACATTTACAGACACATTGCGCTCTCCTACGCTACCCTGACTAAACACTTATTTCCTGAAACTAGAACAAAGCTTATTTAAAAGCAGAGGTGTAATTTGTGAATTCTTGGAACTGTACAAGCTCTTCAGAGCTTTTGTTTATCATTCGTACCCCACACATACTTTAAGCCATTTGGGCTTTGCGTTTTCTTGAGGACAAAGAAATTTTTAAGGCCAGAAGGACTTCTGGGATCTATTCTTAGCCACCATTAACTTGGTCAATGAATGGAATAACTGTCATATGCACATCACGGGAAAATCTGCCTGGTGGCATAGGCTGTGCAGCTGAGCAGCGCTGTAGCTTGGTAGTGATTTCTGGGTTGTATAATGTAGCTTCAGGGCACCAAATTTTTGGAGCTTATTAAATGTCTGGGCAGTGCTTTCTTGGCACACATCTGAGGCGGACAGGCAGCTTGCATGATAAGATTTACAGATTACCACTTGTGCTTCCAACAGAAGGATGCTTGTGACTTTGGGGGCTTGTAGAGGGTAGTTGTGTTAGGAGACAGGATTGGGATTTCTTACCTCTTTTCATTTCTTTCTTGAGGGGATTATTTGACGTCTCCACTCCTTGGTCCCTCCTTTTGTGATGTGGGGACACTGATACCTGCTACAGATGTGCTGTGAGGGTTAATTAGTTTTGGCAAAACATTTTGAAATGGCTGATTGAGAAACGCAGCCAGAGATGAAAGCTGAATATGTATCTAGATAAGTAACTGTTCCTTTGTAGTCTTATCATTACAGGAAACTCCCTGTGTACCCAGGATACTGCACAGGTCACTGAACAGTCATGTCCCTGGTGCCTGAAGTATTCTCAAGGGGTCTCATTTATGTATTTCACTTCAGCTTTTGCAAAGTGAGCCACAATATGTACCACACAAAGAGGAAAGTCTAATAGTAATCAGCAAATGGCATGGAAATATCAAATGGCTTGGCAGGGTTTCTTTGTTCTCTGGACCTCTTGCTCTTCTGTTCCCTGGTGAACTCTGTGGCTGCAAAGCCCAGAGCATCCCCTGAGGATGAAGGGAAAATCAGATGCATTTCCAGGGTTGGACACAAGGAAGGAGGACTGGCAAGCGAGACTCCACGAGACACTGAACACGAGAACTCTGCTGAAAGCTGAGCAGGCAGCTTTCTGCTTAACGTGGTCTCTGGTGAGCTGATAGGGAAGCACCTCTCCGGATTTTTTTTTTTAGGGAGACTTCTCATGCCTTTCCCCTACTAGCAGGAGACCAGCCCTGGGCTGGTTATGGAGATCCCACAAGGGGAAAATACGCCTGTTCATGTGCTTCTTGCGAGTTCTGTGTACACTGCTGAGCTCTGTAGAGAGGCTGAGAGAGGGAGGAACAAGGGCCATGTGGTTTCACCATTTCCAGCTTACTTTATTCATGGTACAGATCCCTCTATCAGCACCACACCTCAATGAAAGGCGCTGTAAATTAACAGCGCAGGAGACCATATCCCTACCATCTGACCAAGTGTAGGGCTATAGCACATCACTATTTCCCTGCAGATCCTGACCCAGCAGCTGATTGTTGTGAAGGCCAGGCTGAACTTGAAGGCCACGCGCATTGACTACTGTCACATGCACACAGCAAATCCAGGGCCTCTCGACAGCAACATGGATGTCTCCTTGTCCTCTCCTTGGGTTATGCAACACAAGACAGTGATGGCCTGGCAGCAAAAGGCTTACCATGACTCGGGTTGAGCCTTCCCAAGCAAGGGTGAGCAGCTGATGGAGAAGGAAGGTAGGAGACCTCCCATGCACAGGAAAGCTGTGATATCCATGGGGTCTAACCACTGGCACGGCTGTCTACCCCCTGCTCCCTCCAGCTGAAGTCCATTTCCAGGAGGGATTTTATCTTAATGTATTTTCCTGCTTGTAAAATGTGCTCTGGGACCTTTGCACAGCCAGAGCCAGCCACGAGATGGCAGCAACCTTGTATTCCCAGAGCCAGGGATTTGGTTCAGTGAACTACATTTCCTACTCTTGCTTCTCAGTGCTGCTTTTACCTTACAGATGAAGTTTCCAGACACGATGAGCAACAACAACATAAAAAACCTGTCTCATCCACTGGCTGTGGAAGGGGAAGCATCCCCAGAAGGAGCTCTGTGAGGAGACCTGTGAGCTCAACTCTTAATTTTGCAAACAGCCTGATGGAGCAGGACTAATTCATATCTTTGTGTCCTACCATTGATCCTCAACCCCCACTCCATCTCCCCCAGTGCATCCTTGGGATGTCTCATCTGATATGAATTGGTGATGTTCTTGCAACTGATCTTGGTTCAATTTGGAGGATGAAAGCTGCTAACACTCTGAAGGACCAGGCAGAAATTACAAGCCAGAGCCTGTCCTCTCTCCTTTTACTGTGGTGCACATGGGTGCTGTATAGTGACCACGACTGGGACAAAAAGTGGAAAGCGCTCAGCAAATTGCATTTCTTTTAGACTGAATGTACATCCTTTCTTGCCAAGAAGACGAGAAAATGCTCTGCAGTTTTTATTGTGGGACTCTCGCCAGGCTGGGACAGTTACTTTTGCAATGCAAAGCTTATTCCTGTGTGTGCTGTGGTGGTGAGGAGTCTTCCTTGCAATGACTATAAGCAGTGCTCTGCTCTGAGACAACACCATGCAGATAAGCTCCGTGCTTTGCTCTTGCTCCTGAACTACCACGGCCAATGCTGTGAAGAGTCAGTTGACACAGGCTCCCTGACTTCTGGCCTGGATTAGTCAGTGTAGGGACAGCTGGCTGATCTGTAAACTGTTAGGGGTGTAACAAAGCCTGATGAAAATGCAGCTGAAGATGACAATCACAGAGTAATACAGGTTGGGAGGGTCCTCTGGAGGTCTCTAGTATAACTTCCTGCTCAGAGCAGGGCTAATTTCGAAGTGAGATCAGGTTGCTCAAGGCCTTGCCTTGCTGTGTTTTGAAAACCTCTAAGGATGATTTTACAAACTCTCCAGGCAATGGAGGGCTAGCTCTGGGAGGGTAAGGCTGTGCCCCTGGGTAGCCCCACTGACTTGTTTCTGTAAGGGTGTAAATAAATGATATGGATGCAATTTCAAGGCCAGTTCTGAATAACCATTTAGACCTGATCCAAATTGAAAAGCCATAACCTGTTCCAGACTTCCCTCAGAGCTAAGTACATTTGGGGCACAGGAGTTTGTGTTTGGCATATTATAAAGAGCCACTGTGTTGAAGCCCAGGAGACTTTCCTAACTCTGACTATAAATTCACGCTATTTGTAGCAACAAATGACCCTGAGTTTGCAACTTCATGATTTTACAGTAAGCTCTTAACGGCACAGTTCCAGCCTTTTTCCTGGCCCTTGCTTTGTGGCAACACTACAGCTGCTATGACTGCATGGAAGCTGATCCAGCTGAAGTAAAGATCCTTTTTACCATGATCACAGTAATGGCTTGAGGAAAAAGCCGTCACACAGGAAGGGGAAGGTGGAATTGCCCCTCTCAGTAACAGCCTGTGCTTTGATCATCGTAGTGAGATAATGAAACTGCAGCTTTATGGTTGATAAACAGGGTGATCCTGCAAGCTCTGCACACAGGTTGCCTTCAACAGTGGCGTATGGATCAGACCAAAAAGGTTTCATAAAATCAAATCATGGGTCATGCTGATTTCTAAGAGCTGCAAAAGGGAGCACGTCTTACGGCTCCAAACTCTTTCTGCTCACGTGGAAAGGATTAAAGATAAAAACAACCCTGGTATTCACTTTGCACCTGAGCGGTTTCAATCCTGTCTGGAGAAAAAGACAGAGAAGCTTTTACAGGAGCTGTTACTGGTGATCCAAAACTGTGTCTTGTATCCACAGGGTAGCTCATGGGATCCACCATCCCTTGCCAGAGAATGAGGCATCACTGGGTACTTAATGCAATGAATCAGAAACGTTTGGTGCCAGACTGGCTGTTTCTTGCAGGATCTGTCTGTCTGCAGCCCTATTTTAAATATGGGGTATTGGGGCAGAGAAGCTAAGTGACTGCTGGTGCCATGCAGTGGGGGTCTGGCAGGACAAGCCTGAAATCCACTTCTTGTAGCTGTTTAGCCAGAATGACGAACAGCACAAACATGTTCCTCATGCAATGACAGCTTTGTTACTTGGAAATGCTGGAAAATTTCCACATCCTGTTCCTATTCCTTTGCCTGCACCTGCATGAATGCCTGATGTCAACAAATCCTGTAGCTTGTTTTCCAGTGAAATGTCTCCTCTTAGGTAAATATTACATCTGAGATTGCTTTGCCAGTGGCTTTCCTACCTAGAGTTTGTACAACAAGTCAATGCCCTGCTCAGAGATAAGGTGAATACTTGCTGTGAGTGCTGTTTGCTGCTGTGGTATGCCACCCTGCTTTTCCCTTATAGGCCTCTCCTTTAAAGGCCTTTGAGTATTGTTTAAGTTGTGGAGAGCTGGAGGTTTTAGCAAAGAGAGGGAAATTTAAGACAAGCAGTTGAGAGCTCGGGCAGAGCAGGCGGGCTTGTTTATTCCAACAGCCATGGCTTGTAAATTATTCATCTGTATGTAACCGAAACACGCAGATCCTCAAAGGTCTTCTTACAAAGGGTGGGGTGAAGGATCAAACCAGGAAGGTTAACAGGTCCTGGGGAACCCTCCTGCATCCACCAGCATCTGTTCTACAAAAACGTCTGTTTTGCAGAACAAAACTGAGTCACCGATAAGTGAGGTAATGCACAAATGTGTGCGTGGCGGGTATCTGTAAAAACTCTTCCTGTATCAGTCTTCCCCCCAGTGGGAAACACAGATTTGCAGTCAGTTGCAGTGAACACAGTCTATGGGCACGTACCAAATATAGTGCGCAATAGACTTTAGCCTCTGTGAAACAGAAAAATTTTCCAAAGACCAAGAGAGATCAGAATAGCCGTCTAAGCAGAAAAGAAGCCAGCACACTTCTGCTCAGCAATTCTGTCTCTAGACAAAACCATACTTCAACTAATTAGAAAGAACAGATGCTAGCTGGATCATTAATTGGAACAACTATCATCTTTTGTCTGTGCTTAAATCTGTATTCTAGTTCTCTTGTAGTAGGTTTGGGGAGAGAGGGAGAGAGAGAGAGAGAGAGAGAGAGTTAACCCTTTAAAACTGGCTTATTTTATTATGCACAGCACGTACTTGGAAGAGAGCATAATGAAGCATCTATGAATAGGTTTGTATCCTTTTTTCAGGAGCAAACAATTCTCTGTCTAATAATGCAGAACCATCAAACCCAGCATTCTCAACCCTTCCTTCTCACGGTGTTGTTAGTAAAGTGATCTTGCTTGGCTTTCAGAGGCCTTGTAAGAAGCTCTGGGCACAGGGCCAGCTGCCGTTCTTTGCTGTATGTATTGTATTAATAAGACACCTCTTCTTTAACCTGTGCTCATTTGTTTCCCTCAAGCCTGTGTTCCTTCTCATTAGATTTGATGTATGATCTATAGAAAGTGCAAAGAGTTTAGCTGACATCTGATATGCTTATAAATAGCATGTCTGCCCTGCTACAGTTCTGTAGCTATCCCAACATGAGCAAACACTGGACATATTGCACTCTTCCTGGAACTGGGTTGCTATCGAAGATTTTCCTCTAAACCATCCAAATTTGGCCTCTGCTGGAAGCCGGGTACATGACTGCAGGCACCACTGGTCTGTTCCAGATTGGCAGCTCCTCAGTCTTGTCCTAGTCTCCGATTCCTCCCTAAGAGATGAGGCAAAGGCGTCATCTGAGTAATGAAACTCTTATTGTTCCCTGTTCTCCCTGCTTCTGTCCCCAGCTGGGCCCTTGGCCCAGGCAGGATCTCCTTTGATGCAACTGCAAGTCCCGTTCCTTTCCTACTGCTTTGCACGCAAGTCACCCCAGGCTCCTGTTACTTCTTTCTTTCCCACACCTCCTGTTTCCTCCCTCTCCATTAGGGTCAGATCCCATTTTCTTGATGCCTTACCAAGTCCATCAGAGTCTGGTGGTCCTTACTGAGTTTTGTTCTGTGACTCTTTCTGGAGCACCAGCACTCTCCACCTAAATGCAACATGCTCTGGCTTCCACAGGTGTAAAAGCAGCAAAGATAACAACCAATCCCCAGTGCAAATTCCTCTACTCTTTTAGGTACGTATCCCTCAAATGCTTTTTCTTTTGCTGACATCCTTGACCGATAATTATTGTCACCCCCCCACACACACCTTTGAATGAGCCTCATATTCAAGTCCTGAAGAAATCACCAAATAGAGATGATTTTAGGTAGGAGACCTAAGGAGGCTTAAGAGACTGACTGGGGTGTTTAAGACTGTCTCTGACTCATTTTCTTGTAGGTCTGATGCAAGAAGTGAGTCAGATCCATCCGATACAGCTTGACCCCATGAACATGGCCAGCAGACAGCCGAGCGGCAGCATGTGGAGATCATGCTGTTTTGCAAATGGAATAAAGTTCACTTAATGCAGCAGGCTGCTATCTATATCTGCCATTAACTCAGAGGCCTCTTGCCTTAAAACTAACTGCAGGCCCACTCACACAGTCCCTAGCTGCAGATCACTTACCCCCAAACTGCTCACAAGTGCGATAACCTCCCAAGAGCTGCCTACTGCCTCCATCGGTTCCCAGCTTGAACCCCTTCCTGTATCCCCTGGCAGGATGCAGAGCTTTCTGCCCCAGCACGTCTTGGATGGAGGTGCCTTTCCAAGCCCAGCAATCTGCCTGTGGTTGGGGCTGGCGGGCTGTTTCTGGTCAGAGGCATCGGTGAAGGGGTTGGGTGTTTCTGAGAGGCAACCCTCTTTTACAAGAGAAGAAAAGGCTGTTTCCTGCAATGCTGAGTGGGTCATGCTCAAAACGCTTGCAGTCCCAAGCCTCTTTACAGCCAGTATCCTGCCCAAATAGTGCTCCTTCCTCTGGGCTTTCCCTCATAGCAACACTGCCAATACTTACTGTAACTTTGTTTTTTGGCTGCTTTCTCTTCCTAGTTTTGAATACTGTTATTACTAAACGATACCCAGTTTCCCATGGATCCCTTCAGCCTGTAGGAAAATCCTTCTTTGCACACAGCTCAGCTGGTGACAGACCTCTTCTGGGGTCAGTGGTTTAGGTAAGTCATTCCTATGGATTCAGTTCTGTTGTGTTGAACTCTCAAAGCCTATCTTCCTTCTGGAGGTGTCTGCTGCCTACTAAGAGCCAGAGGTGACTAACTCACACACTGATGTCTGTTTTAGACAGAGGTAAGGAGATGAAGTTCACTCACATTTGTCTCCCTTGTATTTGCCTCCCATGTTCTGCCAGCATCTCTCCTTGTCAATCCCCATCCTGATTTCGCTGTCATCTAAATCTCAGTGGTCATCTGGCTTAGACTCTGCCCATTTTCATCTAACAGGAGATGAATTGCTACTGCAGCTTCTCTGGCCTCTGTCCCTGCAGCCCCATTCCCAGCTCCGCAGGGCAGTCACCTCTCCTTCAGTCCGTTGTTCTCCTGGGACGGCAATTTCCTTGTGGTCTCCCTGAGAGCAGTATTTGCAATTGAGCTGCCTGGAGAAAGCATCAGCATTGCTGCATTTGGGCTGTGGGCTGTGTCACTGCAGGTCTATGATCCCTTATCCAGTTGTTCTTTGCTGTTGCTTACTCTAAGTTTTCACCCTAGAGATGTAAGGTGTATCCTGACCCTAGACTTTTCCCTAGGAAAAATGGGGACAGGAATGCTCAGAGCCACTGACAGGAGTTTCTTTTGGGTACAGTAGTAATTTCACTCTGCTGGACATAGATTTGTGCCAGGTTAAACCATCACCCTTGAATGCCTTTTCTGTTCTTGTTCCAACATTGCTTCCAATTTAGAAATCCTACCACCTGCATATGATATGAGCAGGGATTTTGCAACACTGGGAGGATGAGTCAGGCGCAGGGTCAAGAGCCATTTATATTGCTGAAAAGACTCGGCTGCATTCAGGTGTCCACTGAAATGGGTTTCTCTTCTCACCCCAGCTCCCCAGTGGTTGTGCAATATTGGCAAACCCACCGATCAGCCTTGTGTCTTAGGAGCACTCGTCCCATCATCAGCAATTCTGTGAGGCCCTGGGACACTGGCTGGCTCAGCAGGATCTGTCTGCCCATGGCTTTTTCCCCTGTCGGCAACAGCACGTCCAAGGTAAATCACCTATTTTTGGAACAGCTTTGGTTTGAGCTCAGATTGGCAGCCTCAGTCTTACTGTAAACCTTTTTGATATAGCAGCTCCCGTTCAAAGTTTAGCAATGCAACAGGACAACAACCAGGTACAGAAAACAGGCTGAAATGCTTGCCATGCTGTACCCTCTCCAATGGCCTGCCACGCTCATGCATTGTAAGAGCTAAAAATTATTGCTCCGAGTTGCCCCAGGCTGTACCTAGCAGGGAAAGCCATCTTGCGCCAGCCCTTCAGATCCTTTTGCCAATTCTCCCTTTTAAGCTGCCCAGATAAAATTGGATGGAGCTTGCCACAGCTGTTACAATCAGTGGTGGTTGTGGGAAAGGGTCTTGTAAAATGAGACTGTTTAGCTTTCTGTTATCCTCATATTTAGTTTCCTAAACTAAGTACTAGTAGTCCTTTCAGTACTCTCTAAGCCTAACCTATAGCTAAATTGTTCTCAAGGACTAGTTAAAGACTTCTATTTATTTTCTTGACACTTTTCTTAGTGTCTTGTAAATCATCTTCTGTCTTTGGCACTGGTAATGAGTGAAAAGGATCTTTAACAAGCAGTTTTACCACTACACTATATCTATGTTTTGTTAGATATATCCCAATTCTTACTGAAGGTCTCTTAAGTTGCTCCAAGTTTGCCCGTTTAAATGTATAGCATCACTTTGGGACAAGCCCAAAGAAAACTCTAGGAATTTGCCTAATGTACCTCCCCATTCATTGTGATTTCTTTTAGGCTCTCCTGTGTTAGATCTGCTTGCATTACGATTTTCTGCATCACAGCTTGATCTCTTTTTCAGAGGGTAAATTCTGCAGCTCCATCAATGTATGGCCACTCAAGTTAACAAGGCAGCCCACGTGGATGCTCAGCAGGCATGGGGACTGTGATGCTGAAGTCAGCCAGAAAGCCGCCTGGCCCGTTTTCCTCTTGAAGGCGGGGGTAAGGGACGAGGAGGTTGCAATAACTGAGCTCCTGTCTCCTGTCTGGGCCTCAGTGGGCTCCAAAGAAGGTCAAGAAGTGCCAAGTTCTCTGTCTGGCCCTGTCCCAGGTGAAGGCTTCCTTCCAGGGTGCTTGGGAGCCTCTTCTCAAGGTGATTTTTCGGCATTTTCACTCCTTTCTGCACCTCTTGTTCTGGGTTGCTGAAGCTTTCCTGCTGGCTTGTGTTTTTATGAGGAATTGTCTCACCCATTGGGCTCTGGGGACTGGGCCACCTTTCAATCCTCTGTTTCCTTCCAGAAAAGCGGTGCCACAGCTGGGCCTCACTTGGGGTGCCTGGATACAGTCCTGCTCCTGCCCCAGCGGATTGTAGCTCTGCCGGCAACTTGCCTCAGCCCTTTCTGGGAAACTTGCAGACTCTCATTCCCTTTTGCCAAGCTTCCACCTCTGTCTTTCAGTTCTTTGGTCCGTCTTCAAGCTCAGTGGCCCCTCCATTGCTCATTTCCTCTTGCTTTGACAAAAATGCCAGCCGGCAACGTTCGCCTTGGAGGTGACATCCTGCTTTCTGAAGCCAGAGTTGAACCGTTTGTCCCATGCAGTTTACAGATGCCTGCGAGCCCTTGGGGACTTTCTTTGCTCCTGTCTGTGTCCAGCTCCTTTGGCTGCCTCGCAGCCTTTTTGCATGTGCTCCGATTTCTCTCCCCCACTTGACTCCAGCCTTCTTTCAACTCCCCCATGAGCCCTCCTCAATCCTCTTACTCCAGAAGAGACCTTAATATCTTCATGCGCTTTTCCTGACTGAGGGATCCCTGGGATTTTTGTAACCTTTATTTCTCTTGTCCAAGTCCATTTGTGCTAGACACTGTCCTGACACAAAACAAAAAAACAACAGTTCCAAAAGGCTTACAAACCCTCTTCTTCTGTCCCGTGCCAACAGCCCAGCTTGTGAGGGCAAATGGGTCTTTTCATCCATCACTTTGCTGCTGCATGCTTGTGGCCCCTCTGTTTTAAAATCCCATGATGTTCTCCCCCAAAGGCACATTATTAAACAGCTTTTTGAGCTGACTTGCACCAATTTCATTTACTGGCCAAAACTGCACTGTTTTTAAGCACTAAAGGCCTGATCCTGGAAGTGCTGAACCAATTTGCTATAAGGCACAGTTAAGCCTGATTCCACAGTAAAGTTTGTTTCAGTATTGCACAACATGTCTCTTCAGGGGAATTGTGTGCAATCTCCGATCTGGACAGATGTCAGAGCTTGAGACATCTCAGACCTGGGGGTGGCTCTTGGGATCCCCAGTGCCACCCCGGGGGCAGTGTCCATCCTGCTGGCATGACGTCAAAAGTTGAAATTTTGTACCTCTTCCTAGCGCTGCCAAAGCCAGGCCTGGCAATTTTCTCCAGCAGTGGTTGCAGCTGCGCTGGAGTCGCATGGCCACTGCCGGTTCGGTCTGAGCAGCACAAGTAATAGCTTACTGAATGGCAGCCCAGGTGGCCCATGTTGCTCTGCACCGTGGATATTTGCTTACATGCCTGGCTGTTCCCTGCAAATTCCAGCTGCTCCAGACATCATGAAACCTTTGATTGAAAAGGGATGGAAATTGCTTTTAAAAGGAGCATTCTCCAATTTTGACCTGTGAGCAGGGTAGTGGCTGAGATAAAACTCTAGCAAACTTGCAGCCTTTTGAGCTTGGGGCTCAGGCTGGCACACGCAAATGCGTTTTATCTTGGAACTGCAGCAGCCAGCACAACAGAGGGTGCCAGTAAATCACTCGCTTTGGCATGGTGCTCATCTCCTTGGGACTGATTAAGAGAAAAAAAGTCCGTTATCTGTAAGCAGCTATTTTGAACATTTGCTGCTGAGGTCTGCTGAAGGTAACGGCGACAGTTAAAGCAGCAGCCTCAGCTTGCACCTTACCAGCTATGGTAAAATGAAGTTGGCAGATATACCTCTATGCATTACTGTTTGCAATGGGGAAGGTTTCCTGGTGCTGCAGGGAAGGAAGAGACAAACCCAGAGTAGGGGCACTGGGGACTCCCTTCCCTGTGCCCCGAGGCGCTCCAGCCTGCTGTGCTCCCCGAGGCTACGGCAGGGCGAGAGAGCCGTGAAACGGAGCTGTGCAGCTCAGCAGGACGTGATTCACTGTGACCTCCTGGCACCATTACAAGTGTTGCTTGAGCCTTGCCGGCCCTTCACCAGACCGGCCCCTTGGTAACACGCTGCTGACATTTTCCCATCTGCCAGACCCAGCTTGCGGTGGGCTGATTCTAACCCTAGGTAGGTGAAGTGAGATTTCGGATTCTGTCGGCTGGTCAGCTGTGTGCTGGCCCAACCTACAGTCCACTTTGGCTGCTCGGTGCATAGGTCAGAAGGAAGGAAGGAGTGCTTGATGGTTTTAATTTTTATATGAATGCCCAGCAGTTCCTAGATTCTTCTTAAAAAGGTGCTGACAGATTAAGAACAGCTCCCAGGTTTAGATTTTGGAAATACGTGTTTTTTTCCAAGTTGTAAATCCAGCAGGAGGAGTTCCAGCATGACCGTGGCTGTGCAAAGTGTCCTTTCCTTTAGGCAGATCAACACTGTTCAGCAGTAGCTGCACATGGGGCACTGGGCTAGTGCGCTGCAATCTAATGGGACATACCTAAGAGATGACCTGAAATGTAAGCAAGGCATTTATGATGCCTTGATGTCCAAAATAAGAAAAATGTAGAGAAAGAACAAAGTGAAGAAACTATGAGATGTATAAAACAATATAAAAAAAATTTGCTAGAGTTTAAAAATGGAGAGGGAATTAAGTTTTTAACATGTAGGAGTACAGGTAAGGAAAAGATCTTTAGAAAATGTGTAATTTTGAGCTGGAAATAGGACTCAGCCAAGTCCTCAAAGTAAATAGTTAATTACTGGATTAATGCTGATAAAGAGCCAGACTTTGCAGTTGATTTCTTTATCCTCTACTGAGCCTGCCAGTGAAATTCCTGGTTAGTACTGGTGTTGCTCTGGGTCCATGGAGACTAGCCCATCAGCAAGTAACTTGCACATGTGATTATAATTGATTTTGCATGCTACAAGCGAGAAACTCGACATCCCGGAACCAATGACCCTTGCATTTTCTCTGACCGGTGATAACTGTTCTCTCTTATTTCTGGGGGTGAAAGGAGAATTTAGCTTTCTTAACTGGCTGGTTATCCCAGCGAGGCCATGAGAAGAAGGGCTGGCACTGCCATGCTTCGCTGTTTGCGGGGCAGAAATAAGTTTGTATTTACCGTAGGGGCTGTGATATTGGGACAACAACTCCACTGCACGAGAGAATTATAATAATGAACTTCAGTTAAACCTGACAAGTTGGCATGATTAGTGCTTAAATGTAATAACAGAGCTGATGCTTGTTGATTGACAGGAGCTGTAGTGCTATCTAGAGAAGCCCTATAAGTGCGCATTAGTTCCACAGAAATCTCACAATTAGATACAGGCTTAAGCCAAAAAATGGGCTGGGTCTAAGTTCTGCCCAAGTATTGGGGTAAATTGGCTTTAGAGCCACAGGCTGGTGCTGTGTTGTATCTCTACAACAGACGGATCCCAAGTCTACTTCGTCAAATCCTGGGCAACTGCTGATACTCTTTTGGAGTGCAGAGGTTTAGAGGTATCTTTTCTCTAGACAAAGATGAATTAGCATGGTCATTAATTGGAGGTTACAGAAGAGTGAAATGATTAAGTAAGATGCGATGTTCTTTCCCATTCAGTGACTGCAGGTTCTTGCCACAGGAACTGCCACATTCCCTGTGCCATTGACATGACTCAGGCATCCTGAAAAAAATACTTCGCCATCTTCTTCTTTTCTACATATTTTTCACCAATCAGCCTAAATGCTTCTTATGAACATCAGTGTGCTCAGTACTGTACAGCATCAAATTATTGTCTTCGTTGAACAGATGGAGAAACTGAAGAGCAAGGAGATGAGGTAAGTTGCTTCTGCCCATATAGACAATTAAATAGTAGCAAGGTGGGAAAGGAAATGGATTCCTCCCAAGCAGTGTTTATGGGAAAAAATATATGCCAGTGATCTGAACTGAGATCTCAGTTATTTCTTGTGACTCCGGAAGGGATGACTATTTTGCATCCAAACACCTATAGAATAAGAAAAAGTGCATCTTTAGATCACAGGGTGTATGACTAAACTTTCCCCAAATTTTCTGACAAGTCCAAGGTTAGTGTGAATGAAAACTCTTGCTATGATCACATCTGTATTTTGGGGAAGTATAATCCAGGTCTGAAGTGTTTTCTTCATTACTTACATTGATACTAAGAATTCATTAGATGAGAAAATAGAACATGATGTCGCAGTGGATCATTTTTAAATGAGCAATGCCTTTGTTTTGTTTTTTTGTTTGTTTATTTTTAATTATTCTGCTGAGAATATCTGCTCTGTGACAAGCAATCAGCTCTCAACAGCAGCACAATAAAACTCAGTTCAGGGCAAAGCAAACTGGTAAGAAGCTCCAGAGAGTGGTGCTGTTTGAAACAAGCTGAAATATTATTCTGAAAACTCGCATGGAAGAGCAGAGTTTTGCCAACCATTACAATTGGACTTCAGAGTAACTGCTGAGTGGGTAATTAGTCCCCTAGGAACATGGGAGTCTGGACAAATGTAAGACAGAACAAGAGGGGAAAAAAAAGTGTATGAAGAATTAACTTTAAAAACCAAGCTAGAACATTGGTCACAGGAGGGATATAACTCAACATTCGTTTAATGTTTATTTCTGTGATGAACAGAAACATTGTTCTTAACCCCTGTACTGAAGCAGGAAATAGGAGCCTTCTCTCTTTTTAAGGCAGCTGGAACTGTTTTATTGAAGTTCATCTCTTTGATAAGAGGGGAAAGGGCGGGGGTAAAGAAATACTCTGAACATACTGCAAGTCCAGCAAGTAGGACTTATACTTGGGTGGAACTGTGAAAAAAAACATTTGTGGAGCTGGTTGAGATATTATGTGTTCTCTGTTGTGGTCTTCAGTGACTCTCCCCATCATGAAGACACAGAAATTGGCCATGGTTTCCAAAGATAATGTCCTTGCCCAACATGAGTATTTGCTCATGGTCCAACCACAAAGCATGCTCCCCTTTTCCTTTGTGCTGAGCAACACGTCAGCTGCAAGAAGGTGATTCACCTATAGAACATGTCGGAGGATCTTGGCCTGCCACTTTGCAGGGTTTACTACGACTTGGTGAAATACAACTTCAAAGAAAATTCAAAGCATGTGAGACTTTTTTCAGGTTATACAGTGCACATGTGGTTGGTCCTGTCCTTCCAGAGCCCCTGATTCATAGTCCCACGCTGCAACTATTGACTTATTTGTAGAGTTTCTACACTCAGCTTTTGTGGTTCATTGCTCCCATTATTATCTTACCAGCAGCAATTTGCTAATCAGTCCTCTTCTTAGAACAGTACTAGTATTGCTTTGGATGTTTGGTGTTTTGAAAAAAGAAGAATGTAATTCAGGTGATTCTGCAGGAGAATTAGACTTCACAAAAACATCTAATCTATTCAAGCGTGAGTCTACGTTGGGTCACAGTCACTGAACTGAGTGCCTGGTGGGTTAACAGTCACATCATAGCTGAAGGTTCAGAACCAGACTGCCAGACCCGAACCCCCCCAATTTTGAGGACTTTGTACTTTGGCACTGTCTCTACTCTGTAGTGTCCAAAGAGATTCAGGATTGCACAGCCAACCTCCCTGCTCTGCTCTCGCCGTATCCTTGGCCAAGTGATGGGGTCCCACTCACCTGTTCTGTACCCTCCTCCTGGGAGCACCGTCAGTGGCGTGTGGCGTTATGTTTCTGACCTGCTGATGCTCCGTGACCTGAGCGAAGGTTACCAGTGTTTTTGTGTAGGCTCTGTGTTTACTATTTAAGGTGAGGGAGAGGCCCTGGATTCTGTCTGTTGGGTCATCCTGCCCATTTCTCAATTCAATGCAAACGGCCAGACAGGTGGGCAGCTCTTCCTTGAAAACATTCAAATTCTCTTGAGAGGTGTGCCAGTTTCAGCAAACTCAGTGTCAGCAACACGTGGTGGATCCAGCACAGTCACAGTTGTTCATTCCTGTAAACATTGTCTTCACAATCCCCCATCTCTTCTCACCACCTAGAGCCACTTCCCCGAAGCATTCAGCAAAAGGATCCTGCACAAACACACCCCGCTCTGGCGTATTCCTTCCAGGAGAGGGCAGGGGAACACAGTTTATTGCAGATCCACTCCTGAACAGCAGCCAACCTTAGTCATGTCCCAGATCTTCCTGTACGCCTTCCAGTCTATTTTGCTTTCCTAAGTAAGCAGAGGTAGGTGCTGAATCTCCTTGAAGTGAGTCAGTGGGTTCTGTCACACTTACAGATTGACCAGTCCCTGAGTCATCTTCAGGAAGGAGAGCTTGGACCAGGCTGTTTTCCTTGCTCGTGAACCTCTAGGAATGAGCCTCATCTGTCACATTGGAGCCATTGGCTGTGGCGCAGCTTCGGGACCAGGGTTTAAACAGCTGAGCCCCAGCTGCTCTGCTTCATCTCATTGTCAAGTTAGGGAAGGCTCTGCAGGGGCAGCTGGCCCCCCGTGCTCTCAACACACCTGTATCCCTGCAGAAGGTCGACCGATTCCCTCAGCCGTTTGTGATATTAATGGCCTGCTCTTGGGGTCTTTTGCTCATTTTGCACAGATGAAGATGCGAGGATTGTGCAAATCTGGGGTTGGAACTGAACTTGATTAAAGATGGTCTGGAAAAATAGCAGCCAGAAAGTCAGCTGACATTTTCTCACTCACTATCTAAATGAACAGAAAATTTGGGGGAGAATCAGAAACTCCCCAGCTCCCCACTGGCTTTAATCTTCCAAAAGACATTAACATAAACATTCCTAAAATGAGTTTCTTCCATCTTATCTCCCCCTAGGCCTATAACTTTGACTTGAAAAGACAACACAATTTCCAAACTAGTTAAGGGGGGAAAAAAAATCAATAAACCATTGGCTTTGCAGCACAGATGCCCTTGCGAGGCCAAAGAAATTAAGTCCTGAGATTGCTGTTTCTGTTTCCACCTTGTCCTGCAGAACCACAGTCAGGGATAAACATATTCTTTGTGTCAATATTTCTGTAGTACCGGGAGAACTTGCAGTCCTTATCTGTGAATGTCAAGGACTGCTAAGTTAAAGTGATCATAACATTACTGGAGTGTTTGACAGGCTTATTCATTGCCTCTGTGCCGATGTAACTGTTCTGGTGCTGAAAATCGCAGGCCAGCAGATCTCAGCTGGACACAGCCTTTGATTTTGTGGCACTTGGAAGGAATCCGTTTGCAGAAGGCTAATTCAAAAGATCCTAGAATAGAATTTGAACTTCTTTATTTTTCTTTGCTGTATTATTTTTGCTTCTGTCATGGAAAAGAGTGGCCTTGATTCTTAAATCACATGAAAATGTGCAAGTAATCACTCTAGCCTGACTAACCCTTGTTTTGCCAAGTGGCCAGTTGGATCATTTGTTTACTACTAGTTTGCTGCTCCAGTAAATGGGGAAGAGCAGGGGCTGGTGCAGCAGTACTGCAGGTGAGCTTTAAAGACAGCAAAGCACTTAGCTGTGCAGCACAATCCCTCTTTTTGCCCGTCCGTGAAGTTCAAACACTTCCCCTTCCGGTCCGCTCAAAAATGCAAAGTGATTTGTAATACAAAACTGCATAAACAGTTTACAGGAGATGGGAAGATCTGAGGCATGAAGAAAAATAAGGCTCTGTACGGCCACAAATGGTAACGTAAAGCATGGGCAGAGCCAAACAATTCTTAGATATAAATTGTGTTTGCTCCCCTTCCCACCTTTAATGGCTCTGTGCTATGTGGCGTAATAACTTGGGACCGACTTCAGCCAACAGTTTCTTGTTGACTTTATAATGCAGTGCTATTATTATCTCCAGGAAAACTTTAAAATGCTCAAATGTTGAGGTTTATTCGCCATTCCTGGCTGGATCTTTAACACACTGCCATCAGAAAAAAAGGCAGGGAAAAAAGTACCTTAACTTTACTTTGGCCCCTGTTTTTGACTGGGCAATAGGAATGCTAAAGTGGTTGTCTGAGTAGGGAAACCAGTTTGACTGAAGTTCTCTCCTGCAAGGTGGCAAAAGAGTGAATGGAAAATCCCCAAGCAGGATCCAGGGACCAAGGTGATAATAGATTTTAAAAGGACTTGGAGAAGAGATAAACGGAGGGAAGGAAGTCTCTTGGCAATGCACAAAGAGCATGGAGCAGGGGAAAGGAAAAGACAAATTTATTTTTTGTAGGGGGAAGCAGGGGCTCCCATTTGCCACATACAGCCACTGCACAGAGGTAAGCTTTTGTCAGAAGTCTGTGAGTTAAAAGGCAAAACGACTGTGCAAAAGATCGTCCCGAAAGGTCTGCCCCAGCCCAGCTGTCGCTCCTGGGGCTCATGAAATTAGGTGGCCAAAAGTGATCAGGAATCATTATTTTTGTCTAGATGTGCGCATTCACTGTTAAGCAAAAGCTAGTAGTGTTTTCAGAAACCTTGAGCAAAACTTAGATGTGGGTCAATACGCTTTTATTGCCATGGGGCTCCAAAGAGTTAATGAGCAAACTGGTTCACAGCTTTAGGGTGGATTCAGGTGTCCTGGATGGGCAGAGAAGTGTCTGAGTCAGCCTGGACACAGGCAACTTGGGCTGATGACTGCAATTCTCAGTTTTGGACTTAAACCCACAAGTGCGTCTACAGATCCCAGACCAGGATTGTGGTTCTAGGCCCCTGCAACAGACTCATTGGCACAACAACATGATCATCCTGGGGAAAAAAAAAATTCCCAAGCAAAATCTCTGCTCAGAAAAGATGCTGTAGAGGATAAAACTGTGGGTCTCTTCCACCCAGGGTGACCCCACACCAGGTTCAAAGTAACTGTCGCTTTTGCATGTTTCCTCATTATTCTCTGTTGTACAATAATGGCTTGGTATAGAAGTGAAATTCTTCACATAGAAGTGAAATATCAAAACTTGTGCTATCCTATATCCTGTTTGCTTTTAACATGTCCTTTTTTTCTGTCTAGAAATTTTTGGGGGCATAAAAAGAGGACTTTAGATGTTTGTCTAGCATGTCCTGATGTCCAATAGCCTAACCAGGGCAGTAATTTCTACAAGATGGCTGGGCGCACAGAAATCCCTAATGCATGGGCACTGCATATATGCAGAAGGGCTTTCCTGGAGTTTTTCAGCGTGGCTGGTCGCACATCACATGCATGTCAAAGTGGAACTAAACATATGCAAAAAGTTTGTACATCCACAACTTGTCACATCGTATGTGAGCGAGTGCCGGTCGTGAGTTCATCCCAGATGCTCCGGACTTGCTTTGCAGTCGCTTCCTGCTGCCTGCATACGCTTTTTATTTCTAGGAAATCCCAGGCAGAAATACGGAAGCCCTAGTTACACTTGCCTGCTCACTGCCATTGCATTTTACCTTGCAGTGATCCCTGATGCCTTATTCAAAGGGTCCGATACTCTCTTGGATTCTGCAGCGTAGTTGAAGTTACTCATCTCTGGGTCAGCCAAACTGCCTATGAACCTCCGCAAAAAAGTTAGAAACTACTGTAACCAGAATATAAAGAAATTGTCTTCACATGTAGAAAAACAAAATTTAGAGAAATCTCTGTGTCTGCACACATATCTGACTCATAGTAATGTTAAAATTAAGACTAACTTTTGGTTGTTTTCAAGGTATTAAAATTAATCTGGAATTTCGTTATCTGTACAGCTGATCATTCAAATTCCATTTAAGCCCAATTTTGAAGGCTTGGGATTTTAGCTGTATATAAATCTTATACCCTGTGCATTGCATAAAGCTAAACTTCACCTACTCAGGGAACAAAGGCTTTTAATTTATAGAAAACAATAAAGCAAGGTTTGCCAAAAAATCTATTTTGGGTAAAAATATTCAGAGACAGCGTTTTTACTGATGTAATGCCTTTAACATCAGAGAAGTTACACTAATGCAGAATTTGGCCCTGATGTTTTCGTATAAATATATTATCTATGAATTTGATGCATGCATATTTATACATTATTCATTGAGATATATGGAGAGGAAGAGCAAGATCTCTCAATGAGAGCAGTCAGTGCTGTAAGCATGTGCGTGCTTCTCAGCGCTGGAAGCTAAGGCACAGCACTGTACGTGCGGGACAGTTGGGGTAACAAGAGACTGCCGGGAGAAAGGGAAAACTATGGCTCTAATTTCTCTGCCTGAACAAGGGAAAGGCAAAAACTTTGCCAATCGCAACCAAAGCAAACTCACGAGAGAAAACTGGCTGAAATGAGTAAAAACTTTCCATTTTATTAGTAACACTGCTAAAGTCCCATACTCCGTTCCTGCACAGTCTCAATCTCCAAACAAGACCTCCTGAGGCCATGTGCGTTTGGTGTGGGGAGGCCAGGACACAAACCTTCTCACTTGAAGCTTTTGTCTTCCTCTAGTTGACTGTGCCAGTTTAAGGCATTGGGCTGGAACTGAGAAAAGATTGCAGCTTGGTTCTGCTGCAAACGTGTGGTTAACTCTCTATGCCCCAGTTTCCCCATAAACTTATAAAATGAGGATAGCTACACTTCATTTTTCCTGCAGAACGGTGATTTGTAGCTCTGGGGCCCACAGTCCTGCAGTGTGAGGGTGGGGACTGTGCGCTGCCCCAGTGTGGTCCTCAAAAGGGCACCTGAGCCCGTCATCATGAGGCTGAGCTCCAGTATCCCGGGTTGCACCTTCCCAGGGATCTGAAAAGTGAAAAGCCAGATTTGAAAACCCACTGATTTATCAGATAACCACACCGCTGCAGGAACTGGCATCCCTGTGTGCCCTCACTGCACCTTGCTCAGGTGGGCTTCACTGCTGTAAGAGCCCTCTGGATGCAAACTCTTATTCACACTTAAAACACATCGCTACTGATAGTAACTATCAATAACCAATAACTAGTAATAACACTGGCAGGGGAGAGGGGGACCACCCCCCCCCCCGATACTTTCCAGCATGCAGTCTTGCTGGAAATCACCCAACTCATCAAGATTCAGCAGCTAGGCAGGGAAAGAGCAGGAGTGAACATGTGGGGCAGGGACAGCATGGGGCTTGCACATCTCTGGGGCTGTGTACAACTCAAGGGAGTTGCACATGTCCAGAGGCTTGCACACCTCCAGGGATGTGCACTCTTCCAGGGACTGGAACACGTCCAGGGGCTTGCACATCTCTAGGGGCTTGCATTTGTCCAGGGCTTGCATATCTCCACCAGTGTGCACACCTCCAGGGGCCTGCACATCTCCAGAGGCTTGCACTCCTCCCAGCAGTGTGCACATCTCCAGGAGCTTGCATATCTCCAGGAGCTTGCATATCCCCAGGGGCTTGCACACCTCCAAGGGTTTGCACATCTTAAGGGATGGATCTGCACACCTCCGGAGACTTGCACATCTCTAGGGGCATGCTTATGTTCAGGGGCTCATGTATCTCCAGCAGTGTGCACACCTCCAGGGGCTTGCACATCTCCAGAGGCTTGCACTCTTCCAGCAGTGTGCACATCTCCAGGAGCTTGCATACCTCCAGGGTCTTGCACACCTCCATGGACTTGCACAGCTCAAGGGATGGACTTGCACACACCTCCGGAGACTTGCACATCTCTAGGGGCATGCTTATGTTCAGGGGCTCGCATATCTCCAGCAGTGTGCACACCTCCAGGGGCTTGCACATCTCCAGAGGCTTGCACTCTTCCAGCAGTGTGCACATCTCCAGGAGCTTGCATACCTCCAGGGTCTTGCACACCTCCACGGGCTTGCACAGCTCAAGGGATGGACTTGCACACACCTCCAGGGACTTGCACATCTCTAGGGGCATGCTTATGTTCAGGGGCTCGCATATCTCCAGCAGTGTGCACACCTCCAGGGGCTTGCACATCTCCAGAGGCTTGCACTCTTCCAGCAGTGTGCACATCTCCAGGAGCTTGCATACCTCCAGGGTCTTGCACACCTCCACGGGCTTGCACAGCTCAAGGGATGGACTTGCACACACCTCCAGGGACTTGCACATCTCTAGGGACATGCTTATGTTCAGGGGCTTGCACCTCTCCAGGAGCTTGCACTCCTCCAGGGGCCTGTGCATCTGCAGCAATGTGCACACCTGCAGGGGCTTGCACGCCTCCAGACGCCTGTGCACCTCCAGCTGGCCGCCTCGCCGGGCCCGCGGCGGCGGAGGGGCCGAAAGCCGTCGCCCTCCGCGAGCCGCCGCTGCCTCCCCGCGGGCCGTGCCGGGCCGGGCCGTGCCGTGCCGTGCCGTGCCGGTCCCGCGGCGGCGGCGGCGGCGGGCGGGGCCGCGGCTCCCATTGACGCCCGGCGCGGGCCGGCCCCCGCCGCCGCGGGGCCAATGGGGGCGGCGGCAGCGGGCGAGCCTCTCCCCGGCCTCCCCCGCCGCCGCCGGGCGCCCGTCATGTGAGGGGGATATAGTACTACGGGAGGGGGCCGCGCTCCGCAGCCGCGCACCGCCGCGCCGCGCACCCGCCTCCCGGGGGAGCTGCGCCCGTCCCGCCGCCGCTCGCTTCGCTCTTTTATTGCGGGTTGCGCGCTTTTATTGCCACGCCGGGGGGGGCCCGTTTTTACTGCTGTTTCTGCGTTTTTATTGCTGTTTTTGTCGCCTCTTCCTTGCCCTCCTTCCCCCCCCCCCCGCCGCGGCTGGCGGAGGAGTTCAGGTAAGGCTGTGCGCGGAGGGGGTGCCCCCGCACCCCGTGGCCGGGAGGGGGGGTGCAGGGGGCCAGGGGGATGCAGGGGGCCGGGGGGGTTTTTGTGCGGCCGGTGCCCGGCACCGGGGGGGCCCTGCAGCCTGGGGCGCCCCTGCGGGCAGCCCGCGGGGGGGGGGGGGGGCCGCCGGGCCCGGCCGCGCCGGGGTTACTCTCGGTCGTCCCGGGGGGGGGGGGCTAAAGCCGCCTGGAGAGGGATGGAGAAGCAGAAAGAAAGGGTGAAGGAGGAAAAAAAAAAAAGAAGAAAAAGCCAGTGCTGGCAGCTTTGCAGCCGTGGAGACCTCGCAGTGCCTTTGCCGGAGTGGGAATCGCTCCCCCCTCGCTGCCCCTGGCCCGCTCTCACCGCGCGGCGCGGTTAATCCCCCGCTTCGTTTCAGGGGCTCCATTCACTAATGGGAAATTAGCATAGAAATGCCGGGAAGCGCAAGTGCGAGCGGCGTGAGCGGCCGCTTAATGGGCGCCTGCCCGGGGGGAGGGGGGGGGCTGTTCTCTCGCAGTCGGCCCCGCGGCTGCTGTAAATAAAGTGTTTCCTCTTTAAGGAGCTAAATTTTTTTTGTTTGTTTTTGGTTTTTTTTTGGTTGGGGGAGTGGAGAACTTCAGAAAATAGGGCTTTTGAAAGGTTTCTGCAGCTTTTCAGAGCCGGGGGTATTGGCAAAAGCCTGCTGGCGGGGGCCAGCCGCGGCCCCCCCCCCCTCCTCCCCCCCGTGTGCGGTGCCCTGCGCCCCCAAAGCGCTGCCCGGGCTGCTGGGAGCAAAGGGATTTCCCCCCCCCCCTTTTTTTTTAATGCGTTTCCGTTTAAATTTCTTAGAAATGCTGGGCCCACGGAGCAGTTCACGGTCTGCTCTATGGCTCTGCTCGTGAAATCGATGGACACGGGAGCTAGTCCGAACAGATTTAAAAATCTTCTAGAAAACAAGAGGGGGGGGAAAAATACGAAAGAGATTACTCCTAAGCTAGAAGAAGCTGTAGCAATGTATGTGGGAAACAAGCAGCAGCGTATCTGAGCACCAAATGCTAACATATGCTGTTGGTATTATCCGTTGAGCTGGACTTAGTGTTTCAAAGCACCCACCCGAAATGACAGGCTGGGAAATATCCCTGTATCTTTCAGCAGGCTCCCAAGACTTAACATTTTATTTGTTACGCTGAGACAGAATATGCCTTCTCTCTCTTTCTCTCGCTCCTTTTAAGCTAGTGATTAGATGGACAGGTTTTAAGCAGAACAACATGTTTCTGGCAGAAAGGACATCAGAGCAACCCAGGGAGCTCTTAAAAGTTGGAGGCCGTCATGTTGCCGTGTGCTGTTAAAGAGCTGCTGAATTTCACTCCAGAAGTGACTGCTTTTCCGTGGCTCAGGCACTGCACTCCGTTGTCACATTTATAACATGTTTTCAGGAATCCTAGGGATGGAATGCTTTCTGTAAATGGCATCATTGGTTTTAATAGCTTGCATATCCCTGGCCTTTTTGTTTTTGTTTTTGAAGCTTCTGGTTTTGGCTGTGTCTTCAGGCAAAGTAAGGATGAAAGGCTTTTAGTTGTTAGTCTGGCCTTTAGGATAAAATATAGCCTGGGCTCGATCCTGCATTCCTTGCATTCCCTGCAATCTTCCTGGCTGCTGTGCAAGTTTTGAGAGTGCACAGAAAGCAGATCTGGCTGTAATGTGCCTGGATCTATTTGCCTCTGACAGTCCCCTGCCTTCCTAAAATGACTCCAGTTACACCAAGTGACACTGATTCTTGTCAAAAGAGATGGGGAAATAAGAGTGCTAGTTGTTTTCCGCTGAGAAGTGTTGTGTGTAGCAGTTGCTAGGTTGTTGGGGTTTTTTTCCTTTCTTTTTTTCTTTCCCCTTTCAGCCTTTACTCAAGCTAAGATTTAGTCCTATTCCCACTGAAATCAGTGGATATTTTGATATGTAGCTTCCTGAAGAAATGGCTTCCTACTTTTCCCAGGCATTTCAAAAAACTTCAAATCAAAAAAAAAAAAAAAATACTATCTGCTTTTGGTGCACACTTCTCCATGCACACTCATTTTTACCATGAACACACACAGTCAGACAGCTTTTCTCAGAAGAAAAATGTGTTGCATTCCAGATTTCAGTCACCGCACTGTTCTTCAGAAGTTCAAGTGGGAACAATGCAGACGCAGGATGATTGGAAACCGTATGAGGGCAAGCCCTCCTTTCTGCCCCACGCTTTGCATAGCAGTCACCAATTTTTGGTGCAAACAAGAAAAAGAAGCTGGGGTGAATACTTACTGGAGGGCAATGAAAAATTCTCCAAACCATGTTCTGAATTTATGTTTCAAAAATGGGAGTAACTCAGCACTGTGACTTCTACTGGAGTATGCTGAGATTTAAAAAAAATAGGTGGCGTGTGTCTCACAAGTATTTCAGCACTTCTGGCTCTTCACTTTTACTATAAGAAATGATTATAGGCTAAGGTCACAGAACAGAGCCGCTAACCTTTGTTTGAACTTCCTCGTATTCAGCACATGTGAGTATTTCATTATCGGTTCAGAGGAGTAGCTGACTGACAGGGCATGCAAACCAGGAAAATGTGCAATTTTACTTTTAAGTCTCCTTCTTCCAACCTGCCCCTACTTCCTCCATGTGCGCATAAAGGAGGAAGCTGTATCTTTAAGAAATATATATTTTTCCCTATTTCCTGTGAAATATTAATAGATACTGCCAATGGGATGGAGCTCTTTAAGGGTGTTCTGTAAAACATCTCGCGCTGCGGCACTGAGCACAGAGACGGCTTTTGGTTTTTCTCCAGAGAAGGCAGAGACAGGGGCAAATTTTGGAGAATGGGCAGCAAGGATGCTCTGGAATAGTCGTAATAACCATCCCCTTCCCTCCACAAAACTGGGCACTATTGACTATTCATGGCAAAACATCCAAAGCGCAGCGGCAGAGCCTGTGGAAAATGACAGCGTGTAACAAGATTGACTGGCATTTCCTTCGCGCTGGGTCACATGCCTCCCAATTCACACACACACACACACACACACACACACACACACACACACACAAAACCTCATAGGCTGATCAAATGACTTCTATCTCTGCAGTCCGCATACCTTCCACAGAAAGAGTTGTTTTATTATGCACATATACAGCTCTGTTTTCAATCAGTCACCTTGAGCGAATGACTGAGGGCCAGTGTTCGCTCCGTCCGGAGAGCTCTGCGTTCGCTCTCCAAGAGGCATAGTCTCCAGCCCGTAAGCATTTTTTTTCCCCCCCCTCTGGGGGAGGAAAAGAAAAAAGAAAACAAATACACAGGCGCCCATCCTACCTTCCCCTCCCCAGAAACCTTTCTAGGAAGTATGCTGAGCTGAGAAAGCGCTGGACTTGCACTGCTTTCAGGGCAAACTGTGCCGTAAAGGGCAGGTTTTGCACTTCTGCCGCTGCGGCTGCAGCAGGGCTATTGCTTGCATGGGCAAGGGCTCGCAGGATCGGGGCCCTCGACCGGGGGGTACTCGGAGCGTGCTGGAGCGCGGGCACCCGCTGCGGTTCGGAGTGATGCTGGGCGCCCATGCGAGCCTTCCCCGTTCAGCTGTCGGCCGGAGGTCCGGCTTGTCTCCGGACCCGAAGAGATAGGCGCATGCAGTGATGAGGTAAACCCGGCCACCAGCTGGCTTGCCAAGACGTGGTAATTAGCTCAGCACCGTGCCAGCCTTATTAAGGGCAGTGCAGGTGATGATGACGTTGGCACACTGATTCATTACATCTGGAGGGGAAAATCCGCCTAGTAAATGCTGAAGCGCAGCAAATATTTTTGGCTCCTGACAGATTGATCCGTGCATTATGCTGATTAGCCTATATTTGTGGAACTGAGGAAGTTAAAAATAAAGTCAGTGGAAAGCTACAAGATAAGGAAGGGATTTGCATTTTATGGCCACAAGCAATAAACTTCATTTTTTATCTGTTTCTTTTGGGTGGTAAAAATTTCAACACTTTTTTTTTTTCTTTTTTTCCTCCCTTCCCCATTCCCTTCTTTGGCTCTAGGTTTCACTGTTAGGTAAAAGCCCATAATTTATTTTCTCTTGCCAGTAATACTCTGGAAGGGAGCTGTAAATCTAGAGCACACACAGTTGTGAAATGATTTCTGAAAGAATTCTTTTGCAAATACGTGGTGCAATCCTGGAAAATGCTTAGGCACTCACAGTCCTTAGAGGGTGGTACAGGCATATCAAAGCATGTAGCAGCATGTGTACTCGGAGAGACTGGATGCTTAGGACGTTCCTGTGAGCTAGAGGGCTTTACAAGGTTTAGTTCATGGAGATAAATGATTAAACCCGACTTCTGACTGTTGCTGTTTTGTTTCCTATCTTCAGGCTCTTACTTGAACTTTTGCCACGTGGTATATGCTGTTGGGATACTCTTAGGAGATCGTCCAGGAATGGTGGATCACTTGCTGCCTACTGATGAATCTTTTTCATCTACAAGATCTCCTCTTGGATACTTTGGGGACATGACAGCAGGGGTGAGGTCCTACCGAATGCTGCCCTCACCCCTGTCAGAAGATGACAGTGACTCTTCCAGCTTTTGTTCTTGTTCCAGCCCTGATTCCCAGGTTCTCAGCTCTAGCTATGGGAGCACGTCTAGTGCCGAAAGCCAGGACAGTATCTTAGACTACTTATTGTCCCAGGCATCTTTGGGGAACACTGCTGCGTCTTGGTGGGACAAAAGGAGACTTCAGCCAATAGTGAAAGAGGAGTATTTTAGGTTGCCTGAATTTGCAGTGGATATGGAAGACTCTGGACCATTTCAGCCTACGCTTGAGGAAATTGAGGAGTTTCTGGAGGAAAACATGGAGTTGGAGCTCAGAGAAAGACCTAAAAGTGAGACCAAGGACTTGAGAGCTTGCAGCCAAGTTTCTGTTGCTTCAATACAGCAAAAAGACCATATGGTACCCAGCGCTAGTTTAAAAGACAGCAAAAATGAACAATTGAGCAGCTCAACAGAAGGTGGCCAGGCTTCAAACGGAGGAATGTCCCTGGAGAATGGTATACCGGTTATGCTCCAAATCCAGCCTGTACAGATCAAACAGGAGTCCAACACGAGCCCTAGTTCCCAAGGACCAGCACAAGAGAATATTAAAATTGCACAGCTCCTAGTCAACATCCAAGGACAGACATTTGCCCTTGTGCCCCAGATAGTTCAGTCATCCAATTTGAACTTGTCCTCTAAATTTGTCCGCATTGCTCCCGTCCCCATCGCCGCCAAGCCAATTGGGCCAGGAGGCATGATCCAGGGTCAGACGGGAATCATCATGGGTCAGAAATTTCAAAAGAACCCTGCAGCAGAACTCATTAAAATGCACAAATGTTCTTTCCCTGGCTGTACCAAGATGTACACGAAAAGCAGCCATTTGAAAGCCCACCTGAGGAGGCATACAGGAGAAAAGCCTTTTGCATGCACGTGGCCAGGTTGTGGATGGAGGTTAGTATTGGGATGCAGCAGTGTTCAACCCCCCTCGCCCCCTGCTCACTCGAGCAAACAGATTTGCAGTCTGTTGACTTATAAACCATTTCTGGTGCCCCAAACTTGCTCAGTTGGTTTGAGAGTTAAGACCTTTTTCTTCCTGTTTGATGATCGAAGGGCTTTGACCGACTGTATAGCAGAGCATCACCTGTTGGCACCAGTTGTACAAGTGTCTTAAAAAAAAAAAAAAAAAAAAATCCATCAGTAGTTAGTATTTCATCTCAAGACAGCCAGATTAAGCTTGTCACTGCAGGCAGTGCCTTGCAGTCACATTGGTCTTGTTGCAACACACCAGCTGCAGCAGATGCTGGGCTGGTACCAGCTGAGACCTGTAGATGACTGGGTTGGTTGAGGGCCGAATCTCTTTGCGGCACGGCTGCGTGCAGGTCCAGCTGCACGGGGCTGCACATGATCAGTGACTGGCTGTGATAAATGCATGGGGTTAAGATGTCCAGTATTTCATGCAGTTTCATAGAGAACTCGCTCCATCCCACTCCTTCTGGAAATGTTGTTGGTGACGTTCCAGCATGCTTCGGGCTTTATCCTCTGCCTTGGTTCAGAAAGGTGTGTGGGTGCCTATCAAAGTTGCAAAAAGCTGTCAGATATAACAACGTGACCGGAAGGCTGAGGTGAAATGAATCCTCAAAACATTGCTTGAATGGAAGATTGCAGGTTTGAGCAGAACATATCATAGAAAGTCTTTCTTAAAATTTTTTTTAATACGAATTGAAAAAATTAGAAGTTTTTAAAACAAAAAGTTGAATTTTTTTGGTGGGAAACTTTGGAAACCTGCCTCCCTCATTCCAATTAGCTGTGCTAATAGCCGGCCTGCTGGCAAGTGTTAACAAAGAACACCACAAATTATGAGGGAAGCAAAACATAATCTTTACTCCCTTGTATTAAATTAAACCAGACCTCTTTCAAAGAATACCCTGCAGAGCTTCTGCGAGCAATGTCTAATGAGGAAATGGGTGACAATCATGGAGAACAGACGAGGTAAAAAGTAACGGGAGAGAGTTGAGTGAAAAATGCAAGTATGTGAGACATGCAGCAATTAGAGATGCCTGAATTGGTTTGAGGGAAAAGGTCAGAGTGGGACTGAATCCTCTGCTCCCAAAGCAGAGCAGTTTGGAGTTTGGGCCTCATCAGAGGGACTGAGTGAATCAATGCAACCAATTTTCTCGGTGTTTTTTCTTCCCCTTTTTGGTTTATGGTGGTTCTACAAACTGGTTACAATTTTCTTTCCATTATTTTGTACTGGTGGCATTTTTCACAAGCCTTGCTCAGAGACTTGCTGCTTGGGATGCACTGAAATGAGAGCCAGGTTATTTAGCTGATTGGGCCCGTAGGCACAGGCTGTTTTATCCCCGACCTGTAGCTGAAGCATGCAGTCCTTTTTCCTTGGCTGTCAGCGTAAGCGCTCACAGGCAGCAAATGCAAATTTTGCCTTCTGCCTGTGACCATGCCTGGGTGTCATGTTGGCTTTCCCTGAGCTGGGACACAAGCAAAACCCTCATATTTGTGAAAAGTGTGCGTGGCATGTGACGGTTTGTCTGATCTGCACTGAGGTTTAACCAAAGTTTCCAGTAACTTTTGTGCTTTGAGATCAGGAGTCTGAAGTGTTGCCTCTGGGTGACCTTGTATAGCTCTGCCTTATTACAGAACTGGTGTTTTCCAGGCTGCAAAACCAAGGGGAACCTTTAGGAAAATATATGAGGAAGTAAGGGATGGAGCTTGAATTTGGGCCTGGGTTGCCTGCCTTCTCCCAACGGTACAAGGAACAGGGCGCGTAAGAAGCGGGACTCAGCTGTGCGGCAGGCTCAGGGAGGTGCAGAGCCAGCAGTTCAAGCGCCCTGGACTTTCGCTCCCAGCCAGCCAGAGCTCTTTAAAGATGAGAAGCCCAACAGGGATGAGAGCGTAATCAACTTAGGTACAAAGAATATTTGTCCTGTCCACAAACAGCTGCCAGAAGGGTTATTCTGACTTTTTCTTTTTCTTTTCTTTTCTTTTCTTTTCTTTTTGCCGTTGTTGCGTTTGTACAGCCCGAGCTGGTACCCCCGTCCCCAGAGCCCCCAAACGTTGCAGGCTCTGGTCCGTGGCGGGAGAGGGCACCACGCTCGCTGGTGCGCCGGCCCGGGGTCCCCACGCGTCCCCGGGGCCTTGCGCAGCCTGCAAAGGCCGAGCCGCGGCAACGCGCCAGGCCGCCTCCGGCTGAGCGCTGAGTTACTCGGCGCTCTGTCGTCCATAAAGCGTGTTTACCTTCTCCGGGCGTTTGGAGGGAGCTGCGATCTCACATGACTAAGTCAAATACATCTGGCATCTCTGTTCGCTCCTAGTTTTATACCATCTCAAATGAATTTTAGTACTAAAACACTGTCCGGCTCTGCTCCTGCCCCCACTGCATTCTTGCGCTTGTTTGTATATTTATTTTTCACCAAAACCACTTAAGACTTGAGCTTGCCAAATATGGTAATTTAAGAAATCAAATGTTGCCTAGCATGAAGCAGCGGAGTCGCGGGGGATTAACGCTTTCCCGGCTCTCTGCGGGGGACGTTACAGCTACGTCATGCGCAGTCCCTTAAATGCCTAGGTGTGCGCCCGGGGAATCCTTTGGGCAGCCCCCAGGCCGGGGCAGTGCTGTGAGCTCCTCTCCGGAGGCGGCTGAACTCTGCTCGCTTCCGCCCTTCCTTGGCCCGTAGCGAGGGCTGTTTTCGGCCAGGTGCGGACGAGGAGCTCGAGAGCAGCCGGTGACCCGTCGCGTCCAGAGTCCCGCTGTCCTGGTCGGCGTGCTGATCCGTGGCCGGCCGGGTTGTGCCGCTGGCACGCGACGGCCCCTGGTTAACGCTGCCCCGGAGGCAGCCCGGACCGAAAAGCCAGGCTCCGGTGCCGCGCAACCATGTCGTGTCGGGAAGCGGCAGCAGCGCCCGCGGTCCCTCCTGGCGCGCGCGGCGTGCGAAGCCGCGGTTGCTGTCGGCGCCGTCGGGGTTAGGCAATAGCGTTTAAAGGCCTGCCGGGCCGCCGGGCCAGGGGACGGTCGCCGCGGCGCGCTCTGCGGGGGTGACGCGCGACGGGTTTTGGCCTCGTGGCGCTCGGGCGGAGCGGCCGCCTCTCTCCGGGGGAAGAGCGAGGGGGGATCGCGCCTCGCTATCTCCCCTTTAACCGCCGCCTGGAAGGAGTTCAGCGCGGGCTGATGCGAGCGCTGCCTGGTTTGATAGGGAGGATTTAAAGGCTTATCGGGTTTGCGGCCAGCAGCGTGCGTGGGACTGGACAAGCGCTCAGGGGGTGATGCGAGCTGAGGTCTCCGGTGAGGCAGGTCGGGGCCGGTGTCTTGTGGGGGCCTTTTCTGCTAGCGCCGCACCAAGGGGCTTCCAGGCTGCGCAGGAGGCACGCGAGTTTGCCGCAGCCGCTGCGGTTGAATTGCGGAAGGGCAGGATGGACCCAGAGTGTCCCCTCCGCCTGCCGAGGAGGGCTACAACCTGGCTTGGTCTCAGCTGCGGGGCTGTACTTGCTGGCGGCCTCGGCTGGGCTAGCAGCTGCATAGGAGGAGGCTGAGGTGACCGACCTTTCTCCCCCTGTGAGCCCCACAGCAGTGTCCTCGTGTGGCCGGGAGCCTGATACATTGGGAAGCTCTAGGATTTGTCTCCAAGGGAGATATGGTGACAGGTCCTTTGGGGTCCCACCAGACAGAGGGGTGAAGCAGACTCTTCCAATTGCTCTAGGGTTTCCCAGTTCCTCCTCCTTTCTTTTGAAGGAGGAATCCTTCTGGAAATGGGAGTGCGTTTGGCTGGTTAGATGTTCCTTGGGGGTACCTCATTTTAATTTGAATTTGGCAGTCCACAGGGGATTATTTACAGCTTTCTTGAGTTGGTTTCAGTGCCAGAACGTGCTGCAAATATCATTTCGCCACCCCCTGCAGAGCCAGGCCACCAGATCCTCCTCGGCTTCCTTGTCCTAACCTTTGCGTTGTTTTTTTGTAAACACACCGACAGCTCGAGGTTTATTTCTGTGGGCGCTGTAAGTTGATCTTTCCGTGACTGCTGGGGAACAGTATTGCAACATTCCTGCCTCTTCAGCTAAGGACATCGTTATGAGGCAGAGTGTATTTTTATCGGATGAACTCATCCGAGGTCCCAGGGTACAAGCAGAGCCGCTCATTCCTGATATGTGCCTCTTTCTCCCCCACCATCCGTGTGATTCCCATCAAAATGCACTTGCGACTCTCTTGTGCAGGATTAGCCCTGTGCTACTGCACGTCTGTTGCAGATGGTGACCTTAACAACCAAGGACATGGGACAAGGCAGCCTGGCCACATCTGGTTTTACTCCTTCTCTGAGGGACAGTCTGTACGTAATATGAGGATGGCTTTTTGCAAAGGAGCTTTTCCCTCTTTGATCCCTCTTCCCTTGGAAGTGGCTGCCACCCCTAGCAGCAGATCTGTTCTTGTCCAGCTTGGACACTGAAGTCCTGGTGAGACAGTCTGCGTAGGCAACATCCTGCCCTCTCTAGAAAGTTGCTTACAATCCTACTCATTTGTAGCTCTGTTAAGACAGTCTGTCAAGGGACAGCACATGGAGACTGGCTCACTGCTGGAGACTCGGGAGAAATTCCCGGCCGTGGCTGCTTCTGGTTCCAGATTGAGGTTTCGGGAAGCTGTGGCTGGCAAAGAGCAGGAGCGTTAGACAAAGCAAGTGTATGCAGGTACTTGGGGAGAAGAGAAACTCCTGTCGTAGCCTTTAGGAACAAGACATGTCACAGCCATGGAACAGGTTGATGGCTCTGTTGGGGGATTAGCTAGTTGCTCTTGATGGTGAATATGGCTCTTTCACCATGATGATACCAAAGCAAGGACAAGGTAGAAAAGCAAGGAAAATGGGTGAAGGAATCTCCCCTAGAAATGCCCCTGGGAAAGCTGGATCCACACCATACCTTCCCCAAAGCTGGCATCTGCATCTGCTTTGCAGTGGCGGCAAAACGCTCTCTCTGGGTGGTGGGCACCAGACTGAAGACCTATGGGAACCAAAAAAGCCATTCTCAGCTTTCGCAGTGCCTCCGTCATGTTCCTCAACTGGTGGCGGGAGATCAGTGCTAATTAAAACCTTTATGTGGAAACTTATTTTTCTGGCATGAAGGACTTATTCATAGGAGCCCAGTGGTCCTGTTTTTCCCCTTTCATAAAAAATAGCATATTCACCCTGTTGATGATGTGATATTTTGCTCCAGAAGGGCACGTTTTCCTACATGTTCTTTCCCCCATTTATTCAGCTAGTGCCCATGACTTCATTTATTTATTGTAAATAAACAGCTGATACCATTTCTTGCAAGCTCTCTTTCTGTGCCGCTCTTTGTTACTGTTCTGGCAACAAAACACTTAACTACCCTTTGTCAAGCAGCAAATTTTTTGCGCTGTCCGGACAGGGCTGTCTTAGCATGACATTGTTAACCCTGTGACTCCCAGTCAAGTCCAAGCTAGAAACAGAGTCAGCTCTGCTGCTAAGGCCAATGGATTAGCTAGTTTATTTGTGCTCAGTAAAGCCTGTGGGATTCATGATGGCTATTTTGGGGATTTTTCTGTGGAGACTGAAGGTGGAAAGACTCCTGGGAGACAATTTGGGTAATTAAAGGCTCAATCTTGATTTTAATTTGCCCATGAAGTAACTGTTTTAATGGCCATTGGGGCCTGCCTGGATTTCAGCTGTTACAACACGTAGCGTCTCTGACACCGAGATGTTAATAACTCTTTATTTAGCCATCAAGAGAACACGCAAAGGCCAATTTTTGAGCTGGATCTGATAAGGCAAATAGCTTCTGAGTAAATATGTCTAGCTATTATCTGGGGTCCATCTCAAATTAGCCACAATTACTGGATATGCTGTTGTACTTGTGTCAGTGCGAGCTTGGAGCAGACCTCACCTGCGGGATATTGTTATCTCTGTTTGACGAGGTCCGTGCTTGGATTCGCAGGAAAGAGATTGCAGGACAAGCTTTGAAGGGGTCCAGCAGAGGTGCTGGGGAATCAAGAGCAGTGCTGTTTTAGTAGAGCTGTATCCATATTATCGTGGGTTGGAGCAAGAGGCATAAACATTGCCTCTATGCATTGCTCTCAGTGCAGAATTTACACGAGATGAGGTTGTTATTTGTGTGTTTCCATCGCTGCTGATGTCTGCTGATTGGGACCAGACTGTCTCTGTTGTGTGTCCTGGGCTCTTTCATTAGAGAGTTTGGGCCTTGCCACAAGCAGAGTCTCCCAGTGGCCTGAGGGGATGTTATGTGACCGTGAGAGAATTAGCAATGGAAAATCCCAGTTATTTGAAAATGCTTCTCTTTTCTTGCAGGTTCTCCAGGTCAGATGAGCTGTCCCGGCATAGACGCTCCCACTCGGGGGTGAAACCATATCAGTGTCCTGTCTGTGAGAAGAAGTTTGCTCGAAGTGACCACTTGTCCAAACATGTCAAGGTGCATCGGTTCCCGCGAAGCAACCGCTCCGTCCGCTCTGTGAACTGATTGGTCCCACTTTCCCCTTCCCGCCCAGCCGTCCTAGAACAGCCGATGACAGCACTTTTCTCACTATATTTCTAGTGATAATTTATTTGTCTCCACAGAACAGTCAATGCTGTTACTTGATACCACCACGTCTGTGTCCCATGTCCTTTAAACATGATTTGAGAATTAAGTTCTTTTGGGTCAGGGGAGGGGGGGTGTTTCTTCCTTTTTGTCCTTTTGTTTTTTTAAGGATGTTATTTTCCTTTCCTTCTATCTTTCCCTCCTTTGCTGCTGCTTCTTTCGGAAATTACAGTGTTTTATTTTTAGCTGTTTTCTGCTGCACAGGAAAATGTAAGAGTTGCTTGCTGCTAGTTAATTATAGCCCTGGCATTCCTGAGGGCTTTGCTCATGTACAGGCCATTCATTGTGAGTTTTTATTAAGCTGCTCTATTTGTCCAGTTTGGAAACAGCAAATTCCTTTTGAAATGAAAACAACTCCTTTGTTTTTGGGTTGCCTGAGCCAAGGATTTGTAGGGGCCAGCAACAGGAGGAGGAACAGTGGGAGTCAGGGGGAGGCAAGGCATGGAGAGCACTGGAATGCATCTCCCAGCCACTTGGGTTTCTCTGGCTCACACTTACCTCTTCCTTGGTGAGGGCTGTATATACATATATGTATGTGCATACATACATACATACATACATATATATATATATTTAAGCAAAGGCAGATCCCAAGCAAACCCAGAAGCTCAGGCTGGATTAACTGGCCTGGAGTGAAAGCCTTTTGGTGAGGCTCAGTGGATGCTGTGTGCATGCTTTTCCTGTCCTGTGCTGCCGTTGAGGGTGTAGGGAGGCCCGCAAGTTGAAGAAAGCTCTGCTTTCCTTTGGCACTGGTTTGAAGTGTCCACTTGCTTTAGCAGAAGGGATGTTGCCTAGTGCTACAAGCTGTGGGAGGCCGTTTGTCAGAACCGCGAGGCTCAGCTCCTGTCTCTGCTCTTGTCTTTCTGTGTGCTGCTGGAGGAGAAACTGGAGCGCCCATCCTGGAGGCGCCCAGTGGTCTTCGGTGAGCACTGGGCACCCTGGGTGCCCATTGCCCACGCGAACCAAAGGTGCTCATGCCTCACTGGCAGGGGCTGAGCATCCGGGCTGGCCTCCATTTCCCCATCCATCCGCCGGGGTTTTGCCAGACATGTCGGTTCCCATGGGAGGTTGGGAGGCATCATAACCTGGTGTGACGCCACCGTGAGATCTTCTGTCAAAGGGTGATCGTAAGTGCTACGTGTTTTTCTTTTCCTACCGACAGCCATGTCAGAGCTCCACACAGCTGGGGTGGGCGAATGGGTGAGAACAGTAGCCAAAAGAAACAAATTTACATGGTAGCTGGCTAAGAAGGGAATTTAAACAAATAATCAGATGGTAGCAGGCAAGTGATTATGTTTGTGTTTCTTCTTCTTGTTTTGTTTTTCCTTTTGAACTCTGGTGATTGTAAGAAGCTTTAGAAGAAAATAGGATTCAATAATTAGAAACGATTTTATAATGAATGTTGCATTTCCTTTCCATTCGCAGATGGCATCTGTTTGTCTTTTTGTTGACAAAATGGGAAATAGAACACTGCAATTCTAGCGCTAGGTAGTGCAGGAGTCCATGCTGTATGTAAGAGCAGTAGGTCTAGCTAAAGCGAATGCATTCCTTTTGTCCTCTAGAAATTAATATAAATGAACTATCATCTATTGACTGGTTTATATCACATCCTATGAATGTATGTAAATAAAACTGTACATAGATGCATATCTATATAAAATATCTTTTAATAACATATCAAAATTTGTGTAAATTGGAAACAAAAATACCTATAAAGCCAGTGTACATAAGTTACAATTCTGTATATTTTCTTTTGTTCTTCATAAAAATATATTTACTTTGACAATAAAATGAAAATGGAAATTTTAAATCCCTTTTTGAAATAATTATTCATTAATTTCCTTTGTAGCCAGCTCTTTAACCAAGACATTAGTGCTTGAAATTTTGATTCACCTGGACGTAACTTTTCAGGTGCTGGGTGACAGGGAGACGATGGAACAGCTCTAAAGGTGCCTTCAAAGACTTTTCCCATTTGAGAAATCCTATGGTAAGGGAAGGGTTGCTTGCTACGGTCCACATGAAGACTTCTGGGCCAGTGCTCGGCAGCGCTCAAAGCACGAAAGTTCTGGGAGGCGTGAGATGGTCCAGCCACCCCTTGTGGGAGTCCTCACACCTCGCCTGGCAGCCGCTGTGGGACCTGAATGCCTTCTGTGTTTTATGACTGCTGTGGAACAGGTCTGCAGCCACAGTAAAACTGTGGTTAACAAATTAGTGCAGATTTTGAGGAAATTCAAGCTCTGGTGGTTAGTGTGAAGGAGGAGGCTTTGAGAATCTGAAGCTGTGATGGTGACTCACCATGTGACCCAGGGCAAAGGACTTGATCGCCCTGTGCCTCAGTTCCCCGTCTCATAAAATGGGGATAATAACGCATCGCGGTGCTATTGTGGGACTTAATTTATATTTATGCAATGCTTGGATGGAAGAAGCAAGCAATAACAATAGTAGTCAAAGGATTAGATGGTGAAATAAAGCCTTAGTATGGCAGATGTCTTGGTGCCAAGGTGCTTCATTTGGCTCTTCTGCAAATCATGTGTCTGAAAGAGTGATGTGTGGGATCTGTGGTATGAAGCATGCCTCAGGCCTGAGGAGAAGACGTCGTGTCCTGCAACCACCATTGCTTCCCATTCCTAACAATACAAACAGGAACATGATGCTCTTGTGATCCACAAGCTGGGACATCTCTTGCATTGTGCTTTTGGTTGCTTGGCCTCCACTGGAAGAAGAACCCAGCAACATTAATGGCATTAAAAAAAAATCCATCCTGAGTCTCTGTTGGAGCAATGGTGCAAAGGGTCCAGATCTTCTCCCAGCAAGAATCACTATGAGACTAATGGGCAGTTAGGAATCAAAAAGTCGCTCCCTGAAGCATACCCACCAAAAAAACCCGCCAGTTGATGAGCCAGGGATCTCCAAATCCTTGATTATTTTTTCTAACAAATCCTCTATGGATCTGGCAAGAAGGTTGAAGGACGTGTCAGAGTAAGCTCTGTTCACTCCATGTTGTCACCTCCTGAGATGTAGCATGAAGATCAGAAACCCAAGGACAGTCATTTTAAGAGTGCTAGACTGCTAGTTGCATACACACTTTAATTAGCAAACCTGCACCAAGAGGATCTCCAATTCCCTTCTGTTCTCACCCTATCGACATTATGTATTAAACCAGTTGCTTTATTTTAACCAGCGTCTCAGTCTCCTCCCCATCTCATTTGGAGTTCTGATATTGCTGTAATGTTGTGAAATTCACCCTACAGGAAACTTGGGGCAGAAGTTATTATTTCTCTGCAAAAGGCAATGCTTAAAGATGAAGTGGAGTAACCCAAAATATCTGCTGCTGGAGCATAGCAGCATAGAAATCTAAGATCTAAGCTAAGTTTTAGCCTGGAATATTTTCCATGAAACACTTATTTCTCTCTCTCTGTCTTTTTTTCTTTTTTTTTTCTTTCTGTTTTAAGTACACTTTCTGAGTGTGATTTGTGTGGAGTATTTTTTGGCTAAGTAATACTTATCTTCAAGGAAATTTAAGTTTATGTAAACATTGCAGTGTTTTGCTCAAAAGAGTAGGGCTGTATTTGTTGTGAAAAGAGAGTTAGTTCTGCATGAAAATTGATGATTTTTCAGAGGTTTGTCGCAAAAAAACCCATAGAAACTTCCAAATGAAATTTTTGGTATTTGTTTTATGTAGAATTACTTGCCTGCCTGGGCCTTGCTACAGGTCTTGCTGACTCATGGGACAAATGTGGCCTTGCCTTAAACCTGATTACTCTTTAAGCATTTGAAGATAAACATATATTTGATGCTTTGATGCCACAACTGAAGATACCTTTACTATGTCCCTGATTCAGCAACTCTGTGTGGCAAAACACAGCATGGCATCATTATGCATATGCTTAAGTCTCATTGACTTAAGACATCTATAATTGGGTTTCTGAAATGCGAATGGACATGTGTGCAGTGTTATGTCCTTCACAGGACAATTGTGGTCCGTTTTATAGCACTTGCTGCTGCTGTGTATGTTTCTAAAATGTTTTGTTGGCAATTTCTGGCTGTTTAGTCCCTATTCATCAGCGCTAATGGTGAAAAAACAGTATTATGGGAGGTAAGGAGCTGTCATCTGGGAAAAGTATATTGGGCAAGGTAAGGACTAAGCACTGGGAAAAAGAGGAAAGTGACTTTTCTGTAAGGAAACCTGGCTTCTGTGACCTGTGGCTAAATGGAGACCAGTGGAGTGATGTGTCCAAGATGACAGAGCAAAGCAGAGGGAAAACGGGAACAGAACCAAGAAGTCCCAAATCTCCTTTGCCCCAGACAGTAGCACAAACCACACATCAATAACACACAGCAGATTATAGAAGGCAAAGAGTAATAGGACGTCTAAGTGAGACATCAGATAAGCAAAGAAAAGTAAAGACGGGGCATGAGATAAAGTCAGGTTGCACTGATAACGTTTACCTTTGGAAAGGATGCCAAGGAGAGAGAAATGAGAGCTGGTTGCCAGTGTGCTTGACTTGGGACTCACCCAGGCAAAGCTCCCTGGAACTGGTCCTGCTCCTCCTACCCCTGTGTTACACCAGACTTTTTCCACTGGCAACTTGGAGGGAACGTGGGGAACTGAACCTCACGAAAGGCGAACCAGCCCATGGAGCAGGGGGTGTAACAGGAGATGGCAAACCTGGCTCCCTGGAGGAGTGTTTGAGTTCAGATCCTGCAATGTTTGCATCGGCCTCCTGCCCTCTCCGGGGGGGCTGTTTCCACCTGATCCCAGTGCTGGGAGCCTTCTCCTTGTCTAAATGACCACTGTACATTTAATCTAAACAACCAGGTGACTCCAGCACAAAGCCAGTGGCAATAAGCTAGTGTTAATGATTACCCTGGGCCCCTTGCAGTTATGTAAGCCTGGACGTTCTGTAACACAGGCACTTGGCTTGAACCTGCCCTCTCTGTCTCGAAGAAATACCAAGGACCTGCCAATACACATAGAAAGCCATTTGGAGCAGGCTGGGATTTTCCTTCTCTCCTTCTGACAGCACCTATGAAACATGTCATTCACTCACTTCAGTAATTGCCATGCTTTGTTTTCTTGTTATTCAGAGACATTGCTTTTAAAGAATGAGTTGTGCTAAGCTCCCACTGACTTCAGGACAAGCCAAGGACTGTGACTATCATGGGTTATCCAGGAAAAAATTCCCAGCTAAGGCAGGGACCTCTGATCCTGGCGAGTCCTTGGCTTCTTTTGCTTTTTCCTTCTGGGACTTTAGTGTTTTTGTGGCTTTTAATCTCTGCTTGGGGAGGGGGGTGTAGTTTGATGATGTGTGGTGTGTGAAAAATAGATGTCGTGAAGAATCTCCTGGCCTTTACGTCTAGTGTGTGTTTGCATGCAGCTACAGGGATGGGACTTAGTGACTGTTCTTATCAGATGTTCCTATACTGCAGGGTTTGTAGCTAGTTGGTGCTCAGCATCTCACAGGTGTGTGCTCAGATCTGCTCTGCCAACTCAGTGCAGGTCTTCCTCCAGCTGGAGCTAGAGCACATCCTTCATCTCTTGCTGCAGTCCCTACCCAAGTACCACTTCTAATGGTTTTGTGGTCAGGCTGACTCAAAGCCTGTGTAAGTACTTGCTCTCGTCCATAGCTAAGGCTGGATGAGCTGGTCAGTCCTCAGAGGAGGCCGATGTGGAGAGCTTTCATCAGCTCACCTATGCTGCCCCAAGGAGCGTGTGTGCTTTGGCCCGCGTTTTGCTGAGCCACGTCCCGCTATCCGAGCAGCCTGCGGTTTAGAGCAACATCCGAGAAGGCTCCAGCCAGCAGGAGCAGAGGGCAGCGTTTGCATCTCTGCTGAGTGCCGCAAGCCAAGGCGTTATGTAAAATGGGAGTGAAATACGTGAATGACAAGTAACTGCTGGGGAGACCAGCTCTTGTCTTGCTTGTCATGTTGGGCAACTCTTGCCCTGTTCATATCGGAGTCATAACCATTATGAGAGGGAGAGAAAATCAAGGTGAACGTGACCTGTTGTTTTCTGGAAGGGAGCAGAGGGAGGAAGTCAGAAACTGAAGCACTTTACAGCTTAACAGATACTATTTTGTCTTCTCCAGAACAAACAGAGTGATAGGGTCCCTTTGTGCCTGTTGTATGGCAGAAGGAGGGTCATCTCCATTAGCAGCCAGTGTCAAAGCAGCCAGTGCACAGTGCTCAGGGGCAACAGCAGCTTTATGGCAGGGGCCTTAGCAGAGGGTAGTCACAGGGCTTGTGCCTTGGTGGTTGGCAGGCATAAAGAGAAGGGGCTGGGAATGCTTCCTGTTGGTCTCTCAGGTCCTTCCTCATATAAGGATACCACTTTTCTCTTCCTGTTTCTGCAGCTGGTTCTTGGAGAGGCCTTGAATGAGTTTTAGCACATCCCCCACCTCAGTTTCCCTAAATAGAAATCTTATTTATCCATATGACCCAGATACTGGGAAACTCAATATTTACAAAGCATGCTGAGGTCCTTGGTGGAAATGTCTATCCAGGAATTGTTTTGCATGTGGCCGAGGGTGGTGACCCAAAAGGAGTCCAGCAACCCACAGAAAAAAAAGGTACAAAGAATTACTGTTCTGTATCTAAAAAAGCCTCTGGCACCTGCTTCCCCTATTTACTCCAGTGGGCACTGGCTTGGGCCCTGCTAGTTATTCCAGCGCTATGGTTGCAAATACAGAGATTGGGCTATTGGGCTGGAAGGAGTCCAGACATTTAATAAACTTGCCTTCCATAAGTGAAGGAGTGACGTGAATGTTCAGGTTTGGCTAAGGACTGCTAACTTTTTCTGAGAAGTCTATAAAAGGCAGCCAGGTAGTCTCTCACTTTTTGTTTCTTTGGCGTGTGTTGTTTTTCCATGGACAGCATGTCCTGGACCTTAGAGAGCTGGCTGGAATTAGATTAATTCAGGCTGGGTGTCCCTAGTGGCGGATAATGCATTGGGAGGACAAAGGGCTTGGAAATTTCATTATGTCAGAATGGCCGTCCTGCAGCCAGGGCGGCTGGAAAAATACACGGGCTGTGCTCGCAAGAGCAGATGGGCTCCTGGCCTGGAGCCTGTGCTGGGTACCAGCTTTGCCATGCCGATTCTGGGGTCTGACTACAGCACTGTGGAGCTGAGACGTGGATGTGAGCGTCCTGGAGCATGGCTGCCCTGGTGAACCCAGCTGCTCTAAATGGCACCTCTCCACCTTGGCTGATGTGAAAACGGCTTCTGATATGGGAAAGGCAGATGCTTATCTTCTCTTCTGGAAGGGACTGACTTTCAGAGGGGAAGTGGCAAAGGATATTGGGGAAGGTCAGCTTTGGTGTCTCCACCAGCTGCCCCTGGCTCTGCTGAGGAAGGCTGGGACGGGATGATGAGCGATCTGTCCTCTCTCAGAAAGCTGAGTTAGTGATTCACAGCTGACAAGTTGGCTGGTAAACTCTTTCTCTTGCTTCCTAGGAATTAATGGCACAACTGAAGGGTGTTCATTTACCTGTCACCTGGTACCTTTTGTCTCTTCACAATGTATTCCAGCAGCTGATAAATAAACACACACTAGTAATACATTTCCCTGCAAGAGACTGTGGGTTTTCTTTGGCACTGAAGCTAACAACAACCCTTCTCAAGGACTGCCTGGTTGTTGGAGCGCTTACCCCCTACTCAGTATTACTGGCAGAGCCTTGCGGTTAATCCAGGCTTGTGTGCAAGATCAGCGACATCCATGAAAGTTTAATGCAAATCAATCCCTGTCATGCCTCAATAAATGATTAGCAAATTAGAATGGGTCCTGATGACTTCATGGTAGATACCTGATACCCTGTGACGGATTCCTAGTGGGTGGAGGACTGTGAATCCAGAGAGAGCTGGAGCCATCCTCCTCACTTTGCTCCTGCAGTTTTACTCTAATTTTGGTGGAACAAATTAGCTGTGCTAAATTAATAATAATATTTGGCACTTCTCTAGAATCTTCCAGCTGAGGACCACAACATGCTTCCCAGTAGGGAATTAAGCTTTGCAAGCCTCCTGAAGAGCAGTTGTCACCTTTACTGTGCAAAGCCAGCAAAAAGATTTAATTGATTTGACCAAGATTTATTGGGGAGCTTGTGTCAGAGCTGTAGAGCAAACCCAAATGTACCCCTTTCACAGACCCAGGCCTTAATCATGGCCAGAATCACTTGGTGTGATTTTAAGACACATATTCACATATAGATGCAATTAATCCAAGCATGATGAGGAGAAGGGAGTATGCCCTTTAGCCCTCTGGATAAGCCTGAGGTCTGTACTGTCGATAACCATGAGGTCAAGCACAAGCGATGACAAACGTATTCACTTTGCTGACGTGTGGGCTCAGTGCAAGTGAAGCTGGAGGAGGTGTGCTGTGGTCCTCGCAGCCACTGCAGGATCCTGGGGAACACAACACAGTGGGGTGGCTCGGGGGCAGGAGGGGAACAATCTGGGTGCATCTACTTGTTACTTTGAGTCCTTGTGAACCCAGCCCTCAGTGATCTCTGCCAATGGGCTCAAGTTCTCCATCTTCTGGGGCCCACGCTTGCTCCCACAGTAACTGGCAAGAAGAAGTTCTGCTTGATTTCTTTTTATTGCTGACCTTATCATGCCATAAAGCACCTCTAGGCTGCTCAAGACTTTACCCTTATGCATGATCAAAAGGAGGCTGGTCAGCACCCTCTGAGGTTTTCCTGGGCTAAAATCCAACTTGCTATCCCTTCCTATTCATCTTCTTGAAATCTTTCCTTCCTTAAATTTGATACTTTTTGCTGATCAGGAGTCTTCTCAAACACATTTGTTTTAAAGAAAACGACAGATCATTGATTCACTGTATGTGAGCTATCTATTTAGCTGTTATCTATTAACACAAACATTTTACATTGCGTAAGAGCTCCTGTTTTGAGAGTTAGTACAGCAGCACTGGTCCAATTCAATCTCTGCTGGTTATTGTGATATTTTATTCAACTTCTGGAACTAGATAATTTGCATTGGAATTAATAAACTCCACCCTTAGTTGTGAGAGTTCTAATTATTATTTTCAAGGCAGTTTATTGGCTCAGCAAATAACTAGTCACTAGCTAGAGTGATGTGCTGTTGAGAGAGAGATTCTTATTCATAGTGACTAGGTATAAGTAGCCTATATTGAAACCTCCCAAGTAGGGTTTCTGTGTCATAGATGTAGTATGTTTGCAGAGTGAAAGAGAGCCTGAGTCATCTGGCAGTCTAAAGCAGTAGAAGAACAAAGAAAGCAAATTTGGGGCTGCCTGGAAAAGAAGAATTTGGTTTAATTAGAAAAAAAAATGAAAATGTTCACCAAAAGATGTGAGAGAGGGAGGGAGCAAGAGCAACAGCACAATCGCTAACGTGGTGGCAGCCAGGCACTAGGGATGCTGTGTATCCTGGTTCAGGTCCCAAAGTTGCTGGATTGGTCCTTTGGCCCAGCTATGCTTGGTCTTGCTGTGGTCACACAGCTATGCCGGGACTTAGACCTGGATTCCCTGAGCGTCCATCCAGGCTTCTGGGTCACAAAAGCACTTCTCCTCTCAGGGTTCTTCCTCAAGGACCCCTCGTTAGGTGACATCTGTGTCCACATTAACACAGGAGCCCTGAGCCAACAAAGGGTGAAGGTTAGTGTGCATGGTGGAGGGCTCTCCATAGCACACTTGCCTCTGCTCTCCTCTTCTCCTCCTCTACTTCCTGTTCAAGGTCTTCCACCAGTCAAAATTTTCTGGCAATGGGTTTAGATTTTGTCAGTTTTAATAAAGGCTTTTATGGATGTTTTTTTGTCAGATGGGAACTTCCAGAAGAACTGTGTTTTTGTTCAAACTTCAGCAGTTCTTTAAGAAACTGACTTTTCCGTCACTTTTCAGCAACCCCCAAAATGTGATTTTTATGACCAAAGCATAAAAAGCTCATTGGAGCAAGACTTCTTTCATGCTAGTAGACATATTTCCTGGGAGAAAGTCCACCATTTCCTGCTTACCTTCAGAAAATACCCACCTCAGTGTCCCAGGTCTGCAACCTCTAAATGCAACCATATGATAAAAGCCATTTGCTGTTCCCCTTGTCTGGTGTCAGCACACAGACTCCACCCATGAATACTATCTCAAGGCCATTTTCATACTCTGGGGAAGTACAACAACATTAAAGAGGATTGAAGACTCAGCGAAAGTCTTGAGGGTCTTCCTGTGGAGGCAGCCATAACAGAATGATATATCTCATTAGTGTTGCCGTTTTATAGCTACCTTCATGAGGGAAAAAACAGAAGAACTCTAGAGAGAAAAGAGAAAACACAGAGAAAAGAGGTTTAAATCTTCAAGATCATATTCTCAGTCGTTTCTAAGCTGTACTCTCCACCACACTTTGTTTTTGCCGATCAGATATATTGCTTAGGCAATGCAGAGGTATTAGCTCCCCTCATTTTTCATATGGTCACAGGGACAGAGACAGGGACAGGGCATCTCCAACAGAGGTGGCCTCCTTGACAGAGGTGGAAACGTGATTTGCAGTTGTTGACGTCCTGCCTCATGTTTAATCTGCAAGCCTGTGGCTGCCAGTTTGATAAGCAGCACATGGATTTGGAGACTGTCCCATTCAGGCTCCGAGTGCAGAGACCAACATGAAAAAAGGGCTCTTGCTCAAATGAAGTCCTGCTCTGCCACTGAAAGCAAAAGCCTTGCTGAATTTGTCAGAGCTGTGGTTCACCCTCAGTTTGTACTCAAGCAACCTTCCTGCTCAGGCTGTGCTTGCTAGGGCTGGTCTTGGGACAGAATTGCAATGCTGACTGGGGTCTGAGGCTAATCATAGGTCTCAGCTGAGGGGATCGCCAGCCTCCTCTAGAAGAGGTAGCTCGGATGGAGGGGGTGGCAATGGGGTATCTACAACTTGGAGGTGGTCAGGAGGCAGTTTGGGTGTGGACCCCTCTGGGGAGGATGAGCAAAGAAGGAAAAGGCAATGAGTGGGGGCAGATGATCTGTTAGTGATGAACTCTAGAGCAGGTATTGGGTTGGGGGAAGCTATGACAGGTTTGTTTGAACCTGCTAGGTTTTTTTGTTTGTTTGTTTGTTTGTTTGTTTCATGTGGAAAGACGAAACAGGGTCTCTGGGGGGGGGGGGGAAGAAGGGTTGAGGCTGGTGGGTGAAGACTGTTTGCTGGTGTTTGAGCCCACACAGCGATGAGCCCTGCTAGGCTGGAAGGAAGCTGAGGTGCTCCCTAGCTGAGGTGTCTGTGCCCAGGGTCCTCTCTGCATTTGATCTCCCTAGGGGAGGATGTAAGGTCTGTCCTTGGTTCAGTTCAGATGGCAGAGTCTAGGCTGCAAGCACATTGTGTGGCCCATGCGTTCGTGCTCCTTTCTGGGCCCTTGCTCCTTTCTTCTCTTCTCGCACACAAGAGCAAGGGTTTTCTTCTGCTTCAGTGTCAAGCTGTAAAAGTAAACCTCTTGTTAGACCTTTATTTTCCTCTTTGCTGAATAAAAGAGGCTGTGCTCTGAACCGTAAAGGCAAACCTTTAGGCTGTTGGGTGGTTGGGGGGGGGGGAAGGTGAGGAGGAGCAAACAGTTTGGCCTCTGAGCTAGAGCATTTCCTAGTATGGGGCACAGTCCAGATTTTTCCACATGTGGGCCTGAGCCCAGACATCACCCTGACAACATGCAGGAACATAAATACAAACAAAAATAACTTCCAGATGAGGGATGTATGCAATGTTTTGTTTTACTGGCATTTATACTTGCTTATTTGGCTGAAGTTGACAATCAGCCCTGTTTATTGCAACAGGGCAGCGGGAGGATGCTAGGAACAGCAAAAGTGCCTCTTCAGCTGGGTCTTCATCCCGAGGGGGAAGGAAACCCATGGCAGCCACCTCAGGGAGGCCCTGTGCAATGGTCAGAGGGAGGCAGGGCCTGGAAACTGGCAGGAATGGCCTTGTTAGAGTGAAACCTTTCGGGAGACCCTGAATGACCTGTGACAGTTTAGGAGCTCTTGCTCTGTGTCCCACCTCCTGAGCTTCCTCTTGTTTGCCTGTGCTTCTTTAGATGCTCTCCTTGCGTCCTCACTCATCCAGTGTGATCAGGTAGGACTGTACCCTCCAGAAGTGAGAGCAGCCTCTTGAAGAGAAGAGGTTTTGTATCTTATCTTCTCCTTCACTTGCAAATGCCATTACTGGATTTTAAGGTGATTTTGGCTGGGAGAACCCTTGCACAGCCTGATGCCAGTTGGAGCAGAGGTGGTTTGGGCTGCACTTTGAGTGTGGATGAATTTCTCCACGGGGGGAGAAGGGGATACACTGGGGGCTCTAGCCCCTCGTCTTCTTGTAGCACCATGTGCTCATCCCCTCCTGCATCATGTGCCTCAGTCACAGAGCTACGTAGTCCATTTCTGACATCCCCTGTAGAGGTTTGGTCTGTGCACACAGTATCTTAACTCTTCTTTTATATTAGAAGATAAAAAAAATGACTTCTGACATATATTCTGCTTTTCCAAAGACTGTACAAAAATATGCTGATCTATGCAATGCTATCAGGATGCTTAAGCATAATTTTGTGCTGCAGCCCTCAGAGGGGTCACAGTCTACCTGGCCATTGAATTCCCAGCTGATTTACCTGCAGCAATTCAGGGCAACATCACTGAGGACAGGAGTTTAAAACGGGTGAGAGAAAAGGGCTGACTGGTGCTAGTTGCCCTTGTAGCTAAATATCCTCTTTTTATTTCTGGAAAAATCAGGCTGTGGATATAGCCTGAGTATATTACAATAGCCAGTCCCTCATGTTGCTGTTTCATGAGTTTGTCTGTCTAGCAGGTCTAAAAATAACTAAATAAATCACTCAAATCAGGCAGTAAGCTAATAGATTTGCCCACCTGTTTATTAATAAACACACACACACATGAACCTATATTTCTATATTAGACCATGGCTCTGCGTCTCCTGTGGGTATAAAAAGAAAAACACCTGGCAGAGAGTGAGTGCAGTAAGGCAAGTACAAAGTTTCCACTGTAAACATATTTGTGTTTGCTGAGCAAGTGTTGCCTTAGGAAGGCAGGCGAGGCAAGCAGCTACTGCTCGCTCGCAGAGCTTCGGGTTACCGAGCACGGAGGGAGCTGACTTTCTGACAGCTACAGGTCTTCAGATCGTAGTTAGGTCGTAGAGGGGAAAGATGAAAGACGGTTCACGCAGGCATCCTTCCCAGCCCCCCTCTCAGGGCAGACTGTGCGTTCCTCCACACACTTCCTCCTTGGAGCTTGGCTTCAGCAAACAGCCAGGAGATAGTGCAACAGCAAAGTTGAGCCTTGGTGTTTTTTTGCTGGGGTTGATTGCCTCCTTGGAACTGCTCAGTGCACGCTCTGATCCTCACCCTTGCAGAAATATCTCTGCCCTGTGTTCGCTCTGCTGATTTGCAGCAGAGCCTTTCCCAGCATCAGCACAGAGGGCAGAGGTGTTTTGTGGTGAACCTTTCCTGGTTAGATTTGTGGTCACTGACTGGCAAAGCTGTAAGGGGTAAAGGACAAAGCTGTAAAGGGGTAAAGGACAAAGGAGGCATGGGAGGAAGCTGGGGGAAGAACGTGCTCAGGGTGTGTGAGGACCGGGTGTACAGACCCTGGGAAGGGGAAGATCAGGGATTCCTGGTCGTGAATGTTGTGAGATGGAGGTAGACAAAGGATGAGTAGATATGTCCATCCTGATGACTCCTTTTTTTGCCTTCTTATTCCTGTTTGCAAGCTGTGGTGTATGGCTGTCCCAGCCACACTTGTATTTCTGCTCCCCCACAGGATCAGCTGAAACGTGCTGAACAAGGGGCTGAAGGATAATGAAGAGAACAAGCAAAGTACTATCTGACTGGAACATGCTAAGATGTGTGGCTAACTTTCAGGGCATGTGGCAGGGCAGTCTTAGATCTTTGCATGCTGTTTCCCAGCTCTGCAAATCAGACCCAATACTTCAGTTAAGGATGATGCCTCTTTATAATTAAACACAGGGTCTTGCATTGGATTAAGACAAAGCTTCCCATCTAACTTCCTCCAGCTGTAATGGTGCAAAGGAGATGTCAGGTTCACACTAAAGCATAATCTGAGCCCACGACAGGTCGTCACACTTAAGCCTGACTCCTCTAACATATTTATAAAACTTTGGGTCCTGCCATTCCCCTCCTCCATCAGTAATGGCCATAAAGAATCTTTTTATGAAACTGCTGGGCATCACAATCATGTTTCACAATCTTATTTTACACAGTGATTTTGCAGAGCATTAATAAGTAAAATCTGAGTTGTGGTCTTTCCTCTGGGTTTGGTATTTGAGGGAAGGAGGATCAGAAGTGCTAGAATGGGCTGTGACACTGTGGCAGGTATGGCTGACAAGCCAGAGTGGCCTGCATTTTCTGCCTGGGATCTGCTATATTTAGTCAGAATCACAAGATGCAGTGAACTGCCATTTCTTCCTTGTGTTGAAAACCTTGAATGGCCTGAAGAAATCCTGTAAAATGGACCTGCCACCACCTATCCCTCCTAGGGAAAGTCTCTGCCGTTGTGTTAGGACAGTAAAGACTTGACAAATGACTATCTATCTTAGCAGTCTCTGGTTGCATCCAAATGTTTTGTGTCAGCAGCTACTATCTGCAATGGGATCTCCCAAAGAGAAACTTTGGAAAGAGAGCAGGCAGAGGAACTTTTCTGGGATGGATAGAACCCTTTTTGAGCCAGGAGTGGAAGTAGGAAGTAGAGGGGTGTTCTCACTGAGAGCTATGTTCATTTAGGGTAGGTATGGTCAGAGACATGTAGGAACTAGTCTGGACAGATCGTAGCGACAGTAAATTGCTGAAAGTAATGGTTTCCTGAAACCCTTTGGCATCCATGCACTGAAGGAGATCTGCTGCTTTACGTAAATAGAGTAGGAGCTGACCAAACTAGGTATCTCAGATATAACCTTCCTTAGAGTGTCCTCATTGTACTGGTGGGCATAAAGTTGCCCCAGCTACTAGGCCTGTCTTGGTTGTTCACAGATGTTATTTCATTGATGAAAAATAGCAGTGAATATTGAAAGCTGTGGAAAGCATAGACTGCCAGATGTTTGAAACAGCAGTGAGGAAGGCTAGACATGTTTAAGCAATAGCAGGGGATGGGTCACCTAATTTTGCTGCAACAATCTATTTCCATCTGGTTCTGTCTGCTGGGCCCAAGGCAAAGTGTAATTAACCTGTGGGACTCTTTGCCAAAGCACAGAATCTGATGAGGCTACAAATGGATCGCACTCATTCTCTTTCACTCTTAAAATAAAATAATGTGTAGTGCCATTAGTTTGTGGAAACTGTTAAAAGCAATGCGCTTAGTTAGACATATGCACGTTAGGTGATTGCCAGACATAAAAGATGAGAGGAAATATCTCTTTGCATAAATATATTGTTGCATGATTTCTGTTAGGAGGGCTTTGGCAGCTCTCAGAGTCTGCACCACTGAACAGTTGGACATTATTTGGGACATGCATGAAAATTTCAATGGTCTGGTGGTTCCACAGCTATTTCTGAAGGAGCTTCATGAGGCAACTGCTAACACAAAGTGAGCTGCATGTTTTTAAACAAATAAGGAGATTTAGGTTAATTATTAACTTTTGGTCATTTCAACTCTGATAGCTTTGGCCTTCAGGTTGATCATTTAATGAGCTCCTTCCCGTTGCTACAGTAACTGCAGCCCTGGAAGACCTTGATGTTCAAGTCAGCAAAAAAATAAAATAAAGCTAGTTCTGAAATTTGTTTAGGCTTCTATTGATAAGTGTCTGTGCGCCGAGTCAATTGTTCCGACAAACAAGGCTTGGAAACGTACCATAGGGTTTAATGCAATCCTTGCGCAATGCTATCCTAATCCATCGGCTGTTGCGCACTTAAAAAAAAAAAAAACTTAAATTTGTGCACTCCTCATGACATGCACTAAGCCATTCAGTGGTGTTGTTTTAAGAAAGCAAACATATTCGTTTGTTCTTCTTGCTGAGTTATCATTGTACACGATGTAATTTTGGCCCATGAATGTGTTTGCCCTCTCCAATGTGCTATGTGCCACTGGAATGTCGGAGGTGCGATATAAGCTAACTTTTGGAAGTACAGCCCTCATCCATGTCTCCCCTCCAGCATGTGTTTGTACACAGCATCATGCCAGATCTCAGCTTCTTCTTTGTCCCTTTCAAATACAACTTCTGGCCAGAGAGTCCTTTCTTCTTGGACCTCTCCCAGATTTAAAGCATTCAAAATCTCCCCTGCATGCTGATCCTATTGTACAAACAATATCTGGGATGGCTCCTCAGCTGGTGTAAATCAGTACTGCCTTGCTGAATTCACTGCAGCTGCACCTTTTAAAGCCAGATGAAGATTTTGCCAGCTACTTCTTCAGCAGGAGAAACCTCTTCAGTTCTGTCTTCTACTCCAAATGTTAATTTTAGCACTGTGGTTTGAGTTGTCCTCCCTCTAATTTTCAAGGGCAACTATTCTTTTGTACTGCTGTGACTGGACAATTGGACATCCACCTCTGTTACGAACACAGATCCAGAATGGGAGTGTAAGTAGTATACACATTTTTCTTTCTAAGAAGAGGTCTCTCTTACAGAGGTATCAATACTTTAATGAAATTTAGAGCTACAGATGTATACCTTAGCGCTCATCAAAGCTGCTCTTGTCTCTGGTGTACAGCCCTGAGGGCATGATGTTTGTGTCATGTTTCACAATTGTTTTTAAACATAAAGTTTTATGGCCTGATCTAAAGTACAGCTGGCAGGAAACAGTTTTTCCTATCCTGCAGAATGTTTGCAACCATCAAAAACAGTCTCGCTCCGTGCTGGGATGGGCTGACAGCTCCCAAAAAGTGGAGAGCTGAAGCAGCCCATTGAAACTAGCTAATGCCCTGGTAATTTGTGTTTTCTTGGGGAAGGAGAGGCATGTTCAAATCCAGTCTTAATCAAGGATACCTGAATCTGATTCTCCTACATCAGGAGTGGACAGCCTGGCCAATAATTAATTGCTACTTGAGCTTTTCTCTTCCTGCTCTGGTTTTGAAAAGTCTGTCCTGGACTTGAGATAAGTTTCACAGTGACAGCTTCAGTAAAAATGCTGTTATTTCCAGGAACTGCTTCGATTTCAGTGAGTCTGCGTTTTCTGTCCAAATAACATTTTGTCAAAAACCCCTAGAATATTTCTTATCCAAAGCCTTCTGAAGTCAGTGAAAAACATCCTTCTTCACTTCAAGAGAATTTTAATTACTGTTAAGAATACTGGGCTAAATACACAATCACATTAGGAATTTGCTCTCCTGATGGAGGTCTGTATCAATCATTGTTTTTGTCTGCACTAATGAAAAATAAGAATGGGACTATCAGATAAAAAAAATCTGGGCTTCCCAGTGATTTGGAGAAATGGGGTACCACACTAGTTTGTGCCTGCTGGAAGGTGTGTGTATTTTTGATTGCTGGAAAAGGGTCTAGCAAGGACAGCCTGCCACAAAGGACAGCCCTAACCACACAGAGATATCCTGGTCCAACATGTGTTAACACAAATCCACTCTGTGATTTAAGAGGGGAAAAAAAAAAAAAGGCAAAACAAAAACAAACCCTAAACCAGCAACACAGCCCTTTCCTTCCCCCTTGAAATTTTTGGCTGATAGAGCATCATAGATTTTAAACATAGCTGGAAGAAATTCAAGAGGCAATAGTTGCAACATCATTGTAAAAAAAAATGTATCTATATAATTAAAAACAAATGACAATAAAAGACAAATGAAATCACCTCTCCACCTAACTTCTTCTACAGGCACGCACGCGTGCACACACACAGTCTTGGTGAGCTATTAGCCTGGAAATTATTCAAGTCTTGGAGTGATCCAATTCTCTTGGGAAGAAGAAGAAAGAAAAGCAGCCAACTTCATGCATCAAGTGGAACAATAATCCTGAACTACGAGGAAAAACTTTCAAGTCTTCAGATGGTGAATTATTTATCTGCTGACATAGAACAATACGCACTTTGTAGTCAATGTACGAGATTCCCAATGTGTGTCGCATTAGAAAGTAAGGGAGTGTGGAGTTGTATAATTATCCTTTTTTTTTTTTTTTTTTTATGGGGGGAACACCCGCTCCCTCCAAAGCTTTAAAATCTATAATTAGCCACAAGGGAATCCAAATGTCTCCAGCAGTCCCTTTTGAGGTGTTTGATTATCATGTTACTAGGGGCCAAGGATGGTTTTGGCAAAACTTATAGGAGTCGAAGCCCTGGGATTATCTGTCAGTCCCCAGGACATGTCCAGCAGAGCATCCCAAAGGGCCCCAATCAGCGAGCTTCAGTTGCTTTTTAGTTTCTTCCCTTTTCCCCTCTCCTGTGTTTTATTATTTCTCTGACTTTTTGTTTTGACTGCAAGTCCTCACTGCAGGACTCTTGTCTCCATCACTGCCTGTAAAACATCTTTTACTGCTGCTGCTGTTGGGAGGATAATAGAAACATGGTTCACTTCTCATCAGGCAAGCGCCACCTTGGAAAGTGAGTCTTTGTCTTGGGATTGCCAAGCCTTGGCCCTGCATCTGAGATCCCAAACAAGAGGCCTGACTGAAGCACCTTCTCCTGTGATTTCTTTGCCTGAAGCCTTGTCTGGGAAGAACTGGGCTTGTTTTATCTGAGAACCACCTGAGCTGTCATGACTTTGCAACAGCATTATTAAAAAAAAAAAACAAAAAAAAACCCAACCTATATAATTAGCACCAGTTATCTAGAAGGAAAAGACTTTGTATCTCATTACCAAACCTTTGAGCCAGTCTTTAATTCCTTTAACCTTTGCTGAAGGTAGGATTTTCTGTGGACCAGCTGAGCCGTTGCCTGTGACTAGCAAACTGATGTTTTGCTTTCCAGCATCCCCGAATCTGGAGAATATAAGTTGGAAGATGCTGCTTGAATTGTCAGAAACAGAGCCTAATACTACCCCTTTTCTAAAAGGCACCCAGCAGATTTACTCTGAAGGATGTAATGCCGTGTTATGAGTCATAAAAAAAAAATTCAGAGATGTTTAGCAGTGTTAAACACACCTATGCCCTGATGGGAATAAGTGCAGGTACCCAGTAGACAAGTGTCCTCTGCCTTGCCATCAGACCAGTGATGTTGCTGCCCTCCGTGTTGGCTTTTTCAACAGAGAGGCCCAGGGCTCAAGAGAGAGTGGATTTTCCTACAGTTGGTCACACAGGTCAGGGTCAGGGCACATTGCGTTGCTATTGCCTGTTTGGGAGATCAATAGAGGACTTCAGTCTCCGCCATTTCAGCACCTTTCATCAGAACTATGCTCACTTGCATTCAATGTGTGAACCAATTTGGTGCACAGTTATAGTAAAAAGCGTCTCAAGATTGCAATCAGGGATGGGAGGGAGGGAGTGTTTTGCCCAGGTTGTTTGCATGTAGTGATTCCTGTCTAGATGCATTGTCTCTGCTCCTAGAAACTATGGCTTTTGGTGTATATCCCTTAAAGCAGAAGAATAGCATGGAAAAAACAGGGATGGGGGAATGAAAGGAAAATCAGGGATGTGATGGCTCCATCTCAGATTCTGCCCTGAAATAACTTCATGCATCAAATTTCAGAGAGCTCAGTGGGAAACACAAGGTGTCTTTTAACTGCAGTATTGTGGACAGGATGCCAAAAATAAACCACTTTTTGTCTGCCTGAGGAAGCCACTGTCAGCTCTTGCAGTGTCATTCGTAGCAGGAGAGAGCTGTGTGGAAGTGCAAGAAAATGCTTGTTTCTTCCTGACCTAAAGTGAGGACTAGTTCTCATGACTGGTCTGGGGATTTACTGGTGGAGAGTTGGCAAGACCTTGCTGTGTTAAATGAGATGGGAGACCATCTCCACTTAGACTGCTCAGGCTAAATATCAATGAAGCTGATGATTAAATCCATTCTCTCAGGCTCAACTCCCTACCTTGGTTGTTGTTTTTGCAAAAGAGCATTGATTACAATTAATGCTGATTAGCACTTTTTTGATAAAGGTACCATAAACCACAGTTTTATCTTGTGGTATCAGCTCCAGCAAAGGGAGAAACCACAGACATGAACCTTTGCAATCTTCCTGCATTCAGTCAACCAGCTTGGTGCAATAAAAGAGCTCACATATATCTCCTTTAAGGGCCTTTGTTTCCTTGTCTCCAGATCGCAAATACACGCAAAACTCTCTGCAAACATCTAATCACCAACCATAACGTGACTGAATGGCTGGACTATTCCCAGCCTTCATCACCTTCACTGTCCTGGGCAGGGATTGCCAAAGTTGCTCTTTGCCTTCACTTTCTTTGTGCTTACACAATTTTCCTGTTAAGCACATTGCAGAACAGCCTGGTGACTGATGAAATATCTTGCAGAGATGACAGGACACAGTGTAGATCTTCACACTGCAGTCTCACAACAGAAAGCTGCACATTGCAATGGGCCATGACCTGTCAGAAAGCTTCAGACTTTTTGATCCCTATATTCATGCTAAACACAATGCCATGAACTGGTATTTTGAAAAAGAAACGGCTCCTCTGATCTTGCACTGAATTCAGGTTTGGATCCAGAACTGACGTTCATTCACACCCTAGAGTTTTGTATCTTAAGACCTTTCCATCTGATAAGTTTGGGATTCCAGCAGTGCAAAAGCATTTTGTGGTATATATTCACAGTGATAATCAGTGTAACAAGCATGCATTAGGGGTAGAGGTAATGTAAGGATACTTGGCTTGTTTGCACCACTGAAGCCCTCTGTTGCCCCTGTAGAGCTGCATATGCCCAGGTCTCCTTTATTCAAAACGTGGGGTTTCAGTGCTCATGTTTGCTTTGTGCTGGTAGGAATGACTCTGCACTGGGTGTCAGCAGGAGGGGTATATGCAGGAGCTCAGCTGAACATTTACTTAGTGGCGCTCTGCAGCTGTACTGCTTCCTCTACCCTGCCATCACCTGGGCCATTTTGTAAGCTCTGAGGAGGAGAGATCAGCATTGCATCTCCTTGAGAGATGTCTGGGGACTGGGAAGGGAACTGCCTCAGGAACAGGGGTTTGTAGGAGGGGCTGAGGTGCTCCTCTGGGTCTGGTCCAACATGATCTATTTGGTGACATTTCCACACAGGGAAAGTGGGTACAGGAGTGGCTGAACCTGATATTTCCTAATGAGTTGGTCTCATCATCATTCTGGGTCACCATTTTATAAATATTTCTCCAGGAGGGGTTTGTTCTGCTCCCAGCTGCAGGTTACAGCATGTTGGAAGATCAGTTCAGAAGAGTTTTGCACCCAGTAAAAGAGGGACAGTGGTTTTCTAATTTGGCCCAGGTGTTTGGGCCAAACATTTTTAAAGAGATATTGTTCTCCATTTATTTAAAATGTGGTTAAATTGTTGGGCAATGAAGCAGTTGATTGCTTGCTATAGGATAATGTGCACACACCTGTACATGCAAAGCAACACAGGTAAGTGCTCTATAAGCTCCCTAAGTTGCCTTTTTTACATTCAAGTGGTATGGGTATGTTAGCACCCAGTTCCTAAAAGACTGGAGAGCCTGAAGGAGGAAAGATTTTCTCTTCGCTTTGGAGTTTCTCCTTCATCTCTTCCCTTTCCAGTAATCTCAGTCCCTTCCTGATGTCCTTGCTGCCAGCTTTTTTTGTGCCAAATAATGCTGCAGATGGAGCAATGCAGCCTGGTGCTACGTCAATGCCTTCTTCCCTTGTGTAGAAATGGGCCACCAAAGCAGTGACCTCTCCTGCAGCCATGGCTCTCCTTTGGGAGCAGTGTGCTGATCTCAGCAGACCTTGCACCTCCCCCAGGATCCATGTGGTCCTGTGCGTTGAGTGGATTTGTCCTGGATGCCGTGACAACACCAGACATTGTCAAATCTGGATAACTTGATTTCTCTGAACTTGGAGGAGAGTGTGTGGCTTTCTAGACTGAGGTCTGGTAGATATCTGATTCCCAAATCAGCATAAGAATAAACAGGTTTGTGCCTCTGATGCCCCGAGCTTTAGAAATCTCAGCCTTTAGTTCTCGTCAGTGTTGTGTGGATGGCAAGTCCATTCCTCCTGAGAAAGGTGCTGCTCTGGGACTGTTGACAAGGTTCACTGAACTGGAAGCTTGACCTTCTGTAACTCTTTTTGGACCCTGTATCTGCTTAGCAAGTCTTTCACTTTAACCAGTGCACTCATGTGGCACAGTTTTAATCCTTCACTGTTTTTGAAGAACAGTCATTTAAAGTGAAGTCCTGGCCTCAGAAGAGTCAGTGGGAATTTTGTTGCTGACCTCAGCCAGGGTCATCACTCCACCTTTCATGTCCCCACAAGGGCACTGAGCGAGCCAAGGGCAGAGCACTCGTGTGTATCCAGTGCAAGATAAAGCAAGGGGATCGGGAGGAGGAAGTCAGGGTGCCAAATTCTTCATTAAGGTGCCGCTGCCAGGGTGCTCCTGCCAAGTCTGGCCAAAGTGGGTTACATGTACTGTACATACCCCATACACATGGTCTCCCCTCACTCCTCGCAGCGACAAGGCCACAATGAACTGAGCACTTCTGTGAGAAAGCACAACGCACAAGTAAATAGTGACAGCCTTTAGCTCCAAACATGTCTTGGTTGGTTAATCCTGTTTTCTTGTCTGAGGAATGGTTCAGCTAAGGGAAAGGTGATTGAACCATTACCAGAGGGGAAAAAACACCTATTAAAAGTCTGAACATTGAAATACTGGAAACAGATCCCTCGTGTGAGAGCGACTGTTTGCCTTGGCCACCGACCTGTCTTCGCCAGTCCTCTCCCTTATTTTCTTTGCTGCTGACAAAACTGTGTTTGGGAGCTCTAGGATGATCACTGACATGCAGGGGAGCAGAGCTGGAAAAGTGTCCTTATCCGTACTGATAAACAGGGGTTAGCTGGGAGAAACAGTGATGACAACAGGACATTTGAGCCCTCTGCAGATATCTGGAGACTGCGAACATTTAAGGAAGGAAGGGAAGGGAATGGGACACTCACTTTGGGTGACCAAAGTTACAGTATTAGAAGTAAAAGGCTTAGACTGAGTGATGGAAACTGTAGGTTTAAATGTCAGGATATATTTCCTAACAGTGATTTCTGTCAAGCTGTTGGATAATCCCAAAGGGAAGTGGTGGAAACCTCATACATAGAGATATTTCTCAAATTAGGTTTGGATGAAGGCAGCAGAGAATAGGTTCTTGCAAAAAACAGTTGAAGCAGATAATCTAGGAGTCTTTTTCCATCTCTAAAGTGTGATTTATGCTACAAACTGCCAGACCCTGCAAACTAATCTGTTGTGTTAGAAGTGATTCAGACACGATTGCTTATATTTTTATACCCCTCATGATGTTAAACATTTGGTTTGCCAGGAAGAGTTGGAGTTTCCAGGACACACGTTACTGTGAATGGGTTTTGTGAACTATAATTAATAGGCAATAAATCCATATAAGTGGGAAACCTCGCAGCTCTTGTGCTGGACAATAGGAAAGGATGGGAACTAATTATTTTTGGGGGGAGGGGTACATTTTTGTGTGAACTTGGAAGGAATTAAAACACAAATGCTGCTTTTGAAGGGCCAGTTAGGGTAGAAGCCACAAAATTGTTCTTTACATTAACTGTAAAAAATGTATTTGTGCAGCTATTTCTTGGATGGAACCTAGCACAGTGGCAGCCGGTTTTAATTATGCAAGCTGAGCAATTACAACTTGATCATGGGCCCATGCAAGGCAAGGGGATCATTTGCAGGCTTAAAGTGCTTGCTTTGGGCTGGATTAGACCCACAGGTGAGAAATCTCGCACTCACCACAGCCATCCTGGGAAGCTGCCGGGTGTATGGCTTTTTCCCATTGCAGGTTCCATTAACACTCTGGCCCATCTCTCTCTGATTCGGTAGTGCATATGGGTCCTGGGGAATGACCAACTGGACTGTGGTCCCTTGGCTTTATTGTAGCTTTTTTCTTGCTTCCAGTGGGATAAATGACAGGAGATTGTGACTAGGTGTACCTCTGGGCAATTCCCTGCTACTGTTTTGGAGGACACAGTGGATATTTCCTTCATGTTACCTGAGGAATTTGCTCCCAATCATCACTGTAATTGTTATCAGTGGTAATAGGTTTATTATAGTGCTCAAAAGGGGTTTCACATTACTACAGATACATTGAAAAGATACTTCTTTGTCCAAAAGAGTTTAAAATCTAAACTAAAATATGGATGTATTGGTAATAGTTTTAGCCACAGGTCACCACGGTACCAATGCACAGCCAGATGTAGTGTCCCATTGAAGACAATGAGATTTTGGTCATTGGTGGCAACATGGGTCAAGTTAAACCCCTATGATCCATGTTTCTTTATCCAGTGTCACTAACTATTAATCATATTTTTTCCTCTGCCTATTCCTTAAAGAGGATTTGCAGGGTATGAACAGCAGGCCACTGCTTCATCTGCAGTTCATATTCACCTGAGCTAGCTTCCACGGAGGGAGCAGGGAGGGTCCCCTGCAAAGCTCCTACCCTTAGAGCCAGTTTAGTGCCTGCCTCACTGAAAACAAAAGATTTGTTCCAAGGCTGTAACAGATCATAGTATAACTTTCCCTCCTACCCTTTCTCCTATTCCACTGCTGTCCTCATCCTTAGCTCTTTTGCTAGCTCTTCTATCTGGAACGTACCTCTACATGACCGTGTCTGAGCTATCAGAGATGGTGATATTATCTTGGTCTCTAGATGATGAGTCTAGTAAAGATCTAATAACTGATGTTATAAAAAATTAATATTCCCAAGAATAGAAATCCTGGATCCAAACTGTGGGTACTATATGTCTATATGTGTTCATATATATGTATATGCACAAATATATATTGTACAGACTGTAAAGGAAGGTAATTAATAACTCCCAGCTGGCCAAGCTCAGCATTATCTTATTATTATCTGTCATAGGGCTGCACTGAAACAAAGATCTAGCACAGCTGAGAAGGTTAAATGTGAACTCATCAGAGGAAAGATGCGCACTCATGCATTTAAGGAATTATGCAAAAACTCAACCTGTAACAGCTTACCAGCAACAGCCATGGCTTCTGCAAGGGAGTTCCTGTCCCCTCCCCTTCTTCCACCCATCTCAGAGCCTGTTCACTGTACCTGGCCAAATTGAGAGGAACCTCTTCTTTGGAGTCAGAATCTGGCCCTCGGGCTCTAGGGCCGACCCTGAAAATAGCAGCTCTGGCCCATATGAGGCCGAGCCTTCTTGCCTTCTCAATCTGTTTAATGTCATCGACAACTGCATGTAGGAGGATTGTTCTTGGCATGTACAAGAGTACTCATGAAGTGTCACTTCGCTGATTAAAACATGTGGAAAACAAACTGTGTCAGGTCCTGCCCCCTCCCTCCCTTTGCTGCCTTCCCCTCAGGGAAGTCTGCCAGGACAGCCAAGTGAGACCCTCTTTGACTCTTTACTAAAGGGGAGGGTGGGAAACTTCAGAAAACAGCCACTATCCTGTGGCTTTTAATGCTGTTTTGTAAAAGGCAGACACAGACCGCTCCCCCATCAACATTAGCGTGACTATAACACCATCCCAAAGTTCTCTGATGTGGCAGTGTCTGGCCTGGTTTCTCCATGCCTCCATGATGGCAATTATGCTGAAATGGAGATTGCCCATGTGGGGCAAGAAAAGAAGCAGGGGACCTAGTGGTTGGAGGAAAATATATGGGCTCCTAACCTTTCAGGCTGGGCATTGATCCTGGCAACTGATTGTTAAAATCACAGCTGGGTCCTGAATCGGCCAGGTTCTCTCCTGCCCAGAGCTGGCCCCTGTCCTGGGGGACATGCTGCTTGTGTCTGGCTTTGTAAATGTCTCTCTTTCCTCCTTCCTCTGTCCCCTCTGGTTCAGATCCTGAAATCCCGATCTTGTGTGGCAGAGAAAATGGTCTGGGAATCTCCCTGGTCTCCTTTACAGAGCTGATTGATATGCAGCCCTGCTCCTTTCAGTCTTGTCGTCTTCTCTCCCCGCCCCAGCTCCAAGCCTTCTCTTAGGCTGTTCCCTCTATTTCTTCCATGAGCAAAACACAGCAGGTGTTCAGTCTCCCTTTCCCTGTTTTACTGTTTAAAATCCTCCCCTTATCACAAATCCTTCCTCCACTGGTGTCCTCACAAATGATGTCTGAGCTACTGTTCTGAGCAAGGAGAAGGTGTCCTTATCTGCTAGTAGCAACTTCTGGCCAGCCCAAGCCAGTTCCAGCAGGTGTCTCAAAGAAGCTGAGAATGCTTAGAAGTGAATAAACAGGAGGTGCTGAACACCATGTAAGCTCAGACCTGATAGGAAAGGGTGTCATATGGAGGAAAGATCAGGATCTGCACTTGGCTAGTTTTCTGTCATGTGGCCTTGGACAGACCCTTAACCTTCTTTCCTACCTTCTTGGTGAGAATAACACATGGCTCTCAGCAAATCTGAGCGCGGACCTCTTAATTTCTTTCAGAATTTCCCCACTTACTATGCAAAGTCTGAGTTTTATTATAGATACTAGACCAACCTTTATCTTACAGCCTTTGATCACTGAGTTTTTTTCCTTGGCTAGATGCTTTTTCTTTGCAATTCCTGCTGTGTCTTTCCCAACACTGCGCTTTTTGTCAGTCTATATATTTTTCTGGTTGGAACGGTAGATCTCCGGATAAGCAGTATCAAGTACTAGTTTGAATATTGAGCAATTAGATGATAGAAAGTTCCTCAGAAGCCAATGAAATGGTCTGTGGTGCACATACATTTATCACAGTGCTTTGGTGCTCTGTTTCCTTTTGCTTTATTAACCCTGGCCCTGTGGGCATTGAGCAATGATCCAAATGATATCTGTGTGACACGCAGAGTCCAATCTGCTGGCAACTTCTAGAAAGACAACAGGTCAGATTTCCAAAGCTAAGTACTTACAGTTTTGCAGACATATGTTTGTAAAGTAAGCATAAGCTAAATTTTCCTTGCAAACATCCACTGTGCATGCATGATTGTTTAGCTAAGAAATGGGCATGAACTCACATTAACTTGATTAAGGAAAATTTGCCTTTGTACAGTGGCCTTAGCTAGAGCAGAAGTATTCTGCCTCCTCCCTACCACCTTATATCTGTGATTATTTTTTTAGTAGTTCTTAAAGTGAGTCACTGAGAGTCATTTTGCTTCCTTCAAGTGAGATCTAGGGGACTTGTGCTTTTTTGTCCAAGTGAGCAGGACATATTCCAAAGAGGGATTGAGAGAACGATATGGAAAAGAGCTGTCTGACGCGGAAGAGCGCATATTCTCATTTAGAAAAGCTTATTTCAGTATCGCACAATGGCTTTTTTTACTCCTGATGGCGTCTTTAGTGCTTTATTGGCTACATGACAGCAACATACGAACAATATGTTACTCATCAAAAGCTACCTGGCACGACTACCCCAAAAAAAGAATAGAGCAGAGAATAAATACGGCACAGAGGGAAGTGACGACAGCAGCCACATTTTAAATAGGCTAATCTTTGTTTAAATGGCCTTTTGATGAAGAAGGATTAAACGATGTGCTGGAAATGGTACAGTATGACTAATGAGAGAATTCACAGTTATATGTGATAGGAGAGGAAAAATCAAAAGGGATATAAACCATCCGGCATCCACACACTGGTGGACTGTCAGGAAAAAATTTTGCTGACTGGCAAAGGGTACCACTGTTAGCTGTTTTTTTAATCTTCCTCTGAGATACTTCAGCCTATTAGAACTCTCTCTGGACAATCCAGAGATGGAAAACATGGGCTCAGAAGTGTCTTGTAGCAGCTCCAGGCTATGGCTGCATATACAAGTTGGCCTGCGATAAATCAGAGCTGGCTTCTGGCTTGTTTGTTACTCCCCAGTAACAGCCCAGTTGCCCACTTTCACACCGCGGAGGGCAGAACTCAGCCTCCCAGGCTTTCACAGCCAAGGAAGCACATGGACATTTATCCAAGGGTAGGAGCTACACACAGTTCGTTGCAGGATGGCACACGTGTGATGAGTTGTTTGTGTAGCTGTACTCAGGCAGGAGCAAATGGCAGGAATGTCATAGCCCCATTGATCTGCTGTCTTGGGGGGGAAGCTGAAGCTTTCAGTTACATGATGAGTATTAACATCACGTTGCAACTTTATGTGCATTTCCTCATGAATTTTCCAGTACTTCATTAATGCTCAAATATCAGGCCTCTTGGATGTGTACCAACATTATTAGCGATACATTGTAATAATAATAATAAATCCTACTTTACAGAAAACAATACAGCAGTAGAGAAATGACCTAGCAGGTGCTTAGTTCAGGGCTAGAAGAAAATAAGTCCCCAACAGCTCTCTAACTGAGGAGTTATCCTACCATAGTCACTGAGATGAGTGAGGTTTCTGCTTTCCAATAGTTTCAGTATTTCAGCTACTCCATTGTGTTGGTCTTGGTGCTTTCTTGGCTAAACTATCTGTAACAAAGGAGAGGACCTGTGAATGGTTCAGGACAGGGGCTCCTTACGCAGGGTAGAAAACAGATTTGAGTAGTATAAGGTCCTTATACTACTGTTTTGATATGAGACATTATTTAGCTAAATACCATGAGCAAAAATGGATAATGAGGTGGTTGTCCAGATCGACCAGTAAAGTTTAGCCTGTTTCAGAGGGATAGAGCAGAATTTGCAGTGATATCCCTTCCATGCTCCATGGGATTGTGCTACACCCTCTGTGCAGTACTGTTAAATCACAGCCATGCTGGTATCTCAGGACCTTGGAGACACCACGGCACTAGGAACACAGTGAAATGGCAGCCGGCAGCCTGAACCATGCCCTAGCACCAATGCTGCAAGGACCGCACAAAACTGCCTTTTCTTTCTGACTTATATTTTGACCATTGATCCCAGTGGCACTGGACACAGCTAGGGAAATACCAACATCAAGAAAACTTCCACAAGAGAGGGAAGACATCCCTACGAACTTTTCAGTTGAATTGCTATATTTCAAGCATTATCTAAGGGATCAATGGGAATCCTTCCAGTAACTTCAGTGGGCTTTTTATAAGACTTTAATTAATGGCTTGGTTGCTAGAACTGTGCATGCTCCTTTGACAGCACGACTGAGGGTCACGTCTCTAACAAGAAACTAAGCAAACAGGGCTCCTTGGTCAACAGTTTGCAAATTGCAATAGATTTATCCACTAGGGAAAAATTTGATAGCAAAGGTTTGTCTTTCCAATTGTCTAAAAGTTTTCTGTTATCAGCAGAGAGAGAAAAAATCATTTTTGAACCCTGCTTATGGCTGGGTTCCAGCTGTATTAGGGTTGAGGCTAACTTTCTGATGAAAGGTAAATGTTTAATATTAAGACTAAAAATGTCTTAGGATTAAGAAGCTCTTTGGTGTTAATGAGAGAGTTTGGCATAGGGTTGCAGACTGAGTTTGACTCAGGAGAATGAGGCTGCCTCAGGGTAAAGGTTCAGGCTTCCCCTGTGTTTACCTTCTTCCCTTTGGGCAAGGGTCTCAGTGGTGTGGCAAAACAGTGGTGGATCCTGTGTTAGTTCACAGGGGTTTAAACCAGGAGAACTCTTCCTTTCTCTGGGAGTGGGAAGAACACGAAGATATGGATCACATATTCACATACCGTCTACTAACACATTTGGAGAGTGCATTTAAAAGCTCCCTGCGTGGTGGCATCTCTGCAGTAGTTCCCCTGTTGCATTTGAGCTGTTCCTTCTGATGCAGGATGGTTATTACAAACTCCCTCTCTCACTGTAGAAATATTAGATGAGAGAGCTCAGAAACATCACCTCTACTGGCTGGAGATGTGCTGCTGAGTGCCTGAGTCCCTAACATCCCCTGCTCTCCAGCCTTCCTTCTGTCATCATGATCATATGGGAATCTGACTGAGTCCCTTCAGTTCTTGAAACTCCAGGGGGTTTCTTCTCTGAATTTCCCTTTTGAAAATCCAAGAGGATTTTCTCATTTGATTTCTCCTTTGGAAGTATCTTTTTTCTCCCTTTGACTCACCAGTCCAGCTGCTACCTCTGATTCTCCAAGTTTCTTTTTTCTCTCTGCGCCTTTTGAGGAATCTGTCCCATCTCTCTTTTAACCAGGCTACTCATTCGTCCAAAAAATCCTGCCTTTGCTTTCCAGCACCCATCTCATGTCTCATTCCCACCGGCCACAAAGTTAGCTCTGTTCCTTAAAAGCCAGACAGGATTTTAATAAACAGCCAGGCAAGAGTGGCTGGTTTTGTGTGGCAGCTTGTGGGTGCTCATGTGCCTGCTTGCACCCACAAACAAGGTCCTGCAGTCACTGCCTTCTGCCATAAAATAGCTGGGTTTGAAGCCACAGAGCTGCAGACATAAAGACAGGGCTGTGGTCAGGACTGGGCTGAAAGAGCAGGGCTTGTCCTGGAGAACCTCGATTTGTTTATGACTGACTCTCTCTGGGCAGCATTTAGTGATGCAGGATAAAAAATGATAGTATGTCTGTAAGCACATATATATGTGTGTATGTATACCCAGAGACATGCACAGATATAAACAAACCACAGAACACATTGCAATGCTTGAACACACTCCAGTGTGCCTATGGACATCTTGTTCTTTCTCTCCTTCTGTCCTTGAGGTATCAGGTTTCCTTGTTTACGATCTGCCTCATTCAGGATCTGGAATTCCTAAAGAGAAGCAAAACACTATCATGTGACTGAAGACTTATTTCTAGGAAAAGCGGAAGAGGTTCTAGGAAAGGTCAGTCCTCACATTCTCACTTGCTCCCGTCAAGAGAAGACAGGATGGAGGAGATAAAGCTGGCGTGAAGTCTCTGATCCTTTGTCTCACTGTTGGAGCTGAGGCTGAGCTCTAAAGGAAAATCTAATGCTTGATGCAGAATTTCTTGCAGTCTGCATGTTTTTCTTTTTCCCTCTTTAATGCTTTATTCATATGGGACATTTCACATATAAACAGGATTCGTGCCTCCTGGGATATCATATGTTCCAGTGTTTTCCTTATCTTCTGAATGATTATTTTTGTGCACAGTCACAAGCGGTCATAACCCTTGTGACATCGCTAACAATACTATGGGACAGATCCAGGCTATGGTCCATGTAGGGGATTGGACATTAATGTAGTAATAGAAAACAAGCAGAGAGGAAAACACAAACAAAACCAGCAGCCCCCTGGGTGTCCATTCCAGAAGCATCAAAGAGAGCACCTCTAAAGCTCTTCTAATGACGCAAGGGCAGAACGAACCTTGATTGCATGGGGTTATCTGAATGGATGGGATGCTGGGTCCCTGGCCCACCTTTCAAAGGACCAGCACTATAGCAAGTCCGCAATGCCTCTTCTGGCCGCACCCCGCAGGTCCCATGAGCCTGGCCTCTCTCCCCTCGTGATGGAGTCATTTTGGCCTCCTCCAGGACTCTGCCTTTTCAGATGCTGTGGTCATGGTCCCTGGCACTCTCAAGGTGTTCCTGGTCCTGGATGAGATTGACTATGAAGGATGAGCAGGGCTGAAGCCCAGTGTTGACATGCCATGTTCAGCAAAGAAGGAGGGGATGGAAGTGATGGAACAAGGAAGTGATGGAAAACGTAACAGAAATCCCCAATTACCTAGCCAATGGAAGACTGGAGAACAGTGTTCACAGGGGTGGCTCTTGGTACAGGCAAAGTAGGCAGTTGCCAATGGTGGCAATCTGATGACTGGTCAGTGACCTGGCTATTGCTGCTATGAGGGAGGGATGTGGTGTGAGGGACCCCGGCTACTTCTGGGGAGCTGTTGCTGACAGTCTCTCCTAGAGGCTGCAGTCACTACTTCCATCCCTCTGATTTTTCTGGCAGCAGCAGGAGAAATGAGCTGAGCTTCCTTAGCTTCCCCATTTCTGCTCTGTGTTCTAGTCCTTCTCTGGCTTAATTTCCATATAAGGGGCCATATGTGACAGTTTTGCCCATGATGCTGACCAGTGCCCACCCAGCTCTGCTGGCTGAAAGCATGTTTTGCTTTATCCATCCCCTTCTCCAAGTCTGGTCTGGCCTGGAAATCACTTTGTAATGTCAGACACTAGTCTCTCCTCAAATGATGTCATGGCAGACTAGCCCCACCTGGATTTTGGGTTACAGTTGATAAATGAACCCTTAGGTGATGATAGATATTGAATCTCATCCTGATGCCATTGTGGTCAACAGTAAAAATTCCCATTGTCTAGATTTTTGCCCTGGAGCTGTGGGTCTTGCTGCTCTGAGGTGCTGAGTTTTCTGGTCTGGCTCCAACAAGAGCATGCACACGCATGCTTAAGTTTTAAGTTGCAAGAATCCTGCAAAGAGACTAACACGCTTAAGTCCTTCCCAAATCCAAGCTCAAATTCTCAGCCCCAGGCAAGAAGAAACCCCTGATGAAACTCTATTAGTGCACATATCTGCTGGAAAATACATCTGCCTGGAGAGCTGCAGCAGGTCAAGGGTTTAAAGCATTCCCCGGCATCCTCTGCTTGTGTAACCATCTCACACATCTATACAGGCCACCCACACAAAGTCCCATTGCTCAGACTGTCAGTATTGTCAGAGTCATTGGTGAGTTGCAGGGGGGAAAAAATCAGTGATAAATATGCAGTGAACACACTGCAGCTCTGTTGCTATGAAGTGAGAACGACAGGTACTGTATGCTCCATTGACTATTCCAACACAAATCTATGCTGGATTATGGAGCAAATCCAAAATTTGACAAAGTAGAAGAGGCAGCAGCACTCTCTGCACAGTCATTATTTATGAGGTGCATTGACTGGAAGTTACTCACACAGGTGCCTGTAAAGTCTGAAATGCATTGCTATGTTATGAATAAAAAAATCATGGCCATAGCATGGTAAATACCTACAGCACCTGATGTGGATGCTCAGTAATTTCAGGAAATCCTGATTCACTCATTGAAGCTTAGACTGTGACTTAAAATTAGCCACACTGCCTGAGATCAGAGCCCTAGTTCCCCTGTCTGATAGTAGCCAGTGGTGGTTACTTACAGAAAGAGGATAAGAAAGGGATATGCCTAAAGAATGGCCTTCCAGCAACAGCCAGCAGCAACTCAGGGACTTACCAAGCCAGAGGTTCTTTATAGATCTTCAGATTAACACCAGATGTGGACCATGGGTTGATCCTCTGTTTAAATTCAGTTATGCCTTTGGCTCCTTAACATCCTCTAGCAATCAGTTTCGTGGGTTCATGAAGCTCAGTGTGAGAACATAAGTCTATGTGCTTGCTTTAAACGTACGTAGTAGTATACTGTAATACACAGTATTTCTGTAGATACTCCCTTGCTGGTGCAACAAATACAGATAATTGTTTCCCAGTCACCTCCTGCCATCACCCAGCTCTTGCTCAGAGTGAATTTAACCCCTGTTGTGCCAATGTGCCCCAAAATACACCATATGAACATACACCTAGGTTCAAGTACCCTGGTATCAATCAGGCGGTGCAGAGATATGTTGGGTTTCCTCCCAACATGTCATTGTCTAGCCACTGGACTCTCGGTTACTCTGAGTGGAGGTGTGACTTTGAAGAGAAACTTCTGGATCAGAAAAGCCCTACTGCAGAAGATGCCTGCCTGATGCTATGTCAGAGTTTGTACTGAGAGAAAAATTGGGCTGTGCAGTCTGTTTGCTAAACAGGAGGCATCTGTGCTGCCAGGCTGTGATTCCAGGTTAGTTTGAATCAACAAGTCTGACTTTTATTTTCCTGAGATCTTGTCTGAGTTGCTATCAGCTTGGATCCAACCTGGTGGATCAATGAAAGTTATGACGCTATAGGGATTTGTTTTTCAGTGGCATTGATAAACCAATGTTGCAAGATCCTCAGCTCAGACTCAGAGTTTAGCTAACTGAAGGTTGTGAAATTTCCAAAGGCAACAAAGGGGAAAAAAGCAAAAAACCCACTCTCCCCTGTGTTGCAACTCTGAGTGCAATCAGTTGCAAACAATAATTCTCTCACTGGACACTCAGATTTGTTTTAGCTGGGTCCATGGAAAGTCATTTCTAAATACATCAGCTAGATGTCCGACCTGAGGGTTGAAACAGAGAAATCTGCTTGCAGAAATGTTGCAAATGCAAAATTCTGGCACCATGGTCTCCAAGTTCTGCCCTTGACTAATATAGTTTGTCTCAAAATTGTGACCACATTGAGCAATTGCGTGAGGGAAGAGAAGAACTGAACCACTCTGAAGAACATCTGTAAACTAAAAACCAGGTAGTAAGATCCGCCAGGAATGGAAATGGATGATTAATGAGCAACACTGAAATGAAGATATTTGCTGTGAAACAGCTCCCAGGGATGCACTGGCTCTTCAAAGCATTCTTCCGCATCTTCTTGGGCAGCTATGGTTTTAGTTGTTCTGTGCCGTATATAAGTGAGAGGACTTAGTTCCCCTTGCTCAGCACTTCAGCTGCTCTGTTTTTTGGCTCATGATGTGGGCTAGTGGCTGAAAATTGCAGGTACTGTGTTTAATTGGATCTGATTCCCACAGCAACCTACTGAAGCATGTCTGGTATTAGTGGGCTCTTTGACAACTGAACACAGCACAAAGTGAGAAAGAGTCTAGTGAGTTTTCAGTGATATTGGTTGGATTACAGCTGTGCAGAGAAGGCCTCATCTTAAGGCAAGGTCTCTGTGTAAGGGGATGTATAGGCAGAGGACATGCAGGTTGTCCCTACCTCAATGAGCCTGGCCACAGCACAGCAGGATTTTCCCAAGACATTCCCTTAAGCAAATTCACAGGAAGAGGCCAAAGGGGAAGAATCAACACAATTTTTACCTGGGAGCTGAATAGAAGGAAAGCTCTAGGAAATTCTACTCCAGCTCTTTCCACACTGCAGAATGGGTTCACAGGGGGATTTTAAGCTCCCAGAAATCCCCCAGAATATAGGCCAGAACAAAATTAATCAAATCGAATCCAATCCAATTTAATCTAATTTAATCAAATCTAACCTAATTCTAATTACTATGAAATAGCCATAAAAACACCACTTTCGGTGCTCAAGGTTAGCATCTAAGACATTTTGACCTCTTATAAGTGTTGACCCCCTGCAGGGTCATATAGAAACACACATGTTTCTGTATGGACACCATTCCTTAGTGGAATTATCATTTAAGTGAACGGAAGTACATTGCAAGAGAAAATCCTAGTTAATGACTGTTATAACTGGGAGAAGCCTTGTGAGTATTTTTACTAGGATCACTGTAACAACAGTAGGAATATGTCATGCTATGACAATTGCTAAGCTTCACCCCTTGTGAAATCACCACTGTGGGCAATCTTTCTTTCAGCAAGGGCAAAATGTTGCACAGCCTCTTGCCTCAGCTTACCCCCAGTTCAATTGGCCTGATTTCAGTAACCTTCCACATGCATGCAAGGAAGAGCTAAGAGAACCCTGCAGCCTAATCTTTAAGAGCAGATGGAGAAACAAGAATTGGCCAAAGCCCTTCATATCTTTTAATGCAGCAAATAATGTTGCATATGCAAAGTAGCAACCACAGGGAGTTTAGCACTTCAGATAGTTTTCCATTTTTCCTTGACAAATTTCTTGGTCATTAGATTTGTGTATTTGTAACTGATGTTATACTGGACTCTGGGTATGAAGACTAATGACAAGAGAAAGTGGCAGCAATTTCCGACTCGACATCTACCCCCCAAAAAATGTGGCTTTCTCACAATTCCATCAAAAAAACCCCCCAGCCCTGAAATGACTGACACTTCATTGGCTGGAGCTAGAGCCTGATCTCTTTGTGCTTAGTATACTGCTTCACACCGTAAAATCAAATGGGATTACTCATACAGCAAGGTGTAATTTAGCATGAGTACAGGCATCAGAATCTGATATGTGTCTTTGGCGAAGTACACTGAAGTCCTCCGAAGGGAGGCACAATACAAGGGCAAAGTGTTATTAGTTTCTTTGACTTTTTATGACTCCTGTTTTGCAAAGAGTGATCATGTGCTGTTGTTTTGAACTTCACCCCATGTTTGTTCTGTTTCCTAGATCTGCCTTTGCGATGGCCACTCCCAAAGTAATCAACCCTGAGGAAATTCATGTCCAGACTGATGGAGCTCTGTTTTAGTCTCATCTCCTCACTGAGAATATGGAAGGTTTTCTTCCAACTACGTTTTTTTCCAAGATCTTCCTAAAATAAAGACCAGCGAATTAGTTCTGCTTGCTTTGATGTCACTATTCCATGTCCTCTGCACATGATCTATTATCAGGATCCCCAAACCAAAACCACATGTTAAATGTCCCAGGTGGACTTTCTGTTGCCTGGCATTTTGCAGACAAGGGTACACAGAGCCTGTGTTTAAATTCTGAACTGGGTGTCTCTGAGCCTGGAGTTCAGTGAATCAAGAAGCTGTGGTGACACCATAGATATTGACTATACTGTAAAAATATCTAAGTCAGCAACAGCCCAATCTGCAGCACCTTGCAGATTCACCAGCTGTGGTCTGAAAGTAAGATAGGCATATTAGTGTGGTACTGGGATCAAGGCACTAAGGCCTGACACTAAGTTTGATAATTATTAAGTGGGTACAATACCAAGCCAATGTTAGGCTACTGCAGCTTGGTTGTGTCCAGACAACTTGAATACCTCTGTACTACACTTTTCCACATTTCCCATTCTGGGTGGAAAAATGTCTTGTGATTGTCTTCTGCTTTTTGAGGGATATCTGCAGCATTCTGCTGAGTTCAGCCTGATTTCTCTTCTATCTTCCTTAATGAATGTTCACTGTATAATATTTCAGTCCCAGAAAGAGAATCCTTTAAACTTTATACGTCAGCCGCAGACTGTGCCCTGCACACAGCAAGTGCAGTTTCAGGCAGAGGGGATGAAGACTAGGGCTGTGAAAATGGCCACTCGATGCCATGGACCCAGTGAAAGCTCTGTGTTCCTACAGAGATGGAACTAACCCGCCTCCGTGCCAAAGCACTGATGGCTGGCAGGGGCAGAAGCAGACCATGTCTGAAGACTACATATTATGAAAAAAATCCCCAAACAATACAAAAGGAAAAATAAAGTATTTCAAAATTTGATCCCAAAGGAAAAACAAATTGATGTCTAACAAAAGGCTGGTTTTGTTCTCCTGTAGAGAGGTGTCTGCCACTTACTCGAGCTGGCAAGGCAATGTCTCAAAGGGCAATTTAACCAAGTTGCATAAGGCCTTGGCTGGGTGGCTGTAGAAATACAAGGCCTCTTATCTGAATGCTGGCCGCAGCTGTTAGAGATCTTGAAGGAATTATCTCTGTGCCTGTCAAACATCTGCTTTGTAAGCAAACACTGAAACACTAGCAGTGCGCATGACCCAGTGCAGCTCATGGGGCAGAGCCAATAAATGGGAACTTTTTTTCCCTGGCATCAGAAATCTGATGTCCTATGAGTAACTCAGATGGATGGATGGCCCTAGTTTCTCTACGTTATCTAGACCTGTGCCTTGTCATAGAAAAGTAGCCACTGTGGTCCAAGCACTGATCTCCGTGTCTTTGGTAAGCTAGAAATCATTTACAGCTCTCATGAACACTCGTTGGCATGTAGCCTACAGAACTACTTATTTTCTCTCTCATCATCCAGGAATTATTCCATACAAATGTGGGCAGACCCAAAAGGGCTGATGTTAAATATCAGGAAAGGTATTGGAACCCTTTGAGAACAAATATTTCATTTCCTCTCTGTCTTCTTTCCCTTAGTGATCACCATATCTTTTCTCTACAACAGATTCACAGTGCTTCATCTTTGAATCAAGCTAGTTGGCTTCCCATATCTCTGTCAGTCTCTCCTTTACCAACACCCCAACAACACATAATACCCTTTGAGAGCCTGACTGCAGGGAGTGTGGGATGCTTGTATATTGTGTAACCAGAATAGCTTGTGTTCTTTTGTGAGTGTTTTTATACTACCACCAGTCCCATAAAAACTCTTGTTAATTGTTCATTGCTGTGATTCTTTGCATGTAAGCATTAGGGTACAGATCTAGTCATCATGCAATGTGAACCTGCACTCTCCCAAAATGTATATGCTGTGGGTGAATCTAGTCCAGATATGGGGACCAGCCATCATGTAAAAGGTTACTGATTTTGTGTTTTTGTCCATTCGAGACTTTCCTTCTTTGTGCTCTGTCAAAAACCATTGGCACTGAAGAAGATGATGGGGATAGTATGAATGGGTGAACAATCAGATGAATGAATGCTTAGGTAGACAGGGATGTCCTGGGGTCTCTCTTATTTGTTTTCCTTGTGGCAGAGAGCTCTGGGTGTTCCTTCAGTATATTCCTGAGCTGTTTATCCACGTCTTTCTGAAAATATCTTAGTTCAAAGTGACGCAGCTACACATTTTTTTTGTATGTATAATCAAATGTAAACAATTAAGATTGCCTAACTGATCTCTGTGCCAACAGGTAACTACAGTTCAAAGAACCTTTTCCTCAGTTAACAGGTTGGACGGCATTTCCTCCACACCCTTCAAACAAAGCCCTGTGGTGTAACATCTAACAGAGTTTTCCTGTCAAAATCTCCACTTCTAGGGTGAACTCTAAGGCCAACTGCCTGAGGCCCCAGGCTGTGAAGGGCCCCACTGGGCGGAGTGGAAAACCAATGCAAGTCATTCAGTGTTCAAATGGGAAAGTGGGAATGTGTCCTCTTTAGGCTCTATCCAACATGTCCACAAGGCTATTGCCAGTTCTGTGGGTGTCAACTGGACACTAAAAAAGCAGTACCACATTGCAAAGAAGACAATCCTGTCAACAGCTACCAACTAATTTCCAATCCAGTTATGCTGGTGCAATTTTTATCTCATTACTCTTGATGAGACTGGGCAGGGGAGGCGTTGATATGAAGAAAGATTGTGTAGTTACAGCTTGACAGTATAAAGCAGAGAGACTGGGTTTTGTTCCAAGCTTTGCCATAGATCTGGGTTGCATAACATACCTGTGCCTCAGGGTTTTTAATCTGCAAAGTAGTGGGAGCAGTTACACTTAGCTGTGAAACTAAAATCATTATTGCCTTTAAAGTGTTTTTATGGAAGGTAACTGGTGTATAAATAGCATCATTGCAGTGCAGGTGGCTTGTGTATATTCTGCTTAGAAGAGATCCCCTCCAAGTGTAAGCTCAAGAGGCTGCAGTTCAGAAATTCACACAGTTTGGTTTGTACTCATCATTCATGTAGATATTTGGATTTACTTTAGCTAGCGCTGGAGGTGGTATCTGGCTAGAAGGGTGTTTCATTGTCTGAATGAAATTTGAATCTTCAAAGAAAGGAGAGCAGCAGGGAATGGAATTGGCCAAGGACTAGCTGTGAGATATGGAGCTTTTCAGCTCCCAGGTTCAAATCCAATAAAGTTAATAGAAATCACATGGCTTTTGTTGCCATCTGGCAGCCAGTTGGGATCTTGCGTGCATTGTATTGGTGAGTTTTACTATCAAGTTACAGGACAAGTGACTTCATCAGCAATAAGGACAAGCTGGGAACAGTGAAGAAAACCAAATAAACCATATCATCCCAGGATAGTGGTTTGGTGCTTTAGGGGGGAGGCATGTGTGAGAGTAATGAATTAGGACTTAGTCACATGGCTCTCTTATTGCAGAGGAGGATAGGCCTTATAGGGGAAGAACATGAAGGATTCTTCTTGGGAAATCAAATACATCAAAAGCTTCTACCAACTCTGGGGTCCTTTTCAAGAAATTGGATGAATATTTTGGTGCATTAGAAAAATAGACAGTTTTATTGAGAAGACAGGTTAATATGCTATATTTATCCAGATTCTCTCCCTTTTTGAAAGAGATTTTTTTTGCCTTCATAGTCCAGGAAAAGATGAAAGTGAATACAAGGGAGAGGTTGGGTGAGCATTTGGCAGCATGGCCAGTGTAGCTGGCAGGACCTAAAAATGTCCAGTGACTCATGGATGTGCAGTGACATTATAAAACCTGCACCAACTGTGTGAGCCATGTGCACTGATCGATAAACAACTCCCTGAAATATCCATGGGATATTTCCACAACCAGCACCTCATCACTCTGAAGTCTTTGGGCATTGCTCTTCACTCTCCAATGTCCTTAAAATATGGAGGATGACTATCTAGGCCACGTGTTGTTTTCTGTACACATCGTGGCCCTGTTTTTTCAGTGATAACCCTAATCTCAGGAGTCACATGCTGCTTTTGGGTTCATCTGCGCCAAAAAATACGCTTTGGAAAGCTGCGGAAAGGAGAAATGCTGGGAGCAGCTCACATTGGAGGAAGCCATGGCTGGGGGTCCCTGGCTTCTCTGTGGCCTGGGTGGGCTCCAGAGGTGCCCCGGGGAAGTCATCCGAGTGCTTCCTGATGCAGCCGGGGCCGGTCCAGCCCTGCTGCCGGCCCTGGGATGCCGGGCGGCACGTGAAGTGCTCGTGGGCCTCAGGCGGGCCGAGCACCTAGCTCAGATGCTCGCGCCACATGGCCCCTGGCCCGTGGCGAGGCCTGCGCCTGCCCTCTGTTGCGGGGGGCTTCCCAAAGGAGGTTTTTTTTCCCCCCCAAAGATCCCGGCCCAGAGTCCTGACACCCCTCTGGGTTTCTTATGTGCTGCAAAGCTCTGTGGTTACTGAAATACCCTGAGAATTTGGAAGCAGAGCCCCAGGCACCTTGTGGTCCGCTGGGGGAGGAAGGGGCTTCTCACTTCTCCCCATCCCTGGGGGAGCTGGCACTGCCCCGGCAGCATGGGAGCTGGTTCCTAGCAGTGATGAAGGCTCACAGCCCGCCTCCGGGGGGAGGTAGCTAACAGCCCCATGTGAAATACTTGCAGGAGAATGTATTTTCACCATATTTTTTGCCAAGGTTTGGTGCTTTTGCAACAGTGACAAAGTTGGAGGAATTTCTGTGAAAGCTGCAGTTTTGAGCATGGAAGGGATCATTGCGCTTTAAAAAGGCAAGGGAAGGGGCCCCCAGCCGCAGCGCTCTGGGCTCAAGCCTACAGCACGGCCTCCCTTCCCTGGTGTCAGGAGGAACGTGGCTATTTTGCAGCCATTTCTCAACTTTCCTCCCCCCTGAGGGCTGGCCTGGCCTGCGCAGGGAGGCCGCAGCGGCAGGTGAGGTGGGCTGCGGCCCCTGATTGGCTGCAAGTGCCCCATGTGACCGGGGGAGCCATTTTAGCTCGGGGCTGTGAGGGTGGTGGAGCTTTGGGGGTGTCCTGGTCGGTGGTGGTTCAGGGGGCTGAGTGCGGTGTTGGTTTGCAGGTGTGTGTTAAGAGCAGCTGTGTTGTGTCTGCTGTAGGAACCAGCTGTCTGGCTGATCTAGAGGTGGGAGAAGCAAAGTGCTGGCTTATCTGTTGCTCCCTAAATGAACTGGAGGAGACCCTGGTCCTGATGAGGCTGCAGGGCCCAGTGGGAAGCGGCCGGCACAGGAGGTAAGAGGCTGTGTGCCTGGTAGGGTTGTTTATATGTGCAGTGTTGGCTCACAGCTTCAAAGAGGGGTTGCAGTGAATGTGGAGAGGGAGCAAGTGCTTGCGTGGTCTCCTAGGTACATTTATGGAATTGGGTGGGCATCTGCATTTGGAGTTCTGGGCATGTATTTTTGTGGTGTGATGTTTGGTTGCTTTCTTTTAACTGCATTAGTTTTATCCATCTTTATTTCTTATTTACCTATGCTTATCTGGGAAAACTAGCCCATCTCACTCATCAAGGTATTTGTTCTTACAACAGCCTGTTTGAGGCAGGGGAGTGCACTTGCCTTGTTGTCTGGCTGGAACTGAAGTATTGGGAGGCCAGCTAATATATCTCAGGTCAAGAGAAAGGCCTAACTGCGGTGGGGTTTTTAACCGGTGACTGCTAAACCTTAGGCTTGTTGTTGAAGCTGGCTTTGTTTCTGAGTATTGGGTTTAAGCATCTATTAAATTTCACTTTGACTTTGTGGTCACTGAAGCAAAACTTGGCAGACGTAGCTGGCATGGACCTTGCATGAGGAATTTCAGTGGGGTGGGGGGTAGAGTGTTTCTGGCATTCTCAGGTGGAACTGGATGTCCCAGGCTGAGGTCGGAGCTCTTGGAGTCATGAAAAAATGTCAAAGTTCTTGCATGAAACCAAGTAGTAAATCATGGATAGTATGTCAGATTAACACAAGAGAACAAACCAAAAGAACCCTGTTACCCACATTCCCTCAGCATTAGTGAGTAAGTATTAAACTCGTGATTGTGCAGCTGGGGAACTGAGACTTGGCATAACTGAGAGCACATGGGGAATCAGTGAGAGCTTGGAGTGTCACCTAGGGATTCTGGTTGTGACTTATGGTTAGAACTGATGATTTAGGGTGTCTTAATTTGAGAACCCTGATGGAGCCTGATTTTTTATTTATTTATTTATTTATTGCCCTTTTTATAGGTGCTTACACCCACCTGCAGGAAGTAGGGTACCTTCCCAGCACACAATTTTGGATGCTGTAGAAGTGAACTGTCTGGAATAATACTTGTTTTTGAAAAAAATCTGTCTTGCGTCTGCCTACTTCCTTCACTAAGAAAGACTAGTTATGGGAAATGCTTCCACCTACTATACTCCTAAGCTAGAGTCTAATGTAGAGAAACCTACTTTGCTTTTATCTGTTGGAGTGCATATGTGAGAGTGGGTCTTCAAATGGGTGACTTCCATTTCTAAAAAATGTAATGGGATGTATTGAAAGGCACATGCAAGGAACTGCAGATGTAGCTACAAACCTGCCAGAATGCTGCCTCTGTGTGTCTTGCACATAGTGTTAAAACTGGGGTCTCACTCTAGCAAAATAGCACGTAGGACTGTGAGAAGGAGAAACAAATTAAACCTTAGAGCGTTTGGCATGTTAATGTGGGCTCTGAGAATTCTAAAGGGACTATCCCAGAGGCATGTGTTTGAGCATTTTTTTGGCTTGACACATGTAACGGGAGGCTGCATTCATAAAGAACTAAGTGTACAAGTTTATTAAAACACCAGTAGCGTGTTGTCTTTCTCCAGGATAAGTTGCTTGTTTTCTTTCATCATACTTCATAGAGCGTGTTGAGACACAATTGAGAACACTGTGCTGTTCTTGCTCAGAAGCAGGGAGTGTTCCTGTGAATAGGAAAGCTCTGTTTTGATTAATTGGGGTGATTAGACATCTAATGGCCTTTGCAGCTTTTCTAGTCTCTGAGATCCACCGCAGTAGCTGATGTGAGAAATTGTGTGTGTGACAGTGAGTAAAAAGTTGCATGCAAGGGCATGTGTTTAGCCATGTGTATAGGCATGAACATGAGTTCTCTTTTCCCAGCCTTGCAGTTTCATACTTTGACGAGGTTGTGTCTCAGAGATGCCTACATAATCTCTTATTCCTGCCCTTAAACAGTTAGTCAGCATTTTCTGAGGGTTTTTTCTTCAGGGAACTTCTGAATTGTCAGGAGTGTAAGTATGTGTGTAGAGAAATAATGCTACTAAAACCAAAAAAGGAAGGTTTTAATTGAAACTCTGATTTTATTTTTGTGCTTGGTTTTCTGAACAAAAAAAATGCAGCTAAAAAATCAACCAGACACTAGTAAAATGGCAGAGAAGTGAAATCTGTGGATCTTAATTAAAAAAAAAAAAGGGGGGGGGAGGAGAAGAGAAAATGCACTGAATCATCTCTATTTAAGTGTCCCAATGTCCATTTCAGAATTAGGGCTGCTACTGGTCTATTCAGTCCTTTGGAGAGTTTTTTGGAAAGTATTAATTCCTACAGGCACTCTCTCTTTAGGCTGTTCCTTGTGAGAATTCCATGTGTTTGTTATGAGGGAGAAAAATCTTGTGAGATGTCTAACAAAGCCGTTTTGAAGTGGAGTGATTACGAAGGGTTTCTTGCTTCCTTGCCTCCACCATTTGCTGATATTCATCTGTTAGTCCTTTCCTCAAAAAGGTTACTAGCAAAAGGCACGAGATGTCTTTGTTCTGCATTTGTACAGCCCCTGCTTAGCAAGACTGTTCATGACCAAGATCCTTGATCTCTACATGAATACAGAAAAATAGTAAAATAAGCTGCTACCTGGAGCAGGCCAAATTCCTAAGTCTGACCAAAGGGGAATAGCAGGGCTCTCAAAATGCCAAATAGGTCATCTGTTGATGTGTTATGCCAGGTCCTTGTGGAAGACCAGCAATGCAACTCAAATTGTGAAACTGTCTAAAATGTTGCATAGATGATAGTTTGTGATATGAAACTCGTAAGTGGTGATGAAGCCGCAAGAAATCCTGCAGTGTAAGTCATACTGTCTGGGAAGGGAGCAGTCAGACAAAATAACAATTTGATTGACTCCCCAAACAGACCTACTAACAAAGCTTGGCATATTGCAGGGCCAGGCATTTCGGCGGTGACTGATGCATTTCAAAAGACTGTGCAGACTAGAACATTACAATGAACTGTTTTATTCGCATTCTCGGAAGGTACCTCTCACCAAAGTAGCTTTACTGAGACTCACTTTAATGTGGTGTGTAGGCAGGTATAGGTCCTAAACCCTGCTGAATACTTGTTTGTATCCTGATGACTTTAAAGAATGAATAGGGCATGGGGTAATTGGAGCTTAGTCCAGTCTTAATGGCTGCCAGGGTGCAGGGGGAGGAGAACGAGTTCAGCTGTTAATTGCTGAGCAGATGCCTCAAAGATTGAAAACCAGTGGTTTTATAAGGTGGCCTCTGGGAGGCAAGATGCAGCTGCATTGATTCCTGCCTGCCAACAGTGAGAAAGTGGCCACAGTACCTGGTTAAAGTAGCTGCATGAAGACCTGAGCTCAGATTAACTATGCTTTAGGCTTGTTTTTTCTATCTGAATGCTTGTCCTTCCCTATTTCTAATTTGCGTGATCTTGGGCTTAACCTTTTCGGTGTATTGCTGTAACACGTACTGTTTTTATACCAACACTTATTTAAGTGCCCTAGGTGAACACAGGTAAAACTGGAGAGTGCTTCAACCTGCTGTTTCTTCCCCTAAGGAAGTGAGCTGAATTAAACTGATATTGCAGGTCCATCTGCTGGAGGGGTCTGCCCTTCAAGATGGAGCTGGGGAGCCCCAAACTAGGGATGAGTTGAGCTGTCAAATTTGGGGGGTTGATTTTTATTGTTTTCCAGGCTGCAGGAAAGAAATCTTCCAGGGAAAGATGACTTGGATCATGCCTGACAAGAGGCATACACTGGGAAAAACATGTCTGTAGTCTGCTCTGTGGCATTACCAGTAGGCTTTTTCCCTGCAGTTTCTATTCTACTAATCCATGACCTTATTCTGCTGCCTTCCATCTTGCACAGTGAGATGCTTCCCAGCCTACACACCAGTGAGGCCATGGCCTTGGGCCCTGATTCTGCAGATGGGAGTGTTCTTACCCTAGTTTTCATGAGTTGTGCTACAGAAACCAGCAGGCTTCTGTACTAAAATTAAGCACAGGCAAGCATGTTTGTAGAATTGGGGCCTGAGAGAACGGAAGCAAAATATGCCAGAGTGTATGCTTTTACTTTTAACCCTCTGATGTATGTTCTCAGAACTTGTTTTTGAAATACATTCATTTTGCTGTATCCACTTGAGTCCTTTTGCATGGAAGAAAAGGAGGGAGAACGAAAGTGTTTTGCTCTTAGATTGTGATGGTTGCTTTTGGCTGGGTGGGGAATCGGTTTCTAATTTGCCAAGGTAATTATTCTTATTATGCCTTTCAGGGTCTTGTCCACACATCTCCTGGTGTGCTGGGGATTTATGGGAGCAAATCTTCACTGCCAGTGAAATAATGGGTCTCAGGGATGCCTTGGACTTGATGGCTAGTAAAGACACCTTTCAAGTCCTGTGTTTGAAGGAAATGTATGAAGGCAGGGAGACAGTGTCATTCTGCAGTGTGAGAGGCTTTGAAAAAATACATGCATGGCTGTCTTCTTTAGGTAACAAACGGCTTTCATGGGTGTAGAGAGACTGTGATCAGGGTCTATGATTCAAAATGTTTCTGGAGCTGCAAAAACCACTGAAGGAAAACTTAGGGATCTGGGATGTAGCTCTAAAAGAGCAGTGGCTTTTAGTAGAGCTGCTTAGACTGGGAAGTGTACGGGGCTGTGCTGATAGTGCCTTGGGCCTTTCCTTTTTTGGAGCTGTTGAATTAATGGGGCCATAAATCAAAATGAGAGGGTTTTTTTTGGAATCAAAAAAGCAAGAAAATAAACTGTGAGCACTTTTTTTGTGCGTTCTTATTTTTTGTTTAATTTCCCAATTTCCAAGTGACAGAGATCTACACTACCACAGTTGCAAGGATGAGAGTCATAACCTGCTAGCTACAGGCATCAAATATGTTGCTTACCAGGTCCTCCTTCAGTCACTGATGAGCACTAACTATGTATCTGGAGGGTGATTCAGCCTAAGGTGGGGGTCTAAGACATTTGATGAAATAACACCTGGATGTGCCTGTCTACCCGTACAGACAATGGGAAACAGTTATCAGTTCCTGAAACAGGAGCATATGGTAGAAACCAGAACATAGCCTGTGAAACTCAATCTTTTCATCTGTGCTCGTTGCCAGTGGGCACTTTTTCAGCAGGAGGATCTTAAGGTAGCAATGTCTGAGCCATTTTCAGAAATGCTGGTTTCCAGTGGCTCCTGTTCCTGCTATGATCTTCAACCTTGTCCTGTGTTGAGTAAGGATTCTTGAGGCTCCAGCAACTGCACTCTGTTCTGACTAATGGGTGGGGTGGTGATTATGGGCTTAGACAGCATCCCTGAGCTGTGGGAAATCCTCTTCAATGCAGTTGCATGCTGAAGTATGACACTTGTTTGATAGCATATGACATAACTGCTGCTCTTTGGTGTCTAACAGGATTTGTTTTTTGTTTCCAGTAATACAATACAATTTCCCCAGTATTGGACTTCAAAGGAAATAAAGTTCTGGTGTCCGTGAAAGGCATCAGTGTTGCGGAGACTTGAAGGCAGGCTTGCGTTGCAAAGTTGAAAGCTCTCTGGCAGTTGAAAGGGAGACATAGTGAGCCTAGACTACTGTGGGAGATGGGGACAGATATGATGCTTGCATCTGCTTCCAAATATTAATTTCCCCAAATTTGGGACTTTAGATGCAGTTCATTTCTAGCTAGAGCAGCTCACAAAAGAGAGGCAGTAGAGTTGCCTGCACCAGAAGCATCCATTGCTTCTCCTTGGAGCATGGCAGAAAGGACTGTTACTCCGTGGCAATCCCAAGCATTAGGACTGAGAACAAGGAGCCAGTCCACAGCAGGTCCAGCAGGGTGTGAGCTGGCAGTCTCTGCACCGAACAGTCAGGGAGGGACCTGTTGCTGCTTTGCTGAAACAGCATGGGGTATTGATGGCTTAGTGCACTGAAGGAAGATTTTTATCCCTATGCTTCTGTTTTAGGGAGACAAATACCAGGAAGGAAGGAACTCTCAATTATTTGCATATTGGCTTGGCTTAAGGATATTCCTGTGAATGTGTGTGTGGTTTGTTTGTTTGTCTCTACACCCCCCCCCCCCCCCCCCAAGATATAGAGTTTATGGCAAGGATTTATGGCTACTGGTTGGGGTTGGATTAGAACCTGTGACCTAGAGTGAAGAGACCCCCAGGACATACAGCTCCACTGTGTCACTGCTGTTGAGGACACAGTGTCATCTGGCTGGACAAGAACATGTGCTGAGCTCTTTTCTGCAGTTGTGTGTGTGTGTTTGTGTACACTCATACTGCAGAAGCAGCCAGAGGCCCTTCCCACTGCAGAGGATCTGTCATCATGTGTTTTAAATAATCTGAGGTTAAAATGGGAGCATTCACTTTCCCTTCCTCTCCAGCCAGAGGCCAGAACAGGCAGCAAGGTCTGCCTTAGGACTCTCAAGTAATTGTGCAAGGTCTTGTCAATGAAAGGATGTGGCATGTGTCTCTGCAGCTGGGAACTGTTGCAGGAAGGGGTCAGAGGACCCTATGCAGGACTGAAAAATGCCAACATAAAAGCCCAGCCTGGGTTGCCAAATTGCAACTCCTGGGGTGATGGAAGGGAATAAACTTACAGGAGCCCTGACCTTTGGACTTGTTTTCCTTATAATGCATTATATCCAACCACAAGTCTTCAAATTATGCGGAGGAGTAATTTTCTCAAACGGTGCACTTCTGTTTTCCACTGACGCACAGAGGTGAGGTGAACTGTAAGAAAAAAACAGCATGCCTAATTCAATGGGGGCATCAGCAAGATAAATGGCTGGTGGTGGATCACTTGGTGTAGGCCTGAGAATGCAAACTTTTGTGTGGAAATGAGCACTGAAAGTGCTCAACTCCTCTCATAGGAGGCCAGTGAGCCACTTGAGCTCATGAACAGCTGTGGGTCCTTGACCGCACTTGTGAATAGTGGAAAAAGGCCATGAGTAGTTGTGCAAACTAATGTATTTTCTGAGGATGCCTGTACAGGAGAGATTCTACTTCATATAAACACCTTCCCTCTCGGGTAAACAAAGTGACTTGTGCCTGGACAAGTATTTTCAGTTCTCCCTTTTTGTAATTCATTTTTTAAAAATGTTGTCATTTAGCTAAAGAGAAGAACTAATGCCATACACTGCAAATAAAGGGCAGCAAACAGTCCCTGATCTCTTTGGGCTAGAGGCTGTTTGTTCAAAAGGTTTGGCAGCTACTTTCATCTAACAAAGATCTTCGCAAAAGTGTGGGCTGGTTGGTGGTTGCTGTGGGATTCCCTTCCCCCTGCAACCTGCTTTCCCCATGTTCCTTCCCTTCATGTGTGCTGTACCCTGTCCTTTACATGCATGTCTCTGAAATGTAGGGCTGTTGCACACACAAGTGGTGTGTGCTTCAGGTGACTGGGGCAAATAAGAGTAATGATCTCCTCTAAGGCAAGGAGAGAGTTGGTAGGAATTGCCTTTGGTCTGTCCCCCTTGTACTAGTGAAGACAAGATATTTTCTGGTTCTTCCTGGATATGGTGTTAGAGAAGGGCTCATCTGGTAGCTGTGTATTAATTTACTTGCTCTATGTATAGCACAAGACAGGGAACACCAGCCTGACAAGATAGTCCAGGAAAGCTGATCACATAGGTGACAGTCTGTGCTATCCCCTTACTGATCTATGTGCTTTGGTCTTCAACTCCTTTTCCATTGGAGCTGGCACATGTATTCCCTGAACTCCTATGTAAAGAACTGCAGGTGGAGAAGTACCTCCTGAAACAGTCTGTCTTCCAGTGCGTGTGTCCTTTCCAGTCACATCATTCATGTAATTGCACAGCTTTTCTCTTGCATCTTTTTACCCCAAATAAAATGGGGAAATTGCCTGCTATGGTAGCAGAGTCCAGAGATACCTTCCCCAAACTGTCTCTCTCTCCTTGGCTGTTATCTATGCTGTTTCTAGTGTTTCTACAAAGAGTTATAAACTGAGTCAGGTCCTAATCCACTAGGTGCAACCCTTTGTATTACTGAAGTCTTTGCACTGCTCAGATGTCCAGGCCTGTTTTGAAAGATGGAAGACTTTAGGTCCAATATAGGAGTAAATTTCATGTGCAGGCAGGAGGGGGACATGTTGTGTAATTCTGGACTTTAGTTATATGTGGTCATTTTACTACTTGGGGGTAACTTAACATGGACTTGCAAGAACACACTTTATTGCCTTAGGTGAGGGTCAGGACTTCTGAAAGGAGCTTGATAGGTTTTACCTGTTTGACTCACCCAGGTGGTGTTGTAGGAATGGGTTTTGATTGGAAAAGTTAGTTCAAGAAATGCCTGCTCCTCTCTTACAGCTCACTCTTGCTTGGTTGTGCCATAGTAGGGCCTCAGTGTAAACCTGATCACTGAAATGAACCAGACTAAGAAAACCCTTTTGGAAAAAAGGACAACAGCTGTGAAAAGCAAGACAGTTCTCAGCAGCAAAGGCAGTTTAAGAAAGTTTTTGCTTAAGTCAGTGGCATTTGAAGTGGTACTTCTGACACTTCATCACCTCATCCTGAAAACTTAGTGTGTTTTCCAGGCAAAGCAGTAATAAAGCAAATTCTTGTAGTAGAGTCTATGAAATTGATGAAAGCACCTGAGGGTTTGGTAGCACCAATGATTCTGGACTTCTGTTTGAAGACCCTGCACTGTTTTTTTTTTTTTTTTAGTAGCTGTTTATTCTGTGTTGTAGCCTGCCAGGAGGGACATATGGTTAATCAAAGAGTTATTTGAGACTTAAATCCGAGAGTGGATTCAACCCACACTGATCCATTTTTTAAAATGTGATAGATATCAACTGATAGTCTTTCCTGGGTGGGTATGGATCCTTGCTATCTCCTGAGGGCCATGCCTGTGCATGTGCACTCCCTCTACTAATCTACTTGTTAGATAGCACAAATAATGGAAGCCTATGCAGGGATCTCTGCTATTTTTCTTAGCTAAAGGCTTTCCTGCCCTGCTGCAAAGAAGGAGTATCTTGGTGACAAGGGCAGTGCATATTGCATAGGTCCCTTTGCTGAATCTGAGAGCTAAAGGATAACAGCTCTACAGCTGGATGAGGCGAGGTGGAGTGGGGGTGTTTCTTCATGGTACTGGCGCTCTGCTCGGAGCAAAGGATTTTCCTTAGAGCTAGGGCAGTAAGTTTTTGCAAAACTTCAATGTGCATCAGAAGATACAATTCTATTTCAGGTGATCTGCTTTCATAGTGAATTCTTCTCTTCTCCTTAGTGCTGGGCTCCTACTTAAGCTGGTGCACTTGGTAGTTTGGGTAAAGGAAGATGTTTCAGACTTCAGTGCCCACAAAATAGCCACAATGGTAAAGTTTTGGTGTGTCGGAAGCACAGGAATGTTGATTTATCTCTTCTACCTCAGCACAAGTAATCAGCCAAGAGGGAATGAGGCATCAGACACTTTCAAAGGCAACAGATGGCAGCTGAAACAGGAAGAATTATGGCCCATTCATCTCCCCTGACCCCAGCTCTGCACCCCATGGTTCTTAAGATTAAAACTGTGGCCTCCTTGAAGGCAAGAAGGCTTTAACACCGGAACTGAATTCTTAATCTGGAGGGAGTTATATTTTGAGTAATACTTCCTGTGCACAAATACAGGACCGAATCTTTACTGGTCTAAATTAGCCTGACTCCACTGACTGGTCATGACCCAGTTTAGTCTTCCCTGCCTCTCCCCTCTTCTCTTACAGATCAGTGTATCTGTGTTGCCAGTCTGCATCTGCCCAGAGAGAGACTAGTCAAGTAATAGAGGGATGTTTCTGTAGTATCGTTTCAGTGCTGAACATCAGAAGCTTCTCTGACCATTTCAAAATCAGTATCACTTAAATCACGGGCTGGTAACTTACTTTGTAGCATCTGTCATTGATTATGCAACACATTCCTCACAGCCCTTTAAAAAGGTAGAGTATATAGGACACAATAATTTATTGCCTCTGCCAGGAATTACATTGCAAGCTACTTCTGGAATTAAAGTGAAGCTTTCTGTATGTACTATACAATAGATTACTTAATGTTCCTTTTTAGCAATACCAGACTAAGCAATAAAATGCAAAGTGGCATATGATGAGATCATGTTACATACAGTTTAAACACCTCTTAAGCTATAAGGCAAAGTGGGCACCTCATAATTATAGTGACCTGAGTCATCCTAAATAATGCTGACTACACACATACCAGAACTTTAGTCATATTATAGAGCTTACTGAATCAGGACTTGCCTGTGGATACCCTTGTTTGTGTGAGTAATTACACTGAAGTTAGTAACATGTGTTAATAAAGTACAGCTTTTGGGAACTGGGTCAGTTCAGGCCTTGTTATCTTGCTGCAGGGCATATTGTACAATAACATATTGCCCCAGTAAACATGGGCTTGCACTGATAGCTTTTAGAGTTGTAATAGCTATGATTAATGGCAACTCTTCTCCCATTTAAACATCTGTCTTTCCCATGTAGATTTTCTGGATAATTCTGTTCTGCTTGTTGACTTTGCTGAGGTATTGGTAAGTGTTCTGCTGCTTCTGAGCCAAGTGAATGTGGGAAAATGGGGAAAAATACCTTTATGTAAATATAGTAGGAGAGTGTCTGTGCATGCAACACAAAGGTCAAAACTTCAAATCTTTAGACTTAATAGGACTGAGATGTTAATAAGCAACCAAAAGGTGGTAAAGTCTGGGAGAAAGTGTAATACAGATAAGGTTAGAAGCAATTAAAATGTGTTTGTTCATCTGAATAAAGCCCTGCTTTTGAGTTTCATGCTACAAATGCCAGCAGCAGAATGAAATTGTGTAGCTAGTCCCATCCTGCTCAGGTATGTGTGCCTCAGCCAAGGTGCCAACCTTCCTGCTGTCCCTCTGACTCTGGGATGTCTTGGCTCAGAACCCTCCAACCCTTGTTTTGCTTGGGTGAAAGCTCAGCCCTGCAGAAGAGATGGCAGAAGTCTTTCCAGTGCAGCTGGACTTGGGTTTTGTCTTAACCTGAAGGGATGTTTGTACTAAAGAGGAAAAAAACAGAAGGAGGGTTTTGTTCTTCTCTTCCACATGTTAGTTCCAGTTGTGTAGCAGTTGTCACAAGTTAAACCTGCTGGATTTTTGCTGAAATGTATAGTTGGATCTCAGCTTGCTAGTGTGTGTACTTGTTCCAGCTTCCCTTGATTAAAGCAGGCCCCAACAATACCGCTTGCCTCTGAGCCTTGTATTCAACTGCAGGTATATTTTAAAAGCCTGAGGCCAGATTCTGCTTCCACTTGAAGCTCCATAGCTCAGAATAAATAACTCAGCTGATTATTGAAGTGGCTGTGACCAAAGCTGTTATGTTTAGTGCCATGAGCAAAGCTGAGGAATAAATGCCCACTTTACCACTCAGAGAGGGTCAGATGTCATTGTGACCTTGCTTGATCACTATTGTATAAAAGTGGCTTTTGTCAGGCAAATTAATTCAAACAATGATGTGTAACCAACAGCTGAGAAATCACACCCAGTGTTTGCTTAACCTGTTGCTTTGGGGGGCCTGTCCCACACACAGAATTGTCACTCTTCTGAAACAAACACTAAGGTCAATTTGTTTAGCTTATGGTTCCTGCTAGGTAATTTTGATCTGTTTGCAGTTGTCATGGGGCTTGTTTCAGTGCTCCTTTGAATTCCTTGATAACCAAAGCAAGATGTATGTGTCAGAGAAGAGGCAGGGAAACTGTAAAGATGATAAATTGATGTGAGAGGATATTAAGGGAAGAAACAGATGATTTTCTGCTGCTTATGCAACTTGCCAAGTTGCCTTGCCTAATGCAGTGCAGGGGGGAAAAAAGCACTGAACTGGGTCATAAAGGCTGCTCCATCTCAGAGCCCATTATGGCTGGCTGATGTTCAGATGCTTTCAGCATATAGAGCCTTTGTAGCTACTGAGTGGTAGGGCTTGCCCTACTGAAGTAGTGTGTGCGAAGCGCTCTGGAGGTGTAAAGTCCTTTGTAGTTGCCCTGTGTTGCTTGTAGTAATTATTATATGCTGTAACTTTTGTTTGCTGCTCCTCTTCCCAAATCTTCCTTCATGATTCTCAGTCTGTAGTTGGTTAAATTCAGCAAACTTACCTTCCTACTTTATTCTAATTTAGGAAACCTTACAGGGGCACATTTACTTGCAAGAAGTAGCATGGCCTTACAGAAATCTTGCATCTTTCTCTTTCTTCCTCTCACATTCATTATTCTCCCATTTCCATGTCTTGGCCCAGTCAACTGAATGTGTGTCTCTGTTTCTCCAGAGAAACCCTTGGTATAGTAATATCAATGCCTTCTACCCTGTCTCTGCCTTGCTGCTTATGAGGTACTGAACACACACAACTAGAATCCTGCCTTAATCTAATCAGGGATATGGTGAAATGTTTAATAGCCATTTACAGACTCTCTGCAAAGCATTAACATCCAGGCAGAGGAAGAAGATTGCTCAAGGAGCAGCCAAGATGAAGGCTATATCTTGGAGTAATTGGTTGAAAATTAACTGAGCAATAGAAAATGGAGGATGTATATCTAGATAAAAAATATTCTGGCAGTTAATTCCTTGAGGCTGTTAGCATTTCCCAAGAGATAAGATATACTCAGTTGAACTAGATGTGTAGCTGTGTCCAAGCTGTGAAGCTGGGCTGCAGGAATGAACTTTTCCAAAGTCTAGAAGTGCTTAAGTCCAGGAGGTTGGCCTAGATCTTTCTCTTTAGGACTGGACATGATTTCCCCCTGGCCCCAGCAGTACATTTCCAGTGCTATGTTACTGGGTGCAGTAGGCTGAGTGGCGGAAGGAGGAAGTACTGTGCACCAGCACTGGCTGGGGGCTGACTAGCTGGAGAACAGCTTTGCAGAGAAAGACCTGAGGGTCCTGGTGGACAAGTTGAACATGGACCAGCCATGTGCCCTCGTGGCAAAGAAGGCCAATGGTATCCTGGGCTGCATTAGGCAGAGCATCAGTTGAGGGAGATGATCCTTCCCTTCTGCTCAGCACTGGTGAGGCTACATCTGGAGTGCTGGATCTAGTGCTGGGCTCTGCAGTGCAAGGACCTCCTGGAACAAGAGGGTGAAGGGCTGCAGATGATTACGGAACTGGAGCATCTCTTATATGAGAAGAGGCTGGGAGAGCTGGGACTGTTCAGGCTGCAGAAGAGAAGGCTCAGGGGGATCTTATCAATGTTTGTAAGTAATTTTTGGGAGGGTGCAAAGAAGGTGTAGCCAGACTCTTCAGTGGTGCCTAGTGACAGCACGAGAGGCAACAGACGCACTGAAACACAGGAAACTGAGCTAAAGAAAAGGCCTCTTCACTGTGAGGGTGATTGATCAGGGTGGAACAGGTTGCCCAGAGATGTTGTGAAGTCTCCATCCTTGGAGATAGTCCTGGGCACCTTGCTGTAGGTGACCCTGCTTGAGCAGAGGGGTTGGGCCAGATGATCTTCAGAGGTTCCTTCCAACCCCAGCTATTTTGTGATTTTTTTTTTTTTGAGGGTTGTTCCAGTTGAATTTCTCCCTTCTCTCTTCCCAAACCTGATGTAACCCAAAAATGAGAGACATCAAAGGAACAGGAAGATAATTGGTGTTAAAATAGCTTCTCTGTGGACTTGACTCTGAGATTTCCCTCCTCCTTGTGTAACAAAGGCACATCAGCTTTCCCAAGGTGAAAGCACATGATATATACACCTTTCAAGATCAGCCATATAGCCAGCAAAACCGACTCCATGATAAGTGAGGACCTGGTGTTCACTGTATTTTTTTTATGTACTTGAGATTGGTAACATAACAGCATGAGCATTACCCCAAGATTTTAAAAAAGAGAGAGGAAAAAAAAAAAAAGCAGCCTTTTCCATAACCAAGATGGGAATCCATATGCAGAAATCACCTGGCTTCTCTGGGAAGCTGCTGCATCTGCACAGTTATCAGATAGTACTTTGTGGTGTCTTGGAATTAGTGGGATGGGAGGGAATCTGGACCATTTGAAGAAGATACTAGTCCTTCCCTGGGCCATGTCCAGCCCAACTCTCGTAGCATAGTTACTGAGAAGGTGTGCCAGCGTGCATTTCCCCTGTAGCAAGCGTGTTATCTCTGCCCAGCTCAGACTTTCTCTTTCTACATGATATGATTTCACAGCTGTCTCCCCTGAAATAACAACCCACCAACAGGAAATCCAGATGCTGAGCATCCTTTCTTGTGACAGGAGATGCTGGTTATTCCCTTTAGGACCTGACCTTAGAAAGGGAGGGATTAAAGCCAGCTGAGGAAGAAACAAAGCATTGGATTCCTCAGTCCTCAAAACAAACATGCTGTCTTCCCCAGTATGTGACACTTGCAAATGAATATTTTTGAGGAAATGGTCTCAAGCTGTCTCTGTGGGCTGGCAGGGCTCACTGGAGGCTGCTTTGATGGAGACTAGATGTCCCTCAGCCTCTAACGATCTCCTCAGCTGCTGCCCAGCAACCCCCCTCTATGTGATAGCATGTCTTGATGGGTTTCAACATTTGCTTGTAAACCAGCAAGCCCACCAGTTTGTGGCTGCTGCTCTATTTATTGCTGGTTTGCTTCTCCCAGGTCTCTCTGGGCCAGGCAAGCCTGTCTCTCAGTGTCTCTGGGGGTTTGGCCATGGAGACAGTGTAAAGGAAAAAGCTGAAGTCAGAATGAGCCCAGAAGCACTGGATTCTTGGCGACTAGCCAGGTACTTTGGGTGGGCCAACTTTGAGCAGTTGGCCTCTCTTATTGCTTTCTTGTTTGAAACTGGAGCCACTGTGTGTCTGTGCAAACCCATGATCAGTAATCACTGCCCAGGTTTCTGGATGAGATGCATATTGCAGATATCACTGTCAACTTGGGGTGACTATCTCCCTGTCACTTAGCCAGCGGAGGTTAGTTGACTGCAAGATGCACCACAGAAAGGTAAAAGGCTGCCAAGGGAATGAAAAAGCAGGACTTACAGTAAACGTAGCCAACTGAAGGGAAGGCATGACAAGCTATCACAATTATGTGTTCTTTAAAGAACATTAGTGGTATCTGTCCCTGCTATTCCCAAATCATGTGTCAGGCTTGGATGTACCTTAAAAAGGTGTGATTATTTGAACATAATTCTGGTATTCCTTCTGTTTCCTCTTGATACCCTCAGGCTGATGGTTTTGTGGGGTTGAATGTAAGCGTGAACCACATGACACCTCTGTGATGTGATATGGGGCATGTCATGGCTGGGGTTAACAGGGCAAACCCCCACCCTGACGCATCCACAAACACAGTCCTCTTCCAGCCTTTTGCTTCTGCCCCCAGTACATTGACCTCTTTCAAAGTGTAGCAAGAGGGGGATAAGGAAGAAAAGGGTGTGAACCTCTTCTGCTAGACTTGGAAGCAGATGTATGTGTAGGACAGAAGTTGCATGTGAAGCTGAATTTTCTTTTCTCTGCTGCCTCATTGTCCCTTACATGAGGTTTGTAACCTTCCAGAATTATGATTGTTCAGGTGGTGACAGCTAGTTGGATGCCTTATTTTGAGTATAAAATAGGATCATAGAGGCTAGTAAGATACAAGTTGGAAGAGCTAAACAGTGGAGAGGCACACTGGCTGTAGTTGCAATTGCATCTTAGAGCACAGGAAGGGCTGTAGTAAACCAGAGACAAGTGTTCATCATCTGTTTTGCTGTGTAACTGCATCAGACCCAAGTGTAGTATCTGAGGGGGTTTGCACAGGGCTTGCATTGGCCATATTGTGTTTAAATGGAGAACAGGTTGCTGGGGATTCAGTGGCGATCCCTGGAACATCTGTGTCTCTGCTTAGGAAAGCAAAATCTAGGTGTTGACAGTCCAAGGCCTGAAATACCACACTGAGCAGCTGTCTTATCCAGGGGGATAGGCAATTGTGAGTGACCTCTTGTGCATACCACAGAAATATATATATATATATATATATATATATTTTTTTTTTTTTTTTCTGGTGGTAAAGATGCTGTTTGAGGTTCTCTTCCTCTGCTCTCCCCCACCATATATTATAAAGGTAGCTATAATAAACATAGAGCATTCCTTACTTCTCTGTTCAGTTTTTATGTTGTGGTTGATAGCTATCTTTAGGCAGGTAGTGATGGAGTTTAGTCCCTGCTGAGCTGTGAGATTAACAGAATCTATTCAGGAGAAATCCGCTTTACATAGGAGTAGCTGTGAAAGAAAGGAATGGGGGCAGAGAAAGGAAGGATGGTGTCAGGCCATGCTAAGATGGAGAAGCAGCTACATGGCTAAACAAAAGGAGGTAAGAAAAAGAGGCAAACATAGGATGGTTTAAAAAAAATGCTTCTTGCCTCATTAAACTTAAGAAGCTGAATTCCTTCTATATACCCTATCTTGTCTGCTGAGAGCCTGATCACCAGGAAATTAATGCTAAGTAAAAAATTTAAGAAGACAGAACTTGCTTAAGTATTGACAGGAAAAGCAGAAGCCATAACCTTTGTAGCAGTAAAATTGCAAGATTTTGTTTCTCTCTTTTTGTCTAGGGGAAATCATGTGCACAGCTCCACAAGTGGGAAACACTTAAGAATAGTTTTAGTAACAGCAGCTGCATGGAGAACATGTTTTAAAGGGCAAAGTAGAACAGTGTCAGCATCATCTGCTTCTACCACGTGTATGCTTATGCTGGCAGATGGCACCTTTGGATCCAACTCGGAAGAAAGAGTTGGAATGATCTCTGGGTACCAAGTTTGGTAAAGGGGGAATAAAAAATATGTGACTGGCAGAAGCAAAGTGATAGCAGTGTTGTCAAGTTCTCTGACACACAGGGTTGGCCCAAGGATGTTGTTACAAATGTAGTCCTTACACAGAAAGGGTTTGTGAAGAAAAGCAGAAAAATGTTTAGTGGATAGGACTAGAACAGCCAGGGGCTGGATGTTCCTGCTCAGATCTTTCCTTCCGAACTGCCAGAGTACCGGTCTGCTCAGGCAGCCTTGGTGAATTCCTCTCCCGTACTGGAGTGTGCCTGCAGGCTTCAGGACACACATTCTCCTTGTACCTGACCTGAGTAAAGAGGCCCCACAAAATTGGGGGCAGGCAGAGCAGTTATGTAAAATAAGGTGAGCCCACCCTCTCCACTGGGAAATTCCTGCCCCCCATGATAATTGCTGATTTAGTGTGTGGGGTCCTACAGTTTAGTTAGTGGATTTGAGCTGCCGCTATGGCTGTCCTAATTAGACTGGTTCACATTGCTTGGTAGCTTGGGAAGTGTGAAGGTATAATGGTAATGCTGATGTGTCTGATGCTTGTGGATCCCTGACTTGGTTTGTCTTGTTGGACCACAGATACTCAGGCAGCATGTCCTGGGGGAATGGAGGGGACAGCTGGGGTGAATGGAAGGGGGTGGATGGGTAGAAATGTCTGTGGAACCACAGCTTGGGTCTGACCTCTTGTTTTTTGAACTTTCTGATGACCTGAACCAAAAACTTAACTGAAAACCTTGTTACATTCCTCAAATAATGGTTTGACTAAAAACTGATGTTCTCTGGCCAGGACTGTTGGTCCCTGAGAGGGGGGCCCACATTGTATTTTCCAGCATGAGCTTGTTGAAAGTCACAGAACCCATAAGCTGATGCCTTTTTAACTTCTAACCTGTGAGAAAATTGCTTTACCAGAACTAAACAGGACAATTTTACCTGAAGCTGAATCAAACTATGCCAAAAGGTCATACATTCAATTTCTTTTTATGAACTTATTTTGTAACTAATATAAACTCACCTCCACAGGCCTGAAGCTGCAGCCAGGGTTCATTCAGGGAAGTGTTAGGTCTTGTCATGGCTGCTAGGTTTGACTGCTCTGACTTTCAAGGATGGAAATATCTGACTGTTAGCCTCTCTTCAGAAGAGGGAGCTTGCCTGTCACCTCCACCTGGGAGCAAGACCAGTACTTTTGGCAGACCAGAGCTTTGGATGTGACCTCTGTGAAGTGCAATTCTCTTCCACTTCTGTTGAACTTTATTTGAGATAAATGTCTGATGGCTGAAATCTTCATTTCAGAGAAGGTGGAGGTGCAGCAACACTGTACTTGAAGGAAGGTACACAGACTGCAGGAGAAAGACCTTGATGGTAGGTGATTTGGGAACGCTTAGTGTAGCCCACAGGGCTAGAGTGCTCTCTGCTGTTGGGTTGCCACTCTAAATAGTTGTAAGAAGGAGCCAGTTGACTTTTACAAGTCATGCTAGCCTTGTCTGGTGTTACCCTGGACAGTACATCAAACACAAAGGGAAGCAGCATAACTTAAAAGGAGAATTAAATGGTGCAAAAACAAACAAAACCATTAGGATGTCAGAGCTGCATTCCTTTCACACTAGGCCGTGAGCAAGGAAAAAAGAAAATGACTGTATCATTGTTTGGAGCAGCAAAGCTGTTCACCCTGCTCACCTTTTAGCACAGCTGCATCTCTTTAGAGACAGCATGGGGCTACTTTTAAAGGGACAATGATATTCTCCTGAACCCTCTTTTCCCTCCCTTCTCCTCCTCCAAGTCTAAAGTGCCTGCTCACTACTTCTAGTGTCACTGCTAAAGCAGCATTAAACTTGGAGCTTCGTTGTCTCTGAAAGGAATATGCTTGTTCTCGAGGAGTTAGAATGAATTATTTTGGCCACCTCAAGTGCCCATTCATCTGTCTGTTTGCTCAATATAGTAGGTGGGGAGATAAAGATGGTTCTGTCCTAAGGAAAAGTCAGGGGAAACATTTTCTGAGGACTTTGAGAGCTGATGGGGGTGATATGGGGAGTCTAGTGTTTAGCATTTTCTTCTTGGCTGCAACAGTGGAATTTCTGATAGTCCCTATAGTAACTGTTTCTGTAAAGGCTGTATTGAGTTTTGAAATAAGCATGCATTTTTGCTGTGACCTTTTTTTTCTTTAGGGTGAGATCCTGAGGGAGGTGGGAGGAATTGCAGTGATGAGATCAGCAGATACGAAATCAGAGGCTCAGAGTTTGTGCCGTCTCTAATCCCAGAGCTCTAGCCAGATTGTAATTTGCGTAATCCCATTTTTACTTCCCCTCTGTGTTTTCAGATGGTTGGAGTACTCTTTGCTTCCTGTTAATGTTGTCATATAAAATTTTTGTTCTGTGTTAACTATCTGCTCTTCACTGCTTTAGACGTAGAAGAGGAATTTCTGTATGGAGGAAGCTTGCAAAAGCACTTTAGAATGAATGTCATGATTAGATACACACAAGCTATTATAAGCATAAAGCTTTGCCACTGCTCTGTGCAGTATAATTCTGACAGTTTTGCACAACATTTGACTGAGTCATCCTCTAAGCTAGTTTAGAGACTAGACTATTTGTTGCCAATGTGCAAAATCTAATTTGTTTCATGTATGTGTTTTTATCAGGCCTGGAATTCTAGCTTTATCTGGGCCTGTTCAGAGCCAGTCCAACTTACTACAGTAGAGTTAGAAATAAGAGTTCACTGTTCTGGGGGATTTATGAACTGCCAGTGTCCCAATTTACCTCTTTTGGTACTGAACTGATTCTATTATTCAACTTTACAAGATGGACCTTAGACTAGCAGCTGCTGGAGGAAAGTGTGTGTGTGTGTGTTTTTTTTTAATTCTGTCACTTTGGCCTTTTTTGAAGGAGAAGAAGGATTAATTTTATCCTCTCTGTCACTTAAGCTTCAGTGAGTCTTTGGAAGATAAGTCTACAGCTCTAGTCCCTTTCACTAAGTACTGTAGAGAATCATGTCAACATAAGCTTAAAGGTGAATCATGTAAAAGATCAAAAAGCCAGAACTCTCCTAATTATTGTTTAGGAAGACACTGGCTCTTCAAAATCATGGTCATAAATGAAAAGAGAATTTCCAAGTGTATTTGCACTCAAAGCAGAGGAAGCCCAAAACACTATCCCATTCAACAAGTCTGCTCCTGCTGTTCTTTCAGTAAAATCTGCAGGGATAGATTTGCCTGAGTAAGAGCGAGTCCATTTTGATAACTGTACGTATAGTTTACAATGAAGATTTGAGTTTGAAGCATTAGAGAAGGGAAGGAAATAAATACCACTTGACACCATCAGTCTTTAACCTGCAGACTGCTTTTTTATGAAGGAGTAACTTATTTTTAAAAAATTAAAGCTTCTTGGTACTGTGAGATTTTAAATTAAGACTTCTTTAGAAATGCTATGTTTTGTGGCATTGAGTTGTATAGTTGGAAAATTGAAAATGCATTGCTTTTTTAATCTGTAGATGTGAGAGCAGTGGTTAAAACTTTAAAACAGTGTTTTAAGTCCTTTTAAATACCAGTGACTGTCAGGACACTGAATAGTGAAAAACCATGGAGGAGCTGTAACAGAAAATTCTAATTTGGTTTAGAATGTGGAAGTGCTTTTGATATTTCAAAACATGTTTTCCCACATTAATTTTTGGGGGAGATGTACTTTCCACAAAGCAGGAAAAGTAGTATAAATGACTTTAACTCCAAATTACAATGAAAGAAGTCAGTTTTCCACCAAAAGTGTTAAGTTGCATTTTGTTGCTTAGTTTTTGAACCATTTGGGGTTTAAGGGTACTATAGAACTATGCTGTTCTCTACACACAGCAAAGCTAGATACTGACTTTTTAAAGTGGAAGCTGGAACTTTTCAGTGGTCACAAGACTCAACAGATCACAAGCTCCAAGATGAAATCATGAGATTTGCAGTGCTGTGAAGGCAGATTTTTCCCTTGTTTGGCAGTAGGGTTGAACTGTTTGATCTGCACCCATGTGAGACCAAGGACTTTCCTGAGGGTAACATAGCTTTGTATGATTCATAGTCCATGGTAAGGATCACGATTTGTTGTAATTTCTGAAAGGGAAGAAAAGAAATAATTGAATGTGTCTTTCTCACGGTGACAAAGTCCTCTAAAATCAAAAGCCTATATGTGGAGCACAAGGTTGGCACAGCCCAACTGTGCTAGGAGACATACGCAAGGCAGTTGTGTGCGATGCTTAATCTTGACATAATGCTGAGGATGATGGGAAAACTCACTCATTAAAAACTGATGTATGATAAATATTTTGTGTGGCTTGCTTATAAAGCTTGGTAACAGGCTTAAGAATAATATGTTGACCCAAGAAGAGCTTTGAATATCACTGGTAACAGTTTCCTTGTGGGAAACGGATGTGAACACAAAACAGTGCTTTTTTGATGGGAGCAATTTAGGAGGAGAAGGAGATATGACTCCTGGTATACCAAAGAATATGTGTTCCTGCAGTCTTTTAATGTCATTCTAATTCCCCTGTGACGATGCTGCCCAACAAATCAACAGTTATGGGAAGAAACTGGACGTAAAGAAGCTCTGCACAGAGACAATTGCATCGTTCATCAGGTTGGGTCATATTTAAGACCCTCTTGTGTTCTTTGTATTGAAAAAGTTAAATGTGTGTCACTTGCTGGGAAGTGAATTTTCTTTTCTTAAGAAGCATTTCTCAACAGAAAATGCCACTATACAAAAGAAACTTGCCTTCTCTGTTTTAAAGGGAAGTGAGTGGGAGGTTGTGTGTTGTAGAATTTCATTATTTTCTATCTAAATATAATTTCTTAGTTTGTTCTAAACATCCCCTCCCCTGAGAGAAGCATTTCTAGAGAAATAGGATCTCTCTCCATTCAGAGTGAAAATATTATTCCTGCAATGAATTTTGAAACTTTCCATTGGAGGCGGGGGGAGGGGATTCTATTTTCTGTCAGAAAATGAAAGCTGATTACTACTTCACCCCAGATCCAGAAGTTTCCCTTTTTAAAATAAACTTGTCATTTGTAATGAAAAACTTTTTTGCACAAGTTGACTTATAGACCTTGTTTTTCATTGAAAACAGTTGGGAGAGGAAAAAGCAGCAGCTTGCCTTAATTAAGTGATGAGCAAAGTTGTCATGAAATAACAAATGATTTTTGTTTTGAAGTTTTTTTTTAATGTAAAAAATCTGGAAAAATAGAAGTGGAACCCATTGATTTAAATAGTTTAGGAAGGAAACTTTTGACATATAGAATTTTTTCACAATTCTTAGGTACAAAAAAATGTACAGGCTCTTCCTAGTACACAGTTTTGGACAGAAGCCCTGTGGTATTAAGAGTAAACAAATATAGAATTCCATTCCTAGGGGACACCAGAGTCTGTTCATCAAACACTAGTGCCTGTGTTTATATACGGCTTGCTAAATATTCTGTAAGCTGTAATGCTTGTAATTGTTTTGTAGTTTCCTCATTATCAGAGTATCAAGTTATTCATAATTTTTTTTAATCTGATTTTTTTTTTTATGTTTAAACCCACTGATATAATTCATTGTAACAGCTTATCCTATCAGTCATTGTGAGTATTTAATCTATAGAAACCATAGAGTCTGACAAGGAAATATGGCCTGCTAAAATGCAAAACAAATCTTGGTAAGAAAATGATTAGGTGTTTGACTGTGGCCAATGAAAGTAAGGGAATTCTGAGGTCTTTTTCCTTTCAAAGAAATTTTTTTTCCCTCTGTCTGCCCAAGTTAGTAATTTTCTTGTGGATCTGTTTCTGAAGGAGTTCTGTGTATCATACTGTAGTCCTCTGGATGTAACTGTGAACAATCTCTGAATAAAGAAAGCTTAACATCTCTTTTTTTTTGTTATTTGCATGTTGGCATACAACTCTCATATTGGCTGTGATTTATAACTCTGAAAGACCTCCCAAAATAAATCATGACTATGCAAGAAAGATAACCAAGATTTAATAAGAGTAATTCTCATGGAATAATGGATGGAGTCAGACTTCATGAGTTTTTCTTACACCAGTATTTCAGTGGTGTAAAACAGAAACTTCAAGGAATATCAAGGGAGGGAGATGTAGATAGATTTAAAAAAAAGGGGGGGGGGAATAGTCCAGCATGAATACTTACATATACCAGCTCAAGTCTGAGAGTTCTGCTTGCCTGATCAGAAAACATTTACTTGTAGGCTGGCACATTGAATTGTAAGATTTGACATTTTGGCATGTGCTTTAGCTGTTCTGTGTTCAGAAGGAAATGTATGTGAACAAGCTACAAAGCAAGAACAATTAGAAAACTTTATTTGGATAATAAATGTGAAAAATTAGTCCATATGACAAAGTGCTTAAAAAGCTCTTGGACAGCTAGCGAACACAAAGCCATTTGAGTACTGTAGTCAACTGTTGACCGACGAAGTAAGGAGCCTTCGTGATAATGAGCCAGATCCATTCCTGATGTAAATGAGCACAGTTCCTTTGACTGCAGTAAATTTTGCCTATTTATCCTAGCCAGTAATCTCACACAATGACTCTCTTCTCAAGTTCTTACTTGACTTAGTGTTTTTCAGTTCTCCACTGCTGCAAGTTCTTAGGGTCCTGTCCTGGTGTGTGCATACAAATATAAATTTGACCTATGAAGGGAAATGATTTGCTAATTAGTCACTACCTGGATTCAGTCTGGTGGAAGATGCTGACATGCAGGAAATCCCTGGTTCAGTATCTTCACTAAAGCTAGTGTAATAGCAAGAGTCAAAGCGATGACCATGGCAGTTGCACACTTGAAATTATTCTAACAGCAAACTTAACTAGATAGTGAAACAGCATTAAGTCATTTGCTTCTTGAAGACTGAAGGAAAGGAGTCATTGCCCTCTGTAGCTATCCAATTTGAAGACTTTTGTCACATTACAGTAAAAAAGTTAAATCCTTCCCAGTTTTTGGAAAAAATGTCTTATGAATCAAATCTGTTTGTGTTCAGTCCCTTGCTTTCAATAGGCTGCAGTTTGAACTGGTTCTTTGTTTACTGGAAAATATTTGTGTGCTTTGAGAGGCCACTGAGTCAGAGCCATACGGAGCAATTGAAATTACAAGCAAATATTTTCCTCTTTCATGCAGTTAAGTGCCTAATAAATCCCCATAAACATGAGCTGTGCTAAATGAGACAGCATAAATAGGCTTTATTAAGCCCAGACTTAACTTACTCCATAGCTGCTTTGCCCACATCTGGCAGTGAGGAACAGCCTTAAAATGAATGTAGAAGTCACTAATGCTGACTTTGAGGCCGCAGCTGTGTAAATGCACCTTCATATGAATATGAACTGGGCGCACGGTCTCTTAAGAGTGGCAATGAGACTGGCTTCAAAATAGGTGTTCAGGAGCTGCCTTGAGCAGCAGATGACTTTTGTCTAAGCCGAAGGAAAAGTTACAGCTCACTACTGCAAATGCTCTGTCTTTCCTGCCTCCACAGCTGCTGGGGTTGAAGAAAGGTAGCTGGGTTGGTGCCTCTGTTACCTGTTTTCTCCATGCTTCACAGGTGGTAGAGTCTGCGAGCCTGTGCTCTACAGTGCTCTGGCCTAGGTGCCAATCCCTCCTTGGGCAGACCTAGATGCTTCTTCTTTCCCCCTCTGGCAATTTAGCAGGCTCAAACTATAGGAGGTGCTGACGGGGAAAGCATGAACAGTGGGAGGAAAGGGATGTGAAGATGCATGGGAAAAGGTGGAGAGGAGCAAGGGAGCTGTCTAGAGCTATTACAGGGTAGTATCCGTGAGAGGGTATCTGAATGTCTTGAGAGTGTAGGCCCCTTACTCAAAAAGATGATGAGAACTTGAGGTGATGGGAAAAACTGAAGGAGCAGAGTAGAGGAGAGACTGACCATAAATCTGATTCTTCTAAAGGTTCCCCAGAATGCTATCTCAGATGAAATCTCTGGAGGGGATGGATGAGGCCAACAGGATTTGCTGCACCACATAAGAAAATGAAATAAGTGATTTATCTTATTCTTGGAGAGGCAAATTGAATGATGCTGTTGCTGCTGAGAAACTGTATGGTGGCTCAGAGCTGGATTCTGGTTTTAGTTGCTGCTGTCTGAATCAAAAATAACTGTCTGGTATAGCTGTGTCTCAGTGCTCAAAAGCGTAGACAAAATCTTATTGTGACTGTGCACAGCGATGTGTAATGGTAAGGGATGAAGACATTCTTCCCCTTCCACCATTGCTTCATGCCCTCCATCTGGTGCAGACACAGCTGTGTGAGTATGGCCCCTTCCTCTTGCTCCATTCAGATCCAGAACTGTGCCTGGGTTTGTTACAGCCCGTGTTCAGATGACATCCCTTTCTGACTACGGACCAAGACTGACTCATGAAAAGCCTGTGCATACGGGGACAGAATTTGGCAAGCTTTTAACTTGTGCTGTTGAGAGAAGACCACAGAGGCAGACAGATACCTACTTTTGTTATTTCATTCAGTGCTTTGACACTCAGGAGGCTGGGACCTAGCAGAATACTTAACTGATAACAATATGAGATGGCAGAAAATCCACAGAGTTTTCGCACTGGATTGATAGTGTGCCAAAAGTCTTCTCATCTCTTTTCTGTCTGCTTTCCATTTGTCTATTGTGATGAAACTGTCTTCATCCAGACACTGAAGGATATGTCCAAACTGACAAAACAATTGTCATTGCTGAGATACTTTCCTGAGGCTATGTGGAAGAAAAGTCTACATTTTTTTCTGTCAAAAAGGTGTTTCCTACAACTCATAGCCAAGGCACACTGGGTTAGAAAATGCATGCGTTTCTACACCCATTTCCAAGCAAAATATTATTAAATCTGTGGAGCTTCTTTATGTCAGTTGGCATTTTTGTCACAATTACAGAATATACTTTTAGACTGGCTGAAATGTGCCCTTAAAAAAAGAAACAACAACAAAAAAACCAAACAACCCAGAAACGTGCTCTCTAATATGCAGACATGTAGGGAAAGAGTGTGGTAATGAATTTGGCTCCGTTTGTTGAGCCTGGGCCAAATTCTGATCTCAGTTAAACTGGCCTCTGCTGAGCTGCTCCAGATTTTCACCAGTCTGACAAACTAAGCTTTTTTCTGTCCTTCAGGATTTGACTGTTGGTATTAAGTTTGGTGGTGGCATTGGGCAGGGGGGAGTAGGGTTTTGTTTAATGCAAGAGCTTTCAAGAGGCCTGTCCTAAACAAGTAGCTTGGGAATACTTTATAGGATATACATTTTTGGTCACTAAGGATCTATCTGATGTAGGGCATATGGTGTTCCAAGGCTTTCTACATACTGTACGTTTGTATGGTTATTTCTATTCTTATTACCTTTTGCACAGAAGTGCAAAAAAGTGACCTCAACATCAGTGCATCCACCTGTATCAGTTGAGCCTACGCAAGATGAGAAAGCTGTTCCTAAACACTCAGGGGCTGCCTTATTATAGACCACAGATTAATACATCACTAGACAGTGCACACTTCTGTGTAGTTATTAGCTTTAGTCTTCCAGCAGTATTCTTAGACATGTACAGCTTTTAGTTTTATGTTTTTAAATGGTTTTATGTTTGAAATACAGTATTTATACATGAACTTGTCAAATACAATGAATGAGTCTGTAGCTCTTATGGTGCTGGCTTTATAAGATACAGAATCTATAATACATGTAATACAATAATATGCATATTATGTATTATATGCCATATATAATAGAATATATAATATTAGTATACTAAGTCTTATGTGTATGTACATATGTGTATATATGTGTATATATATGTACATATGTATACATATGTATACAGACATAGGCACTGTTTTCATGAACAGTGCGCATTTGCGTGCATGTGTGTAAGCTGTTAGCCCAGAGGGGAGATTCTCCCTCTATTTTGCATGGGTACTTGTACAATGGTAGCAGGAGAAAAATCAGTGAAGTCCTTACGCTTATGCTGGTAGGTTAAAGCACGTTATAGATGTTCTCAAAGATGGGAACTCAATCATCTGTACCATTATATTATTAGTATTGTCTCTGGCATGGTCTTGGCCAGCTAGCACACTCTTAAACAATTCCTGGGTTTGGTTCAGGACCTAGCAGTGTTTGGGGCCACTCTGCATAGGTGTGGCCAATCTGTTTCAAAAGATAAATGAATCAAATAGTATGAATGTGGGCCTTTCCGTGCCAGTGCTCCTCACAGTTAAAGAAGAGTCCTCTATGTGAGAAGTAAATCAGGCCTTAATGTCCTTTAGCTTTATTTATACTAGTAAATTAATCAAGGACTGTCCTGGTCAAGTGTAAAACCGGTGTGGAATAAGAAAAAGTTGGTGGTACTTCCCACCAGAGGCATTCTGAGTGTCCTTGAATTCCTTACTTGAGATTAAAGATACTCTGCTAAAAAGAGATTGAGTTCTTCAAGGATAAGTCTAGGATCTTAGAGAGGTTACCCTGGTTGGAATGTCCTTTTCATGAAAAGGATAATAATGACATTGTACTTCTGCATCAGCCACAGAGGTCAACCAAGTTCACTGTGGCATTCTGTATCAACTGCAGCAAACGCTTAGGTAAGTTGACCTTTTTTCTGAAGAGCTTACAGTCCAAGACTACTAGAGAACTTCACTGGGAGGGAGAAAATAATGCACATATTAAATGCATAATCCAAAATATAGTTTCCTTTTTTTGTACCCCATAATCTTAGAGATAAGGAGATGAACACAGGCCAGACTTGATGAGTCCAGTGGTGTGGATCAGAAGCTGCAATGTCAATGAAAGGTTTCAGCCAAGGGAGCAGGTTAAAAAAAGATAGTGTGAACCCAACTGTAGAATAGCTGACAGTTAATGTCGAATAGCTGGAGAGAGGCTTAGGCAGACAAGGCAAGGTTGACTGTCACTTCTTTGGGATAGAAAAAAAGGCAGGACTGAACTTCAAGAATATGGAAGAAAAAGGACAAAGATGTGATGTGTACATAGGAAGGAAGAGTCAGAGATACCCTGAGGCTGGGTTGAGGTCCGGATGTCAAAGAGGTGGCAATGTGGTTAACTCTGACAAAACATGGCAGTGGAATGGGCTCAAGGGAAAGGTTACTAGTTCAGGGCTCATCTGACGATTCCTTGTGCAGGCGAAGCTGGCAGGAGAATTGGGAAGAGAAGCAAGCGTAGAGAACAGAAGAGTGAACTGTTTAATAATTCTTTGGTTGGAAATCAAGTGGGTGGCGATGCTTCTAGGAGTTCTCTGCACTCCAGCCCTATGTGAAGATTGCCAGGAGATAAAACTATAAATAAATGTCACAGATCATCGTACATACTCCTGCTCCTTTCAGCATCTGTTCTCTAGTTTATGGGAAACATTGAGATTTGACTGGCCCTCTTACTGAACATCCTTATGCTTTGTTACATTAGGGAGGTAGTCTTCAATGTTTCCACTTGGTTTTACATATATGTAACTGTTCACATGGAACAGAGCATATGCTTTATTGGAAATACTTAAGAGCAGTTTGTACTTAAGCAAAGCAGTGCATCTTGAAATGAATCCTACTTTTGGTTACAATAACTGTACCTCAGCAGACTTGCGTAAATCCAAAGCAACAAGTGTAACCCGGACCATAGTTTGGCCTTGTGTGTAAAGAATATGAACATAGAATGTCTGAAATAAATGGATCAAGAGGTATGTGCTTCATAATACATCCAAAAAATGCAGTATTGGATGTCACTGAAACCTTTCTTTCTTTCCCTCCCATGCCACAAATACAAGATCCTGCAGTCTTCTAATACTTAAGTCCTTTAGAACACACATTCCTGTGGTTCTATAGTATAGGGTCTGCTGTACATGGAAATTGAAAGGATAATGTCAACAGCCAATTGTGTCCAAAAAGGAGACTACAGAGGAGGAAGCAGTGTGGTGTTACTGGTTAAGTCATCTTATTCACTGGAAAGGTCACTGTTACATAACAAATGTCTAATGATAGTTCTAGTGTATTCATAACCACACTTTTGCTCAAAGGGAGCAGTAATGATTGAATTACATTGGCATAAAAGTAGTGTAAAATTGTCTCCCATGTCTTTCCATTTATATCCCACAGTTTTTAAATAAGCTTTAGAGTTTTGGGGTTTTTTTTAGGCTTCAGTTTCCTTATTGCCATCTATTCATTTCCACGTGATGATTTTTCTAGTTGGCAAGCACTATAGTTGTAGTCACCCAGCTCCCTTTGTCGTGCCTGTGACTGTCAGTCATGTCTTCAGGGTGTTCCATGCAGTGAGGAGTCACCATAGGGTCTATAGGCACTCTGGTATAGCAGACCCTATACTGCAGAACCACACATTCGTCTTCCTGATATTTGGTCAGAACTGGTCTGCGTGCCTCCCTCTTGCAACATCATGGGTCCTTTCTTGGAGAGTCCTGACTTTTATGGTGGCAGATGGGACTTGGTGGCTGCAGTTGGGATGGCTACTGTGGATCCTAATGGGTGTGCCAGGAGAATTGAAAGCATTTATAGGCATCAGTGCAGATATCTAGCACTGTATTTGGGAGTACAAGTGTACTTGAATCCATTCTTTGGTCCTGATGCCCTAGAGTCAATGTAGATGTAGCTTGAGCTTCTTCTATGTTAGTCATCAATCTGTGTCCATCTTGGTCATTACTCTGTGTCCCCCTTGTGCTGCTTCAGGCATGCTCAGGCTTTGTGTGTGGTGTCAGAGCACAGCTATGTTGCTTGCCAGTTTGCTGCAGACCTATTGTTTACTCTGGCTATTTACATAACCTACAGGACTGGTAACAAACTTTGATTGCAATTACCCTGGGATAGATCTGGAGTGATTCTGGCAGAGCAAGTTGTTACTTTGCCTCAGTCATGCAGTTCAGAAAATGTCACTTCATCTGCAAGCTGCTGTTGAGCTAAAGTCAGCAGGTAGGGAACTGCTTTCTAGCTGAAGTTTAAGGGCACCACAAAACCCTGTAGAGGGAGGTAGCCAGTGGAGGGGGGAAATTCATGTGCACAGACAGAGTCCCTAATTACAAAGTTAGGGGATGCTGTTTAATTTATAAAGGTCTCCAGGTGAACCTGAGGCTAAAATAGCATCTCCATGTCTAGACTGACCTAACTTGCAGTTTCACACAAGTATAATCCTGTAACCCAGATTCTGATCTCATGCTTGCATTGCTCTAGACTTAAAACCCTATTGCTGCAGACTTTCACGGATGTAAGTGAAACCAGGATCAGGTCAGGTGTTTGAGAATGACACCTGCACAAGATAAAACAATGTTTTTTTCCCCATATCCTTCTGCTCTTACTTTCCTTTCACCCAAATAACAGCTGTGATAGTGTTTATATTCCAGGCTCTTAGACCAAGAGACACTTTACTTTGGGATCATGGATACACATGCAAGTGCATGGAAATCGTGGTGATCTTGCTTATCCAAAATAAACAGTGGTGTATTTTTTTTTCTCGATGCTGAGCCTGCCTTGTTTTTGAGTGTGCAATATGACAGATCCCCCAAAATAAGCAAGACAAATGAAGGAAACACAGACAAGTGGTGCAGTACAGAATTCGTAGCAGACTGGCTGTGTGTGTTTGTGGTGGAAAACTTGCTAGTTAGTTACTGCTGACTGGGCATGGAATAGTTAAAGAATGTCAATTATAAAACATTGGAGGCCTCCAGCAAAACTAATGCCTCACAAAGATGACATTGAACTTAAAGGCAAACTAACAAACAAGAATGTAACTTGGTTTTCTAATTGGTTTAGGCTTGTGTGTGTCTGTATGTGGTGTTAGGTATGTTTTAGCACCAGTAGCTGGGACTGTACAAGTGGTTGATTGACCTTAGCTTAAAATATTTGTGGTACCCAGGGTCTCTTCTTACCAGTGTGTGATGCAGTGGGCATACAAGCAGAGAGCTATTCCTCATCACAAAACTGCTATGATCCTACCAGTATCCTAGCTTATGAGATGAATAGAGGCACCCAGGTACTGATGTAATTTAATTCATAGGAGATGATGACACTGTATTACTGCAGGCTGCTCATAACCATTGTGGGGAGTTAATTCCTGCAACTTAGAGTGGCAGGTGGGTTGGATGGGGGAGAATCGGAGCCACCAGCCATGTAAGACCTAACTCTCAGGCTGGGGTGGAAAAGGGTCATAGCTTTTGTTACAGCTGTTTTCCAGTGCATGCTTGTGGCTGAGGACACAGTTTAGTTGAGTAGCAATGTGAGGAAGAGACTTCCCTCTATCTGAATGACCTGCAAGATGTGTTTAGGACCTTTCTCACCCTTCTCCTGTCTGATCCAACCATATCGGCCACTCACTTTGCTGAGAAGTAGGAGCTGCTGTTCTGCTGTGACAATAGCCAGGTACTTAAACAGGAACCTCCACTGAGACCATGCAGAATCACAAGCCTGTTAGGCAGGTGCAGAATCTCACTAGATGAGGACCTTCATTGTCAAAACAAACCGTAAAAAACAATAAACTACTGCACACCCTTGCTGAGAGCGTTACTTGGGAAATGCTGATTTGCAGAGATGAGCTACTGGTGTTTGCCATTGCTGCATCCAACCCTTAAGAAAGAATTGTCATTATTTTTTTGTGTAGGTGTTTAGCACAGATTATACAAATCATCTTGAGCTGTAGAGGATCTGAATTCAATACCTCTGGACAGTAGCCAAGAAGTGAGAGCTGTCTGAGCATCCCTCAGTACCTTTTGCATGTCTGAATGACGCATACTCGTAGCAGCTTAGTGTTGCTGTGAGGCAAAAATCATTCTTGTGGTGGTGGTGGTGGTGACTTAGACTAGGACAATGCTGTTGACTGTCTAGCAACTTACCATGTGTAAAACATGTTTAACAGCACTGAGAGCTCAACATCTACCAGTATCCTAGACAGGGGAAGACTAGATGCCTCTGAATTTTGTTGAGGTCCATGGCCCCTGTTCTTTAGATGTCTTTCAGGCATTATTGAACTTGGCACTTAAAAAGAAGGAAGTGAGGTCAAAGATAGTTCGGGGAAGCCTGCAGTGGAGATGGAATTGACCCCGGATCTTATGGATTCAATACTTTGTTTGCCATTACTAAATGAACGTTGCTACCCTTTGGTGATTGCTGTGTCAAGACCCCATACATTTTTTTGGTAGTCATTGGCTTTGTGTATGTACAGAAGTCAATGACTAAATGTAATTTTAGAGGCTGATCTGACCTCTACAGACAGCTCTTCAACTGCAGAGTTGAAGAACATTGGTAGGGCCGCATGCAGCTTGTCTTGTAGCTGTTCCCTGCATTGCCCAGAGGATGTCAGACTCCAACTGGAGAGTTCACGTGTTCCTACAGTGCTAAAGTTACCCTCCATACTTCCCACCTTGCCCATTATTTTTAAAAGGGAGGGAGTGAATATGCAAGTGTCCAAATCAGGAAACCGTAACAGTCCCCCTTTAATAATATCTTCACCAGCACAGGGGAGTTGTGGTTATATTATGCGAGGGTTGATTACATTGTTTTTGCAACTTGTGGGAAATTTTTTTTCCCTTCTGTCCACATGATATTTGTAGCTATTATCATGTAGCCTAGCAGAGTTTGCTGTTATACTGTGATGGACTGTAGCACATGAAGCAATGTGTGGAGTTTTAGTTCTCTTCTGCTCTATGAATTTTGAACTTCATCTGAGTGTTGCCTTCTCTTCCTGTTTCTCCCCAGCTGTGCGCCCCCCCCCCCCCCTTTTTACTGCTTTTGTTTATTTAGATAAATACCTCAGGGCAGGGATGGCCTCTTTCTCTGAGAGAAATTCTTCTTCTGCTGGCATGAGTAACAAAACTCTAGTTCATTGGAGACTGGGTTTCACCCTGCATGTGTATAGTGCTCAGCACAATGAGACCTTGATCTCTGCTAGAGCCTTAAGGTGCTACTGAAGTAAAAAATAACAAAGGAGATGAAAGCATGGAAAAGTAATTTCCTTTTGTTTCTATTCTGTGCTGGATGCCTGTGTTTCTGTTGTGTTATGGGTCTGTCTTACCCTTCTGCTCAGTGTTTTCTCTTGAGCCCTTTCCAAGGCTCTGATTTTAGCTTTGTGCCAATGTACATGTGGAGATGAGTGAAGTCATTTCTGGGTTACACCCATCTAGCTAAGCCAGCTTTTGGGAGTCCTATGTTATCCACAGCGCACCTGTTCAGGCTAGTGGTAGGAGTGTTACCCTGTGACATCCAGTACCTGCAGGAAGCATAGCTGCTTCTACTACACAGTGCAGTCCTTCCCATTAGATATTAAGTACTATACCAAGGGCATGGGCATGGCCCTTGCTTTGTTGGGAACATGAATAGGGAAGGTTGTTTTTTTTCATTGCTCCCCTTTCTATGCATTCTCAGAAAGTTCTTGCTTTGTAAGAGATCCCTTATATTAAAGGACTAATTCTCAAGAGTACCTCAGTGCATCTTTAGTCCAATACGAGCCTTGTGTTAGATGAATGTGGATCCAGTGCTCCACCTCATTTTCCTGAGCATGAAGAAGAGACTTTTGTTACAGGGTGATCTAAGTGAGCTTCGTTTCCTCTTTATGCCAGTGGATTGTAATGGGATGCTCAGAGCAGGACAGTTCATCTTAGCCATGGCGTCTGATGGAGCATCCTGGAGAGAGATTATATTATTACTTCAGTTTAATACAGAAGTGTTCTTTCTTAAAAAAAAAAAAAAAAAAAAAAAAAAAAGAAAAAGAAGAAGAAAAAAAAAAAAGGCATAACTTGACTTATAGTTCCCTAGCTGTGTTTGGAACAGCTCTTATTTGCTGGAGAAGGGAGCACTTGAAGGAAATTTAGGAAAGGGCAGCACCCCCAGAGTTTGATGCCTACTCTCCTGTCTGCAGTAGAAAATCTTTCTTGTAAGACCCAGACTTATATTGGTCAAACTCATAAACCAAGCTAATGTAGAAGGAATTGTTGGCAGTCTTCTTGGGCAGTACTGCATAATTGATAGATCATGCTGACACCGGTGATGAAAAATTTTGTAATCACTGCTGTTGAATCACAGCTGTTTTGCCCCCCAGGCTCTTTCTGGAAGCAACTCCATATGTGAATTTCCAGTGAGACTCATACTGGAAAGAGCAAGTTCTCTTGATGCTGGCATCAGAGGGCATCTCTTACTGGGTAGCCTTATAAATAGACAGTGCTGTCTCTGGGACTCCTTGAAATAGAAAGTGTGGTGTCCAGAGTATTCCTGCTCTGGCTAAGCTACATTCCTCCAGATGCCCTCTCACTGCAGTAACTGACACAGGATGCTGCTGCCAAGGTTGACTGTTCTCCAGAGCATCTCACAGATTCATTTTCTTTGGGTTAGTTTGAAGTCGTTCTCAAGCTACCATCATGCTGACTCGTAAAGCAAAAGTCATGGCACTTGTTTCCAGAAAAATAGAAAGAAGAACGCACTCTAGGAGACCACAAAAGGGTAGGACTAGCCTAGCTAGTGGAATTCTGACCCTTCCATTCCTGCTGGTTGTTTATCAGTTCTCAGATTAGTAGCAGGAGCTCTGAGACCGACTTCAATCTCCAACGTAGATTTTTTTTAACTTCCTTCTGACTGACTTCACCATGCACTTATGGTCATTCCCTTTCATTCATTCACTGGGGATTTCTCTAAAAATACTTATTTGCAACATTTGGGTGTCTTTCAAGTGCTATTTTTATCATACACCATTTTATAAGTAAATATTCCAAGTTGACATGCACTGTTTTACCCATAAGCCTATCTAAATTTTTTTGTCTGCTCCAAATTAGTCAATGATGACACTTCAAAAATTTACAGCAGTTATAGTTACTGGTTTGCTGGGATGCAAATTTGGCATCAAACAGGTTTTCATGGAGGCATTCCAAACTCTTCCAATGTTAAAATGATCATGTTTGATAGAATACTGACAACAGGTATCCTATTTTTGCCAGCAGTGGTCTTTGACTGTCAACACATAGTGCTTGCCAGCATACCACAAGTGTTATGCTGGGCTATTTTAAGGTTATATTCTGTAAAAGAGCTGAGACACTTCTAAAATACCTATTAACGTCTAATGGAAACTGCACATGACGGTAATATGTGAAGCTGTCAAGCATGGTTGTTATAGCCTTACAATTAATATGTTGCTCCTTTGTAAGGCAAAATAAGAATTCTCCCATCTTTTGGGAACAGTTGGTCAAGTCAGGTTCTCCATCATGAGCTATACCCTAGCAGATGCTTCAGAGCAAGGTGTAAAATCCTTTTAGACAGTTATATGGTATCATTACCTAGAAAAATTTTCTTCTATGTTCCTGTCAGTTAATATTTGGCTTGCATCCTGGAGCCTGAGGGTTAAAATCTCTTATATCCTACTTAATGCCATTGTGGGTGTTTTCTCATTGTTCATATAAACGTTGAATCCTTCTCTTAGTCCTCCTATGTACTTTGGTATATCCTGTAGTATTTGTTTTACTGGTATCTTGCACTGTGTTTGTGGGGGAAGGGACACCTCAGCAGTTGGAGGGAGTTTGTCTATGCAAAAATAATCTTTGTCATTTCAGATCTCCTGACTCATGATCTCATTGCATGTATCTTGTTCTTCTATAGCAATAGAAGGAAGTTAAGAGTGGCCAGATGGGATTTGGCTAATTCACATATTCAGGGAAAAGGCCACCACCGTGAACGTTTTTAGTAGAGATCGTCATAAAAGCCTTTCTTAAGTCTTTAATGGTTTTCAGAGGATCACGTTGTCTAAGGGGAAACTATCTGTTTGTTTGGGTGGCTGCAGGAAAAGCACTGAAAAAGCTAAAAAGCAGCTATGCCTTCTTGCTATGCATTGCTTTCTAGTAGAGATTATGTAGAGCTCTAACCATTTCAGTAATAATCTGTTTCCATGGAAAAGGAGAAACTTGAAAATATTGCAGATTTTTTTTTCCTACTCTAGATATCTTGGCACAGAGTGCAGGCCAGGATCAGGGCATGAAAGTGTTTATCGACAGAAACAGGTATATTTCACAACTTTAATATGCAATTGTTTTAATGTGTGGCTCTGGAGCAGATTTCATTGCTATCTGTGAACTGAATTTCTCCTGTGACATGTGGCACCACTTTAGTGAACTGACACCTTTCCTGTCCTCCCTAATTCTTTACTGTTTTCTATAGTTGACCCCACGGTGAGTACGAATAGAGATGTATCCTTGCTGGTGCAGTATGAAACTATGAAGACTGAAATCTAGTACATCTTCAGTGAGAGAAGATGCAACTTCATTAATGAACCTTTTTCATCACAGATATTTCTGGTGAGGCTGGAAGGTCCAAAGACTTGTACTTTTAGTTATGAACTTGCATCAGTAGAGAAAACAGGAGAATGTGACCCAGAGTGCATTAGTCTAGAGAACCTGAAAAATGCAGTTTCTCTGTTGTTTTTTTTTTTTTTTTTTTTAAGAGTTTTTATAGGTCGGACTTTCACTGATGTCACTAAGTTGTCTAATGTCATTTCAGTCAAGCATTCCTGTTGGAAAGTGTAATAATGCCAAAGGATTAGCAGAGCTAGGGGTTAGCATTGCAATTTACAGGCATTAACTTCTTCAGTGCCAATGGCTTTGATAAGAATAGGAGCTATGCCAGTGAGAACAGTCTCTTTACAATGCCGTGGCACTGATGTTAAAGTGACAGTGATGAGAGCTGCAGTTCTTGGTAGTTAATAGCTCTGAGTATTATGAGCTGTGTGGTTTTCTAAACCCACTTCTCCTTTCTGAACTGTGTTTAGCTTTACTTGATGGATGGTTAAGCTTCTCTCATGGCTGTAACTCTTCCTAGCTGAGGGCAGCCAGAGTGGTGTCCATTTTTCCTGGTTTCAAAGACCCAGTTAGGTGTCTTGTTTATAGAGGGGGTATGAATGACCTGCATAACCAGACTCTCAAAAAGCATCTCTAGAGTGAAGTGCCTTCAACCCAGGTACTTTTCATAGACTCTTTGATGTCACAGCCGTCTTCAAGCATCTTTGCAGGGCAGTTCATTCAACCAATCTCCCTTTGACTATTGTGGATGTCTAGAAGACTGGATTTATTTATTTATTTATTTATTTATTTTTAATGCTTGAAGCTGGAGTAGTTGAACCCCATGCTTAGTCTCTCTGACTCTGTAATTCTACTTTGCCTGGGAAGAACTCTGAGATGTGAGATCATGCAGTTGCTATTTCAGTATGGGCCAGCAGCGTGATTAACGCTGAAAGGAAAACAAGATTCTCACCTGAAAGAGGCATCCTGAAGCCTCTGTTCTGCTATTAGGTCTCTGCAGTCACTGCCCTGTGTAAAATCCCAGTGTGCACTAGAGCACCGGTAGTGCTGACCACAGCATTGTTGGAAGCGAATGTGTGAAGGCAGACTTTTCCCTGGTGTGAGATCATGTAGTGCTATAGTGTGTGCAGAGCTCTGTGGTGGTTCATAGATACCAATGCTTTGCTCCACAGAGAACATTCAGGCTACATATGGGAAGAAACATCTTTCTGCTTACTTCTGGCTCTTACCTAGTTGATTCATTTATTGGAGATAACTTTAGACTATTCCCAGAGGGACTTCTCAGCATATGAGCTGCTTTTGTTAAGGAATAAATCTTCTCATATAACTTAGCTTTAGAAGTAGAAAAGTAAATCATTTATTCCTCCCTACCCAGCCCCATTGGTTATCCGCTGAGGAGTCGTTAAAAGAAACTGGGTGCATGCTTTAAGTTTTCAAGTAGCTCAAATAGTAATTGTGCTGTGGGTTATTGTTAGAATTACAATGACAGAGGCTAATTAAAAAGAATGCTATTGCCTTTTAGGAAGAAAAACAAGTTTAATTGGTAACATCCCAGACATGTTCTGCCAGAGTCTTCCTCTCATCTTTTCCTAACTGGTTTTGATTAATGTGATTTTAACAATAATTTCTCTGTATAACTTGGCTTCTAAGAATCTCTTTGCCAGATTGCATTATTGTCCCCTGCTTGATGGAGCTGTTTACAAGCATGTCATTTTCAGCATGCTGTTGTGGGAGCAGCAGTGTACTATTGCTACTCTTGTGTGTTCTTTCTCACTAGCAAGTAGATAAAATGGTAAAATTTAAGAAAGGCAAGGTAAGGGCAGGAGGGTGTGGGGGGAAGCTGTTTTTTGCGTCCAGAAGTGTTTACGCAGCACTCACCTTAGGATAATACTGTGCACTCCAAATTTGCTTAGGTATAGCCTGTAGATCATCTCTTTAAAGCAAGGCGTGGAGACTAAGTAGCAGGGCAGATACAGGCATGTGTGAGTATTACAGGGAGGAATTTACTCCAAGTTTTTCACTCACATTAGCTCCCTTGTTCTGATCCTCCTACCCTCACCAATCTATTCCGGAAGCCACCTTCCTCCAATCTATCCTTCCATCTGTTCCTTTTTTTCATGGGGATTATTTTGAGATGTGGGTCTAGTACTAGTACTTGAAAAACAGTTGGTCTGTTTTAAAGCAGAGTGGATTACCTGCAGTGCATATTATAGACTTGAAAATGTGATGATAGTTGGTGCTACTTATAGGGAAATAATGAAATAAATAGTAGTGGTACTTGTGGGTACTGTGTCTTGATTTCTAGAGTTAGAAGGGTCTTACTTGTGTTTGAGAAACTGCAGTTCTCCCACTGTAACCTGTAGGCTTTGTTCTGCCCAAATGCGACTTCAGGAGCGTATCATGAACAGATTGTGGCTAAAACATAGTTTTCATTTGATCCTAATCCACCAGAACACCTTCAGCTCAGTTTAAGTAACATGCCATCAGGAAATGATCGATCTTGTTTCAGTGACTAGATGTGTTATAAATGAGGTCTCTATATGTAAGATGAGGAAAATCCAAATGTGTAATCCTCCAGCAGCTTGTCACAGATCTCTGTGCTCATTGTATACAACATGCTGAGGTTTGGGGAAAAAGAGTGCTTTTTTTTTTTTTTTTTTTTTCTGGCTTCCAAAACTCCCACTGATGTTACTAAGCAGGAAATAGACACAGAGCTGGGCTTTGAGCTTGACATCAAGCCTTGCAGTGCTAGGGGCTAGTCCTACAAAGACGCTAGTGAGCAACTGACTCACCTTCTGCATGCCCAATGTGTGGAGGGTAAAACTTCTTGGCACCTTAGTTGGACAGAACTTGCATGAATAAGACTATTCCCTGTGTCTTGGCCATGGTGTTGCCTTCATCCATGCAGTTCCTGCTGCGTGATGTCCCACAAACTTCAGACTTAATGTAGAACAAGCCCCTGGGAGGCCTGAGCCCTCTGGAGGTTATGAGAGAGAAGCTGAAGGAGATGATGGAGGTGTTGTGCTTACTAAAGGAAAGCTCTGTCAGTGGGACACACTGCTTTCCAGGAGATGTCTGTCAGACAGGACAGGGCCCAGATGAGCTCAGTTGCCATGTCCTGAAGGAGCTTTAAGAGGCCTTTAGGTAGCTTGGTGCTTCCTGGAGTTGCCAGAGAGGCTGGAAGACTGCAGCTATGGCATCAACTTTTAGTGAGGCTGTGCTATGCATTTTCTCCACAGCTGGCTACCTTTTGAGGAAGACCTTGTGATCAGACAGAGCCAAAGATTGCCATTGCCTGACTTTTTAATTATGGGGTTAAATCGGAAGGGGTTTCTGGTGCTTTTTCTTACCTTTGAGTGTCTAACAGGAGCTGGGCTTGGTGCCTCCAAATTTTAGCTCTGAAATCTCTTGGATGAAGCACTCTTGTCTCTGTGCATCCTGAGGCAACTGACCTCTTGTTTTCAAGCCTGCCTCAGTGGAAGGAAGGTCTGTGTTTCCAATAACGAAAGCCATCGTAGGCTCCAAATGAGTCCCTTGCGTAACTGACAGATGGGTGCAGAGCGGAGCTTGATTCAGGCTCTGAAAAGAAATAAACCTTTTTTTTAAAAAAACAAGGAAACCCAAAAAACCAAAAAAACTCCTCAAAGTCCCAGCAGCTTCAAACCCAAAATAAAATACTGATTAACCACAAGCCTGCTCGTATATATAACTCTGACAGCTGCAACAGAACTTCTTTTCCTAGTAGAGTCATTCCTCTACCTCAGCCTAATTCCCATACTGTGGGAAATTATCCTTCTGTGGGCTGCATATGCATTTCAGTATTACCTCTGTTGGCAGCCTGTGAAATACGTTAGCACTTCCCTAATGGGAGTTCAGAACCGAACCAAGCCCATGGCTCCAAACTCTTCTGAACCTGAAGGGGGGGGGGGGGGGGGAAGGAATCGCATGCAAATGCGGATTTTTTTTTTTCTGGCTCATGGTTAGCATTAAACATTACTGGGAACAGAATCTTGCCTTCAGTTACAGAAATATTATTTATATTCAGTTTTGGGCCTGTTCCGCTGTTGCATAACTCCCCAAGTTTCAGTGGGGCTCCACCAGCTGGGAATTTGGCATGTTTTACCGCATAGTGTGGTGTTTCTAATTTTCTCCCTTATATCTCAGAGCAATTTGAGCAGGGCATTAGAAGATTTGGGGCATATGGGCTCTATTCCCAGCAGCACTGTGGGAGTGTGTGTACATCTGAGCACTACTCAGCACTTACATCTTCCCTGTCTGTAAAATTTCCCTTGAGCTTAAGTTGAAATCCAGAGAGGGCCAAGGTGGCAGTGATAGCAGTAGTTATTACCATGATACACTGAGGTAGTTGCCTGGCTCTCTGACAACGTTGGATGGATGCACAAGTAGGAGAGAGGGTGTGTGCGTGAATGGCACTGAACATGCATAGGAATGGTAGAGCCCATTACCTGGTAAATGTTTTTTGTGGAGAAAGTGGGACTGCAACATTCTGGTGTTCATGCCTCCAGCTTTATTTTTATTTTCCTGCAATACTGTATCATCTAGGACCTGCTAAGAGACCTACTCCCGTAGATTTCAACACTGCATGGGCTCAGGAAAACAGAGATCAGGCTCTGAGAAAGACCTACGGTGAGAACTTTCTCGGCTTGCTGGGGATGTTTGTAGCTTCTCCTCCCCATGTCTCTAAAAACAGCCAAAAACAACACTGAGTCATTCCAGACTTGCTCTTCCCCAAAGCACAAGCATGTTCCCCGCCCCATGTCCATCCAGAGATGTATTGCTGCAAAGAGTTGTGAGAAGGGATGCGGGCTGGGTGCCGAGGCCCATTCCTGATGTTCCTTGTGTATGGCTTTTGTAGTTGCAAGGAGTATGGTGCTTTCAAGCTGTGGCAGAACTTCTGTGTAGGTGCTCCCTTATGCTTTGCAGAGGGAATGGAAAGAGAAGGGGTTGCAAAGACCTGGTGTTTAAATTGATCTGGCTCATCCTGGCTGAACTGGACTGGGATGTGCTCATAGGAGCAGCCTGGCTGGCTGGCTGGATGTTGTGAGCAGCTGTGGTTCAGGATCCCAGTACAGTTTTGGGAGGATATGTCTGTTTCTGGAGTGCCTTGCTGAGCAGAACTGGGGTGTTCGCTGGCTTGTTGCCTCCGCATAAGCTTGGGCTTAGAGGAAATTTAAAAGAAACCTTCGAGTCAGTGAAAGCATGAGGTTGTTAGCTACAGCCATTGTCTGAATGTTTTCCAGATTCCTTTCCCCTCACTCGAAATATATGCGGAAAAGTCACATTGGCCAGTTCCCGCACATGGAAAGAGCTTTGGCCCTGGGTTCTCTAGGGTCCAGAGGGCTTGAAGGGGCAGGCCAGGTCAGCTCCAGCCACCCTGCAGACAGCTGGGCTGGGGCACCCTACTGGGGGGGCTTATTGCCATGGATGCCCACGCTTGCACCTGTCGCCATGTAAGCAATACCCCACCTGCCCCCAGCCCCCTCCAAGGCTTACAGTTCCTACCACGTGGAGTCTCTGTTTCAGTTTGATTCAATATTCAGTGGCACGTGATTTATGAGCTATGCTCTCTGATTTATGAGCTGTAGGGCTGGCAAAGAAAGCCAGATCAGGCACTTGGCTATTGTGCAAACAGAGATGACACATAATATCCAAAGTAGAAGAACACAGGAAAGACAAAATTACACAGATTGTTGAAATACTCTCCTCAGCTGTGGTGTTCATGTGGATGAGTAAAATCAGAATAAGAGTTGTTTGGTTTTGTGTGAGAGTTGGGTTTTTTAGTTGTATTTTTTTCCTTCATTTGTGCTTCATTCAGCCCAGGCAGTGATGCTAGGCTCCATAGGGTAACTTGCAATTTTGGATTTGGGTATTAACATAAAACTGTTTTTTGAGTTTCTACCAACCTATGGTATTGTTTTGTATTTTTCCTCTCCTAAGCTTCAGATAAAACTTACTTTTCTTACATGCCACAAAACTTGTGCTTCTGACTTACTGAATACTTTATTAGTTTCTTAAGATTTTCCTGAGTGTACATTTGAAGAATTGCCTTTTTCATTCAATACTTGTTAAACTTCAGCAGTGGAGATTCAGCCATGAAATAGGTGAGAAAAACTGAACTGGGGAGGGGAAGAAGTACAGCCTCAGGGTGTGCTGTGTTCTGTCCTGTAACAGCAGAACAGATTTGAAGTGATTCAACAAACTGGTGGTGTAATTGAGAGTAGAATCCAACCTCTTTAATTTTGTCAAAGTGAGCAGCAAGCAGTTATAGTCAATATCCTCCTTGACAGAGCACAATCACGTTTGATCAGTCTTTGCTGCTGAGCAGTACAGCAATCACTGTTCTTTGTTTACTCTTCTGTTTGAATAAGTTCCTCTTTTTTAATTTCAAAAGCAGAGATTTCTGCTGAAGCAAAGCACTTCTTTCAATGCAATTAAACTCTCCTTTTGATATTAAAGGAAAGCAGTTTATTTTACTATAGTGTGCATCTGTGTGTGAGTGAGCTAACATGGAGGACTGTTTTATGAGATTATAACAGGATGAGAGATGTAGAGAGCAGTTAGTCATCCACATGAGTGTAGTGACACCAACCCAAACTTTGATCACCAGGAGCTCTAAGCTAGCAGTTTTTCTTCTGTGGAAGGCGCACTTTCCTTTTGTAGCCTAGCAGGAGGAAGGTCAGCTCTTGAGGGCCTTGTAAGGCTGAAGATGGGGAGATAAAATTCAGTAATACTAGTTTAGAAAGCTATTTAGGACAGAAGGTTCAAGAACTCATGAACTGGTGAAACCTACAGGACTGCCACTGGCCTAACTATATGGTGGGGAGTGAGATACCTCTCTTCAGGATGATTTCTCAGAGAAGATAACTATGCATGTATAGGATGGTGAAGTGAGTCTGTAGTTTTTCTCACTTCCATTATTTATCATGGATTGATTACATTTGGGGCCTGGTTGTGCTGATCTCTGTGGGTCTGTTCTGAGGCAGGTATCAGTCAGCCCTAGGCTCCTACTGGCAGCAGAGGCCTTCAGCTGAAACCCCTTGTGTTACGTATTGACTCAGTACAATTGAATAAATACAGCAGACAAAGGGGGGGATAGCAGAAGAGCCACTGTGTCTGAAGGTCCAGGATTCAAACAAGGATCTGAGATCCTTGGCCCAGAGTCAGACTGTTCCTGCAATGAGAGAAATGTGAGGAATACATGGAGCTGAGACAGAAGTAGAGACCCAGGCCTGAGGATGCTAACTGCTGTTCTGCAAGAAGCCACCCTTTCTTGTCTGCCATCAGTGCCCACTTGCTCTAGGTGTCTTATGCCTTCCTCTGCAGCCACCACTATGGATTTCTAGGGCTGTGACACAGGGAAAGCAGATGCTTGGACCGTGGAAGTTCTACCATGCCTTGTCTGTTGTCCTTGCAATTGCGCCTACATTTGGTTGCCTCCAGGCCCAAGCTCACACAAACAACCCTTGTGGGACTGCCCTCAAGTTTCCCTTAGTGCCAGGGATACATGTTTACCATGAGATATGCCCTTCGTTTCCCTCCCCACCATATGCACAAGAAACAAAAACTGCAAGTGAAGACAGTAGAACAGAATCTGCCCTTGATAATGCATTGGGGGGGGGGGAACTATAGAAACTTTTTTCTTTATGCTAATACTTGGTATCACCAAGGTCTACAACATGGCACGGAATACCCTGACCTAAACATGAGAAACGCACGCAAATTGGAAGAAATAGTAATCTTACTCTAAGAAACCTTCTACTATGTGAAGGATGCTGTGCAATTGCACACAAGGAAATGGCAGAGGATCTACATCAGTGAGTGCTTAGCAATGAGACTATGTTAAAGATGGCAGTGGGCAGATGGTGAGTAGAAGCAGAGGGGCTGGAGCAGGGCTGGGAGTTGAGGCAGGTCCCAGATTCTGGTGAGATCCAACAGGAGCAGGAACTGGTGGCTGTCTCCTTGCACAGAGGCAAATGACTGTTGACATGTGTTGCTTCCATGAGGAGCTGAAACTCCAAGCTCTCAAATGCTGTCTGCTATCATGCCTGTGCTCTCTATCAGCATCCCCACCCTCTAATTTTGGAAAGAAAACTGAAAGTTTGTCATAGAACCCATGAAAGGTCATTGACCTGAGGTTTTAGTCTCTGCTGTGTCATTGACTGGCATTTGGCTGGTAACATTCATCCTCTGTTAGTGTAGTAAGGACACAGTTAAGGAAAGCGTGGCCTAAATGGATTAAACAGTTTAAGACATCAACTTAATTTTTTCCATTTGCATTTCTTTTCAGCAGAAAACTAGGTATTGAACTAAAAGTAAATGGTGGAAAAAATCCACTTTCTGTAGAAGTCTGACTTTTCGTGTTGACAAAAGACCAGCCCCTTCTACCTCTGCTTGCTATTTCTCTTATTTGGTTGGTAAAAAGTGTTGTGTGGTAGGGTGTTTTTTGTTTTTTGTTAAACCTGGAGGAAAAAGTTCAAAACCCAAAACCTTGGAGCATGTTTTTAAACCATGTGATTTCTGGAACATCAAAGAATTGACTCTTTGGGTACTAGCACTTCTCTCTCACAGGCTTCTAGCCCCCGGGGTATACTGAGAGCAGCATATATTGTAGCTAGGGTCTGTGGTGACAGTATTTTAGGCTTGTGCAATTTTCTTGCCAGAGGCAAAGGATAGTCTGGGAAATCAGCCAGGAGAAACTTACAATAAGCAGGGCAAGTGGTATAAATGTAAGAATAGGGTGGGATGCTTGGATGTGGAAACAGTTGGCCTGGGAATGTATTCAAACTGCATGGCAGCTTCAGAAAAGGAAGCTGGAGTGAAGGCATTTATAAACGCTAGGGCTTTGTGTAGATCTAGCCTATTAAAAATTAAAAAACTTGGGGGCGGGGGGGGAAGATAAACATGTTGCTCTTGGGCCGTAAAGACAGTTGGATCAACACTCGGGTACATACATCAGCAATTTCCAAGTAAAAAGGATCTGGCTTTCTTCGGTACTGTTCACATGACAGGGAGTAGTAAGCCAAAGCACTATAAAGCAAATGAGGAGGGAACACACATACCAAAGCAGCCAGGATATTCAATTTACTGAATGTCCCTTTATTTCTGCTTTTTGTGCTAAAATAGATTGGAAGAGGCAGAACTCTCTAGCCAACTGTCTTATCTTCATTGAACTTAAGTGTTATTTATTCGCACATACACAGATCCAGTTCCAGCATGGATGAGCTGATTCTCTGATGCAAATGTGTAAGTGTGCCGAACAGGAAATGAGTGCAGTGAGAAAAGGTTAGAGGATAAACGAGTTTAATTCTTTTAAATGCGTGTAAGGGCATTGGAGGGAGCATGCATCTCTGCTAAGCAGGGCACCATTTACTTACATAGGAAGCAAGGCACACACAAAGAAAGTTCTGCAAAGTCTTCTGATGGAGAAAGCAGCTGAGGGTGAAAATCCAAGGGAATAGAAAAGAGAAGAAAACAAACTCATGGAGTCCGTACATTCCAGACATAACATCCCCAAAAGGAAAAAAGTGTGCTATTAAAAAAAAAAAAAGTATTTGGTGAAATAAGGCCTTGTGTGTTTCTCCAAAACCACCAAACGCCTTCAATTCCAGTCCTGTCTCATGCCAAGTATGTGGAGGTAACCACATTGTACTGTTTGAAAACAAGCCTCCTCATATAAGAACTGTATGTTGATGATGCCTCGTGCCTGCTCAAGCCCAGCATTACAAGGCGTGCCCTTCTCTTCGTCACTCGCTGGCTGAATAGAGGCCCTTCTGAGCAGAGCTGAAGATGGGGATAGGAACATTCTGCACCTTAGAATATTTCCCAGATCAGGCAAGGTATTTGTCAACAGGTTGAGTTTATATACTTAGCACTCCACCCAGTGTGGTCTCTTGGCTCTGCATCCAACTGGTTAAATTCATCTCAAGTGTGGATGTCAAGCTGACCTTCCCACACAATGCAGAAGGATTCCTGTTTCCACCTTCATCACTTTCCCTGCCAGCTTCTCTCTGCTATTATAACATGCACTGAACAAGCATCCATCTGACAGTCGCAACTCCACCCTCAAAGCCAAAAGCCTGCAAAGAGAAGTCAGTGCTAACTCCTACTTCAGCAGGCATCCAGTGTATTGATGGCAACTTTTGTGGATCCAGTGTTGTCTTGTGTCTGCCTAACCCATTGTTGTCTCTTTCTGCCCGACCACAGAGTGATCTGTCTGTCTTCTCTGCTGTTACTCAGCTTCTTTATTCTATCACTTGCATCAGGCCCTAAATGGACAGCCAGTGCCCAAGGCTGGATTGTCAGGGGCTTACAGCCCCCTCCTTGGTTGCTGCTGCTCAGAGGCAGGACTGGCAGGAGGTGCTACTTTTCTAATACATACCAAGCTAATGAAGTAGGCACACACAGACTTGACAGGGATTTGGGAGTCAAAAGAACCCAAGCGTTTCTTTCTTTCTCTACCCCAGTTCCTTTGCAAGAATGTTTGGTGAGATGTATGAAAAGCATAAATCATTCCAAGAAGAGTCTCCATCCCTGTGACTTAGACGCAAATGAGAAACAAGAAAGAAATAGAAGAAACAACAACTGTTTCATTACTCCTGTTCTCTTAAGCTTCTTGGGAGCTGTACGTCTTCTTACTCTGGGTTGACTGTAAGGTTAGGCCACAATACCCTGTGGAACAGTTTTACTTATGTTTTCTTCCTAAAAAGACAAGATGGCTGCAGCGAGATTTTTACAAAGCACCTGTTTTAAGGTAGCACAGGAGAATGAACCAACTTTCGTCTCTTTGGAGCTTTGACAGAGGTGAATGCACGAGGTCTGTGAATCTAAGGGTTGTGCTGTGATGGGAGTATTGACCATCCTTTAAAACTGTTCCTTTTGTATTGCTTTACCCTAAATGTTCCTCAGAGCAGGAGGAGGGCTGTGTTTGTTCATCCATGCTGTGCAACTGATTCAAGTATTAGTAAATTGGAAATACTGTAGCCTGGAGCATCAGTTTCAGATGGTGAATAGATTCTTTCCCCATCCCTATTCCTACAGCCTGGCTGCACAGCTGATGTCTAGTGTAGGTTAACAGTCTCTCCCTTTGGCTGTGCAGGCAGATGCAAGATAAATGTCTAACATCTCTGCTATTTCCTTTGCTTCTGTCTCCAGCTCTATTCTTTCATTCTTCAGAGGACAGATCACTTCCTTAAACAGTTGTCTGTTATATACAGTACATACCAACATAAAAGAATGTTTAAGCATTCAAGATGTTCTGTAGCTGCCCATGATAATTTTGTTTGTGTGCCTCTGACAAGCTGGATTAGTTTTCCTGCGCTTGTTTGCATTTTTTTTTCAACTTGCATATAGTGTTTGACTGCATATGGAAATGCTTGGGGATGGTTGAAGGGAACTATCACTGCCTTTACCTTGTGTATGAAGGAGGAATGGGTGAAAAACAGTAAAGACAACACTAGAACCACATCATCTATTTATGATGCATAGTGAGTTCCTGTGTTTTGATTCACATTACATCTTTGCCTGATGATAGGAAGTGGGTCATCAAAATAATAGCAAATGCAGTGTGGATACTTCTGAAATCCTCTAAACTTCCTAAATCCCAGTCAGCTGGGTAAAGCAGATATGTCACTGATGATGCCAGAACATGTGATTTCTCCTAGGAATAAATGAACATAAAAATGCCTGTGCTCCTCTTATCAAAATCACTTAACAGAAGATATATGTTGACTGCAAAGGGCTCACCAGGACACCTGTGGTCAGTGGCAGAAGTGGATGGAGCTGTGTTTGGGAATTCATTGCTCTTAGGGAGTTCTTAAAGGTAATTTGTCTGCCTAACTCACTAACTCTTTGAAGGCATTACTGAGAGAGAGCCAGTCTGAGTCTCTTAGCATAGATACAGGGCCAGGAGGAAAGTGAATAAAACCCTTGAAGTTCTTTATACAAACCCATCAGGTACAGTGCAAGAATAAACCTGGTATCTTTCCAGCACCTAGTTAATGGTAAATTGACTTATTCTTCGTCTAGATAAAGCTGAAACAATCTAGTGGACTTGGAAGAGACAAGCCATCTGGGTGGGTGATTTCTATGCTGCAGACAAAGGGAATGCAGTGCCCATTTAAGTCTGGATTTCTATTGCTTTAAGGAGGCCTCAACAGCTGGATATTGGCATCTGGTCCAAATTTTTCTCTACTGGGGATCTCTTCCTCTTATCCATGTCTTTATCCTCATTTAATGCATTCAGTGGCAAGGAATGCAGAGCACGTAACACCAGAACGTCAAAAGCTGTTCTGATTTCAGTTTTCCAGGAGTATTTCCAATTTTAATTTAGAAATACTTTAAAAGCTTTCTCTCCTTATTGCACATTTAGTATAAGCGAAGGTGTCCCTGCTGAGGAACCTTACGTACAATCTCCAAAGCAATGTTTTTAACCTAGGCTTCTGAAGCAACATGACTTAGACGTTTACTTTGTGTGTCAGACTTCGTACTCCTACCCTAATATCTTTGGTTGGTTTCAGCTACACTGGACACAAGTGGTAGTTCATTGTCTTCCTATGTGTTTCAGAAAAGCAAGCAGTTAAGATAAAGGGAAGTCTGGCACCTCTGAAAAAGTGTCAGAAGTCATGTGAGAAGATTGGAGATACCAGAGAAGATACATGTCACAAATGCCCTAAACACGGGAAGAGCTTCAGTGGGAGCTTATCCTACTTTAGATACCAGATGATCCACCAGCAAGATGCAATGCTATAGAAAGCTGCACTTGATTTGTTCCAGAGCTCATGGAAGTGCTTGCCAACTTCTGAAAAATGTTTGCTTTCTTGGGTAGCCCTGGGCTTGAATTTTAGTTGCCTTCTGCAAAAGTTACATTTCTTCAGACACTTGGGAAGACTGATTTGGGGGGAAATCAGTGGAGGACAGACTGAGAGATGTAAGCTGATTGGTCAAAGAGCTTTCATGTTCTATGAGTCACTGGGTTTTGGATGGATTGCTATGTAGCGTGGATGCCTTTTTATTCGGATATTACAGTTTGGGGGTTTTTACCTCTAACTGCTAGTTCATAGATCCTTGGAGATATATATAACAAGCTGGAAAAAAGACCAGAATGCCAGAAAAAATGAAAAGTGAGAAGGTCACAGGCATCCTTGATGTATGATAGAGTAATATTTCAGTTACAATACAAATGATTTATTTACTACAGAGTAATTCTGTACTGATAATAAAATCACGTTTCCTCTTGGAACAACCCATTGCTGTTTGCAGATCAAAACTGTTCATTCATGAAGTTCCATATACAATCCCATGTCCCTGTGTCTCATGGGTGAGTCTCACCAGGTGCCAAATACAACACTAATTCTGCTCTTGATCACACTGGTATTGGTCTCATCCAGGGGAGAACTTGGCTTCTAGACCTTGTGTCATGTTTTAAGAAAAATAATATTAACTCAGATTATTTCAGAATTATTGTTTATAGCCAGCAAATTTTGAATCAAAACAAGCAGACACGTTTTCCTCTTATTCTCTTTGCTAAATAAGCCATGGAAAAGGTTTCAGTTTGCAGATTTTTTTTTTTTTTTTTTTGTCCCCCAAGATTACTATGTTTTATGTGTTCTACTTCATCCCAAGATCATGCTATTGTTCTCTTTAAAGTTTCCTAGGCCATTAATCTTTCCCTATTGTTTCCATTTGGCCTTGGGATAGGTCAGCTGGAAATTGCATTGCCAGAGAGTATTCTGGTCTTGAACACAAAAGAAGTGGGGAGAGCCTCCAAATACTGTCAGTTCTGCATTCAGAATGTTTAACTAAGTAAACCAACATAGGCTCTGTGTTACTAAATTCTTTATCTTCTCAAGACCAGCAGAATATACTAGGCATCAGGCACTATATTCAACAACAGCTCCTATTTTCTTGTTTAAAAAGTAACTCTCTGCCCATCCTATTTCCATGCTGCTCTCGTTTTTTTCCTCCTTTGTCTTTAACTATCCACCAGGGTCCAGTATACTGGATATGACAGTTCAAAATGTGTATTTAAGGCTCGGTGACACACAGCTAACGCTGTGGCCACAAAGGAACAATTATGGCACTTCAACCATGTGAGCCGCTGTAGTGTTGCAGATCCATCAGTCTTTCCATTGTGACTCCTCCCCGCTCCCAAAGGATTTATAGACGCATTTTTGAGAGAGCTCCAGTAACTAAAGTAAAGATGTATTTGTTTCCACAGAAATGTTGCAGCCATAGTATGTGGCTATTTGGAGAAGATAAAGTTGAAGCTCTAGCAAACTCATGTGCTGTAGTGGCTCCAGTGGTGGATTTTCAAAGCTTTGTGCATTAGTCTTAAAGTGCGTTACTTTTAACCAGTTTTTTACAACCACATTTACTGTTTCTGATATGAGGTTCAAGTTTGTTTCAAGTAAACAGCAATCATCTTAAATCACAATCCACGCTTAGATAGCCTCTAGTGGTGTGTTCCTCACTTCATGAGTTGGTCAGTTCAAGGCACTGGTGTTGGACTGGCAGTTACAGCCCCAGGCAAGTCCAGAGGAACTAATTTTTGTATGGGCAGCAAATGGAGACTATGTCCAGAAGATCTTTGGCTGGAAGTCATGAGCGAGCTGTGCCTGTGTCATGAGCTGGCTTAATGACACATTGCTGTGTTACAACAGGACTGAGCCTGTGCTAATAAACCCTGTCTCTCAGCAGGGGCCATGGGTTGTTAGCAGAAGCGGGGAGTGAAGGGGCTTCTATCAAGAGGTCAGCAGGCAAGGACAAATATGCTCAGACTCTGCTACTAACTGATGTAGTCCAGGGAGAAGGGGTGCAGGCTCACTTCTGGGGTGTGCGAGTGGCTTCCAGTGGAAGGAAGCTCTTGGGGGAAGGCCCTAAAACATGGGGTGTCCAAACGGTGCTGGGTTCCATACACCCCCTACACACAGGGGAAAGGGCTGTGTGGGACCACACGATAGAAAACCAACTCCTGCAGTATATGCACAAGGCAACCAAGTTAAATTCACACAAGTATCTTTGCCATCTCAACATAACATTTTTGATGTTATATAACTATTTATTAGTAAACATATCTGGGAAGCTTGTGTTTTCCATGGCCAGTGCAGCAGGAAGGAAATTGGAAGGCATTACTTGCAGGGACTGGCCAAGTGCCTGCCCCTGCCACTGGTGGCTGGAAAGGCGCCCTGCTGAATGTGTGGGATGAACATGCCCTCTTGAGTCTGGAAGCCCAGAGAGGAGACCTTGGGACTCCTAGAGCTAAGGGAGATTTTCTTTCTGTACCATGATAGAGGCCTGATACTTGGGAGACTGAGGTTTTAATGTTCAGACAGTAGTGGTGGGTTTGCATAGTTAAACTTTGTTCCTATTAAAAAAAAAAAAAAAAAAAAAAGTCTGCATCTTTATTTGGGTACTGATCTCTGAGAAACACCATGGCAATTTGCTAACTGGGAACTCTTGGTTCTGCGGTCGAAGGCTCCTCTTGTCTGAGGAAGCCTGATTAGCTCTTTTAGCTTTAGGTTTTATACCAGGACTGGCAAGAAATATACTTGCTAGGGAAGGCCCATGCATGTTTCCTCATTGCAGCCTCAGATTGCAGCCTCCTGTTACGTTACCAGCAAATGCTAGGCACGTGCCTCTCCTGTGCGTGATCTTTTAGGTGTCTGTGTCTGTTCCAGGTCAGACACATACCCTTCTCACATGACTAGACATGCAGGGTCTCTGTCACTGGCACAGAAGGAAGCTGCCAGTCTCTCATCCCTTTGAGACAGTGCAGCCACAGGGTGCCAGATCACATATTGCGAGGGATCTGGTGATCTGGCTAGCTGGTCTGGAAAACTGGAGCTATCTCTGCTTTCAATCCCTGATGATGAGCTTGTGCTGTGAGGGGCAGAGTTGACTGACAGTGAGTTTTATTTGTGTACTCTGTAGTGATGGCACCTCCAGCATCCCAGCTCTCTGATTTTGTAAATAACATTACCACCTCCTAGCAGACCTTAGTTCCCAGCCTGAAAATGCTTCTGTTCCTTTCCTCCCAACCATGAAAGCTCTGATACAATGAAGTGATCCTTAGAGATTTCAAAGGTTTTATTATTATTATTATTTCTTATTGTTATTAGATGTGGCTCTCAACCTGCTGAAATGCTAGCAGCACCCTGATAGTAGCTCTGAAGCTCTTTTGTAGTTCACAGTTCATTTGCAACTCATCATGACAAGTGAAAAGAACCTCTTCTGATAAAGCCATGCGTGTGAACAGCAGACCAGGCTTGATCCTGTACCAGAAACTGGTTGCATAGGGCAGTGCCAATCATCACTGAGTCACACAGCCATTCCTCAGCACCCCACAGACTTTTGCTGATAGTCCTTGCTGAAAGCTATGGTGAATGTGTGGGGCCAGCTCATGCAGTGCCTCCTGAACCACTCATGCCTGGGTGTCAGTGTGGTTCCCCTCCTGTTCCTTATCTGCAGAAATCTCACAACATGAACCCAGCCCTCTTTCCCCATGCAAAGGCTTCCCCTCTCCCTGCTGGGAACATGAGATGCTGAGCAGGGAGCTGCTGGGCCTTTTGGAGCATTTTAAAGCTGTCACCTTTCAGCCCTCTCTCCACATGGCACAGTGTGTAAGCGACAGCTTCTGCTGTTTGCCGATTATTGTTTTGCCCTTCTTACCTCAGAAGAGTGCCAAGGGAAGGTTCTGCTCTTGCTTTGCCCTTGGCCCAGCACTGCTCTGGACAGATGAAGTAGGTGGTCTGTGCTAGATTGGAGTGACCCAAAACTTTGGCTTTGGCCGTGAAGTTGGCTTAAGTTTTTTCTCCTACTACTTCTAGCTGCTTGTTCACTGACCATAATGCTGCTGTCTGCTGCCCAAAGGCATGACCTCCCATGCCCCACCCCAGCTGTGCTAGTACAAACGCTTGGCCACAAGGTTGCTGATGAGATGGATTGAAAGTCTTTTTCTTTTCTTTTCTTTTCTTTTCTTTTCTTTTCTTTTCTTTTCTTTTCTTTTCTTTTCTTTTCTTTTCTTTTCTTTTCTTTTCTTTTCTTTTCTTTTCTTTTCTTTTCTTTTCTTTTCTTTTCTTTTCTTACCCACCTTATTTTGCTAATTTGGTTTAGAGTTTTGGGACTGACTGGCCATGGGATGTCCATGAGGCAACAGGTGGGAGGTGAGACTTAGTACTGAGAAACTCTGGTGAATGCTGTGTCAGAGCCTTGGAGATGTAGCTCACTGGAATTTAAAGGCCTTGGCCAGTCTGGATAGGTGGGAAGTTGATAATGATGTTAAAGAGAAGAAAATTAGGAAGACTTGCATTGACAGAACTTGCCTGGATTGCCCAGAACAAAGTGGTGATTGAAGCTGCAGACTGTGACTGAGCAATGACTGCATCCAAAAGGAAAGGGAAAATCTAAACTGTTATCCCCTACCTTCCTGTTCATGACATTTCATAAAACTGGCACAGTCCTAAGAATAACTCCAAATTTCACTCTAGTCCTTAAAGCAGAAACCTCTTGTATTAAAGGGGGCATAAAAGTACACTTAGGCAGTTGTTCCACATCTGCTCTGCTCTTTTACAAACTGTTTCCACTGCAAAGTTTGATTTATGACCTATGCAAAAATCCTTATCTGAATCCTAATCTAGCATCTGAATATGTAGTACTGTCTGTAGCTCTTTCTAGGAAGGTTCTGTCTCATTTAGTCTCCAACAATCTTTCTTTGTTAGCAAAGCGCTCAAGTCATCTGGATTTCAGCTGTTGCTTTTTTTTTTTTTTTAGTTATTGGAGACATATCTATCTCCAGAAAAACAGAGCGTATTGGCTGTACAGAGAGCCCATTGTACTGTCCAATCAAAAAGAAACCACCATCGCGTTAAATGAAACATGGCCTAGGGCAAGTATGAATCTGGGATGCCCTGGTGTTTTCAGACTTGCTTCTGATCTTCTTGAGCAGATATGATAAATCAGCAAATGATAAGTTCAGGATAGCTCACTGCCACGTTCTGAGCAAGATAACAGAATTTTTGAAAGATAGTGTAACATGATTTGTGCAAAAACAAAAGTACAGGTATCCCTTTATTGGTTGGTTATTGTTTTCCTTTCTGAATGTGTGGTATGCTTCTATGAGTTTGTAACTGCCTACTGTGTGCTTAGAGTTCGAAAGAAACAGGAAGGAAAGGCAAAATAATAGATCAGATAAGGAGCATCGTTGCTTATATGTATTAACTGTGTTAAATAGCAGGGAAGGAGAAACTTCTTAGTTGTGGTCCTGACAAAGCTGTTTTGCCTAGATTGAAAAGAGAAATCAAAAAAGAGTGCAACCAAGTGTTTTGTGTTTTTAATGTTTTTATCCATTGATTTGAGTGCTCTGTACCCTTGGGAGAAAGGCTCGATGCTTCTGTCTAAGGAAAAGTCCGTTTTTGAGACAGCTTATTCTTCTTGCTTGTCCCAGGGCCAAAGGCCTTATGGGTACCACACCTATGAGTCCACAGTGCTAATGTGTTCAAGAATGGTGGATGCAGCAGCCCCTAGGTACCGTCTAAAAGTAGTAGGACCATGGCAAGGTGAAGAAAGTTTGGCACGTTGTCTGGGAGGGTTACTTGGTCTAAAATAGGTCTGAGGCATGGTTCAATCTCTCTTGAGGACAACCTTCGAGAAGCAAGTATTGCAGCTGGAGGAAAGTTCCTACGATGGGTGTAACAAATGTGGCACTGAGATGGCTGCCTCAACATGGATGAGGAGGAAGTAAAAATAGAGCAAGAAGTGAGCTTTGTCTTTGTAAAGGGAAAAAATCTTTGTTTCATGCGGTAGTGAAATTTGGTGGATACGAAAGGTGCAAAATGGAGCTGTATACGAATTCCTTGAGCATTAGGAGCTCCATCATGGAGCTCTTGGCTCCATGTCTTCTGGTGTGCTGCTCATCTCAAGTGAAATAGGCTCACTCTTGGGGCCCCCCTCACTTAATTAATGGAATTCGGAATGGATTCTGCAAAAAAGCTACAGCGAACAGAATATATCTGTTCAGGCTGTTTTCCTGGAATGTCCCTAAACAAAAGCTAATTCCCTGAAGAGGGAAATGCTTCAGTGTCCTTTTGCTCGGAAATCGTCAGATTTCAGGCCATTCTGAAAATCTGTAATTGTAATAAAATGATTCTTTCCAAGAGATAGTCAGGTTGTTTTCCACCCTGCTCAATGAGATCCATATTCCATGGCACTGCTTGTAAATCTTCAGTTTGAAGATAAATAAATGTCATATCACGAATGTGTTTTTACTTTGTCATGGGGAGACACCAGCCAATTAGATTCTGAAACGAGGTTATTTTTGTTTTTCTTAATAAAAAAAATCTGTTAATCCTATGAAAAATAGCAGTTACCTGTGCTTTGATTATTACTATAGGAGTCTGAGGTATGAAAAGAAGTTAAGGATAGAACTTCAGTGTTATTTCCAGTTGAGACTTATTAGATTCCCAGTTTCTTTCAGTTTTCTGTAACTCAGGAACAAACTGGATTCATTTAATAAGATGTTGGAAATGAAGCTGTGCTTAAATCACTTAAAGAAGCATAAATGTTTCTTTAAATGAAATGGCAGCGTGTGTATGGGTGCGTATGTGTGTGAATGCCTAGTTTCTAACTTGTGCAGCCCATCTTGGTCTCTGGGACTGAGATGGAGATCCGGGATTATTAATTATATCGCTTCTTGTTAGTGAAGGGCACTTCACAAGATGCTGTCCCTGTTATCTGAACGAAGCAAAATGGAGAGCAGAGGTAGAACTCATTTGGAGCCAAACAAATACTGTAAAATCTGGTTTGAGTCATGTGCTTCCTGTGGGCACTGCAGAGGTAGTGAGCCTGGATGGAGGGTGTTGAAAGAGATGGCTTTGAGAGTGCTGATATGTGGGCAACATTAGATTAAAGGGGAACAACAAAACAAAACCACTTGAGAAATCTGTCCACTGAACAAAGAAGAGAAGAGTCCCCAAGGCAGGTTGCGGGCTTGTTCTCAGTGTTGCTCTTGAGCTGCAATGGGCATCTGTACAACTTGCTAAGACAAGTGGCCTGGCTGGTGGTAGCTGCAGCTGCACTGTGAGCTGTGAAAAACCACATAGCTGCTGCTATATCTTGTGACAAAGATTGGCAGTGCTAATGGTGCGAAAGGGCTCAGGGATGAGCTATGGCCCCTAGGGTTCCCCTCCCTCGTACCTGGCCTGACCCTGTTTTAATATTTTTGCTCTGAGTGCCACTGTGACTAATGAGGAAGAGGGGAGGAAAAGGAGACCTCATCCCTCCCTCAACTCCAGTGTATGTTCAAGGGCTTTGCTAATCAAGACTCAGTGATATTTGAGTAGGTTTGTTCAGCTCCAAGAGATATCCCCACTGCACCTCTTTCCTTTACCTGCAGTAGATTGCTGTGGGATGTGCTCAATGGGAAATTCTTTGTAGATGGTAATTGCCAGTGGTTTTGAGGTCTTGATCCGAAGGTGCAAGGCTATAAACAGGAGGCAATTTAAAACAGTAAGATTATATCCCCTAGTCCTCTCTCCATGTATAGCAGAACTTTTGTATATTTGGCTTTCCTCCTCCCCTTTGTTCTTACAAATCCAATCTTCCTAAGGCACCCTCAGGATGAGGACAACTCCCTATCCTGGATTCAGTTCAGCTCAGAGTGAAAGTCCCAAATGAGGTGGCTTTTTGTTTTGTTTCTCCTAACCTGAATCCCTCATGGATACTTGGAGGGACTACTTAACTGAGCGACTTTGCGGTTTCAAAGGCTTGTCTTCCAGATTTAGCATATTTCCAAATCATTTCCTATTCTTCTGTTCTTGGTGCTGGATCATCTGCCAGCTTTGTCAGCCAGAATGAAATGTGGACAGTGGACTCTAGGCATTTTGATCCAAAATTTTCAGATAGTTATAAAATAATAAGTAGACAATTTTTACCATCCTCGGAGAGTTAAGTTTTTACAATTGCTGGCCAGGCTTTTTGATGCAATAGATTGTAAAAACAAAAACAAGTTTCCTCATACTGAGAAAGGAAAATCTCTAGTCTTTGATGGCTAACAGTCCTGGATAAGAACTGTATCTGACAAGGATTCAGATATAGTGGTTGTGTACAAACTACATGGTGTTCATCTTGTAACTTTGCAAATCAGGACACTGAAGAAACTGCTAACAGCTGCCCAGATTTCATCCTGCAGGAGAATTGGAAGGTGAGGAGGTAATTTAATAACAAACCCCTTTCTTAGCAGCTTGAAGGCTCCCTCTTGAACTGGGTCCTGGAAATAGTTATTCTGGCCCTGGTCATGCTTAAAGATGGACAAAAATATAAGGAAATAAAAAGAGGAAATTGAGCTGTACTCAAATTCTAGATCCAAGCTCCCTGAATTTTGGAATTGTTTGGATCTAAACTGTGTACCTTGAATCCATTGCTAATGAAAAAAACTGGTCCTAATAACCATCCAGTTACTTATAAAAGAGAACCACCCTTGTTTGTTAAATGTCTGAGTTTCCAGTACATTGAGAAACCATCATTGTTTTACGTAAAGTTATTTGATTTATACCAGCATAGTCTCAAGTACTCTACATTGACCTTTGAAGGAACATATTCTAATTTATTTAATACCAGCTGGTTCCCTAAGTACCTTAGACTTTTTTTTGTAGCATTTTATTTCATTTTTGTTCTTGAATTGTGGTCTTGAAAGTGTTAAATCAATGAAGGAAGGAAGTGGAGAGGGCTCCACAGTGGTACACTAGCATAGCATGATTTTGCCCACCTTCAATCAGTACTGACTAAGGACTTGGTTCAAAGTCCTTTGAAGAGGCTTTTAACCAACTTCAGTGGACTTTAGGTTGGATCCTTATTCCCTCAGTGAACTGTCCAAAACTACAGAGCCATTAAGACCATAAAGTGCTACCAGGCTTGAAGTGACAGAGGGCCTTAAGGCAAATGGGAGTTAGCTTACATGGGGAGGCTGCCCCGACAGCCTCTGAGACTTTCGCTGTTTGAAGAACTGGTCTTCTAAAACCCCTCAGTGCAGGAAACCTGAAGAAAGTACATCCAGCACAGGCTGCCAACAAAGCTTATTAACCTGCTAGTGCAGATGTTCCCTGACTTTGTTGTTCTGGTTTCTGAAAGAGGGTTTCCCAGCTCCTCTTGAGCAAGGGAGCCAGAAGGAAATGAAACTTCTGCTGTGTTTCCATGCTGAATCTGGAGCAGTTCCCCTCTGTGGTGATACCCTGGTAACTTTGTCTCCCCTGTTTGAAAATGACTGCTCTGTCAGACTGGGAGGAAACTGGAACCAGTAAAGACTTCCATGGCCTGTTCTCACACAGATTCTTGGTACAAACTAGTACGTTTGCAATTTTCTGTCTGTCACCTCAATGCTCTACTGGCAGAGCAGGGGAGAGCACCCAGGGGCCTCTTGTGCAGAGGAAGGGGTGTGAGAGGGTCTGTGAGGTCCAGAAGCTATGCTGGGAACACCAACCCCTTAGTATTCTCCTGAAGGAATGTGAAATAAAAGAAAGGCCATCTCGGACAAGGCTAATAAAGGCACTTTGTTCTTCCCAGGCCTGGATGGGCTAGCTGAAAGCCAGATGGTGAGTTAGAAAGATTTTCTTTCTGGCTGGATTTGTTAGCTGAGGCTGATAGGAGCAGAGCTTGCTTTTCCTGGCCCCAGAGCTCTTCCCTTGGTCAGGATAGGGCCTTTGTAGAAAATCTGTGGGGGAGTAAGTTTTTGTTTTAAACCCTTGTGGGTATAGAGAGAAATCATTCTATGGTCTGGGGTTTCAGGCAAGCAGGGCTTCTCCAGCTAAACCTGGCTGAGTTTAACATTGAAAAATGGTTTAATGACAGTGAAAGCTTGCCTCCCTTCCTCTTGATAATGATGCTCTTGGAGCAGGATGCATGAAGTAGGCCTGTGGATTAACAAAAGGGTTTGAGCGTGTTAGAGGTGAGGAATGGGCAAGTGTTTGCTGCTTTGGCTAGAAAAGCTATCATATCTGCTTGTTGCAAGGGTAGAAGTGACTGGTTTCTGAAATGCCTGTTCACTCTCTCCCTTATTTTTCTTGCCTTGTCCTGAGGAGTTGCATCATAAAATGAAGCATCTTATGGCTTATAAATGTGAGTACATCAGAAGAGCATTCATAAGAAACTGCGGAGGAATGGGATGGGGAGAAAGGAGGTAAGAATATTGCTTTGAGGCCATCCTATGGGGAGTTCAACTTGAGAAAGGAGCAGGTTCAGACCCAGAGGTGTGGCTTGAAGTCAGAATTGTTGTGTGGATGCTATCCCTATCCTGCTGCCTGGAAACACACTAGTCTGAAGGTTGGAGCCTCAAGGCTGTAATGTCTCCTTAAAAGCTGTGCATCTTTGGTCTAGTCCTCAGCCTTGCTTCTGGAACTAAATTGCCAGGGATGGTATTTGCTTCCCAGACCTGAAGCTTAGGTTGTAGATCAGTGCTGGGCCAAAGAGGAGAATGATACATATCCAGAATGCAGCCACTGCATTTCATCTCTTCTTTACTATCTATCTATCTGTCTGTCTGTCTGTCTATCTATCTATCTATCTATCTATCTACCTATCTATCCTAACTTGACATAAAAACATAAAAATGGCTGTGTTGAGGACATACCAAGGGTCCCGCCAGCCCAGTAACCCATCTCTAATGGTGAGTGAGTGAGTACTGTGGGAAGATCAGGAACATACTTGGTATTTCCCCCCGGTACTCTTTCAGCTTCCAACTGTTTTCACTGAGGAGGTTTTATGAACCTCCTGTGGACTGTCTAATTACTAACCCCCAATGAATCTTTCACCCAAGTAAATGATTCTCTTTGAGCCCATGTAGACTTTCTGCATACAAAACATGCTTTGGCAGGGAGTCATGCAGATTTTGGTACCTGTTGTGTGAGGAATCACCTCTCTCTGTTCTGAATGTGAGGCTATCTTCTCTTGATAATCCCTAGGAAATATCTCTGTTATGTCAGGTCTGAGCTGTGTGTTGGGAGGTACTATTAGGAAAGCAGTCTCATCACTTCTTCATTGATTCCCCTTTTATAGATGAAGGAAAGATGTGATACAACTCCACACCCAAAAGCTCTCTCAGTTCATGAGGCTTACACATGCAACTTGTGTGAAAAGTGAGTCTTTTAGCCACAATGGATGATCTGGAGAATTAAATGAACGGAAGGGGATGGATTCTGGCAATACAAAATGTTTACATCAGGCTTTCAACTGCTTACCTTGAATTTTCTAACTTCTCCATATTTCCGTTCATAAGACTCCTTATAAATGAAATCATACATTTTCCAGTTGCCACAACCAACATGAAATGTGTGTAATGGGCACTGACAACTGGACCCAGACCTACTGGTAGATATTTAGTCAGTAGTAAGAAAGTGACTTTAACCAGCCTTGGAGGCTTCATTTTTAAAATTGCTGTTTGGAGCTGCTGACACAGCAGATCCTGGAAAACAATAAAACCATGTTTCCTTTTAGCAGGAAGGAGTGATCCTATTTTTATAGTGCATCTTAAATGGCCAATTTCAATTTCCTACAAGACTTAAGAGGGAGACCAGACTATTAATAATTGAGAATGGAAAAAAACTAAAGCTGGGGGAGGAGGTTTCTGAGGTAAGTATAGGTGATGCACGCAAAGACTCACATCCTGAAGTTAAGCACAGGTGCATTTAAATGAGACATTTTGAAAAGCATTTTAAGTCTGTGGTCTATGAGACAATAGAATCACTTGCCAAGGAGGTCACTGAGGACTTGTCAGCAGAAGTGTTCAGGGTAGAAAAGATGAAACACTTATGAGATTCAAGGACTGGGGAATCTTCTTGAGGTAACAAGATAATGAAGGACATTGTGGAAAATTGCTTCTTTTTTCACCTGCATCCTCTGAGTTTGTCTCATTATGGCTAAGGAAATACTTGCTGGAGTATGGAATATGTAAAAGGGAGTATTATACAATGTGTCTATAAGCTGCTGGGAATTCCCTGCCACCTCAGCACATTTATGGTTTGTTCAAAGAAAGGACTAGTATCCATTTGTTATCCCTGGCAACATTTGTAGCTGAGCTTGCATAGACCCCTTTGTGGGAGTGTGTGCTCCTAGTGTTGGGTACAGATGTCCATGCAGAAATTGATTGTGTTATCATGATGTTCAGGTCTGATCTTCAGCAGATGTCTATCAATTCCAAGGACTGAAAGGTTCCTCCTTCTCCAAGAACACTAACCACATCAGTAAGCACATTTAGTCCATCCTGGAGTTTTTTCAAAATTTGGGCCAGATTCTCCACTAATGTAGATTGGCCGTGTTCAACAAAGCCAGGAGGATTTACAGCAGCTGCAGATTGGACACTTCTCCCCAGTGACTGCCTTGGGGTTGAATTCTGAGCTTGACAGATTGAGTGGTGACTTTTGTGCTCTTGGGCCCTTCTGTGAAGAGGTATTTTAAACTCTCCAAATCATCATCTTCCCTAGAGCCAGTTGAACAACTGAAGGTTGACTTTCTGCCAGGAGTCTAAAGCTGTGGCACTTTTAGGCCAAAAAAATAAATGGGAAAAATGGAAAAGAGACCCCTGGTCCATGTAGAAGAATAATAATTATGAAGACTAAAACCTTGTGTACTAAAATGTATTTGCACGTTGAGCTTTTTTCACTAGTGTGCTCAAGAGTGCACAGCTGTTTGCATCCATAAGAAGAGGTGAAAATCAGAAGACCTACACATATGCATGATGCATATGCAGAAGTAAATAACAATGTACAGTGGAAGGCAGGAAAGAATCAGGCCTTTTCAGTTGAAATGTTTCTCTGCCCCAGATCATAGGAGTTGCCAGCAAAGAGCTTGCTGCCAAATTCAGTAAGCCTCTCTAAGAATGTGATGACTGTACTCTTCAACCACTTACACTCCTGTAAATCAGCAACATCTGATTAAAAGACAATGAGGTTATAGCAGTATTAGCTCAACTGGAATAAGAGGATTAAAATCTCTTTCAGTTTTCATGGATATCATTTCTGCAAACAGAGTTCTGAAATAGATGATGCAAAAGCAGAGGACACTGCAGACAAGAAAAGATCTGATTGCAATTTCTTTATTATTATTTTTAATTGCATCTTTTCTAGCCTGAATGTGTTTTTAATTCATTAGACTCAGTTAATCTTTAAGTACATTTTTATTATTAGAATGCATTTCGAAACTGTCCTGGATGTAATTTTGTGTGTGTTTGGTTTGAGTCAGCAGTTTACAGTTTGTACAGAAGTAACATTTGCAATACCAAGTCCTAAAGGAATTTTTCAAGACAACAAGGTTATTTCATATGAGCAGTTAAAAAAATCAAAAAAATTACAAACATCTGTATTTTCTCAAGGGAGACATAGATTATTGGTTACAATGGTGTGGGCTGGAATGTGCCTCTTTCAGCTGGATGAATCCATGTGCCCTTGCCAAGAAAGTTTTATATTTCCCTTTTTCCTCGGCTGCTGTATCCAGCCTTGGCACTGTATCTACTTATTATATTTATTTCTTGGATTTGCTGGTTCCAGCCTTGGCATTTACCACATTTCTGTATTTGTCTCCCTACCCCCCTATCTGACATCATTTGAGTGAGATCAGGGTGGGAAAAAAACATACTTTGGAGAGTCTAGTCAGGTAAAATAGTAAAAATAAGAGCTTATGTAGTTTGAGAAATGATGGACAGTTGGCCAGTTCTGAGCAGGATCCTTCTCCAAGAGTTTGGCTGTTGTTTTCAGTGAGATCAGGATTGGGCACTTGGCTGCAGTGAGAAGTAGACCTGGGCCATGCAGCTTTCATCCAGACTCTCCCAAAACTCAGGAGTGTTTAGATCTGGCTTCCTCCTGGTGAGAACATGCAAAGCTTGGATATACATGCATGTAAGTAGATTTTGAACGTGCCATATAGGCAGAGCCCTGGAATTACGTTCCCAAGCAGAAGTTTGTGGAGGGATTGCAGTTGTCTTTGGCCTTTGAACAAGATGCATGATGGTGCCATCTCTTTGTAGCTTCCCTTTTCCCAGCCATGCTTATCCCATGTAAAGGGCCAGGAACAGTCTGGCTTGCTGTGGTGTCTTTCCAAAGTTGTAAATATGCAGCTGTTATATAAACTAAAAAAAAGAGAAGTTGGTGCTTCATATATTTTCAGGAAGATAGCTCTGTATTTGTGCTGATTTCTTGAAACTTACTCATCTACAGCTTGTATTCAAAGAATTGAGTCAAGGCACAATATCTTGTGTCTTGTTATTCACTCCAGATTCAGAACAGTGTTCTTTAATGCAATAGGTATTCCTGGTTTTGGCCCTTTATAGTCTTGATTTGATTTATTTAAACCAGTATGAAAAATCTGGGAGGTTGGCAAATTGAGTTTCTTAATTCCCTGATTCATTTTCTTTAATTTTTTTTGATATGGAAAATTAAAAGAAAACAAGCCTGATAATTGGTATATGGCATATACCACAGCCTCTTTGGATGGATAACATGAATCTGTCACATGCCTCAGATGTAAATCACTCTGCACCGTAGGGACATTAAGACACTTAGTACAAATGTACGTGTTGGGAAATTGTTCTGCAAATGTTACGTGTATGTGTGCAGTAGCTAATTTTCAAATCTGGAAAACTTGGCTTGTTTACATCCCCTCTGAAGTAATGCAGGATGCCTGATCCGTGTTAGGAAATGGGCTGCTTTGCCAAATGGAGTTTGAAAAAAATAATGAAGTCAGTTGGGTGGTACTGTAGCACAAAATGTCCCAACCTGGAAAACTTTTTATTTAATTTTTTTGTTTATTTTTAGCACTCCTGAATTAGAGACCTCTTTTTCTCTCTGAGGGCAGAGCAGGGGATTCTATGTGGGCCAAATCCTGGCACCACTTCAGGGCACGGGACTGTGTGTAATCTGCCAAGCATGCATCGTAGATATCTCTGTTCAGTCTCTAGAGACCCACTGTTACAGGCCTAGCTCAAGGAAACTGAGCTTCTAGCTCAAGTTATAGTGACTAAGGACTTTAGTTCTAAAGATCTTGCTTCAGTTCCTGATGTGTTGGCCAAACTGAAAGTTTTACTAGCCTTTTCTCACAAGATTTACGTAGAAATGTCTGCCTCCATACGGTTCAAAACCTGATTCTAGCCTGAAGCCTTGAATGCTGAGCTTCATTTTGTGTGAATTTTTTCACAAAATTAGAGTTAAGTCAGACTGTCTCATCTGAGAAAAAATAAATGGAGAATGATTCTGAGAGGGTCTCCTTGTCCTGAGGGGCCAGTAATTAGTAGCCTGTAAATTACAGGGCCTGTGGACTAGCCAAAAACCTAGTCCTTACATCTGAGGGAACTGCCAGAGACAAAGGTCATCTCTCAGTGTAGACTTTCTGGTATATGAATTTATTTTTGTTTGATTTGTACCCAGTTGAATATGCTGTCTGCAAGCAAGAATAGTGTATATAATTATTACGAGGGGACGTGGCTAGAAAAGGAGTACAAGTTTGAGGACTCAGTGAATGAATCAGTGGTTAATAAAAGAATTTCTGAAGTATTTGGATGATATAATGGTAGAGTATTTTTAAAACACTTTTGTCTAGTCTTCTGGTTCTTCTTGTTTACCTGGAAAACAGATAAGTACCAATCAAGGATAACAACGTTTGCTTATATGGTACTATTATGTTCAGCTAACCTGTCTATAGGTTGAATTGTTCAGCGCACACCAAATCACAGGGAAGTTAGAGGATTTAAATGAGTATCTTGAATTTAACCTCTTGTGTTATTCCAGACGGGGCAAGTAAGCCAAATAGCAACATGAGTACCAAAAATGTTACTGCATTTTTACATGCAACCAAAGCCATCTTTTCTGTTTCATGGCTAAATGAGGACTAAGTTGATGAACCAAAGGTTTTAGTTGCTGGTGAGTTCAGCCAGCAAACAAAGCTTTACAAGAGGAAAAACCCACTTGTGTGGTCATGGGTGTTCATAAGTAGATGACAGTTTTACCTGGTGAAGCTTAAAGTTCAGGCCTAAAATGGCTGTGGGCTATACCAGTGTGTCATGTTTTCACTCCCTGGCCACTCAGTCCAACGCGAGGTTCTTGCAGAGCAGTGTGTTCAGGCCCCTTTCCCCATCCTACTGCTCATTGTGGCACTGTACAGCTTGATAAAATGGCTGTGTGATACCAACAAGTTTCCTGCTGCACCAAGACTGTTTCTCTGTCATCTCAAAGATGTCTTCATGTCTCTGCAGTGCAGACCATGCCTAGGCTCTTAAGATGAATATAAACCAATGTTAGATGTTCTCACTGTTGTTGAAGGTAGCTAGTGTAAACTAGTGTGCAGCTTAGCTTGAGATCTGCCGGATATATGCCCTAGCTGAGTACTTCCAGGTAGCATAGGTTAAAATGGTTGTAATGAGAGGTGGTGCTGAACCAAGTTCTCCAAATTCGGAGGCTAGAACCTGAATGTAGGGGCTGACCTTGGTCTGATGGTGGATTTTTAATTTCACAATGGGCCAAAGGAGAACCCTGAACACTGAAATCTAGATGCACACTTATAAAATAGGGCCATATCTATGAAAAAAATAGTGCCGTTCAAGAGTTTAAGGAAAACATTTCTTATGGTGGGAGAAAATCCACTTGTGAAAATCCAGGTTCCTTACAGAATTGAATTGCTTTCAAAGAATGTCACAGGAAGCTTTCCTATATTAATCCCAGATGGTGTCACTAGCCAAAACGCAGAAAGAGAAAGAAAAAATCTAAGGGGCAAAATTTCCAGAGGGAAAATGGAGGATATTAAAAAATGAAATCTTGTTGAAAGACATTGGGTTTCAGTGAGGTTTAAAATATTTCATCCAGTGATTTAGGCACCAAAGTTTTTGGTATACTCTTTGGCATGCTTAAACTCTGAGCAATATGTGTAGATGGCAGAGTTTGTACAAGTAAATATTATGTGGGTTTTGAAATAGTTCCTCTTTTAGATGCGCAGTCATCAAGACTTACTCTGTCTGTTTGACAATGGAAGCTTAATAACAGCCAAGCATGAATAACATACAAATATACTTCTGCTGAATTATTTGCATAAAGGGGCTATCATAAAATTACAATTTAAAACCTATTATTAAGAAGAGTGAGCGTGAACTGATGCTGCAATAATAGGACTAAAGATTTTGAGTTCAGCAAAAATGTGGCAAATTCTGGCAGGCAATATGGTTGTATACAAGACGAACATGTCACAAAAGGCTGGTATCCATCTGAGCAAGTGCTGCATATCTTTCTCAGTCTAGTCAAATGCCTACATGTTGAAAAGCAATTTGATTCCTGCCTGTGATTATAAGGAAATCATATACAGATGGCATTGAAATGATTATTCAAGATACCCATAATGCCCCAATAAGGACCTACTCAAGGAGTTTGACTTTAAATGAACACAAAATATTGGAGGTGGAGAGCTATATACCATGTATGAGTAAAGTAGGAAGAAGAAGGGAATGAGCACAAGCACTGTTGGATCGAGATTTCCTTGTGTCCTTGTCCACACAGGCTATTCCCAGCTTGCTCAGTAGAGTCATCGTTTTTGCCTGACCCAGCCCTTGTCCATGCTCAGCCATAACGACTCTAAACTGTTAATTGTTTTTCGCATCCAGTAAAACCCTAGCTAAGCTCCCCTCTGTTCCCCCTAGTGCTGCAGATCTTGTCTCTCTTCCTTCGTGCTCCCCACACCCCTTCGCCCTGGTTACACAAGGTGGCCAAGGAGCCAAGAGAAACCTCTGAGCTCACTGGCTGTAACAACAGGCGGTGGGAGCCAGGTTTCTGCTGTATCATCACCTCGCCAAGGGAACAGGCAGGCGGGAGGAAAAGCCAGGGGTTGGGCCTTGCAGGGGCTGCTCAGTTCGCAGAGCTGAGAAGAACTCCTCACTCCAAACCCCCCTGTTGGAGGAGGCTGTGTTGGCCTGCTTTGCAGCATGAGGCTGCAGGAACGTGCTCCAAGTAGGATTTGTTATTTGAGACTCCAGTGATGGGGGATTGCAGCATATGAAAGGGGAGTACAGATGTTTTTGGACATCTGTGTGATGCCCATTCACCAGCTCAGGACTGGTGTCTGCTGAGCTGGTTTGTATCCCCAGGCTTTCTGTCATACTCCAAGTCTCGATTAACAAGAGTTTGTTTATATAGTGCTTGCTCTAGGCCTCTGTCTGCCTAGCAAAACATAATACACAACATCTAAACAGAGAGCAATGTGGACTAATTAATTCCTGATTCAGGGAAACAAAAACTAAATTCCTAACTAAACTAAGTTTTCCTAAAAACTAAATAACTCTTCCCACCTACTTTCTCTCCTCTTATGTTTCTCTCAATTTACAATAAATAAAATGGCCACCCGTGAAACACCAAGCTTAATTGAAAACCTAAAGGGCTTAAGTGGGATTTGGAAGGGCACTGAGAGATGATCTTCAGGCCATGGTGTGGAGAATTTTGCAGGATGCTGTGGTAACAGTCTCTGAATGGGAACGCTGTAGTGACACAGGCCAACTTGGCCACCTTCCACCAGGAGATGGTGCTTGCCGGTTCTGTTTGCCCAGCCTGGGCATTCAAGCTGAGGGGTATTCTCAGAGGATAACTTGAGCCCTAGGACTTAGGTCTTGTTAGTCTCTGGTCGGGTCTTGCTTGTCTTCTGCTGTCAGTGGAGAGAGAGAGGCTCCTTCAGTGGATAATTCGGACCATGTAAATCTCTGTCCTTTTCTGACTTGCCTTTTAGAGGGAAAGCAGTTTCCTTTTGCTGCCTTGGTGATTATCTTGTCCTCCCTCAGGAACAGTCTTCATTGTCTTAGAAGCCCAGGACAGGGGATGGGATAAACTCTGGCACGTGCTATGGTCTGGTTGTACATATCCATATGTCTGTGTGTAGGATGTCTGTAGCAACCTCTGTCCATGCTGTGTAAGGAAGTACCTCTAACTTTAGCCTCTTCTTGCAGCAGCAACTGAAACTAGGGCTTTTGGGGAAAAGATTTTGTCTGCCTAACGTTAGCCATAATGTGGAGATATGCCTGGTCACACCATGCTTGATATCATCAGTGTGGGGATGGTGCACATCCCTTTATGCACTAACCCAGAGTTCCCCTTAAGCCTATGCTCAAGTGTGGATTTGTGTCCCCAAGGTATTTCTCAAGATCTCTGAGAGGTCCTCTGGGTAGTCTTTACTGGGGACGCTAAACTGGGTAGAACTGGGCCTCCTGGACTCTTTTTCATTTGATTCAGTAGGGGTCAAATCCTGAAGCCTCTCTTCCAGTTTCAGTCAGACCCATAATTGGGATTTCTTATCCCAGATGTACTAATATCAGTGACTCTGGAGGGTATTAGTTAGTCAAACACAACATATTGGGGCTGGTCCAGGGTTGACCGGGTGAAATTATATGAGCTGTTTTATACTGGAGGTCAGAGAAAATAATTTGTTTTTTTAAAACTTGGGTTCAGTGGGAATATCACCTGTTCCAGCATCTGGCTCTGTAAAACATGCATACAGCGTGTCGGTTTGTTGGCAGAAAGGATGAGTGGGACCAAAAGTGACCCTAATTTGTACTGTTCCAAGCTGATACTGCTTTTTTAGCATCATAGGATACACAGGCACAGCTAAAAAGCCATTCTGGAAAAAAATTTGTAGTTAAACATTTTCTTCTCCCTATTCATGGGAGCTGAAAATTCAAACTTACTGTAAACAGCCTTGGAAAACATTTCATGTTTCCAGAGTTCTGAATCCAAACGTTTCCATGAAGCAGTGACACAGTTTGAGAGTAGCACACTTTTTTTCTTTTCATTAATATTTTCTTTCTGATAAATTTACAAGTTTTTTAAAATACTCCTCTTGCTTTTTGGGACAAACATCTCCCTCGTCAGAGTAGATTTCAGTCAGAGGTGGGGAAAGGGAAGTGTGTACTTCCTTAAATAAATATATACATGTTTTTAATATTTAGGGTATTTTATTTTTCAAGCTGAAGCCTGATCTTTTTTTTCTTTTTTTTTAATCATCATTTAGTACTATGGAAAATGTATAGAGTTGTTTTGGCTGGATGGAGCAAAGCAGTGGGTTAAATTTTAGCACATTTAGTAGCACAGCGATCTCTCTCCTGTGAAAGACAGGATTGTATTATGTAACAGCCCGGCTGCCAAATACTTATGCTGGCAGCGGTCAGTGTTCTATGCACCATTGACATCAAAACCTAATGAGGTTTGATCCAGAGAAGGGATTTGAAAGGACGTCTTGTTTTTCTTCAATCTTCACAAACTGAACTTGTTTAAAAAGGGGGAGGTAAAAAAAAAAGATACAGAGTCTTGTTTGATAAATGAGGAAAAATAGTGGTTTTTCTCCGAAGTTTTGGCTGTTTATTGGTTTAACAGCTATTGCTCAGAACAAGTCGTTTCTATTTACGGTGTTTATCATATCAGTTAACCTTGCGTGATGGATCGAGGGGGCTGGAGGTCAGGTCTGCGTGTGTTCCCTCCACAGAGGTTTCTGACAGCTTACCTTAGTGTTGCTGGTGCCTAATATTTATGTATTGTCATATTGTCCATTCAGTGAACGGAGGAACAAACAAGGGGTCCCACTCCCTATAATGTGCACGCTGAATAAAATATGCCAGCGAGTAGGTGGGGGGACAAGAAACGCAGGAATGTAACAAGACGGTGTGCGGAGTGCCCAGCTCCAGAAAAAGCGCCACAGTGCTCAAAGCAATACAGCATGATATTTTGTCAGAGGTAATAAGCTCTTGCTGAAAAGCAGGTCTTATTATTTTGCCTGAAAACGAAAGGGCTACCCTACTGGAAAAGGGCAAAGGTTTATCCAGCCTGATGTCCTGTCTGGACAGTGACTGGTGGTGAAGGCTGAAAGGAGGAGAAGAGGGAGCAGGGCATGTACTGAGTGATCTATTCCTTGGTATGGCTAAACTGCTGGTCAGTGTTATATCCTGAGCTGAAGTTTAATAAACTGAGGCTCTGAATTTGTTTAATCCCATTTTGAACTCGTATCATGTGGTCACAAGCTCCACAGTTTGTGCTCTGTGGAAAACTTTTTCTTTTTGGTTTGTTTCAAACTTGCTCTCTGCTTCCTTGGCCCCAGGCTGCTTTCTGCCTGTAGTCGCGTACCACAAGGTGTTCGCACATCAGCTCACGTGAATGTGGGGCGGCGATAGATCGGATGTCTCCCTTCCACGTCTCTAGTGCAGTGCAGATGTAAGTGGTGTCAACATCAAAGAGGAGCTTTCAGCATAAGAGCTGCCTAGCCATTGTCATGTTTTAGGCTGGTGTCATGTTGGTTTTAAATAGGGACTTGAAGCAGGAATGAGGTGTATTTGCAGACTGGTGCAGATGTTTATTAGAAGCTGCTCCCCATGAGATGTAGCAGAGTTTGTGCATCTGTGAAAAAAGGAATACAAAGCTGCTCATTGGAAATAAGTAGCAGAGTTGCCAACACTAGCAAAGTGAAGGCAAGAATAAGCGTATCAGTAGCATATTGAATGTTTTACAAATGTACAGCTGAACGCAGCCACTTATCTTTGCATCACCCAGGGAGTTCAAAAGCCTTGTGTTCATTTGCCAGTTGGGAAGCCAGTGTAAACAGGGGTTAAATATCCCAAATAAAATCACTGAACAAGTCAGTGACAGAGGGAGACTGCAGTCCAGGAGCAATGTCTTCTGGTTTGTACTTAGTGTGCTGCCTGCATGTTTCTGGAAAAGTATTTCTGGCTGCAGTGTTAGAGGTGTTAACTCTAAGTTTGACAGTTGTGCTTGTATTTCTGCTTTTATCTTGAAAGTCTCAGGACTTTCTTGCCTATTCAACAAGTCCTGTCAAAGCTGTTTAAGAGAAAACTACAGAGCCTAGGATTATTATATTTTTTTGTTGTTGTTCTGGGCTTCTGCTGTTGCCAAAACTGTCTGACAGTAGCATGTGTAGGAACAGAAACACATCAATAAAGTCCAATAAGTGCTAGTGTCAGTGCATGCTACCAAGAATACAGAGTGGAATGTGAACGATAAACAGCATTGCCACGTGATGGACTGCAGTTTGCATGCAAGTCTTAGCATCCATTTCACTCCTCTGGGACAGCTCCTAGCATGCCAGGATCCCCAGCAGCTACAGAAAGCTAGTTGCTTAAAGACAACCTGTTAAAGGAATGAAGCTCTTCTTTTTTCTGTTTTTCTCTCCCAGGGCCCAGCACAGTTTAGATTCATTGTTGTGCCAATGAGAACATTTGTGCACTTAAAAAAAGACACATATTAAAAGTAGCTTGATATCAAAAGAACGGAGATCTCCCTGTTGGGAAGGAGAGCTTTGCAGTTGCACTGAGAGTTGTTTTCTGGTCTAGCACTATAATATACAGAGATTTGGGGACATAGGTTAGCATTCAAGGGTCTTACCTGGTTCTTTCTGAGCCTTAGTTGGATTTTTGGAAGTGTGCAAGTCCCAGTGACTTTGGGGGAATTGCAGGTCTTGACACCTGTGAAGACTAAGTAACACAATTTTAAGACAGCAGCTTGGAGAAGAAACTCTAATGACAGGCCATAGCACAATGATAGTGGGCAAGAAACTGGTGAGTTCCTCATGAAAGGCAGGGTGTGTGATCACATCCCTATCTGGATGGATATGCTATCCTGATTAGGATGGGGATCCAAATACAAGATCAGCTGGTTCTTCTTCTTCTTTCTTGTGTCCCACTCCTTTTCCCCCCTCTATTTTCAGTGTATCCCTGCTGTTGCCTGCACTTTCGTGGGAGTCCTGGGGTTCTAGCTGTCTCTGCAATAAGGTGCTTCATACCAGGGTGGTCTCTGGATTAACACTGCTCACCAAAAGCTGGTTCTTCAGCACACTTCCTCATGTAACTAATTCTTAAACTGTCTCTTCCATGCAAGCAGAGGATTAGCAGGTTATGCTTTATATATACTGGAAGTTTGGGGCTTAGTGAGTATACCCAGATTTTAACAGCCTACTGCACTCGTGAGTGTGGATTGTCTTGACACCATATATGAGGGAAAACCAAGCCTAATTTATTTATCCGGAGATCAAATCCTAAAGTTTTCTTTGTCCCCTGAGAAGCTGGTTGGGGACACAGTTTTTAAACCCATCCTCATTTTCAGGTTGCGTTCACAGCAGAAAATTTTGGGCTAGGGAGGCACGCTAGCATTCATGCCCAGTTTGTAGTTTGCTTTTTAGTTTATCTCAGTCTCAAGGAATCCGCACTTGCATTGTGAGAGTTTCACAAACAAACATCACACTGCTTCACTGAGTGTAATGTCGGTGAGACACCAGGACAGAGCAAAGTACTTCATGCCAATAGCTAACAAGCTTTCTGAATAGGAAACAATTAACCTGAAGTAGTCACAAATACACCAGGATATTGGAGCAGGAGAAATGTTCAGTTATTGTGGTAGAATTAGTCAAAAATTGGTATTTCCATCCAATGAGGAATAGTCATGTATCAAAAGTTGCTTTCATTCTGATTCTGGGAAGTCAGAGTGGAAATCCTCCCCTCCTCTTTCCTCATCTATCTAGAAATGGCAGTAATTTTTTTCATGTATCCATCTCTTATCAAAATGAAACATTTAGAAATCAAAACTATTTATTTTGTTTTGTTGAAATGAATTGAGGTGCTCTATTTTGGATCAGTTTAGCATTAATATGCCAGGGTACTTTTTAGGAATTGTAGTAGAGGTGTCTCGCGCTTCTGTCACCTTTGTAGACCAACTTCCCCAGCCAGACTATGTCCCACAACACACCAGGATCAAAATGCACCTATGTGACAGATCATCAGAGAGGAGATCTTGATGTATTGCGAGAGCTGTAATCCAACAAAGAAGCCCAGCCTGTTAAAAAAGTGGGATATGAGGCATCCAGATACCAATTTTCATCAGTGCTGGAAGTAAGGGGAACTCTCCAGAGATTTTATACTTTGATTCACCTTGACAGCCTAAATCAAAGCATCTCTACTTGTGTCCATGTGATTAGAAATGAAATAGTTAATTTCATTTTCAGTGGAAAATTTCTAACCTGCTCCAGTTATTGGCACTTGTCCACTACCTGGTGTGTCAGCATGACATAATGCTGCTGTGTGACTGGCATTCACGACAGGGCAATGCGAATGTCCTTGATTATCTGTAGTACTTTTTTTTTTTTTTTTAAAGAAATGGTTTATCTTTGTAGCTCACAATCTTGACTAACCAATGAAACTAGAAGTAGCTTAGAGGGTGGACTTAGTCAAAACACTGTTGTCTGAAAGCCTGTTTTAGACCCCCAATTTGTTGTGACTGTATTGATTGCAGAGGAGTTGTGTTAATGTCAGATGTGGTGAGAAGAGGATGAATCATCTTCTGAAATTTGTAATGTAGAAAACGAAAACCCCAAAAATTCAAGTTGGAGTGACTTATAATATGAACCTATTCCATCAGGGTCACATTTGAAGAAACGAGGGCATTCTCTTGTTTACAATACAAGGGTCAAAACCAGAGAGCATGGTGCCCAAATTCTTCTTCACAAGCCTGGCGTGAGACCCTATTTCTTTACAGTGCTAGACAACTAGACACTTCTAGTTGGTTATATTAATGTATAGCAAGACAGAAAATTGTTGGCTTTTGGTTGGTTATTAATCCAAAACCAATGATGTCCATAATGTCTTTACAATACAGTTTATAAAAGGTTATTTCAGTACATGTATTGCAGGGGAATGCAAGAGGATATTTGTATAACACCTTGGATGCGCTCAAACTTTTTTCAAAAATATATATTGATGTGGCTACCACAGGCTTGGGAAAATGAGGGAAAAGCACCAGACTTGGCAAAGTCTGGAATACAGGTTTGGTTCCTAATATGTGCAAACTAGCTTCAGACAGTGCCAATTTTTTGAGCCAGGCTGTGTGCCTAGGCCCTAGTATTTTGTTCTGCCCTCATTCTGGGAACATGGTGAGTCCCAGAAGCCAAGGCAAACACAAGGTTCACTTTTGCTGGGTTATGTTTGGCTGACATTTCCTGAAAGGAAGAGCTCAGGAAAATAAAAACTTAATATTTATTGGGCATCATAATAAAAATAATAACAAAAATAATAACAGTTCATTAAATAGAACAGTTGCAGTTCCCCCATTTAGTTATGAGAGGTTATTGGGAGAAATAGGCAATGCACATCACAGTGGGGCGAAGAGATTAATGCTCCATTTATCGAGCGGAAAGTAACATTTTCCACAAATTATTTTGGGATCAAACTGCATATTTACTTCTGTATCTGAAAGCCTGAGTAGGTATCCCAGATATCTCCTACAGGAAAAAACAACTTTCCATCACTTAGTTCTGCCCTTCAACTGTTTAAAATGGCCACTGTGTAGCATCTGCCTTCCGCCTTCCACAGGGAGCCGCACGCAAGCGGGGTCTGTTCCAGAAGCGAGTAAGTCAATAGAAAGACACCATTTGTTTTTGATTTGGGCCTCGGACAAAGCAACTGAGGGGGTATATTATATTTGAGCATATTCTTTAGTGCTGGCACTGTGATACTTAGATTTCATGGTGATTTGTTTATTATAAATACTCCAGAACAAAAAGAATGTAACTGCAGGCAAATTGTGACATCTGTAAATTCATGTCTTTCGACAACAGGGATACAGAGGAACATCTGGAAAAGACCATATGTTCCACTAGCAAGACCTACATACCTAAATCTGGGGTGCAGAATATCAGCCTATATCTCATCAGTTAAATCCCCAAGATCAGTTTACCAGCTAGATTTATCTGTCAGTTCTCCCAGATGTGCCCTGTGTTTGCTTTTGACATATTGTCTTTGCTATTTAGATGCTACCAGTATTCACAGAAGACTTCTCTCTGAATTTTTTATTCTTACTATGTGAGAAATCCTGGATTAAAAAAAAAAAAAAAGTGGGTAATTAACCACTATCTTGGACTATCTCTTGCTGTGGTGTCTCTAAAAGCATTTGACGCAGAAAAGGGATCAGAAGCTAAATACAGTAAAAGATGCCCACATGCAAGTGTCACACAAGTGCCCTTGTAGCTATTTAAATCCAGTGTTAACAGCCCCCAAAGGGGCAAAGATTAAGTCGTCATAGTTTTCTATTAGCTAATGTGGGCAGTTATGCACTGAGCATGGTGGCTTTCAGGAATCTCTCTCTTACACATGCACTTGTCTGACTCAGTACGTAAGGATCCAGGTCCCAAAAAGCTGGACTCTACGGTGCTGGCCTGTGGGGATGCAGAAAAAGTGTAGCAGGAAAATAAACATACTGCATCTGTAGGCTCCACAGGACCACCTCATCATTTGGATGATATTTTATCTGCCACTAATGAAAAGGTGTTTGATTTGCTACTGAAGTGGATAAAATAAGGAAGGGGTAGTTTTCCACATCAGCTAAGGAGAAAAGAGTGGTGGGAATGTGTTTGATCCCTGAACTGGAAACAATCACCTTCCTTTTTCCCTGTCTTTCTCTCTAGGCTGGGACTTGGGGGTGATATGAAAACGGATACAAACCTTTTTTTCCTAAATAACTTGTAGGGGTTTAGAGGAGGCCAATAGGTAGCTGTGCTAGAATGGGATTGTATTAGTCACAGCTCTTGGTAGTGAAGCCGTGAGTTGCCAGAGCACTGTAGAACAGGTAAGTGGGTAGCCCAGCCCCAAAGTCGTGGGACCCTGTCCAGCATGTGCTCCTGCTTGGCAGGACGTGCCAGGGGGATTCTGAGAGTGTTAGCTTAGAAGTGCTCTCGCAAAGAGGAAGCCTGACCTGAGAGAGAGCTGCTTTCTAAGGATGATTTGTGCCCAGCAGGTCCGGAACAGGGACTAAAACTCAGAGGTGGCACAAAGCAGTTGTGCATCGCTGTCATCAGTGTTGTGCTGGGCCACAGTAACCAACAGTCTGTAGTCCCTGTTCCCTAGTTAGAGCTACCGAGCGGCAACAAAGGGAAGCCTGTATGGTACAGGTGCGTAGTCAAATAGCTCTACCTGTGTGTCTAGCCAACTTGATACAATCCATCTCTGATCCAGAAACCATGCCAACCCAATAGCGTAGTCCCATAGTGTAGTGTCACTGTCAGCAGGATACACTCAGCACTGGATTCCTGTATTACTGATACCACAGGGCTTCCTACGCTGGAGTACTTTTGTGTCTGACATAGCTGCAGAGAAGAGCAGACACATACCGTTTTCATAGACTTGTAGAAAAACTTAGGATGGAAGAGACCTCTGGAAGTGTCTGGTCCAACCTTTTTCTCAAAGCAGAGTTAATTTTGTAGTCCACATAGACAGACCTACATAGGGAAGCGTGAGAATTTAGCTCCGTTGTATTCCAGGTGTATTTGGCCACATTATAAATAATGTGTTCTAGATTAAATGAGTAGTTACCTGTGTGATCCCATCCTGAAGTCCTCTTTCATTTTGAGGTTCTGCTTGGGAAACAAAAGGTAAAATTTTAATGTTTAGCAAATGTAAAAATATGCAGGATAGTAGAACTGTACTTTGGCTCTGTATATTCCAAGAGGAATCATGCATTGATTAGGGAGCTGTATCTTTTTTATTATTATTATGGGATCTGCATTTAGAAGTACTATGTATTTATTCTTGGAAAGGCTTCCCTGTTATGTTGTCTCAGATTAGCCTCACCAAAATTAAAAGTCGCACTTTCCTCAGCTATATCCTTTGATTTTCAAATGAAATCCCCATGTACTTACAGTTGAAAAAAACTCAAACCCAACAGCAACAAATTGTTCCCTTCATAATACAATGAAGGGTAGACTCTTATTGGTTTATGGGTTTGCGTCCCCCTCATCACTTGGCTGCTTTGCAGAGTCATAATCAGTATCTTTTAACACCAGAATGAAGCAGATTTGCTCCATATGTCTAATACTGTATATTGCTATGCTATCTGCTCTAGCTGTGCCCATAGCCCTGTGACTCCTATGTCAGTGCTGTAAGAGCCAGTAAATTGCAAGCTCTTGGCAATAGCAGGAATTATTCCCATTGAAAATATTGCATTATATTCTCTGGCAAAAGAGAACATTTAATGGAGTACAGATGATGTGAATTAATCTTTGAATAAGCATTTAATTTGTTGGCCAAGATCTGATTGCCCTTTTTTTGTAGTATTCTCATAATGAACATAAAAAGATTACAAGATTTGTGAATGCAGTTGGTCCTCTGGAAGCTCTGGCAGCTGGCTCAGCTTTGACTTTGTTTTTTTTCCCTTTGTAATTAAAAACACTTACGCAAACTTAGAACACTAGCATTATTAAGGGCACTTCCAGAGCAAGATGTAAGGTTCAGAACTCCATCACCTCACTTAGCCCTTTCTGGCCAAAGACTCTCAAGAATAGTATCCTGCTGAGGCTTTGTTTGGAAAATGTATTTCTTGCACAGGTCATTAGAACTGAACAGGTTGGCTTGTCTACAAACATATGTATCAAAAGTATTGAAATAGCTGAGATACAGGACATTCAAATGAATTCCTCCTCCTCTTGAGGATACCCTGCTTTCATTAGACTTGACAATAGAGCACACTGCAATGGCTTACGGTAAATCTTGCCCCCCAAACCATTTTCAGAACAGTGTACAGGATGTCAGAGAATAGATTTTGGTAATTACATAAAACTTCAGTTAAAAATACACAGGATGTATTTGAATATTCACAAACTCATTAGCAGAAGCTGAGAGGAAGGCCCTGTGGCTTTCCATAGAATGGCAGAGTTTTGCACCAACAGCAAGTTTGCATCATGGCAGGGAGGAACTGGGAATAGAAGGAGGGATGAGAGAGATGAGTTGAGTAGAAAATCCAAAAGGATTATTTTGAACTGGATCCTAGTGGGTTGTGGATAAGACATTGCAGGAGGGGGCATCTTGGAGCAAGGATTTACTGGTGAAATCAGGGGGCTGCAGGCCCCAGATCCCACTAGCACTCCATTAAACTATGTCCTGTGGCATGTGGGCTCTCACGCTCCAGGATGTAGCTGAAACGACAGGTCCCTCGTCCCTGCTCTCGTCGAGACAGAGCTGGCCCTGGTCTCGCCCTTCTGTGGGGGGTTACATGCTGCACCTGGTGAGATTGGGTCACGGGCAACTGGGGAGGATCCGTGAGAGCAGGGCAGTTTGCTGTTCTCCAGGGCAAGAAGTGATTGTGGCCTGAAGGAAGAAGGATGCAGTCAAGGCCTTGGCATTTAAAAAAGGAGGTGGCGACAGGAAGATTTGCAGGCAACAGATGTGGGAGCAGAAGGAGAGTTCAGGGTCAAGGAGGAAGGTGTGGCTGGTTCAGGGGCAAGAGGAAGATTGGCTGGAGATGGGTGGCAGGGACTGAGCTGTGTTTGAAGCTGTGCTTCTTGCATGTCTGTGGCTTTGGGGGGGGGGAAGGGGGAGGGGGGCATTGTGAGCCCTCATAGCAGATTGGTACAGTTCAGAGCTACATTTCCAGCCTTGCACTCTTGGTTGCAGGGAGCAAATTCTCTTCTCATGTGCATTTCTGCAAGGCTTGCTTTAGGAGGTGGAAAAATATGGTCTTGGGCTAAAGCCAAGGAGTTTAGCAAAGCTAGCTGGGGTTTTATTTCTGATCCCAACACAGGTGTAAGGTTTGCAGGAGTCATTTAACCTTCCATTTCCCTTTATGTAAAACAGAGTGATAACCCCTTCTTATCTTGTAAGGACATCTTGAGGCTTAATTCCTTAGTAAAGCACTTCATAAGTAAAAATTGCTGGCAAGAGGTATAAAACTCTTTGAAAGCAGTGTTCACGCATCCAAGAGTTATTTCTTTGACTTTTAACTCTACTTCGTATGACATCCAAGTTTTTGCATCTGTAGTCCTGGTTTACAGTGTTTATGCATGTGTTGTTTGCCGTTTTCCCAGTTTCACGTGGCAATGTCAGATGGCTTCTTGCCTGATTCAGAGGTGGCAGTCTGATTTTGATAGCAAACTGCAGTGGGGCCTAACCACCAACATTAGGTGCCTTGTTACAGATTCCCTCCCTTTGTAGCAGAGTGCTCAGGAGTGCATCAGCTGGGTCTAGATTCAGGGCAGTTCAGCTGACAGGTTACTGAAAACATGTGGGAAAAGAAAAAAAGGAAGCAGAGCAGCTCCTTTACAGTAATTAGGGTAGAAATTTACCCCTGTGCCTGTCTTATGTCAGTACAATTCCCAGAGCATATGTTGTGTGATACTCAGGGATGCCGAGTGCTCATGTTTCCTTTTGTTTCCAGTGGAGAATCAAGCCATTCATTTACTCGCTAATTGACTGAGTTTTAGGAATAAACTATGAGGAGGGCAAATACAACAGGACTGCGGCTTTCACGCATTGACATTATGCAGGAAAATATTAACATTTTGAAGTTTTCTTTTTCTGTTAGGGTTTTTCATGTTTGCTAGGGACCTCTTTATTGTGCCACGATGGGGACGGGGGGGAAGCAACATCTGGCCAGTTTACATAAAGCACTTTGCTTTGTGTACCTCAAGATTTTCACCACTTGCAGAACCCATTTAGATGGCTATCCTGTCCCTACCTTCAAGTACCAACTGGCATGGGGACACAGTTGTGCTAACAGGCCACTCTGTTCAGGGGTGGTCAGTGTCTGCCTGAGCAGGTAACCTCGATAGATGAGAGAAGCTGGGCCGGAAGGAAGCATTTTTGTTCCTCTTGCATGGGTGCAAGAGGCGCAAAAATGGTGTGACTTGCTTGGGATTGTGTTGGATGTATAAGGCAGAGCTGCACTATAATCTGGACAACTGGGGCCTAGTGTTTTAACTTAGCCACTGAACCATACTTGTTTTCTGCTGAGCTTCAGCAGTAGCTGATAGTTTTGAATTACTACTCAAACTAGTCGATTAAATTCCAGTTATAAGGATCTATTTTGCTGTTATTAGAGTTAAGTGCTTCACTGGGATTCGTCTCCTTCCGCTACCCCCTTTGGTTTGCTGTGTGCTGTTACGTATTCCTTAGATTTTCCTTGAAGATTCAGATTCATTGAGTTTCATGAATGCACGATTCACAGCAAAGCTGACACATTTCATTACGCTCAGCACATTGCGCAGAGGCTTGGCAAAGGGTCTCTGGGCTTTATTCAACCCAGACGCACCGTGTGACCAGCTGTCACAGATTGTGTTGTAAAATTAGAAGAAAACCATAAAACACAGTTGAAGGAAGGGGAAAAAAAATTGTCCCTCTCCAGGGACAGCAAGAATTTTCACTTTGAGCTGTGACAAAAGATTCACAGAGCACGTCAGACACAGGCACACACAAAGGCTTTGTGCAAAATTCAGCTGGTTTCAGTTTTCGTGCTTGAATGTTATGCCATGGGTAGGTGCCACGGTACAAAGGATTGTTCTAGCTTCAGCACAGAGTTCTGCTTTTAATGTTGCTGTCCAGGACACATACAGTTTTTGGTGGAACAGTGTATTCTTTTAACCAGGCTACTGGATTAAGAAGGACCTGTAAAAACACTGCATCTTGTTGTGCTACATCATAGAACAGTGCAAGAGTGGAGAGTTGTGCAGCCCTCTTCTATAACAGAGCTAAAATCTGTTTCCTTAATTAGATTTGCCAGAGTTTCGGAGAGGTAGAGACGCATGCTTGTTGTCCTCGTACTGCAGAGCTCTTCTATCCTAATGCATGAAACAGCACTTTGTGGGATTTTTGGCTATACAGATACAACACACATCTGAGTATGTATTTTTGGGGTTCCTCTGGCCTTTGGGCTGTTAAGTGGCCCATCCTCAAACCTAGTGCAAAGCTGTGACCTATCCTGGTGACTCCATGTGAAAAACATAGCTGGGTGGTTCTACCAGTGCATTTAATACAGAGGATGCTGCATCAAGAAACAGATCTGGACCGCAAATGTTTGAGGCCTCCTTTTGGGGGAAACCTCAGACAGGAATCAGGCAGTGCCTGAGGCTTGTGGTACCTGATTAAAAGTTGTAAAGAATCATTGCAGAGTTGAATACTAGGACTACTGAATTTGAGGGCTCACTTGGGGACACTGAGGGACTGATTTGGCATTTTTCCTACGACATTGAGTGGAGTAGGAACAGGTATGAAAACAAGATCTTGTCTGAAACAGGACTCCCAAACTTAGTGGATACTAGGAAATTCAGGCTTAAGTGAATTGGCCACAATCAGACAGTAAGTCAGTAACAGAGCTAGGACAAAACTCAGGTTGCCTGACTTTCACTGCAGCAGTTTAACGACCAGGTATCATTTTTATTGTGATTATTAGCTAATAGTTTGATGTGCAAACAGGTTATAGCTTTGGTAGAGAGATAATTGGAGACCTCAAGGCACTGATAGATGACTACTGTAGATGCTAACAAAATTAGTTAATCAACAGTGATGAAATTATATCATCATCCAGTAAGTGAAGCATGCAACACCGTGGTTGGAATCTGTTCAATGCCTGCTGTTTACCTTGACTCATGCCAATTGATAAAATGGGTTAAGCTATTGCCATTCCAGCATCATATTCTCCATGTGGGAGAAAGCTTGCCTAATGAAATGCTTCCAAGTGAAAAATTCTGTTCTGAAGCTCATTAATCTTTTCCCTCTGTGATAAGGAGGTACTTGTTCAATGTCCATGCTGAAACCTGACCCCTCTGTAGCAGAGGAGGTAGCGAAAATGTATACAACGAGGAAATTAAATACATGTTAAATTCTTATTCCTTTATGTTTAAGGACCATACATAATCCACACACAACCTTGGATAGAAGAACAGCTTCTTGGAGGGGTTAACAGGCATTTGCAAAGACTTTTCTGTGCAATGCTATCAGTTGAGTTTCATCTCTTATAATCAGGTCAGTATGTTGAAAAGGCAGAATGATGAAGCTGCCCAGTGTGTCAATGCCATAAGTGAAGGTTGGTTAGGTCTGTTCTCTGCTGGACTTGCACAGAGTCACAGCGCATTCCTGTTCTGCACACTGGCATGGTCTGAGGCGAGTACTGGAGATGGAAAGCCCCCACATGCTTCATGATAGCACTAGCTATACTCTGGGATGGATCTGGGTCTGGAAAAGGCCAAGCAGCCTAGTTTCAACAGATAACTCTGCATTTTGCTCTAAGCAAAGTACAGATGCTTTGAGTCTGAGTTACAATAAGGCTTATCAGGCTAATCCTACATGATTCACTGCATAGGAACAAATATGTCTTTTTGTGACGTACAAACAGAGGTCCCACTAGTAGCATTATTTTATTCATAAATGGTTTAAAAAAAAATACTGGAAAGTGGTAAGCTGGTACCCAGACCCAGAGAGAGCATCTTGAATGAGAACATGGGCTGATAATAATATGAGGAAAACTAAATTATGACCTTTGGATTTTATCTGCCTTATTCATAAGGAAGTGGCAATGTTCAGTGTTCAGTATCTCACAGATTTTAACTCAGGAAGGATAAAGCCTGTGGCATCTGGCATTTCCCATTGTATTTTTACAGTGCTCCTATATCCTTCCCAGTGTAAGATGTTTTTATAAAGGCAATTTTTTAAAGGCTTTTATAAAAATATCAGGTGCATTTCTGCTTCAAGTCACAAAATACATCAACACACTCGCAGAGACATGCTTTTCCCTGAGGAGTTGCAGGATTTCACAGTCCTGTTTTTTTTCTTATTCCAGCTGGGGATCTGAGGAACAAGCCTGTTTGTCAGGCAGCGTTTTTGTCTAAAGTGGGATGTGACCTGCCTCCCCAATGAAGGGCTTTCAGATGGGCTGCCTGGGGGATCTTACAGCAAACTTGCCCTCAGTGCGATAGTAAAAGAGTTGCTCTGATATAGTTGGCCTAGCAAGGCAGATTTACGGGAGCGAAGACCTCTCAGGGGAGCGAAGCCAGCTGGAGTGTCCTCTTGACTGAACAAATCGTAAAGGGAGTCTCTTATTCCGCTGGGAAGAAGTTGTGGGATTGGCCTTACTCCCAGCCTCTGGCAAAAGGGACGTGTCCGTGGCGGGGAGAGTTTTGTCCCAAAACGCTGCATGCTGTGGCTACACTTCCTTCGGTGCAGTGCTTTCTTGGCTCATTAAGGGGACTGGAGGAGCAAAGTTGAAGTGAGAGCAGCCCTAAAATTGCTCCAGTGGTGACAGAAGCTCAACCAGGTTGCCTCAGGCCTCCAGATCTGAGGAAGAAGGACGTGCCTTTACATCACTCTTCCGTCTCTGCTTTGCCTATTCTTTGCTCTCCCAGCATTAATAAGATCGCTCTCAGGCTTTGGGTCCTATTTGCCATTTGCTGGTCTTTACATTTCCAGGCAGGTTTATATTGATTCTGATATAACCAAGTAGAGGTTGGCATCCTCAGTCCTGCTCTTAGGAGTTTTTGAGTGCATATGCATGCACAGGTGTGTGTGTGTAAAACTGACTGCCTGAAATGCGCACCGAGTATCAAACGTGTAGATTCAGGTGTTTTGTTTGCCACTTCTGAAGCATCTTCCCCAAATAGATAATCGATGCATTTTTCCCTTTAGACAAATAATACCTTAAAGAAATAAAGAAAAATGCCAGTGGTGGTTTTCCTTCAGGGTTTTATATCCTGGAGGGCTCTTCACCAAATAAACTACTAGCAGGCTGGGTGGGAGGCTGAATCTTCAGAAATGCAATGACTTAGGCCTTTTCAATGCAAATCCATGTTTCTGGGAGTTAATTTAATGGGAAAAGCCTATATGAGAGGAGCATCTTTAAGTGCATGCATTTCTTAAAATCTTTTAACTTTTGAGGTGTAGGTTGGCTCTGGCCATTGACTCTAAATATAACAGCTATCATGTTTTCCATGGTAATGGCTATTATTTTTCTTCAGGCTACAAAAAAGAGCATGTTCCTGTTAAGTAGGGATACCACAGACTTGCCCTGGGATATGTGAACTGATTGATTTCCAATGGACATTAGCAATTGACTGCTCTCTAAAGTGAGATTTTTACTAGCAGTAAAAATCACTTAAGATAAAATTCTTCTTTCAGTAAATTCAAAGTTGGAATTTAGAGAACAATGGGTAAAATTTGACTTACCAATTCAGTCTAGGTCATAGTCCCATTGAGCAAATCTCATAGGCACAGAGGCATTTGCATAGGCTTGCTGCAGCAGTAATCTATCCCTGAATGTGCTAATACCCACCTAGCCCTCTAAGGCAAGAATGCAGAATGTGAAGCTGTGAGCCACATGCATCATTTGGCTATGTGGTAATTTAACATTTTGCTACCTCAGTCTTCCCATCTGCAGTCTGGGAACACTAACTCTGCCTCTCTCAAAACTGTTGTGAAAATGTCATGGATGGGAATTTATAGAATGAGCTGAGATCCTCTGGCAAGGGGGCAGCGTATTATTAGTCAGAACTGGGCCAGATATTGAGTTCATGCATGGACCTTGGGGACCATAGCTTGACTCATGCTGTAGGTAATTCTAAATCTATGCCACAGTCTGCAGAGAATGGCTGTTTTCCTTTTAATTTGCTGTTCTTCAATGGGTCTCCAGCCTTTGCTAGCCTGCCTTTTGTGAAATGAATTTTCCACATTCAAAAGCAGCAGTGTTTTATTTTTGTTTTAGCTTTGCTTGGGAATGCAGAGCAATTCAATCAAGAGGAAAATACACCATGAAAAGCTCTGAAAGCCCTGAGGTCAAGGATCTGAAGTTACCCACAATATTAATGACAAACCAGCGGCTGCACCATGGCAACGGACAGAAGAATATGTGGCGTGGAAACCATAAGTAGTGTGGGACTTTGAAAGAGCACAACCGGGAGAAAAATGGAAATTACATGATGTTCTCTCTGTTCTGTGCTAGGACAGCCATGTACAGTCTAATCCCTAATGTTGGCGTATCCAGGATTTTCAAGAGGGCCCTGTAAGAGATGGAGAAAGGAGTTGGAGCTGGAGTTAGAATGTGAAGAAGTTTTATTTTAGGGTGGAAAGGTTTTGGGGAGAGCAAGTTAAAGTTACTCAGAAAAAGCATGCTGATGCTAAGGAATCTCCATGCATGGATTCTCCTTTGGGATTTCCTGCTGGGACCAAATGAGTCATTCTGAAAAATCACAAGTTGCTGATGAACTTGTTTAGAAGTATGAGCCATAGCTCCTTTGTCAGAGCTGGGAATTAGCAGCCATAGGTTGTGCTGTTGGCTTCAGAGGGTGTTGAGTTTCCTCATGGAGAAGTGAAGGAATTGTTTCCCAAAATGCCTCTAGATGCAATAGTCTATTATTATTTACTTTTAATAAAAGTATGTTTCTGTGATCATCTCTGCTGCTTGGTGGTACATGAGACAAACAGCTGTAGATATGGAGGGCTGAACTGTCAAGCTCTTGCATCACATGGCAGTGGTAGGGAGCAGGGAATGAGGCAGGGAGAGAGACACAGCTTTCTTCTCCTGCTGGGCCCTGTGAAAATTGCAGTACCTACCTATACTTGGAAGTGTGAGATCTATGTCAGAAAAAAAGCCATGTAACCTGTGTAAAGGTGGACTTGCTGTAGTCGCGGTCCTGCTGTCACCTTCATTCTTACTAGCAGATGTGGCACTGATGGGAGAACTTCACTGTTCTCTCTTAAGTTTGGGGTGCCATTTTGCCTTTCAGGAACTTGCTTCCTACAGTTGGTCCAGACCAGTTTCTGTTGGTGTAGTTCAGGGCTTCACAAACGTTTTTCATTGAGCAGCAGTGACTGCAGCAAGTAGTTGGCAGTGGTGGAACCTGGCTCTACAAACCACTGATGGTCCGCATACCATGGCTTGGCCGCTGCAGTCTAGAGTAAGTGTTTTTGACCACATTTTGCAATGTGTGGTGAGCCATCAGCCAAATCTTCAGATGGCTTACATTAGCATTATGGCTTGAAGTTAATGTCAGCATTTGCTGCTCTGCATATTATTCTGCACAGTTGCCCCTTTTGCTCTTCCCTTTGACTGTATAAGAACATCAGCTGTGGAACTGTGCATGGAGCTTTGCAGGCTTTGCACATGAAGGTTTTTTTGTTTTGTTTTTTTGTTTTGTTTCTGTCAGGTCTCTGCTTTCTGGAACACCGGTGATATAGTTAGTGACTCAAAACCAGGTCATGGTAAACTGGATCACTGAACAGCCTGGGGTTCTGTTGGTTCTGTTTTGCTATAACATCTGTTGCTGTAGCATTTGTTCTGTACGGTGGCAATCAGATGACCTAATTCTTTATTGTGTCAACAGGGAGCATGTTTGAGCAGGGAGCTGGCTGAGTTTTGAGGAAAGCCCTATGCAAAAATCTGTCCATTGAATCTGGTTGCTTAGAAGAACTTGATTGAAACAACTGAATGAGAAGAGAGGAAAGAAGCATATAAGGCATGGGGGGGGGGGAACTGGAGGGTAGTTTGACTTGGAAGAGGAAATGAGTAATGGAGAAGGACAGCATGACTCTGGGGAAGAATATTAAACATCAAGAACAGAGTAGGCAGGGGAAGGAATACTGTCCAGAAGTAGAGAAGAAAGTTGTGTGGGTTTTTTTTGTTGTTGTTGTTTTTTTTAATAAAAAGTTTCTCTGGATAAAGGTGAGGTCTGCAGAAGCAGTGAACTCTTGCTGTGAATGCTGCAAAGGATTGCTTAGCACCTAAAATATGCCCACAAGACCCTTTTGATGGTGTGAAAGGCAGTAGCTTAGGAGGTGTTGAATTTGGCACAGCAGGGCTTTGCAGCTTCTGGGCACTCTGGTGAGCAGTCTCCTTTGAAGCACCCTTTGATCACTTGGGAAAAACTGGAATTAAATGACAGAAGGGAACAGAAAGTTCAGCTGGGACACGTGGCTGAGAAATGTGACTGTGTTTCCCTCAGTCAATTGGCATTTCTTGCTTACCTTTTGATTTCTTGTTCAGCGTATTGTTCAGTGGCTACTCAGCTGACTTTGAGTATTTTACTTCTGAACAACATGCTACTGTTGTATCTTTCCACCTCTTCTAATGCTTGTGGCTCTGTAGCTCCAACCTTATGGCAAAAAGAATTGAGATGCTACTGGCTAGTCATTAATATTGTTATTTCCTGATGCCGCTCTGCTTTCCAGAATAATCTGACTGTACCGACTTGGTTAATTTTTAACCATCTCCTTTGCATGGATCCTTTTCTCCTCTTAATGTCTAACATACATAAATATGTTAGACTTTTAACTATAGATAGAAATGATGATAAAGGATGAGTGAAGGAGTGATAATGAAATGTATATGCATGGATCAAAAGTGATCCAGACTTAAATTTTGTTGACTAATGCCTCCAGAGCAGAAACGTGCACTGGGTTCCTTCTCCCTGCTTGGCCAAAACTAGCTGACACCAGAGTACAGTGCCATGCTGATCTGATCAATGATCTGCAGGAGTTTGGCATCTGTTTTAGAGCAAGTGACAGGACAAGACTGATCGCCATGTTTTGGGCAGGAAAGGAGGATTACCCCTACAGTCTACTGATGGAAGAACCAGCGTGAGTTTGGGGGTTTTGATGCTTCTGAAAACTGTTAACAATGGGACCTTCTGGGAGGATTTGTTAACCTGCCAAGAAGCTGGTGGTAGATGTGGTTGGAGGGGAGGATCTGGGTGAGTTCATACAAGACTGTGATCCCCGTACCATTGAACGCAGTTACTGTGATGGATGTCCCTATCCTTTGGATGCTGTGAAGATAGTCTTATACTCTTTGTGAGGTGTTTGGACATTCCTGCAGAGCTGGGAGCTGTAAAAGTGCCTGACTACATTGAGGGCTAAGTGCAATACTGATGTAATGGAGGGAATAGGGATAGTGTGGTGGGTGCCCCATCTTGTGTGACCCTCAGTTCACCAGGCAGTTACGGTGGGCAAAGTGGGGAGGAGGTTTGTGAAGCTAGTGATGTCTCTGAGGGCTATGATTTTGCTGGTCAAAACAGATGCTGAAGACTCAGCTGTCCCCTGCTCCAAAAAGGGCCCATATGTTGCCCTTGAACTAAGAAACTGCAAATCTACCTCTCTGTGACTGATTTCTTGACTTCCCTCATTAATTCCTTTATATTTCTTAATGTGGTTGTGTGACTCTCGAGCCACAGCTGGCTCATAAACAATCTAAGTGCAACTCTTGTACATTAACTATGTCATGTAACCAGTCGTGGGGCCTGTGGGGATTTGGGGGGCTTCACTGTGACTTTAGACCTATCTGTAGGAGGAAGTAAACCAGGAGGGGGCTAAGCTTGCTATTACTGAGCAACCCAGGCACCAAAGTGGATGCATAGCCCAGTGCCAACCCACGCTAGAGCAATGAGACCCCAGTGGAGCAGCTATCCTTGCCTATGTGACATATTTCCAGGGCTTGCAGAGTTATATGGTGCATGTCTTGTGGATTTTGGCTGCACAAAACTTTTGTTATGCAAAGGAAAGTTCGCCACTGCTCCTTCAATTGTTCATAAAGTGATATGTTTCAGTGGTAACCCTGCATGTAATATCAGAAACAGCAGCTACAGATGGAAAATCACCAAAGTGCAAGTCGTACTGACATGCTCGACTTCTGACATCAGATTCCTCGAAAAAGATCCTGAGGAATCTGGGAACTGTGGCACATGACGGATTATTTCTGGTTTGGCCTGTCTCCTCCATGCAGCTTGTTTCTGACAGTCTGTGCTCCTCTTGACAGCTGGAGGGTTGTGGAAATGCAGCTCATTGCTTGCTGCCTTTACTATTCCTGCTCTTCTAACGGGCTGGCGTACATCTGACTGTGACACATGTGAATGTTGATCATATGTCCTGAGGTGACAAAGTCCTGGAGTATAGTCTGCTCTGTCCTTTCCAGCAAGGATGCAAAAAATAATCATGCATGTTTGCTGGAGCCAAAAGACATGCTAAAACTGCAGCAATTGCCTTCCATTAGAGTTTGTAGGCAATCATTCATCCAGAGAGAGTCTACCATAGGTTATAGAGAAGAGGTAGATTTAAAGTCTGTTGCTAATTTCTGATCTTTACCAGTAAAACCTGCAAAGATTAATTCCAGCTCTTGCTGGCTCACTGAGGGGCATGTTCCGAGCTCTTCTGTCACAGTTTTTCCACTGATCCTGTTGCTGCAGAATCAAATGTTAACAATCTGCCCAAGCAGTGTTGGGCAGGGCCTGCAAATCGTGGAGCATGGTGTCCCCTGGAAGCCAAGCCCTCCACAAGGCTGTCAGCACTGTGCAAGTGTGGGGTGAGATGCAGGGAGAGATGCTGGTCTGTGCCTTCGCAAGCTCAGGGCCCAGCCTGTCTACCACTAAGCACTCCTGGGTCCTCTGTGCTGCAGGTGGGGTTTGGGATGTTCAGTACTTGGTTCATAGAGTGGCTTGCTCAGCTTTTACAAGAGATGCTCTTGCTCCAGGCTTAGATGAGCCTGCTTTGGTGTGAGGATAGGCTAGGCAGCTTTTTTTCCCCTCAGCCTATTTCCAGGAGGCTCAAAGGACAATACTGTCAAGTCCCTGCAGTTCTTTACAATTAAGCGTTCTTCCCCTAAGGATGTGTAACAGTAGGAAGCTACCTGTCCAAATCTCAACCTGAAGCACAGATGTAAACAAAGATGAGCCTGGGCAAAACTGCTGGATGATTCCACATCTGTAACAGGTCAAAAACTAGGGCTGAAGCCAAGCTTGTAATGGCATTTCAGCTCTCGATCCAAGTTTTCTTTTAGAGACCTGTGTTTATGTAACCTGAATAGGCTGGTAGATAGACTCATACAAGCTGTGCAGTAACACCTTACTGAGTAGCTATTTTGTATATTGAATGCTGATGTCAATGTAAACTGGTCACTGTTCTTTAATAGCATTAAACTATCACTTTAGCCTGCCTAGTAATTTATTTCAGGGTCTAGGCTTAGCAAAGAAGTTAACCCCGTCTTTGGGCTCATCCTCTACAGCATGGTACTTTTCTAGTGGTGGTCCCGGGGAAATAATGACAATAGCGGGACAGATTATTTTACTCTGGGGTTTGTTTGAATGCCACTCAAGCAGGTGGAAGGAGCAGAGTGAAAGCTTTAGGAGGGGAGCTAGTTAGGCAGATCACTGTTTTCTGGGCACTGGGGCCAAATTTGTTCTATTAGTGAATCTGCTCTCATAACGCATGAGTCCTAGGTATGCAAAAGGGGCAAGATGAGTCATTAGCTCTTGCAACAGTTCCAAAAAAAGAGCAAAAGTCCTGTACTGCTTGTTCGCGGCCTTCCTGGCGTTTGCACAGGGGAAGTCTAAAGCCATTCCCCTGCCATATTGTTTCCCATGCGTATCTGCCAAAGAATGCCTGATGCAAAAAATAAACCGTAGCAAGTGCCGTCTGTTTCCATTACTGTATGGGGAATGACTGGCTTATGTAACATACAGCGTGAAACCATTGCAGAGATCAGATATAAATATTGCCCTATTGTGGAATGTACTGGGAGCATAGTTAACATTTTTGTGGCGAATGAAAAATCAAAGCTCATTATCACTCATGAGGTTTGCCCTCTCTGTGCACGTTTGTGTGCATCTTTCTATTTCTGTATGTTAAAAACTCTGGGTTGAATCCTGATATTCTGAGTCTATTTTTACTCAGTTGCTACTCAGGCAAAACTTCCATTGACACTAATTGGAAAACTGCCTAAGTAGAGGCCGCCCAGGGAATTCAGAATCTGGCTGCAACCCTGCTTGATTTTTTACTTCTGAAATTCCCCTTCTTGAGGTTTGTCTCTATATCTTTAAGTTTGGGTTAGCAAATCCTCGGCTGGTGCAAATTTGCATTGCACCCTGAGGCCAAACATTGTTTTTGTGTGGCAAGGATCTTTTCTGCTCTGTGTTTGAGATAGGTGTCTTGTGGATCTGTGGCCCTGCTACTGGGCCTGTACATTGTGGGATTTTCCCCATGGAAAGGGATATGTGGGTGAAGCCAGCCAGATGGCAGTGGAGCTGTGCTGACTTGCACTGGCTGCGGATGTTGCATACAGAGTTGTTTTTTTTTGTTTTTTTTCTTCCTTCCCCCCTCATTATTGGAAGCTTTTGGAGTTTGATGGCAGAGATTCAAACGAGTTCCCTCCAATCTCAAAGCTCTCCCTGCTGTTTTCCTGCTAACCTGCTGCTTCCAAGTTTGTTCTCCCTGAACCACTGCCACCATCTCATGCAAAGGCAGCAGGTCAGGATTTGTCATAGAAGGCCCTGCTTGAAGACACCTGGGGAAAAACTGGCTTGTGAAGTGAAATGTGTAGCCAGCAGATGAAACAATCCTCTGGCAGTGTGATGAAAATGACTGTCAGGTGGAATCTCTGAACCTGGGGCAGCAAGCAAGGAAGATTCATTTCCTTTTATCGTTAGCCTGGTTTTTGGTTTTAGGCTGTTGCTCCAATGCTGCAGTCACTACCCAGAAAGGATTGGATGAGGAAAAACACAGATAAGTCCATCCCAGACAGATGGTGCTGCAAAAACAGGTGGTGGTAAGGTGTCATGTAAGGAAATGGAGGAGTGGTATTAAATGAAGGAGAGGGAATGTGTCTGATACAAGCACGAGCAAGTCTGTGGGCGATGTTGTAAACCACCTCCTGATGTGGGTAGGGGAACTTTTAGTATGTGAAAATAGTGTCAACAAGAACAAACTTGTGTGGGCTCACAGGGGCTTCTTGTTTCCTGCGGTGGCACTAATGACAGTTGTCAAGTTGCTACTCCCTACCGGACATAGTCAAAGGTTTTGTTCCTGTCTTTTGCTCTACAGCCTGAACTGTGCTTTCCTCATGTCACTGCTCAAATTGGTTAGGAGTTTGAGAACTTGGGACCAAACTCCCAAATGCACTGATTCCTCTCTTATCATCCCATAACCCAGCCTGTGTTTTAACTAACTTGTGCCATTTTCTAGCTATTCCTGGAACGTAGCAGGAGCGTGCTCCCTGCACAATGCTGGTCATGGCAAATAAGTGATGGCTTGCAGAGTGGCTTGCTGATAGATGGCTGCAGTGGGGTAAGTCCCCCTCACTTGCTAGCAACCACGCTTTAAGGCTGTTTTTGGCAGTGACATGCGAAGAAGAAAAGCTGCATCAGCTGATGGACATGAAAGATTTTTCCTTGGATTACTTGCCTGAGGTGTGACAGCTATTCTAGCTTTGTGAGCCATGTCCCAGTGGTTGGTAATAGATGGTACTGCAGACCTTAACACTTTCTGAACAACAGAGGTCACCTCAGATCTCCAGAGGTCCTCATACCATTCAGAAACAAGTGGCCATCAGCCTCTGAGAGCTCCCCCTTCTCCTTCCCCTCCCATTGCTACCAGCATGGTACAAGCAGATTGTGGACTTCGTGTGTTGGGATAAAGCTATGTATGGATATTACAAAAGTAGTGGTGGAAGAGTTGCTGAGGGCTTATTGCCATCTCTGCAGGGAAGGAATTCCCAAATTGCACTATGACACTTAGTGGAACCCACAGTCCTATTTGTTGGTAACAGTGCCAAATCTCTGAATCCCTTCAGAAAAGGGGTATATCCCTGTTATGCTCCCAGACCCTATAATCATTACAGAGAAGTGGTGTCCAGTCTCTATGGCCTTCAGGAACAGAGGTGAATACATGAGAAGGTAAACAGAGTGTTTGTTAGTTGTATATGAAGCTCTGTAGGAATAGCAGATGGAATACTGCTAAACTAAGAGATGCTTCTACATAAACATTAATTGGCACTAACTTAATGTTCTACAAACTTAATACACTTTCAAAGGATTTTGTAGAGTGCTTATTATCTGGCCAGAGACAATTCACTCCAAGAATTAATGTTGTGTGGACTGCTGTTCATTACAATGCTAATAAAGCTTAATATGAGCTTAAAATCCACACCCTTTTTAAACCTCAGACAGTTTGCCCTGATGACGTGAGTGGAACAGGAAACTTCCTTTGTCAGTCAGCCTCAAAGGCCAGATTTCAGGTTTCTTACCCTCTGATGTGACAAGTTACCTCAGCTATTGGCTCAGGCAGTGGATTCAGCTGCAGAAGATAAATCTGACTTCAGATGCACCCCTGAACTTCCTCGCGCTATAGGAAAACAATGATGCCATTCTTGGGACATCTGCAGAAGCAATAAAATGCAGAAATCCCTTGTACTACAAGCTGCTTTCATGAGGTTTCCAATCAAGTATTTGGCAAAGAGAACTGAGTAATTTGGGTAATTTTGGAAAAGGAGCCTCTGATCTTCTTCAGCTTCATTCATTACTATATTTAATATGTAATTATAGCTAGATAAAATACCATTAGCCACTAATTGCCTGTTACTGATGAAGATGAAATTGAGTTGCCCTTCTAAGTGCCTTATTTCATGCTTCTTAGTGCCTGAGCCTACAGAGGGACATCTCTGAAATATCTCTTTAGAGCAAGCAAAGCAGGACTTTCCTAGACCTGGGCTGGAGCTGTGATCCAAACTGAACAATCAGTATTTAGGATTTTGGTTCAGATTCTCATTTTTGGTGACCTTTGAAATAGTCTAAAAGGATCACAGAGTTTAATGTGTTTCCCAGCCAGGTGGTTGTTCTGGTATCAGGAAGATCAGTGTGACTTCATATGCAGCTGAGAAACTCCAGGGACTTTTGATGGTATGTTTCTGCTCTGTAGCTCAAGGAGAGAAGGGTGGGAATTTCACGCAGCAGGAAGCTGAAGGGTTTCACATGGGACAATGTGCATGCCACAAGGTCTCTTTTGTAATCCTTGGCTTCCTCCTGTACATTTCCAGGGCGTACCTATGCAGATGGGAACAGGCAGAACAAGGCTCTGTTTCTCGATCTCCAAGCTAGCCAGATGCAAGCTGGTTCTGCTCCAGGTGCCATAGAGATGCATTAGGAGAATGCAGTGCCAAAGCTAATACTCCCTGCCCTGTGGCACAAGGATGGGCAAAGAGAGCATGCATCTATCTCTACCCATATACCCAGGCACACCTAACCCCTTTGCAAGGCACAGAACTGCCAGAGGAGAAGTGACGTCCAGGAGCGTGAGCAACTTAGGAGCCTGCACACAGCCATCTCCACTCTGGGTTTTTACTGTAGGGTCCCAAGTCGTTTGGTATGTAAAAGCACCAGCAAATAAGAAAGCATCCGAAGTGAGTTTCTTGCTTCCCTTTAAGTTGTGGATAATTAGGACCTACTTTACAATGGCATTTTGGTGCTTCATTTCTTAATATTTGCTGTCTGGGACAAGATCCTAAAAAGAAGGTGTTAGGAACAAAGCGTGATTATTAATATTAGCGCCCAGAGACTCCAGCTTCAAACCAGACTTTCAGGTTTCTGAGGAAATGCAAGGGAGGAAGCACTTTTCACTGTAGGGCCATGACCAGTTTAATCACCCCCAAGGAATCATTTTGCCTTCTTGAATTACCCTGTTAAAAGGACTTTCTGTTAGGCGGCAAGGGGAATCTTACTGACTGGGGCTGGAGCAAAAGAGTCATTATACACAATGAAATACTTAATGTGTTCAGTTATAAGGAGCCCTGTATAGTTCTTCCTTCAGTTTCCACTAAGTCTATGAATGCCTATGAACTCCCTTTCCTTGTGATTTGTCAACAAAACTCATGATCATGTCCACAGAGAGTTAATTATGATATATTTGACATGCCTTATTATAAACAGCAGCTGCAGGCCTAAATGTATACAACAAGCTTCCTCCAAGTCTATCATTTAGACATATCAGCCCAACATTGCTACAAGGTCACAGCTATTCAGGAAGCTACATTAACTACAAACTGACACTTGCACTGAATAAATTTGCTTCATCCTGTACTGGAAAAAAAAAATCACCAGTTGTCTTTGGATAATGAGGCATACTTGATAATGGGCTTGTGACTGCATCTTTACTTTTTTATGGTGGTCTTGCCTAGATTTTCTGTTCCTTCTATTCTGCAAGAGAAGATGGGCCCCTTACCTTGTTCTGAAAGAAGTGACATAGCGGAGACCAGATCACAGGACTAAATGAAATGATTCATAGATTATTACATTTTAAGGCCAGAAGGAAACATTATGACCAAATATTCTGATCTTCTCTGTAACATAGACCAGAGAATCTCATCCAAAAATTCTAGGAGCAAGTCCTCCATTTCTATGGGAGCTACAAGGATATCTTTTAGAAGAAGAATCTTAATTTAAATAATGCAAGTGATGGAGAAAACTCTCTGATGATAGTAACTGCCATGAAGCCATGCCATCCCTCTGTGCCCAGCCAAGGTGCTCAGGACTTAGCTATATCATGATCATTTTAACATTGCAAACTTATTTAGGAGGAAGGAGAATTTTAAAGCAGAAAGCAAACAGCAGAGTTTCAGAGAAAAGATGGCTATGAACTGACTATGGTTCAAGAAATCAAAGCAAACTGCCCATTTAAGGAGGGGAAGGAGATTGGCTGAGCCAGATTTTACTAAGACACAGGAGGATATTTCAAGTTGACTAAACCAGGCAGCCTGGTGCAGATAGAGTAGCCTCCTGCAGATCTTGAGCTGCAGTCTGTGCATGGGACACTCTGAGGTTACTCTAGTCCAGCACAGTATCTGGTAGGTGTGAGCCATAGGAGCGCATGGAAGAGTAAATGCAAAGCATAGCTGTGCCCTGAGCAGAAAAAGGCCTGGGAGTGTTTTTCTTTGGAGTGAGCCTTGTGCTGTTTTGAACAAATGAGTGCCCTGTTCTAAAACAAAAGGGAGGCCTGGACATCGAATGCTTCAGAGCCTGATCCTGCTGGGGAACCTATTCCTGCAAAATACTGGATGCCTTAAGACATCGATGAGAGTGACAGCCAAGGGCTTTCCAGTACATAGCAAGATCAGCTCCGTAATAGGAGCAGTGGTGTGTTAGGTAAACTTCTGCCTGGTAGGGTGTGGAGCAAAGGAGAAAAACAGGCATCTTCTCTTGACATCTGTTGTACTCTCAGAGACGCTCATTCTCTATTTCCTTGTCCACCTAGTTTGATCCTCTGGACAAGAAGTGTTAGACTAAAAACAGCTAGAGTGTAAGATCCCACAGTGCCTCTGTTCATAGCCTGATTGCTTTGCAAAGCGTTCATTCCTCCCCCAGACCGCTCAGAAGTGCAGCCTTTCTGATAGCTCATTTACTGGGCATGTGCCTGCCCTTTAACAGGTTCACATTCAATTACTCTTCTGAGCCATGTCCTGGGTGCTAAGCAAAAATCCCGAACAGCCGAGGAGGCAGTGCAGCTGATGAGGATGCTTCCAGCCAAATCCCTTTGCAGGATCAGGAGGGGAAAAACAGACACTGGAGTTGCTCAGAAAGCTGCATGCGTCATAAAAAGCAATCCCTTTAGGAGGGTCCATTCACGCCATAGCCAGCTTGCCCCTAGGTCATAACAACGCCCCTTTTAAAATTAATAATGGAGTCTTTAGGTATATTTATATGTATTTTGCCCTATCAGCCCTATCTTTGTGTGTAGCTTGTGAGGATATTGTATGAATAATTGACACTATGGTTCATGTTCTGCCATTGATTAGCTAGCGGCTGACTGAACCATCCACCCTATCCTTTGAAGATGAAGTGCTGAATATTTATCGTCATCATCATAATTCTGGCTTTCAGTTCCATGGAGAAGGGCCAGCACTGAAACTCCAGCTTCAAACACCCCAAACATGGGTGGTGTTTGGAAGCTGATCCAAGATCAGGTTCCAAGTTTTGCAGATCTTTATCATGGAATGAATAAAACCCCAGGTGTGACCATCTTGGGGTCAATCCCTGGCCTCACTGGAATTGGTGGGACTTTTGCCAGTAGCTATGGCTGGAGCCAGGAGTACAAACTTGGGAGGTTCGTGATAGGATTGTATTTACAACTTGATCTTACCTCCTTGCTTAAGTGTAGGCAGGAGGAAAGAGTGTTGCCAAGTTTGTAGCCTTTCCTAAGGATTTCCAAGTAAAAGCAGCTGAAAAAAATGCTGTCTTCAGACTACCTCAGCCTGGGGCTTTTTCTCAGGCAATGGGGAAAACTTGGTGACCTCTTGCCCCACCTTCTGTCCTTGTGGCAGGCATGTCCCCTTTATTGGATATTCTTACTGCAAGGGATTTAGCGTATTGGTCCAACATACCTGGAAACTTGTCATGTGGTTAATTCTCTGAAGAACATTTCAGAGAACAACCTGTCGCTCTTTAGGGAAATGCCTGAGACTAGATGAGGATGAGAGTCTTTTGGGCTGTGTTACACTGTCGCTCTGCCACTGCATACTTAATAACATAGGGAGTTGAGAGCTAGTCCTGCACCAGCTCTGCTGCCCAGAGACACTTTTATATTTTAGCTGCCGAGTACCACATCCCGTTTTCATGCAGTGATGCTCGCTGTGACCTGTGGGTTGTGAGGTCCAGCTCTTTCTCTGCGGCACTAAACCACAGCAGCCGCATTAATCCTTCCCTTTCTAATTTTGTACAATGTTCCCAATGTTTTTAACTTCTGATGATTTCTGAGCTTGAGAACTGGTTTCTGTGGGTGTAGGTAAAGGAGAAGCAAGACACACAGAAGGAGGAATATTTTGAGAACGTGTCCATGCCACTTCTGGGGAGGATGCACTGCTAGTAGGTAGAGGCAGACATAGAACTTGATCCAGCCTAGGACAGGGCAGGATGTTGTGTGGATAATGGCAAGCAAAACAGCCAGGAGACAAGGAAGAGTGTGTATGGTCCTTATTTTACTCTGTCAAACTAAACCAAGTCGTATCAGCCCATGTCATTGTGTGCTATACTTTGTCCTTGTTCTAAAGAGGGCTTTGGATTTAACATTGTGAACATGGGGAAATGAATGCTTAATGCTCAGGTCTCAGTGTCTCCTTGCATGACATCCAGTGGCACATACCCTGAAACCCAGTGTGCCCAGGCACGTTTCGTGCAAGCTTCCAGGGTTAAGATTGTGACGGGGGCAAATGCCAGACAATTTTTCCTTGAGCAGCTCTCCCAACGCTGCCCTGAAACACAAACCTTCCTGCATAACAGTGGTGCTTAAATGAGCAGTTGTGCCAAAGTGGTTGTTAACCAGAGAGGAAGAAACCCGACTCGGTCCACAGGCACAGGCTCTGTCGAACCCAGAAGCTACTGGGCTGTTGTGATCGTGTAGTCTGCAGTAAAAGCTGTCCTCATGTATGAGCAGAGAGACTGTGCAGAGAAAAAGGGGCAGTGATGTTAGGTTTTGTTCAACGCTGCAGATTTTTTTCTAAGAGACACTTGGAGTGGGATTCATATTGTCTGATTTCAACCCTTTAAAATTCAATGTCTATTTAAGCCAGATTCTTTGTATAGTCAGCTGAGAAGAATAAGCACTTTAACTGGATCCCACTTAAGTTGGGGTGTTTTTAATGCATCAGATGAATTGCCCTCTGGAGGTGCCTGCCTCTCTTACCTGCCTAATGTTCAGTGGGATGGAGCCAACCTTTGTTTCAATTTTGATATAGTCAGGGGCTTTAGACATCAGTCAAGCTACGCTGGCTTAATGGTGCTCACAGCTCACAGTTTTCCTTCTTATCTGTGAAAGGAATAGATTCATGTAGCTCAGCTGATGTGCAGACAGCTCAGTAAGCCAAGGCAACTCAGTTGGGTGTCTGAGCACGAGAATTGCAGTTAATTGCAGTTTATAAAATACCTGAGGATGTATCTCTAAGTGTTATCAGTTTGTTACTTTCAAGAGGTAACTACTCAATGTTTAGTATAGCTAGTTAGCAAATTGTCAAGTGGGACGGGGATTCTGAAAGCCATCTCGTCCATGCTATAACTTCATGTGTGTAGATGTTTGTGCATTTGAAGATCTCCATTACTGGAGGTGTGCTGGCCCAATGCTTTATTATCTCTGTAATTTGAAAGCTTTTCCTAAGCTGAAAACCAATTTCTTGTGTCTTTTTGCATGCTTATTAGCATTTCAACATGGATAATTAAACTTGTGCATTAATGAACAATGAAGTAAACCAAAAATTCTCAAAAGATGTTTAAGGGGACACTGAAGAGAGAAGAGAAGGGATACTTACTGCATGTCTGCAGACATAGCTAGATTTTGGCAGCTACAAGGTAATGACCTTCTCCAGTACTAAAGAGAGATTTTGGGAGGTGCTTTGTTTGGGGAAGTAAAGTTGAAGCATTTAGTTTTTTTTAAGCTTGTTTGTTTTAACAAACAGTAAAAGTCTTTTAAGGGGCCCTTCCAGTTCAAGTAGAGTTAATGAAATATATTCAGTTGTATAGTGATTTGAAAACTATGGAGAACTTTGGCAAGATCTCTTTTACACCTGTACAAGACACTCTCTGGTATTTTTTTTTGCCGTGTGACCTGGCATTTGTTCAGCTAGAGTGATAGTCCCTTGGTGTTATAGATGGAAAGGAAGTTGTTTTAATGCTCATTCACAGCCAGAGTTTTCTGGGAGGGTGCAAATTCTTCAAAAGCTCATTAAATTATTACCCTCTTCCCCTGCTGCACGCTGCAAAACAGTTCCCTCCGCCCCCCAGTCTTAATGTCCCTGTCAGTTCACGCTTATTATTATAGAGCAGATCACAAGATGTAATGCACTACTAACATTGCTGCTGCAGGCTCCAAACAGGCTAGCAGACCATCACAAATATGGCAAGCCCAGGGCCCGCGTACCTTTTATGGTTCTCATTACGCCAAACCACTTCACTGCCAGCTCAGAGTTTCCAGGCAGTGCAGGGGCAGGCTCCATTCACGAGAATGTCTCTCCCTTGTGGCACAGGGGATGTATTAAGTGCACGGGCTTTCAGCAGATTGGCTCTCCTTATTAGCCTGGATCTCCAAGCGGAGGAACATGTTTGTCATTTCAAGGACTCTGTGTTTTGCTTAGCACACAGATACATAAATAGATCTTGCCTTAATGAAATCAAAGCTGTTTTGAGTCCTATTTGTGGCAGAAGGCAGCTACTAATGGAATAAAAATCCATAAATACAATCTCTCATGTCTACGGCTTTTTTTCATCCAAGTGTGTTGATGGTACTTTAAAAGAAAGCTTTAACATAGACCATGCTCAGCTGTTAATTGTAATTATCCCTATAGCATAAATGAGGCGACTGAGACATAGAAGACTAAAATGCTGCTCAAGCTAGCAGCAAAGGGAAAAGAGTTAAATGTAAACTGTGGCCTGCCTCCTCCAAGCTTCCTTTCTCAACAGCTAGACCGTGCTGCCTCTGAAAAATGTATATGTGCCAATATCCTTCTGGGTCATTTCAAAGCTTTTGGTAAACGGTTTAAATGGCTATTTAGCATATATCATGTGCTGGGAGCTATGACTTCTCATTGTTTCTGAATGAAGAAAGGCTTTGAACCTAATATCAACCAGTCACTGCTAATAGAGGGAAGCAATAGTTCTGGTTATGGCCAGAGACACAGAGAGTTTTGCATAATATTAAGGGGGCAGATTCCTGAAAAGCCAGGGCATATGATGGCTACTCTCAGCGTGTTGGTATGAGATCCATGGGCAGCATGCTGGCTGTATACCCGAGGACAGGCTTTGGACCTGTACTTGCAGTACTGACACATTTACTTGCATACAGAAACTGAGCATTTGCATGCACAAAATGAGCAGTGGCATGCAAACAAGGACATACCGTCTTTTTTGTTTGTCCAGGCTGCAAATGAAAAAACAAGATTTCTTAGTATGATATTTGTCTCTTTGATGTTGTAATGTTACGTATATATACTTGTATGTACTCAGATTTCTAAGCTAGATTGCAGGAGTATCTGGGGTCATCGGAGTCGGGACGAGATCTCCTTGCATGGCAATGTATATGAACACACTGGAACATATAATCTGAGCCTGAAAAGATATTCCTTATTATCAGGGAGAAGGGACTGAGCAGTAAGAAACTAGGCAATAATGGAAGGCAATGCAATTTAGTGTTTACAGAATGAAAACAAGCAATGATTCTTCTGCTTCAAGTCTTCTGCTGATATTTATGTAGCTTTGGATAAGTTATTCAAACCTCCTTGTGCCTCAGTTTTCTTAAATGTATCGTAAGGGAAACACAACCTGAGTCATAAAGGGAGATCTGTCTATATTTTTTTAGCCAAGGATCCCCAAAGTGTTTAACAACTTGTAAGTCAGGTTCAAAACAAGCTCAGCTGGTCCGGGTACAAGGAAACATACAGGAATAGTGTCCCCTGCTCCTGGAATGTACCCGTGTCTGGGACTGAATGTTACAGCAACGCACTCTCGTAGCCTGGCACAACAGTGCACAACAGGGTAGAGATATCCGGCACTGCATACCTTTGAAAAAGAAATGGAAATGAGGATTGAAGAATATAGTTTACCGAGGTTGGAATCAGGAGCTCATCAGCATAATGAGTTTTATTCCTTCAATCAACATCTGCATTTGACAGCCCTCCTGAAGGACGGTACTTCTCATAGTGTTGAGTCCCTTTGTGCTGCAGCAGCACAAGCCTGATCCTAGAGACACTGCGTTGCATTTGCAGAGCAGCCCCAGAAGTAGCTGTGAGCAGAGTGTCTGCCTGGATCCCACTGTTGTCTGCACACTGCTGCTTCGCAGGCAGCTACCATGTCACCTGGATGGGTGCATCTAGTGACTTTCAAGCCACTGGGAATACTGAGGCGAATGTACTTTTGAAGTGTGCACTGTTCATCACATCTGATGCCATGTTTCTAGCCTTGCTGTCCAGACAGCAAATATGCTCTTGAATTTGGCCTCAAAAGGCAGGAGTGATGTAACCACTGTGGTCTTACCATAGCATCATAGGACAGGGGTCCGTGTGGAGATACAGCTCTAAAGCTGCAGCTCACAGCATCAAGGATGTTATCAAACACTGTTTTTCAAAATTAAAATATACCTTCCAGAGAATCAAAAGTTTGTCTTCCTTTCCTCCAGGCTCTACAATTCTTAGCCAGGTTCTTCTGAGTGGCCAAAAATAGGATAACTGCCCTCTAAGCAGTAAATAGTTATACTAGCAGACCCTAGCTCTATGGAGGATTAGATCTAGAAAGATGCTAAGTATAGTAGCACATAATCACTAAAGAACCCAGCAAGGCCAAAACCCCAATACTGCTGGGGTTGATCTGCTGGGAGCATTTTCTATTAAATATAGAAACCAGTTTTCCATCTCACAAACCAGTTATAAGTAATTTTATTTATTTATTTATTTTTAAGGAGGGCCTGGCATGGCCCCAAATGAACCTGATCAGCCTCTGTTACAGAGCTGTAACAGGCGCCTGTAAACTTAGTTAACATGTGAGGAAGCTGACAAGATGTAGCTTAGCTGCGGAGCAGGGTCACAAGCTTTTTCCCTTACTTCTCTCTTCTTGTGGGTGTTTTCTTGAACTCTGAGTAGGGCTGCAGAGGCTAGGGAAGAGGTCTGCCCCTGGCTTTAATGCTTGTCCCCTTTTCCTGCCTGTTGAGGAAAATAGCATTGAAGGGAAAAGAAAGAACAGGGTATGTCTTTGGTGGGTAGGAGAAAAAGGAGAAAACTCATGACTGAAATGGGACAAAAAGCACTGAAAAACTTGTCGTTGATGGTTTTCATAGTGAGGAGAGTTTATCAAATTCTGGTTTTCACAAATAAATGGTACTGTAGGCACAAGTTTGCAAGCGTGCAGGCCTACAGCAGGCTGGGCAACCCAGGGAAGAAGCTGGGGGTGCACATGAGCATCCCTGTGTGAGACGTCCCAAAAAGCTCTCGGGTTCCTCTTTGGGTCTCCCATTGATGAGCTGTGCAGCCACAGGGGGCTTGGCCCTCTATCTCCCCATCCGTGACAGGGAGAGGTGATGCTGATCTTCACTGCTGAGAGCTGCGCTCCTTACTGGTTAAATGGATGTGGCTGATGTTGGTAATTGATGGGGAGAAATAAAAACACACTATTTGAACTGTCCTGCAGGTTGAAGGAGACTGCATCTGGATCCATAACCTGCTTTTTGACCCTCTTTTTAATAGCAGCAGAATCAGGATATTTATGTAACATTTATGTTGTTTTCAGAATACTACGTAACAGATAATCTGCTTGAGGAAGCCTGTAAATTGCTCAAAGATCTGTGGTTAGAAAGTGTTACTAATGGAGAGAATATTATTCTGTTATGCATATGCTACTATGTCTTTCCTGCTACATACCCCACAAACAAATTTTGCTCTTAAAAGCTAATCTATGACAATTCTGTATGTCTATTCTACAGTGGTGGTAATAATGTTGTTCCCCAGATGACCAAGGGTTGGCTGAGCAAAGAGCCACCGCTCTGTGCATAATACCTGAAGGTGTTGTCAGAGATGTACTTGTGTGCCCTGATCTTGTCCAGACATGAAGCTGAGAGGAGAAAGGATGCATGCATAAAGGTCAAAATTGGACAGTGACTTCTGGATCCAGTAGTACAGACACAGGTAAATGGCAAATTCCTCCTCTCTCCCTTATTGCTGCCTTCTTGTAGAACACGAGCTTTTTTACAGCCTCCTTGCACAGGGATGTACTCAGGCAAATGACCCTCATGCTAGCCACCCCAGGAGATCTCCTGTGGTTAGAGAGGCTAGCCGCATGCTTCTCCAAGAAGGCTTCTGTTTGAGTTTTTGCTCTGGTCACCTGTGAGATGCAAAGTAGCCTATTAAGTCAATCTCAAAATCTATGGAATTGGGTTGAGTTTGGAGCCTCCCCTAGTTTCTAAAAGGGCTAAATGCTGTCTTATGGGAGTGTTGCACTGGGATGTTTGGGGCTTAAGATGCATTTCCCTAATACCCATATGCAGTTTGTGTACGTACTTGGGAAGTCTAGAGACAGGGTACACAAAACTGGACTTGCCTTGTTGGACAGTGACTTTGAAAAGGTGGCCCTATAAGCATACAGCTATGACTGTCCTTGTTAAAAGCCTCTATCTGGTAACGAATGTGTCTGTGCTCAGTCCTCATAATCCTGTTCAAGCCCTGCATTCTCTGCTAAGACTGTCAGCTTGTGCCAAGGCTGAGGCCATTTCTCATGGTGATCTCTGAGGCACCTGTTAAGCAGGAGTTGGACTGAGACCAACAACTCATTCCAGATGCCACCGAGCAATCCTTAGCTTCTAATGACTCCCAGTCATTACTGTGCTGAATACAACTATAATTGGTCACTTGAGAGTGAAGGGGTTTCTCCTTTCCTTGACTAGGTTCCTCTGCCATTCAAACCTGCCCAAATCACTTCGATTGCATGCCCCCTGTTTTGAAAAACAATGTTATGAGCATGGATTCCTCAGATCCCTTCTCCAGAAAGGTCCAGCTTTTCTGGAAACAGTTCACATGGGATTTTTTGCTGCTGTTTGCAGCAAAAAGCTAAGAAATCAAATGCAAAGATTCAGGACACAGATCAGCAAAAGGCAAGGATGAAAGTTGCCTGAGGAAATATCCTAACAAACCGGAAAAACGTTTCAAAATGATCATTTGCGAGTCACTTAATAAAAGCACTTCAACACAACTGTGCCCTAAGGAATAAACTATCTAGATTTAATTCCTATTAAGTAAGAAGTGTTTATCTGTGGGGAAAGGATGCTGGATGAGAGGTTTCTTCCTCTTCCTTGGGATATGCCTCTGAATATATTTAATGGTGCCCAGCATTCTGCAGGACTGAGTGTTTCTGAAAGATGGTTTATTTTAACAGCTACAAAAAAGGATCACTGTCTTATTTACTCTAAGAAATCATTTCCAGGCAGAACTGAATAGTAGAAATAACTGTCCCATTACCTACTTCTGGAGCTGCTCCATTCCAGCAGAAAAATTTCCTACTGCCATCTCCATCATATTCAAAGCACCTAAAACACCACAGAGATGAGAGTTATCACTTATAGTGCTGCGTACTGCATCAAGACATTTGTGGTGTTACATAGCCTTGAATGGTACTGCCAGTTACCTTGAAGTGGTCACTACAAACTGGGAACTACAGAAAGACTGAGCTAACTCTCAGCTTGTATTTTGATGTGCGCTATAGGGAAATAATTTGAGCTCTTAGTGTAAGTACAGCCATCTTGTTTCTTGGCATAGGGTGCTGCTATGCTAAATGAAGCATGCTGACGTGGCTAGGAATAATAATTCATCATATCATATTGAATTTTCAAGGTTCAGGAAGAGGGATCCCATTTTAATACTTGAAATCATAGTAGCTGAATGGAGTGTATTTGCTGTTGTCACTAACAAGTTTGGGAGACAAAGCATACAGGGTACCTACCTCTTGGTAGGTAGGCAAACTATGATTTTTTTTTTCCCCCCTCCTTCTTCATGCAGTAGCCTCAGCTGTTGGTGACTGTGAGAAATGGACCAGTGACTAAGGAAGAGCCCCGCAGGAGCAGCAAAGAACCTGGGAAGTTCCAGGAGAATGGGAAAAGGGCTGTGCTGTGTATCATCATTTAAGAGATTCAGTGAAGTGTTAGTCAAAGTAACGGAAGAGCTCAGAGGTGACTCAGTAATGGAAAAAAAAGCAGGGTAGTTAGTGGCAGTTAAAGTTTATTTAAGAAAAACAGTTTCCTTCAAATTAACCTAATATCTATTTGGGTTGACAGCTTACAGGCAGTAATCTCTTAGTTGGCTGATAGTGATACTGTAATACACGGATGGTCTCCTGTTGTATGTGATACCATTCACCATTTTAGTTATGAATTCCCAAAGAGCATATGCCAGTCTCTAGAGGTCGAGAAGGGCTAATGTGGTCACTGGATGGACAAAGAGTCTTCTGCTGGCGCGGAAAGGTTCAGTTCTTTCTGGATTCAGCACTGCTGCAGCTACTGCTGGATATTGGACCCTATTCAGTTCATCATTGGAAAGATTTTAATTAATTGGGGTGGGTTTTGAGGAGAACTGAATGAGTGGAAGCTGTTCTGCCTGCTAAAGGTGAGAGACTTGAGAAACCGCAAGAAATGAAAGGGTAGTTTGGAAATGAGCTCTTCGGTCATGGAGATGAAGTTGTAACTGGATTCAGTGGCTGGAAGCTGAGACCAGACAAATTCAGCCTAGTGAAGAAGTGCATATTGAACAAGTCCTTAACCCTTGTTAAGGCTTGACTCTCCTCCATCAATGGCTGTTTTTATTTAGGTCAACTACTTTTCTAACAGAAATGTTGCAATTCAACCAGGAGTTAATTTAAAGATGTACTATGTCCTTTGGGTCACACAGGACAATGGTCTCTTCTGGCCTTGAAAGGTATCAACCACAGATGGGCTGAAACCACAAGGTTCCAGACTGGGATCTAAGCCTTATGCACAGGGACCGGTGTTTGGAGTTTGGGTTAAATATGATCTAAAATGAATGCATTACAGTTTGCTTTTTCTTCTGATTTTGCCTCAGGATGCTAACTATAGGAAAACCACAAAGGGTTTGGCTTCTTTCCAGGCTCAGGCAGTATCCTGCATCTCAGAGGTGAGAAGGCATATGAAACATTTCCTGTTCTCAAGCATTCCCTGTTGGGACTCCAGGTGCGTCTTCACTGCAGTGCAATATAGAGCCATGTCAGCTAATTCAGGTTCTGGAAGCAGTCTAGCAGCACAGCGCTTGGTGAGGAAGGGCAGATTCCTTGGTACGCAGCTCTATGATTCCCTGGCTGTGTTGCTTGTGGCACCTGAGAAAGCCCAGCAGTGTAAACATGCCCAGAGTTGGAAAACATGCCCTTGGTCTCCTTTGCCATCCTGCTCAGGGAGTGTTCCCATTTCATGTTATCGGTTTCCATGGGAAGGGGAGCTGTTTGGGAGAATAATAACGCACGCATGCAGAGGCTGGGGTGCGGTGTCCTTGGAATGAGGCAGCTGGATTCCATCCCTGGCTCGTACTGGCACTTTCTGTTGTGTGGAGGCATTGGCACCACAAAATGTCAGGTCTCAAAATGGAAATGGCCCGACATTGTTTGGGACTAATTCCAGGAAATGCCCCTTGGATAGAAACACTCTTGCTTGTTGCCCCTTCTCTGTGACCACATGAGGAAAACGATCTAAAATAGGTCATTGTTATGCGTGGAGAGAGCTTGTTCCCTAAGCCCCCTTAGTTTCCAAGTAAACGAGCTTTGGAGGTAAGTTAGGAAAAGAGGCTGATTCATTAGCAGCAAGGGAAATCTGTGCATTGGAGAGGTGCCCAGCTGCCCAAAGGGATTTACGTAGTGACATGCTTCTCAAATCTTAGGCAGAACAAGCTAAGTGATACACACGCAGGCTTGAACTATATCACAATCACATGCTTGCTAGGCTCATTTCTTATCTCATGGGTTTCTCTGGAGAGTATCAGTTGCTCCAGTTCCTCACAGGGTTTTAAAATTCTAAGGGAAGGAGTCACAGAGATCTGTCTTTTAATGTGAGAAAATTCTGTATCTGTTTTCTCTTCCAAATTAGGTCACCTTGTAAGGCAATTCTGGATGGAGTTTGACCCTGTAATTATAGAGGCTGTAAATAACATATGTGTTACAACATGTTTGACGGTATTTCATTGCGCTATCACTAGTCTAGTTGAATGTCATGTCCCAAAATTAATACCAAATTAATTTTATCTGCTGAAAGACCCCAACTGTCACCCTCCTGTCCGGAATGAGATCATTTTGGGCAGTTATTCGCTCAAAGGAGGAACAGGGCCAGCGCATTCTTCTGGCTTCGTTATTGAGGGCTAGCTTTTGCACAGAGTTGAGCGCTCTGCTTTGTCAAACCATCCGGAGCGGGAAGGAAAATTTAATCTTTCTGGAGCATCTTTGCCTTCTTTGTTAATATGACAAGCAAGGGTGCCAGTTAGCACCAGTGATGAGATGGGCACTTGTCCACAAGATCAGAAATGGAAACCCGCAAACTGCTCTTGCACAGGATGCTGAGCAGCTGTCAGATTGTGAAGATTTCTGGCCCCTTCTGACCTGGGCCAGATTTGAATCATTGACCTAGAACTGAAAAGCTTGAAATCCCTGGAGTACAAACCATGGGATAAATAGCTCTTGCAGAGTTGCATGCCCCTATTCCACATTCAGTTGCTGCCATCTAATGGTAGATTGGGTGAAGAAAGGATTTATGCAGTATAAATATCTTGGGAATCTGAAATGTGGGAGAACGTGTGCAAATAGTTCTGATCAGCCCCTAAGACTGCTGGGGAAGCACAGTGCTTTAAGCTAGTTTTATTCCTCTATAGAGCAATTCCACAGAGACCTGTTGTGCTGCAAGTCAGGTAAGAGGTGTCCCACTACAGAAAGCAGATCTGGGTGCTCTTTGCTTTTCTTTTTTGGGTGATTTCCATATATGAAACCTCTGTGATGGTAAACTGACTTAAAAACTGTCCAAGAGCAGCAGGAACCAGATGATGGGTGTCTGTGGCAGGTGGTGATGACAAAAGAGTAGGTAGGTGGGAGATATCACTTTTTGTTACTATGAGTACCACAGATGCACACAAAACGTCCAAGTAGCATCCCTTAAAGAACTTTGATATAGAAAGACAAGGAGATGGAGAGTAATGCAAACTTAACTATCTGTAAATTATTGGGCCTGAAGGCTAACAGACAATAAATTTCACCTTTCTGCAAAGACATATATACAGGAGAAAGGAAAGGAGAAGGTTTCCTCCTTCTCCCTGCCCACCCGCAGGAAGTGCCTGCTGGGTTTTATGTCTCTGAAACCCCTCATTTGTGTGTGTGTGTGTGGGGGGGGGGGTTGTTATATATATGTCAAGTTAGCCCTGGTCTGTTTGTGTCTTCACACAACACCCCCCCCCCCCCAAATATAAAGATACTTTTAACGCATGCTAGCTAGCACCATCTCACAGAGGAGAAAGCTTAGAGACTGAATATACCTTCTTGCATCCCTACACTGCAGTAAGGATGTAGGCTTAGCCATACTCAAGCCAAGAGTACTCTTTGGCTTCCCATTGGGTGTCCAGAGACATGTCCTGTAAGGGGACTGCAGTCCAGCAAACCAGAGAGACCAGCCTCCAGCAGTCTTAGTGCAACGCCAGTGGTGACAGGGGAACTTGCATGGCCTGGCAGTCAGACTAAGCCTGTCACTGGTGCTAACCGCAGTGAAGTCATAAATCAGGGCTTTGTTGTTGAGAAATATCTTCAATCGTCCCTAGTCACCCAAGAAATTTCATTTTATAGCAGGAAACTGGGAAGAAAAAAATGTCTGTGGCTAGAATACTGGAAAGAGCTCTAAAATTCCTCTCTCCTTGGCTGAAGGAATACTTGTCAGAAAGAAAGCAACATAGAGGAGAGAGAGAGAATGCCAAACTTATTCTGAGGCTCACCAGAGGAAACAGTCTTTAAAAGTACCGAGAAGAGAAACAGAAATGGGTGCAATGAGTCCTCTAATGCCCTTGTAACTGCTAGGAATATTACCCACACATCTGTGAGTGTGCCGAGAAAATCAGCACATGTGAATTCTCGCTTGGTGGGGACAGAAAAGATCTTAGCATGAAGTTGCTTAATTTTGTGCCAGCAAGTGCCTCCCAAACTGCATTGAGCAGCTGAACTGTCCTATCTAGAGAGTCACAGGAGCTTTGTTTGCAGTCAAGGTCCAGTCACCGTTACGTTACGTCAAAGCCATGATCTATCTAAACACTGCTATTGCACTTTTGGGAAAGTAGGGCTTTGTGCCACTGCTGTAAGACGGTGTTCTCAAATACCTACCCACTAGTGATACACCAGTGGTTTCAGAGTGATATGTGAGGACTAATGAAACAGTCTGTCTCCTTCTACACATAGGAGAAGCTCTAAGGTCAGGGTGCTGGGCGCTGCTGATGTAGCTGATGGTTGGACCCAAGTGGGCAGACCCTTGTAGAACAGTGTAATCCTTGAGCTGGAACCATTACCAAAATATCTTTGTCAATCAAGTTCACCAGGAGACTTTCCGCTTGCTCTGTAGATATTTTTCTTTGAAGCGCAGTGGTAAAGTGATAGTAGAATACATGTAACAGGTCTAAAAATGTCTTGGCAAGGTTGCTGTTTTTTAAACAACGTCCCTTCCCTTCTTATTTCCCATAGGAAAACACTATCTTCAGACCATGCTCAGGGAAGCATCAGTTGCAAAGTGAAGACATAAAATTACATCAAGTGAGCTGAAATTTAAGCCTTGCCATTATAGCAGTGACGTTCAACAGTAACGCGCGGCAGCTGCAGGGTTTCGTTACTGTCACTTGCAAAAACCTCCAACTCCCTTTCATGTGTCTTGCTTCAAACCAAAGCTTGCAGGCCCAGAGACACCATTTTATCAGTAGGAACCTGTTAGCATAGCATTACTTCTGAGAGTTCTGCAGGATATAATATTGCTCTGGCACTGAGGTATGATTTAATATCCTCAATTGTTCTGAAAATTTGAGCTGCATGATTCAGGAGGCTTGCATGAGTGCGGTTACTTCAATGCTTAATGGGATTTATGTGCTTAAATGTAATGGATTTCTAACATATTGATACAGTATGGGAGGAGGAGAAAATCAAGTCAACGGGAGTTTTGCCACTGATTTCAGTGGTGCCAGGCTTTTGCACAGGAAGCTTGAAACAAGAGCCCTTGCAAATGCAAATTAAAAAAAAAAAAAGAGGAAATGTCTTTCCTCAACTCTTAATTGCAACTCTTGTTCACTCAGCCTACGCTGAAAGTTTTCACTCTTTCAAATACCGTCTGCTACGGGGTCGTGGAGCGGGGGAGACTCGGGCACGTCCCCCAGGGCAGTAGCAGGGTGAGGTACCCCGGTACCCCCCAGCGCTTCCTTCCAGGGAAGTCCTCCAGCCCCCAACCACGGCCCGGTCCCCCAGAGCCTCTAATGATAATAATAATTATAATAATTAATAATAATAACGGTTTAGTGGGGATTTCTAGGAGCCGCCAGGCTGCAGCGAGGGGCCCGGCGCGCCTCCCGGCGCATGCACGGCGCCCGCCTCCGCCGGGGCCGGCCCGGCGGCTGCCACTCACGGCGCCGCCCGCCTCCGCCCGCCGCCGCGCGGCCGGGGCCGGGGCCGGGGCCGGGGGCCGGGGGCCGGGCTCGAACCCGCGGCCGCGGCGCGGGGCGGGCTCCGAGCCGCGCCCGCCGCGCTCCAGATGTGGCGCGCGCCTCCCTCGCCTGCATCCGTTCCAGCTGCGCCCGCGGCCCCTGCCCAGGGCAGGGCGAGGGAGCGGTAAGTGCTGGGGGTGCGGGTTTCCTCCTCCTGTGGTGGTGGTGGTGGCGGACTCTGGGCTGGTCCATCCTCCCCTGCCCGCCCCAGCCATGTTTGGGACCTTCCAGCTGCTCCTTTGCTCCCCAGATGTTGGCCAGGAAGAGGGTTGATCGTCGCTGGGGTAGGGCAGGGATTAGGGTGTCTGGGGCCTGTCCTACAAATGGCAGCGTCGCTGCACCTCTGGCAGGAGGCGATGGGGAAGGATTTGGAGCACTGGCTGTGCTAGCAGTAGGGCAGTCAGGATGAATGATAGTTATGTGAGCAATCAAGGTGTGAGGACAGGGAACGGGTGGCTGGTAATGATTTTGCCTGGTTATTTATTTTCATGGGATGCTGTGGGGGCGTGGGAAGTGCTCTATTGATAGATGAGTCACACAGTGAATGCACGTGTGTCATACAGGGCGCAAGAGGAAGAAAAAGTATACAGATTAGACAGAGGATTAAAGAGCTCTCCGGATATCAAGGAGTGATTGACAGCTGGCTGTGCTGTGCTAGCTGTGGACTGTACTGCCCTTTGCTGGATTGCAGGATGCAGACTGATCCCATTTCATGGCCACGGCTCAGCCTCTCCAAAGGGTTGAATTTTGCTGGCTTCTCAGTTCCCATAACTCCAGTGTGAGGAGCTGGCAGGTCCAGAATTCAGGCTGCGTGCAGCACCCTCCGCATCCTTCCAGGTGTTTCCTGGGTGGCAGCAATCTGGTGTGACTACAGGCCTGGCAAGAGACATGTGGCTGTGGAAAGGGAAATCAATTTGTCATAGCACAAAGCTGATGGTAAACTGAGCACCAGCATTTGGGTCAGCAAATGGGCTGTGTCTAGGGTTGGGGAGGCAGGTGGTGTTTTGCTATCACGTTGGTGGAATGGGCAAAATACTGAAGGGTTTTCTGTCCCTGATCCATCTAGTGCCTTCTTTCATTCTCTTTGTTTCTGACTTTGTTTTTCAGAATAACTCTGTGATTCAAGAAAGCCACCATGAAGGGTGAGGAAGCACGACAGAGGAGAAAGGAGGGCAGGACTAGGAATGGAGAGCGATCCAGGCACAAAGGAAAGAGCAAGGGTAAACACAGAGACAGCCGACTTGGCAGCCAGGAGGCAGAGGATGCCTGTTTGCTTGCACAGCAGAAGCTGTTGGCTGAGGAGAAAGTGGCCATGGCAAAGTCATGGGAAGAGTCGGCTGTTGCGATTTGCCTGCAGGTGCTCCTGCCATACCTCCTAGCTGGGCTTGGCATGGTCTTGGCAGGCATGGTTTTGGATTACGTTCAGGTAAGGGGAAGGAACATATCTGATATACCTGGGATGGGCGAGGTGGGAGATTTGTCTTCAGAGGCAGGGGATTTGCTCTGGAGATGACAAAGGTGAATCTGCAGCAGTTTCTCATACCAATGTATCCTTTATCTATTACATAATTACTTTGTGCAGCTCTCAGGAGAGAGCGTCTGGTATTTTTCTGGTCCTTTGTGTCCTCTGGAGGCAAAAGACAACATGGTGCTGAAGAACGTGTGAATGAGCTGAGGCACCTATGTGGGAAGGTGCAGCCCTGCGCGGAGGTCGTAGCTTGGTCCTGAGAGGAGGGTGGCTGAGCTGCAGCCCCAGGGCTGTGGTGGCGCAACGCTTTCCTGCAGCAGAATACAGCTGTTTTATTCCTGGTTCTGAACGTAGCTCTGGAAAGCTCTGCATCCCCTCCTTCATTGCGCAAGGAGCCAGGCTGCCCAATGCTGTTAACGCCTCAAACAGCCAGGCCCATCCCGCCTGCACTTATTGTCCTTTTCTACAGCCTTGTAGCAATCGCTTAAATCCTTGAGTCTCTTTTTAGTCTGTGATATCTGATTCTGTGACAATCAGAACCAGACCTTGCCTCCCATAGTGAAACAAGGCAGAGCTTTAAAGTAGTGATGAGGACTTAATCTTAGGCAGTTTAAACCTGTAGTTATTTTCCAGATTGTAAACTGTTATGTCTTTGTGCTCCAGGTTACTCTCGCTGCTCTGTGCCTTTTTGTTAACCCTTATTATTTGACTAGCTAGCTGTTGGGTCAGACTGCCCTGAGCTATCTGATACAGTGACACTGAAACTACTGTGCTTGCATGGACAGCTTTCACAAATCTGGAGCTATGTTCCTTTGCTAATACCTCTGAGCTAATCTCCTTAAGCTAAAAAGCTATAAAGGCTTAAGAGTGACAGGGTATCCTTAAATGACTTTAGCATGTGCTCAATATCTAGCAGAATACCTGTTCAGATGAGAAGACACCAAGGCGAATCTAGAACAGTCACAAACTATTTTTTGTCTCTTTTGATATTGTTCTGAGAGTCTTGAGCCTTGAGCAGCCACTTTCAGTTTTATTTTTAGACTGTTTGGACCTGCCCATCCCTATGGATTTCTGACAATAAATGTGTGTTACCTCCTAGCCTGAGATATTAAAGCGTGAAATAGATTGCAGATGGGTTTATAGTGTTGGAGGTTTTTTTTTTTCTCTTTTTTTTCCCTTAGAGTGTTTTTCTCTAGGAAGGAGTGGGCCACTAATTTGAACAGAATATGAAGTAAACCTCATACTTCTCTGAAACCACATAAATCTGGTTTCTGTTTCAGGCAAATAAAGACCTCACAAAAAGCCTTCATGTTAGTGCTTAGAGCCTGGGAAATCAACCCATCCGACATCACATAGGAAAAATAGGCCTTTGGCTGTTAGCACAGCAACTTTTCATGCATGAGCAAGGACCACTTGAGTGCATCTCGTTGCGGGCTCGCTGCTGCTAGGAGCAGTCCTCCCTTTCTGTCAGCCAGCCCTTGCCTTTGCCCCTGCTGCTGCTGCCTGTGGTGCAATGGGAGATGGTCTGTGGCTTTGCCCCTGGCACTCACAATCTGCTTGTTTTCAGCCTCTCCACCTAAACTCTCTTCCGTGTCCTTTCCTAAAGCAGGGGACAGAGGATCAAGGTAAGAAAAAGAAAAAATACATAGCTCTGAGCTGATAAAGAGCTAGAAGAATCAGGAGTGATATTGCTCTGACAACCAGGGCCTAGGGTCCCTGGAAAGTGTTAGCATCCTGTGGGTCTAAGAGGTCAGGATAGTGCTGTCTGTTGTAAACACTGCTGTGTTATAAGAGTCGTCACCCGTATCCCTGTCCCTCCTCTGCTGGGATGATAAGGTGTGCTTGAAATTGTGTTCTTTGGCACATGTATTTTTTTTATGCTGCTTTTATAGTATGGCAGTAGATGGAGGCCCCAGAGCAGGGCCAGGGCCCCACCAAAGAGACTGTTTCTGCCCTAGTTGCTCCAGGGCAATGCTGCTTGTTGTGCGAGGGTAGGGATATAGTGTATTTGTGCGCAGAGGAGGGGAGCAGTGCACCTCCCCAGATTTTGCCATGAAGAATGGTTCAGCTGTGAGGGTCATTTTTTTAGTCTGTTTCCTGCTGCTTGGCAACACTCTCTTTCTTCACAAACGTGGTGCATCTCTTTGCGGACAAATATGGTATGCCTCTTTGCCAGAAAATGCAATACATCCTTTGCTGGTACATATGGTGCAAGCCTTTATCAGAGACTCCTTAAATGCATAATAAAATGACCCAGTGTACATGCACAGGCCACCTGAATCAATTACCTTCTCTGCACGTTGATTCATCGGTTGAAGGCTTTTTATGGTGCTTGCTTAGAAACAGAGAGAGCTGAAGCTTGATAAACTCATAAACCCTGGCAGGTTGCGGCTTTAGTACAAGATGTATTGCTGCTGTGTTTTTAAGTAGTATCTGAATCATTCAGGCTCATTGATATTTCCTTCACTCTAATGTTTCTGCCTGTCAGCAATCCAGTCAGCAGGTATGGTGACATTTGGGCCTGGGTATGCACATTATCAGACCTCTGAAAACCTGTGGCTGCTGCTCAGAACTTGTCCTTTATTCTTTATTTACTTAGTGAGTTTCTAAGCAGAACTGGGCCTTCATGCTGTCGCTTCTAAGTTCCTGGCTGGTATGAGGTTGGGTTATGTGTGGTTATTATGGGATTTTTATTATCGTCCCTCTTCCAGCCATTGTGGACTTTCTTCCAGTTAGATTAACTGAAATGATCTCCCTTTCTAGCTTCCAGCTCAGTGGAGCATTGTTAGGTGGAAGAGACACACATGTATGTATCAAGCCAGTGGGGAGCAGAGAAGGCTTCTCCTGTGGCTGATAGCAACCTAGAAAGTAGCAAAGGACAGAGTCCCACATCTGCAGCTAGGGCTCTTGTTCTGCAACTTGTTGTGCTTCCGTAGAGATCTCTGTGCCATCTCAGCCCACTAGGCCTTGTTCTTTGGTTCACGTGCATTTAGACCGAAGGAAACGCACCATCCAAAATGGCTGAGAGCTTCTTAAGTTCCCTATTTATCTACGAGGCAAAAGTATGCCTTGTTCTGTCTGATCCAGCCAATGCACTTAGCTGCAAGCTGGGGAGCCTGTCACTGGGGCAGAGTCCACGGCCCATTAATCTTTACATCTCTCTGCAGAGAATGTCAGGGAATGGTCTGGTTAGTACAAAATGTTTTAGTAAGGCAGTGTAATTTAAACATTGAATTTGAACTTGACTGAAAAAACTGTACGTTTCATGCCTACCACTGAACACTTGCTTTCAGTAGTTTGCCTTCACTCGGGCATGGCTGTGTTTGAACCTCTGGTTAAATAGTGAAAAAAGCATGGTTGTCAACCTACTAACCCAGTCCTATACCCTTTCATACTAAGCTGTGCGTTTAAAGCCTCTTGACCCTTTGATCCAATTAGTTTGCCAAAGTTATTAGAAAAGAGCCCTGACAGAATACCCTGACTCCCTTCCCCACATGCTTGGCTTTAAGTTGCAGAATATTCTCCTGTCATTACTGAGCAGGATACAAATTCCATGACCATATGTGGCCATGATGTAGCTCTGATTCCTGGGCATGTGTCAACCATTTGACTATGGAGACACTGAGATGAGACCCCCACCTGTAGGGCCAAAGGCAGTATGTTCCTGGGAATATGCAGAAGCAGGGTGTTTCGCTCTAGGACAGGAAGAGAGATGAGCTTGCAGCACGCCCTGGAAACGGTTGCTCTCTCTCTCCCTTGCCTGTGGTGTAGTGAGATTACAGAGCTACCTTAAATAAGCTCCAGCTATGACTCTTATCTTGGCCTTTGCAAACTAGCAGAAAGTTGAAGTGATGACAGCAGATAAGGGTGTTCGCTTTTGAAGCTTATTGGCTGGTTCTCTGCATTTTTTTTTCCCTCTGAAAGCCAGTCATTCAGAGGTATAGCTGGCATACACCGATTGTTACATTCTGCTGAGACCACGAAGGGGACAGGAGGGGCCAGGGTCTAGAAGGGCAGTTCTTCTCTCACCAGCTGGTTTAGCTGTGTCACTTGCCTGGGAATGATACCTGCGTAAGACTGTCAACAATGAGAAGTGTGGACTCATGTTTTCCTTGACCTTTCTTCACCTTGGAGGACAGCAAAGCAGAACCTGGTTGTTAACTCCCTACCTCCTCGGCCTTGGGATAGTGAGAAAAGTTCAGTGTTGCTTGTGGTGGGAGTGAGGGAACTGGGGCTAGTTCAGAGCAGGCTTATATATTAAACCATCGTATCAAAGGCGAGCCGCAGTCTGACAAGAAATGTAACCTGAGGAGAAAGGACACTAGTGTGTTTGAGCATGCTGAGGGATTCTTGCATGACCTGTCACTCTTTTAATGCCGTAGCCCAAGCAGGTCTTTCTGGTTTTTACGAAGGTGGTGGGAGCTGAATGGGGTGTGGGCTCATTTCTCTTCATCCACGGACATCTCCACAATCTTCTTATCTCTTTTTTAATTCCCCTCTGGATATAACTTGGAGAAATAGTGTCCGTCAAGTTCGCTGCCACCTGGACTCAACCCAGCTGAACTGATTTTGGAAGATACCCTTGCTTGCATCCCTCCGGAAGCACTTCTAGGAGGAGGAGAAGCTAAAGAAATTTGTCATCATTGCTGTGGTTTGAGGAAAAACATTTCTTTTGACTTTGGAGTGACTTACTGGAAGGATCTGTGTGATGTCCTGATCTCCCCCCCATTCTTCGTGCTGAGCATGGGGTAGCAGTGTTTGACCATGGTGGTCACCCAGTTACAATTGGAGCTGTGCTTTCATGGCAAGAAGCTGAGAGGTTTCACCTGCAAGTTGACCAGATCAGCCAATGGATTTCTCCCAGAGACCTCATTCTCCATCGCCTCCCAGATTTTCATGCCTTTCCTTCTGGCTGGCTTGGGCACGGTAGCTGCTGGCCTCCTGATGGATGTTGTACAAGTAGGTACATGTGGTTAGGCTCCTTAGTAGCAAAGGGGTGGGTTATTTCACTGACCTTGAATATTTGTGTTTTTTCTTTTTAATGTTGTATGGCTGTGCCAGCCAGTCAGCAGGATGGCTGTATGCTTTGCCTGCACTAGGAGATGCTATCCATCTTCTTCAGATCCGTACATGGGCTCCTTGCAAAATGGGATACTGGTTTTCAGATGGGCTGCCTGACACTGCCCTCCATGCATTAGATTGGGTGCTCCCTCTGCTATATCCAGCTAAACACTTGGTGACAACTTGGGTGAAGCAACTGAGATCAGACTGCAGCATATTCCTCTATTACATGATATTATTTCTTTCCTTCAGAAAATTCTGATAAGCAGATCTAGGTCAGGGTTGTTATTAACTACTTGTCTCTCTTAAAGGCAAGTTTATGCTTTCAGTTCTCTGCAAACAACCTAATGTAATCTTTGGTCTAGAAGGCATTTAGATACTGTGATGAGAGACATGCCAGCATAAAAAGATTAGCATTGCCTACAAACTGAGTGCTTCTTGGCCGGATTCTGAGGAGGGTGTAAGTTTGGAATAGCTTCTGTTAACTTCCAGGGAGTTGCGTTGGTTTTATACCCTCACACCCACAACCAAAATCTGTCCCATCTGTCTTAATTGTACTAGTGGCACCAATAGAAATGCAATATTTGCTGTAGTTTGGGCATCTAATGCCAATGAATTTACAAATCAAAAGGCTGGCAGAGTTTCCCAAGGATATATCCTGCACTCTGAGCTCACTAGAGTATATTGGATTCTCTGGCATTAGTACTGCAGCAGGAGCTAAATATGGACACTTGAGTGTTTGGAAAGACAATACCTTGCTGTTTTTCTTGCATTGAAAGAAACAGAAGAGGCAGAGAAGTTGAATTAAGGGAAATATGAGGAATATCAAATAAAGAAGGGTTAACTGGAGTGGCACACGCTGTTGCTATGCTGTGTTTGTCGTCTCCACCTTGTTGTGCTGTGCTGTTAGGCGCAGACCTGTCTTGCAGCATTACAGAAGTTCTCAATCTACCCAAGATGTTATTTTAGTAGTTAGCAGTTGTCTTTGGACAGCTATTTCAGAGAAGGATAAAGACATAGTACGTACCCATTCCATACCCTTGACAGGTAAACAGATCTTTGTCTGGAAGAAATCCAGTGCTATTCCAAAGCCTAAGAATCAGGCTCTGTTCAAATGCTACTGTGTTAGAACTGATGGAAAATACAAACCATGTATACCTATGTTGCCTGTGTCCTTTAATTAGCAGATTGTAGCCCACTTTGTATATTTGCTCACTAGACTCTCAGAAATGGAGTCATGCTTGAAGCACAAGTAATAGTGTATTTTTTGGTGAAGGAATTCCCAATTATGTTAAAATAGAAGTGATCAGTCAATGGGTTCAGCTCCCAAACTCCCAGAGGAGGGAGCTAGCAGACTGAGAGTCGCAACTGGCTTAGGAGAGATGTTATTGAGGTAAGCTGCCATGATGTCAACAACTTTGCATTTAAAAACAAAGCCAGTAGCTGGAAAAATCCAGCATTTTAGCCTTTAAAGACTTGGATTGTGCCTTTTAATCTTTGAACTGCTTATTTTTTCTGCCTTTCTTCCTGAAGCACCGAGAGGTAGAAGCTCACTCTCCTGTCCAAATAAAATGTGAGATTTGGTTGTTTGCTTGATGCCAGATATCTTAAGACTTACATTGGTGATCGTGAGGGTTCACACTACTGAGACTAGAGGCTTTTCTAGGAGTCTGCACTTTACCCTTTTGCAGGGAATGATCTGACTGAGGAATCTGTTTTACACTATTTTCAGTCACTGCAAAACGTCCTTAGGAAACTCTACATCTGCCTTTGCCAGAGAGATACGTGGGCAAGCTCAAAAATGGTATCTAAAGTGTACGTGTGAGTTTAATGGCTCTACTCAGAAATACAGTGCCTCTGAGATGGGAGTCCAGCTGGCTCTATCATTTGCAGGGCTGACATTGTTATGAAGATGAGAACAAGGTAGAAATTGTTTATTTCTGTCTCTTCAAAATCCTCAGGTTTTCAGCAGTGTTTCTCATCTGTCCAGTGATGAAACCAAGATCTTTCCAAGTTACTCTTAAAAATAAAAAATAAATCAAGGAGAGAATTCTGTCCAGATGGGTTGATATCAAAGGCTCACAGCTGAGTCTCTCACACCATAACATGCGGGTGTCCAAAGCGATAGCTACCTGCCGTTTTCTGTTCTTGTTTGTGTAGATGATGCAGTTCCTGTGCAGGGCCCAGAGCATGTCAAAAGTCTTTTCTTGCTTGACACTTCCACCTCCGCTCCAGTGATCCTTGGCTGGCTGGTTGATCCGGATTCCAGGCTGGCTGGCATTGCTGGGGAGGCACAAACCTTGCAGTGTTTGGCCCACTCTTTTACAGTAAGGTTGAGAATCAAGTTGAAGCTTGAAGATCAGATTTCAAAGCAGAGAATTCAGGAAGAAATCTTCGCTTTGATTCTCCCCCTCCACACCACTGCAGTGGAACATGGTCCAAGTAAAAGCCACAGACATAAGCTATCCCTATCCTTTCTTGATAAAAAACTGTGACGTGATTAGCATTGAAAGGGGTTTTGAAGTGGCTTGTGTTTCACGGTCCAGGATCTTTTGATCTTTCTGTTGACTCGTTCAGGGCAATGGGAAAAGTCTGAAGTTTTTAGCTGCTGCCATGGGAGAATGGATGCCCCAGGATAGGTAACAGAGGAGATGGCTTGGACTGTGAGGACAGCGCAGGGAAGGACAGCAGGGCTAGGCTGCCGCTCGGGAGTCTGTCTAAGTACATCATAGCCTCTCTTCCCCTCTGTGACCCCATGAGCAGATCCAGCTGGCATGGGGATCATGGGGTCAGGTGGACCAGCTGCGCTGGGGAGTGGTGTAACCAAGTTTCTTTGGTGCTGTGCTTTGTGAGTTAGGGCCGTGACTCTGTTACAGGGGCGTGAAGTAGGAGAGAGTCACCTTCTGGCTCTGTTACCCTGTGTGGGTTTGCAGGGCTGCAGAGGATTATTCCTATCCCTTTGAGCACGGTTTCCACTGTGAAGGACAGAGATGCTTTCTAGATCTAATCCAGCTTTCTTTGTTCAGGCAGCTCCTTGCCTGAACAGCCCTAACCTGCCACGTCTGCCTCCTGTTCCTGCTGACAGTCCCACACAGCGATGGCACAGGGATCATATTTGTTCTGTATTTGTGCAGTCCCTATTATAGTGAAGTCCTGGCTACTGCGGTATAAATCACTTTGAATCTGTCCTCAGGCTCTTGAGGTGTCACTAGTGAGACTCAAATGGAAACAATTAAATCAGTTTGCCTTTTTTTTTTTTTTTTTTGGTACAATTGTTTGATTTTCGTTACTTGTCCAAAGCCTTTCAGTGTAACTGTATGTAAGGCAGAGTCCCAAGAATCATAGCTCACATGCTAAATCTTTGGCTAGGATTGCTTGAAACCTGCAAAATTTATACATGAACACAAGGTTTGGAACTCACATTGGTATAATAAAGTGACATTTCCCAAAGGTGACCCAGTTGGGTTTGTCTCTTGCTTTTTAGTTATGCGTCTTTTTATGTGCAAAATATGCAAGGTCATGTATGTGAATGTCTGTACATTTGCTTATTTTAAATGTTTGGGTTATTTATATTGTGACTATGAAGTCTGTTTTTTCTCCTGTTTCTTCTGAAGGTGTCAAGTATATGTTCAGAACTTTCTTTATTCATAATTAAAGAGATAGGAGAGAAGGGGTTTTGAATCTTTAAGTAAAATGCTCCCCCCAGTAGCTTTTCTCATATTAACAAATTCAAACAAAACTGTAGTGTGTCAAGAAAGGTGACAACTCTAGTGTTGTCTGTTATTTATTCAACAGTAAGTAGCTTTTAGCCTTTTGGAGCATGCCTGTTTCCAGGTCATCACTGCCAGAAAAAGTGCTTTTTTGCATTGATAGTAATGTTTTGCCTGTTTTCTGCAGCTCTGAGGGGGTGTCCTGCACCATGTGCTTAGGGCTGGCTTAGCTGCTCTTTCTTGGTTATAATCCAGAAGGAAGCTGTGAAGTCTTCCTAGCAGACAGCCACGCCACCGGGTTCCCACAGCTTCCCACGGAACAGGCAGAGCAAAACACCAAGCCATTACCACCTGTACGTGTTTCCCAACAGGCTGTTGTCTGAATGTTTCAACATCTTTAGAGCCTGTCCCACCTCCTGGGATTTTCAGGTTTATAAAATCCCAAGTGACACAGGGAATGTGGACAGGGATCCGTCCTTCACTTTGCCCTCTAGCACCAGAATTAGGGACCATTGTGTGAAACTAGCCAGCGACAAATTCAGAATAAATGAAAGGAGGTGATCCTTCACATGACATGTAGCTAAGCTATAGAAACCTTTGTCACAGGATGGCACATGGATTGGAGGGGAGATTGGACAAGTAATTGAAAGGGAAGTCCTTCAGGCGCTACAAAGTGCACAGAAACTAATCCAGCTTAGTACCCTGTGGCAGACGGTTACAGGCTGGAAAATACTCAGGAGAGTTATCCCATATACTTGTCCTATTAGTAAATTATTCTTTTATGCATCTGAATTTGGCCACTCTTGGAGATAAGGATGGGCTAGGTGGACTTTGGTCTGCCTCATTGCAGCTGCCCTTATGTTTGTATATTCTGCTCTTAGATGTCAGGCTAGTTGGTTTTCATTCCACATCAGTACAGGGGACTTGCCCTCCGCCTCGTACCGCAGCTGAGTTTGAGCCTTGCACTTCTAGCGGCTGCAGTGAACAATAATACGAGCGACACGAAGAAGGGCTCTGCTAGTGCACCTCTCAGGTGATCAGACAATTGGCTTGCCCACGCTTTCTAGCAGTTTCTTGCTACAGTGCCCAAATCAATGTCAGAACAAATCTGCAGCACTGAGAACTTCCCGATGGCTTTTGCCGGTCCATCCTGATGGGATCTTCTCTGGCTACGATGTGACTTTGCCAGCATCCTTGAATGCACAGTAGTTCAGCACAGAGGATGCATGAATTATCTTCCAAGGCACTGTATGGTAGATAAATTATACAAGATGTGTGTGTTAATCAACAGAGTTACTTAAGGTTTCAGATCATTTCCAGTGCTGCAGCTGATTCAAGGACTTTGTATAGTTCAGCTTCAGAGGAGCAGTAATAATCAAAATGTTGCCCCAACAGCTCAGGCTTATGGGCTATCTTAATTCAAGATCCTTATTTCAACTGTGCTGAGAGCATGCTTGTTAGCAGAAAGGCTTAGGAACTGCACATGGAGAAGCAATGAGAAAATCTTCCCTCCCACCCCCAACCTTAAATACTTATAGATTTGGTTTAAAAAAAGCGGACATAACTTTTTATGTTAAATCCTTTCCAGGTCTTTGTATGCACTCTTACGAGTCTGCATAGCAATAGGTGTTACTATTACCTATCGTCAGTACAAAGGATGGAGAGCTTGTTGTATTTCATTTCGCTTGTGAACCCGAATTATTTTTCATGTTGTTCTTTACTAATGCTAAAGGTACATTTTAATTTGTGGCCTACCACAATCTCCTGCCCTCAGCAAGAAGGTTCCTACTCTGTTAGGCTACTACTTTGCTGTGCGTGAGATCAGAAAGAATGTTGCAAGCTAAAGATTGCTTCCTTCACTCCCAAAATGCCACCAGCTCTGGGGAAGCATCTGCCCACATGTGCATAGTGCACAGCTGTAGAGCAGGCGGTGAGATGGAAACCCATTCCCCTTTGAAGTAACAGTATTGGACAGGACAGCATCACAAACTGAGATTGTTTCCTTTGTTTTCTTCCTTCTAGCACTGGGCTGTGTTTCGGACAATTACGGAAGTTTTTATCCTGGTTCCTGCCCTGGTTGGTCTAAAGGGTAATCTTGAAATGACGCTGGCATCCAGACTCTCTACTGCTGTGAGTGTTATCAAGGTCGGGGGGAGGGATTAGCAGGAACCATCAAGAGACTCTGCTTTTATATAACCACACTGCGTGTTTGAGATATCCCCTTTCCTGCTAGGTAAAAACAAATAGTGTCTGAGTATTAAAATAATGTTTTTGCCCTCATTTTGTAACTGGAACAGAGAATTTCTGTCTGCTTTTTGAAGGTGAATTAATCCCTGTGCATCCAGTTGCTGATATCTGGGGCGCTGTGACAGGCGCATGAAGGAGATAAAGGAAGGGCTCCACAGCTGTAAACTGCAGTGTGGGGTTGCTTTTTCTGTGGTTATTGACACTTAAGAGACCTGGGGCTTTTCTTCCCAGCCATCCCACCTTGGGTTGAATGGCCTCAGGCTTCTTGGGACCTGCAATAGCTTTTGTCAGTCTGGATTTGATCTCTCAGCAGGATCCCATATCCCCCTAAGCAGTTTTGTTTGCTTTGGGCTGTTTGTATTGGAGCTTACTAGGGCAATTTAGGGGGACAAAACGAGGAAAAGTGGTTTGATTTGTCCAGCTTTTGGGCTGTGTGGGACATGGTAGATATGCTTAGCCCCGAGCCAGACTGCGGTAGCCCTGCCATGCTGATCTGCTGTTTGTGCTGTTGAAACCGCAGCCTCAGCCCCCTTGCAGCCTCTGTATTTGGGAAAGTGTGATGAAATGGAGCGCCTTTCCTGAGGAAAGCCCTGGCCTGTGGGAGCCTGCCCATCCTGTCAGCCCAACGCCATGTTGCTGAGGCAGTGCCCAAGTGTCAAGTGGTGGATATTTATCCTCACCTGTTGCTCTTCCTGAACCCACCTGAGGCTGTTAGGATGAGCTGGGCACCCCTGGTGAGGGGCTGCACACTCTACCTTTGGCTGTCCACCCTGCAAGGTGTCTACACCTCCACATGAGCCTCTGAGCCTCCTGGGGCACTGGGCTGGAGCATAGTGGATCCCTGTCAAGAAGAAAGTGCAGGGAAGATGGAAAGATGCTGACCTGCACTCCCCTCTCTCTGGCTTTAGCGGTCCCTTTCCTGTAGAGACCAGATGAAACTGCCTTGCTGCCTTCAGCAATGGCCTGTGCCATGGGGTAGGTTTTCAGGGTGTCTCTCTTGACTCCTAGGCTAACACTGGACAGATGGATGATACCCAAAAGCAGTGGAAATTGGCCACCTGCAATTTAGCCCTGATCCAGGTGAGTTGCTTTAGCTGGGAGAGGAAGAAGACCCTTTTCTTTTGTTATACTGCAGCCTGACAGCATCTGTTCCCAGCAGAGCTGGATCCAGAGCTGTCGATTTGGGGCAGGTATTCTCAATGGAGCCTAGCAGAGCACAAGACTTGACCAATGAAGCTCCCTGTGGCCCTGGAGCTTGCAGCTTAGCTGTAAAACAGATCTAGACATTCATTGCCTTTGTAGACGAACTGAAATAACAAAAACACCCTCCCTTGCAGGGGGAGCTGTGGCACACTCACATTTCACAACAGCCCCTAGATAAAGCCTGTCATTTACTGACAATGTTGGGGAATCAGCCTTGGATGGGAGGGGAGAGATGGAAGAAATGTGGTTCTTGTAGCTCTTTCTGCATGTTAAAATCCAGCGACTAGCCTAAAGGTTGCACATGGCAAGGCCACAGGGCTTGCAACATGCGTCTGCTTTCCCTTATCTCCCTCCACAGCTTTCAGCTTGCTAAGAGTGCTGTGTTGATGGGGATCCCTTTTTTGTATTGATCAGGAGTATTCTTCTGCTGATGGACACAGTGTCCTCTGCTGAAATGTTATCTGCCCTCTGCAGGCCTCCAGAGTTTTTCTCCAAACTTTGTCAGAATTTTTTTTGAATGCAGTGGAGCCTTGCAGCAACACTGCTTAAATATGTACTAAATCAGCATCTCTGTAAGGCTTCGCCTTCCAAGCTATGCAGTAATGCTGCAGCCGCACAAAGCCAGGGCTGCCTGTGAGCAGATGTGGGTGATTGCTCACCAGGTGTCTTTTGGCCCCCAGGTCCAGGCCACGGTGGTGGGACTTCTGGCTGCTGTAGCTGCTGTGATCCTGGGAGCCATCTCCAAGGGCTCTGTGGAGCTAAGCCAGGCTGCCGTGCTGTGTGCCAGCAGCGTGACCACTGCCTTCATAGCTGCGCTTTCTCTCGGTGAGTCATTTTGATTCCTCAGGTCAAATATGTGGCACTCAGGTGTGCAAAAACCTTTCCCTTCTTCCAGGGAGGCCCACCTGACATCCCTTCAGTCTGGCATAGGAAGGAAGGAGGGATGCAGGGAGCATTAGTCCAGTATCCTCTGCTTTTACTCTCCCTGAACACCGTATTTGCTCCTCTTCTTCAAGGATCTGTTGTGTGCTGGGCTCTGCATCCACAGTAGCTATCAAAATGTCCCATGTTACCTGACACACACAAAAAATGCCACATGCTGTGGGTGGATGTACACACACATGCACACGCTTTCTCCATTCAGCTTGGGTGACCCATTAGCCGTCAACACTGGCCCTTTTCTAGAGGAGATCAAACTAATGCCATGCATAAAGCAGGGTGAGAATCTTTGCTTGTTAGCAGACAACACTGAACCACGCTCAAGATGGACTTGGGTCACCCAGCACTCTGCAGAGGAATTGGGGCTGGTTCTGAGACTCACCTGCTTTGACATCTGAGCCAGGCAATCCGCTTCCCTGGCTATCCCTATCTGCAAGGGAAACACATGTAGTGGATGGATGGGAGCATCTTTGTACCAGCTGAAGACAATCAGTTTGTAGGTCTGCCATGTGAGGGCAGCATGATACCCTGAATAGAGAGAGCTGGCAGAGTTTTATACAGCCAGTTTTCTATGTGAAAGGGACAAGCTAGAGCAAGTGCATATCCTGAAGCTGGAGTCAAAGGGTGGCTGTAGATGCCCTTGATGAAAAACATGGGATGAGGCAGTTGTTAGAAAAACAGCAGCCCGACTTTCATTAAATTCTTTCTGTCAGTCTTCCCGCTTGATGTAATACAGGGAGGCTTTGCTGCCATACCATAGTAGGCTTGCAGCTAGCATTAGGTTCTTCCCTGGGTATGGTCACAGGTGGCCAGTGTGGGGGTGTGCACCAAGGGAAACTAGTATTTTATGACCAGGGAGGGAGACACTGTGAGCTGTGCTGTGGGGAGAGAGGGAGTGTGGGTGTCTGGAAGGACTTTTGTGGAGAATGCGGTGTTGTGTGAGGATGTGTTTCTTTGTAAGGGATGTTTTATCTGGGAAGGTGCACACATGGCATTTTTCGGAGGGAGAGAACCTCCACTCCTGTGTATGCTTAACTTTGATGGGCCTCTACAAACACAGAGGTTGTGAGCTGAAAAGAACCAATTCTTAGGTTTCCTTTGGTGCACCCTGTCAGCCCTGGGAGGATATTGAAGAAATTTCAAGTGTCTTGTGCCAAGGCTGTCATTGCCAGTCACAGCAATGGAGGTTGGCCAGGGAGGGTTTATTCCAGGTGGCTTTTCCACAGTCCTGTGACAGATCTAATGGCTGAAGGTTTCCTACATGTTCCTCAGGGTTTGAGATTTGTGCTCATTAACTTACTTGGAGAAGCAAAGCTTTCCTCCTCTTCTGTAATCCTGAAAAGCAGCTGAATTTTACCAGGTGCAGCTTACAGCACAGTGGAAGAGAGGTGGTGTTCACCCCTTGATTCTGGAGGTGCTCACTACATCAATCCCCACCCAGTGAAAATTAAAGCTGCCCCAAGGACTCTGGGCCTCAAGGGGTTATTCTGGTAGCTGGGCTGAACAGCTAATTCAACTTTTTCTTACTGTAAGGAAGCTTTTTGCTGCTTGGTTGTTCAAACTCGCATAAAATACTAGTTTAATATGGAAAATATCTTTGTGCTTTGAAATCCAGAGCAGAGGATGATACCAGGATGCTGGTGCATGCCTGCTGTGTGCTTATCTTTGAATGTGCTTCATGCCTGGTCCTGTTTCAAGCCAGCAAAGATTAGGCTGCTCAGGAGGGGCGCATCTGTGTTTGGGCTGCCTGCTGGTATCTCCTTTGATCCCTGGAATTTGCTTGTCTGCCTCTGGGCCTTTGGTGAAGTTCATAAGGGCAGAGTCATGCCCTTCAGGTTGGTGAAAGCAAGAGGACGAGTTCCTGGGTATGACCAATCTCCAGTTGCGCAGTACCCACTAGGGACAATCTGGTCTTTGCTTTTCCCAGACCCCGCGGCCCCCCGGGAACCTGAACAGCAGCTCCGGGACAAAATGCAGCAGGTTGCATTCTCTGATGCCTGCTCTGTGTCTTTTCTAGGTCTGGTGATGATTGGTGTGATCATCGGTGCAAGAAAAGTTGGGATCAATCCAGACAACGTTGCCACACCCATAGCAGCGAGCCTCGGAGACTTGATAACCCTTTCCCTGCTGGCAGGAATCAGCAGTACACTCTTCAAATACATAGGTACAACGTAGAGCAAAGATTTGTAGCTCAGCAAGCAAGGGATGAATCTGTGTGAAATAACTGCAGGGCACTTACCCATTTCTGGGATGTTTCACAATGCGGGCTGTCGTCCCACTGAGATGGGAAAGTAACCACAAAGGCTTTTTCCTGGTTCTCTTTTAGTAGCAAACTGGAAGGCAGAGCCTAAGAAACATAACTGGGATTTGTCAAAGAAATGGCCAGAGTGTATTGTGCATTGTTTTGGAGCAGAAGGTTGACATATGTGACACTGGGACTCTATTCCTGCATCTGCCGGTAACCCAGCAAAACTATTTTCTGTCTGTGGGTAATAGGCTGTTTGTGAAGAACACAAGACTGTCTCTGCATTTTGGCATCCGTACAATATTCTCATACCTTCTCCTGTGGAGTATTGTGGGTGAACAAGATGATATTATCATCTGGGAGTGAGAGAGACAGTACTGTATTGTTTTATACTCGCAGGACTCTAAGTAGGAGTTGTGGCTATGGGGTTAGCCATGCTACTGGTTGGCAAAGACTTTGGCACCTGTTGACTCTGGAGAACTCAAAACATGTTGCAACTTGGTGATTTATGTTTAATTGTTGCTTGTAAAGTGCCGGGCTATTTACCCTGAGCCTAACCTAGAATAGAAACAGGAAAATAAAAAGATCCAGCAAGCTTGATACCATTTGAAACCCAAACTGTTGCTCCAGACTGAGCACGGAGTCAGCAAGACAGCTGTTCCCAGTTTGCATAACTAGTTCCATATGCCAGCAAGTGAGGGAGCAAGGGAATGCACATTGCAAGGAGAGGCCAAGGCATTGCTTCCTTCTCCTTGAGCTTAAGAGGTGTATTTTTTCAATAGGTTTTTTCCATGACACCATTGCACCTGCCTCTGTAAAGTTAGTTTGTCTTTCAATAGCTTTGCCTCTGATAATATCTCCCAGGGAGTGCATGGCAGAACAACATGATAACCTCCTTACGGCCAGAGACGCATCTGTGATATTTTCAGAGTAGTTTAAATAGCTTTGGCCCCTTGAAATGGAAAATGCCCACCCCACAGACACCTAGTCATTGGGAGCCTGAAGTGAAGCAGGTGAGAGGAAGGAAGGTACCATCAGTGGTGGCTGAAATTAATCCATTTCCCTCCCCAGTGTGCAGCAAGGAATGGGTCGTGCTGTGATTAATGGTAACGGCATCACCCACATCATGGGTGAATTCTCAGTCCCTGGAGCCCCAGAGCCATCTGTGTTCCAGCGTGGTGGGCAGGAGGGGCTCTTGGATGTTGAAATGTTAACTGCTGGGTCCTACTAAAATGTATCCTCTGAGAATTACAGTGTGATGTAAAGTTTAGGGTACCATGTGCCATCCAGTGCAGCACCTTCTCCTTATGTATAACACCCTTTTGCCAGCAGAGATTTTTAATTATTTAGAAATTAACCCTGATGCTTCCCATTCTGCACAGTGGAGAATTGAACTATGCTAAAGGGTTGCAGCTTACTTAGGGTCTACTCAGGGGAGAGCATGGCAGAACTGGCATGCAGAGACTAAGGTCCATTCATCCTAGCGGGAGTCTTTTTATGGGCTTTGGTAAGCATTGATAGACACCAGTGCTGTGTGTCTGCATCATTGAAGAAGGAATTAATTGCCTGGAAAAACAAAAGCTGGGGGAGGGAGGAAGGAGGAGATCCAGTTCAGCAGCTAACTCTGTCATACAACCTGTCTGTCCTAAATGAGTCCAGGTGGTACAGTGCACTGATGAAACAGTGACCATTTACATCCCAGAAATGGTTGCATTTCAGTGCCAACTAAAGCCAAATGTAAAGAATATGCCTCTTTGTATAAGAGCCCTTGATGCAGGAAAGATACCATCAAATCAGTGCAGTCTCATCCAGGTAGCCCAAGGCTCTGGCAATGTCATTTTGAGAAATGCACACTTTGAGCCTGCTTCATCTTCCAGATTACCTGCAAAGTCTGTGTTACAACCCGCCGGTTTTGGCCCCAAACAGAGACCAGATGGGGACCTTTGAAGAAGCAGTTTTATATCAAAAGGGTTGGCATCCACCCCGTTGCTTGAAGGTGTTTCTTGTTCTGAGTCATGTTTATTTTCTGTTAGTGCTGCACATCTATTTATTTTTAAGTTCTTTGCCTCTGAAGGTCATTTCAAGGTTATGCACCTACCGAATGGAAAAGCACCTAATGGAAACACGTGTAAGCTAGCATGAAAGAAACCCGGGATCTTAACTGGCTTATATATGCAAGAGGACATTTGTCCTTGTAGGAGCAGACCAGCTGTTCACCGACTCTGCTAGCTTATCGCCAAAAGTGCCTATAACCAGTTGCTTTAGGTGAAGACGTGGAGTGTCCCTGTCTTTAGTGTGATATAGATTGCACACAGGAGAGTTTCCCCTTTGCCCTGCTGTTTGATTTGTACCCTGAAGCCAGAAAGTTTATAACTTTTTGTCTTGCTTAGCTGGAGATGGAGTTGGAGACTGACTCATTTACAAGTAACAACCTCTAGCAGTGAGTTTCACAGATTAAATACAGGTTTCTGTGGTGGAGTGAGGTGGTGGTGTGGGGAATATCTTGGTTCATGTGATTCTTTTGTTAACAAAACTCAGTCTGAGCCAAAGCCTTGCTACCTTTTTTCCAGAAATGTGCAGTATCATTTTGGCAACCTGTGGAGTTAATTCAAGATTTCTTTTCCTCGCCAGATCTGAAATACCTTTCTCCTCTGATCTGTGCTGTCTTCATTGTCCTGATCCCTCTCTGGGTTGCTATCGCCAAGCAAAGTCCTTCCCTTGCTGAAGTCCTGAAATCTGGATGGCAGCCAGTCATTGTTGCAATGAGCATCAGCAGGTAAACCAAGAGGGAATTCTCCTCTACGTCCACACGCGTGTGCACAGTGCAGATAGACGTGGGTTCATTTAGAGAGCCATAGGAGGTAGAAGAGCAGAAGGGTATCTTGTCGAGTGCTTCTCAAGTTTTGGTGGGCCACCAGCAGGCTGTGAGATCTCACACAGGGATCCCTGAAATGACTGGGAAAAAATAAGTCATTAATTTAAATCTCACGCATTCATGAACCTTGTGAGTGCAAGGCAGGAAACCAAAAAGGGATAAGATGACCATCACAGACAAATGGTTGGACGTTAGCCTCATTTTTATCCAGTTGTAAATGGAGACTTCCATGAGTGTAGAGCTGGGTAGTTCATTCCCCCATGCTACATCTTTCAGACCCAGCTGAGATCTGAGAGAGAGTTAAAAAAAAAAAAAAAAAAAAATCCTGTTCACCTGTGATAAATATGGTCATTCATAAAAATGTGATTTTGAGTTCTGCTGGTAAATCCTGTTTAGAGAAACTTTTGGGGAGGATGATAAAACTTCCAGGACTAATAGTATTTTTGCTCAAGGGTGGGGAAAGGGATCTTCCTGATCTCATTATGCCATTAACAAAAACCAGGAGGCTATCTAACAGTTATAACTGAGCTGTAAAAGGAGTTGGTGTCTGCTATAGGAAACAGTCCAGCACTGGCAATGGGGAAGAAGCAGTAACCCATCGCAGGGGGCTGTTCTCACAGAGCGGAAGGTGCCCTAGGGAAGAGGGAGTGATCCACCTTCATTGCCTGTCATTTTTTAACAGCATCGGTGGGCTGATCCTGGACAAAACTGTAACTGACCCAAACTTTGAAGGCATGGCAGTTTTCACACCTGTGATTAATGGTAGGCTGAAGGGGGGTTATATGCATGATTTTATTTTTTTTATTTGTTCCCCACAGAGTTATGCTATCCACTTTTACCCCTACACAAAGGTCTGCGTTCAAGTCCCCGCTCCCATTGCCAGTGGAAATGAAACTACTGGTCCCCATTACATTCCTGCTTGTTCATATCTTGGAGTGTCACTGGAGCGAAATAACAGGCAGGATTAAAAATACTGGCAGAGCTGTGGGAAAGGTTAACAGTGTCTGATGGTTATCTCTGATAGTTGCTCTGACACCTTCACTTTCATGACGTCAAACCTGCTAAGGATGTCACAATAAATCCATTTTCTCTGTCACTCTCCCCTCAGCTATTTTGGCTCTGCAGTCACCCTCTCTACAGATTGTTGATAAAGATTAATATATAAAGATTATAATAAGAATTAATATATGAAGATTTTATGTATGTGTGTATATATGTGTGTGTGTGTGTATCTCTCTCTCTCTCTCTCTCTCTCTCAACCTTTTGTGTGTATGCTTATATTTGTATAGAGCCAGTAGTGTTTTGTTATACACATGCCAGTATAAACTGCTGGTGATTCGGGCCTTTATTGAGGATCTACTGGATTATTTTTCTGCTATTGTAATGTTTCTTGCAGGCTAGGCACATTCCAGGGGAAACCCACATTCCAAGGGAAGGCTTGGCCTCTTGCCACCCTCAAAGCATGGTGTCGTCTTGCAGTGTCAGAGGGTGTCATCCAGCTGTAACCTTACTGGATCTGCATAAAGACAGCCAGCTTGCTGACAAACTCTTTCCAGCACACAGTTAGCCAAAGAGCCTGACTGGGAAAGTACATCAAGAACAATGACTGACCCAGCCGTCAATCTACGGGGCGAGCTGTTTCACGGAGCTGGTGTCACAGTTGCACAGTGCTCTGTGTCCTTGCACAGGCAGCTCTTCACTTTGCACGTGCAGGGGAGTCCTGCAAAGCATTTCAGAGAGCTGCTTTAAAACTCCCGTGTTAAGCTGTACTGCTCTGTCTTGGTATCTTCACTTTGATTCCACTCTGGCAATTCTCACTTTTAATGACAGAGCATTTCCCTCTACAAGGGAGGGAAAACATGAAAAGGCTGTAGGATCTGGATCCCTGTTATCTTTTCTGTGGCATTTCTAGGCTGCACACTCTGGATGATGGAGGTTTGCTCTGTAGACCATCAGCCCTCTATTTTCTGCTGGAAAATATAGCTGCTCTTTCATGTTTGCTAGAATTAATCAGTCTGGAAGGAATTAATTGCCTTTTAATTACCCAACATATTTGGGCTCTGATTCATTCTCGTATGATTCCTTCTCACTTAACAAGTGTGTCAGATGCTTTCAGACAGACAGATAATCACTCTCCATGATGTTTGTTGTCTTTTAAACAATAATGGCTCTCTGGCTGAGTAAATCTGAGAAGCAGCAGTGAGAGCAGTGGCTGCCATTGCCTCTGCTGCTTTCCCCAGGTGTTTTCCTCACAGGTTGCTTTGAGCCAGGTGCAGTTACATCCTCTTCAGAGGCCATGTGGCATTTTTAGCTGGGGCTGGGAAGGAGAGGAAAATATTTCCAATAAAGCAGTCAAAAGGAGGCAGTCACTGCAGCCTTCCTGTTTTTTATGAGCTGTTCTTGCTAAGTGAATAGTGTAGTGTCACCATGACATTGTGGGATCAGGTTCTCTTTCTCTCGCTGTGCTCCTAGTACGCTTGTAAGTGAATGCAGATTGACTCACCTTGGACTAGGTTTAATGCTGATGTTTCCTGTCCCAATGAAGGTAGCTTACCGGTTTGCTGTGTTTTGTCCTCATAGGCGTTGGAGGGAATCTGGTAGCCATCCAGGCCAGCCGTATTTCCACATTCCTGCACTTCTGGAGCATGCCTGGAGTTTTGCCGTACAAGATGAGGCAGAATTGGCCCAACCCATGTACCACGTTCTTCTCATCAGGTAGCCCTTGAACCCTGGCTTTCCATATCTCAAGGCTCATCATCACAGATGGCTCCTTTATTAAGCCTGGTGGGCCAAGAACTAGATGGATTTCAAAAGCAGAATTCCCTTTCCCCCTTACAAGGAAAATCTTCAGATCAGAAAGCAAGCATCTTTGCTTTGGGCAGCTTGAGAAAAAGCTTGTGCTGTACCTGCTCACTGACATGCAAGGGAACTGGTCTTCAGGGAGCGCTGAAGAAAGTCATTGAAAGTGGAATCTCAAATTTGATCTGATAGAAAGTCACTTTAACCATTGCCACCCTAGAGCCATCATCTGCAGTTGGGGCTGGGGGGAGGGCGTGAAGAAAGCGTAGCCTTGCTGACAATCAGCAAATCACTCCATCCTCAGCAATGGATTAACCTAAGCGTCAGCAAAACTGGATTTGTCTGTGTTGTCTTTTTAGATTGCAGGTTCCCCTTGATTTTTCCTGCAAGGTTGGGGGTTACTGCTAGAGCACACTGAAAACTGGGAGAGCAGCTTGCAGCAAGGCACAGGAGAAGCGGTGGGAGGCTCAGAGCATCTGAGAGGAGTGTGTGGAAGAAGTGGAGTGAGAGGATCAGCATGGAGCATGTCTTTGGCACATTGTTTCTGTGCCAGACAAAGCTGTTGGACGAATACTACAGATGCTTCAAATTGCTACATGATCTAGAAAAGGCGTTAGCAGTGTGGTCAGTGGGAGTGGGTTACAAAAAAAAAAAATCAAGGCTGCTCCTCAGTTTGTTAGGCTGGTACTAAGGGTTTTGGGCATCCTTCAGAAATGGGTTGCTAACCATCTATCCCTTCCGCTTCCTTCTCAGTGGTGGTGGACAGCCCAAATCTGTAGATCATCATTAGAATATACAGCTGTGTTCTATCCTTCCCCTGCCGTCTGCAGCCACTGTGATTGATGTTCCTGTCTGTATCCTCTGCAGAGGTGAATTCCAAGTCAGCCCGAGTCCTGTTCCTCCTGGTTGTCCCAGGGCACCTCGTGTTCCTGTACACCATCCACCTGCTGCAGGGAGGCCACACATCTCTGTCCTTCACCTTTGTGATACTTTATCTGACTGCTGCTTTGCTGCAGGTAAACCCCAACCCCTTATCCAAAAAGAACCTCTCAGGTACCATGAAAACAAAACAATCTCCAGGCTAACCAAGAGTCACAGTAAAACTCCCAGAAATGGCCCCCATTTCCAATCATTCAGGTGTGCTTCCTACCAAGCATCTTTTATCTCCAGTAATACTTCACCCAAATTGCCAGGTTCCCCACATGAGCATGACTGTCTTTATGGGTGAGTGAGGGATCAGAAACATAATGAGGAAAAGTTACCATTATCTGCTGAACTGCAGTAAGAGTCAGCACACATGCACTTAGCGAGGATGTACTTCTTGCTGTAGGTGGTACCCTCTTTTACCATACTGACTCTGTTGCTCCGAGCATTTCTAGACAGTCTCTGGTCATCCCAGTAAAGGGCATTTGAGAGGATGTGAACCCCCGCCAGCAGGTTTCCCCACTCATTTTGGAAACCAGTTTCCCACATCATGGTGAAGAACTGGGGACCCTTGTGGACAGGATCATTCAGATCAAAAGCAAAGCGAAAACCCAGGCCTGGGAAGTTCATCTTTGAAAGTAAAAGTTCTGGATAGTCAACGGGCAGTTCACCCAGTTTGTTCTTCCTGTGACTTCCGTCCCTTGCGCTGTTCTGCCTGCCCTGTAGACTTTGTTGTCTCGCTCATGAATGCGTGCAGCTGTCATTTAAACTCAGAGGCTCTGACTTCACTTGCCCTTTTAAATCAGTGATTCATTAGTTTGCAGGATGATGTAGCTGGCTTCTTGCTTTGCCTTATGAGCAGCTTTGTGTCTGGGTGAATTTCTTGCATGTGTAAACAATCTGTTGTTCTTGACCTTTGTACAACCCTATGCCTAGCACCCACAGTCGTAGTTGTAAAGGAAAATATTTATTCTTCTCTTTATGCATCAAGGTAACTCCTCAAGCAGAGCCAAGCATGAAAATACAGAGTAAATGACAGGGTAAACAGCAGAATCCCAGCAACGCCACTGACCCTGAAAGATTCCTGTGGAGGCCAGCAGAGAAGAATATGCTCCACCTGACTCTTTTTCCCCCCCTCCGTTATAATTTATAAAGAAAGCCAGAAAGAATGGGAGGGGAAAGTTTGGGTCAGCTGGAGGGAACCCAAAGAGAATGATCAGAAGCCTATAAAACATGACCTTGGAGGAATGACTGAATGGACTGGGGTTAGCTAGTCTAAAGAAGAGAGGCTTGAGGAAAGTCTCATAACAGTCTTTAAATTAAACTACCAAGTTTTTGTAGAGAGGGACGGAATAACATTTTCTGTGTGGTCACTAGGGATGAAATAAGAAATCATGGGTTTCGAATGAAAAAAGATAGTTTAAAGACCTTGGGAAAAACAAAAGTGGCCAAAAAAAAATTAAACCACAGAACTAATTGCCTGGAGTGTGGCTTCTCCATTTTGGGGGTTGTATAGCATAGGTTAAACAAACCACTTTCAGGAAAGATTTGGACATATTTGATCATGCACTGAAGCAGAGGGATGGTCTGTATATCCTGTTGAGTTTCCATCTAGCTGTAGTTTCTGTGATTCTGTTATTTAATTTGCTTTCCTCATCTATCCTCTTCCCTCTCCC